>NC_138579.1:39037654-40265800 GCF_964289735.1 Phaethon aethereus | reverse complement strand
GGGTCAAGTTTTATAAATAATATTCCCAGGGAAAGAAACAAAAACTAAAAAATTTAATGAAGTGTATTTTGCTTCATTTTTAACTTTTGGTATATGCTGTAATGCTGTGGCATGCATTTCTCATCAAGTATCCTGAACTTCCCTTATGCAGCCCTGCAGAGCTTTAGGTAGAACATATACTAGTCTGTATATGTAGATGACACACTAAAGGAGCATGTTCTACCAAGTAACAGGAAGTCTCTTACAAGTTGTACTCAGGGTTTTGCCAGGCAATTACACACGTTCCTGGCTCTCAACAGCCACTGCTGCGAGTTGAACAACACCTGAGGTTTTTGTTTGTTTGTTCCCCAACACCACCTTTATGGAACCACAAAGTATCAGGAAGATGGTAGTTATTTTCACCATAAGTCATCTAATGAAAGCCCACGAATTATCCAAAAATGCCAAAAAGGGGACAGAACAGGCAGGACGCAGTCCCCACACAACATACTAAAACTGCATTTTGTCTTAGCAGGTAGTGGTTAACAAGATTAGTAGGTGCAGGATTCATTCCAAGTGTTATTTCATTGTCAAGTTCCAAAACTGCAGAATTCCATTTCAGTCTTGCACATCATTCCTAACACTGTTTACATCTCTGAAGTGTTGAACAACAACATCTCACCTCTACTGAGATGAAGAGATATCAAAAATCAGAGGCAATTCTGTAAAACTCAACCTTTACACACAAAAGCTGTGACAGAACAACACTATGCTTCCAAGTCAGATACTGGGAAGGGCTAACATTAAAATCCGTGTCTCATGTTTGAACCAAATGCTTGCGTACATTACAACACTGCTCGTCAATATCTAAAAAAAAAAAAATCAAGTAATGGAATCCAGTCTTTTGGTTCCAATAAAGAAGTTCACATAGAAGATAAACCTTTCTACTGGCTAATCTGCTTAATCTGATCCAGTAACAGGAGGGGTCCTGCTGAACATGTGAATAGAGATAGCTAACATAGACACAACCAGATTATAGTAATTTTACACGTTTTTCAGTTTCTACCATTTCTAAACTCTTTCAGAGTTTGATTTCTTATGCAAAACACACTCTGAATGTGAACTGATTGATAGACACCCAGAATACAGACCAGAAGCCTCCTCTTCTGTAACTGTATTAATTCTACCTGCAGAAAACATCAAACTACAGCCATCAGAAGCATGGAACAGCTCTACAACACAGGCAACATAACTAATGACTGTAGACCATACGCAACATAAGCATAGTAGGAAAAAAGTGATGTATTGGTAACAGCTGACATAACCATTGGCTGCATAGCAGAGAACTAAACTGTACTTTTAACTTGAGAGGATACTGTTTAGTGATTACAGGCAGATACATTTAGCATATATGTACACATACACAGACTGAAAATATGAATGAGTTTCCATATGCCATATGAAACATAGGATTCTAGTCCAAGCTCACAACACCCTATTTTGCCTGCAGACATGTACTGCAGACCACAACACACAAAAGAACAGTATGAGCTGTTACTTCAATATCACTATGCAATGCACAGAAGGAAAAATACATTACAGTACCAGCAGTTTTATTTACAAAAGGGTATGTAACTCAAGAACTTAAAGTAAACAAGTATTAAATTACAGCAACCTGTAAAAGAAAGTAGCAACTTAAAGGATGGACCTTCTACAGTTAATACAGAGCTGGAGGAGAACTCTTGACTTCTCTAAAACTTGACAGCTCAAGTTTTACAAAACATCCCTGTGTCATATATGGCATTATGCTGGTTCTTTAAATCTTTGCTAACAGCAATCCAGAAATAGCACATATCTGACAGAAGCCAGGCATAGGACAGTATCAAGGTGGTATTTCCAAAATATCACTAGACATCTAGGCACACTTTTAGACATCTAAACAACTTAATCTAACCCATAACCATCAATTCACTAGCTACTTTTAGAGGCTGAATAGTTACAGAAGGATAACAACTACTGTAAGACATCTTCCATTTTTTGTTATACATCCACCACATGTATTTAATTACAGAATTTTCAAAAGCTGTTTGTCTGCATTTTAATGAACTGCAATTTCTATTCAAACACACAAGTTATCTTGTAGTGAGTGAGTCATTCACCACTTCCTGGCATAATAAGATAGAAATGAAACTGCTAAGTTGTATCAGCTGAAGTAAAATATGTACAAGTTTGTAGAGCATCCTGCTTAGTAAAAGATTACTAGAGGCCCTATCCATTATGAAACACTTTTTAGCAGTTACACAAACAAGTAAGAACGAACATTTTAGCTTACCCCCTAAAGACTTAAATCAGTAATTATAACTTCATTTTATCTTTAAGTCATATTTGAAAAATAGGAATTAAAAGCTGCCAACTGAACAAAAGGAGGTGGTATTAATATCAGTCTTTCAGTTATACAGCATGCATCCATTAATTATTTGTTTCAGAAAGTTATCATAACCAATCACAGAAATTCAAAAATATTTTAATATAAAATTATAAAATAATCCTTTTAGCAGGAGGCTGGACCAGACAACTTCTAGAAGTCCCATCCAACCAATATCCTCTGATATGAATGATGAAAATCTGAACCAAGTTTATTCTGTAATTCATCTGCGACATGTAAATAAACTAACTTCTTAATTTTCTCAAATAATTTCTATACATATGATGTCTATTTATATTACACATGTATGTCTTTAAAAGAAGAAAACTCAATAGTGGGAAATACTGACTATAAAGCAACTTAGATTCTAAAAAGTTAAAACATTTTCATTGATTACTATCAGTCACAGGTAAGTACAAAGAAGAAAGCCACAATTAAAGATACAGCTGTAAGAAAACTTGTAATATAAGCTATAATTTGGAAAAAAAACAACAACAACAAAAACACACACAAAAGAAATCAGTAGAAACGAAGGACAATATGAAGGAATTATTCAGATTGATCATGAACATATAAACTCAAGCACTGGCTTAATGCTAGACATGACTGCATAAATACTTAAGTAATGCTAAAGAAAAGTGATATTTTTGTTCTGCTTTCAAAAAAAAGCAGAAGGACATTCATTTCTTACATTCATAAAGAAAGTACTTCGTATTCTATTGGTAATAGGAAACATAAAATATAGCAAGTGTTATCAATCATATGATGTCACCAAATCCGGAGAACCTGAATCCAGATTGCTTCTCAAAGTGAGCCTGAAACCCATGGGCAAGTAATACTCGGATGCTCACCATTGTTAGAAAATACTAACAACTTCAAAGTGACCGTTATCTAAACAAAGTTTAAAGGGGAAACTGAAGAGAACAGACCAGTGAGAATGACAGCAAGACTTCCCTGCTTAAGCTGCTACAGATTTGTATCTTTAAGATTGCTTTTAAGTGTGTTAAGGTTGCTCTTCCCCACCATTTCACTCCTCTAAAAAGCAATCAAAATATTTGGCAATATACAGCGATCAGTCACGCACTGATTCTTTTAGACTACTGACAATTGGCAAGTGCATATAAAGTCTGACACGTTCTGTAAGGTAAGATATATTAATTCTCCTTTGCATATAAGGAAAGAACCGTAACAGTTTTAAGCTGTAAAAACACAAACTAAGACGAAATTAAATCTCGTGCTAAGAGCACGGAGTCAAAACAGTAAACATATAAAGCAGACCTTTTATTAGTCAAGCTACTCTCAGTAGACATAAAGAGCTATCACTTTAACAAGGCATAATAAGAACATGTGTTAAGTGTTTAGCTTGCAGAGTTAGTACTGAAAGAGCAACCTGGACTCTTTCATTAAAGCTACTGCAGAACTGTTACTAGGAGTAACAGAAAGACAGGAAGTACCAATATATGTAGATTTTTTTTTTTTTAAAGTGAAGGCATCTACATAGGTCTGAGCTAATTGTGAACCAGTCAAATTTGATCAGTAATCAATACACAGCTGAACTTCAGTGTAGCACGCTACCAGAAATTTATAACACGCTACCTACTTTCCCCCCAGGATTTCTTTGTACTGATTTTTAGAGTTTGCTCTTATGTCAGTGTCAGAGGAAAAAAAAAAAGAAAAAGAAAGAACTACTGGTCATACTTTATGATGTGAGTTGGAAGTCTCTCCTTTTAAGATGGAAGAGTCACTGTACTTTGCTTAGACAGTTTAAATAACAAGAACAGTTAATTTGCTACAGTTTCTTAAAAGTATCGGTGTCTTGATCTAAAAATACGATTTTATGAAGCATTGTTGTGCTTAGCAAACAAGATCCAGATATCTGGTAGGTATTCCCCCTCAAAAAATCCCAAAAGTCAGACTGAGGTACTTCGCAATCCCATACTGCTCTGAAAATATATTTTAAACCCACTTATCTTCCATAACACTAAAAGCCTTCCTGCTTAAGGCAGTCAATTTGGCCAACCAAGAAAAGAGACTGAAACATCCTAACAAGTAATAAAAAAAACATTGGGAGCTCCAAAAATTTTTTTAAAATCTATATTGATATGGCTACTACAGATAAGCTTACTCACATTACACCAAGCAAAGCTATAGTTATACAAAGTACGAGGAAACTACATTCCTCTCTCCAGCACAGGAAGGTTACTGTGTTCTCATAATGAGGAAAAAAAACCCCACCCAAACAAACACAAAGTAAACAACACCATCTAGCCAACAATAGCAAAGCTAAGCAAAATCAAATCCCTAGGAGAATTCAGCTTAGTGACCAGACCATCACAAGAATGCACAATTCAAGGCAGCATGGTAAGGGTTTTGGGGTTTTTTTTGTTGGTTTTTTTTTTTTTTAAATATACCAACTCAAGCCATGCCAGAGTGTTCACCTAAGAGGCAGCAGTAACTTCAAACAATCACTTCCATGTTCCCAATTTTCTGAACTGCACAATCTTTCAAACAAAAATAGTCTCTCTTTTATTGTTAACTTTTAAAATAGTACACATAACTTGAAGTTTCAGTAATACAGTGGAGTAGGTCTGATTTGATCACAAATAATAATTTTCAGATACAGCTCCGGTGAACAAAGACTGCCAGTCGCAAACCCATAACACCTCTACCTATAGATTTCATAACATTTGTTTGAATTCAACTCCTATTTCTGTAGCTCTTCCAAGAGATTATGAAGGGAATGCTTTGTCAGTTTTAGTAGGCAAGAACAAAAAAAAACCAGAAAGATGCTTACGTATAGTTGTAACTTAAGTCACAGACACCAGACTCATTAACAAACTAGGGCAAGGTACTTCTGGTAGGTCATTTACTTACCTCCACTTGCTGATTCTTGCTCTTCCCCTTCAGGAAATGTAGCCTGGCTTGGTAAACTATTCCTAGAACGAGTGACTGACTCTAAGTGTGAAGCCCTTCCCAACAGAGATAGCTCATCTAGCACCTCTCCTTCTTTGGCTTCCAAATCAGATTTTGAAGTGGTTAACTGTTTTATGTTACCTGGTGTCATTAAACTATTTGGGTCATTTAAGCAAGCTACAGTACCACTGTCCAGGCTTAACACTCTGGCACGATTCTTGGCACTGTTTGTGCTAGAAGTCCGACGTGTAGATCGTTTTTTGCTAATTCCTTCAGAGCTTGCATGGGTTTTGTGAGCGTTTTCAGGGTCTGTGCCCCCACGTTCTTTAGAAACGTATTTGGTCTTTAGAGCACTGTACTTTCCCTCAGGAGACTGGCATGAATGGGAGGTGGTGCTGGAAGAGCTATCGCTGCTGAACTGGTGAGCTGACTGCATACTTGATGTCCTGCTCAAGTCACTTTGATCACTGGAGTCCTCATCGTGACAAAACACAGCACTGTGAGGTTTAGTACCAGATACACCTCGGAAGGAAACATATTCCCTGTGCCGACTTGAATCAAAACTACTAGCCCGCTTTTTTCCTGTCCTTCTCCGGCTGGACTTGTGGGTAGAGGCTGTTCGATGTATTAAACTAGAAGATTTTGGTCTAACATCTCCTTCTTTTTGTTTTCCACTCGTTTCTTTAGAAGCTCTTGAATCTACTAACACAGCTAGTTTCTCACTCTGCTCATCTTGTTGTTCAGCAGCCTTCCCAGGTGGCCTGTCAATTTGCGTAGTCAATTCATTGGCATGTGGGTTCTTATTGGCCTCTTCTGAAGCAGAGGCACCAAGACCCTTCTGACTGTGCATCTCATCAGATGCATTAGAACCCTTTACCTCTTGAACACCACTGTTAGTGCTCACTTCGACAGCAGTCCTTTCGCTACTAGTCCTTTTGTCAGTAGTAGAACTGCTGTCATCCTCTGAGTCAACACCACAGTCCTTTTTCTTACCATCCTTTTTCTCTTCTCTAGGAGACTCCTCCTCGTGCTCCGACAACACACTTTCTATATGCGTTGAGCTAGTATGTTCACTTTTATAGCTACTGATGGTACTATTAGTGTCACGATCAGTTCCACTGCAGTAGCTTTCTGTTGAACCACTGCTTCTAGTACTCAGGCTTCTCAGACTGTCCACACTTTTGTCTGCTTTCAAAGACTTACTCTTCCCACTCTTAGCCAATGGTTGAGGGCTGCTACTTTTCAGAATGTCATCTAATTGAAAAACTCCTGAAATGCAAGAGTTCTCAGCCAAGGACTCTCTGGATCCAGAAGGGGGTTTGGAAGCTTCTAACTCACTGACAGGATCTAGTCCTCGTCTTTGTTGATAGAGAGGGAAGTCATTTAGTGAAGCATCTGGAAAAGCGACAGCAGAGCTAGAAGTCCTTGGTACACCTCGTGGTCTATGATCCTTCCTATAGGAGTGAGAATGCAGGGTTACAAGCGAAGCTACTTCTGTGTCACATGCACTGGTTTTAGACTGGTCCACAAGCTGGTTGTTCGAGAGGCAAACTTTGTCACTGTTGTCTCTTGGCAAATCCTGTCCAGAGGATAAGGAAGGTTGGATGGAGACAAACGAGTCATTTGACACCAGACGAAAAAGCTTCCGATCGGCTGCCAAATCTGTTTAAGTACATATTTAAAAATATTGATGTAGAAAGTTCATGTAAGTTATATAATCTGCTTTACAACTGCTTGTTTATATCAGATAAAGCAAATAAACCGACAAATCCATTTGCAAGTACTGTGCATCATATAACTATTTAAAAGATTTCCTAGCATCTGGGCAAACCTGACAAGCTTTTTTATTTAAAAAAAAAAGAAGCCATCAACACCAGCTTAATCTTAGTAGCTAATAAAAGACAACACAATTCTGACAAGTCCCCAACTTCCTCTATTGCTCATGTGTCTCAGATTTAATGTTTTTATGTATCCCAAAGTTCTGTAACTATAAAAGTGTAGCCTGCCTTTGGTTTGATTTCCTACATGCAGAAAACTGTTTATTTAATAATTTTAAAATTTATATGAAATAACACAAAGTAAACCCCATTAACTCTGAAGTCACAAAAAACCCCAACAAAAATCACCTTTCCTACCAGATATCAAGTAAGCTCACAGTTAGCAAGGATGCAGGCATTGGCAGAGGTCTCTTGGTACTATTATTAAACTCCCTACAAAGTTACTGAGTTCTACTATCTCCAAAACCGGTGCTGTTAAAGCAAATCATGAAGATTTGCTGTTAGCTCTTGCTCAGAACAATTGTTTCTGTTATCTATCACAAGCCATCTCCTGGTAAAACTGACCACCAACTGGTAGTATTGGAAGTCAGGCTACTTTCCTTGTTGGTACTGTCACTAAAAATAGAACATGTGGAGACAAGTTAAATTACACCCTAAAAAATTTAGCAATTGTAGTATTTGCACTTGTGTAGCTTCACAAACAGTTCTGTTACTTGGCCTGAAATAGTAGAACCCTGCTGCCTGTTACAACAGCACAGCCACCTGTAATACTCTGTTTTAAACAGACTTCCTGCACTGAATCACACAGTACAACCGAAAGGAACCCATGAATGTGATTAGATTGTCCAAAACGAACTACAGTATTCCCGGAGTTAACTTCCTGCTAATCACTTTAAAATAATCAGCGAAGAAAAGATTTCTCTACAGTTTTATGCTCCGATTTAGTCTGAGCAGATTTTTCCTGGCAATGAAGCTAAATAAAAAATGAGATCTGAAACAAAACTGGACAACTGAAGAATAGAAGCTAACAGTTTCCTTACACATTAGGAAAAAACAATTACAAAACTCCAACCACTTGCATATTAGAAGCGGTCTATAGCTCCAGAAACACAGAACTCTGTGCAGGATTATTTACAGAAAAGCATGTCTGATTTAAAAAAAAATTCATTTGGCTGTACTAGAAAGCAAAGAAAGTTAGTCTACAATGAAGCCCATGAATCCCAGGCCACTTTCAGTATGAGAGAGATTGTCTAGAGACATTTAAGTTATCTACCTCTCAGCAGTAAGGAGACAGTAAATATTTATTACCTGCTGGAAGATGCCAAAACAAGAAACATGCAACCAAAGAAAAGTTGAAAGCATTCAAGCTATGTATCCCAGAAACTTAAGAGTAATTAAGAATGGAAACAGAGAGCTTCAAGATACCCTTTCTTACAGTCTATTAACAAATTGCATGAATTTATTTAGCATGTTAAGCAAAGGGTCTTCGGTAACAAAATACCATGTTTAATATGCAGAAGCAGCAATTTTACCTTGTTCTTCACTCCCTTCTTTACATAGGCTAGAACTCTGGCCAAGACTTAAACTGATATCATCAGAGGTCTTGGCAGTGTCAGTATCTCCTGTGAATTTAAGAAAGAAGAATACTAGTGCTCAAAGTATTCAACACATACATCTACATACACTGCAGATTTCTCACCTGTCATGGAAGACTGCTGCTTTTATTTCTTCATTTGAAATAACAATAATTACAAGTAACACAAGACTCCTCTTATCTTTTGGAGATAAGTACTGTCTACTCTTTTATTTTGAATGTAAGAAAGTTTTAGTTCAACTACACAGATCTTCAATGAAGAACTGGAAAAGTATCTTACACAGAACCCAATGGAAATAAAGATACTTTTTTTTTCCTTAGATGTATCTATTTAAACATTCCTTTTTACATAGTTGTCAATAAAAATGAGGGGTAGCTTGTCACAAAATACTTGTAAAATAGGTAAGGAAGAATCAGGAAGGTGACAAATTCACATTGCCTTTTTGTTTGTCTTCTTATTGTCCTACTAAATTTACAAGGTAGCAACTTTGCATATTACAAATAATTTCTTTTCATCTTGGAGTTCACAAGGGCTGTCTTGGACAATACTTTTGCTAGATGCCAAACAACTATAAATAATCAAGTCACCGAAATACAACAACAGAAGGGCAAGTGGTTGCACAGAACTCAAAATAGTAGGAAAAGTCCTCAAACCAACTCAAACCAAGCCCTTGGCTCATGCATTTGCAAGCAAAAGAAAAACCTGTTTGGTGGAAAACAGAGCAGATTCCAGGATATTCTCTCCTCATGTCTAAGGCATATAATTTATAACTCCAAGGAAGATTTCTTCCGATTAGTAAATGCTGTATTTAGCTCACAAAAAAGTTTTGAAGATGAACAAGGTAGGTAGTATTTGGAAACAATACAGTAAATAATATTGATTTCAAATGCTACTGCAAGTTAATTTTAAGAAGTAGCCAAAATTCTCACCTTTGATGGTTGCTGCTGTTCCCAGACGAGATAGTCCAGATCCAACCTAGAAACAGGGAATGACATAAAAAGCTGTAAACTTTCAGGAATTACCTAACTGTTGTTTCCTATTACTGCAATGTATACATTTGCCTATAGATGTAGAAGAGACTTTCAAAGGCACAAAACCATCCAACAACACAGTGCTGTAAAATCCTTTCTGACTCAGAATGTTTCCACTGCAAACAGAGGTGACAAGGCACCTAATTACTCACCCATCAGTGCATTATTCTGTTTTATAGCCACTGTACCTGGAGATTTTACTAAGTTGATTTTAAAAACAGTTTCTAATCCAAGTATTTTCAAGGAAAAATCCTAAAGTGGAAACTAACTACTTGTGTGGTGGTACACTAACAACTGCTGTTCTAAAGCTGAATGTTTAATGCAGTGACCATGGTTGCCTAACATGGTGTTTTCTTTAAGCATGTTAATAGAAAACTTAATCTGTTCAACATAGTGAGCACCAAGCTAAATCCAGAAACTGCTCCCACTGGAAAAGATACATATTTTACCATGGTTAGTTTTCAGGTCTGTCAGAGTTGATCCAATGACCAGATAACCACAAATACCGAAGTGTTGGTATATGGAAAGTGTCAGCAGCATGAACAGGGAATATGGCAGGATGATCCCTGCTGGCAGCTGAATGAACTTACATCAATTCAACCTAATCATTTTACTGTATCTTATTCCTCCCTCTCATTCCTAGAAAGGCAATTTTTCTTTTCAAGACAGTTTCTGAGCACACAGATTACAGTTACCTCAAAGCAAGTAAACTGGTTAGTGGAAGTGCAGTATTCCTTGATCTATTCTTGGATATTAGTTACAATCACATTTCAAATTTATAGTATGCACCAGTACAGGTTAGGCATTGACCTGCTGGAAAGCAGCTCCATGGAGAAGGACCCTGGAGTCCTGGTAGACAATAAATTATCCATGGGACAGCAGTGTGCCCTGGTGGCCAAGAGGGCCAATGGTATCCTAGGTGCATTAAGAACAGTGAGACCAGCAGGTCAAGAGAGGTTATCCTCCCGCCTTCCTCCGTGCTGGTAAGGCCTCATCTGGAGTATTGTGGGCTCCCCAGTTCAGGAGACACAGGGAACTTTTGGAGAGAGTCCAACAGAGGGCTATGAGAATGATTAAGAGACTGGAACATCTCTTGTATGATGAAAGGCTGAGAGACCTGGGGCTGTTTAGTCTGGAGAAGAGAAGGCTGAGAGGGGACCTTATAAATGTCTATAAGTATCCAAAGGGGCTGTCAGGAGGATGGAGCCAGTTTCTTTTCAGTAGTGCCCAGTAATAGAACGAAGGGCAGTGGGCACAAACTGCAGCACAGGAAGTTCCACCTCAACATGAGGAAAAACTTCTTTACTGTGAAGATGACAGAGCACTGGAACGGGCTGCCCAGAGAGGTTCCAGAGTCTCCTTCTCTGGAGACCTTCAAAACCCGACAGGACGCATTCCTGTGCAACCTGCCCTAGGTGATCCTGCTTGGCAGGGGGGTTGGACCAGATGATCTTCAGAGGTCCCTTTCAACCACTACCATCCTGTGATTCTGTATCTGCTCTTCAGCCATGTTCAATGGCCAACCAGCAGGCATGTAATCTCCTCATACGAAAACTAGCTACCCATTTAGGTTTGCAGTCTGCCTTTCTACATACGTCCTGTAATCAGTAGCAGACTATTTTGCAGACGTGCTAAAAGAAAACTTATCCTTTCCTTCCCATACCACCTCTCTTGAAGAACTCCAAATAGCACACAAAGATGTGTGTGTCAAATAATTAAACCACTCAGAAATAAGATAGGATAAGAGCACTCAAAGGCAAAATTTGAACCCAACTGACAGCAACGACTCTACTGTATACTTATTGGTATGGTTTTCAAAAATCCCTAGTTCAAATTACTCTGAGGAAAAAGAGCATAATTCTACTAATTCTTCTCTGTAAGCACAGTAAATTTAAAGGTAATCTGAAGATGTGTGTAGATTTTATTCAGCCATACTGAAGAACATCAGCTTTGCTAATGCAAAAAAGCACCCCGAGCTTGTTTAATGGATTTTCTTCACTATACTGTCATGCACACTTTTCATTAGTTATTTTCCCATGTTTCAATTTTTTTTTTTTCCCCTTCAGTAACATGCCTTGCTGAATGCTGTAGCTAAATGCAAATGCATCAGCACGGGAAAGCTATTTCGACTGAACAGCACTCAGATGCTTACTGTTCACATACCCTTTTGATACTGTAAATTCAGTCACAGGTGACTAGTGAGCACTAATTTTATCAGCATAAACAGATTTTAAACACTATACTTCCTTTCACAGTAGCTTTAACTATGTTATAGTGTCAGCATTAAAGTACACAGGAGAGAACACATTGCTTCTTCACATGCTTTAAGATTAAAACTGTTTATGAGTATGTTTGGAATAGGTTTTTTCCCCCCAACAACCAGTTGAAGAAACATGATCCCCAGCCTAGTTCTGTCTTCCTACATGGACCATCACTTCGTGTTCCTTTGAACACTACCAAATACCTGCTCCCTTCCAAGGAGAAAATCTCTTAGGGCACCTATGCTGCATAATGGAGCATTGTTCAGATAAAACAACAACATTAGCATAACACTGCACTAGATTATGTACAGCTTGCTCAGAGAACTAATTAGAAGGACTTGATATTGTAATACCACACCAAGGATTTCCACTTCATTCAAGAACAGCTTCTGTACCTTCCATAAAATGCTGCATTACTCAGTGTCAACATAACCTTACAGTCTGGCTAGTCAATCTACTTGTCCTCATGAAGAGTTGGTAAAAGAAAGATGCCACGACTGGCTAAATGTCACAAGCCAAATAGAAGGAACCACACATGCAGTGCTATTGAAGTTGAACGCATAAATCTAGCGGACATAAGGAAACAGAACAACTTCCCCAGTGAAATTACAAGGCAACGAGAGCATAATGAAGTTGCATTAAAATCTAATAAAGACAGTTATTCAGCGCTTCCATCTGATGCACAGCAGCCCCTATTTACTGCTTTCTTCCCACCCTTGTCAAAGTGTCAAAATAGTGAAGATTTTGCAGAGGTCATCCAAAACCAAACAGTCTTAGTTTTTCCATTTCTACCAGTTTAGCTTGCTTCGTACTTGGGCAAATTAACATTTTTGACTGCAGAGTCTGAACTGTCAGGAATAATAACTTTCAGAAAGCCATTTAGCATTGCAGGAAATAATCACCAGAGGATACGTTCTAAGACAACTTAGCAAAAGCCTCCTCAAATTCAGCACAACTGATGTTTGCCAATTAAGCATCTAAATGACAGATCAAGCAAAAGTAACAGAAAAACTAAGTTAGAACACAAGGATGAAGTTACAGCTTGAGTTATGTAATGGCTCACTCACAGCAAAAGGAAGAGGAAAGCCCACCACAGTGAGTCTTGGTACTTATCTGACCATGCTCTGAGCAGTTTTGATTTACTTAATCAGAAAGAAGCTAACTGAGCAAAATGGAATACTTTCTGATGGAACAATAGGTTGCCTTATAAAATCCAGCCATTCCTAAAATGAACACAAGATGAGATGAGCAAGAGCTATGCAACTAGGAGAGTGCAATGCCACACTAATAAAGCAGTTAAATACAGAAAGGGCAGTTGTTTATCCTAACACAATTTTTTTTCAAGTGAAATAAGTTAAAAAAAAAATCAGCAAAGATTACTCTACAGATTGCAAAGCCAGCAGTACTAAAGCAACAACTGCAGTAGCTTTAATTCTTACCTGGTTGTTTGGATCTACCCCAGCATAAGAATTGCGTGAACTACAGCCAACAGGGGGAGTTGCTTCTCGTATGAACTCTGACATCTCAATCCCTCCACCAGGATCACTGAGAGAAACAAAAAAAAAGGAAAAACAAAAAAGAACTAATATTAACCTACCAGTTAAATAGAAGTTTTTCTGTCTACGCTGAGTGCAGATTCAAAACAATTTTTCCCTTTTCAAGTATCAGGGGCTTCAATATATCCCAGTATCTCAGATGAATACTGCCCATTTGACATCGGAAGCTCAGCGCTAGAGCTGTCACATACATACCCCATATACTGTCACAGAAGCTGCTGCCTTGTAAAGTCCACTGTCATCAGCCAACAAAAACCATGAAGACTTAGGAGCTACAAGGCATTTTGAAATTCTGACATATGAAATTCTCTCTGTCTATACAAACACACATGTAACTTTTGGATTCCAACTATAATACCCAGAAATCAAATCAAAAGGAAAAGTACTAAACAGAATTCTTTCAAAGAGCACGGAAAGGACTCTGATTGAAGGCACTTGTCATTAGCCAGATCGTTTCCTCAAACTGGATCTAGGAGCAAAAGTAAGGATGGGTTAACCACAACAGCCACACACCATCAGCAAAAGTTATTGGAATGGCAGAGACATACAGGGACATGTTATCTCTCCCAGGAAGGCAAACCACTTCTTTCTACCAGACAATAACTTCCCTTCAGATAATTTACAGGCCATACCAAGAAATATTTTGAAGTACTATATACAGTATTACATCCTAGCAATTTCACCCTTTCAGATTAGTAAGTGTTGGCTTAAGGATATTTTCTAGGTGAACATCACCAAAGTGTAATTCAACATAATTCATCTTGTTGAAGGCAGATACTTATGAAACAAAAGCAAGTTGCACCTGTCCATTAGGACAATCAGGCATGAAACAAGTTGGGAACTACAACTCCAGGATCTAGGCTAGCACTGTTCGTTAATTGCAAAGAGACCAAGGTTGAGGCATCCTTTTGTCTCTCCCAGTACAGGTTTTCTTCAACCATCTTGATCCAGAAGACTTCTGAACAGAAGTAACTGCAGTGTAATTCGAACCGACACTCTCTGCTCCTTCCCAAAGATAAACAGCTGCCTTTAATTGTTAGCAGAACAATTACGGTCCAACTCCAGCAAATTTAAGAACGAAGTGAAAAGCCACCATTTTGGTACAGCTTGGCAGTGAGACATAAGCATGCTCTTATTGATGGCTGTTTACAGAGCCCTCTCTGACCTGATATTATCAGTTATGCTAAGGCAGAACCAGCTAAGGAAAAATACACAGAACTCAGCTTCAGTAATTTCCACCAGCTTTAGTCAAACAAAGTATTCCTTATGCAAGCATTTCAAGGACACATAAGGACAAAACATGAAGTTAAAGACTAAACTGAAAGTGTTTAAGTTCAGCACACATTATGTTAAATGAAGATATAACAAAGAATGCCTTTCACACAAAGATGAAATTCCTTTCCTGTTTGAATAATTCATTCAGAAACACTGCATATGATTGAAGTATGTCCTATGAAGTAGAAAAATAAGTCAACGAGAATAAGCTCTCATGCATACAATTGGATAGTTAGCCAGGGTGGGAGAAGGTGGCAATTTTGTCTAGAAGTGAACCAACAGATATCAGCATAAGCAACAATACAATCCAACACCATCACTCTACTCACAGCTGCTATATTCTGTGACAGCACACACAAACTAATGTTACTAGGTTTTGTTAATACAAACAACAACAAATAAAGTCTGCAGGAACAAGCAGGAAGTACAGATTTCTAGGATTAATCTTTGTATGCCTAAGGATCTGGACCACAACAGCATATAGAAACCTTTAGGACCCATTTTCGGCTAGTGTTGTGGCCATTCCTTTCTGCTATTAAGTTCTACAATCAGCTTCTTAACAATTTGCTTACTTCATACCTTAGAGCAAGTGCTACGCTTTCCAGTTTGCAAGCAAAAAGACCTGAAGTTACTATACAGATTGAGAAGACTGAATAAATGATGTCCAGCTACCTGCAATGGAGATTGCTGTGGAAGAGGCAGAGATCGCACAAAACTAAAACTAGTATTTCTAATAATTAGTAACTGTCCTATCTAAAATTACTATCTGCAGCTATGTTACATTAGAGAGACTAACCAAAAGTCTGAAGAGGCTGTAGATCTACATGAATTCAGAAGTTTAAAACCTGACTTAGGCTGACTGACTAAAGAGAACCAATAATTGGACTAGAACTTCCAGAGAGAATTTGGAATGAGCAGTTTTGACTTCAGGACAAAGTAAAGGAAGAGTTTTATTCTTTTCTTTTGAGCAGCTTCTTCTGTCCTTAGCTTCCACCTAAAATAGCAGGATAACTAGTCAGGAGGCTGCTCTCAAAACACAGAAGGACCACAGCATGTACTGCAAATGCTAGACCACGACAGTTTCAAGTAACAAGAAAAGTTTTCTTTAAAGCTGGAATTGCTAATTGTAGAGTCAAAAAGGCAAAACATCTCCAAGCTCAAGAACAGATCTGTCAGCCACAAAAAACTGTAAGGAGAAAAAATAACAACAGTAGGGCAAGAGATTACTTTTTGTTATTATTTATTTCTCTTGCTTATACTTGTTTAAGTAGACTGTGCAGAACTCAAAGGTGCAACATCCTGCAGCTGTCAGTTATTTTGTAGGAGAAGTACACATGAAATTCATGTAGCATCATGATTACAGCTCCCCCAGGCTGATGGAGATCAGGGACAGCAGTGTCACCAGGTTAATTCTTTACAATACTTTGAACCATAGTAGTCACTGACACAAGAAAGAATTCATATTCATATCCCCAAAAGCAAGATGGGCTTAGGTGTTTTAAGGTATCTATGTGGGTCCACTGATACCCAAAAAAGATTACACTTGCACTGTTCCTTCTACCTTTTATGTTTAATTAGGAGCCTGTATCCCCATTACCTGCTTTCATGAAACCTCACAGAAGCATTACTAACATCAACCCCATAAGTATGAAAGCAGCAACTGCACTATAAGCTACAGAAGACGACAACTCGCATTCCTATCTCTAAATTAAGACTAGCTTCTTTCAAAAATATTAACTAGAGTATTTCAGCTTTATAAAAAGAGGATGGAGAAAAAATAAATTAACAATAAGTTGTTCTTTGCTTAAGCATGCCGAAGTTTTATGAGAAGATTAAAAACTCTCAGTTTCATCCTATTCACAAACCACTGTGAACCAAAGATAAATGAGCAGTTCATGTAAACCTACAAATGACAGCACATAACTTCTGTCAGATACCCGAAAGCACCACTTTGCAGATAAACATCTTGAGGAAGAAAGAACAGCAGTTCTTAGAAGCTAACCAGAATCCTTAACATAACTTTTGAACAGAAACCAGACTATTGCGTAATCCTTTAAAGATACTGATATTCATATGTAAGGTGGTCCCAGGGAGGGTGTATGTGTGTGGAGGTGAAAACTCTAGGACAGCTATATCCACTTTACGCTAGGGGAGCAGAGTTTAAAAAAAAAAAGAAAACCCTACATACACAGTTTCTTCCAATTCATTTCTTTTATTAGTGTTCTGATTTAACTTACTAAGAAGGTGACAACTTAATATTAAACATTCACTTTATAGCCCCTCTACTGGTTTGAATGTTATCCCAGAGTTCTTGTAAGCTTCCAGGCAAAGATTAGTATATACTGTACATCCCACTTACCAAAAAGTAACTCCGTAATTTCTGCATTGACCTTGTTCCCAGTTCTAGTTAAGAGACCTGAAAGTGGGAACAAGGATCATATAAAAGTTAATAAAACTTTAGTTGGCAAGCAGGACACACAGCATCAAACTAACCTCTACTGTTGAGCTTGCAAATGCTTATCATGTAGTAACTCGTCCCATGTCAAGTGCTCCTTAGATAAAACAGAACTACTGAAACATCCAGAAGTAATTCACAATACTAGTAGAAAGAAGTCCCTTGCCAAGTCTTGGCTACTGTTTTGGAAGCAAAAGCTACATGGCTTGAAACAAAAACACAAAACCAAAAAACCACCAAAACCCAAACATATAAGGATCACAGCTAAAACATGCATTAGCAAGGATGCACTGAAACAGAACAGACCACTATTTACTTTCATTAATTTTATTAATCAAAGTAAGTGTTAATATACATTTATGCAAGCATTCTGCCAAAATAGTTCGGTACAGTTTTAGTAAGGTATATAGTGATCTAAATGGAGTCACAATTAAAATCAGTAGGTTCAGTTACCAAACACAACATGGAAGGAGTCAGATTATAAAAGATTGATACAAGAAGTTACTATATATCAAACTTTAAAGGAATCCAAGACACTGTTTTTGCTAACAATACACTCCTTGAGCTGAGAGAAGATACAGAGAACTTAAGACCTATCTCATGAGAAACTACCCCCTATGTGCAATGAAGTCTTCTTACCTCTAGGCTGAGCATCTTAAAAGAGCACCACTTTAACAATTCCTTTCTTTAAGCATCCTGATAAATAGACTTAAGAGGCTTCTTTCATCTACATTTCCTTATGCACATGTCTCCATTTAAAAGTTTCAGGGTTTCTGGTTTGTTTTTTTTTTTTCCAGGGGAGGTGTTTTCTGGGTTTTGTTTGGTTGTTTGTTCTTTAATACACACAACCTTTTAAGAGTCAGGACAGCATACTAATTGCCTCACTTTGAAAACTATTCATGGCCACCAGCACCAGAAACTCACAGACACGAGAAAGGTCGTCTTTAAAAGCTACCAATTCAAGGTTGGTTTACTTCATGCAGTCTAACTCTTAAGATGGCCTCAATTATCTGGAGCCAGGCAAAGGCTTTGATAACAGAGCTCACAACACATCCACAGTCTGATCAGACTGGTTAGGCTGGCCTTGTTGATGAATCATCTTTTGCTCTTCTTTCTCCAAGTAGTCTGGTCAGAGGAAGAAAACCTCTGGGGTTTTTTTTATGCTGCTGACAGCAAAGATCTGTGGAAAGGAATCGGCTCCTATTGACAGTAGTTCAGAATCATCTGAGCTGAGCAATTCCAGAATTTCCAAATTCACAGGACAGTGCTCTCCTGAAATAAGACTATGACTGGAGTCAAGCATTGTATCTGACTCCTGCTTTTGCAAAACTAAACAAATCAAAACCCGATCAGACATTTGTTTTATTGATAAAAGGCTTAGCATGTAGTATGTGGTCTTTGACAGCTAGATTTTTAAAATTAAGTCTACTGCTGAAAGAAAATTACTTGTACTGGTTATGTTCATTAAGTATTTAGTGACCTAATCAGCACCCATATTCCATGCTACTGTTTCAGTGCTTCCAGCATTTTCAATATTGTTCTGAAACCCCTTTGGGAAACGAACCAGGAAATTAACACAAATCCATTATTTGAAAACCTAATACATAAATAAGTCTGCTTTTAAAGACTAGACTTAAATAGTCTTTCAGAACTACAGAAATCTGCATCTACATTCCTCAGTGTTTATACAAAACACCATTCCAGTTACACATCTTATGAGAACAGGACTGTTTATCATTTGAAGCAGTAGACAAACACCTGCAGACACCTTACCTGGGCCCATTGCTGTCTTTCCTCTTGGCTGAAACATTGCTTTGTTCTGTTTTTGCACCTCTGTCCATATGCTCACTGGCATTCCTCTCCACAATTTCTCCCTCATCCAGTGCCCTGTGCAAACGGTAATTCACCATCTTCAAAACGATAAAGAGAGCTGCTATCACCGGACAGTAGACAGCCACTATCATCATGGAAGAAGGAAGGGCCTTTCAAAAGAGAGTAATAAAGAGTTAATGAACACAAAGTCAAACGTCCATAAGACTACATAAAGCTATTTAGAGTTTAACAGTTTATTTCATACAGAAAATACTGATCATACTGGAAATGAAGGTTTAAAACACACCCTCTACAGTCTAACGTTGCATGGAGATTGTCAGAAGTCTAGCAAGATAGAAAAAAAGGAACACTTGGACTACAAGATGCCAAAGCACCACAGCAACGTGCTAAGTAGACCTATCACTGGAGCTTGAGAACCAAATTCAACTCTTGTTCTGTTTTTTCCAGGCTATTGGAATGCAAAACCTAGACTAGGAAACATAGAGCTACCACAGTGTTTTTTGTGTGTCACACCCAATATTTTTGATTAGTTATGTACAGAAAAATAGATTTTAAGCAACTGGAAAACTAAACCAAGCACAGGGTATGACCTTATTTCAGCACTAGTACACAGCACAAAGTCCATTTTGGAAAAACTGATGCGAGTTTGACAGCATGCTGGATGGAAGAAAACCAGCTCAACTACCCAATATAGATGTTTCAAGTTAGCCTGTCAGCTTCCAACAGCTACTCTTGCATGACAAGATACTGGTCAGTCACAAAAGCCAAACTTTTCCCTACTTGCATACAAAAAAGGCTGTTTACATTTGTGGCTCACACATTTAAGCAGTAGTCCACAATAATTTGCAAGACCACATGCTGCAAAGATGATTTGTGCTAGACCACTGCATGCTCACGGAAAGGCAGCCAATGCAGGTGTTCTGAAGCAAATTTTTCAGTTGTGTCAAAAGTGGCCAGAAGCCACATGAAAAATCCCAGTCCCGAACTCAACTTTTGAAATTGCACTCAGAGTTAAGACCTCTCATGCAACTTTTGCTGAGGCTTGTAAGGCTTTTACAGATGAATCATCTTAGCAACAGATATTGATTAAGTGCAGCCTAATAGCTATTTAAAAGAAATCTTCAGAGCACTAGTTAAACATCCAATTTCACTTCAAGGCTTCCACCCTTTTAATTCACCTTTTATTCATATTTATAATTTTGCCATTTCTCTAGGCAGTCACTAAACAAAATGAGATACCAACTCTTAGTCTTTGTCCACAAATAGACCACTTCCCTTACAACAGCAAGAAGAGTCTGTGTTGTCAAATATTTTGCTGCATCACCACCCTTTACCCCACTGATGGTGTGGTTCGATACAAAATTCTAACAGCCATAAATATATATATGCACACAGATGTAGAACAATCAGAATTAAACAGCATTTGTTACCCAGCATGAATGTTAATTTAGTAGATGAGAAGAATGAGTGAACTGTCTTTTTAGACCTCCTAGCCTAAGGAGAATTACAGCTTCTTTTGTACACCCTGTCTCCCTCCCTATACAGACCACTGCAAGACAAGAGTCTTTATGGTCATCAAAGCCCCATGCACATCTTGCAGAATCAGAAAGGAAACGACTGCAGAATAGGAGGGCAAGTGCTCTCTATTCTGTACATATAATTTTAGTCATTTAAAAGATACTTGATTACCTTAATATTTCTACATATTCAAGAACATATTAGTCCTAGAAGAACTGGCAGTGCTTGTCACACAATTTAAGCCATGACTTTAGCAAAAACACAGTTTGAAGAGATCTCCAAATACAATATTTAGAAATGTTTATTCTTTTATCCTCTTTATTAGTACAATATTTTGTATTGACTGTTTGCTTCAGAACAAAACCAATCCTTAATCTGGCTGCTCACTTTCTGGCAGTAAGCAAAACCAAATAATCAATATAACATTTCCAAAGCCAAACAAGTATAAAATTGGGTCTGGAAGCAATCAGGAGGCAGGTTACTTATTAGGATTCTTTTCTTAAAGAGATCAAGTTTAACCTACCTTTTCCTCCAAAACAAGTTAAGTTAACACCTAATACAACATTTGAAATACGACAGGCAAACTAAGCTGAGGTATGCTAACTTATATGTTGCATGCTGAGCTGGACAAGACCACAAATGCATAGGGAGATTCACTTACCAAGCACCATCTCAGGAGATGGGAAAGAAGGGGGAAACAAAACTATTTAAAAACAGCATCAGTAAGCAATGAGGAGCCACAACAATGCTAACAGCATCCATACAACCCCTGAGGCAATGCTACAAGGGTTTCCTCAAGAAATGCAGTTCCTTCCCTTCCAAGAACTTCAGAGGCAGCTAGCTCCCTGCAGGCAAGGGCAAGCCCGTTAACTTTAGCGAAACTATGAGCTTCCTGTACCTGCTAAGCAGTCTGCTACTCAATCACACACACAACTTCAACTAGCCTCTTCTCTACAAGTACCTCGTGTTCAGAAGCCATTACCAGAAGGGTCAGCTTAACACTAGATGACAAATGCTAGAGTCAGAAAAGTATAGGCATGTCTTTTATAGACTATGTGGAGAGCTCTTCAATTTCTCCCCTCCACTCCATGAGCAGTGAGGTCACACAATGTATCCAGTTTATCTTGTGGAATGTAAAATCTACACATCCTGTTCTGCAAAGGAAAGCTTTGAGAACAAGTAGGGAAAAAAGCAAAACTTCACATAACTTGCAGCAAACCCAATAAAGAATTAAAGGGTGTTTTTTCCTCACATCCTGTTTCAACTGGATTGTAGAAAGCTAAAAATAAGACAAATTAACTCATTACTTTTCACTCTTTGTATTCATTAGTAGTTACTCCTCTCTGGATAGGGCATATACTCTGGGAATAGGAGAAGTTTTAGCATATCTGGCATACTCTGCTGTCTGATTATACCTTACACTAAGTCTCATGCTGCAGTACAGCAGTGCTACCCATGGTACCAGCAACTCACCCACATTCCAGCCTCAAGAGGAAGAGTTACTGCAACCCAACCTAAGCCATCAGTACCTTCTCTATTTTTCTTTGTCAAACTTAGAGGCATTCAACTTCTATTTGGTGTCTTCTCTCCACAAACCAAGGCAAGTTAAAGCAAGATTAGTATTTTAAACCATGCTTGACATTTTTACCTCATTTGAGGAGAGACAAGTCTCTCAACAGCATAACTGAGCATCCTATACAATACCATCTTCAAGACTAGAATAGAAATTTAAATCCTACAAATTTGCAGCTAGATCTCATTTCAGTTCTTTTCACAAGTACTAAAGCATTTTTATTGGTCGAACAGACTAAAAACCTCAGGTTAGAGCTTGTTAGCAGAGACCAGCTGGCTACAAGTCTGTAGCTGCAACAGCATTTAAGAGAACAACCCATTTTACTGCACATCTCTATTCACTTCCACTAGCACCAAAAGAAAACATACACTGAACAGCAGGTAGTCACAACTGAAGCTCTTACAGAAGAGAAGAAAGAGTGAGACATGACCATACAAAAACTGTCTGCTTTAATTACATCCTGTTGAAAACTTCAGTCATCTAATGGCTGAACAAACCCAATCATTCCATCAACTCCTAGCTGAAAGTATTTCCCTAAATCCTAAAGGGAAGTTAAGTAGTACTCTCAAAGATGGAGGGGGAGGAAAAGGACAGTGATTTTCTAACACCTTCCCCTCAGGAGTTACTTTCCAAATGTAAGCCTTTCAAGGCAACTTATGAAATCCCCACTCAACACATGGACAAAGGTAAAACGCAGGAATGCACAGTTGAGTAGGACTGTACCTTCTGGAAACTGCTGGCTGTTAGATAAGCTCAGTTGTATCACAGCACACCTTTTGTGAAAGGGTAGGTGGAAAAAGCTTTAAGCACTCCTGGATTCCAGTGGTGGCTTTGGAAACAAAGCCTCGGACCACCAGTTACAGGACTAAAATATTCCCATTTGAAATACAAAGGTCACTATCTTGATTCAACATTTCAAATAGGTAAGTGCCAGGAACCAGAGGGAATTTCATTGATCACAGGCTGTGCTGCATACTTATGAAGAAACAAAGACTCTATGGATCTTACCTAACCACATCTAGCTTTAACTAGACACTACAGATGCAATGAAGTTTCCAGATTATTTTCAAAAAGAGATGTGTGTTACCTGTCAAGAACATTCATACAGAAGTCTCCCAACCCAAATCAGATTGACATCACTTTTATGTAAAGTCTTGCAATCAAACATCTATTAAGCAGTAACAGTCACCTTGTAAAATGCTCTCAAGTCCAAGCACTTTGAGGCCAATATTTCATAGAAACATTCATACTGGACAAAAGATCAAGCAACAGCAGATATAGTTTTGTCACCATTTTTTATGAACACCCAGAGCTCTTAAGAACTGCTGTTATCAGGAAGCATGTTCAGTTACAAGTTATCTGGTTTTTGACTGAAACCTCAAAGTGTACAAATGAAACTTGAGTAGCCGAGGAACTAGGTGTGGCTTACAACAACGTGGGATACCAGAGATTATCATACATCCAACTTCAAGTACATAAACTCTTAGTTTGAGAAACAGCACCTATTTCAGAAACTTCACTGGAAAAAGACTTTCACATGAAGCTACATTTATATGACCTACTTCTATAACTATGTACACAAGTCAGGAAATCAAGTGCCTATTAAGTGAACTGTTGTCTAAATGATCTTGACTTTGACAGACAAGTTCTGTAGGTACATACAAGCCCATCACCCCAAGCAAGGTACAGTCCTGGCTCCTCTTCAGTCACTGGCAAAGTTCCCCAAGCGCAGGAGCCAAGACTTCAACCCCTCCTGCGCACATAGTGGGGCTGAAACAGCATTCCGACTAGGGGAAGTGCTTTGGCAGCCTCCTCTCTTTCCCTTCCCCTTGCAACACTGATGCATAACATCAGTCTCTGCATTTAGGGTATTTTTTCCAACTCTACCGCTATGTTCTACAACCTGGTTATAAAGTTTCCCCATATTGTAGCATATTTTCTTCTCTCAACTTGAGTTTTGGATTAGAGTAAAAACAAGGATCAGCTCTTAAGACAGATATGCAGATCAACAAGCACAGTTGCATCTGTTACTGAATAGAAATATAGAAAGAGGATAGATTTAACTCGTCTAGAAAGCAGTATTTTTGTATGCATGCTGCCAAGCCACAGATCCAGGAATACAGACTCAAGGAGCTTCACTCAAGCAGACAATTCTCTTCCTCTAGACCCCAATTCCTTCATTATCTACACTTTTCTTTTTGTCACACTTCTGCCAAGGACAGGTTAAGTGTATAAATATGCATGAGAACAAGAAAGGTATCCAAACCTATAATCCAGATACACGTATGTATACATCTGTCTCCTCTCCTTCACTCAGGGTACAGACCTCAGACTTTCATGTGCTACAGCTCAGAAGGCAGATGAGGGACCAAGGAGGAAAGGCTAGCTGAATTCTAATTTCCTCAGTTGGTTTGCACCATGCATTAAATCCATCAACCCACCCTTTGCACTGGCATACATGTGCAAAGAAACATACAGATTTATGTTATTACTTGCTGACCACAACCATTACCAGGTTCCTTTCTGAAAATACAGAACCAATAGAAGGAATGCACAGATGAAAATTAGCAACATTGGGTGCAAAAACCCAAGTCTTTAAGCAATAAGTGCATCTAAATTACCATATCCAAAAGAGACTAAGCATTCCATTTCTGTTGGGGGTTAAATAACATTTGAAAAAATAAAGTTATTAGTTTACTGCAAAAAGCATTCAGCCTTGAGAACCAGCTACAAACTAAGTTCTTCGGGAATCCTTTTTCCTTTCTTGCTACAAAACAATTTAGGAATAACTACAGTTATTGCTGCCTTGATGCATCAAAGCAACACTGTGATCTTGGAATTCCGTATGTGAGGAAGTTTTATATGTAATGTAAAACCTGCCAGCATTTTAAGTCTTTCCATATACCTTGTTTTTTAAACACACAGGGTTGTCTGCCAGCAACAAGTCATTTGAAGATAGCTTAGAAACTCCCTCCTACACACCAGTGAGCCATGCTCAGAATTCAGATTACAATTACCGAAGACTTTTTAAGCAATTTCTGCTTATTTATGTACGTCCTACAGCAATGCAACATTTATTGCTTTTTATACCGAAAAAGAGCATAAGAGACACCAAAGAGCTAAGATGACCATCATGGTTCTGCCTGTTTAGTTTACGTCTAGACAACACTTAAAACTGCAGAGGGTGGAAAGAGGGAAAACAGCCAAATGTGATTCAATCTGCTTTAACTTGTGACTAATCTTCCTACTTATTCTCAGGGAAGCTGGCACTTGCTGTTTCATCTTTAACTTGTCCAGAGCTATGAAGCAAGAGAATTTCTCAGACTTCAACAAAACCTGAAGCAGCTTGCTTTTGCCCATCTTTTCCCTTTGCACAGGAAAAGAAGAAAGTTTAAGCAACACTGAAGTATGGGCAAAGCAGCAGTTAAGCTTCAGTTAAGAGCAGCAAGAGACTCAAATGACAGTCCACATTTATCAGTTGTCAGAAGACCTATGTACAATACACATCAGCCCCTCCCCTTCAAAAGTCTCCTGCACATGCAGACTATAGCTCACCACGCCTTGATGAACAGCTTTCTCAGCAAGGCAGTGCTAATTAAATAGATTATTCTGTCAAAGCAGAACAGTACTTCTAAAAAAAAAAAAAGGCAGAAAGCTACATTTGAGACCAAAAGGACTCTTCTCTTCCCACATTCAGCAGAACTCCAAATAGATACAGATCCACAGTTTTTATAGAGAGGATCTGCTTAGTTAAAAGTTTTATTTAGCTGTTGTCACATTAACTTTGGTTTTAAATGCAGTCTGTCTCAGCCTGCAGTTTCCTCGCCAGCAGTCTGAAGTGTTCAAACAAAAGGCCTTGGAGCTACCTTTTTCAAGATACACTAACATGAATTAAAAGCTGACCGTACAGGGCTATAACCTCCTCTTCCACATTAGCTATTTCTTAGTATGAAGTGTCTCATACTGCAATCTTACAACTTGCTTTTCCCAGAGCTCTCAATCTCTGCAACTGCACTCATGTAGAGTTTTTCCTCCAAAGTTTCATTCACTAACATTTTTTCACAAGGCAGCTTCTACTTTAAGTTGTCACTGCACCTGGACTTGGCAGACTTGCAAATTACATTCTAGCTCATGTGCTCAACACTGGTCACAACAAACCCAGTATGATCACACTTTGCCACTGAGAAATCTGAACTGAAATATTAGTATTTCATAAATTACACAGAAAGAAAAATACTGGCCAAGAGGAAACTGCCCCCTTCATTTGTAACTGACCATGCCTCTCCTATATTAGTTTCCAAGTACAAATGTCAAGAAAGTTGTTAGGTCTAAAGGTTGGGGTTTTTTAAATAGCATTGACTGAAATGTCAGACAGAAAGATATATTCAATGGGAACTCTCCCAAACCAAGTATTCACTAAAGCCTGGACACAAGCAAAAAAGTCGAAGTAACTTCTTGTAAATAACACACAGCCCAGATACACTGCCAGCCAGTACAGTACACCATGGCCAAATAAACTTCGAGATTATGGACCCTGACGCACATCCGTCCCCCAGCCTCAGAAGTCAGAACAGAAAGTGATAGAGCAGCCAGACAGAAATATTGGTATATCTGACAGCTTCTATAGAAGCTGTGCTTTATTCCTGGACTACCAGTAGCTCTGCAGTGGCAGCTTGTAGAGATATGTCCAATTTTGAAGGAAAGTAAACAGAAAAGCGAAGGCAAAGCGCCAACGACAGAAGCCCTGCCGCGCCCCGTTAACACCCACCCACACCTTCCCGGTAACAGCTCCCTGCTTCCGAAACGCCGCAGCCTCAGGTGTATTCTGGGCCGCCTCGATCGCGGCTGCCGGGCCCACCGCGGGCCACCGCTCGCGGCGCCGACAGGACATCGCCGCGGGCAGGCGGGTGCCGGGGCGGCCCTTCCCGGGCGGCCCAGCAGCGCGCAGGCGGCGCCGCTGGCAGGGGGCGCGCGTGCGACGGCCCCGGCCCCTTCCCGCCCCCCCCACCCTGGGCCTCCCCGCCGCCACCGAGGCGGAGGGCTCCCCGCAAGGCCCGCCCGCCGCGAGGCCCAGGCCGGCACCGCTCCCTGGGGCGCAGCGGCCTACACTTACCATGTACAGGGTGAAGGGGAAGCCGAGCAAGAAGAGCCACAGGTAGAGGTGCAGCGCGTTGACCCCAGCGCCCTGGTGCGGGTCCTGGTACCAGCCGCCGCTCAGCGCCGCCCACACGCCCTGGCGCAGGATCTGCAGCACCTGGGAGCCCATGGCGGCCCCGCTCCGCCGAGCCGGCCCCACTCTATCCGCCCTGCGAGCCCGGGCAGAGCCGCGCACCGCCCGCGCTCCGCAACAGCCCACACGGCCGCAACCGCCGCCGCCGCCGCCTCCCCAGCAACGCCGCCGCCGCCATCTTATGTCCGGGCCCCGGGCCGGCCGCCCGCCCCCGCGCCGCCGATAGACCGGCAGCCCTTGCGGCAGGGGACGCCCGCCCCGCGCTGTGTCGCCGGGGAGGGACAACACGGCGGGGGCGCCCGCTACTGCGCCTGCGCGCGGGCACGCCCGCCGCCCCCGCGGAGAGGCCCAAAGCCGCCGCTAGCGCCCCCTGGTGGCGCGGAGGAGGACGGGGCGAGCTGGCGCAGCTGGCCCTAATCTCCGTCCGGGGCTCAAACCGCACCTATGGGGCGGTGGCAGGCTGGAGCTCGCCCGGAGGACCGGGGGGCGGGGGCAGTGTGTCACCCGGGGCGGGCTTACGCCTGCGGGCCGGTCACGGTGTCTCTCGGGCTCGTGCCGCGTCAGGCTGCTCCTGGAGAACGGAGGGAGACACAACCCTCGCAAAGGGCTTTTCCTTCCCCTCTCTCAGGGCCTTCGCTCCCGGCGAAGCACAGTGACTGCGCTCCTGTTGGGGGGGGCAGGAGGACGTTGTCCCAGCATACGCTTGAATTTTTTAAAATTAAAGTAAGGTAACAACCTCGCCATTTTTTGAGGCCTTCCATTTATTGTCAATACTTGATTTTACCAAAAACCTTGCATGCCTGTCACCCCCACTGGGTTTGGTTTGTTGTTGCTTTCAACACATAGAAAGCCAGAATTGCTTGGATTTATTAGAGAGAAGCAGCAGCACAACAGGCCATGGGTACACCATGAGCCTCACAGATTTAAGTCTCCACTGCCAGATTCACCTATTTTTAAAGAAGGTCACTAGCTCTCATCAAGTCCCGCCTTTTCAAGCCTTCCACTTAGACAAGCGCATCCCAGAAGTCACACATCAGATGGAAAGGGGTAGATTAGGGAAGGAGTTTTGAGAGTGCTGTCAAACAGGGGAAAGGGAAGGTCTCTTCCTTTAAACCCGATGAAGGAGTAACACTGCGGATCCCTTATTAACTTACCTGCGTCTCCAGTCATATTTGGGAAAAAGTAGCTTTGAGGGCATGCTATGATACCATCACTGTGGTGGCAGAAGGACCCCACATAGGTTCTGTCCCAAAATAAGTTTATTGTCCCACTCCAGCAGGTACAAGACGAGGGCAACGGCACCCTCTGGGTCTCTGCTGCAGAGGAATTGCAGGAATGAAATAACCCAAGCACTCAGTCATGACTCATGATGAGCACACATTTGGGCTGGTGTTTTCAAGAGGCTGTGTTAATGCCACAGTCTCCACAGTGTTTTTCTCCCTGACAGCAAACCAATGGCAGCATTTGACTATTCTTGGAAAACCAGAAGACAGAAGTGACTGACTCAAAGCAGATGTAGAGGATCTATTTTTTGTTTCCCCAGTGGGAAAGTAGGGAGAAGAGATGGACACAAAACCCCAGCCATGATGGCTCTCTCCCCCCAGTATAAACAAATAAACCATTTTTAAACTTTGTTTCAGATAGAGTGCATTTTCAAATATGACTGCTAGCCGTGTTTTGCAAAGGAGCATTTTTTTTTCCTCTGTCCTCAAAGAGGATTGAGATATGAAAGGAAAAAAGGATGCAGGGGAGGAGAAAGGAAGGGGCGGGGGGAGAGAAAAAACCTACAGAGGATTATCATGGATGGGGAGAGGGAATTCCCGTCTTTTTGGGATAAAGCCAAGTATGACAAGCCTTACCAGTTACAGTGGGCTCAGAAAAAAAACAAAACTATGAAGCCCATTTCAACTACATCATTTGCCAAAATACCATTAAAAACTAAAATTACAAATACAGCTCTTAAAAGATGAAGTTTTTAGGATGTGTTATCCATAAATATACTATGATACTGTAAGGATCAGGATTATGAAGCCCTAGTTCTTCCAGCAGCTGTTTTATGGATGTTACATAGAAGCTGTTCACCTTCTCCACAAAAAGGAGGAAAGAGGGATAATATTCATTAATAACATGTCTGAAGGCCACAGTAAATGCTTAAAAATTGCTTCTGTTTAGGAGCCATTGATTAAATCTGGGCAGATTAACCTCAGCCTCACAGTAATGTTTCATATTAAACAGTGCCTCTGCATGAGAGGCTGGATGCTGTGGAACCTTATGCTCCTAAAAGTCATTGGACCAGCCATGGAGTGATAGAGGCTTGGCGGGGTTAAAGGAAAAAAAAAAAAAACCACCACACCACAAAACAGGAAACAAAGCGTGAATATTACAGGCTTAACCCTGATCCCAAACAGCATAACCTAGTTTAGCACAGATACGTCTGTTCAAGAGCACTTCATCGTGGGATGATCTAGTCTGTGTCCAGTAAAATAAGCAAAAGAATATTACATGCTCAAGAGGACAATTAAATTTCATTGTTGTAGCTATTTAAATGAAGACAGGCTGAAAACAAGATGGGTAAATAATATTATTAGAATCCATCCATGCCCAAAGGTAAAATTGGTAACAAGCCCAGTCATAGGCATCATTAACAAAGTAAGGAGACTCCCCCTGCCCCAAATCAGTTTTTAAGGGAAATAAACAGACAATCCACATCTGGATAGAAAGTAACAGCAGTAGACTCAACCTACGCATCAAAACTCTGCAATCCAACAAATAACTAGCTTACCTTCTGCACTCTAGCTTTGCAGTACTTCTTGAGGGTGAGTATTACTCTCTATACAGGAAAACAGTGTGCTCTAGGAAAAATAGAGCATGACATCAGTGAAAAGTGAACAATTCATTAGCTAAAATATTTAAGAGAGGAGGCATTGAACCAAGTGGGTGGAGATGAACCTATTTTTCTCCAGCAGTTCTCCTGTAATTTAGTATGCCAAGACTAATGCAAAGAAGCAATTTGCCATGTAAGCCAGTGTTACATAGGAGGAGACCAACTTAAACCTGTGACTGTTACTTTGGCCAGACAATACTTCAATTCCATTTTTCCCTCACGTTCTTCATATATGTGCACAGTCGAGTGCCCTCCTTACAACTGCAGGCTATTGGGGAAACTTCTGTAGCAAATTATTATGGGCTCTCTTAGATATGCCATCATATAAAAGATATGGCTGTTTTGGCTTGGGCTTGGCCAAGTAAGAATGATCTTGTAATCATACACAGCAACATTTTTCTTTACTTCATGCCACACTCCAGTGGGTTGAAAGGGCATTTGCAAAATCAGGGCAATGCTCTATGTGGTACATAGTAGAACATGGGTTATACCAAATACTCAGATGGATAAACTAATCACAGTTTTTTGACCAGCCTTGTGATCACACTTTTTCTAATGCATGATATTACAAGAACAGGAAGTTAATCAAAACAGTAACAAAACACTAAAACCTGCCACAAAAATGCTTCAACATGTTACCATTTCTAAGAATAATATTGCAGCATGCTTTGCACTATTAGTACTTCTTCAGTCCCTCTTATTTTCCCATTGAAGGCAATGAAGTTCTACACTTCACCTCCAGACATCTTTTGGGGGATAACTAATTTAAAAATTATGATTTTGGGTATCAAGGGAATTCCTAAATTTTATGAGAACATAACTTAGATCATTAGGACAACAGGTGAAACAGAAAGTTAAAAAGCAAATCTTTCCTAAATTGGGTGAAATTTATTATGTCCAGAAACAAACTTATGATTGGCACTTCCTTGTAATTTTTCATTACAGTAATCATCACAGTATGATACCAAGCTGGAAGTAGCTAATAAAACAGTAGCAGACAATAAGAAAAAGCACTAATTTACTCATTTTACAGTTAGGACGGTTAGCACTTCTTTCTCCATGCTGGATACAGCATTTGTTTTCAGATGAAGATTGACAGACTAGGCCTTGGTGGCTCACTACCAACTTTACTTACTTCTTCCTATTGATTTCTTGTCTCAGGATCTATAGTTAGAAGCATTTCAACCCCAATTTTTGGATCCTGATGACATACACTACTTACTGTGGATTGGATACAGTATCCAAAGCAGCAACTTTGGCTCCAAAAAGAAAGAAAGAAAAAGACAAAAGTCAGTTTTCTGTAATTGATCAGCCTAGGACAGAAGTGCACCTACCTTTTGATTTCCTGAAGAAGCAATAGTTAAAATATATACTTCCTACTTGGGCATTAAGAGTCTTTGCCTAATTTTAAGTCTTAATTCTGCTGCCCTCCCTCTCCCTGTAATTGCAACCAGGTTAAAAAAGGGTTTACCTGAACTCAGAACATTGTCATAAACAGTAATAAATGTGTTTTTATTATTTCATATGAGAATTAAGAAATAGACTTATTTACAAGGGTGATAGAATGATTTCCTGCTTTCTACAATAGTGTTTGTTAGCCTGGTTTCACTGTAAGACAGCTAATTTTCATATAAAACCTGTCAGGAGGTTGTTCTAGATTTGCTTTTAATTACAGTAGAGTGATTTTTTGAGTCTGCGAGACTCTACTGAACATGTTGCCATTCCATTAGCATCTGATAGCAGATTATCTGCTATTTGCACAGTTTTTAAACAAACTTGTAAAAAAGAGCCAGATCCTTTTACAGACCACACTCCCTTTCTAGCAGAGAAGTCCCACCACATTCAGCCTTGCACACTAAGAGATTGCTATGAAATTACTCTGCAAAAGTAAAAAAAAAATAAATAAAAAAAAAAAAATAAATAAATTTGGGCCCCTCACTACAAGAAGGATGCTGAGGTGCTGGAGCGTGTCCAGAGAAGGGCAACGAAGCTGGTGAGGGATCTGGAGCACAAGTCTTATGAGGAGCAGCTGAGGGAACTGGGGTTGTTTAGTCTGGAGAAGAGGAGGCTGAGGGGAGACCTTATCGCTCCCTACAACTACCTGAAAGGGGGTTGTGGCGACGAGGGTGTTGGTCTCTTCTCCCAAGTAACTAGCGATAGGATGAGAGGAAATGGCCTCAAGTTGCGCCAGGGGAGGTTTAGACTGGATATTAGGAAAAATTTCTTCACTGAGAGGGTGGTCAGGCATTGGAACAGGCTGCCCAGGGAGGTGGTGGAGTCGCCATCTCTGGAAGTCTTCAAAAAACGTGTGGATGTGGCACTTCAGGACATGGTTTAGGGGACATTGTGGCGCTGGATTAGTGGTTGGACTTGATGATCTTGAAGGTCCTTTCCAACCTAGTGATTCTGTGATTCTGTGAAAATTTAGTCCTGTATATTACCCCTATTCCCAAATGGAATATAGCCTTTAGAGACAGTGAGAAAAATAAGCCTATTCTCTAGTGTTCCTGTACAGTGCAGGCACAGATGTACCAGCAGCAAGGTTACCTGGCAGGAGACCTCCTCTCCCTACTGTGCTGGCAGATTCCTTGCTTACAGCACATGATGCAGCCCCAGCTGTGTGCCAGGATACAGCCCGCACCCATCTTTATCACTGCCATGGCACCAAACACACTCCCAGATCCACCTGCCCTTTCGGGATACACCCTGCCCAGCAACTTATGGGGCAGGCCAAACCATTCCCTCTCTCTCTGCGTGGGAGAACATAGTTCTTGCCCTCATTGCCCTCACAAACCAAGAAAGGGGAAGAAAGTTTGGGTTTGAGGGTTTTTTTCTTTTTTTTTTTTTTTCAACTATCCCTATGACTAATATAGCTCTCCATAGTAGTACTTCACAGTGCTACTTAGGCAAAGATCAATTCACTGGGTGGAGGATGCTAATTAGTGATCTGCAAACAGCTGAACCATGAAGCTCACAGTCCCATTAATCCTGCCCTTGTAGTTTGTCTCAGCTGCCTGCTGCACCTTTTGAGCATGTAAGCTCTTTTCTCAGGGTCTCTGAGCCCGGTGGTTTTCTCAAGACAAAATAAGCAGACCAAAGAGAGATTCTCCCCAAAGAAGAGCACTTGCATAAGTTTCTTATTATCAGGGAGTGCTGAAAGGGGAAAACCGTTCAAAATAGATCCACGCAGACAAAGAAGTTCCATGACAGCTAAGAAAAAAGAATTCTTACCAACTTGTTGATAGCAACCTTCTGTAAGTTGCCACTAGAACAACAGCATCTTCAACCCCACTCGTTTTCTTTGTTGTCTAGAAATTGTCTCCATACAGCTTTCTGCAGCTACGTGGGCCCCAGTCTCACTATCCTAACCTCTTGCAGCTGCTTCAGCAAGGCTGAAAACTCAATTGGAATGGCTTAATGCTCCCATTGCTAGAGACAGAGTGCAGTTTTAAGATGAACTTTCCTCCTAAAGATGGTTCTGGTAGTGTTTCTTACAAGAAAATTGCAACGGCATCATCCACTTTCACATTACAGGACCTAATTGTGTGAACGTGTCTATACAGGAATCAGAGAAACACCATCAGTGTCCCAGTGACCACAAGGTCTCTCTGAAAAGAGGAATTTGCTAGTATTGCTGGTACAAGAATTACCTAAAAACACCATGGAGATGAAACATAATAAACAAGGCTAAAATTAGAATATCCAAACACCGAGCTGACAGTATTTTAGCAGCATTTATACCACATTCTTTAAAGTATAGCACAGTGGTGCCTCACTGTAAGACATTTCTACCAAACAATGATTCATGATGCCACTTGGATAAACTCCTATTTAAGATCTTTATTCACAGTTAAAACCCTCTGTCTGAAGTACAAAGCTCCCATAGCATGCAAATGAGTCCCCAAGACCATCTTCTCCATTTTAAAGGATTTCCTCTCTCTTATGGCCCTTTTTAGCCATTTTTCTAAGAAAGTTAAGCCTTAAGGACCCTGTCTAGGAAGGGGTTTCAGTTTCATGTACATTGTCAGAGGCAGAATTTCAAAAATATTAAATGCCTCCCAATTTTGGGGTAATGAGAAGAGGCCAACATCAGGATCCCCAAAAGGGAAATGTGAGCAGAATCTGGAGAATAGTCTTAAACTGGCTGGCTTATCAACAGGCGTGTAATTTCATACTATGCACAGTATGGACCATGTCTTGCACAGTTAGCAGGACAAAAATGTGTAGACAGGGAACATGGGTTGGGGAGATTATTGCAGGGAACTATGGGGGAAGCGATGACATTGTGGTGAGGGCCTGGGAAGAAGCTGAGAGTAATGTGCATATGCAGGGACTGTGGAAATCTGTGGAATAACTCGTGACATTGCAAGGCAACAACGTTGTAGGGCATCTAAGTCACAATTTCATGTGACTGGATTTCATATGAGTACGAGGGTCCGCTCGGGTGGATTAGTTGAGAGGCCCTGCAGGCCTTGGCAGCTTCCCTAGATACTTCTTGGATTTCAGCTTCATTCTGAATAAACAGAAGACTAACTTTATATTTCTGTCTGATTTCAACTCCTTTGCTAACTGTGTATGTAAGACTCCTCGCTGAATACAGCCTTGTCTGAAGTGGAATATGGCAGTGACTGTGTGCTTTGGTAGGAGGTGTGAAGAATAATTTTGACATTCAAGACTATTGGAAACACTATATAATTCATTACCTTGAGATGGAATGTGGCCATAGTTAACAACCTGAATCTGAGAAAAGAACTGCAGAATCTCAGATTTAAATCCCTCTTGGACGGTACCAGCTCTAGTCACACAATGCTTCAGCACCAATATAGGCTGGTTGCAACAGAAACGGTGCTAGTTTTTAAACAACCATGGTTTAAATTCTCAGAGATATTGTATGATTTACACTGGCAAGAAATCTCAGCTGCCTCAGAAGATCTGCCCCTTCCTGTAGGCTTCTTTCTGTTCTCTGGAGGTCTCCCAGATAAATATTGAGCAGGTCAGACCTGCTTAGTGTGGAAGATCTGATGAAATCATGCCCTGAGGTGTTGTGACTGCTATTTTTATATTTGCTGGAATTGGCAGAGCCTGAAGGTACAGCTGACAGATTTCAGAATGTGAAAATGATTAATCTGGGGGGAGCGCCCTGAAACACTGCCACTTTATGGCAGATCTGAAGTAACTTGGATTCCAGCAACCCTTTAAAGAGTTATTTAAAAAGAAAACCCTTATGAGCTACCCAGTGAGTAACATTCCAGGAATCACAGAGGCACAGACCCAGGCTGTCCCAGACAATCTTTCATTTTTCTCTAGGCCATGACCAAGTACTAGCTAAAGGAAGCCATCATCCTACAGCCATACCACTGCATGAACCAAATGAAATAAGGCATAAGTACAGCAGAATGAGGGAAGCCTGAAGGAGGTGTGATGAGAGCTTTATTAGAGAGGACATATGGCTTTTAAAGAAAGGGTCTTTGGCAGCCAGCTGGAGGTGGCATAATTGTTCCTCAGGAAAACAACAAGCAGCTACAAAGATCTTCCTCCTCCCCTGCTGGCTGAATAGATTTGCTGCAGCCATTCAGTGAGCAACTGGTTTTAACCTACCCTCCATAAAGAAGGTTTCACGTTAAGCTGATTTAAGAGGAAGCTCTAACTGTGAAAGAAACCCATAGCTATACAGAAACACACACACACATTCAACTCAGCCTCTCCTTGCAGCCCCTCCTTTCAGCTATCTCTTTGCTATAACCCAGTAAGACAGTCCCTGTGAACACCGAGCACCCATATGTGTGTATATAGACCCATGTGTTCGTGTACGTATATAGATACACCACAGGTTTTGAAAAAGCATAATTTTTCATGTAGATATTTTCAGCTGCATTAGCTGATAGTCTTCAGCCTGTTTTTACACCAGATTGTGTTTCACTTTTTACATTTATCTTTGTATCCATGAGGTCTGTTGTCAGAATTCTTTGCCCTCATCCATACAGTTAAGGCCTGATGATCCTCATCAACAGCAGCAGCTCAGTGGCACCATATTGAGTAGGGAACTATGCGCAGCCAAGAGAAGTAGACTTAAAAACAGATTCACTTTTTGCAATGCCATGTTATCTGTTAAGGGGCACTGATACTAACGCATGTGTTGGATGTAGTTTTTTATCCGTGGATGAAAGCAACTTGCAAAGGAGGTATCCTTAATTCCTTTGTACAGGTGTTAAAACTGTTGCAAAACGAGTGATTTACCCTGGTTCACAATGTAAACCATTGACAAAGTCAGCACCCAGATCTCCCAGGTCCTGATCCATTAAACGAGAGTGATGTTTAACATAAAGAGCATCTGTACAAACTGTCACAGCTTCTGCGGAGTCAATACTAGACTAGTGAGCTTTTTCTTCATTCAGAAACAAGGCAGTGGGATGAAACTAAGGCTATTCATTCCTCTATATTTATTTATCACATGAGATTGTTCCCCACTTCATATCACGAGCAGATGCTGAACAGCACAGTAGCAGTGGAGTTCACAGATCAGAGAACTGCAGGCAGATTCATTCCAACTCTCAGCCAGCTTAAAGGTTTTTCTACAAACGCTGCTTGTTTGTCCCTCCCTTCTGTGGAAAAACCCACAGGAGATGCTCTGAGAGGGTAGATCCATGAGCAGCCCTTTGCAGAGTTTCTTCCTGATCTTTTGCTCAGGAATGAGGGATTTTGCCCATTGTGAAGACACCTGTAAATCCCTCATGGCAGATTCTTAGGGATCTCCAGGCATCCAGAGGCATCTGTGTTTCCCAAGGCCACTCGCATGGATGCCTTGTACAGCTGCTAGGTTCTTGGCTCCAGGTTTAGCTCCAGAGCACTGCCCATATCAATAGCATTAGTCTGTTTATTTCATTGGTGCATTCTTCATCAGTCAAGCAGCATGGAAAGATATATTCAGGCCCTTGGGAAATCTTTGATAGATGAAGCAATGAAAATGAACAGGGAGAAAACTGTTAGGGAGCAAAGGAATTAGGTATAAGTGTATGATGCTGATGACAGTCATATATTTCTAACCACATCTGCCAGAGAAACATATAAATTTCACCTTTTCATAGGCCTTCCCAGAACAGTGATGACTGCAAAATGGCCTGGAAACACTTTTCTGGAGATAAACAATGGAAATGATCTAACATTAAAAATAACCCTAAAGGCAAAAAATCAGAAACAACTTTGAAACAAAGGAAGGGTGGAGTAAGCAACCCTTTTGTAGAGATTTATACCAGAAATGCCAGTGAGGGCTGCATCAGAAATCTGTAAGCTATATGCCTACAGCTGTTATATACGGTGTTCTAAACATTATCAAAATTGATGAAACTATTACAAAATTTGCAGCAGTTAAAATTAGATTTGGAGTGATTTATCTTTTTGCCATTGTTTCAGCATGTGACATGACATGAAAAGAGGAGGTTTTGTTGCTAACAGTATTTTAACCACAAGAAGTTATTTTGCAGTAGAAAATGTACTTCCAAGATTTAATTCAACACTGAGTGTTACACAAATCATATGAAAAACAGTCTCGCTGTGGTAACAGCAGAATTAAGCACAGGTGGCCAAAGTATTTTGACTCTTGGATGGAATTTTGAATTTCTGGTACACACTGCTGCTTTGCAGTTATGTTGGTAGCAATGCAACTAAGTGCTTTCTCGTAAATCTTTAAACGGCCTGTGATGGCAAACAAGGAGAACATTTAACATTTTAAAAAAAGAATATAAGTCAAAGCTTCAGGCATAATTTTGCAAGCCAGATATTGAAAAGCATCTTTATTCACAACTATTACTTCTACTGACATCAGGAAAACTGTACACAACTTGATTCTATTTTTAACACAGAAAGTCTGTAGGATCTGGGTCTTACAAGTAAACAGTTCAGAATTTAACAATACTCCAACTTTTCACTAGCCTCCCTTCTGCTTTACTCCCTACAACAGATCTAAACAATACATACTTTCTCAAAAAGATTGCGATTGGAAGGCCTGGTAGGAGCTTCTGTCAGATGTTAGTCTCACAGCTAATTGCATCTCCTAGTTCTATGAACATCGTCTCAGCAATTTTAAGAAAAGTGCTTAAATTGTCAGATTTTCTCATAAACACAACAGAGAAATTACAAGGGACTGAGTTTAATGGAGTGATGGAAGAACATCAGCTGCAGGCTGAAAGTGTTTAGTAGGAGTGGGACTGATGTCTCCAGAAAATCCATCAAATTCAGTTAGCTAGAGTGACCTTCAGGCAAATTCAGTACAGGGTGGCTGCACAGGCAGCGCGTGTGGCCAAGTGTAATCTACAGGATTAGATTTTACTAAAGTTTATCCTTTATAATAACACCTCACCTTCTTCCCACTGTTAAGATAGCAACAGTCATTGTCTTTGTGATCCATCTGTCTTCCTAACGCTCTCTATCCAAAATAAGGGTGGAAGTGTGCTTAGTTGATCTCTGTGGGATTACAAAGTGACTGGAAACTGTCTTGCTCTCTGATTCGGTTGTTAGCAGAGCTGAGGAAAAAGCCCAGTCCACGAGAAGGGGTCTTCCCAGGGGGATCTGCGTGCTTGGGGGAGCCTGTGGACCCAAGTCTTCCAAACCTCCTTGCAGACCTGGATGTGGCTGGGTTCAGTGGTGTCATTTGTCATAAAATGCAGGTAAAGAGAGTTTACTGAGGGCAACTGTGAGATTGTTTCTCATAGGCACGAGGAGACGACTGCATGCACTTCTGTTTTCGGTGCCGTACCCCTGGCTGGGCAGACCGGCTGTGGGATGTGAACGGGGCCTGGCAAAGCGAGAGAATGGGTGAGAACTCGGCCAGATGATGTGCTCATGAGTGAGATGACTCATGCTGCCTCATTCCTTCACTGTTACGCAAACTTGCTTTTTTTCCAGAGTAAGGTTTTCTTCCACACTGTGATTTTTTTTTTTCCTCCCCCCCTTCGGTAAAAGCACCGGCCTTTGTCATGATTTCACCCTGGAACGGGCAGGGAATTCAATAATGCAACCTGGCAGGGTGTCAAAGGTCCGTTTTCTCAAGGGGAACAGGAAAAGGGTAATAATGGTTTGAGGAACCGGGAAAACAAATACGTCCTATGTAGACTACAATGGTTTAACCTAAGTGAGTAAACACAATGGGCTCCGAGCCCTGAGGAAGCAGCGCTGCGGCTCCAGCAGGACCCAGAATAGACCGGGCGAGAATTCCTTCATCGGTAGCGACAGAATGGGAAAACGCGCCGTCCCCGCACGGCGGGGCTGCCGGCCGGGCCTGCGGCGCGGCGGGCCGGCAGCACGTGGCGCCGCGGGCCTGCCGTCGGGCGGGCGGGGCGCGAGCCGCCAGCGGGCTCCCGGCGCCCCCTGGCGGCACGGCGTGACGCAGCGGGGCCCCAGCCACCGCCCCCCTCCTCCCGCCGCCGCCCCCCTCCTCCCGCCGCCGCCGCCGCCGCCGCCGCCGCCGCCGCCGCCGCCGCCGCCGCCGCCGCCGCCGCCCGGGGCTTCTACCTCCTCGAGTCGAAGGAACTTGGGGGCCGGGCGAACGAGGGTATAGGCGGAAGTCCACCCGCGGGGGGCTGCCTCGGGTGGGTCAGTCAGCCCCACGCGTTACGAGTACTTCAGTCAAGAAAAAGAGGAGGGTAATTGCCGTAGGTGACTCCCTTCTGAGGGGAACAGAGGGCCCAATATGCCGACAGGAGCCAGCCCGTAGGGAAGTCTGCTGCCTCCCTGGGGCCCGGGTGAGAGATGGCACCAGGAAAGTCCCTGGTCTGGTTTGGCCCAGCGGTTGCTCCCCGCTGTTGGTCGTGCAGGTCGGCAGGGACAAGGTTGCACAAAGAAATCTAAAAGTGATTAAAAGGGACTTCAGAGCGCTGGGGGAACTGGTCGATGGAGCGGGAGCACAGGTAGTGTTTTTGTCAGTCCCTCAGTGGCAGCGGGGAATGCTGAAAGGAACAGGAAAACACACCTGGTTAACATGTGGCTCAGAGGCTGGTGCCGTTGGCGGAATTTGGGGTTTTTTGACCATGGAGCGGTTTACACGGCACTGAGCCTGCTGGCAGCAGATGGAGTGCTGCGGCCTCCAAGGGGGAAAGGGATTCTTGCTCATGGGTTGACAGGCCTCATTGAGAGGGCTTTAAACTAGATTTGAAGATAAAACCAGGCTCACTAGAGATGAGCCTAGGGGTGGCATGCTGGAGTTGGGGGTGAAATCGATAGCCCAGCTCAAGTGCATCTATACCAATGCACACAGCATGGACAGCAAACAGGAGGAGCTGGAAGCCATTGTGCAATGACTTAGTCACCGTCACAGAAACACGGTGGGATGACTCTCATGACTGGAGTGCTGCAATGGATGGCTATCAGCTCTTCAGAAAGGATAGGCAAGGAAGGAGAGGCGGTGGGGTGGCTCTGTACATTAGGGCGTGTTTTGATTGTATAGAAATCAACAATTGTGAAGACCAAGTTGAGTGCTTGTGGGTAAGGATGAGGGGGAAGGCCAACAAGGCAGATATCCTGCTGGGTGTCAGTTACAGATCACCCAACCAGGCCAAAGAGGTAGATGAGACATTGTACAAGAGGCTGGCAGAAGTCTCGCATTCGCTACCCCTTGTTCTTGTGGGGGACTTCAATCTACCAGACATCTGCTGGAAGTGTAACACAGCAGAGAGGAAACAGTGTAGGAGGTTCCTGGAGTGTATAGAAGATAACTTCCTGACACAGCTGGTAAGTGAGCCCATCAGGGGAGGTGCCTTGCTGGACCTGCTGTTTATGAACAGGGAAGGACTGTGGGAGATGTGATGATTGGAGGCCGTCTTGGGCTTAGGGACCATGAAATTACAGAGTTCTCAATTCTTGGTGAAGCAAGGAGGAGGGTCAGCAAAACCACCACCATGGGCTTCTGGAGGGCAGACTTTGGCCTGTTCAGGACGCTGGTTGAGAGAGTCCCTTGGGAGACAGTCCTGAAGGACAAAGGGGTCCAGGAAGGCTGGACATTCTTCAAGAAGCAAATCTTAAAGGCACAGGAGCAGGCGGTCGCCATGTGCTCTAAGATGCGCTGGCGGGGAAGGTGACCGGCCTGGTGAACAGGGAGCTTTTGCTGGGACTCAGGGGGAAAAAGGAGAGTTTATCGCCTTTGGAAGAAGGGGCAGGCAACTCAAGAAGAGTACAAGGATCTCGTTAGGTCAAGCAGGGACAAAATTAGAAAGGCAAAAGCCCAGCTAGAACTCAATCTGGCCATGGTTGTAAGGGATAACAGAAAATGTTTTTTACAAATATATTAACAACAAAAAGAGAGGCAAGGACAATCTTCATCCCTTACTGGATATGGCGGGGAACATTGTCACCAAGGATGAGGACAAGGCTGAGGTACTTAATGCCTTCTTTGCCTCAGTCTTTAATAGCCAGACCAGGTATCCGCAGGGTATTCAGCTCCCTGAGCATGAAGAAAGGGATGGAGAGCACAATAAACTCCCCATAATCCAGGAGGAATCAGTTAACAACCTGCTGCACCACCTGGACACTCACAAGTCCATGGGGCCAAATGGGATCCACACAAGAGTACTGAGGGAGCTGGTGGAGGAGCTTGCCAAGCCACTCTCCATCATTTATCAGCAGTCCTGGTTAACAGGGGAGGTCCCAGAAGACTGGAGGCTTGCCAATGTGACACCCATCTAACAAGAAGGGCCAGAAGGAGGATCCTGGGAACTACAGGCCTGTCAGCCTGACCTAGGTACCAGGGAAGATTATGGAGAGATTCATCGTGAGGGTGCTCGCAGGGCAAGTGCAGGACAACCAAGGAATCAGGCCCAGCCAGCATGGGTTCATGAAAGGCAGGTCCTGCTTGACCAACCTGATCTCCCTCTATGACCAGGTGACCCGCCTAGTGGATGAGGGAAAGGCTGTGGATGTTGTCTGCCTTGACTTTAGTATAGCCTTTGACAGCGTCTCCTACAGCGTTCTCCTGGAGAAACTGGTGGCTTGTGGCTTATGGCTTAGACAGGTGTACTCTTTGCTGGGTAAAAAACTGGCTGGATGGCCAAGCCCAGAGAGTTGCGCTGAACAGAGTTAAATCCAGTTGGTGGCTGGTCACAAGCGGTGTTCCCCAGGGCTCGGTTCTGGGGCTGGTCTTGTTTAATATCTTTATCAATGATCCAGATGAGGGGATCGGGTGCTCACTCAGTAAGTTGCAGACAACACCAAGTTGAGTGGGAGTGTTGATCTGCTGGAGGTTAGGAGAGCTCTGCAGAGGGATCTGGACAGGCTGGATCGATGGGCAGAGGTCAACTGTATGAGGTTTAATAAGGCCAAGTGCAGGGTCCTGCACTTGGGTCACAACAACCCCAGGCAATGCTACAGGCTTGGGGAGGAGTGGCTGGAGAGCTGCCTGGGGGAAAAGGACCTGGGGGTGCTGGTTGACAGCCGGCTGAACATGAGCCAGCAGTGTGCCCAGGTGGCCAAGAAGGCCAACAGCGTCCTGGCCTGTATCGGATATAGTGTGGCCAGCAGGAGTAGGGAATTGATTGTGCCCCTGTACTCGACCCTGGTGAGGCAAAACCTCGAATCCTGTGTTCAGTTTTGGGCCCCTCACTACAAGAAGGACATTGAGTTGCTGGAGCATGTCCAGAAAAGAGCAACGAAGCTGGTGAAGGGTCTGGAGCACAAGTCTTATGAGGAGGAACAGCTGAGGGAACTGGGGTTGTTTAGTCTGGAGAAGAGGAGGCTGAGGGGAGATCTTATGGCTCTCTACAACTACCTGAAAGGGGGTTGTGGTGAGGTGGGTGTTGGTCTCTTCTCCCAAGCAACTAGTGATAGAACAAGAGGAAATGGCCTCAAGTTGCGCCAGGGGAGGTTTAGATGGGATATTAGGAAAAATTTCTTTACTGAGAGAGTGGTCAAGCATTGGAACAGGCTGCCCAGGGAGGTGGTGGAGTCACCATCACTGAAATATTCAAAAAACATGTAGACGTGGCACTTCGGGACATGGTTTAGTGGGCATGGTGGTGTTGGGCTGATGGTTGGACTTGATGATCTTAAAGGTCTTTTCCAACCTTTATTATTCGGTGATTCTGTGATTCCGTGTCATCTTCCTGCTGTGTTAATTGAGACTAATGAGACTGTCAGTGCCAGTTAGCTATGGCTGCTGCTGGTGAGGTCATCTCGATTCTCCTCCACCGGTAAAAATGACCAGAAATAAGTGCTGGAAAGATACTGTAAATGTCATGTTATGGCTTGTACCTCTGGAGCGGGTCTGAGGAGAAGAGAGACTGCCCAGGGCTGACACTGCAGCTCCTCAGCATGGGTGACATTCCCTTGGCATACCCGTAAATGAGATCCTCCTGCCCAGGTGGCTCTGGAGTTTGTTAACCTTTCTGTTTTATTATCCAAGTAAAGAAATTCTGGCACGGTATTGGCCATTTAAGGATGGATACCTGCTACTAGGGTGAAGTAGGCAAAACAATTCATACGCTAAAATTGGATAGAAAGAAAGCATATTTATTTGCTGGTAGTGAAGCAGCTATGCTATACGAGAAAGGATGAGATAGCTGTGTGAAAATGGGGAAACGAATCTTTTGCAGCCATCAAAATAGTCTCACTGTAACATATTTTACATATGCATTCAAAATAAGACAGGCAAATAGCATGCTAGGTTTTCCTGATACTTATTAGAAAGTGGGGGCTTCTGTTCAGTGTTTCAATCCCACTTGGAACCCATCTGCAGTCCCAGGGAGGTTGTGCTACAGGCTTCAGTCCTTTTAGACTCCCATAGGAGCACCATGGAGTCTAACAAGAGTAGATGCTATTGTGGAGTAATGGAAAGGCTCTGCTAGCATGAATTTGAGGTGAGTGCTTAACAAGCATTAAAGTAGTGAGCGAATTATGTAGCTCATTCTATTGAGTGCTGGTTCATTGTTACCCTGTTCCCCGTTAGCTTGACACATTACAGAAAGATAGATATTAAAAAAATCTGAGAATTGCAAAACCTTTTATTGTGACTTTTTCAAATCCCCTCGTCCTCTAAAGCCAAGTGTCTTACTTGTTTTGAATGCAATGGTCAAAGCTGGCTTCAAGAAAAAATCTGATTATTACTTCTCTGTCTGTAGATGTTGTAGGTAGAGTCTTACCTGAGACCTTTTGGGATCGGAGCTGAGACTTTCTGCTTCCCAGTATACGGAATTTCAGATTCTACCAGCAGTGGAGCTGGAAGACTTATGCTTAAGCAATATATATGTGCAGAAAGCCTGTCATTCAGACAGTAGCAAATCTTACTCTTACAGGCCCTTTCAGCAGCATAATTTGGAGGGAAAATTCCACACGATGTGAAAGAAGGAGGCATGTGTCCCTCAGAAGTTAATTATGTTCAATAAACTACTCAGATATCAATTAGAGTCAAAGATGCTCTGCGGGAGAAGGATGGACTTCACAACTCTATGAGAGTTATATTCTGAAGCTGTTCATTGTCTTCTTTGACTCCAATATATATCATAATTTTTGCTTAGCCACTGCACACACACTCATGATTGGTTACAGCTTGTTACACACATTATTGCAATTGGCTATATACAAAATATCAGGTACTGTCCATGCGCCTCTCACACAGTCAGGATTCGCTGCCTGCAGGTGTTCCTGCACTCCTTTGCTTCCTCTTAGTTGTTTACCACAGCTCCTTCTCCTCAAGGCCGAGCTGTGCAGATATCCAGCTGTTTACCAGCTTCCCAATGCCACAGCTCCTTCTCCTTAAGGTCGAGACGTGCAGATCAGTGCCACAGCTCCTTCTCCTTAAGGTCAAGCCCTTGCAGGGTGATCCCAACAATGCTTAACAGTCTGTAGTCTGGGACCGATCTGTGCAGGCTCACTGCATGAATCATGCTTCCCTCGTTCTACAAAAGCTTCAGCTGTACAGTGAACTCTACAGTGCCTCAATGGTGTGCAGGAGCAGAGCCCACCAGTTAAGACTGCCAATTAGGGAAAGAAAAAAATAAATAGATAATGCAGATTGATTCTGGAGTGTAAAGGAAGACTCCTTGAGATGGTTGCAATGGTGTAACATGAAATCCCTCCTCAGTGGGTTGTTGTCTCTGGCTGTCTATGGATCTGGTGCTGCTAGTACTGAGAGGTGGCATCACACAAAGACATGATGTGTCTCTCTGCCCATGCTTAACTAAAAGATCAAAAGATAGTTAGGTCCATTTCCATGTAAGTACATGTAAATCCCCTTCCAGTTGCCTCATGAAATATCGAGTGAATACAGTATCATATCTGAGCTTAGTCACCAGGCATAGCGTAGGTGCTATATGGGAAAATCAAGACAGAAAATTTTCCAGTAGAGAGTCATACATTTTTTGAAAGAGGTTCTTCTAACTAATTCTGCTAAGGATTTAAGCTGTGATTGCAAATAAAAGGAGACAGCAGGCAAATGTTGCCTATTCCCTCACGACAACATAGAAAAAACCAATTACTACTGCACTGACATAGTTGGTCTTATTTTAGATTGAGGTTTATTATTCTGAATAGTAATTTAACTTACTAAATACAAATTAAAGAAAAAAAGACATCAGCCTCAACCAAAAAAGGATTATTCTACTCCACATGAAAAGGCTATCTATTTTATGTCCATAACTTTGTAATGACAGATTTAGCAGAGTTATGATTTGGGTATAAAACTATGATTTGGGTATGAATGCTGGTATCTAAGGGATGTTGTATGTCTGTCTATGTTGCAGGAATAAAGTTTGCATCCATCTCCCACAGTTTGAGTTCAGATGCATGATTCTTCATTTTTGTGTTGTGTTTCTGAAGCTATTCAAGGGTGGCTTCAGTGACCAAAGGCTTTCTTTGACAAACTTAAAACCTAAACAAAACCATGGACTAGCTAATATCTTATTTTCCATCTTGTTTTTGTTATTGCCAAACAAAACCTCATTGCCCTCACAAACAAGGGAGACTTGGTCATTCCTTGGGCAGAAGGCCTCAAAGGGAAGCTGAGGTGCCACAGGCATGGTAGAACGCTCTGAGCAAGTGCTGCACCGCGTGCTGGCTGTGGCACTGAAGGGTACTGTGTTGCTGCTTCCTTTTCCACATGAAACATAAAAAGGAAGATCAAGGCCACCAGCACCTGTAAACATTTCAGAAACCTGAAAGGTTTGCTGTAGTGTCTTTTGCTGAACCCCAGTGGGAGCATTTGCATTGAGCTAATCTCAGTTCCTTTATTCAAATAAGTTAAATTTTTGTGCCACACTTGCAAAACTGTGGCACAATCTTGCCAGTGTGGCAGTGTGGTTCTGTTGTTCCTCTACAGGAGCAGCACCTCAACCAAGGACAAATGAAACAAGAACTATAAATGTGGCTTGGATTGAGATGATACACAGTATGCAAATGGTAGTCATTACTAAGCCGAAGTTAAATGGTATTTTTGCTAGCTGTGTAGCTATTAGTCTAGGCACAAATCTCATTTGAACATCTTCCTTTGTTTTATTTTTCTTATAGGCATGCTGATAAATGTATGAATGCTTAATGTTACATGTGAAATTATACTGTAACATGTAATAATAGTCATGTAATCATTGCTATATTTTATTATCAAAACAAGTTCAAACTAAATTTAAAAGCCAGGTCTGTCCGTAAAATCCACTGGAAGCTCCCAGATTTTGGCCCAGAATTTCCACTCTCTAGTGTTTTTTGTCTTCTTTTCTTTTCCAGGTCATCTGTTCTATGGAGAAAGAAGATGTAGCCATCTGGGAGATTAGCATATATATTTTATGAAGCAGAGCAGAGCTCTCTCTCTTCTACTGACTCAGATGCTACAGACCCAGATTCACAGCCTGCCTCCTAGCTAGCACAGCACAGTTCATAAAGCTTCTGTTGCCAGTGGCTTACCTCTCTCCCCTGCATGAAGAACAAACCTATACTAAAGTGATGTTGGCAAAACAGTACTGTTCTAAAGTGGGGAAAAAAACACAGTCCGGCTTTACAGCCATGCAGAGAGGCAATTTATAATGACAGAAGAACCCATTTGCCGGTAAAGCTTACATTGTTTGAGGAGAGATTATCAGCAATTGCTCAAACAAATCTGTCTACTGGCATGAGATACATCTCCACAGTGGATGTATATGGTTATATCTGTGAGTATAACCATGGAACACAGCTGTGATATATCCTCTGAAATTTATAAAAGCCAAATGAGAACATTAGTGCTGGGTTAATTTAAGATGCAATATAAATTACCATGGGATGTAAAAGGAGTGAGCTGCACTAAGCAGATGTGCCAACAAGCATCTCCTTAATCTTTTATACTTTCTTACTGTGCTGGTAGAGGCGTGCTTTCATCGTAGTTATAGTTAGAAGTACAGTGTTTTTCTAGCACCGCAGTGTAGCTGGATTGTGCCGGTACTTTTTCTTCTTTCTGGACATTCCTCTTTTTTTTTTTTTTGGTAGCATTCTGGTTTTTTCCCCTCACAGAGCACAGAGACTAGGAGCCTAGAGTGCCAACATTTTGATACCCAGTGGAGATTTATAACTGTGGACGGGCACAGCGGTAACATGTTTTTATAGAGCTGCTAAGTCCAGTGATGAGAGAGGAAAGGCGTCCATTGAAAGAGAGAGAACTAGTTTAGTAGTCCGCACAAACATCTAGAAAAGACAAGGCAAAAGCTGAGGTTATCATCCTAACTTTATATGAATAATGTAATTGAATAAGCAGAGCACTTGCCATAGCTTCTTAAAACAAGGGCTGGGGATAGTCAGGCCTTTTTGTTTATCCTCTAATAATTTGTTGGGTTTTTAAAATGTAGATGCAAAAATGAGCCTGAATTAAAATCTTTGGTCCAAAAGTTCCCAGTTTGGAGGAAGTTTGAGCTACATTCAGAGTATCATCTGCATTTTGCAGATTAGGCTCTCCTTTTTAAACATATTATAACAAAATCTATACCCAAATTTTGGGAGGCAATGAGTGTGTATTCAGATACAGACTTTGAGAACTGGATCTGTTATATCTAGAATCTAATTCCCATTATTCAGATCTGCTGAATAATAATGGGAACATATACAGTCTTATTAGAAAATGCGTAAGGAAAAAACCTCCAGTGTAGCATTTAGGCTATATGTTCACCAGAAAGGCATGCACCATTTCAAAAATCTTTCTGTGTCTTGCAAATGCTAAAATGTCATCTTTCACAAACTGCATGCAGACGGTCTTTAATGTTCTTTTCTTCTGCCTTTTGCCAGTTACTGAAACATGAATTTAACATTTACTGACTCTTCTCTTCACCTTGATCCTAAGAACAGCCTTCCCAATCTGGCCAAATCTTTTCATTCATAAACCAGTCTCTGACATGGCTGGTAAAAGATGCCAAGAGAAGTCTGTGAGAATGGGAAAATCCTATCATGGCTCTGCAGAGCATTTCCCTGGACACTCTCCCAGCTCCAGGCACTGGCTGCTCTGGGCTTCCTGAGCCAGTCACACCATCTCTATCGAAATGAACACATCATCGGTGAAAAAAACACAGGAGAAGGGGAAAAAAAAAAAAAAGAAAAAGCAAGATATCTTTGAGAAGCAAAGTTGACTGTACTTCAATATTAAGGCTTTCCACAAGATGGCAGGGTTCTGTCTGGGTAGGTAACTATAGCAGGCAACCCGAGACTGTACAGAAGTCATTCCTCTCCTGTCATACTTTTCACCATCAGTAATATAGCTCTCTGCTTCAGACCTATCAGTGCTCTATAGCAGTGCTCAAAATAAGTGTCAAACAGCTGAAAGACAAGGGACCTCTATTTACTTATGTCTCACTCAGATTTTTATATTGCAACTTTTAAAGCACAATATTCACATAAAGCATAATAATTCCCCACTGTGTGAATTAAAGAAATATTTTTTTTTTCCTGAATAAAATTGGACAGAAGGGTATTGAAGGCAACTGAAGCTGTTTTAACTAGGGACATTAACATCAGTCCTGCAGATTCCATCTCGGTAATCTATTATTTGAACTCCCAAAATCATGAATACAGCTATTGGTTACCCCTTGGATTCAAGGTCAAGACAAGGTAACCTCGTGATGGGCTGTTGCTGAAAGAGCCAGGCCTGCTGTCCCTTTCACCTGTCCTGTCCTGCTTTCTTGCATTGTGCTGGCTTTGACATCTGTGTGTACAGTCCTAACACAAGTCAGATGAACCCAAAAAGCGGATGGAAGACTAGCTGCTTTTACTTGGCGGCTTAGCTTTCAGTTAGACAAATGAGCTGAAATGACTCTACAGCCACACAGTCACTACTGCTGCCATCAGGAAAGCAGGTCAAGCACGTGACAAGGGTCAGGAAAGTCCCTTTCAGCAACAGAGTAATATTGGATAAGCTTATGCTAATTGTGAAAACACACCCTTAAGTAACAAAAAGAATAGTGGAGAGGATGCAACCTCAGCTCCACCCTCACTGGCAAGAGGAGCTGGAGATACAGGAAAAATCTAAAGATCATCTCTTAGGCAAGTTCAGTTGAAAACTAGTGCTGCAGCATGCCTAAATCTTGCGTGTGTCACACTGAAGTGTTACTTCTGACCTCGACTAGATATATTTTGCTCTTGAATTTATTTGTAAAATAAGGATATTAATATACCAGCTCGTTGTAGGCAAGGTATTTTTTGTTTCTCTCAGAAATAAAGGCTGTTTATTGAAGTTTGTGAAAAGAAGAAAGGATCTAGAAAAATTTCAGTTCCCTGCAGGGTTCTCTGCAATACTTGTTACTAAGTTTCAGTTGGATGGAGGTGTTTTCGCAAAAAACAGACTAGCATATTCAAGTATTTTACAACCAACCATAACGATTTTGAATTACATCTTTAACCCAGAGGAAGCTGTTCTTAAGATCTTCATCATTCTTTTTAAAGAATTGTATAACTCCGTTTACAGAACAGTAAAGAAAAACTAAGCCTGAGATTTTATGCAAGTAGGAAGATACCATGTGTGGTCAGGGTACCTGGGATTCTCATTCAGCATCAGTGGGCATGAGCAGAGACTTTTAATTTCCAGTTTTGCCACTGAAAATCAAATAAGGATTTTAAAGAAAACTGGAGTGAAATGGAAAGAAAATCTTTTATATCACTAAGTACAAACAGATTCTGTTCACAAGATCTGGTAGCTTCACAGATTATAAAAATTTTGGTAGCAGGGAGAAGGAATTTGTATTTTCAGGACCAAGAAGCTATACACTGATTGCGACAGTGAGAAATAAATTCTGTGGTTTAATTTTTAATAAAGGCATTCAGCAGGGGTGCACCCCTGTTAACCTTGTGTATTGGGTTTGTGTGGCAAGGTTTTGGTAGTGGAGGGGCTGCAGGGGTGGCTTCTGTGAGCAGCTGCTAGAAGCTTCCCCCATGTCCCATAGAGCCCAATGCCAACTTGCTCCAAGATAGACCTGCCACTGGCCAAGGCTGACAGTGGTAGCGCCTCTGCGATAACGTAGTTAGGAAGGGGAAAAAAAAGGCACAGCAATTGCACCAGAGAGGGGAGTGAGAATACAAGAGAGGAACAACTCTGCAGACCCCAAGGCCAGTGAAGAAGGAGGGGCAGAAGGTGCTCCAGGTGCCAGAGCACAGATTCCCCTGTGGCCCGTGGCGAGGACCAGGCTGAGGCCGGCTGTCCCCCTGCAGCCCATGGAGCTCCACCATGGAGCAGAGATCCACCTGCAGCCTGTGGAGGACCCCATGCTGGAGCAGGGGGATGCCCGAAGGGGGCTGTGACCCCATGGGAAGCCCACGCTGGAGCAGGCTCCTGGCAGGACCTGTGGCCCCATGGAGAGAGGAACCCAGGCTGGCGAAGTTTGCTGGCAGGACTAGTGACCCCATGGGAGCCGGAGCAGTCTGTTCCTGAAGGATGGCACCCTGTGGAAGGGACCCAGGCTGGAGCAGTTCGTGAAGAACTGCAGCCCATGGGAAGGATCCACATTGGAGAAGTTCATGGAGGACCATCTCCCATGGGAGGGACCCCATGCTGGAGCAGGGGAAGAGTGTGAGGAGTCCTCCCCCTGAGGAGGAAGGAGTGGCAGAGACAACGTGTGATAAACTGACTGAAACTCCCATTCCCTCCCATTTGGTTTTATTTCTCATTGCCCTACTCTGATTTGATTGGTAATAAATTAAACTAATTTCCCCAAGTTGAGTCTGTTTTGCCCATGACAGGAATTGCTGAGTGACCTCTCCCTGCCCTTATCTCAACCCACGAGCCTTTTCCTTATGTTTTCTCTGCCTGTCCAGCTGAGGAGGGGAACGATAGAGTGGCTAGGCGGGCACCTGGCATCCGGCCAAGGTCAACCCACCACATCTTGTACAAAAATCACATAATGCCTGTGCTTAAGTATAGGCTGAATACAGAAGAATATGGAGTAACTGAAAACACAGGCTTTCCTGGCCCCTGCTTTGGTTTCTGGCCCAAGCCCCTGTTGCAGGCGGCTACAGCTCCGCCGGGCCCTCAGGGCGCAGGAGGGGCAACGGGGCGCCTGGCAGCACGCTGGCCGGGCCGCGGGCCGCTCCGGTGGTCCAGGAAGGGCAGAAAGCATGCCAGGACAGGCAGTTCTGGCCACACACCGCCGTCACCCCAAATCTCAATCATCAGCACCCACAGGAGACCCGGCGATTGTAAGGAGAGAGCAGCGGTGTTTCCCTCGGGGCCGCTGAACCGCTCCGCGCCGCGGTAGCGCTGAGGGCGGCGGTAGCAGGCCCGACCCGGCCCGGGCCGCCCTCAGGTGCACCACCTCAGCGCAGTAGGCGGTGCCGGCCCCGCCCCAGGCAGCCGCTACGAGAAGGTGGCCCCGCCCACCCAATCGCCCCACCCTCTCCCCTCTCCCGTGTCATGCCCCTTTCCCCAACCAATCAGAAGCGGCGGGGAAGGCGGAGGTTGGAGCTCTTACTGACAAGTGCAGCGAGGCCCAATGGGAAGCGAAAGCTGACGAGGCGGGGGCCAATTGGGGGGACACCGGTGAGTGCGAGACTCTGAGGCCAGAGGCTGGGCGGGGAGGGTGCGTGGCCAAGAGGGAGATGGCTCTCAATCAGGTGAGGCCGGCGATGACGGGCGGTAGTAGCGGCCAATGGCGGCGAGGAGGCGGAGCCTCCCCTCCCCTCTCGTCCCGCCGCCGAAGCTGCGAGAGTCAGGTGGCTCCGGGATGTGCGGCCGCGGCGGCAGGCGGAGGCGGACGAGGAATAGGGGGGGGATGCGGCGGCGGCTCGGCGGCACGCGCTGCCTGCCCTCGCCTCTTCCCGCGCTGGGCTGAGGCGGCCCCGCGCCGGGCCACCTCCCCCCCCCCCACGCCGGCAGCGGCACCTGCTGCCGGCAGGCGCCGGGCCGCATGAACAATAGGCGGCGGTACCGGCCCCGCCGCCCCCCGCAGCGCCCGGCTGCCGCGGGCGCCTCCCCCTATGGAGCAGCCTCGCCATGGAGCCCCTCACAGAGCTCAGCCAGGAGGGCGCGGGCGTCGGGGAGCCGCCGGGCGGCGGGCCGCTCTGGACCGCCGTCTTCGAGTACGAGGCGTGCGGCGAGGACGAGCTGAGCCTGCGGCCGGGGGACGTGGTGCAGGTGCTGTCCCGGGACTCGCACGTGTCCGGTGACGAAGGCTGGTGGACGGGCAAGATCGACCAGCGCGTCGGCATCTTCCCCAGCAACTACGTGAGCAGCGGCGTGCAGGGGGGCGGCCCGGAGCTGCGGGCCCGCTACCCGCCGCCCCCCGCCATACAGCGTAAGGCGGCCGGGCGCGGGGCGGGGGGCTCGGTGTGGCCCCTCGCCGCCAGCCGGTGGGAGGGAGAAGGGGGAGGCCCGGCCCTCCTGTGGGCCTGGGGCAGCCACGGGGGGACGGGGAGGGACGAGGACCGGACCGGCGGGAGCCAGCACTGCGGGGTGGGGTGGAGGGAGACCCGGCCTGGCCCTCCCCCGGTCCCAGAGGGGAAGCGGGACCGCCGCTGGTGCGGAGGGAGGCCCGGTCCGGCCCGGCCCTTATGTTGGCCCTGACGGGAGCCAGGACTGCCGCGGCGGGGGAAGGCCCAGCCTGGAGAGGAGCGGCCATGGGAGGCCGTGGGGCCTTGCCGGCAGCGGAGGGGCCAGGGGCGAGTGGGCTCCGCGATGGCCCTTGGTGCGGGAGCGGAGTGGGCTGCGGGCGGCCCGGCCCCTCACGCCGTGGGGCAGCCCCAGGCCGGCGGGGCGGCGCCGGCCCTGTTCTCCACTCCGTCGTTCCCTTTCCCACCCGCAGCCGCATTCCTGCTGCTCCAGTGCCCTTTTCTCTTCCAGGCTAGCGCTCCTCTCCGGGGAGGCCGACCCTGGCTCGGCGCGTTAGCGTTTCGCTGACGCCAGGCGCAGTTCCCCATTGTTAAGTCCTATGTTTCCTGGGGCTGATAAATTTTCACCGAACGGCTGAAGCTGGGTGGTTAGGCAGTGGTGGAGTCACCGACGGCTCTGGTGACCCTCTCTTTAAGAATATCCTTAAGGAGAGATTGCTGGATAGGAAGCAGTTGCTTTCTGCAGTGTTGATTCACTGCTAATACTCATTCAATATCTTTCTTGCCCCTAACCGAAAGATTGTTATTTCTGACTTTAACATTCCTAAGCTGGCTTGTGTTACCAGGTTCCTCCTTAGCCCTTTGCCTTCTTACAAATTATGTCCTGAAATACCCGTGAATGAGTTTTATCCAAGTTTGGATATTTGGGCCTACCTGAGGGTTGCTTGACTAAGTTGTGATGCTGAAGGCATGAAGGGATTGGTTTGTTTCTGTGAACTTCGGTGCAGTTTTGAAGCCTTTGTTGGAACCAGAAGATAGGACCATTTCATCTCTACATTATTTTTCATTTAGCTACTATGCACAACTGTAGAAAGAGAAGCAGTGTGGAGTGGCTGTTTCTAGATCCTGTTTATCCATCGCTATTGACAATTCAGGCAAGAATAAAGTGTTTTTTTGGAGGGGCAGAGAAAAATCTTGATACTAGTAGGCTTTTCTAGACAGTAAAAGGAGTAAAAAGATGCTTTGTCCTATCTAGGACATATCTTCAAGGAATACAACTAATAGCTTTTTTTCTTATTCTATGTTCCGCTTGAAAACAGTTAGGTAAAAACTCAGTCATTTGTAGTGTTGCCCTTGAGATTGTGAAGGGACTAGGTTGGGCACTGGTGGTGCTTGCTTTCATGCTGGAATAGTATAGATAATTTTAATCTTTTTCCCGCGTGCAAAAAACACTGTGAATGCTTATTAGGTTTTGCCTTTGAGATAGTTAGGAGAACCATTTCTACAGAACTTCCTGAAGCCTCAGCTCCCCTCCTGTTTTGACTGTTCAAGTGCAGACTTTGTAGCTATGGATTCTCCAGCCTTATTGCACTTCCTGTGGTTTGTTAGTTCAGGAGCAGTTGTGGAGCTGCAACTTCCCCCTTTATCCTTGTCTTACCCTTCTAGAGCCATGACGGGACTACACTGTTTCAAATCATCAACCCTATGTCCATGACAGAGTAGAATTTATTGCCTGCCAATAAGTTTTTTTTTAATATGCTAAAGGAGCATGTTTCTTTTTTTTAAGGAAGCAATGCGATTTGGTCAGGGGGTAAAGTTGATTGCTGTTGAATTGTATTTAAGTTTAATGTTAGAAATCCCTTTGCAAGGGATGATACCTACTTTTAGAGCTGGTGATAGCTGTTTGGAATATCAGTCTACTGTTAACTTATTGGACTATGAAGTGTTAAAGTTTTGTGGGAGTAATGCAAGGTGTCATTCCAACTGTGAAGCTTGGCACAGAAGCTGGTTTTAGTTGCTTTTCTACAGATTACCTTCATGTTTGATGAATGTTTTGGGGTATAAGTCCAGGAGATTCTGCTTCCACCAAGAGCTGTAGTAGTATAGCTAGTAATTGCATGCTGTCTTTCAGCCATCCACATAGTGCGCTTGACTCTTGCCTCAGTAGGGGTACCATGAGTGACAAAAGTAGCCTGTTGAGGCTGTCAGCAGTGGGCCAGCTTGAAGGACCCTCATTTGCACTGTGGGCTCTTAAGCAGTACGGCCTGAATTAAATAGCTTAATCATATGGTATAATACATGGTGATTAAACAGCAACTACTTTGCAGTTGTCAACATGACCACTGGTTCATGATGTACAGGGTCTGTAATTCCTTATCGGTCCCTAGGGGAATGATAGCACTTCAGTTCTTAAAATCAAAGGCAAAAGGTGCATGTTAAATGTTCCCATTGCCCTTACAGTCCAGTACAGCATGTCTGCCAAATTAAACTGGAGTTTAGAAAAGGGGTTAGTGTGTTTAGAAAGGTGAAGAAAACAAGTATTTTTGTGCACTAATGTGGCTGTATAACTAAGTCCGTGAAAATGAAGAAAGTCATTCAACACAAAACACCTTTAAGAAAACGCTTTTACATCCCAGACTTGTTCTCGTTCATTTGTGCATCCAGCCAGGGGCACGTTTCTTCTGAAGTAAAACGGGTGACAGCCTACAGAGAGAGTTTTTGCTTGCCACGTCTTCGGTTGCCCGTTGCCTGTTCCTGTCGGGCCGCTTTCCCGCGCCGGCGGGGGGCGCGGCCCGCTGGGCCGCCGGCGGCGGAGCTGTCCCTTCAGCACCACCGGAGCCGCCCGCCGCCGCGCCAAAGGGGAGGGCTCGCTCGGCGGCTTTAACGCCTTCTGAATCCGTGAGATGCCCGAGGGAAACAGGGTGTGACTACCACCCGCGTGTCGGGAGTTCGGGGGATGGCCTGTCGGGCTTGCTTTGTGGCTGACGTGTTAGTTCGTTTTCAGTCTTTTAATTGACCTTGTCCCTAGGAGCAGGTTAAGTGAGTGTTCTACCAGTGCTGAAATTCTACTGACTGAAGGTGATAGGACTCAGCATCTGATTTCTTTAGGTCTTTTATCAGTGAGAAATACCAAAGCAGCTGCTTTTGTGTACTCTCAGTGACAGGGTAGTCTCACATCTGCACTTACTGTCTTTACAATCTTGTTCTAAAATTTCAGTGTTTCTGGTCAGAATCCACTCCATCTTTTCTAGTAATCTGTAGCTCATGAGCATTTGAACACCGAGGCTGCTACTGTAGGAGTGAAACCTTCTTTGTTGTGTAAATCCTTGAAGTTCAGAGCATTACCCAAAAGATGTACTCAGAATAACAGACAAAGAAATTCTTTTTGTGTTCTGGACTGGAAAGGGCCTTTCCTCCTTTTGGAATACTTTCCTGGTCAGTTTTCTATCTTCTTTCCCATCAATCTTTTCTTCATGGAACTCTAGGAAGAAGAGCACAGGCATCCTTATTACACAAGCTAAGGATTTGGAGGTATTGGCTGTACTGCACAGGAAGGTTGATGATACTATCCCTATATGTGGTCAACTCCTAGCTCATAGTGTTGACTGACTTACAAAAGTAAGCCAGACTTTTAAAAATCTTGTTCAGAGAAGATACAGCTCAGTCAAAAAAAAAAAAGTCTGCAGCTGTGGACAGCTGAGTTTGTATTAACACCATACAGTTTTACAGTTTTGTGACAATGTCTTGTAGGCTTATACCTAGGAAAGACATTTGATTGGAATAAATAAAATATTTTATTTAAGCAGCATCTAACCTGCTCCCTTGCCTTGTGTGACTATGTAACTTCTTTTAAAAACAGTGGAGAGTTTGATGAGTACAATTGGTATCTACAAAGTCCAGTAATATAACACAGTACTCTGAATTAATACCTACATCAAGTAAGTCCATTCCATTACAGACTTAGCTTCCTTTCTACTAGACAAAGCAGGGGAGCCATGTCAGATCTGGCATTCAAATGCAGGAAAGTATTAAAAGTCTTGGTGACTTTATGCTTAAATTCTTGCATTATAATTTTTTTTTTCTTTAAAACTTTTAGAAATTTCTTTGGCTGTAATGGGTAGCCATCAAAATATCAGACAGAATAGCATCAGTGGTATCTCACCAGTGGCCTACCACTGCTGTAAATTCAGCCATGTCAGCATGTTTGCAGTGGTCAGCATGTGGGTTTTCCATTCTACATGAGTCAGTATTGGATGGGTTCTTTTGACCATCTGTGAGCATAAACTATGTTTAGCATATAGTTGTACAGGATACATTTTTCTCACTGCTTTTGCTCCAAATGCAACTTATATGCTGAAGTAAGACATCTGCAACTGTAGATTTTTACTATACAGTGCCAAGTAGCCACCAGTTACTGTAGCAACCTGTAAAGTATAGCTGTGAGTACATGGGAATGGAAAATGATGATTCTGTTATTAAATACAGTTTCTGTAATAAAAATGCAGTATGCATTAATCAAAAAATGTTCTTCTTATTGCTAGTTCTACATACTCAGTATGTAGTCTGATCCATCTGTTTGTCACACTATTGTCAGTAGTGGCAGAATTGGTTAACAGATCTCTTGCGGGGAACGAATCTGCAAAGCTTGTAGAGGTGTGGAAGAATAAGTGTGATTTGGGAAGGACTAAGATTGTTAGTGGCAGCTGAGTAAGAGACATTCAAATAAGGGACAATTGCAGGAGCAGATGCATTTTGTGTTGAATTTTAGCTATGTCACTTTAAGCACTGTAGTGAAGTCAGTGAAGATTAGGCTCTGGGTGTGTTTTTGCTTTTTGGAATCTTATACTGTCACTGAGGGCAGGAAATGAGGGTTTATCCTTAAGGGGGTGTCAGTGTTAGAAGGGTTTAAGTGTGTTAAGAGGAGGCTATTTTATTAAGTGTGTCATTTGCCACCATTAGGTCAAATTCATCATGATTCACAGTCAGTACTTCAACAGGTTTTATGATGCTGCAAGGTATGTTTTACCACACTATTTGGCAAAGAAAGTTTGTCAGAAGGCAGTACTGCTTTCATTTCCATTGTTTTGGAATGAAAATTGGCCCTTCTTCCAAGGGTAAGGCTAAGGTTGGGCAACATGGACGTTCAGCTATGTACAGGCTGTGTAGTTGCTAAATGTTTACATCTTCCCCCCCCTCCTCTTTTTCTAGTCCAGGAGATCGACTTCTCGGAGCTTGTTCTGGAGGAAATCATTGGCATAGGGGGCTTCGGAAAAGTGTATCGAGCTGTCTGGATAGGAGATGAGGTTGCTGTCAAGGCAGCTCGCTATGACCCTGATGAGGACATCAGCCAGACCATTGAGAATGTCCGCCAAGAGGCCAAGCTCTTTGCAATGTTAAAGCATCCCAACATAATTGCCCTCAGGGGTGTGTGTTTGAAGGAACCTAATCTCTGCTTGATCATGGAGTTTGCCCGTGGAGGATCGCTAAATAGAGTGTTGTCTGGTAAAAGGATACCTCCTGACATACTAGTGAACTGGGCAGTACAGATTGCGAGGGGAATGAACTACCTGCACGAGGAAGCAATTGTTCCCATAATTCACCGTGACCTGAAGTCCAGCAACAGTAAGTGCTATGCAGGGAACAGTAAGGGTGCTGGGATATGGTTTTGGAAAAGAAATCGTACAAAGAAAAGAGGGGAGTAATGTTACCTTAGCAATCCTTTCTTGTGAACCACTGTATCCTCTAATTCAATCCTAGAGGGGTATATTTTTCTAAAATATGGTGCTACAAACCACAGGAAAAATGTAAATGCTTTCACTTTGTAGAAGCAACTTAAATGATTGGATACAAAAGCAACTGTAAATAGAGCATGCTTCTCTAGTAGTTCTTAAATATATGTTTATATATATACACACACAGAGTGTCTCAGTTCTATTGGCATTTCAGCAGACTCCTGTATGTTGGAAAGTCTTGTTGGACTTAAAATGTGTATTCTCCTTCCACTTTTTGGAAGGATGAATGTTCCTTTGGAAAGATAAATGCTCCCAAGCTTTCATTTTACTTGCTCGATTTTGCTGTATAGGTGAGATGCAAGCCAGTTTTCCTTATGGGAGATTTAACCCATCCCTGCTGAACTGTATCTTTATCCCTCATAGAGCTGGTGTTGACAGAAACATTAACTCAGGTAAATGAAATGTCCTGGTGGATTCCCCTGTACACCCAGGACTTCAGCTGATTGTTTGTGGTGCTTTACATGGGATGCAGCTGACCCATTAGAACATGGGGACTGAACTCTGGTAGTTACGGTTCTGGAAATCATGGTGAATGATTTACTTCTGTAATACTAATAGCTACTCTTGCTTGCGTATTGTTCTTGTAGTGTGTCTGTGTTCCCAAACTTAAAATTGCCTTGAAGCCAAATGCGTGTGTAGAACATTATTTATGAGTGTGGGAGCAAGTTCTGCACTGGTTTAAAGATTGTTGTCTCATTTCCTGATGCCTGCATGCAGCTGTTCAGCTTTTCTCTCTGCTTGTCTGTGTCTAAGATGGCAAGAGCAAACACGTACCTGCATGTTGGCTGCAGTGGTTTAGATTAAGTGTATTACTATGAACTCATTTTCATTTATGGCTTGAGTTAATAGGAAGCACTATGAACTGTATGGCTGGGATGCAGACACATATTCTCTTTTGCTTTGAGGACAGTAACATCTAGCAAAGAGGTCTGACAGATGGGAATTTTACTGTCTTAAGCAGATTCACAAGAGCTAGCATTAACCATTACAATGCTGTAAATTTCCAGGCCTTGCAGAATCTTTCTATGTTTTTTTTTGCTTCAAATCTTGTGGCAGTGAGTTTACATAGTTTGTTGTGAAGAAGAAAAAGAAAAAGTATTATTAACTTTTGCTAGTGAGTTTGAAAGTAGAAACTGAGAGCTTTCAAATTAGTTTCTATAATATTATTCTTACACTATTAAAGTTTCACTTTTTGTTAGAGTAAGGTGATCTTAATGTCTATAAAGATTTCCTAATGTCTAAACCCTTCCCTTAGAGATGGCAGTATATATATGGGCATATTGATAAATGCTGTAAAATGAACAATTGATTGGCTTGGTTAATGGACTGCATTCACAGATGAAGCTTGGACTGGCTGCATCTGAGAATAAGAAATGGTTGCCTTTAAGTGTTGGGCCTTTCCTCCTTACCCAAGAAAATATTTACTTGCTTATTTTGCTAACAGGCCATTAAGACTTTACTGTTTAATGCTATTTGAATGTTTTTGAGGTTTAAAATGAAAGGGTTTTTTTCTAAGATAAAAAGCTGTTAGCTCCTGGTATTCCACTGTTTTATTCAGATTGGAGACTGCTAATTGTAAAAGGGAGACATATCAACCAGAGAACCAGCCCAGCTAGGGGGACACTAATGCACAGTGTCACCAACCACACACAGATATGGATGCTAGAAAACAGCTGTACTGTCAGCAGAAAGGGTAAAAGTCTCTTGTCACAGTGAATCAGCAGTACGTAATTGTGCTCCACTGTAAATTGTCAGTGAGAAATTGAGGGTTTTGCTACATATATTACTATAATTTTCCTCATTTAGGAGGAAGCAATTGCAAAAGAAGAGGAAGAATGAGTGGGAATGCCTGTGGAAAGATTCAAAAACCTCCAATGTTTGGAGGGGAGAGGTAGAGAATTTACATGGTGGTCTTGACCAAAGATACCATCAGATCTAGTACAGAAATGATGGGTATAGGAAAATTATAGCCCAGCTAAGTCTGCAGAAAGCAGATGTTTGGGAAACGAAATAAATATAGGAGCTGCTACTGGAGGGAAGGACTTCAGGTATTTTAGGGAAAATTCATTGTTTTGAAATAAGATGAATTAGTAACCTCAGGTCTGGGCTTGACATATTACAACTGCTGTTTACTTTAGTTTGGCGATATAGAGTTGTTCATTCTGTGCTGTGTGGTGGAACAGACATTCTTAAAAATGTATACCATTTTAAACATTTGAGAATCTATATTCTTTTTTGAGTGTATCTATAAAGTAAGTACAAATATTGGATAAGTATTAGATTATGACAATGGTGGAGGGTTTTTTTTGGCGGGAGGGACTGTTGGTCTTTTCTGTTGTTGTTTTTTTTTGTTTGTTTGTTTGGTTTGTGGTTTTGCTTGTGTTTTTCCCCCAAAAATGTGTATTACCTATACATGCAGGTAGACTTAACTCATGGCTATCTGTAGGATAAACAACTTTAGACTGCCCAAATCATGTCTTTCCTGAATACTCTGTCACTGCATTGCTGAAATCCTTTTTCCATTATATGTAGTAAGCATCTTGAAAATTTATCTGTTCTGTTTTCTATGGAGAGCTTTTCACAAGTTTGTAAAGATTAGTGGACTAAGTATGTTGTTGCATCCTGATTTATATATATGGCTTGTGTTTCCTGTGGTTTTCTGATGTACTTAGTTTTCTCAATTACTCCAGATAGTTGAGAACAGGTTATGTTGTTAGGTTTGTGCCTGTAGAATTACAAGTTTGTAGCGTTTTCTTTGCACAAGTTACCACCCACCAACTCATAGGCAGTAATGTGTCTCTGGAGAATGAATAGCGTCTACTTGCAAGAACTTGGAAAAGATTCTTGCAGACACTTCTTTCATGTACTAAACATCTGTAAGTACTGCAGAGCTGTCATAGGAGCATCAGCTGTATTGATCAGTAGATCAATAGATCAGTAGATCATTGGTACTTCCTACATGTAGTAATAGATAGTGACTCTCATACATCTCATCTTGCCTTCAAGCACCAGCTGGGACCTGCACTATCCATCTGAAGCTGCAGGATGAGTTAGTCTGGGAGTTAGGGAACAAGATAGAGGAGTGGGAAAGAACACAGCTGCCTTATTTAAAATCAATTTTCTACTAGTATAGAAGAAGATCAGAGAATGCCTTGCTTTCAGATATCTGCCTATATTTAGGCAGGTACAGAATGCATAAGGACAGTACTTCACGAACCTTTTAAGAAGGTCACATTACTTTTTGAACAGTAAAATAAGTTGACACCTTAATAGAAGTTTTAGATATTACCCCATTATATATGTATAAGGAATTGAAAAAAGTCCTTTTTAATCTGAACTATTGCAGCTTTGTGGGCTCAAGTAATAGGTACTGAAACAATGCTTGGAATAGTTCTCAACGTTTCTGATGGCATGGTAAAGAACATAAGGTTTTGATTGCTTTGGGAGGTAACTTTGTCTTGTATAGGGAATGAACTTCAGGGGATTGTCTGAAGATTCCAGGAGGTGTTTCTTGAGATTCTCATCAAAAAGCACTCTCCAAACCAATTGTCTATTTTCCTCCTTTTAACCAAAAAGTTGAGCACTTTTCCTGTTCCATCATTTTTTCTTCATTTTTCCTTTTCATTATCGTAACTTTATGTTTTAAGTACTGTGTGTGTTTGAAGCAGATATTTATTGTAAATCCTGGAGGTTCTGAGGGCTGCCAGTTTCATTGCTTTGGGGATGCTATCAGGAAATGAGTACCTAAAGATCTTTACAGAACAAATTGCACACCTGTGACTTATTTTTCTGAAATTCTTTTGCTGAGTGTCAGTTCAGTTGGCAGTGAGTCTGGTAGGTGAGTGTTCCAGTGGCATTACGAACTCGCATATCAGTCATGTAAGCTATTTTGTTCTGCTGTGTGAGGAGATAAATACTTATCTTTTTTTGGCATTTTATTCAAGAGTTTTAATTTATTCCATATGAAAATTAATCTTACTAATCTGTCAGAATCCTCCCTGGCTTCTTTTTCTTCTCTTCATCTGGTGATATTGCTAACCTTTCTCTCTTCAGCTGCCTGTTGGTGCTCCACTGAGCATATGTTACGGAATTGGTGGTAGGTCTCTCCCACTGTGAAGGCTCCTAAATAATCTAAATGCTGAGCTATAGAAAAAAGCAACTAGGAGTGCTGACTGAAGTCAACATCACTGTGTTTAGCACAGTTCTTAAGAGTTTCCCTTTCTCCTATCTCTTACCTGTGATTTGAGTCTCATTTCTGGGCAGAGCAAGGTGCTTGGCATATAATACTTAGGATCAAAAAGGGCAGTTCTTTTGGTTTTAGTGAAGTATTGTAAATAATTAACCTGGTCCTGTTTGTTTCTATTTTGTCTGTCAATGTTAGGTATGCCACCATTGCTATAGGAAAAATGCCAGTTAACTAATGCTGTAGAGAACTAGCAAAAACATATTTGCTTTTTTTTTCTGACTGGCTCAGCAAAGTATGTTTGTTATTTGCACTACATTGAAAGATTTTGCTGAGGGTGTTTGTGCCAGTTAGCAAAGTGCTTTGCAAAAGTCACCATGTTTGTGTTCCACAAAGTGGCACAGAAGATTAGCAGCAAAGTGACATGGCCAAGGTCAAAGGAAGAGGTAAGAACAGAGCTCAAAATAATTCCCCACAATTCTAATTCAGTCAAGTCAGTAGTTCTTCCCTTCTGTTTCTTTGAAGGTGTTCACCTGTCCTACTTTTCGGATCACCAAGGTAAGCTTGTGGTATCCTGAAATTCAAAGTTCTAACTTTGAAAAGAATTCCAAACTCTGCTATAGCTTTGCTTATTTTATGCAGTTGTTAAGCCTTTTTGTGTTCATAAAGGTGATAATAGAACTGACTTTCACATGGTCTCTTAGGACTTAAAATGTTCTTTGTTCTTTTTTTCTTTTTTTTAAAGCACGGGCAGAAGTTAGAAGCAGGGATTCCTTGCAACTAGTTCAAATCCAACCCAAGGACAACAGGATGTGAATGTTACATACTGGTCGTGATAAATATGTGATTAGTTATCTCATTCCTTGTTGCAGTATTCACATCCCAATCCATTCATAATTGACCCTCTTCTGTTGGTCTTTTCAGAGGAGGAAAAGTATTTAATGTAAACTTTTTCCTCTGGCAGTGTCACAGAGAACTCTTCCAGGGTCTGCTTAAAGTGTGTTGGCAGAGCAGTTTGGAAGTCTGCATTATTTCTGCTTTTATTATTTCTGCTTTTGCTACTTCAGTGTAATTTGCTGGCTAACTCTCCAATGTTGTACCTTCTATCAGAATGGATTTCCTTTGTCAGTGCAATTAAATGAGTGTGAGTAATGCTTTATGTAAAGAATTAGTGAAACTATGTCAATGGCATCTGAATGCTTTACACTGGGTGAATAATTGATCTGGCCTTTATTGGGTGGTCCTTTGCCCTGTAAGAGGGAAGTGATAAAAATGTGAGATTTTTGGGGTGGGACACACGTACCAGCTGGGAGATTAATTTTATGCAGATGTTCTCTGATTCAGTTCAGGGAGCAAAAATCAGTAAACCTCTTTTTTTTATATATAAGATTTAAAAAGTGTGTACAGTAGAAATCAAGTCTTTCAAACAACCTGAATATACTCCTAACGGTGATTAAAGATGACTTTTCAGGTTCTGCCCTTAAGCAGTTATCCAGGAAAGACATGGACCTGTTGGAGTGGGTCCAGGAGAGGGCCACAAATATGATCAGAGGGATGGAACACCTCTCCTATGAGGACAGGCTGAGAGAGTTGGGGTTGTTCAGCCTGGAGAAAAGAAGGCTCCAGGGAGACCTGACTGCAGCCCTCCAGTACTTAAAGGGGCTTATAAGAAAGATGGGGACAGACTTTTTAGAAGGGCCTGTAGTGATAGGACAAGGGGTCATGGTTTTAAACTACAAGAGGGCATATTCAGACTAGATATAAGGAGGAAATTTTTCACAATGAAGGTGGTGAAACCCTGGTACCGGTTGCCCGGAGAGGTGGTAGATGCCCCATCCCTGGAAACATTCCCGGTCAGGTTGGATGGGGCTCTGGGCAACCTGATCTAGCTGAAGATGTCCCTGCTTACTGCGGGGGGTTTGGACTAGATGACAGTTAAAGGTCCTTTCCAACCCAAAGACTCTATGATTTTATGATCTGATTCTATGAACATGCCAGAGGATATTGCTAATGGTGCATAACTCCTAGTTCTGATTACTCAGCTTATTTCTCTGTCTCCCGAGAGTATCAGCCTTTGTGCAGATATCCTGGTCACTTGTATTGTGGTTAAAAAAATTTCCAAATAACTGTGATTTTTTTTTTTTTTTTTTGCATGTGGTAATATGATGATGAAATTCATGCCAGTATTACTACAACTTTTTGTTGAGCAGAATGAAAAAAAAAATTCATTTCATGTGTTTAGTTCAGATGTAAATTATACTTGAAAGTGATGCTTATTTTTAAGCTGTTGAGACATTGGGAATTCGCAGAAGTAGAGTGACAGTTTACTTTGTTTTTTCTTTTTCCTTAGCTTGTCTAAATTGGTGCAACTACTTTCCTCTCTTAGAGCTTTGACAGATGCTTGCATATTGTAGTCTTATTTTCAGTATGTTTTAGCAGATTTCTGAGAGTTCCAAAATGAAAATAAATTTCCTGTAAATGGTTTCTTTTAGTTGAATATGAATTGATGTCTTCACTGTCAATTGCAAGTCAAAAATAGAAAGACTTTGTGGAAGAAGTTTGTCCACAAGAACACTTTAGTATTCTTCTGCCCACACCAAGTAGCAAAAAGGCAATTTTACAAATGGAATCCCTTATCTTTGTAGAAAAGAATGGAAAGAGTTCCTCGCATTTTTAAGGAGTTACATTGTGCCTGTCTATCTAAAAAAGCTAGCTAATATCCTTTTCATGTCTTTGTGCCACTGCATATATTTTTTCTGCAGGTTTTTTTTTTTTGCTCCTAAGAAAAAAATAACCAAGACTTATGACCTTAAGCACTTTCTCCAAATTGTGCATATGGAACCATAGAACAGATATGAGCAGACCTGGGCACTGTCATGCCTGATGTGTACCTAAGCATCTGCCTGCCGCTCCCATGAATTCACTGTCTGACCGTCTGTGACAGAGCTGGGATTTTATGAAATTTCTAAGTAGCAAGTCAAGACTGAGAACAGCCTTGTTGTGGCATTTCTGGGAAGCTAGAATGACTTTTTCAGCTCTACTTTTTTTTGGTGTTGCTCCCTACTCAAACTTAATTTCAATTTTGAGAGATTTCTGTCAGCAGCTTCACTTTTGCTTTTCTTATCAAACAATTCCTTTCAGAATTTCAACATATCTGAAACAAACAAATTCACTCTTGAAGCATCAGAAGTTAAACACAGTCTTGCTCTTTGAAGTCATGATTCATCACCTAAGATGATTCTTTAATTTTTAAGCAATATCCCATTTTGAAGATGGTGCATATTCCCTTATGACAAGACAAGGAAAGCCTTAAGCTGTTGGAAAGAATACAAGATATAGCACGTGATTTTAAGTAGCTGCTTTTTGGTACATGTTTACTTTCTGATTCTAGGATAGTTTCAATTAGATTGGTGTGACTTTGATTTCCAAAAGGTTGCCAAAGTTGACTGGCGTATCTGATAATTGCTGCTTAATTGTCTAACTACTAATGGTAAGGTAAATTCAGCCTTCTCAGACCTGAACTTTTCCAGATATGAAAAAGAAATAGCAAAACCTCATGTGCTAAGAAGAGAAACTATCACAATGTATGAGGATTTATAATTGCATTGTTTGGTTTCATCAGTGTTCCTTCAGATCAGGGAGCAGAGGACTCACTTGCGTAATAGTAAATCTTTGGGTCCCAGCCTGTAGAATAGTCATTATGGTAGTACTGGCAGCATGGTGCAGCATCGTTTAAGGTTCTCGGCAGAAGGAAGTAGCCGGAGGATAGACACCCTATCTGTGGTGTTAACTACCACACACAGCCCTTTGACTCTGCTTTCTAAAAGCATTGTTATATTACTCAAGCATTTATTATAACACTGTTTTTATTATGAACAAAAATACTATCCCAAAACAAATGTCTAATGCACATATAGATTCCAAATTATCTCTGAAATCCTGTATGTCCTTTCATGCAGGACTTTAGTACAGCATTCATTTTTAGAGCTAGAAGCCAAGCTCCTAGTTAGCTGTATGACATCTTCCTCTGATGCTTCATCAAACAGACTTCTGGGATTTTCTTTGGCTGTTGAGAAATCTTAAGATTTGCTGTTTGTATTACAACTGGAAACCTTCATTTAAGATGTGAGCATGGCTTCAACCTTGCTGATTTATAGACTTACTGTTTAGGTGTATTGCAAATGGTAGTGTTCCAATAGCTCCATTTACTAGTAACTATTTCTACCACTAAGATTTTGTTATCACAACAATCGCTGTGCTTAAATTGGGGATTTCTAGGGGGGTTCTTGGGGTATTACAAAGTGCTAGTATGGATAATTGATGTAAAGGTGGTATGTGTAAGGGCAGTGGCATGTCAGGCCATGTGGTCCCCCTGCCACAGAAGTGCTACAGGAGTTCCTATTCTTCTCTTTGAGTATAGACCTAGGAAGAGATGTTAGAGAGAATAGTCTGTAGTTGCTTTTGACTTTGCATTGTTCAAGGATCTTGAAAACAAGAAAAATCTCATAACTTTGATCAATAGAACTCGATATGCCTAATTCTGCTTGTTGAAGTGTTGTCAATCTTGCTGTTGGAGTTATTGATTTGTTTTTTCTTGTTTGATGTAATCAGTCACACAGTGTGCGGCTTTGATGTGATTCTGGTCATCTGGTAACTGGGGGATATTACTAATGCTTCATCAGGTACTGTGTAGTCACTTATACTCTTTGATCACAGAGTAAGCTGGGTCAGAAAACTAACAGAAATCTAACACATCGAAAAGTGAACAGCTTTCTGATAGCTTTACTGCATGAACTGTTTTCTTGCCTGGACTTTCATGTGCAAGAGTACAGGACTACCCTCTTAGCAGCTGGCAACTTGTTCTGCTCAGCTTAAAATAAAACTGCAGTGTTCAAGAAAGTCTGAATTTCACTGTCAGCTGTAGCTTGGTGTTTGTGCATCTCAGAGCCTTTTAACATCTGTTCCAATGAATGGAAATACACCTCTCTTCCTGTTCTTATTTTTTTTTAAATTAAATCTGATTTTTTTTTAAAAAAACAAACCACAAACAAATCACCAAAAAACAGCTTCTGGAGTGGTTTGTGCTGCTGCCTGTGAAGTTTCTGTGTCTTCCTTACCTTCTAGATTGTGGAGTACCAACCTATTCCAGGAATGAATAGTACTTGGTGTTATTGATTGTTTCATGGAGATGTCTTAATTGAAGCCAAAGCAAAACAGTTCTGTGCTACTTCTTTCATCATGAATTTCATGTTTCTATTTGCTTGGAAATGGCTCTCACTGAACCAGCATTATTATTAAATCTCTTTTCAGACAGTCTCTTTAGTGACAATTAACAAATGTCATTTATGTGGTTCTACTCTTCCCTTTTTTTGTTGTTGCCTAATACAGTTCTTGATTTGTTGCAAGCTTTCAAACTGATAGGATTTGGCAAAGCACTGTGGGTACACATGTAATTATATTTTTCCTTGGAGCACTTAACTGATTATGAAGAGTACAATAATCCATGCCTGAGCTAGGAGGCTGTTCCAATGTAAGCAGTATGGTAGGATTTAGTCTGAAACCAGAGCTGAACAGCTCCATTTTTCTAGGAAACTCACTTGAGTGTTCTCCAGGAGCATTCAAAGTGTTCTGTACCAGATAGCTAAAGTGATAAGACTTTTTTCAGCTTGGCTAGGTGAAAGGATCGATTCTAAAAATATCGTGGCTCTGGAGGCCTTTCCTATCCCTTCCCCCACTATGCATTAGCTCTTTGGAGTTACTGTACTGCAAGGCTTAAAATCCAAGAACTGCAGTGCTGTCACATCCATCACCTCCTCTAGGTTGATAGAAGAGGACAGTTGGCCAGCTTTATGGATTTGCTGAACCCTCATGTGTACCTAATAATTAAAAAGCGTTTGCTTCCAAGTTGTATATTTTTTTTAAATGTGTTGTTGCTGGATGGTTAGTAATAAAAGAAAAAATATTTGTTTATTACTAGAGACAGTATTTGTATTCTTTGTTTTTCCTTCTAAGATGTGAAATTCTGAGTGAGTCTTAAATTCTGTGCTCTACAGGATCTTATGCAGCACTTAGCCTTCTGCACCACAAACAAATATTAGAATAAAGATGCAGGCCCACTGGAATGAACGGCAGAGTACCCAACAGAAGGTAGGTAAAGGCTGCATGCGGAAAGCCTGGACTCCGTCCATGTGCAGATCCGTTAATCACTTTAAGTACTTTGAATGCAGGATCAAGAGCAGATTGCTTATTATCTGGATACTTGTGAAGCAAAGCTGTGCAGGCTGACTATGGAAGCTAGAGCTAAAACTGCAAGTTAGATTTTGGCAAACCACTACAGTATGAGGTCTCATTTTGGAGCGAGTTTTTAAAATACTTTCCCAAAAGCGTAGTTCTGTCCTCAAGGCAATACGCCAGTGTACTCCCAGTAGGACTTAATAATTAAAAAAAGGAACACCTGGCAAGCCCAGTCCCTTGTCCCCTTTGCAATAACACTGCTTTTTTGACTTGTTAGGCAAACTGCAGACTTACTTGCTAGCTTCTGGCTCTGAGACTATGACTCTTAGACATGCAGCAGCATGAAGCAATATGTTAAGGCTATCTTTTTATCTAACATCCAGTATTTCCGACCACCACCAACTGAGGTGAAATATATCTTGGGAAGTTTTGCTTATTCATGGGAGGGGAAAATGGGATTGGAACAATCATAGTAAGTTTAGTGAAGCCATCTTTTATGCAAGAGCATTTTGCTTGATCTGTGGATGCTTTTCTCCTTCAAATAAGGACTGTTCAAAAACTATAGGACTATGATTAATATTTGCTATTACTGTAGTTCCTTCTAAATAAGAACACTGAAGACTTTAGAATGCATTGTGTTTCTTGAGAGTACAGTGGAAGTTTTTATTCATTTTTCAGATAAAGGCAAGTATAAAATGTAATAATTGGCCCACGCAAGAAGTGAAAGATGCTTATCTTATTTTTCTGAGTTAGTCTCCATTTAAAAAAATAAATCCACATTTGCATGTATTTAACTGCCTCCCAGTAGTTGAAAGCATTTGGACTGGAAATAAATCTAGAAAGCAGTCAAAAGGATTTGGACACAGCAAAGGTTATATCTAGTTTGTGGGCAGATGAGTACAAAAAAATACTATAAACTGAAGTTGGCTGTCCCAGTTGTGACATTCCAGGGTGTGTGTGTCAGGGAAGAAATTCAAATTTAAGTGTAGTATTAATATTTTAGTGTTCATGGACCCTCTGGCTAGGAGTAGAAGTTCTCAGAAGGTGCCTTCAGAGCTGTCCTAGCTCAGATAACTTTTCTCTGGTCTGAAAAACAATCCCTTAGAAAACATATGGGGTTGAGTGAGGAGATTCTTTGTTCAAGACAAGGTTTCCTGTAACAGATTGGCTCGGCTTTGGACATGTTCTGCCGTGGGTGGGAGAGTCTGGATCCTGTGATATTAATCAGACTTTTTTCCTCTCTGGCATACCTTCAGCTTCAGTAAGCTTTTAGCTGACTTCTGAAACTTGTACAAAGCAATTTTTTGATAAATTTGGAATTGTTTGGAAATGGAAATATTCTCTATTTCCTTCAACTCTTGCACTTGAAACTTCTGCTGTATTGCTGATAGGGAGAAGTTTAATGGTAGTACCTCTTCATACAGGTCTGGATTGCTCTTAAACCCTATTATGGAAAAGACTTGCAGCTTTTAGAACTGAAGCCCTGCTCATGTTTTGCATTTAAGGATCTCGGAGTGAAAAGGCATTGGTTTCTGTAAAGGTTTTACTCTGTTCTTTCACCTGGGATTTGATGGACTTGGTATCTGATACATCTCTTTATAGCACTTGAATTATCTAAATGGAGGAACTGGATAGGCTGATGCTTATCCCGTATCTGACAAAACTTTTGCCATTTTGCATTTTGGAAAGTGAAACCACAGTAAGCTGTTCTGTTTGCAGGATGGAAAAAAGAAATAAAATGTGTCCAGTATTCCCATCCACAGTGAGTACTCAACTGCAGCAATGGTCTTTCACACTCCAGCTATGACAGGGTAAGCATTAGTTCTCCTCTTTGTAGCTGCTTGTTGACCTTACTGCTGTTGAAAATGGTGATCGTGCAGTAATGGATGAGCAAAGGCCTATGGGAAAGTAAGTCTGGTTACTAGGCTGTTGTATCTATAGGTAGTTGAGTTGCTCTGGAGTGACCTGCAAAAACACCTAACTGCAGCAAATATGCACGGTATTATTCTGGCAAAGAAAATATAACTTCGTGTCATTCCATGTGAGTTTGAGTTCCTTTGCCATTTTTCAGGCTTTGAGGTCTTAAGTAGTGGTCTTCTCACTTCTCTTTAATCTAACAGAATAAGAATAGATATGGTGAAGCATTGGGACTGAAAGGGAAATCTAGTTGAGAGTCCAGATAAAGAATGTGGGAGACTGGGGAGGAAACTTCATGAAGTCTATGCAGGTAGTTGGATGGCTACTTAATGGTTTAAATATTAGAATTAAATGTTTCTACAACAAATAAAACAACAAAGAAGACATATTTATCCTATTTATAGTCCTTCCTCTTGTCACTCTCATCCACCCATTGCTGTTGCTGCCATCTAGCTCTTGGACTATCAGTATAGTATCTTGGACATCAGTAGCCAGCTGGTGTGGCTCTAAGGAGACAGAGTACAGCACAAAATAAGGAAGGGGCTCTTGGGGATGGGAGTGAGTGGGATGTGCTTGCAGGCTAAATCCTTTTGCTGGAGTTTTTCCTAAACATTTCACCCAAAGCCGTGCTAACATTGATGAAGACTGAAACAGAACTATTGGAGGGCACTATCACTTACAGGTATTCAGATATTTCCACCACCTTTAGGTTTTTCAGGCCTTCTCAACTCTACATCATCAAGTTGCTGTGTCTGTCTGGTAGTTTGCAGTCAGAGCCTCACCTGGGACCCCCACCACCACTCTGTCTCTAAGTCCGGGAGCTCCCTTTAAGCTTATACTAACTTTAAGTACCTTCAAATTCAGATTTTTCTTAGGTTTCTGGCAAACAAGCTTCTGATTCTTCAGATTGTTCTCCCAACCTGTTTCAAAGCACCACTATCTACCTTAGCATGCTAGAAACACTGTTAATGGTAGGCATCTCTATGAAGAATTGATAAAGCTTCAAAATCACAGAATCACAGAATCACTAGGTTGGAAAGGACCTTTAAGATCATCAAGTCCAACCATTAATCCAGAACCACCATGTCCCCTAAACCATGTCCTGAAAAATATAACAATAGAACACATGAGTTAATGTTGTTTTATCACTAGGTAGTAGCCCTGTTGTTTCATGATCTGTCTAGAACTATAGTATTTAAATAAAAGAATGGCAGGTATTCTGTCACTGAAATACTGACTGTATTATCTCAATTGGGGAAAAGTTATGTGGAAGTTTAATGTGAAGCCAGTAATCATCTGTCAAGTCTGAGATATATCCTGGTGTACTGTAGATAACAAATCCAGCTTTTTTTTCCCCTGTAGTGGGGATCCTTGTCTTCTAGTCCACTCCCTTCCATATTTCTTCCTGTATGCTTCCAGTTCTTATTGCACTCAGTCCCTCTCTTTTATTTCTCCCTTCACTTAATTATTGTAACCATTTCCATCAGGTTTGATGTTCATTAGCTAATAGATTTCTGGTTTTGTGTGCCAGGCTTGCTGAGTAGCATCATACACAGGTGAATGACTTGGCATGAATTGTAAGCTGGACCATACAAGAGACTGTCTTCAGGTTTTTTTTCCAGTTTCTTTCCTGTTTTCTTAACACGCACACACACTCTGGACTGAGAAGGGGAGCATGAAGTCGCTGATAGAGCTGTTGTCTTGAAATATGGGGGCGATGGGCAGTTTGGTGGTGAACTGTTGTGGTGGCATTGAAACATAATATTGCTTTCCTTGGTATTCTGGCGTCATCAATTTTTTGCCTCAAGTCAGGAAGTTCTTCATTTTCTTGGTATACTGTGTGCTAAATCAATTGAAAATACAACAGCAGAGTAGTTGAAGAGGCTAAATCCAGTACAATCAGAAAATTTTGGTATGCCTGGTTGTTCATACTATTTTGTGCAGTAGACAGCAGCCCTTTTCCTCTATCTTCATATACAAAAATGTGCTATTTTTGCTGTGGGTGATCACGCTGTAGTAGTTCCTCCCTGAATGTTGTTCTGCTTCTGAAGTGATGAGTCAGCTTTTAACACAAGCAAGGCAAAGGAGTATTCTGTTCAGTACTACACTATACAAATAAACCTAATCCTATTTCTAGGCTGAGAAACCAGGAAAAAGCAATTATATGACCGTATTTTGCTGCCTCGTCACTTAATTTTGGCAGCAAGATGGAATGAGGAGTGACTTCCTACCAGTTCTTTGATCTTATTAGCAACTGGATCAGCATGGGTTAAAGTGTTTATTTTTTCCCTACTTGCTCTTTCCCACTACTTTGGCCCCCCTAAGAATGCTATCCTAACTGTCCAAAAGTGTACCTGAAAACTAAAAATAACCCTCCCAGAAGAAACAAGCAAAAAATTTGATGGTGTAACTGCCTTGCAGGGGAAATTTGTGTTTGTGAGAGGAGGTTGTAACATGTCTTCTGGCTCTGCTGCTGTAATATGAGCAGAACAGAGGATTAAAACAGCAGCTGTTAATTTTGTTGCCCAAAATATTTTCTTAATTTCCCCTGTGAAAACTTTCCTTCTTTGAAAGTAATCTACCTCTTTAAACTACTTCTTCATGCATACTGGAGGTAGTATGGTGCTGGCTGAAAAACAGGATGTGTATTACTGAGGTTTTATAAAGTGAGCAACTTAGAACCTAGGTAAAGCTTGATCATGTTTGTTTTACTGATTGGATTGAAAGATTCAGTGCAGATGGTTTATCTGTTTATGTAGGGTAGAAGAGAGTGTTTGGAAGAAGAGTAGATGGGTTTGAGAAGAAAATTAAAGGAAAGGGATAGAAATGTGTATATTCTGGCAGAAGAAGAGAGATCCACACCAATTAGTGTTTCTAGCATAGTTGGAAAGAGAAAAAAAACATGTTGTAATAGAAATAAGTTGGGTGAAGCAGAATGAAAAATATATCAACAATGCAGTTATTTGCATTGGAATCCTATAATAAAGTTAAGAATATTTCCAAAACAAAGTTTGCTCAGCGCTTTTAAACTTCTTACTGCAATGGCTAAGAAGCAGGAATGATACTGACATATTAGATGTGGTTTACCCAACCCTCTTAAGGCTTTCTTACAGTGTAGGTATGAGTAGATCAAAGGGTGTACAGCTTTATACCCCTATTTTTACCTTGTCACGGTGTATTTGTGTATCTGATCTCATGTCTTTCTGGTAGATGCATAAATAATGAAAATACAGCTGTTTAGTATCTGGAAATGAGGTCCTCCTTGCAGTAAGGCTTTGTGTGTTGGACAAAGATGTTCACCATTGACTTTTCAATTGATTCAATGATCATTAAGTTGAGTGGTGCAAGATGCAATGAATTATGACCACCAGCTGCCTTTGTGGGTGAAGGGACAGTTTTATTTAAGACTGATTTAACAGTAGTAGTTAACAGTACTAGTACATTAACTAGTACTAGTCCTATTAATAGAACAATGTATTTCTGAAAATTTAATTTAAAAAAAGTTCAGAACACTGAGATAATCTTGGAACTATGAGTAAATTGGTTTTCACTAGATGGCTGTATAACATCTGGTGTGTTGGGGAACTTCTGTAATTGAAATCGCTTACTTAGACCAGACCATGGAGAATCATGTGATTTGAGTTTGGGCACTTAGCGCAGTTATGCCTCTAGTCAAGGGAGGCTCCTGTAGAGAGTAATTTGGAGTGTGTATGTCAGCATTATGCTTGGAATCCCCTTCTGAAGAGGCTTTGTCTTTTCTAGCAGTATTGGGAGCCTGGGAAGGCTGCCTTCTGAGACGCTGCGAGTTTGTTTCATCCATTTCACTGTAATGATCCATCAGGATGGAGGAGTGGAAGGGGAAGAAATTGGTCTTTGAATTGTGAGGATGTGATACATGTGCATCTATTTCATGCATGCAAGACAGAGTTTCATCTTTATAGAAATGTTTATCACTTGCCTCCAGGGCAGCCCTTCTGTAGTTTTATCTTACAGTTTATGGTGGAGTTGAAACTTGGCTACCATTTAATCTGTTTGGTTTTTTTTAACTCCAGTCTGTATTCCTTTAGAATTCATTTGATCCTTTGTTTTGCCTACTTAGAACTAGCCAGTGGTTTTGGGTACTAGTACAGGATGTCCACAGTAACAAAATTTTAAAGCTGCCTGTCTCGGTTTCTTCACTACAATGATTTCTTCTTCTGAAAGGATGTAAAATAGTCCTAGATACATATAGTCCTAATCCTAAACATGCTACTGAAAGTTCATGAGTTGCTGGTGGAAGTTAAATTTTCGAACATGAAGATCCACCTTTGGAACCATCCTTAAAGGTCAATTAGACCAACAGCAACCTTAACTCCATCCTTCTATTAAATAATCCTGCACTATCTAGTGCCACATGTCATCACAAGTCATTACAGAGATGCTTGCTGAGACAGAACTGAAGATCCAGTAGTAGCAATTACATGAAGGCTGAAGGATGTAATGGTATCTTAGAATTCTTAGCCAACTTACTTTTCCTATTGCTTTGAATACTAAGGCAGATGTTTTTGTCTTTCTGGTAAAGCACAATAATGTGAATGGGGTGGAGCAGGAGGAGGAGATGACTCTGTCAGATACCATTGTGTCAGTCACACTTCAGTGGGTCTGTTTCTGTGAGGTCTGTTTAAACAAAGATTTATACTGAAAACAAAAAAAAGATCTGAGTTGGCCCTCTAGAAAAAAACCCTCATTACAAACCTGATACACAACTGTGACTCATGAAACTGATAATCATCCCCTTTGGGATCTGTTATGACAGGGATCTGTGTACTTCTAAAGACTTGATTAGTTTCAGTAAGACTGACATTGGATTCTGTCAAAAGCATGCTAGCTGTTAATACACATAAGGATGATACTTAAACTGGAGAAAGTAAACTGGCTTCACCTGACCTCAAGAAGTTGATTTCCGTCACTTCCAATTCTGCTAGAAAAGCTGCTAGCTCAAATCACAAACAAGAAGGGGATTGTGGGTACATCATCAGTTCTTTCCCTGTCTTACAAACTAAGGCACCATCTGTAAATGGTGTTAACTGAGTTAACTCCCCATCACTCTGTGCAGATTGAGACTGGAATGAGAAACTCTAGTTCTATCATGAAAGTCTCTAATGACACCTCTGTTTCAGCATCTGGTGTTGCCTATTAACTGAAGAGTATTAGACCTGGTGAAAGGTCTGGTTAATGGGCAGCATTCAATGATCTGCAAATTTACTGAAGATGCTCATTGTAAACTTTATCAGCCTGCTTTGGCTCTGGCCTATTAACTATTGCTTCAATAGTCAAACCAACTAAATCAAACCATATCTTAAGCAACTGGACTTCTTTTTGTAGAAATTATACTCTTCCACATTACTGTGATTCTGAAGGGGTAAATGCCAGGACTTGTTGACTAAGGATGCTTCTCTGATAATATGGATCTTAACTGCTGAGTTTTTTCATGGCAACAAAGACAAATTAAAGAACACAATTAAGAAAGCTTGTTTAGTAGCTGTGATGGTCTTACAGGTCTGGGTGGTGCAGTTAGTACTGTGACCATGATGGTAATTGTCTGTGAAGTACCAAAGTCCCAAGCATAGGCTATCGTAAATCTTCAGAGAGTAGGTTACCAACTGCCACCTATAGCTCTGCATTACTTGGAGACAACTGAAAATGCTGTAAAGCTAGTGGTGAAAGCAAGCCACGCAGTGCTGCCTTTCTGGTTTGTTACTGCAACTTATTTTGTCCTGAGCAGGAGCCAAAGCATCACATAGAATACATACAGAAACCTGTATTTAAAAAGTATTGAAAATATAACAATGACAAGTTTTCTCATCTCTGGCAATACACAGTTCTTTTACTTGCTGTAATGTCAGGCAGTATGACTTAGGACTGCACCAGACTGTCTTGTCAAATGGTCTTTGAATTCTGCCTTATACTATTCTACCAGTTAGTCTGTCGCATCATCAAACCAGTAAGTGTTGGCTTATTGCCTTTGGTGACCTAAACCATCCCTTTGTTTATATGGTGCCTACTTTCTCTGTACTTCAGGAAACTTTCTCACAAGAGTCTTGTATGAAAAATATCCTAGATGCTTCTTACAAGGCACCAAAGATGGTCTCAAAGAATATAGAGGAACTTCAGTATACATTTTCATTTCGAAGAGAAAGACTTGTCTTCATCATAACCTAGATAAGAGGAGGCCCAGTGTTTATTTTCTACCTTTATATCTCTCTAAGCTCAGACCTAATGTGTCTCGATTGACTATTGTCTTTCAGCACTTGGAGTCTGCCTGGGTCTCAAGAAATTAAACAGTGGAGTCAAATCATTACCAGTAATGATTCTTGAGAGTCCTTGTGATAGTAAAGTTCTTAATAAATTCTTAGTAGTTGAAGTCAGATGTCTAAATCATATATACCTGTATCTGGATGACTGTCTGATCCAGGGAAGGTCTTGCTACAAGATATCAAGGCCTGTTTGGATCATATTACCTTCTTGTTATCTCAGCTGGGACATCTTGAGATATGGAAGAGCTGTCTCGCTGGACAGAATTCATCTGAACTGTAATGAATTTCTCATTGTCAAATGTTTATTTTCCAGAGGACAAGTTCCAAGTCTTTCAGGATATATGAAAACATATGTGAGCACTTCTGGATTATTACTCCTGTAAGCACACATGTTCATGATACACTTCACCTAAAGTTGCGAACAATTTTTAATGCTAGTTTAAGCCATCATGCTTTGCTTTGCAATTGCAGTATGCAAAGAACATGGTATTGGTGATTTGCTGGAGCAGTTGGATCTTCAAAGCTGTCTAATGTGCTTGTAATACCTTGTTTGCTTCACCAGTCCCTTTTGCACACTGCCAGTTGGCTCCTACTCATGCTAAGATAATTTTTTAGCCCATACTACAGAGGAAGAAGATGTTTTTGAGTTGTTAGGAGCAGTAGTACATAGCATACCTTCATCTACAACCTGTTTGGCTCTGTGCATGCGCACAGGAAGAGACTTCTTGCATGGGCCCTGCTGGCACTGGGAAACAAGTGATCCACCACACTGACACACATTCTGCAACATTCCTGCTGATTCAGCTCTTGTTCTTCCCTGGTTGCCTGAAAACTAGGCCCAATATCTTTGCTGCCAAACAATTTCTCTTTTTAAGGCTGGGGAATGTGAAAAAATTTAAATTCAATTTTCTACCTTTTTTTAACTTTATCTCATGCAGACCTTTTAAATCAACAGACCAGAATGAGATGATCTACTCCCTTGGTAGGAGGAGTATTTTTGTGTCTGAATTTTTTTTTTTTTGCTAGGCGGATCATCTGGCCACTTAGCTCTGTCCTGAGTGATCCAATCTATTCAAAGATGGAAAGGTATGTTAACCCTGTAAGTGTAGGAAGTATGTTGCTTATTTATGTTCTGCATTTGTATTAGTCTACCACAATACAGAAGAAATAGTACTTGCAGAAGAGAACTTGCACTCAAAAGTGTTAAAAAAGAGGCAATAACTGGTTGTAGATAAAGCTCACAAGCAAAGGAGACCATGTTGATTAGCATGAGTAAAATGCATTTGCAGTGTCCTAGCAACCTGGCTTCTGTTCTTCCTAAAAGAGATTCTTAAGGAGGAAACTGAAAGGAATTAATATTTCACCCATTTACAAGATTCTTCATTGAAATCTGAGCAAATGCAAGAGGGAGAGTCCAGGTTTTCAGTTTGAAAATCTGACAGATGGGCTAGGAAGACTCCAAGCAGTTACAAGTGAGTCTGTTGATAATGACCAAGATAAGGAGAACTGAAACAGATGCTAGAGAGAGATATTATTCTTAAAATTAGTTTTTACAATATTGGGTTCCAGGATTATTATCCCAAGCAGTTATTACAAGGAAATAGGAGGGGACCTAAGGATGTAACTAAGGAATCAAGGATTTGCAATAAATCCAGCTCTTTCATTGTCCTTCTCTGTGGTCTTTTGTCATGGTAATTTATCTCACTTAGCCTACATGTGACAAAAGAACAAGTTCATGGATACAAAAGATCTGTGTAAGTACTAATTATTTTGTTAGAACTTAATACAAATCAATGTAATTAGATATAAATAACCTCTTGCCAGGAAGGTATCTACAACCCAACTGTGATATCTGGCTCTCTGTCCTGCTGTTGAGCTCATTCAGAGAGAGTAGGACCTACCTTGTGAAGAAATTTGCTTGTTGCTCATTGTGCTTATGGGGGCAAGCAAAAAAACCCAAACCAAACACATGCTTTCTTATTTCAAAGTTTTACTTTAACTTTAGAACTTCAATGTATATCTATATATTACTGTATTTAAATTTAGAATTAGATTTTATTATTCTGCCAGCTCTTTAGGTAGAGTGGGTACATGCTAGATAGAAGAAACTTGGTACATATATTCTAGGAAGTTTTTCACTCTTCCAAGCAATGAATGACTTGTCAGGAATTTCTCTTAGCAGTTCTTCAGCTGCTAGAAAGAAGGGAAAAAAAATTAGGCTTACTAGAAGAACAGGCACAAAGGAAGCCTTCTTCTGTACCATTGTTTCTTGTGGTGGTTCTGTTCTATGCTGAAGTGTGGATCTAAAAATACATATACTTTTGCCCAAATGAAGGGAATAGTAACTCTAAGCCTCAAACTCATCCTTCCTCTGCAGTTAGGAAAATGGAGCATTCAGTAATGTTAGAACGGCATTTTGCAAAAGAAGCAAGAACCAAAAGCTTAACCATAAGTCCAGTTCATTCACAACTTGAGTTGGACCACGAAAATCTTTAATGAAGTAGTATTTTGTGAATTCTGAAGCCTTGTAGAAAGAGTAGCTGATTTTTTTAATATTCAGAGAGCAGACTGTTTAATAAAAGTAAATGCAGATTTTTAACATTTAGATGTGTATTACTTGTTAGTTGAACCCTTCTGCATAATACTTTTGGCTTTTATTTCATGGGAAATCTCATTTTGGTTATTGGAGGGAAGTATAAGAACGGAAGATTTTTTTAATATTTTTTTTTCCACCAAAAAATCTGTGTTAGCTTGACGGTTGATACTTGAGTCTTTTCATGGACTGCTAAAAATGGTCCTGAAGATTATTTTTTTGATGTACTGTAACTTTTTTAATGCTTTTGCCTTTTATAGGTTCTGTTATGCTCCATGATTGGTTGTGGGGTTTGGTGGTTTGGTTTTGGGAGAGTTTTTTTTGCAATTCACACACACAGGTATGGAGAGGGAAAAAAACACCTCTTATTTTCTAAGAACCTGTATCTGTAATGACATTAAAAACAGAGGAGTTGCATAATGGTGGTGTATTAGTGGCTTGATGCCTTTTGCTGTGAAGCCATTGGACTAATGATAATATATATTTTTTTTCTTTTCTATATTTAATAAAATATATATTTTATTTACAAAGAAAGCTATTTTTTCTTTGCAGTGCTTTACAAAGTGGCTGAAAATCATTTCACAGGCTTATGGCTATGTGAGTTATGGAAATTTAGTGGCCTGTTATATTTTGTTGCTTGATGTTACATTGCTGGTGCAACTTGTGTGGTCACTCTGCATTAAGATAAAGAAAGAGAGTAATCGGGCTCTGCTAAAGCAGAGTAGATACTTCTGGCCTCTGATTTACACTCACTTCACACTGGTGTGACAGTACAGTTTCTGGGTAAAGAGGAATATGTGCCTTATACCAAAACGTTCTTGAGTTCTGCCTCAAAGTTTTTTAAAGTTCTTGGGCATAGACTCCTTTGCCACTGAAATGTAGTAGAAACTTTGGCAGCTTAACTAAAAAAATAGTTTCATAATGATGGGTAGGGAATCTGTAACATGGTGGTTTATATGAAGTCTTGAATTGGGCATGTTGTTACTGATCATCAATCCTTTTTTTTTCAATTGTGACTTTTAAAAAAATTCTGTGTACGTAGAGCTTCCACTCCTAACACACTTACATGAAGGGTGTATCCAGCCTGTGTGTGTATCTGGATTTAAAAAAAAAAAGTCCTCTAAGCAGTTCAAGAAAAAGATGCTATTACTGGCTTGCTGAGAGAGGATTAATTAGGAAATGTCTTCCCTTATCTGGATTTCTAGAAGTTACAGTGGTTCACTTCCTCTTAGCAGAGAATTATTATACAGAATGACACTGGGCACTATATTAAATAATTGTGTTAATATCTGTTTGTTCTTTGGGGCTTAGTATTTTGGTTAAATTTGAAGTTATTTGCTACACAGCTGTTCATTTCTCAAGATGAAGGGATCAGCTTGAAATAACTTCTAATGGAGTGTGGTATGTTTGAGTAACTAAAAGTCAGGGAGAATCTTGAAATTTGGGAGATCTCCAGAAGGATCTTTTTTGCATAAATACTAGCTTTACTCTGCATACCTTTTATTCCCCTCCCTCCCTTTTCTCTAGTACTGATACTCGAAAAGGTGGAAAATGGAGATCTGAGCAACAAGATATTGAAGATCACGGATTTCGGCTTGGCCAGGGAATGGCATAAAACTACCAAAATGAGCGCAGCTGGGACATATGCCTGGATGGCTCCTGAGGTCATCCGCTCCTCCATGTTCTCCAAAGGCAGCGATGTGTGGAGGTACTGATTTGGCATTAAATGACTGGATACTAAAGAGTAACTAGACCTGCCAGGAAACCTCTTTTATGTTTAAGAATGAGTAATGGTGAACTGAATATTAAAATTCAGGTCTTAAGAAAACTTTATCCACCAGCTTTCCATTGATCAGACTCTCAGATGACTTTTTATTAATTGCAAACTTTTCTTTCACTGTAGAAAGTGATGGTCCAGCTTCTGCATGCCTCTAAATTTTTGTTGTTCTATATATTTACATTCAGATTGTCCTAGGATTCATAATCCAAATTTTCTCTGCTTTATCTAAAACAGCCTTTTTCTGCTTATTTGGCTATTGGCTGACATAATAAAGGCCATAAAACAATCTGAAGTACTTAAAATTACTACTATTTTTTTACTCTTTTACCAATAGTAAGATCATTTTATGTTTTGGTAGTTATCTCTCACTGTGTATGTACACAAACATGCTATATGTAATCAAATTCCCCCTGCAGTTTCAGCCTGGATACAATGTTTTTCATTTTCATAATAATCTTATGAATTATTTCCACCCTTCTCGTCTTTCACATAAAAGAAGAAAAATCTCTTCTCTAGGTCCATCTGAGTATGTAATCCATAAGTAGTAATTTGCATGTAATATATTGTCTTTTCCTTTCATGCACGGGGATTTTTGAGAATAGGAGCTACTTTGGTGGGGAGGAGTGTAAAGGTTGGCCCATAGACTTCCAGAAATTGAGTTTGAATACAACCATTAAGTGAATTGGTAAATCCAGAATTCAGTAAATAGCTCTAGGACAGTGACTTTTCTGGATGCTGTGTGACATAGAATCGGCACTGAACATCTGAAACAGGTGAAGTAGATGGAATTTTGTTTTTCCTGTGGGGAGAAAGGTATTGAAATGTCAGGGTGACTTGGTCTTTAGAGCAGTAAGATTCTGTTGCTGGCAAGTAATGCTCCCACACAAGTTTGTGCATGCTGTGAAATCTGTCAGGATAAAGAAATATCCCAGCTGGCATAATTGTCTGGCTGTTATGGCAGAGACTTTGTGTGGGGATTTTAATTTTTCTTGTCCAGTTTTGCTGAATAGATAATGTATAGATAAGTCTGTGCACTTGTATTTTGCACACTAATGGTGTGGATAAAATTCTGACTCTGTAGTTAAATGTGGTAGCCTCTGTAGTTAGTCTTAGATGAACTGAACAAGGTCCAGGCTTTTTACTCTGAGTGAAGTCTGGCAGAAATGAAAAGCTCAAGGCTGCACACCTTTTCTGTGCACATGTTAACAGTACTGGTTTGTACACATCTTGTCAAGCTCAAACCTCAATTTGCTCTTCTCTGAAAAAGTGCTAGGAATGGCCTGAGGGAGAAGGGAAGGGGGAAAGAATTTACCTGTGATTGTAATTTTAATAATCCAAGTATGCTGGGAACAGATCAATGGATGTTCTGTACCAGTATGACCTGATTTTAAAAAAGGTAAGAGTTAATAGGTCAGTTGGTGATTTTCATGAAGGTAGCTCAAGTACCTCTATACCTGAGCAAAAATATCAGTTTGGTCATTGACTTAAGGACTGTAAATCACTTAAAATATTTGTTAGTTTTTCAGAATACTGTGTTTCTATTTTTAAGGTTCCTTCATCACTTTCTCTTTATAACCAGTCTTTCCTTGAAAACAGATGAAGTTCCTCTCTGTAGTCTTCCTTAAACAGAGGGTTATCACCATTGAGAGCTGTTATACTGTCTCTGAATAAGACTTCTCTCTCTGGTGGCCAAAACCTTGAGTCATAGTTAAATAAGCTGAAAAGAACATGGTGTTTGAGGCATGTATGCAGAGGACAAAAACTTGCCAGTGCGGTCACTGCTAGTGTTTCAACGATTGTTAAGCACTGGATTTTACAAAAGCAGTCATGGACATGTGTAATAAATCCTGTTCCCACCCAAGGATGTAACTTTAAATTCTAAATCATTCCTGTTAAGAATAGGTTGTCCTATTAGACTTGCCCCTCCTCTTGTCCACTTCTACCTCTTGGTTAATCACTGGAGTAGAGGGAGTTTTTTGCCTGATAACCTTCTAGCTAGTCTGCGTAGCATCAACAAAATTGGCTGTCTCTGTCCCTAACGTTCTGTGCTGGTTTTGGCTGGGATAGAGTTAATTTTTTTCATAGTAGCTAGTATGGGGCTGGAAACAGTGTTGATAATACAGGGATGTTTTAGTTATTGCTGAGCAGGGCTTACACAGCGCCAAGGCCTTTTCTGCTTCTCATACAGTCCGGCCAGCGAGTAGGCTGGGGGTGCACAAAGAGTTGGGAGAGGACACAGCTGGGAGAGCTGACCCCAGCTGACCAAAGGGATATTCCATACCATATGATGTCATGCTCAGTAATAAACTAGGGAAAAGGTTGGCTGGGGGCGGCTTCAGCGTGGGGGCTGGCTGGGTGTCAGTTGGTGGTTAGCAATTGGTTTCATTTGCATCACTTGTCTTTCTTGGGTTTTACTTCTCTGTTATTTTCCTTTTCATTACAATTTATTTTTTCATTATCATCATTATTATTTCAATTATTAAACTGTCTTTATCTCAAACCACAAGTTTTTTCACTTTTACCCTTCCAATTCTCTTCACCCTGTCCTGCTGGGTCGGGGAGTGAGTGAGTGGATGTGTGGTGCTTAGTTGCTGGCGGGGGTTAAACCATGACACATTTACACAACCCTTGTACTTGAACACTGTTTCTGTAAAACTTACTAGAATAATACTGCTGGCTGAATTGTTGCCCAGCCTTTTAACAGTCTTATTCTGCTTGGGTTCTTGCTGCACAAACAGGTAAAGATGATGTTGGAGAAGATGCTTGCCAGAACTGAAATTTCTTGAGTCAGTCTTATCATAAATAACTGCTTCTTGCAATTCCCTTCAAAACATGTATCAAGCTCCTTTTGAAAAAGTCAGTCTGGTTTTTTGTCCCATTCTAAAGGAGGGTTGGCAAAGAACTTACAAGGCTGAGGAATGCTCCCACACACTGGTGTCTATTGCAAGGGTCTGGGCCACTGTAAAGATGGTTGATAATGACAGTAGTTGGTACATCCTAGTACCTAGTAGTCGGTACATGCAAGTGAAAATTTGTTGTTATGAATTTTGCTGTGCTGCACCCACAAGCTTTAGATATACAGCAGAAACCTTGTACTTACATTGCACAGAGGACAAAGAAGCTATGGCTTTATTTAAATATGTCAGTTCTGGTAAATCAGTTTAAGTGTTTGGGAAGAGAGGTACATATTTGCTTTGGCTTTACAGGGGTGAAATTGCAGCACAGGTATTGCAGCTTATCCAATACTGTATGGCAAGATAATGTTACTAGGCATAAAATTCAAGTTTCCCTGTGATTTTAACTGCTTATTTCTTGTTTGCTGCACACTTAATTTTTGAGTTGTGCTGCTTAAAAGACAATGTTGTCAATATGGTTGGTATGTGGAAGATAAAGCCACCATACAACCTTCACCTGAGTTCCCTGTGTTCCTCAGTTTAGATGCTTTTAAGATTTATCTACTCTGACACCAGTGACATAATGAGGAATTTAATTTTTGTTTAGGAATGGAATACCAGAACTACCTAAAACCATCCGATTAGCACATCAAGCTGTTTCAGGCATTCAGTGGTGGGTGTAGGAACTTCAATCATTAGAATATTTCATTTGAATCAAGTGTTGGCAAGCACTTCCATCCACAGCTGACTACTTGCAGGCTTCTGTAGACCTCTGTGTGAAAAGAAGCACTGGCAAGACTTCAGTACCTGGCAGATAAATGTTGACTAGCAATACTGGTGGAAACTCATGTGGGAGAACTGTATGCAACTGACTGTTCTGGAATAAGCTGGAAATGTCATCCCTGGAACTGCCAGTCCCATAACGTGCAAAATGCTGTTAATAGCCATTAAAATGTAATGATTTTTTTTTTTCTTAACAGCAGTAATATTCTAGTTTCTGTTGTTGCTTGGCTCTCCTTGATGGGCTGATAGCTCCTTTCTCATGGAAAGTACTGAACATAGGGAGATGGAGAAGAGGAACCTATGGTACAAATGCCATTGAGCAATAGCAGTGAGAAGAATTTACCATTTTTTACTAAGTTCACAGCCTTACAAGGGAGGAGGTAAAATCACATGTGGAATCCTGCAAACCTCCAGCCTCCTTCTCCCTGAAAATCCAGTATGTAGGATTGAACCTGATGTTAAATGGCTTAAGGGATTACTGGATCACTGGGAGTTGGTTAATTATTCATACAAGTGTCAGTTGACTTGGACGCATGGCCTGTATCACATGTTTCATTTTGTAATTAAAGTCCAAAAATTACTACTGGGTGCTAGAAAAAAGAATGACCTTGACCAGTTTTTCTTCCTCCCCGTTGAAAATTAGAAGAGGCCCGTGATTCTTTCTCCCTGTGCCCTTTTTGCATAAGTCTCTTTTGTCTCTGGCTTTTTCCTTTGTAACTCTCAAGCAGGGGATTGGGAATTAATGGAAAACACCCTGTTCAGCACCTCTTTTGCTGCTTAATGACTTGGGATGATTGTTCGAATACCACAAAGCAGTGTTTCCCTAGTTCTGTGGAAGCAGTATTCTCAGCAATGAACTGTAAGTATGTGAGGAAGATGTGGCATTCAGTTTTGTCAGAAACAAAGCGATCTTTCCTTCAATATATACTTCTAGTGTCATGTTAGAAGAAATACCAATCTGTCTATTCCTTTGTCTTTTAAATTACCCTGCTGAAGAAATGCTTTGAGCACATAAATAGTGCTTTCCTAACCATTCCATTAAGAGAAATATGTAATACATGTTTTATCCAATACTAGTGGTGAAGTAATAACACATTTCTTCGGTATTTTTTCTTGCCTTTTGATACCAACATTCACATCCAAACTGAAGAGTAACATGAATTATCAACCATATTTAGGCAGGCATAATATATATTCAGTCCAATATTCCTTTTCTTTGAGTGTCTTATGAATCCTAGGAGGCCAAAAAGAAAATGGGAAATCCTTAAACTCGCGTTTATTTTTTCATTATCTTGATACAGTAAGAAATTGAGAAAAGAAATAATCAATTCTAAGCATAATTATAGTAATTGTAATATCAAGAGTGTGAATTACATAGGAAAAATGCAAAAAGTTGTATAGAAGAAAAAATATGATATTTTGCTTAATAAAGTAAACTAGCTCTGTTGGCAGCGAAGGTGGAATTTCTAGTAGCTGAGATTCCGTATCTAAATATGAGAGGTAGTATTAGTAGTATTAAGTAATATTAGTAGTACTAAGACTGCCCAACTAGAGAGGCAGCAGTTACAATGAATGTTAAAGACTTGGTGGGTTGGGGGGTAGATTTCAAGAGTACAGGCTGTGATAATGAAAATTTTTATTACTCTCAACTGGATAGGGCAGTTCTCGCTTTGAAACAAGAAAAGATTTATCTTTTAGCTTCAGAAATGACTGTTCCATGGAGCAGGTATTCAGGGAGCTTTTAGGAAGAGAAGCAGTTTTTTATTTGTTCTTCAGATGTGCTTAGGAGGCCTTCAAAGTAGTACAATATGACCGTGGTCAAAATGTATATACTTGGATTTAATATAGTTGCAAGAGCAACTAGGAGAAAATTAGTCCATTACAGTAGTGTTTAATCTTAAGGAGAGTAATGACAACACTGAGGAATTTGGGGGCGGGGGGGGGAACCAACAAAAAAAACCCAACAAACAAACAACCAAGAAACAAAACAACAAAAAGTGAACATACAACATGGTTACCTTTTAAGAATGCTATGTTAAAGGCCAGAGTGAATGCATAGGCAAAACTTCAAATGAGTGGAGAGAGGACAATGTGGAAGAGACTACTGGAAGACCTCCTTCAGAAAGTTGAACCTGTATCCAAATGAAGAAAATTAGACATGGACTTAGGTGCTGACAAGTTGAATGTAAAACACTCAAGATAAAAATGGTTTTGAGGAGAGTCTTGTGAAAAGCATAAAAACAAATAATTTGCTTTCAAATGCAGCACAGGTGAAAACCCTGTGGGAGAACATGTGTCCCAGAGGTGATCAACATATAGGAGAATGCAAAGCCCATAAGGCTATAGCAGGAAAAAACATAGTAAAAGTGACTGTGTCTGCTGGAATGGAGCAGAGAGAGGCTTTTTAAGCTGAAAATTTCTCTGTGAGGGAGCCAAGCTGGAGGACACCTCATACTGAAGTACTGTCCACAGAGGTATTAAAACTGACTGATAAAATGAACAGTAACAAATTGCTGGAGTTTACAGTAACACCCAAGATTTCTACAGGAATGTGAGAGAGCTGGCTGAGGTAATAGCTGTGCTGTGTAATCTGTTGCTTAAAGCTGCCTTAATACCAGAGAAATGGAAGGTAGCAAACATGATGACAGGTCTTAAAAGAGCTTCCTGAGGATCAGCGAGTCTGATTTTCAGTTCTACTAAATGGTAGAAACAGCACTAAAGAGCTGGGAGCTGGTGGACATATGTAAGAGTCGGCTTTTGTAGAAGGGAATTGTATTTTGTGGAAAAAATGGAAATTCTTGAAAGAATTACCGAATATGTGGACAAGTGGTAAGATTGCTTATATCATATTTGGATTTACAAAAACTTTCAACAAAATCTTTTGTCAAAAGCATTTAAAGAAAGTAAATTAATGTGGGAAAAGAGGGCAAGTCTGTTTCCTATCACTTAGTCAATTCTTAATTACTAAAGGAACAAATCCATTTTCTTGGTGGGGAATTCTGTGTTCAACATAATCATAAGTGATTGGAAAAAGCAATAAATGGGTTAGATAACATTCGTTGATGATGCCAAGTTATTCAGAATAAGAAAAAGTAATTACTGCAGAGAGCTGAGGAAATGTTTTACTATACTGAATGATAAAATAGTTGAAATGGTAATAAATACAAGATAATACCCATGGGAGATTTTCATGTGTAGAATGATGGGCTCCAAATTTTACTATTATGATTCAGTAAAAAGATACTTGAGATACTCTGGGTAACTTAGCTCTTTTTTAAGCAGTCAGAAAGGCAAGTGGCAAATTTAAAATTTAACAGGAAAGGAATAAAGAAGAAAACAGGAAATACTGTGCCTCCCTCCATATCTTTAAAACATTTTGTGATTTTGGTCATTCCAGCATAAAAGGTTTAAATGGAATGAGATGGTACAGAAAATGTTAATGTCAATGAAAGATACAAAATGGCTTCTGTTCAGGAGAGTAACTAGATTAGGATTTAGCTAGATTAGGATTTTGGGGGCTGGCAAGAAGATGATTTAGGCAGGATGTAGTGGGAGCCTGTGAAATCGGGGATGGCATGGAAGGAGCTAATAGGGAACATATGTTCACTCTTCCTTGTATTGGAAGAACTACAGGGGAGCAAATGAAATTGCCAAGTGACAAGCTCAAAACAAACACACGGAAGTGTTTTTTTTGGCAATGCATGATTAAATTTGTGGAACTCACTACCACAGAACATAGCAGACAGTAAATGGGTTCAGAAGAGAATAAGACAGACCAATGGAAGAAAAAACTGCCAGGTCACTAAGTATGAAGAAGCTGTCTCTGGCTCAGGTTCCCTAGAAGCAGAGAGAATATTCTGAGGAGATGTTGTTTGTCGTATACCTGGGGGAGAGAACAGTCCTGGAACTATTTCTGTAACTTCATAGTTAATATTTCATAGAGCATGTTAAGAACAGCTTAATTCTGAAGGAGTATTTTTCACTTAGTTTTAAAAATCACAACCCACCAAACAACCCTCCTTCACCTTTTTGAGAGTTTCACTGTGTTCCAGTTTGAACTTTGCGAAATTAGTTAGAAGATTCATGTTAATAATTTTCAGATTGTTCCCAGTTTTCAGAGAAAATTATTTTTGCCTGAAAGGCGAAAACAGCATCTTACTTCAGTCTTATTAAAAAAGGCATGTAAAATAAGGCACTTCACCAGCTTGGCAGCTATGATGAGCTTGTCCAGAAAACTGCAATTTCTTCAATGTATCAGACTCACCCTGATTGGTTCAGGTACTTTTCTTGTTGCTTAACAAAGAATGTGTTAAAGTCAAATACCTATTCTCTTTCCTGTTTTCTTCCTGATAGTTACGGTGTGCTGCTTTGGGAACTGCTAACAGGAGAAGTACCATTCCGAGGAATTGATGGTCTTGCAGTAGCATATGGTGTTGCCATGAATAAACTTGCCCTTCCAATTCCTTCGACGTGTCCAGAGCCTTTTGCCAAACTCATGGAAGGTAAGCCAGCTGTGGTGTGAGTATGGTTTGTGCTGTTGAGTATTGCCTCCTTGTGTTGGTTTTGATGCCTAAGAGCACAGATTTCTCGAATGACTTTATTCAGTGGTGCACGTTATTATGGGAGCTAGGCTTGGCTATTAGTGTGCTGTGACAGTTACTGTGTTACAAAAGTAGTGCGTGAAAGAAATTTCCCTGCCATTTTCTATTTGAAAACATTGGCTTTATAGGAAAATAGGGGCTATTGCTGTCATCATCTAGCTGCTTGTTTCCTAGTAGTGAAAACTCACCAACACCAAAACTTCACATATTTTGGTCTAGTTTGAAGTCTTCGACTTGTTTTCAAATGTGTAGCTTGAACATCTTGCTGGGCAGTGCCAGACTGATTTGGAATGAAGCTTAATCCTACTGACGTTTGAGGGAGAAGCTTTAAATGTGGCTTTGACATTTGAAAAACAACCGAAATTTTTGGTCAAAATGATGTGATATTCTGTGTTGCGTGGACATAGTTCATGCCCAAAGTGGATTACATATGCATGAAAGAAATACAGGAGTTCGTCATCAGAGCTGCTGTAGTTATTAAAAAGGATTCCATGAGGTAGCTTTTGGGGTGCACCTATGTGACATGCTCTGTTGGCTATTGCAACTACTTACATATCTCCCAGCTCCAGTTGTTCCTCCCTCCCTCCCTTTCTCACAGTAGTACCTTTAGTGTTTTTTTTAGTGCTCCTATTTTTCCCAAGGATTTTCAGGTGTTTATATGTGATAAACATTTTTATACCTATCTGGCAGCCAGAAAAACTGAGGTAAAGAGAAATTAAACATATTTTATAGTCCTAGTGAGCAAAGAATGAGTCTGAAAGTAGAACTGACATTCTGTGCCCTCTGGTGGTGTTTTTAGCCCCAAGAAAGGAATTTGATTCATGCAAGAAAATGTTTCTGATAGATTTCTCTGTTTTTAGAATATTTTTGCATTTCTTTGGTCTTTTCTGTAGGTTACAGCGTTCAGTTAAGTTAAAGTAGAAAATTCCACATACTGTTGTGCTAAAAAAGAAATAACCTACTGGATAGTAAACAGCAGTAGAGTTGCAGGTACAGTAGCCTTGGAAGCATCATAAAGCAAGAAACTGCATCTGAAAGAGTTAATGGAACTACCAGCTCAGTGTTGTGCTAGGGCAGTTCATTCCGACATGGTTCCCTAAAACAAGGACCCTGATTTTCTTAAATATAAGTGAGGTATCTGCTGCTGGGGTTAAAAATAATGCCCTCTATTGGGTAAGTAAGGTAGAGGCATATGGCCTGCACTTGAACCCAGCAGCACAGGGGTGAGCACCCGCATGGCTTTGGAATGCTTGGCTTCTCCATGTGCAGGGGGAAGAAGAGAACAAGAAAACAATTACTTTCTGCCCCTTCACCAAAACTGTTTTTCAAAGAGGCTGTTTCCAGTCTCGGGTGAACTCTTGTTCCCCTAATGCTGTTTTTACTTTTGAATTACTGCCCTGGTGGTCTTCACTGAGACAACAAAGCTGAACTTCCCCTCTTCACAGAAAAGACTTGTGTGTTACAACTGTCCTCATTAGTGCAAATAATGGCCTGGGAAAATAAAAGCCACGGGCCACCTGCATAGTTATCCTGTTCACTCATTCATGCATTTGGCTGGCTGCAGCATTTTGTTTTACTTCGGGTCATGTTTGCTTTGCCACACTTAAAACCTGGGGTAGAGAGACAGGGATTATGGTGCTGACAGTCCAGCTGTATCACCCATTGCTACTAATTGGTCAGCAGCAGGGGACCTTCAGAGCACTCTTTAACATCCTCAGTTCTCTACTTTGATAAGAGAAGCAATTTAAAATCCATAAACACAAATATGTTCCAGCTTATGCCTCCTGGAACCTGACATGCTTTAATACTAGCATCTTGATACCAGCAGTTTTGAAACGAAAATTCCCAAATGCAAAGTCTCAGTAACACTAAAATGAAAGAAAAGACCTGCAAAACCAAGCCTCAGCAGTTGCACAGATTTTATGAAGTGTTATTTATTTTTAATTACAGCTGCTCCTTGGTGTATTTCAATCCACAGAACTGATGAATTAATGTCTTTTAGGACATGACCAAAATTTTTTTAAGAATGCTTCCTTTTTTCCCCAACTGTAAGGTCTAGGAAACTTTAGAACATTTTTATAACTCTTGCCTCATGCTGCAGTAATGTGTGTCTTAAATTCAGTGACCATTTAGAGCAACAATAGTATAAGCATATCGAGACCCCTGTGTTACTTTCTTCCATTAATGCACAAAAGCTGTATTCCCTAGAAATGTGCTTGAATGTGAAGTTTTTCTGTTTGGATCTTCTCAAATATTGGCATGCAGGAGTCTAGTAGTACAAAAGGGAACAAAGACACTTGTTGAACAAGAACCTCTGTACTTGTCAGTATGGGACAATATAAATTGTCAGTACGGGACAATATAGAATGGGAAAGTGATGTTTTCTGCAGGAGTAGAAATAAAGGTGAAATAAGGGTGAAGAGGACTGAGTAAGAATTTCCTATTCAAACATTTGCTATTCAACATTTTGACTTAAAGACTTTTAAAAAATATGTTCTTGATGATTTCATAGTTCAAGATGTTACTTCATACCATTTTCCATTTCCATTTCTGTTTTTGATGTTCAATTCCTGTCACTGTAAAAGGAGTACCTTTTTGTACTAGTGCTAGTTGAGTTGCCTCATGTGGCAAGATGGGTACCTTAAATTCTACATTTTCACAGTAATTGGGTAAGTCATTGCATGATTGTAAATGAAAAAGCTTGTTTATCTGTGGTTTCTCTTAAAAGCAAAAGAAAAAAGCCTGGTCAAACAAATTTATCTCAAATAATAAAAAAGAACCCTTAAAAATAAGAAAACTCCAAATGCGCTATTTGGTGATGTTATTTGCTTGAATCTCCTATTTTCACTCAAGTTATGCCCAGTCTGCTTTGCAGGAAGGATTTTCAGTTCTGTGGAAGAGATTCATAATGACTCAGCCTAGCATTAGAGTTTGGCATTAGAAAGAACTCTGATAGACATTAGTCTGCAGTATGGCTGTTAACTCTGTGGTGTAAGTGTGATAAAGAACTGTTTACAAAAGTCTCGCATAGTATCTCCACTCTATGGGCACATACAACTTAAATCAATATATTTAAGGAAATTATTTATGTTTTTTAATATATGCTTGAAAATGTAACTTTCTGTAAAATTAGTAAATCTTGGCATATTATTGCAATAGAACCTAGAGACCAGTTCAAGATCTTAAGTGATGTATATTGCTTATACATCTTGAGTATAAGCATGAAAGCATGAATTCCATACTTAGGATCAGAGAATAGTCAATGCAAGTGGGAAATGGGTAAGATGGGGTGGCACAGATAGTGTGCATGCCACTCTTTGCCACTGGGGATCAGTAAAGTACTACTTATCCTCAACCCTTCATACTAAAAGATGCCTAACAGCTGCTTGTCTTTGTCCTATTCTAGATTGTTGGAACCCTGACCCACACTCACGACCTTCCTTTACCAGTATCCTAGACCATCTCACTGCCATAGAAGAGTCTGGTTTCTTTGAAATGCCCAAAGATTCCTTCCACTCCCTGCAGGAAGACTGGAAACAAGAGATACAAGAGATGTTTGATCAGCTCAGAGCCAAAGAAAAGGTAAGGAGAGAAAACCACTCCATGCTTATCCTCTCTGGGTTATAATTTTCCTATTTCATAATTCAAACAGGGACATTGTTTAGTGCATCCCAGAGTTAATTTTGTATGTACTGTACTGGAGCTTGTAATGAGCTCCCTGAATCAATGGCAGGTTAGGAGCAGAATGATGAGTCTGCATCCTGAGCTGCTGCTCTTTCTATTATTGTAGTGAGCTGTGCAAACTGCTATGATGAGTTGTCTTCATTGTTTAATGCATCTAGTAACTATTTCACTGTTAGCATCTTAATTGAGAAGACCAAGGAGTACCTCAAGGTGTACCTTCAGCATTGCTGTCACCAAAGTGGATAGACTAATAAGCATGAGTGCCAGCCAGGGGAATGGTTGAATAGCTGTTATAATTGAAGTCCACCTGGGTAAAGAACAGGAAACAAAAATGCTAGCAGGAATAAAAAGAATTGTGACCATCAGCCTCAAGAAGTAGAAGTTAAATTTAAAAGCTGACAGTTTCTTCAAGCATACTTGCAGAAAGCACAGGTTGCTGCATCTATGTTAAGGTCCTTACAGAGACTGTCTTTACAGTTGGTACGAAATACTGCAGTGGAATCAGTAAAGCAATAGTATTTTTGTAATTTTATGGCATCTTGCCTGAAAATAACTTCATAGTAAACAGCCAACTTGATTTGGGCTCAAAAGTTGGGTTCAGGAGGCAGACAAAGAAAAGGAGATCTTGGGGCAGGGCATGTAAGTCCCATAACAATACTTAAAACATTTCTATTCACATATTATAGAAGCTTTTGGGAAAAATAAGATAGCTAATAGTAATTTCCCTGCTGCACTGTGTTGTCCCTTGGCATAGTTGTGTTGGAACAGTTTTTGAAAACCAGGAACTTTAACAGACAAACAGAAGACCAAACAGTAGTAGCTAGACTGCCCTCAGGTTGAGTACTGTATTCCTCTGTAGCAATGGGGAAAAAGAATTTTATGTCCTATTCACCTCATGAGTAAAATGTACAAAACCTCCATGGTGATGGGACAGGTAACAATGATGTTAAAAAAAAAAAAATCTAAACTAAAATGTCTCTGGTAAGATTAAGTTTAACTTGGTTTCTTCAATTTTTACCTTCTGCAGTGGAATTAGCTAGCTGGAGATAATTATTCTGAGCGATGAATTCTTTTGTCCTTGTGGTCAAAGGAGTACAGTGAGAAGAGATTTTGAAATGTCGAGGACAATTTCCATGGATTCATTTTGTCAACAAAGAAAAGATTGAAAAGTTTGCCTTAGGCCTCTTTATGCCTAAGGAGCAACCATGCTTGGTGGAACTAGTGGGAATGACCTCCTGATGATGTTTTCATTGATTTTTGTTAGAGCTGTGCTTTGTGCTATTTTATGATGCATGAGATTGCAAGGTTATTTTTAAACAGTTTAAGTCAATACTGAAGTTAACATAGGTGCTTACTGAACAGGAAAGCAAAGATTAATTCTTTTCGATGTTATGGGTAAATCTTGCAAAGTGGGTTCCCATATGCATAGTACTCTCCGATGGCTCTTGTAAACATGTTCATGTCAGATATCCAGCATCTTTTCTCATGACACTGAATTTAGGATTCAATGCCTAATCAAAGAATGGTTGAAGTTGGAAGGGGCCTCTGCAGGTCATGTGGTCCAGCCCCCTGCTCAAGCAGGACTACCTAGAGCCAATTGCCCAGGACCACATCCAGATGGCTTTTGAGTATCTCCAAGGAGGAAGACTCCATGACCTCTCTGGGCAACCTGTGCCAGTACGCAGTCACACTCGTGGTAAAAAAAAAGTGTTCAGGGGGAATCTCCTGTGTTTCAGTGGTGCCCATTACCTCTTGTCCTGTCACTGGGCACCACTGAAAAAAGCCTGGCTCTATCTTCTTTGCACCCTCCCTTCAGGATTTTATGTGCATTTGTAAGATTTCCCCCTTCCCCTAACCCAAGCATTCTCTTTGCTAGGCTAAACAGCCCCATCTCTCTCAGTCCTTCCTCATAGGAGGGGTGCTCCAGTCCCTTAATCGTCTTCGAGGCCCGTTGTTGGACTCTCACCAATATGTCCATGCTTCTCTTGTACTGGGGAGCCCAGAACTGGACACAGGATTCCATGTGTGGCCTCACAAGTGCCGAGGTCCAAATAGTAATACTGATATGAAGGGCCTTGAATGGCAAGCATAGAAGTTCTTGAGGATTGTTTAAGGTTTTTGGCTTTCACCTGAGCCTTTAAACAGTGGTACTAGCAGTGCTGTGAGCACAAGTCATTGCTGCTGTAACTTCAGAATAGGTAATGTTAATCTTAACCCACAGGTCATGAGGTAGCTTTTCTTTTCTACTTTCTGATGTCCCTACAGGAGCTACGCACCTGGGAAGAAGAGCTGACTCGTGCTGCGGTTGAACAGAAGAACCATGAGGAGTTGCTACGAAGGCGGGAACAGGAGCTAGCAGAACGGGAGATTGACATCCTGGAAAGGGAGCTCAACATCATCATCCACCAGCTGTGTCAGGAGAAGCCTCGGGTGAAGAAACGCATGGGGAAGTTCAAGAGGAGCCGTCTCAAGTTAAAAGATGGCAATCATATCAGCCTGCCTTCAGGTTGGTGACATATTAGGCTGTGTCAGGTGAAATGGGGGGAACAGGTGAACCTCTAGCTTTGGTAACTCCTTTCTACTGATATTTATGCATTAGAAAGTATTGGATGTACTTTGGGAAAAACATGCTTCTTTGGGATCAAGAAACTAAACTTGATCTTGTGGCTAGCATTCCCTGAAGTTCAAAGTATAAAGGCCAGAAGTAAATTTGAGATGTTACATGTTTGTTAGTCAATGGCTATATTTGGTTCACGGTAAAAACGGTGTTGCAGTTTAACATGTTAATACCCAAAATGATCAGTTTAATAAAGGATGTACCTAAAAAATGATGGAGGTTCTTGCTCTGGGAATATTTTACAGAATGCTGCAGCAGAAACCATAATCTACTGGTTTTCTTGGTGCAGGAATTAAAAAATTATCAAATACATTGGTAGCTGTGAGACTATAGCACTACATTGTTAGTTCATATGTGAACTCATATTAACCCACAAGTGACGTCTAATGCCACCCTTCTGGACGAAATGTTAAATATTGATGAGGTGTCAGGGAAGTCACTCATAAGAGTGAAGATGGTGATTTTCAGAAATACTGAGTTCTTAGCATTTCTGCTGCAGATTCTGTATGGAGATTCAAACTTGTAAAAGAACAAAAGTGGGATTTGTTAATTGCCTAAGGCTCATTGCTACCTCAGGGATGATGGCTTACACTGTATTCTTTGTTTTCTGAGAGAGATTGGCTGTTCAAAAGAGCAATGATGGTAAAATGTGCATGTTAACTATGCTTTTCTTTAGGTCTGTAAATACCTATTGCTGGTGGTTTTGCTTAGTTTAAGAAACTGAGAGATTATACAACGGTATACTTTGGCATAAATGTCAGTCAACACATGGGGGTCTATGTGTATGTATCTGACATATACACTAAGAAGATACATCTTTTATGTGTATGAGCACACATCTTTTGTTCTGAAGTAACTGCGTGTACAAAGGGGGATAACAGTTAGCTGTAGAACTTAATTTCTACATAGATCCTGTAAATTGCGCTCTTTGAAAGTTACTATAAATCATTATTTTTTTTTTCTTATATTAAAAAAAAGAATTTTAACTGTGTCTTTCTGCTTTTGTTTTGATTTTTTCTTTTTATTTTGTTAAACAGATTTCCAGCATAAATTCACTGTGCAGGCTTCTCCAACGATGGATAAAAGGAAAAGCTTGATCAGTAGCTGCTCCAGCCCTCCTGCAAGTCCTACTATTATTCCCAGACTCAGGGCCATACAGTGTAAGGAGCTCAATGTAGTATTGAATTTGGGAAATGTGCAGTCTGTCAGCGTGGTAAGATGCCAAGATTCCATATCTAGGACAGGACTGTAAAAAGAAAAAAAAAGAGTACCTAAAATGTTTGCCTTGTGCCCTGTATGTATGTATTCAGAGAGAAAAATGGAGTGTATTAGTGTTGCGGGGGGAGTATCACCTTCTTTGGAGTCCAAACATTACTTACCCAAGTTCTTGAATTATTGTTGTTTGAATGTATAGAAAATACTTTCCTTAGGTGTACAGGTTGATTTTTAAAAATACTAATTTGCAGAATAAATCTGTGAAACACTATTGAGGTGGATTAAGTTACTGGTTGAAGGAAAGAAAAACAAGGACACTTGTAATGAAAATAGTGTTTCCATAATGAAACAGAATTAGGCAGACAAGCATGTATTGGAAATATGAAAAGGATGTTAATTAATATGTAGTGTTTGTATTGGATATCATGACACTTGTGTGTCTGGTATCAAACTAGTGGTTCTAAAAGAAACCACTGATGAAATAAAGTTGTGAAGCCTATCTGTGCTAATTTTGAAGGGAACTGGTTGTTCAGTCTGTGTGGATAAATGGTCAGAATTATGGGAAGGAAGGCTGAATGGATGTTTTCATTACTACTCCTGTTCCAGCAGATGTTTTATTCTTTATGTTGCGGTTGAATCAATTCTTTAATTTGCGTATCTGTGTTTCTTTCCTGTTTTCCACTGTTCTTCCCACTTGTGAAGTGACTCCTGCTGAAAGCAGTAAAACATGGGGACGAAGCTCAGTCCTTCCAAAGGAGGAAGGAGAGGAAGAAGAGAAGAGAGGCCAGAAGAAAAAGGGACGCACTTGGGGACCAAGCTCACTTTGCCACAAGGAGCTGGGTGCAGGAGAAGATGGGTAAGAGAGGGCCTGGAACCACGCTGGTTTCCAGCTTCTAAAACTGGTTATGAGCTGGCTCACAGGAGATTTGCCTATCTTCTTGTAAGGACTTTTCTGCTTACAAACTTAGTTTCTATACCAGAGATGTAAGAGAGTAACAGGGATGTGAGTGATTCAGAACAAATTGGAAAACTGCATTGCATTCAGTCCCTTGCTAGACATCCAGCACTGACCTGATGCTTTCACTATCTGCTATTACCTTATGTGTATTTGTAACCGGTAGAACTTCTTAGCTGTGCAAAACTCTTTCTCTGGTAGCTTTTCTTTATTTTCAGGTTCAACTTCCTGCAGTTTCATATCATATCTGAAAAAGAATACTTCTCTTTTACAATTCTCAGCAATGCTTTTTCTTGTCTTAAATGCTATTATTCAAATATTATTCAAAAAGTATCTGGTAGAGCCAGGCAAATACCTTCTCTTCAGGCTTTTGAAAAGGACACGTACATTGAGTGAATACATCCTGAAAGTGATTTTTGCAGAGATACAGGTTGTACCTGGCCCTTTTCTTTAGATTCTTGTTCTGTGGCTTCTTTTTTTTTCTGTGTGTCTGAATTATTTATATCAGAATTCCAATGGATCATTGCTGAAATGCTGCTTCAAACGTTGGAGTATTTTTGGTCCTCTGAGAGGTTTGAATGCCTTTTGATTTTTAGTGGAGTTTGAAACTTTTCCTCCTGCTAAATTGGTAGTTTGACTCTTGTCATATTTTTTGTAGCAAGGAAAATAAAATAACTGGTTAGAATTTTTCTTTAGTAATATGTGCTCAGGTGTGAAATTCATGGAAAATAGATGCTTACATAATGAATCCCTATTACAGCCCTCTGCAAGAGGTCCTGGATCTAAATGTTCTAATGACATTAAAATATGTTGTCCCTCAAAGGTATTTTTGACATGTTAACAGGGCAATGTGGAGGAAGCTTCCTTGACTGCTGTCTATGCTTTACCTATCCTATGGAGGAAGTATAGCATTCTCCAGAGTTAAAACAGATGTTACATTTTACAATTGTTATTTATATAAAAGGGCAGAAGATCACTGAAGCTGGTAGAAAAACACTTCTGCCTTGAAATCCTATTCTGAGTTCTGGGAATAAACTCTTCAGTTTTGCATTTATTACCATACAGTCTGAAGCCCCGAATTGCTTTTGGGCACAGACAGCCAGAAAGTTGCTTGCTAACCATGGTTGCTCTTAAAACTATCCTGTCTACAACTGAGATGCTCTATACTATTCATTACCTTTTCCAGGGAGACTAAATACAGTTATGGCATTTTGCAGAGTATCTGAAACATGATATTGTTGCTGAGAGGGCAGTATGGTTAACGTGCAGTGAACTTACTGCTTCTTGCTGAGATCATGCCAGACTGCAGACTTATTTAAAGGGAGCAAAGTTGCAGTAAATATCAGTGACTCAAAAGATAGTGCTTACTATTTTTAGTATTTTTTTTACTCTAATTTTAGAAGGTAGGGGAATAAAAATTGGGGTAAAGTGAAGAGCTAAACTTGCAATATGAAAGTCCAGTTCAAGCCTTCTCCATGACACTGTTCTGCTAGCAGCAGTGCTGCTATTCCAGCTGTTTACACAACTCTGTGATCAGGGGAACTTGAATCTTCATCTTTTTCATGACTTTCCATGTGTTGTCCACAAGAGATAATTCCAAATTTATCCAAGAATGACATTGTGGGAGTTGCAGTGAAATTCTCTAGTATGAGTAAAGGCAATCATGAAAAGATTATACAGTGATTATTCACCCTTTTGTATTTATCTTTGAGCATAAGGAATATACATAGCAGTAGAAGGTTGCTGTGCTGAATTGCAGAGACTGGATGAAGCTTTATGTTGGACTAGTGTTGTGACAGTTCAGTTGTGATCTTACGGTATATTCTCAAGGATGTATGGTGAAGTCTTAACTGTCTTTAAACTTGGCATTGATTAGCCTCAGACTGTTCCTATGGCATGGGTTATCTTTACCTTGTTTAAACTTTGACACTGGTGGTGTTACTGATTTTAGGGAAGGTGATGCTGGATTTGGGGTAATCGTAGTCCTTTAGCTGTTATCTCTTAAGATCTTGCAAGCTAAATAGGGGTGAGCCTGGGAACAGTCACTTTTTATGTATAACAGTGTTGTATGAATGCCTCGACATGATGTTACAGAATGGTATTAAGACACCAGAGATGCCATCTTATAGTTGTAGGGACTGTTTTTGCAATTTGTTGAGCAAATAAGCCTTGTCATCTTATCACTCCTAGAGAGGTGTGTTTGACTTCCCCATAGAAGAAGGCAACAGAGAAGTAACTCAACCATAATACAACAGAGTAGTAACCTTCCTATTAACCCAAATAGATTACAGGTAAGAAGTCTTTAGGTTCCCAAATTTTCATGCGGGTGACTGAAATAGGTAGTTTTGTTGCTCGTGCTTTCAAATCATTCCAGTTGCTCTTTCCTTGGAGCAGTAACAGATAATAGTGCTGTAGTAGGTATGTACTCTAAGGTGGCGTGTTTTGAATTGTTTTCAAATGCACACTACTGTCTAATTAAGAGGATGTGCAGCTATCCTCTGCACAGCTCTTTGAGGTCTGCTTGTAATTTGGGGGAGAGAGGGAGGAGGAGTGAAAAATAAAAGGGAAGGATAAAGATTTTATAACCTTGAGGCAAATGTAGCAGGCCTTGAAATCATTCTGGTAGCTATTTATCTTTCTGTTCACATTGAACTGTGCGTTGTCAGTAAACAGCAAATCTTCAGTCTCTTTATTGCCAGGGAAGATTGTCTGAGAATTCGAAAGGAAATACACTGAGTTGATGTGTCCTGCTGTACAATAAAGGGCAATTCCCAAGACCATTTAGGTAACTATGACCGTAAAGTGAAGGTTAAACTGAATATTACTGCTGTCTATCCCTTACAACTTTGCTATCTCTGCATACGGAGAACAGAGTATGTGTTTTCCCCCCTCCATGGAAATCTCCCCTTCCTCAGTAGTTGTCTACCCATATTGTAAGAGCTTTGACATTTACTTTCAGAGGTGATCACACTGTTAACATGGTTCGTTTTCACTCACCATCTTTCCCTTAATATGCTGCTCTTTATATAGTATTTATCCTAACTATGCATGCTGTGCACCTGGATAATTTAGATACAACACACATTAATTGGTGGATTGTGTTACATAGATGAGTATAGCATGGAGGGAATAAATCAGGACAGACCCCAAACACTAAATTGCATCTCTGTTGTAAAATCATGTGGTTGTCTGTCTTGACAAGTAGGATGCAGCACTGTGCTGTCTGGATTCAAGTTCATAGTACTGCAAGTACATAGTACTGCACGTGCCAGAATGGTTAATGGAGGGAAAATGATGGACTTATGTGTATGCCTATAGCATGATCATCAGCCAACTGAACATGTGCTGAATCACCTTTAGACCTTGTGATGTTGCTGTAGCAACATAGTTTGGTGACAAGTAGGGCATGCCACTTAGGTAGAGAATAGAGGAAAAATACAGACCAAGACAAAAAAAATTACACAGTAAAACTGACTTTTGAAGTTCTGTGATGGAAGCCATCTTAGAAATGCAGAATGATTCTGGTGGAAAATGAGAATCATGAGACAGAATTCATTACAATCTTTCCCTTACAGAGAAAGAAGGATATGAGCACATGGAAGTTATGTGTCATTGATCAAAGAACAATGCAAGTTAGTAATGGAGCTGGAAGATGTCTCATCTCTTAAGTGTTCTATTCTTTCAATAACAAGTAGCTGTTGTGTGTCCTGTTGAGATCATTCAGACTACTCACAGATATTTTTGCTCCTTTCACAGAATCATTAAGGTTGGAAAAGACATTTAAGATCATCAAGTCCAACCATAAACCCAACACCACCATGCCCACTAAAACATATCCTGAAGTGCCATGTCTACACGTTTTCTTTCATTCAATTTCTGACTACCTGAAGTGCCTGTTAGCTTTTCACCAACACTATGATGTGTTTTGTGTTGGAGTTTGGAGAAAGGCACCACCAATCTCCCAGTTCAGTCAATATCGATAGCTGAACAATAAAATTTTAAGTGTTGATATGTCAGAAAGTTATGCCAATTACAAAAGCTGTTTCTGATGTCATGAAAGTACTGCAGGGAACAAATAGGATGATGGTAATGAATACCTATGAATAGGGACTACTAATAAGCTCAGGTGCCAAGTGATATACCTTTAAATGCTGGCGACTTCAAAATAGGGATTTGGTTTTGGGTTTTTTGTTTTGGGACTTTTGGTATTCTTTGCCTTGTGTGTTTTTTTTCTTATAACTAAAAGAAACAATGACATGATTTATGATTTTAGTTACCTATTTTTCCATAATCTAGAACTTTCCATAATCTAGATATGCTTTTAACTGTACTTCAGTGCAGTATTTTCTTTGCAGGAGAGATATTGGGGCTTACAATATAGTGGCATGACTTTGCTGTTCAATGACTTTAGCATATTATTGGCGCAGTGAGCAATCTTTGACTTTCATTGTTCATTTGTATTTCACATGGAAATGTTTTTGGAGATATTTTTCCTCTCTTCCTCCTGAGCACTTTATTTTTTTTTACCTGCCATGGTAGGTTTGCCTTAGTTTCAAAATAAAATGTTCCGTCTGTTTTTTGTAGTGGTGCTTTCTAGTATTCTGTGTTCGTAGCTGTTGGTTATTAGGTCTTTTGATTGCCATGGTCTAACAAATGAGGGAGGGACTTTTTGACTGGTTTTGTATTTTATGGTGCTGTAAAGTTGTTGCAAAATGTCTTGCTATGGGAGGACTTCAAATCTATGTACTTAAGATGGTTACATGCATAACCTAAGTAAAGCAATAAACAATATAGAAGGAGGGAATGAAAAATAGTTGTGAGCATGGTACATTTTCTCCCATCTTTCCACTATTGCAGTCTGAAAGCTCTGGTAGAAGGATATAAACAGTGGTCATCCAGTGCACCAAACCTTGGGAAGATCCAGAGAACTGCACCTGCTTTTCCAGGATTCACCAGCTTAGCAGAGATGGGTAAAGGAATTCCCTGGACTTTATGTTCTCATCCCCACTCCATTCACATCTGAATGAATGTCTTCTTTCCTGACCTTCACCTGTTTACCTTAGAGAAATATTTTCGTTTTGGTGGTATCCATTTTTCTTTTACTCTTTGAAGTAACTACTTTCTCCTTCTGGCTTTTCTTTCTGTTCACCTACCTGCTTGTGCTTCTTATCTGTCCTGCTAACAGGCTTCTCTTAATTCCCCTCTAGCTCCATGCTACCTCTCAACTCCTTTCCTGTTAATGGTATTTAGATGTGCAGCATGGTTACACCTTCCCTTGCAAGGAAAAATCCTTATTTTCCTTACTTTTGCTCCTCACTCCCAAACATATAAATTTACTCTAGAAGTAACTGAGGTATAGATTGCTTCTGAAATGCTGTTCTACAATTGATCCCAAACAGATTAATGTGTCACTAATTTCTTTCACTTTGATAGTGTTTCCAGTTACTTGTCTCAGCCTATCTGCTTTGGAGACAATAGCCTGTGAGTATTTGGCAGTTGGTGAATGATGCTTGCAAGGACAGTTGCATCTTCTGAGGAGAAGCTTAATTTTCACGTATATTTGCAACAGTGAAATTTGCCGGTGAAAATGTTACATCCATGCAAAGTCCATTTTTATTTGCTTTGCAGATGATGAAGACAGCGAATGTCTTAATGGAGAGGGAAAAGTGCACCCTTCACCTGGGCACAACCAGTCATACCTCTGCATCCCATTTCAAAAGAACGAAGACTGGGATGGCCCTTCTAGTGATGCCAATGAGGAGTCCACCCCTGTGAACTCTGCTACTAGTACCCCACAGCTGACACCCACCAACAGCCTCAAACGTAGTGGCTCCCACCACAAACGATGTGAGGTTGCATTGCTTGGCTGTGGAGCTGTGCTGGCTGCTGCAGGCTTGGGTTTTGATCTGTTAGAAGCAGGGAAGTGTCAGCTGCTGATTGAGGAGGAGCCAGAGGCTCCCAAGGAAGAGAAGAAGAAGCGTGACAGCATTTTCCAGCGAGCTGGACGCCCACGCAGGAGCACTAGTCCACCTTCCCGAAAGATCTTCAAGAAAGAGGATCCCATGTTGTTGCTAGGAGAGCCATCCACATCCCTTACACTTCTTTCCCTGTCTTCCATTTCTGAATGTAATTCCACCCGGTCCCTGCTGCGCTCAGACAGTGATGAGATTGTGGTGTATGAAATGCCTGTCAGCCCAGTGACAGTCAAGGCTCCCTTGCCAGCTATTACCAACCCACTAGTCAATGTCCAGATTGAGAGGTTCAAACAAGACCCCAACCAGTCCCTGACTCCCACACATGTGACGGTCTCTTCCCACACCCAGCAAAGCGGGCACAGGCGCACACCTTCTGATGGGGCCATCAAAGGGAGTGGACTAGTTGTCAATGGGTGCCCAACCAGTGGATGCCCTTCCAGTAGCTGTTTAAGTGGAGCACTGGGAGCAGGTAGGTTTTCAGCCATCTTCCTTTTCCTCTTCAGAATAAAGTCCCAAACAGTGTAATTACTTGTTAGGAAATAAACATCTTGCTTATACAGCACCCATTGTGATGGCCAGCCCACAAGATCAGCTTATGGATGCTATCTTTACACAAATAATGAACAGAATAATGCAGTAATGGTCTCTATTCCAGCATCTCTGCACTAAGGAACTCTCTTTGCTCCCCTGTACTGTGAGGCAGTGCATAGTATTGTTTCTTAGACAAAGAGGGTCTCAAAGTACAAATATTGCACACTTTTAGCAGTTCCTCAGGATGCCATCTCCATTGCCTTTATATACTTCTTTGTACTGCTATTACAATTTCAAAGTAACTTCTGATCCTTAAGGCAGTGAAAACTGGATGTCTAAAGCAGTTTGGAGCTGTGCCACTGTTGCTCTTATTCCTTTGCAAGCAGGAGGGATCTTCCTGGGTAGGTGATGTTCTCACTGTTGCAGTCTTTAGGAGTGGCTGTGACTTCATAACTTAAAAAATGCTTAGCTGTTTTCTTGCCTTAGTAATTCAGAGGAAAAAAAAGGGACATTTATTTAATAATAAATTAAAATCTCATTTAATTAGACTTTTCACAATGGTAATAAAAGAAGATGTGAGGTTGTCTGAATCGAAGTTTGCAGTGAAATGTGGGTTAATGCAGCTGAGAATACTCATTAGAATGGTATTAATGAAAATTTAAAAGTTATGTTGTGCTTATAAAAAAAAAAAAAAAGCCAAACACCTCCCACCCCTAAACGAAAACAAACCTGGAAGCATCCACAGTAGGTAGTGTTAAATGGCTCTTGCAGGAAGTTGGTCCTGCTCACTGCCAACAGGTGTCACACACCCTGCTCTGCAAGTGTCCCTGATCAAATAAAACTGTTAATGGGTAATGTGCCCTCCAAAGGATTTGAGAGTCCTCACCTCTGGCAGGACGTCAAATCCATGCTCTCCAGTCTGAAAACTGCAGAAAATAAATGAGAGAATGAACAAACTTGCTGCTTTGCTAGGTCAGTCAAACAGGTGTCTGGCAATGTGTTGAGAACAGTGTAGGGATAAAGAAGCCAGTTAATTCAGAATGGTCTAATCTTGAAGATACAAAGTTTGTAGATTCTGAATGGAGGCGTTCTGGTTTGAAAATGTTTTCACAGTGTATGTACAATAAACTAAGATTTGGAACCACTTAGCAGTGACATCTAACATGTTTCCCTCTTCTCTTACATTCTCTGTTTTGGATAGGTGTATTAAAAACACCTAGTCCAAGTAGAGATCCCAATGAGGTCCCTCGCCTGCCAGACCCCAACCTTGTTTTTCCTCCAACCCCGAGACGATGGAATGCACAGCAGGACCCCACACTGGAAAGACCCAAGACATTGGAGTTCCTGCCCCGGCCACGTCCTGCAGCCAGTCGGCAGCGGCTTGATCCCTGGTGGTTTGTGTCACCCAGCAATGCTAAGGGTGAATCTTCTGCCAACAGTTCAAGTACTGATACTCCAAGCAATCTGGACTCTTGTTTTGCTAGTAGCAGCAGCACTGTAGAAGAGAGACCTGGACTGCCTGCACTGCTTCCTTTCCAGGTGGGTCTTCCTGTAGAGGAACGGACACTGTTGGACATAGATGCTGAGGGGCAGAGCCAGGACAGCACCATACCACTATGCAGAAGTGAACTTAACACACACAAAGCTGCAGCATATGAACTCAAGCAAGAATTCTGGTCTTAGTATGAAATCCACTGGGGACAGTGAGCCCCTCTAAATTCAATCCTACTTTTTGCACTGAGAATGCACTTTGAAGACAGATGAGATGGAGGGATTCTACAGAGGTCCTATGGTGCTGCCTCTGCTGAAGATGTGTTGTTCGACTGCCTGATTTTTGTCTGCAGTTGGATGAAACTTGGCAACTCTGAGCTGCTGACTTTTGCTGTGGGGTTTTTCTGTAGTCTTCCCTGCCCTCTTATTGCAGTTTGAATCTGGAATGAGCTAAAATTATCATATCAAAGTCTTTGTTACTGACCTTATAGGATTTGGCACTTGCAGTAAGTATATTGGTATCTTTCCTGGTATTAATCAGTATTTTCAAAACTTAAATATTACACCACAGCAGACACCAGTGTTTGATGTTTTCCCAAGGAATCCAGGACAGAAACAAGTAAATACCTGGAGACTACCTTCTCTGAAATGTATTCAGATCATTAGATAGGCCTGAGAATCATGGTACCCCACTGAAGGAGCAGAAGTAGCTATCTTAGACTCGCTTGTCCTCTTTCACTCATGTGACAGTGCAAGGTGGAACAGATTGCGGAGGAAGGGCATGGCATCTCCACTGATGGAGGTCTTTGAGAACAGACTAACTAGACTGTTGGGAATGAGTAGGTGTAGTTGATCCTGGCTTTGAGGCAGGTTGGCTGGACTTCAGTGATCTCTTGAGGTCGTTCTCAGCCTTATTTTTATATGACCCTGTGCTTTCAAAAAGGTGAAGGCTTATGGTATGGCTGTTTACCCTAGCTTGCTTTTTTGTTTCGAACTTTATTTCCATTAGCCTCCTTTTTCTAGCCTCTGTATCCCAGGCTCATGGTCAAGCTGCCTCAGCCTTTAGGAAGGAAATTAGCAGGAACTCTTTCTTTAAAGCTGTGTTGGCTTGCAGAAGTAAGTTATGTGCCCCCCTCAATTCCCCCCCCTCCCGTTTTTCCTCCTTTCTTACGCTTTTTAGGAGTGGCCCTTGAAACCCAAGACTGTTCTTATGCACACTGATGGTTGTTTAAGGCTCTTCTGAAATTGAGGCTTGTTAGTAGTTGGATTGCGCAAACAGGAATCAGAATATCTGGATTCTGTTTTATTTTGTCACTGACTCACTGTGTGACCTTGGGCAAATAATGTAACCTCTGTGCCTGAATTTCCCCATCTGTAAATAACAGGGATAATACCTACCTCACAGGGGGAGGGCTTGGGACATACGTAATAGGTATAAAGTCCTTTGAGATCTTTGAGTGAAAGGCACTATAGACATGTAAAACTTTATTCTTGTTCAAATATGTAAAAACTCCTAACTCCGGAGCAAGAACAGACCCCTGTCTTGAAGGAAGAAGTCCCGCAAATAGGGTGTACCTGTACTCACAGCTTTCTGTACAGAGACTGCAAGTGTGTGTCTGTGCCTGTGCAGGTACATCTTACTGGCTTTAATGAGCGCTTCACTCTTCCCCAGTTTCGGCATTGTAAGAAAGGGATGTGGCCTGTATATGACTGTAATAGGATAGTCTGCTTTATTGCAGGGGACAGTGTATCTGTTCGCTCTTTTTGTACAGATTTGTGCTCATTTTGCCAATTACTGACATTGGGTGCAAATAACTGATTTGACAGTGCTGCCAAGGCAGTGCTCAACCTGTTAGGGCAGTCCGGTCCTGTTGTGAAGGCGGTATAGCCGAATACTTTCTCGCAGCTTTCAGCACAGAACTTGAGTGTTTAAATGTTTGTTACGTGATGTTAAAAACCAGCATGTGTGGGGAAGTACTGTACTTAGGGTTTTAAATTCTCTCTGAGGGCTAAAACCAGCATGTTGCCATTAGCCAAGTGCACCCTTTTTTTTCAAGCAGTTACAGTATGTTTTTGTGTAAAAAGGTCACACATTTCTTTATCACGTTCCATGAAATGTGTTTAATGGCAGAATTATTTTTTGCTGCCTTCCCCATTGAATGCTCCAGAGCTAGCCTTAATGATGCTATGCTAGCTGCTGAAGCTGGATAGACTGTTGACTGTAGGCAAGGCATTCTGATGTGGGCCTAAGATACCTTAAAAAGAAAACTTATTTGACACTTTTGTTAAATGTAGACCTTCAGCATATTGATATCGTAAGAATTCATCCTTTTGCATTCCATTTCTGAAAACTCAGTTTGTGATCCAGAGACTAAAAAAAGGCAAAACCCACCCAAACAGATTGTTAATTTTGATTGTGCTACAGAAACAAACTTGAGGAAGGCCCAGTCAGAGGCTGTCTCAGAGGGACTTAAAAGCAGGAAATTACCTATTTTTCATAGTCTCCAGTACCAATTTAAAAAGTCTGAAACAAACCTGGACCAGCTGTTCCGAAATGTAATGTAATGATACTTTTTTGATAGAAAACAAATGTCATAGGAAGCATCATGTGCTCTGCAAAGATATCACCTGGAATAGCTCCATTCAAACAGAAATCTTTAAAATCCATTTGCTTGCATGGAATGGGAGGTTACCTTTCTAGGTCACCTTGTTTTAACTTAGCCCACTAAATTTTCTGATTGTTGGCCACTTTCACCAAGTGAACCGTAAGGTTTTGGTCAAGTTCCCAGCAGGAAAGACAGCTGTAAAGCCAAGTTGTTCTGTCACCTCTTTTGCTTGCGAAGGTTGAGGATGAAATATCAAACCCCTTCCTCCACTCTCCCTTTTAGATAATCACTTGGTGAAAGTCGTGTGTGTTTGACGTATTAGAAGTATTTTGCTCCAAAGAGCATCCTCCCTAGCACCAAATGAACACTGATACATCGAAGGAACTGGGAGGACAGATTAGAAGGAGTTAAGGATCCAGATCAGGGTTTCCAACCTAGATATCCTCTATTACAAAGCTGCCAGAAAGACTAGGTAGAAGCATAATGTTTAGTGTTTGGTTGTTCTTTGTTTTTTTAACACTCCTTGGATGCAGTTACCTTCATTGAATCTAGCATATGAAATAAAATGAGGTAGTCTTTGAGCATCAACCCATAACTGTCTTCCAGTTGGGAACTCTCTGGCTAACCTGAGGTACCAGGCAAGAGGATTCTGTTGTAGGAACAAAGCTATTGGCTTTAGCAGGTGGTGGGGTATTCTCTGGCAGGCAGAGGGGGCTCTCAAGGCAAAGAGTTGTCAGGTGTCTTACCTTATGCATCCTAAAAGCTGTTGCAACTGATGTCGTGATGCCCAGAGGCTATGTGCATGCTTAAGCTAGCTAGTAACCTCTCCCTATATGCATCTAGCCCATCCTGGCTTGATTTCTCTCCTCTCTTGATGTATTGTTTTTTTTCCTTACCAGTTGTGGGAGCTGAGGTGCTCCAAATCTCCAAAGGAGTGCTTCACTGTAGTCCACTAGATATTGAGAAGATAGGAGCCAGTCAGCTCACAAATATTTTTTTTTTCTACCGGTTACTAGTATTCCCGTTCATCAGGGAGACAAAAGTTTCAGAATTATGCTGATTGACATACCTTTCTAGCAGCATTCTTGAGGAAGATGGTGAAAATCTTGCTATAAAAAAAAAAATCTAATAAATATGTTTTTTCTTAAATATCTGAATGTTACGCAGGTTTTTTTCTGAGAAAATGAGAAAAAGATAAAATGAAAGCAAAAAATCACTGAGTAGTCTAAAACAATGACAAAAGAATAGGGTAAAATGTGTTAAAGTAATTGCAGGGCTCACAAAGAGGAAGTGACAATTTTGTAACTGATAGTAGGTAGTAACAGTAGTAAGACTGTTGCTGAGAGAAGTTTTTCTGATCCAGAAATATATTTTTTTTTTCTTTTAAATAGTCAGCTGGCAATATGTATCACTAACTTATGTAAGTGATGTGTTGATTTAGGGAATAGAAAAAAGCTTGCCAGCCCTTCAAAATATGCTATCCTTGTAGCCTGGTTGGTTGTCCTTTAAAATTGAGGCAAAAGCACAGGCATAGCAACCAGTGCAAAATATGACAAATTTTTTTGATAAATTTCTACTGGCTTCACAGAAATTGAGTGTGGGACAGGTAGACAGAAGAAAGCTTCTGCGTCAAAACAAAGGTGATAATAGTTAAGGGTTTTTTTTCCTAATACTGTTGCTTCCTATGGACTGCACAATGCTCTGTTTTGCCAGCAAGTAGGTTTTATCTCCTTTCAGTCCTTTTCAGAGGTGCAAATGTAACTTTTTATAGGTTTTATTTTTTCCTTCAGATTATTATTGCAGTGCGTTGATATTCAGTATGGAGCAGGGAACCTCAATGAAAATATTCTTTTTGTAATAGCTTTCTAACAAAATTAGTATTGTCGAAGTGTATTTTTCTTTATTGATGTGGAAGGACCTGTTCTGGTTTGGCATGCTTTTATGATGAAGTATTGTTCTGTACCTCTAGGAATGGGACTAGTTGCCTTCCTCTTCATAGCATGCTGTTATCATAAGACTTTATGGACAATACTGCATAGAGATGTTACTTCGATTTGTCATGAAACTGGATACCTCTCATTCTGTTGAAGGTGAGGCAGTAATGATCAAGTAAAGAAAGGTCTTTGCCATCTGGACTGTTCTGTTAAATAGGAAATGACCTTCCAACTTGAGTCATGTTTCTATCTTGAACCGAACTTTTATTTGAAACTTAATTAATCTCTGTGGGATGAATATGGGAACTGGAGTCCCATTAGATGTATGGAACCAAACTGAATACTATATCCTCAAATTCAGTGATAGCCTGTATACTTTGTAAGTCATTTTAAGCTAATATTAATGGCTTGGTTTCTTTTGGTTTTTTTTGAAACCTTCTTGGAAAAAGTGTTTATTGCTTTCTAACCTCTTCCATGTGTTTTGGAAGTAGTCTCAAAAGCTTTTACCAACTCTATGGCAAATAAGGAGGCTTAAATCTTGCACAGTGATACAGGGTCCTAATTTCACTTTCACTTTTAAGTATGAAACAAGGATGCCTCTATTTGGAAGTAAAGATTTCTCATGTGTGAGAAATGTGAGGAGATAGGCATGTGCTAAAACGTATTTGCAAACAAGCAGTAAATACAGCATGTACGTGCAAGGAGAACCAGAGTATGCTCATGCTGTTACAGAGGATAACTTTCACACTTCATAAACCTTTGGTTGATCATATAATTAAAATGTCTTTAGGAAAGAATGCCTTCCTGTGTTTTTCTGTTAAGTTTCCTATTGTAAGATTAGAATATGGTGGTTTGCACAGCTAGTGGTATTGTATCTAGCTGGATGGAAAGGATCTTTAACCAATTTTTAGTATTTTTTTCACTATTTCCAATCCCATTTGTGATTTAGATTTTCCTTTTTTTTTGTGGTTAACAAACGAAAGAGTCTTAAGAAGAATTTATGCGTATTGTTTCCTCAGCCCTACTTTCACAGTTTCGTGAGGCAGTATGGAAATGCATTTATGGCTTACTCCACTGCTCCCTCTATTGAACACATAGTAGAAAGTCACATGCTGCGGTTAAAGTGTGCATTTGCTTTTGTTTTTTCTCACACTCAGCTTTTTGAAGCAGCTTTGCCATTGGTCAGAGATGAATACAGCTTCTGAAATTACCTACATCAGTTTTATTTTTGTATGTTAAAAATAGTCATTCCCAGGGTAAGAGGTGTGTGTGCTTGATTAAAAGGTAAATTGCCACTGGTGGTGTGTCTGATGGAGCTACCAGAATTATTATTGTTCCTCTCTAAACAAAGATCTCCCTTTTCTTGCAACTGGAAAATCTTAAGCATTTCATCAATGTTTGTAGGCAAGAAACGTAATTTTCCTACTGAGAATGGCTTCTTGGACTGTTTATTGGTTGGGTCTGTTGTTGGGTTTTGGGTGTTTTTTTAAGCCTGTGAAATACATATGTGTGTGTTGGGTGCATCCTGTATTCCTAGGTGCCTTCTATCTCACATGCCTCTTTGCTAGGGCCTGGAGTTGTTTTTTTGGAGGGAGCTCCTGGTTGTAGCTTTCAGTACTGTCGCGCTCTTCTTCACACATCAGGTCAAATACCAGCACAGTAAATGTTTCATGTCCTCCCATTTACTGATGTGTGTACACCCCTGTGGAAAGAAGCACACTATTCCTGGCTCTCCTTATCTCTCAATTAGAATTCTGCCCCTATCCCATCTTTATCAGTTATTGATTCTTGTTACCATAGTACTTGGGAGCCTAAGACAGAAACCAGTACGTATTTTAGGTGTGCTTTGACCTAAAATGTTTCCAAGCTAGAACATAAGACACAACTGGGAGAAGTAAAAGCGGAGGTTGGCAGGAAATAGCTAATAGAAGAGTGAAACTATCCTTCTTATTGTAACAAGCAGTCAGAGGACAGAGGGATACTAGCTGCTTGGTAATCTCCTGGCATCACAGGTAAGTTGGATCCTAAAGAAGAATTTGAGGAATGTGTAGTTACTTAATTTCTGGTTGGCTTGTTTTATTTTACCCTGAGCTACCTCATTTGTAGAGATGCAATGGGAAGAAAGTGTAAATTTTGGTAAGAATTGCTCTGGGTAGGCAGTTGAGGCTGGAATGATAGAAAGACAAACACATGTATTTGGCTCTTTGACGTGCAAGTTCCTGATGGAAAAATAAAACCAGCAATTTAGTTTTATAAGTTAAGATTATACTTGCTTTTACTATGTATGTCTCCAAAATAAACAATACTTGACAAGGCAGGGCATTTTTCTTGATGGTCTCCAACCTGTGGAAGAGCTGATTGTCCACAGACCAAAAAGTGGTGATTTCATATTGGTCACTGTTGCTTTTAAATTGAAGGTCTGTTTTCTGAAAACAGATTTTTTTTTTTTCTTTAATAATCTTATGTGCTCTTAAAGTGGACCTACACAAAATCTTGATTCTTCCCATGTATTTGCAGTATTGTTTTCCTAACGTAGTTGATCTTAATATAGTCCTTATTGTATCTGAATGCTAATAATGTGCAGACAGCCTAATATAGCTAATATTAAGAAACCATCATACATTTTTAGTGTGTAGTGTAGTGGATTTATAAGCTCAGCTTGAAGTGGGCTACTGTTAGGACTGTAGCTGATGAGTCAGATGGATGCACAGCTAGCAAAAGGGGGCTTAGAACAAATCTACAGGAGGAATGCCAAAGTTTTACTTGCTTAAATTATTTGAAAAATAATCATGTTGGGGAAAAAAGGCCCTTCATTATTCAGAAGTACTTTTCCAGGATCTTGCCCGTACTCAAATTTTAGCTTCCAGGATAGCTAGTGAGAACCTACATTGTGTTCAAAAGTTGTTGGCTGAAAACCCAACATAAGACTAGAATAATGCATTTTATATATGTGATTGCAGGATGATTGACACTGTCTCCCTGTTCTACCCTGATTGTTCCAATTTAGCATTTTCTCAAGAACAGATGTTGAGGTTGGATAAAGCTAACCTCTTTGTCTTGGAGAGAGACATATGGGTCTGAGAGAGAAGAAGCTTTGTTCTAGCCATGTCCTGATGCTTTTGTGTCTTGGTCTCTTAGCAGTAGAGGTTATAATGGAGCAGGAAGACATGCTGGTGATTTTCAAAGCTTCATTGATCAGAATGCTGCTAACAGCAGATTTCAGTATATAAATTAACAAGTTTTTTGGGAACCCTGGCACTTGTTGTCTCCTTACTGAGTTTCAGAACAAACCTGGCCTCTGATTACTGTTTGGCATAGCTCAGTTGTTAAGAAGCTCAGTGTACTACATCTGGCGGAGAACTGAGATGCTTCTTTGGGTTGTTCTAGAATTTGTGGATGGGGACACTTCTCAACTTGGGTAATGTGTTTTCTCCCAGGCCCATTCTGTCACAAAAATGAGTTGTCACCCTCGACTGATTGCCCAGATATTCATAGTAGGCTTGTTCTTCTGTCTTGCATGCTTTAGTGAGCAGCTCTTACAGTGTCAGTAGGGTTAGCATTTGTATCTGAATAGGGCAGCTACTATTTCTGAGCTGACTTTTCACACTGCACCTCAAGCAGATGTTGCTGTATCAGTTCTGCCATTGCTCTGTTTTCAAGGTTATCTTGACAACCGTAACATCCAGAAACCCTAGACTGTAAAGAGTAAAGCCACAGCAAAAAAAAAAAGGAAGAAAAAAAGAAAGCATATGAGTGTTTGCAAGTTGAACGGTTGAGTTTGACCAGTGCTCTTAGCAGAGAGTAAAATGCATTCTTGTGTAACATAGGTCTCTTTGGGGGATGGCTAAATTCAGAGTGGAAAATATACCTAGATCCACTTAAAGTCAGTATGCACCAGTGCCCCTTATATCTGGCAGTTAGAATAAGAAACCACATAAAGGCAAGAACATCTAGTAGTAAAAGTTTCATATTTAGGGTAATGAACTTTCAAGTTAAAAGGGAAGAGGCCTCAATTCAAGAAAGCTCTTCATCACATACTTACATTCCACTGACTTCAGTGATGTTTATCAGGGTCAAAATGCACAAGACCCCAATTCAGCAAAGCTCTTTTACTCTAAACTGGGAGACTGTCCTATAGAGATTAATGATGAAGGACCAGGCTCTGTACGTTGACTGTCAGAGGAAAGAGACAATTTAACGGAGGAAACACTTCCTTCACAGGTCTTTGGGTAAATGCTGGTTTGACTGCTGACTCTTGTGGCCTTTCCGTGACTGCACATGCCATGCCTATTTGACTGCTAATTCTTACCGTAAACAGGGTAAGCTTTGAGAATGTTTTCTGACATGGGAAGAAAGAGCAATGACTTCTGCATTAGCAGATTGCTAGCTGTAAAGGGGCAGTAAGCAGTGGGTGGAGGTTGTATGTGCAAATGTCAGCTTAACCTGAGGCCTGTTCTCAGGTGTTTTTTCTCATTTTAAAAATGCATCCCTCCAGGCTGGTGGACAGACCTGACAAGTTCAGCAGTGATCAACATCCACCACTGTTACCAGAGTCTAGGGTTCTTGTTTGTTGGCTGTTGGCACAGCACTTTATGTTGGTATATATGATTTCTCTGTCATAAATTTAGGATGAGCTGGAAATATCTGAGATATTTTGACTGACTTGAGAGGCTTATATGGAGTGGGCAGGGCAACAGTGGTGGAAAAATCAGGGAAAATACCTGTGCTTTTAACAATGTCTCTTCTGTGGCTTTGAAAGTCCAAGAATTTCTCAGCCAGAGAATGTATTTCCTCCCTCTTTTTATAAGCTACTTCTTTCTTTTGCCTTATTAATTGTGGATCTGCTCCTGCTTCTATTTAAAGCCAGATGCAAAAATCAGTGACCTGACTTTCCTAGGTACAATGTTATAAATCTGAAGAACCAGGTGAGTAGATTACTGTAAGGTCATGCCCCCATGTCTTTTCTTTTGAGATGTGGGATAGTTTCTGCTTGTGTTGAAATCACTGTGTGGAGGGTGTTGGGTACTTCATAAGGAACTCTGAACTTTGCAGGACTGGGATTCATCTTACAACTTAAATATTTCATTCTGGTTTTGGAGACCTCTGTATGTCTTCTCTTCTGTTCATGGTGTTCAAAAGTCTGTTGCTATGGAAGTAGCACCTGAAGGTATGTTTTGCCTGAAGAACCTGCAATGAAGCAGTTACATTAGCAAATGGTAATGTACCCCAGAGTTGAGTAAAATAACAGAGGCCACCAAGTTTTTCTTGTTTGTGTGATGAAATGTTGTCAAATTAAGTGATTTGTTGGAGCCTTCCTTTAACTTCTGTACAGCAGTAAGTTTAGAGGAAAAGAAGATTGCATTATTTTTTGAAAAGCTTTATTTGTGACCCGGACTTGTTGCCTCTGACCCTCTTGGGCTTAAATAGTTATATTAATGTCCAGTTTGTTTCACTGTAGGTAACACATCAACTGAATACTCTTGTGCATAATCTACTGTATCTTTCCTCTGTTCTGTGTCAATGTATTATGTGTATTTGGATTACAGTTCTTTTTTGTATTAAATTATTTTATGTTATAGAACAATATTTAAGCAAAGCAAAGAGCTAATGAAAGTTGTTGGCGTTTTGGGATTTCTTTTCTCTTTGCTCTTTTTTTGGATGTACTGTAAATTGTAAACCAAGGATGCCAAGCAGGCTTGGTTCAATGGCTAAAATTATTGTATTACAGTGTAATGCTGATCTAGGCCTTGTCTCAACACTAGAGCACACAGACTTGAATAAAACTGTTATAAAAGTGATCGTCTTTAGGCCTTGAGTTCTTGGGTTTGAGCTCCAAATAATTTTGAGCAGATATTTAGAATAGCAGTGGCATTACCTTGCTCTGAGGAATTAAGAGTTTTTCCCAGTGCCCCAAGAAGTCTATTTTTTCTTTGCTAGGTATCGGTCCTAATCAGCTACTCCAGCTCTGGGTCCTCTGTAGCATTTTTTAAAACTGTTTTTACAAAATCCCAGACAGCTTAGTGTCAGTCTCGGCACACAGGACCTGTCTGCTTAAACTCCTTTTGGCTTTTCTCTGAACAGCGTGATTACTTGCATACCATTTTTATTAAGGTTAATATTTTTGTTCCGTTAGCTTAAGATTTTTCTACTCTTTATTTAGTATCCCTGTCAGAATGTGAATCTGAGTGCCTGGATCTGGAGCTAATGCAGTAACAGGTTTTGTGCATGATGACATTTAACAGATGGTTTAGATTCACTTCTGATGCTGTGCCTTTGTCCCTGACACATCATTCAATGAGACACAGTTGCTTGAACAAGGATCTTTCCAAGCTGTCTTTCATCTACTGTCAGTGTGAAAGCCAGAACAACATGGTATTGATTCCTGTGTTGTGTGTTTTATTCCTAGGTTGTGCCTTTGCTCTTCTCTGCCACCAAGCCATCATTTCACATTTCTCTGCTTTAAGAAATGTAGCTGCGCTGATGAAGGACTATGCACTACAAAAACTTAAGTTTCATAATTTCCTTTGAAAAGAGATTTTTCTCTAATGTGGGTAGGTGCAAGAAATCACCCTTCCAGCAGATATGGAGACTGAACAATGTATAGGTAGATGACCATTAGTCATATCTTCCATTCAAAATGCTGTAGTGATGTTTTTTGTGGTAAACTGGGAGGACAGTAGACAGGCAATTAAGTTTAGTTAGAAATAACAGCATGCAAAAAGGAATCGCCTTTTCACTTGTTTTAACAAAAGGTGTCTTGCAATGTTTTGTCTTTCAAACTGTCTTTCCTCTCCTTCTCCCCAAATCCTGACTGCCTCCAAGTAAAACAAATATTTCTACCTTCTGTAATGTTTTGCAGAGTAGGATTCTGTCATGAAAGAATCTGATTTTCTAGCTGAATTTACTCACCTGTCACAACCATAAGGCTACCATAATGTTCAAGCTGGTCTCATGATGCATCTAGATTTTTGTTCCTCATGGCAGATAAATTTCTGCAAGCAAATGCAGCCTCTGCAGAAAATGGCAGGAACACAAAGCACTGGGGCAGAACATAAAAATAAAACTAGCAGTTTTCTAAGCAGGGGAGTCTAACCACTTCTAGCAGAGAGGGAGGATCCTAAATGAAAGCTGCCAGGGTCAGCGTGGATGCAGAATGAACACACCAGCAGATGCTTTAGGCTTGAGTAACTTTAGTTTTTCACTTGTGGATGTGTAGGCAAGGGTTGGGCATACAAATTCTGCAGCACAAGTCTTATGTAGGCCTTTAGCTGTAAATACACTCAAGTGAGGAAATCATCATGTATTACATTATGTTCCTCAGATGACACACGCTGGAATAGTACATGTAAGTGGTGCTCTGAAAGCCCATTGCATACCTTGATGAAACTTCTAGTAGCCTTCCAAGGCTAAGGAGATTAAGGGGAAAGAGGGCAGACTTTCCTATACTATGCAGCTGCAGCTCATATGATAAATTAACCTGCTGTTTCTAGTGAAATTTTTACATGGTTGGCCCTTCTTACATGGAAGAAAAGGGAGAGGCTGTCCTGCTAAGGCTAGGCTTAACAAGAACCTAATTAATTGTAACATGAAGAGTTTGCAGGCATATTGGTATCAGGCTTGAGCAGACTAGGCTTTAGAAAAAATGCTGGAGTGAACGTGGCAACAACAAACATCAGTATCTTAACAGGGGTTAACAAGCTTTAACTTCGTGCTTGGACACAACTGACATTACAGTTTGCTCTGGCAGGGAGAGAGGAAACAATTGTGACTAAGGATGAGCAAAGTTCTGGGGCTTTCAAGTAAACTTCAACATGCTTTGTGGCTCTTTACTAAATCTGAAATCTTATTAAATGGCATGTGATTTACTTACTTTTAAGTCCTCATTAATTTAACAAAGAACAAATCCAAGTGGAATGAAAAGAGGCAGGATCAACTGATAGCACTCCCAACACAAAGTGGAACAAAACCATAATTGCTCTACTAAATATAACCAGAGCCTGTACACTTTATGCCTGCAAAATTTGCTCTGAAATGTGTTCCTTTCTCCCAAAATTATGCTCTAGCATCTTAACTTTAGTAATAAAACATGGATTTGAATATTCAACAAACCATGAATGGGGTTTACCTGTCACAGATTTCAGCCAATATTAGAAGAACCAGCTCTCATGGATGTGAACATCCTGTGCCGTTGTGTTCTTCAGTGGGACCCTGAGCCAGTGGTCAGAACTGGTCATTGTTCAAAGAGTTTACTATTTTTGGTTTTGGGGATCTTACTGCAGTTGTATCTGGCTCTATTTTTTTTCTACAGATACCCCCAGATCTTGCAGGACCCAGTAGGAGGTAAGAGGATCTTCTAAGCTGGTGTGTGTTCTAAAGGAGAATTGTTCTTGAAATCGCTCTTGATGATGATTTGTGACTGGAGAAGCTGGGGCAAAGGAAGAGGCCTCAGCCTAGAGGGAAAGGAAGGAGGCAAAAGGCAGGAGGTTTCTTTGCCTGCCTGCAGAAGGGAACGGATGGGTGGAACAGGAACCAGCATTGAGGAGAATGTGGGTCAGAGGTTTGCTGGGATGCTATAGGAAATAAGGAGAAACCAGCAGGGTTGCTACAGAAGAGGAAATACCCTGGCTGATACCTGATCGTGCAGCTGGTTTCCACCAGTGAAACAGAACGGGGTGTCCTAACTTCCAACTGTCCCAAAGACCTCCACATTCAGCAGTCTCCTTTTCCTCCTTATCCTAAGACAGAGCCCTCACTCTTCACAGGGGCTGCTTCTCTGCGCTTCTCCAGGACTACCCTCACTCACGCAGTTCAAATTTCCTATCTCCCACCCTGTCCAAATCTTCTGTTCCAGAGCCCTCCTAAATGAGCCTTCTAGGTCCCTTGCCTTAAAGTCTCTGTACTTGCCTCCATTGCCTCTCCTCATGGGTGACTAACTGCTCTGATTTTAATGTGTTGCAGCATCTGTGGAGGCATCTACTCCCCTTCCCACTCTACTGGAGTAGAAAAGCAAGCCAACCCTGAAATACTGATCTGCTCAGGGTGATTTTGAAGCTAGAGAAAGGTTTCCAAGACAGACCAAACCTAGGGTTTTCATGCCCTATCTGGTGTGAAAGAGTGGTAGAATTTGCATCGCGCTCTGTTTTTGAGGGTAGAAAGAGCAGGGTAAATGACTTTGCTGCCGTACTTGCTTCTTGTCACTCTGAGAGATGCCCCATCATCTGCTTCAGGTCTCGGCCCCTGGCAAACTGAGTGAGAACCTTGTCTCTACAGGCCAAATTATCTCACTGCATCTTCTTCCAAACAAGCGTCAGTGGCGTCTCTGGGCAGGAGGAGCCTTTCAGGCAGGCTCTGGAGCAGAGCTGTAACCTCTGTTACTTCTGCATTTGTTATTTCTGGGACAGTTTCAGGACTCTCAAGTCAGTACTGGAAGGATTTTAAATTCAGACCTGCTCAAGGCAAAAGCAAACAAATTCCCTTCTCGGGAGGTATAGCAATGTTACTGGTGCAAACTCATGAGCAAAACTTCCAGGAATACATATATAGCTTTCTTAATTTAAAAACTTTATGCTACTCATCTAGTAAAATCATCCATATAGTCCCACAGCAAGTGAAGGTTTTCTGGAGCCTGCCTATGCCGTTGCTGCTACTGGCAGTTACCTTTGGTGGTATCAAGGTTATTCCTGTAGTGTTTTGGTTTCCTTCATCAATTTTTTGTCTTGGGGAGCAGCGCTGTCAGGTGCTGCTCCGCAAGGGAAAATGAGCTGGAGCAAAGGGTGACAGCAGGGCGGTGGCCTCACTGATGCAGTCCCAGGGTACCTAAGCAAGGTGAGCAGCGCGGGTCCAGTGACAGAAAGTGGGGCCAGTCACTAGTCCAGCGGTTGCCAGGCAAGTCTCTAGGGATAAGGCAGGTCCAGTGTCAAGCCAGAAAGGCAAGAGTGGGCCTGGGTCAGCAAGGTACCTGGGCAGGCGTAGCCGTGGCCATAATTTAGCTGAGGCAAGGACCATGAGCAAGAAAATGTGACAACCTAGTGAAGGGGGGGCTGTGATGAGGTTTCTCACAGCGGCGTCCAAGGCCACACCAGCTGCCTCTCCCTGAGCCGGCCTTGAGCCCGAGCAGCCAAACCTGTAGAAGGAAAAGAAGTTACAGCGGCTGGTGGGTACTGAGGGGGCAGATGCCTCATCAATGACAAATCTGTTACAGTTCATAATTGTCTTGGTTTGTGTTTGTCAGGTTCTGTAGTTCCTCGCTGTGATCAAGTGCAGTTAGAGGAAGAGAGGAGGGCCAAGACCCAGGAGCTTTCACTACCACTGGGGCTTTTGTAACCTCACCTTTTGCTGAGTCTGGTGGAAGAAGCAGCTCCTGCCGCCTCAGTGCTTGGTGGCTCCAGTACAAACAGCTGAGATGATTAAAAACCATGCTCTGCTGGCTTTCTCCTCCTCGGTGCCATTTTCCATCTTCATAGTCCAAGCTCTTTTTCTGCAGTCAGATAGCTTTCTCTGGAGCGGTCTGTCATAACTGTGTTTGCCAACTAATTTCTTACCTGTATGCAAGTCTGACATTAGGACCTTCTTACAGCCACGTCAGCTCTTCTGGGTTAGCCTGAAGTATTTTTCCCTTCACAAATTACATGCAAGGTAGGGCAGCCACTTTTTTTCTCCCTGATTATACACATACCTTCGAGCAATGCTGTTACAAGCAATGTCTATTACTCTCCTCCTGCCTAGAGCTATGGATGAGGAGTCAACATTATCCATTCTTAATTCCCAAATGGCATCGCAGCAGCTTAGTTGTCAGGATTCCTCAACTTAAACAGCCATCACAAAAACCGTTGCCTACATCTTGATCACAATTTTTTTCCCATCCAACTAAATGTGGAATAGATTTTTTTTTAAAAATATTGTTGAACAATACAAAACTGAAAGTGTTTGGAGAGCCTAGGAATTTGCTGTAATAACCTGCTACTTATGCAAGTCCTTTCTGGACTCGTACCTACACAGTCTTCAGGATGTAAGTGCTATCTAATATCGCTCCAGAGCACCAGGGCTTTCAGGATGAGGGAGGACCAAGGCAAAAGCTGCCCTGAGAGCCTTTGAGCATCAATAATGTTAAGTATTGCATGAGCAACCAGTACAGGTGTTGGAAAAGGTTTTCATCAAAAATCGAAACTGTGCAGTGGTTGGGTAACAGTTGGCAAGCTTGCACACAAGCTTTCTGGAATAAGAGCAGAGCTTTGGCATTGTATAGCTAAGGACATCTGAGGACCTCACCGGCTCTGTGCAACTCCTGTTTTGTGTTATCCAACAGAAGGCTCCCCTTGGGGCTGTATGGCACATCTGAACCACCTCATTTTGATGCAGTTCTTACCACTTTGGGCTCCACCTTAACCTTGGGGTGAACCCTTTGTAAACGTATTCTTCTCCAAAGGTTTTGGTGTGCATCGTGATGTTGCGTGATTCTAAACAAAACCAGCTGAGAGCAAGGCATGCTCGTCAGCAACACCCCCATCAGCCTCTCTCTTGTGACGGAAGCACTACGCAAACCATCACTTTAAGTGCCATCACCTAGTCCTGCAAGTCACGCAGCCATTTTCTTTGCCAGTGGGTCTGTTTCAGTTTGCTAGTATTGACTGCTGAGATCCGCCATAGGAAAACAGACTGAAGCTGGGAGACCTTAGAGCTGGCTGAGCACTTGGATTCATCTTCCCAATGAGTTTCCTACATGGCTCATTACACCCCTTCTTTAGCCACTTTTAGAACGGGGATGTTTATTATACACATACTTCTTGTGGTAGACCACAATGCACAATATACCTGATATATTTTTTTTATTTACTCTGTGCGTGGGAGTAAATGTGATTCAGATTATACAAGGTTCTCACCTTTCTTCCATTTCGTTTTATCTAAAGTAGCCCTTTGCTAAATTGACTGAGGTGATAGTTGAGTGTTTCTCTTGATGGGTAGTTAAAGCAGAAAATCTTTGGCTTTGTGTCCTGTGCTGACTGTGCACATGGGGAGGTAAAACCTCTCTGAAGGGTTTTGCAGGTACTGAATTTGTGTCTGCCCTCCCGGGAACCGCACTCCGGCTGCGCAGGCTGTACTCCCGGGGTAGCACGCTCACTGGTAGCCACACTTTGACCCCATAGCATCAGCGCTCCCTCTGTGTGGCTGGAGCTCTCAGTCCTGACCTCAATTCTAATCAGGAAAAAAATAAACCGGGAAATGAGTCTGTGCAGGTATGCAGGGGGGCTGGCTACCTAGCCACAGGTGAATCAGAAATGCAAAAATTCTTCTTCGTGTTCTGCTGTGTCAGTCTGACGCTGACCTCCTACCCCTCGAAGGCCTCGTTCATCCTCACTTACAGGTGTGTCCCTACCTTTGGCTTTTAATACAGCTCAGTGACTGTGCCACATATTTTTTTCTGTGATAGGAGCAAACAAGGTCCTGGCATCAGGCTGGAGTCTGAGGGATGCATATTAAATTTAGAGTTAAAGGGACAGGCACAATACATGGATTTGAACATGCAAGACGTATAGGATTCTTCGCCAGCTGTCCTAAAGTGTGGAATAATTTTATCCTCGTCACGCTGGGAAAGAGTCGACACTTGATCTCCCTGAAAGCCACCATACTGCCGGGGTAGCTTTCTTCCATTCTAGAAGGAAGGGTTTTGGCAAACACAGTGCTGCTGCAGCTGGGAGCGGTGCTTAAAATAACACCGAGGCTCCGGCTCAGATTGGTAGCCTCTGGCAGCTGCACTGTGGATTGCCGGGAAGAAACTGTTTGCATCCTCAAAGGGTTTTCCCACCGGTGCAGAAATACTATTAATTGCTAAACACTTTGTGCCACGACGGGCTGGTAAGCAGGTGGATTTTCCATAAAAAGGCAACCCAGGGTATAGACAGCAAGTTTGTGCTGCTGTGAGGCTGGATGACTCAGGCTGTGGTGGTCTGTGTCCTGCTTAAGAACTTGAAGGACAACATTTGCTGCAACGACCGTTTCGTTAATGTCCAAGAAAATTTACCACATCTACATCTCAGTGCTATGCTGTGTCAGTGACAGACCAAAAATAAAACTTCCTTTACTGCGTGGGCATTAGACAACAGGGAAAAGCAGCCTTTCTCAGGCGGGCCATCAGGTTTAATTTGCCAGCAGCCACTCTTGGGCACCAGGCACTGGGTGGCTATGTGCTATGTAGATTTGGGTTCCCCTAGTCAGTCACAAGGCAGGAGCCACCGCCCCGTTCAAGACCTGCTGTACAGCTGAAGGATGTTTCATCCAGGCGTTACAACCGGGGCGTTGCACAGACCTGCCCCAGCCCAGCCACGCCATTGCCTGGTAGCCCTTTGTTCACGTGCAGGACCCTCAGCTTTCCTCCCTGCAAGCAAAGGGCTCCTGCCCCCTCCCACGAGGCTTATGAGGATAGACGCTTCCCTGCGGGAGCTGGGGACAGCTTGTCTCTGAAGCATTTCCCTTTGCTGGTAGGTGTGGTGGTGGTGGTGGGTTTTAATTACAGCAGATTACCTGCTCTTTTTACTGCTAGTTGCCTCGCTCCCAGACAGAACTGAAGGACGCTGCACAGACAGGCTGAAAGCATCTATCCCAGGGCTGAAAGCACCTTATCTTCAGGGCCATGCAGCAGCTCTGAGCATCAACAGGAAGTGGATCTGCCCATCTTGCATAACCTTTTCGGAGCTTGTATTGGAAGACCCCAGGAACATGTGTGTATTTTCTTTCCCATTTTATGTTTTTAGATGTATTCCCTGGCCCAATCCCTCATCTTTCAGAGTGCCCAGCCCTTATTTAAAAATAGATGAAGGTTTTCTTGCACAATTATTAGCCGAGAAGCAGTCTCTGATGTGGCTCGTTTGGTGCCAGTTCAGTGCAGATGAAGGGGAAGTGGGAAGAACAGCACTAGCAGGTGACAAGTCATGAGGGGCTCCACGGGTGTCACAAATCCCTTTCCGTTCAACACCCCTTGTCACTCCTCCGGGATGGTTGGCGGAAGGGCAGGGCTGTTCCCAGACAGCAGTCTCGCAGCGGATCTGGGCAGTTTGCCGATCCCGACCCTGGACGTAGCACAGGGTGAGGGAGCAGCTCGGGCTCCTGCAAGGGTCACACAGCTGCATACGGGCAGATAAGGGCTGGGAACAGGAGTGAGGCTTAAACATGCCTGTGTCCCTGATGTCTCTGGCTGATAGAGAGACTTACTGATTGTTTTCCTGTCAGCATCCACATGTCTCTTTGGCAGCTGAAAGATAAAAGGGCTTCTGTGGATAGAAAGAAAAACATCCAGAGCTCCCATCTGGGTTCTGCAGCCTGAACCGCACTGGAGCGGGGCTCCATGCAGAAGACATGATGCTATGAAGGAGCCATGGGAGAGACCGTCTGGGCTCCAAGCTGTGTCACCCGGGCAGGGTGGAAGCGTTGGGTCAGCAGGGAGCAGGTGTGTGCTCAGCCCCTGCGCCCTGCTGCCCTCCCGTCAGCCGGCACGCAGCTTCTGCAGAAACCGCGCTTCACCGAGGGCTTGATTTTTACAGTAGGCATTCGCCGACTCGCCAGCATGCACCTACTGCCTTCCAAAGCTGCAAAATGCTGGCTTTCTCAGGTGCCACCGGGCTTTCGGTGTTCCCTGTTCTCACCTCCAAAGCAGCCTTACACACAGGTCAGGAGTGAGTGGTCAGACAGAAGGATGCCTGCACATCCCAGTTTGGGATGACCGGGCACTGTGAAACCCTGTCCTGTTGTTGACTCTGGGAGCGATGAGCTCCCCGCGTGCTCCCTGTATACCCTTCCCGTCCTCCTCTTGCTCCCATGTGTGCCCATTCAGTTTCCTGATTCCCTCCCACCCACCCTTCTTGGATGCCGTTCCAGAACCTGAACTGCTAGCACTCAGTTTTCCAGCTTATATGGCTGTGACTTTTCCTGTATTTTCTAGCATATTATGGTCGATATTAATTGGCGTAGATCACATCTATGTCCAGCTGAGCTGACTTTCTGTATTTATAGGTGCCAGTCACAGACTGGTAACTAGGTACAAAATAATAACCAAGGTGTGCATGTGACCCTTACAGAACCGGGCTTTGTTCTTGCAACTTTCTTACATTTGACTCTGCAATGGCTTTTCCTTTCTGATTATTTTTTTTTTCTTCTGTTTCTCTCTATCAAGGCTCAGCCTTTTGCCAGTTTTGTCCCAGGCACAGGCTAAGGCTTGTGCTGATCTCCTCTGGCAGTGAGCGTCAGGATTCAAATGCAAAATTACGTGCAGATTATGTGCTTCCAGCTCCTCAATTTGTCTTCCTGGCCCTTCTGGTTTCTGTAAGTTGTTCACTGGCTAAATTACCTCGGCGAGCTGTGAATTGTGTTTCGGCTACCCCTCCGCATCTTTGAGGCGGTTAAAGCCACAATACAGCCCAAAACCAAGAACTTTTGTTTTCTCTAGATGCAAGGAGAGAGCCAGGTAAGTGCAGATCGCTGGAGTGAGTCGCGTTCCTCCGCGGAAGGGAACTGCACGCACACATCTGAATGAAGATGGTGCCTCTGACTCAGCGAGGCCACGCAACACGCCGTCGTTCCTGGCCTTGGGCGCAGGAGCTGGTGGAGGCACAGCAAAGCCGCGTGCTGAAGGGCGAGAGATAACCGGCATAAGGTGCAGGCAGGAAGGCTGGGAGACGGCAGCGAAGCGACTCTGACAGTAAGGATGTAAAAGCATGGCACTGCACTGCCATGACCTCCTTTCCAGCCGTGTGGCCCAAGGATCAGGAACGCTTGGCAGCTACACAGACTAATTGCGGGGCAGGCATTTCTACATCCTTATTTTTTTTCCTTTAAATACATGGTGGGGAAGATGATTATCACCTCACTAGCTTTCCTGTTAGAATTGTTTTTATAACACCCACTACAAACATCTCTGGCTGCAATTTAAATGAGTGCACATAATAATCAAGAAGGAGGAAAAACTGGTGCTAAGAAAAATTTGGGGTGGAGGGTGGGAGAAGGAAACGGGTAAAATCGCCTTTTTGGGGTTAAAGTGTTGTAAGAGGCGTAGGAAGTGCAGACTGACTTTTTTGTGTGTGCCCTTAGCACTTGAAATCCAGGATCTTTGCAAACACTGTTTAATATTCCAAACAAGCCTCTTCCATGGGTCATTCTACAGTTCAGAAACTGAGGCAAAAGGACATTAAAAAAATCTTTCCCAAGGTGCAAGCTCTAAGCACAACTGAAAGTAGAGCCTAGGAGTCCTATCTCTTAATTCCCTTCTCTGGCTGCAACTCTCTTCTTCAATTTTCTACAAGTGTTTTTCACTTGAGGTATACATTAGCTTGTTCTCTTGGACAATTACATTCAGTCGTTAGCAAGGATAACGATACTAAAACAAAATGGCTGGATATCTCTAGAGGTCTACAGAGAAGCATAGGATGCTCCAATAAGAGCAGCACTACCAGGAAAGTGATGAATGCTATGGCTAGGTACTGAGTAATTTAGCACAAGAACCAACCTTTTAATGGCCCATTAAGAAGAAAAATGACATACAGAAGTTGAGGCTATTTTTGGTTTTCAATAATTGTTTCCTAAGAAAACGTTGCATTCTAACCAGAGGATCAGTCAAACATTTTGTTGTGAATTTTGTGGGCTTTAGCTAATGAAGGGGAAGTTACCGACAGGTGTGGGAGTACAGAATGATAAAGCATTTCTCTTGGTCAAAGCTTAAAATATCCAGCGAGTGTCAGCATCCCTCAGCTGTGCTGTACATTAGACGTAGCATCTCCAAACTGGCGTTCTGAGCCCATGTAATCCGTGCCGTGGGCTCCCTTATGCACTCCACCGGAGATGATCTCTGTGCCGTGGTTACTGTCCCCGCTCCCCGCGTCGTGGGTCGCAGGGTCTCCTGGCCCTTCAGAGCAGTGCATCGGGCCTCCCGAGCCCACCAGACCCAGGGATTCAGCCGGGTGCGGGTCGTCGGTGGCAGATGGTGGCTATCATCTGCCACACAATCTGGTGGGCAGGGCTCGTGACACATCAGGGAGCCCTGAGGGGACCCAAATTATTTTGGGATCAGAGTACGTGGGGTCTTTGCTTCTAGTTTTCACTGCAAATGCTAACACTTTTTAACTCTTGTTCTCACACACTCTGGTCACATAAAAATAACCAAATCTTAGTGCCAGATGCTCTTCTTCCCATTCTCCTCTTCCGAAAAAGCAATACTTTAGATTAGATAAATTAGGTGGAACTAATGAGATTGGACATACTGGTAGGCAGGGAGCTGTCTAGCAGGGCATCTCAAATGCCCATTGCAAATATAGGCTGGGCACATATTTTAATTAAGAGCATCTTCCTTCCTCAGGATTTCATGTGGCTATAATCAGACCTGCATAAAGGATGACGTTGAGTAACACCGGCGTTTGAGGAGAGAGGAAAAGCGTGCAAATATGAAAACTATGAGCTTCAGAAAAGGTAAGAAATCAATAACAAGGTTTAGTGAAACAAATATAGTGCGATTAACTGTGTTTGCTTCATACAGTATTTACTGCTTGCAGTAATTTGTCCCAGATACAGGCCATGATCTGGAGTTATCCAAAGGCATTTGAGGATGCAGTTTCTATGAAAGAAAATATGAATTTTAGCCACCCTAATAAAGCTATATTGATTCAAAGGAAAGGAATAAGCTTTACAGGCATGAGAGGAACAGGGAAATGCTGGTTGAGAAGCACAACCTCAGAAAAGGATCTGAGGTTGAAAAGAGAGTTGTCTGTGGATTAACAACAAATGCTAACATAAGGAAAGGGAAAATGGCAAAATACCTTTTGGTGGAGAAAGGGGCAGGGCTCTCCTTCATAACCTGGCAAAGAAAGGTCACACTCTGCTCTCACTCAACACTTCATAGGGTCCAGCACACCAGCTAAAGGAGGTGAATGATACAGGAGAGATTGACTTAGTGAGCTGTCATTGTAAGTTAACGTGTCCTCCACTGATGGGCAGGTGATTAAGGGGACAGGAGCCCAGGGAACTAAAGGTGCTTTTGCCTTTACGCACAGTATATCCTGGAACTACCCTTACCCTGGAAGCTGGTCTTTGATGCTCTTCTGTGTGTTGGAGATGGACTTTCACTTTGTGAAGTACCAGATGTTCCTAACAGCTACTCAGTTCTGGTTTCTAAGTCTTGATCCTGCTTAATGCCCCCCTGATTGGCATTATGGGGTGAATACACCCTTGTCATACCCAGTCTTTTTGCTGTTCTAGCTCTAGCAGGGGACAAGGAGAGGAAAATAATTTCTGACCTCCCCTAACAGGTAGATGGCTGCCACGCTAGATAACATCTTCTCTTCTAACTGCACCTGTAGACAGGAAAGAGGGAGGTAAGCAAGACCTAGGCACAACTTCAAACTAAAGGAGAAGAGAGAAGCATCTTGCCTTGAATGGCAAGGGCAGGAAGAGATCCCCTGTATCCCTGAGCACATCCTTCTCTCCCTATGCCCTTGCCCACTGTCACCTACGTGCATTTAACAAAGGCAGAGGATATCCTGGGCACCATTCCAATAAACAACCTCGGGCTCATACCAAAGAACAATGAGATGTAAAAGGTTTGGCACTGCAGTCATATTGCCTAGGGTTGGGACTGAGGGCAGAGTGGGAATAGCTGAGCTGGTGAAAAATGACTGAGGAGAGACACGCATCTCTGAGGTGGGGAGCAGGGGCCATACAAGAGACCAGGGATCTGCTGGTGTCGTTGGGTCCCCCAGGTCAAAGCAAAAATTGATGAACTTAATCTACATGAGCGGAAGTCTGATGTAGAACTGAGAACAAGTCAGCCAAGGAAAGCCTGGAACAGCCACGCACTGAGCTTCAGGGGCCGGGATTCAACAACCTCCTTTTGCAGATGGGATAAGGTTGAGGGAAATATAAAATACCTCCAAAGCCTGTACATGCCTGTGCATTCATGTCCTTTCCCGCACATGCACCCATGCGTGTGTGTGTTGGGGAGTAATCCGCACCCAGCTCAGAACAGCGCATCCGTTCTTTGGAGTTTCCAAGAGGGAGTTACAGCTGGTGTCGCAGCAGCCACCAGAGAACGACCCAGAACAACTGCGGTATGCTTCTCAGCATCACAAAATCATGAATTAAAACCAAATGAAAATTCCCTCCTCGCTTCTAATGATATTAGCACGCCGAGTAACACTTGCTTATTATAGAATACACATCTAAAAAAAGGCAGTTTACTTTTGCTGATTTTTCTACACTTTCAGGGAATATCTGCTTTCAGGGTGTGAGACTTGATTTAGATTAAATGGGATGACAAATGAAAAAATAGAAGTAAAGCATTTAGCTGCTTTCTGGATCATGCTGCAGTAGTTTGCTTTCATAAAATGGTGGGTCCTCCTACAGCTAAAAAGGTGCAGTGCAGAGATGATACAAGCTAAGATGAATTCACTATGTCTCCTCCACTCCTGCTAAGTCAGTAGGGTTCAGACCGAACTCTGAAAGTCAAAAATGCCGTCTATGTCTGTAACCGATTGTGGATATAACACAGAGCATGAAATGTGGGGAGGAAGTTACAAACTTGATAGAAAGCCCAAGGTACCCCTGTAAAAAGTACTCTGACAGTAGAAGGAGAGCCTGAAGACTTTTTGCCTTAGGAAGGGAAGGGCTCTGGCACTGTAGGCAGAATGTGCGAGGGGACCAAAACATTTCTGTATGAACAAGGGTTGCCCTGAGAAGGAAGTTATCAGGCTTTCTGCCCTCGAGGCTGTGGGCTGCAGCATTTCAGTAAGCACAGCCAAGCTATGATCAAACATATTCTTTTTATTGCAACAGATGACAAGACAGTTTTTCAGCAGACATTCAATTATTGTACGAAATAGATGGTTGAGCATAAGGGGAAAGTTCTCTTTTTAGATAAAGCTGCTCTTTGCTTGGGACTCCTATAATCAGTAGATGTATTTGTAGCTGCTAGAAATTCGTGCCTGTCACAGCTTTTTGGATCTACATCAGAATTTCAGAGGTACAGTTTCTTAAAATATCTCTGAGGTACTGGACTCCAGTGTCAGACTGAAGTATGCAGCATGCTGCAGTGTAGGTAAATAATAAATAGCTCCTTTCCAATGCTGTCACCTTCTTAATAGGAACAATAAAAAAAAAATGGTGTTCCTTTTCTGCTAAATTTATCATCTGCCAGCGACTGCCGGGTGAAATCCGCCGGTTATACAAGGAGTGAGAATTTACACCCCCACCGTCCCTTCCTCCTCGCCCTCGGCCTCTCCGCAGTCCCAGCAGCCTGCCCGCCAGCCGGGGGGACGTCTCTGGAGGGCCGGAGCTCCCCGTGGCAGCGGGGTACCCCCGCTGCTGCTCTCCCCACTTCGGCACAGGCTGTGGGCTTGACAGACGCTGTCAGGCTTCTCTTAAAATTTGGCAGCGGCTCTTCCTGCCGTGCTGAAGTTGTCTCTGATTCAGGGAGCGACCTTCCCATGCTGTGAGGGCCAAGCTGGGTTGCCTGCCTAGCTGTTCCAGGCAGGCAGGTACCCTGCTCACCTGCTAACCCACCTCTGCCCTGGAAGAAGGCTCCCTACCCTTAGAAAATGAAAGGATTAACCCCTTCTCGGTCATTTCATTTTCTGCACCTTCCTTTCCTCACATATAGGTTTGGGAGACAGGGGATGTCCAAAACCTCCGGGTCCCACATGACGTTCCATTAGCTTTTCTGCAAACCTGCCAAGGCAATGGCAAACCCATGGCAAACCCAAGTGCAAGCGAGGATCGGGATGAACACGTACGGTGGCGGTGCTGATCAAGGTAGATCGATATTGATGCAGGAAAGCAAGCCACCCGCAAGCTTCCCGTATTAAATAGTGAGGCGTGCGAAGTAAAAGTCTCCAAAAAGAAGTACATGAAATAAAACGAATGAGAAACCTTTCCAGTGATGGGAAATATGGAGGTTCTTGCATTCCCTCTATTGTTTGTGGGATGCAGCGGTAGAAACTGGTGTAGAGTTCGCATGGAATTGGATTAGCTGTTTAAGGTCAAACCAGATTACTCATCGTAGTTATCCTGCAAGTATATATATCTGTGTGTGTGTGCCTACCCCAGAATATACTGAGAATTCCTGAGACGTTAACAAAAAAATTATCACTGCAAAGTCGCTGTTGATGTTCAACCTGAAATATTCTGCTCGCTTCTGGTAGAGCCAGCTCGTGTTGAGTAGCCAGTTCTCCAGCCTCTACACCGTGTCAGCACAGCGTCAGGAGTGCCGCAACACGGATACGCAAACCAGCCACCCTGAAAGAGAGATGGGGGAGTTATGGCCTCAAGTGTCAAGGAAACTAAACTACCGCAGCGTTTCCTGAGGGGGCATCACGGGCAACGGTGTGATGAGCCAATTTTCTGTTGTCTCAAAAGTGACTGTAAAAATGACATCAGAAGGTTTCTGGTTTTTTCTTTCTCGATATCGCTTCCTGGTCAGATGCGTTCAGCTTGCAGGCAAACATTGCTTTGTATCTCAGTAGCAGGAAGGCACTTCAGAAGGTGAAAACTTGTTCAGTCTGTCTCTGACTGTTACCAGCAATACAATTTCTATCATTAATGCTTAGGTGACCAGATTAAGGAGCTAAATCAGGGTGTTGAAAAGCTAAGAGCAGGTTTGCTGCATTGCTGAGTCTCTCTCTCATTATTGCTGCTGTATTAATTCCTTCAGGCAGAATCTCATGGTGAGTTGTTTTGATTCTTTCCCATTTAAACACATATATGGGTAAGAGCAAACGGGTGGATTTTCATCCTGCAGAACAAACCCATGCCTGCTGAAGGGCCTTTTCTTTCTCTGATATCTAATGCTTTCCTTTGGCAAAGTGAATAATGAGGCACTTCTACAGATTTGATTAAGCTCCGGGTCCCTTTTTAAACGACAGAAGATCAATACTATTACTAAATCCATTAAAAAGTTCTTCACACTTCAGTTGTGCTCTCGCTAGGATATATGAGAAAGAACAGAACGATATTTTGGCTGTTATAAAGAAAATGCGAGATAAAGTCTCCTCGCATGTTCCACTTTCCCTCCTTTGCTCCAAGCCACCCATATCTTCCAGACTCCCCATCCTTTGAATCTGTCTCACAGGCCAGGATTAGCCAGAGACCTGAGATGCAAGAGAGACTTTTTTCTTTCAATCTCTTACGGCAGGCTTGAATCCGTCAGTGGGATCTGGAACTTCTGGGTTTTGTTTACTCCGATGACAGGTGAGCTGAAGTAGGTCTTCAGTTTCTGGTTTAGCTTTTGGTTTAGTGCCTGTTTGTTGCTAGTACGCTGAAAGCTTTCACAGTCCCTGGATGAGAATCAGGGCACCGCAGCTCCGTGCACATAAATGACAATAGTTTTGCAGCAGTTTTTTTGAGGTCTCATATCCATTTTCAAGCCAATGATTGGCCATGTGTGAGGAAAGGATATGACCTTAGCAACAGGAATGGGTTTTCTTCCCAAGCCAGAGGTTTTCTGTCTGAAAAAAATTTGGTCCCTCCAAATCAGATAGTCCTTTGATATCTCAAAGGTTAAATGCCAAGTGTTATAATAATTCAGAAAACGAAGCATGCAACCCGGCACACACCCGTGCTCGTCTGGCCTGACACCACCGCCAGCCAACCTGAGAGCTCCGTCTGTACCCTGCTCCCCGTAACCCCTCCGTCATTATGCCTCATTGTACAGCATTCTTGTTCAACAACTCGCTGGCTGTTTTTCACATCAAATGCATTATTCAGCAGCAGACTGTGTGCTTGTTTCTAATGGCCGCAGCAACAATACTTCGTGCTCAGAGAGTCCCTTCAAAAGTGTGTTGGAAACGTTATTTGCTGAGTTCTTCCGTGCTCAGCAATAGAAGATGGGGCTAGTTCAATGCAGTGAGAAATGAGGCTCAGCACAGCGCTCTGACGCGGCCCAAGTGAAACAGGGAGCTGCAGAACTAGGAAAGAAGTCCAGCTTCTACTGCTCTACACAACTTTTCTTCTCCTCTGAGCTCCTTTTCAGCGATGTAGCCATGTGCCAGATCCTCAGCTATTTTAATCAGCATTATTTTCTTCAAGGCCTTGGGGAGATGCCAACATTTATCTGGATCAAGCCCACATTATCAGGCTAAATTCCCATGGATTTCCCATGGATACTTAACATTTTTTTAGATGTCTTTAGCTCACTGCTGCCATCAAAGTGGTGCATGTTTGGATTATTTCCTCTCTGGGTAGAAGCTGAACCTCAACAAGTCGGGTTATGAGGACAGGCTGCGTTTGCCTGTGCCACACACTATTCAACGAAGGTGGATGCTGCATGTTTGTACCTGGCCACTGCACCTGCACTTCAGAGGTATGCTTGGATCCTGAAGATCTCACATAGCAGCATACATCATAGGCTTTACGCCTTCACTGATAGTCTTGGAGAGTCGGGGACCTACCTGCCCTGCAAGCAACGATCTGGTCTCAGCAATTAACGCGTTTTAACATGAACCTGGGCATGGAGCCCACAATGGGTGGGGAGTTCTAGCAGCATCCTGCAGCCTGGTTTGATGTAACCAGGCAGCTATGGATTTGACTCTGCTCTTGCCACAGGTCTCCCATAGAGTATTAGATCCAATTCAAAGCTGGCTTTGCCCTGGAATTAGGTGTTCAGTGATGTTAGGATATCACTAACATCGCTTAAAAGTTTTCAGAAACCTCACACTGCTTGCAACTTGTGTGGGGCACGCTTCTTCAGTGTTTGTTCAAGAAGGAAACACTGGAATGCGTGCATTCAAATCCCACAACCTACCAAACCAAGTCCTCTGTTGCACACACTTTCTCTTCTTGGAAAAGGGCAAACAGCAAGCAAGACATCCAGAATGTCTTTCTGGATGACACTGAGCTACTCACTATTTGTGAATACAGTACAAAAATCTATGAAGACAATCCAAACCGTAATCTTCACTGGAATCTGGACAAAGAGTGATTAACATTTTCCCTCTTCCCCCCGCCCCCCATCTTTAATTCTGCTGAGCATCTTCTGGTTTTCTGTTCATGGTCAGGTGCATGAGTTGCTAAAAAAACAAGACACCCAGGAGAGCTGGGCATTCAAATCTATGGGTTGCACTGCCTGTGACCTCTGACTAAAAGGTTTTGAAAGAAACGTCTGTCTTCTGTCTGACCGGGTGATGATGACAGGGAGAAAACTTGCAGGGTGTGGTGAACAACACACTAGCTCTCGATTTGTGTGCCATTGTTCTTAAATGCTCCCATCTTGCTCAGGCATTATTCATCCTACTTGTTTTGGATGATCCAAATGTGCCTGACTCTCTAAAAGAGCAGAAGGAGTTGCTTTGCCTGGTGAAAGACAACCGTGAGTGATGCTCTCAACAGACCGTGACTCTCAAGTGTCAAGTAGTGTTCCCCCTCGCTCCTAAAGCACTGCTGAGCTTGTGCAGCTGTAAAATTTGTTAGCAATACTACAAAAGTGGAACAGGTATATCAATTTCCCCCCACCCAAAAGCTGGTACTGCGTGCCAGAGTGTCTTGCTTTGTCTTAAAATTTGGCCACATGTATCCTTTAAAAAGCAGAGAGATGCAGATCTGCTCTCTCTGTGGAAAAAGAATTGTGATGTCTGACTTCCCAGAATCTAACTGCTTCTCAAACAAATAGGATGCAACTCAGTAAGGAGCGTTAAATGCTGCAATAAAGTAGGAAGAGTTGGCTACATAGACACAAAACAACCTGCTGGCAACACTGCAGAAGAAAAACTGGGATGAGTCGAAGCAGTCTGGGGTGAGTCTTGAACATGAGTCAAGGATGTCTTGCTAGTGTAAAGAATATATAAGTAGGCCTATCGTATATAGGACTTCTGAAATAATGCTTCTGCTCTATCTTGTGCTGGAAGGCCACACCTGGAGAATTGTCCTGCTTTCAGCACTGCACTCCAATAAAGATGTAAACCACCTGGAAGAAATCCAGAGGAGAGTGAGGAGAACAAGCAAGGAGCCAGAAAACTTGCTGAGTTGCAGAAATGTTGATGGGAGGCGGAAAGAACAGAATCCTAGAGAAGAGCCTTTCACAAAGATCAGGAATTGCTGCCAAACAGGAGAATAATATTTTGGTCATATCTACTGTAGCTAAAACAAGAAGTAATTGGTTTAAATCACTGTAAAGAAGACTTAGTTTAAGCTTTAGTAAAAGTCTCTTAACTTTTCCATCTGTGAAGGCAGTGGTATTCTGTCATAGGAGGCTTTTAAGAACAGGTTAGATAAACATCTCTCAGGAGCAGTTTAACTTAATCTGACCTAATTGCCTTAAGGCAATGGGGTGATGTAGATGCTCTCTTGAGGATTCTTTCCAGTCCTGTTTTCAGAGTTGGTACTTCCTCAGGTTTATGGTATGAGATGACATGGCTTGTCTTGCTCATCATGAATAGAGCTGTGAAGTCCCCGCAGGGAATCTGTACCTATGCTGGTGATGAGTGAAAAGGAGAGATCCCATCTTTTATTAGACAGACATCTTTCATTAGTTAACTGAGTCCATCTGACATTGGATCACAGAGATGTAAACATCTGGGATCCCCAGAGCTCCACATCAGTCTCTGGACTAATAACAGGTGGAGTAGGAAATAGCTGTCCCGGAACATTGAAAATAAGAGAGCTGTCTCTCACCAACAGCATGCGTCTCAAAAGAAGCAGCATTGCTTGAGGAGAAAAATGGAGCTCATTTTATAATGGGAACCTGTACTAATCATGCTGTGGCATTCCTTTTTTTTCTGTTGATTTGAATTCTGCCTGTGTATGCAAAAAATTATAGGATTTTCCTAACTGACAGTTGTATTCCCAGCCACTGATCTGAGAGTCAAGGTGTGCAGTTAGCCATCATGTGCAAATTCAGACCCTATTCCTGAGTACAGCTTTCCATCTCCTCCTCTCACATGGAAATAATTTTCAGAAGTCAATCAAATCTCCCATACTGACAGCCTTAAGTCTGCTGAACAGCAACTTGAGCTTGCCAGGTTGATGTGAAAACTTAAGTTTGGGTTGCTGCTGTGACATGTTGGCTTGGTGATGTTCAAGGCAGGCTTTTCTCTTGCTCAGCCCTTTCATTTTGCTGGGCCACTGACTAGATAACTATTTTTCTGTGCTTATATGAAAGCCCAGGCCTGTGTGATACATCAGCAGGCAGCGTTGCCTGCCACGAACATTAAGAAGTGATGAGCTGAGCCTCTCTGAATCATGAGAGCTCAAAAAAACTCATGGATTTTTACAGTTTGCCTGTTGATGTTCGGAGTCCTTACTGCTTGGGTTTTAAAGGACTTTTAGAAATGGGGACCTACCTCTACCTCAGGATGACAGTGCAGTCCCATCACCAAAGACTGGGAGGGTCAAAAACCATGAGAATTGTTATCAGTGGGGATATGCCAGTCAGAGGTCCGCCCTGGCTTCATGAACCATCCCCACAGCTTGCAGAGCTGATGTGAGAGCCTGGCCTCTGGACCACAAACGGGTCACACATCTGTTCTGCCTGGCTGATGCCAAGACCTGGCATTTTGTGAGCATCCTGGCTCAGCCTCCATATCTCGCTCAGCCAGAGGCCATCTGAAGGACCCATGAAAGGGCTTGCATCTTGGCTTGCTAAGCTCATTTCAGGGTATGGGCTTATGTGCTCTCCCCGAGTCAATGCTCAAAGCTTGCCAACAGGCAGCCGAGCCTCAGAGATAACCTACTGAATTCAGCAAGCTGTTGGTTGGATCTAGTTCAGCCCCAGGAAGATGTAGGAGACCAGCTCTCAGTGAAGGAATATTCCATTTGCATGTGGCCCTTTTTCTAACCAGAAGTTTGTAGGAGGTAATATGAAACAGCTGGTTTTATCTGATGCCAAAAGATTTGCTGTAACCCAGTATTGCTGCTGTGTGAAGTGGAGGAAGTCTGCAGAGTCTGTATCTCTATCACCAGCCCTTTTCAGGGAGCTTATATACCACTCCAGCACATGGCTTTCCCCTGAGGCTGTTCCAGGCCACACTAAGTGGCTTTCTTTGGGCTGCCATCACAAAATGAGAATAACACTGGCAGTCAGACTGGCTGAAAACCGTCCATTGTTGGTTAAGGAAGTGAAAATCTTTGTGTTCCCAACTGTAAATCCCCTAGCTGTCTTTGCTAAGCAAAATCAGAAAAACACTTAGTCCATCTGTTTCATTCCAGGTAGTCTGAATATGTACTTTTTTTCCCTAGTGGCCGTTAAAATGCATTTTAATTGTTGTATCACTTGCTCAGCAACTGTTTCCGCCTAGAACAAGAGTTTAAGATGCTGCTGCAGGAGAAAGACGGTGCGACTGAGTTTGTATCTGAGTTTGAACAGCTGCTGAAGCAGAGGCATTGACAACAAAAATATTCCCCTCACTAAACTGGAACAGCAGCCTGTGTTACGGACAACTTTGGCAGAAGGGCTAGAATCTGAAGTCATCAAGAAAATCAAACTCCTTTACCAGCCTTGGAAAAAAAGCTCCCACTTGCTTTGCTTCAGGTCTCAAAATAACTCTGTCCCCAGAACACATAATGAAGGTGAGTTACCACTTCCAGCTAATACAGGTCTTAAAATGATGACCCTAAGCATGTTGTCCCTGTCGCCCCAGCTACGATGCTGCTGCCACGTGTTGAAAAATACAGTAAGGCAAGGCAGTCGGTTTGTCTCTTGGTTCACCATATGGAAAGCAATAGAAAGGCAAAAGGAAGAGATCAGCATTTAAAGGTCCAGCAAACAGCCACTGCCTGAGGTCTCCTCCCCGCGTCCTCAGGAAATCGGTCTCACTCTTCCTCCCTCTGTCTCCAGGGTCAGAGCTAAAGCAGGATCTGGTCACCCAGATGCCTACTTGGCACAAGTCCTATTTGTGTCACAGATGGGAATCCATGCTACTGTTGTGTTAAGAGGCAGAGCAATTTGGCAGAAACTAAACCCCCTTGCTTTCCAGTCGATCCTCAGATATCAGAGGGACTGGGGGCGGCTGAGCTTAGGTTCTGAGTGATGCCCAAAGTCAGCGTTAGTAGTCTGGTCGCGCCCAACACCTTGGTTGGACTATCACAGGTCCGGATGCACTACTAACATCACACTACCTGCTCAGCCAGACACCTCCTGAACTAACACGGCCGCACTCAGAGGTACGGTCGCATTCAGGGACCACACACGGCTGAGTCAATCAATAGTGCGATTTATTGAACACACGGCTGAGTCAATCAATAGTGCGATTTATTGAAGCAACAGATATACAGGTTCTTTGGATCGCCGGTGATAAATTCACTACCTATAAAGCACGTGCAAATGCTAAAACTACGAGGGACACTACTTGGCTATAAACGCGTTAAAAGATGTAAAGTGACTCTATATAGAGATTTCTAAGTTTCTCGGGGAGGCACTTGGTATGACCAAGGGTTCGAATCTTACCCAACGGCATCCCGATGGGGCGGAAGAGAGGCTCAGCCCGTCGACTGATCCCAGAAGTTAGAGCGGTACACGACGATGGTATCTTCCCTAACATCCAGCTCTTAAAACATTATTTTATAGTGTTTTACTTCGCAGGTGGAGCTTGAGTGACTCTAGTCATACATACCTTTATCAGGATTGGTGCAGAATTCTCTCGCTTCGCGTTTAAAGGTACAGACTAGGAAAAATTCAGTGCGCACACTCATTGAGGAGGGGTCGCACCTTGGGGGGGTGGTAGCTTTTGAGAGGGGTGTGCGTTTTAGTATTATAATGATATTATAATTAGCAAAGTTCACTCTAAGTACAGCACTTCATCAAAGTTGACAGGTCTTTGGCCCAGGACATTGTAAGCGCAGCTTATCAATGTACGTCCTGTGCATCCCTAAACTCCCCTGTTCACAGAGCGTGGCCGCGAGGTCTCCACTCTGCTCCACCCTCCATGTAATCTCTCCTAGAGTCAGCACACCAGGTGCCCCTGATGTTGCCAACATCCAAGGCTGTTCAGGGAGTCTCCATGGCACAGACCCGTTGTACGAGTGCTACGTTCCACCTGGTTTCAAGGCTGTTCTTAGAGGGTAAATTTCCAAAGTACCCCTCAGCGATTACTCCACAGCTACCAGCTCCACCTTTTCATTTTTCTACCATATTCCATTTTTCTATTTCCTCTGTCTCTTGTGTTTCACATTCCAAAATCCCCTCCCTCCCTGCGGGAGTCAGAGCTCCTGCCAGGCCCTTCAGACTTTCAGCTATGGGTATCTGTGTCTCTTTCTCCTCTGTTCCTTTTCCCACCTAAACTGTCCTTTGAGACACTCTCATTCTCCTTTCTCACCCAAACAGGATCCCAGGCTATGGTCTGGATCTACTTTGATTGGTTTTTCACGAGACTTTTCATTCAGGCTGGTTTCCACATTCAACAAAACTCTCACTTCCCTTTGGATATCTTCTCCCTCCTGTCCCTTCACGGGGAGCGTGTGTCAGCAGTCACGCTCACTGCAGACTCACGGCCAGATGAAGACCTGCAGAACTCACAAAAGCAATAATCAGTAACCAAACAATTTCCCTGCTCTCCAAGAGAGTCGTCTAGTCAGTAAAAAGGTGCCAGGGTTGGTTGAGCTCAAGCAGGTCCTGCTGTGGGACAGACGGGACAGCAGGACGAGGTCTGGTGCAGCTCCATCTCACGCATTTCTGCCCTCAGGGCTGCACCCGTCACGCACCCACACGCACGCACAGACCGAGGGATGCCTCCCAAAGTGCTGCAAACAAAGTCACTGGCCGAAATGACTTAATATTAAATCTAGCTTCTGTTACTAACAACCAGGCCTTTCTCCTTTCCTTCAAAGTGATTTTATTTTTTTTTTTCTTGGCAGAGGTCCTTATGTCATCTTCGGTACCCATGTTTTGCATTTTGGATGTAATTTTTTTCACAGCAGTTAACACCAAACCTTTACAGTACCGAGGTAAGCTGGGGTCTGACACAGAAAATGTACAGTTTCATATGAATCACAGTTTTGCTTTGTAGCTCCGACAATAGGCGAGAGAACATATGCTCGTGTGCTTCTGTTAGCTCAGCTCTGGGGAGAAAACAGTATAACGAAGAGAGCACGCTGCTGATTCACCCTTCCTCTGAGCTAATCTCCCATCGGCTCTGTAGGCTGTGGTGGGCAACGGGGAGCTCTCGCCAGTGCCGTCTGTAGCAGGCGTCTGGGCACGTCTGGCCATCGCTGCACACCTGGTGGCACGACTTGTCGGAGGGTCTGTGTTGGCCCCAAAGCCCCAGCCAAATTTGTCGTCTTATTCCCTAACGCCCTGGCCAGTTGCAGCTGGCGACGCTACCGGCCGTTTCCGCAGCAGCGATGGGGAGGTGCCAGAGGTAGCTACGAGCTGGCACAGCTTCACGCTCCCCGGCGGGCAAAACGGGGCGAAGGGGAGCCCGCTGGAAGGAAACAAAAGTTGTGGAAGTTAGCTGTTGCAGAGCTGCTGTTATTTATAAAACTTGGCTGGCGATGAAGGAAGGAGAAGGCTGTGGGTAGGGCCTGTGAAGTCAGCCTCTCTCGCAGAGCGGCTGCCTTTGCCGCTGCCGTGGTTGAACAGCGCCGTGCACGGCGCTCACGGACCGTCCCCTCCCGGCAAATGCAAACAGTAATTTTGCTACACAAGGAAAAATCCATCTGCTTGTTGTGCCCGTGTGCCGGCACCGCAGCACAGCAGCAGCAGGCAAGAGGCGGATGTGCAGCCCGGCCGCGGCAGGCAGCGGGGCGGGCAGCAGGTCCCGGGCAGGGAGCGGCGCGGCGCCGGCTGCTGCGCCCAGCAGAGGCAGCCCCGGCACACGCTGCTCGTTGCAAAGGGGTGGAGGGAAACTCAGGAGCACAGCCTCCTGCTCCCAGTTTCTGGCCGTCACTTGCGAAACAGGTCCTCATATTTAGGAAGTGAAAAAGATTCGTTCGGTGAATTTGCTCCTGTACGAGGTAGAGGGGGGAAAAGGTGTGTTGTGCTTCTCTCCGTCCTGCCTCTCTTCCCCCCCGCCCTCCTATCTGTCCATGTACACAACGGATGCTGATGCTTTCCATGGGATAAGGAGTAGGGTAACAAGGTAATTTCCTGGGCACTACCCAGTCCATTTACTTCCTGATTCCCCACCACAACCGCTGCTGGAAACAGCTGCTGCAGGCACAGCTCTCCGGGCTGAACGGGGTTTGAGCTGGCCTCTTGCTGTGACGGAGGGAGCATCTGTCTCTGGGAAGCAAAAAGAGAGAGGGTTTTTTCCCCTCCCTACATCTGTGGGACCCTTTACAACCCCTTCCACCTCACAGGCTGCTAAAGCCGTGTATTGCCACAGGTTTCATCTCATCTTCTTATCAAGTACCTATGAATTTACCTTCCTTAAGTTGTAGCTGTGAGAGGAGCCAGGAGGGTGTCTTGGCTTTTCGTCACCTTCACCGAGGCAGCATCGAGGCTGTTGTTGGTCTGGTAGTATAGCCTGCAGCATTTAGCAACCGAGGAGGAACTTATAAGAAGATCAACTCAGGACAATCTCTGGAAACCATCTCATACCAGCTGCACTGATACAAAGTCCTACTAATTAGTTATGCAAACCCATGGGTGGTATTAAGGAACCTGATAATTTACTGCACCCTCCCAAGCATCCCATCTGGGTGGCACGTTGGCCCACCGCTGTTCCTCCTTATTTAAGTAACCCCTGCCCAAGGCTCTACCCAACTACCGTGCAGAGCAATGAGTTTTGTGGTCGAAACTTGGGAGGAACATTAGTGTGCATCAGGGTGCAGAAGGAAAGGTGAATAAAAGAGCGGAGAGAGAAGAGAAGAGAAGAGAGGAGAGGAGAGGAGAGGAGAGGAGAGGAGAGGAGAGGAGAGGAGAGGAGAGGAGAGGAGAGGAGAGGAAGAGAGAAGAAAAGAGAAGAGAAGAGAGAAGAGAGGAGAGAGGAGAGGAGAGGAGAGGAGAGGAGAGGAGAGGAGAGGAGAGGAGAGGAGAGGAGAGGAGAGGAGAGGAGAGGAGAGGAGAGGAGAGGAGAGGAAAGAGAAGGAAGAAAGGGTATCATCATCAAGGGTTTAACCATAAAGAAAACGATGCAGCCAAAGCCTCTGGAGTTCTCACATGAAGCATCATGAGAACACACCTGCTCCTGGGCTTGGGGGGCTGTAGTTCACAAAGAACATTTACACGGATGAAACTTGCAGAGAAATTCTGGGAAAGCAAAACAGACATGCATGGCTAAGGGGGTTGCTCTGCGCTCAAGATCCTCCTCTTCATTTTATGGGCTCCTGGGTTCACTAGCAAGCAAGAATAGCAAGACCTTTGCCTGCCTGTCAGTTCTGGAAACCAGTCATGCCCTCTTTAAACAAAGACTTCTCTGCCCTGTCCAGACCACTTTCACCAACTGCCATGGTTAACACATATTTGGAAAAATTCTGCAGCCAGCATGTGTTTGTCTTCTCCTCACACTTCCAAAAATGATTGTGCTGGAGGAAGGAAGCCTCCCCCTCTTTTGACCCCTCCAGCTGGAAAATCACCTCTAATCTTACTGCCCTTTTTCCTGCTGTGTATCCTGCCAATTAAAACTGGGTCTTGTTATGAACTGCAAACAATGTGGCTAAGCCTTTGGCCAGTTTTTTTCCTAGTTCAACTCTCATTCTACCCATGAACAGAATTGTTTGGATTGTATTTTGCATCTCACGATCAGCTCATCCCCCTCATTTCACCCTTCGTCCTTGCTTGCTGTCAGCTTTCCTACTGCTCTGCCTGGCATCTGCCATGCCATTTTGTTCCTGCTGTTTTCACATGTGATGGGTAAATGGGCTCACTTCCCATTGCACTGGAGACATTTTAGCGCTGCTCTGTACCTGGAGGCGCCTGTGTTCATTCCCCTATGTACCGCGTGTTGAAGACATAGGCATATACCACCTGGCTGAGCTAAAGCCTTGTTTGCTTGCTTTGGCTTCCAGGATGTGTATTCTCATGTTGCCATTTGACTGCTCCACAGAAAAATACCGTCAACTTGTAGTGGACGTGGCCACCTCCAACAGAGTGTCCTTTTCTGTCTCTCCAGCTCCCTACCCAGCAATGGCTGGGTAACTTGGGTGGGATTGGGTGGCCTCTGCCCACACCTCCACATCTGGCTGTGACCAGGATGGACCACTCACTGGAAAAGATGCGTAACTATTTAACCATGGGCTCTGGAGTGTCTTGTTGTATACATAGACCTTTTTCTTGGGGGCTTGATAACTAGGTTCTCCCCTTTATGGCCAATCCCTATTTCACTCTTCTGTTTCCTGTTAATGCAGTTCTTGGACAAAATCACAAGCTTCTCCCTTAGGTATTCTTAAATTCAGCAGTGACCAGGAGATAATGTTGCCCATAGTCTTTTAGGGTCTTGCTCCTCTAGAGCTGAAGAGCTTCTTGATGTGCTGGATGTCAGATATGCCTTCTCTTTCTTTCTACAGAAGACAAAGCCTTTTAGGAAGTTTCAAAGGCTCTTCCCTACTCCCCTGACACACGCAGTGGTGTATCTGCACATCCTTCTAATTAGACTGCGAACTCCACTGGGATGTCTGATACTACAGGGCAAGCTGGTTGCTACGGGGAGAGCGCAGTCCACAGGAGCTCTGTTGACTTTGGTGGTACTGCTGCTGTCTCTCTCTTCAATACATGGAGGGCCCCCACCTTGAGTTTTGTCTGTGTTTTGCTCAAGATCTATGTCACTGTGGAAACATACAGATGGCAAAACAGTCCTTGACTCTATTTTCTCTTCGGTGACTCCCTTCCTCCAGCTCCTGGTAGGAGTGTGCGCTGCTTGCAGGTACCCTGAGTGTCAAGCTACGTAAGGACAACCATTTTCTGCAGAAAGGAGGTTGTTCTGTAGGACCTGGAGGCTCTCTGACATCTTTTTCATATGCACATTCACAAACTTCCCCCTTTCCCCCACACTTTGCAGTGCTCTAGGAAGCAAAGAGGCTGAGAACTGAGGAGACTGTATTTTGGAGTCTGCTGTGCACTTTTTATACTAATGTATACACAGGACGGTATGTCAGAGAAGCCATTGGAGGGCTAAAATTTTTTCCAGACAAAGTGATAGTCTATGGACCTACATCTCCAGTGACTGGAAAATGCCCTTTCTCTTACATTAAGGTCATAAGTAGGAAGCCTGCCTCTGCTTGCCTGAGCTTTCCCTGAGGCAGAGACCATTTCTGTAGGTGGTGTCCTCTCCTCCCGCATGGCCCGGAGGATGAATCCTCATTTCACTCCTAGTGAAGAGACACACACAGCTGCGGGATGAACTGTCATAAGCAATATGAAATAGGGGGGGAGTCACCTCTATTTGAATTTGCTGTGTGCTGTGATGTATTTAGGACATGGAGGACTGCATGCGCCTGAGAGGCGGAATCTTATTAGTTCTGTGCTTTATACAGTACCAGGTACACCTTACATGCACCCAAGCACACCTTCATCTAACCTTTTTTTCTGGTCTAGTTAACAACCACCTACAGAATTTCCCTCATTTGTCCTCTTTGTCTTTACCTCAATTGTTGTCCTAGCAGCAGCCGTAGCCTCTTTTATTGCTTAGACATGCATAGTGGTGGGCAAAGGTGCTTGCTGTTTCTGGCACAGATGAACCATGGACCATCTGAAGAAGGTCACTGTGCTGCCTCCAGGACACAGCCCTTTCCTTCACAGTAGCTGCACACAGCGTTCCCAGTTTTGGGAAGCAGCTGCTTTCCACCACCCACCTGAAGAACATTAACTTCTTGGTGCCATCCCAGGCAATATTAAGAAGTTTCACACACTGAGGTAGGTCCACCTTATCTCAGAGACTTATATGCCACTTTAAGATGGTCTCTTCACCACTCCCAATGTGGGCTGGGTGTGTCCCTGAAGTAAAGAACACTACTTCATTTTTTTCAGAGATAATGATAGAGATTTACTGTTTCTCTTGATGCTTCTCTATCAACTCTTTCGAATTTTGGCTAGAGAAATATGTGGCAAGATACCACATCTGGAATGTGGGATGTGAGAGCCAACTGTCTGCAGACACCACGTCTGCTGGGACCAAAGCACACAGCACTTGGCTGAACTTTTGTCTGTTCAGCTCTGTTTTTCAGTTTCCATGTTTCAGCTGAGGGCTGAGTGAACTATTTCTGGGTACACTCACTTCACACTGACCATCATGGGATGAGTCCAGTCATGTACATCCTGCAACTGGGAGCAGGTCCCTGTGGGACACTGACAGGGCAGTCACACTGGAAATGTGTTTGGTGGCACTTACTGATCGCATTGTTAGCAGTTTCAGAAAGGGACCACTAAGCCAAGGAGCCCGCGCTTTTAGAAGTGATCAGACTGCTGGAGGAGGTCTAAACAGGCCCTATGGGCTGCTGAAATCAGCTCCAAAGCTGTTGGTCCTGCCCTGGTTGCCAGCACCATGTTCTTCTATAAAAGAAAAAACAGGACACAGGAAGCACCAACACAAGGTGGGAGACTCAAGACCTCAATCCAATGTACTAATAATACTTAGCACTGTACATCACTGTACTGTTACTTACAGACATTAACTAATACATCCTCACAACACCCCTGCGAGGTAGGGAAGTATTATTATCCCCAGTGTACAGATGGGGAAACCGAGGCACAGAGAGGCTAAGTGACTTGCCCAAGATCACACAGCAAGGCATTGGCAGAGCCAAGATAAGAATGGAGTCATCCCTTGTTCCCCACCCAATCCTGCCCCCCACTAGACAATGTTGCCTATCTGGACATGGGGAACCCAAGAGGTCCCTTCGAAAAGCAATGCCTGGACTTGTTGCCTATTAATAATTTTTATTTGCCTTTAATGAATTATTTCACAGTTTTTCACTCACGCTGTACACCACGCTTTCACAGTCCGTTCAGTGTTCTGTGGCAGCCCACAGCCTTCTCCTCCGGCACCGGGACAGCTCTGCGGGGGGGTGGGGGTCATAGGGTGCTCTGTGCTTTCATTAAAAGGATGTTTAGAAAGAGTTTTCACTGGCATTAGACTGGGAGCATGTGAGCTCTCACTGGAGACTGATAACACACACTGGAGAAGCAGGCAGAGGGAACTGATGGTAAAAAGGCATTTGCTATCCCCTGTGAAATGACCAGTGGCTCTCTTGGTTTCTTAGCTCTTCCAAGCTCCAGTGATCACTCAGAGCAGAAACTGTTCGTCTCCAACTTGCCTGGTCAGGATGTCGTTGCTCTGGGGGTTGCAGAAGGTTTGCCCTAAGGGATGGTCAGCTCAGGACCAGAAAGGTCCCCCAGCATTGCCTACTCCAGGTGTGTGACACGGTCTTGGAACAAGGCTGGCTGTAGCCGTTGTGCTCTCCTGCCACAGGGAAGGGGTATTACCATGGTTGGCAAGCAGCCATATCCAGCGTCTAAGTTTTTTTTTTTTTTTCAAAACTGGGATTCAATGAAGAGCAAGGGAGAGTGGATGGATCAGGAGATGAGGATGAGGCAGAGCAAACAGGAAAATCCACCAAATGGGCTTCTAGGAAGGAAATGCTCCCCCTTGGGCACTTCAGCTGAAGTGGCTTCGTTTTCACAAGGCTTCTTTCTCTCTCTGGGAACATCTGCTGAGCTTCATCTCTGTCAGCTGGATATATCGTATGACATTGGTATCTGCAGGGAAACAGCACACACATACACATATGGTGGTTACAACTCCCTGTGAAAGACAGACACACTGCACCTTCATCCTTGGTGCATCCCCTAGGGAGCAACACGGCTCCTGCGCTGACAGGAACAGCATCAGTTGGAAGGGTCTTTGAACCAAAGCCTGCTGCTTTGGTTTTGGAGAACCTGGTCCGATTTGTCCTCACCATCCCTCTTGCTCACAATCATGCCTCAGCTAGTTTTTACCTTCTCTGTGATTACTCTTGGTCAGCACATTTGAATTTGCACAGCTGAAACTATCCAGGTCATCCTTGTCTGTTCTTGTGGAATGGCACCTCCGTTGGCTTCCCTTCCCTCACTGCCTGCATGCAAACCCCTAAAGGCATTCTGCGTACAGTTACACTCTGCCTTTTTCCCCCCCTGTTCCTTTTACAGCCTACTTCACTCTTCTCACATTTTCCCATGATGAGTTGAATTGGGAAGAGCATCTTTCACATTCTCTTTGTACCCTTGCTTTCCTTAAATTCTGTATTTGGAAGCCCTTCCACCATGACACCGTATCTGCATTTTTGTCATATGTAGTATGCTGCATACTGCCTTGTCTGTCCTGTCTAATGAAGTTCCTGGGGGCAGAGAACCACCGATTCATCCCTGTAGAGAGCTGTGAGACCCCAGCACTGTGCAGGCGGTAAGCTAAGCCCTCTTTCTCCTTCCAGTATTTCAGTGCATCAACGCAGTACACGGAACATGTGAGTTTTGTTTTACCTCCTGGCCTCAGCAATGAGGGAACCTGTTCACCCTGAAGCACAGGTTGACCTGAACGAGTACGTATCTCCAGACAGACCCCGCGATTCTGCAGTCATGCTAACCCCTTTCTCAAATCATATTGATTTACTATCATGAGGGTGACTTCCCCCACACATGGCACTCACATAGTGGCAAAAGCCACGTGGTATCAGAAGCAAGCAAGCAAAAAAGCCACTTTCACTTATGTATGGATTGCAAAATGGTTCTTTGCTCACAGCCTTACTCAGATGGCCATCCAGGGCCAGCTTAGTCCATTTAAGTTCTTAGATCCTCAGAAAGCAATCTGAAGTGCACTGCCCACAGTGCCCCACAGTCTGAGGGCAATCTTGTCTCCTCCTCACGCAAACAGCAGCTGTGCCCCACACCAGCTAGCGAAATGAGAAGTGCTTGAGCTTCCAAAGAGATGAATAAATTACTGGTAACATGTCCAGCACCAGCAAGTCTGGGTATTGCACCCACCAAAGCAGCCGTGGAGCAAAATTTCTTTTAAACATGAGAAAGGGACATCTCTGTTGTGCCCTCAGCCAGAGCTGAGACAGCAGGAGATAGATCGGTTTCCCTTCACACAGAGCTCTCCGCAAACATGCCACTGGGTAGCAGCGGGCTGTGGCAATGCTGTTGTGACTTCTCAAGCCCTCTCTGGTGAGGTGGGTCTCCCTAATGAGTCTTCTGCAGGTTCAACTGCATCATCCTAGTCAGCCCAGAGGGTGGGAGTCAGTAATTAAGTTATATTTGCCCCATTTGGGGTGTTCTTAATGAGCCAAGAAGTTCTGCTGTTGCTTGTGTTAGGCAAGGTTTTTTAAAAACAGAATTGGTTTTAGTTGCGCAGCCTCCTGGAGTGAACAAATTCAGTTGAGGTGACAGCTCTGAATTTCAGGCCTAGAATAAAATCGGCGGATGTGGCAGGCAGGTGGCTAACCAGCCCCCGGCCGCGTAAAGGCAGGGCTGGGAGCCCTGCCGAGCTGCCTGCACCTCACCGCAACCTCCCTGCGCCGTGTCCTGCTAGGCTGGGATGGGCTGCAGCCTGGGTACCCGTCCTGGCTGCTGAGGTTCACGCTTTGAACGAATGTCTGCCCAGGGCAGGTGGTAAGTGATAACCGCGTAGGCACGTTGGGAAGTCATGGGTAAGGTAGCTGGCTGCTCCTGACACGGCTCCACTCACCCGTGGAATTTCCACACGCCTGGGAAGCCAGGAGCAAAATAAGGTGTAGCCTGATGGAGGGTGGGAGAGACTCCCACTGAGATACAAATCTCCTGGGCAGGTTTTGGCATGTTTTGCTTCCTTTTTGAGGGCCACTATTTTGCCAAAGAGAAATAATGAGAGCAGCACTCTGCTTACAGAAGTAGAGCCTTGTCTTTGTCAGGTCTTTTCCATCAAATAGTATTGCACCATACCAGCTCTGCCTGCAGAAGTATTTCAAAGCTAAATGTAAATGCTAATGGAGAGAAAATTCTCATCCCTCAGTGAGGAAGAAGTGATCCCCTTCAGCTGATGTGGGAATAACAGGTGTTTGGTATTACCGGGCCAGCTGATGGTCTGGTCGCAATCCCAGTCAGTACCTACCTCGACGATGTGGCCCCACCAGTGAGAAAGACCTGAACAAGGCTTGAAGGTAAGATGTATGTTTGGCTGCCCATGCTGCACCAGCCTCTGGATTCACGGAGGGCTGCCTGTATGCTTTGTACAACTCTAACAGTGGCTTCCCCCTCCCTTACTAAGGAGGTTTATACAATTGTCTTGTGTTATTTCCATCTGCTTTTGTGATATTTTTGTTTGTTTGTTTGTTTGGAGGTAGCATAAGAAATCGGGCCAAACCCAACCTTCACCCTTGACACACAGTAAATAGCCATAAGGGATTTGCTGTGCTGACAGCCCTTTAGAACAGTAAAACTCTTTGCTAGCTAATTCCTCTTTACCATTTAAAATCTCCCTCACCAAAGAGAGTAACTGCCAGTGATTTGTGCCAAAACCATTCTTATTAGAAAAAAAAAGAACACACAGAACATGACTGTAATAATAACCAAGGGCTTTTACCAGTGAGCCTAGTGAAACCTCAGATGAGGGAAAAGAATTGCATCTTGCGGGTGGAGACACTGACTTATTCCAGGTCACATCATAATTCTTGATAGTGTTACCTGATTCCTACTGCTGTGTTTTAAGAGCTGCATCCTTTCTTACTGCATGTATTCACTTCTTTTCCCCTGAATACCCTTCAAGTTTTCCATAATCATAAATAAAACAGTGGAACAATGGCCTTGAATGGTCTAACAATAGCAGGGAAGAGTCTCTGATGCAGAGCTGAAGGCCAGAACTGTTTTTTGTATACGTAAGGGCCTTTGGGGACACTTTCTGGTGTGTTTCTGCAGCAAGCTGTGGTATTTGAAGCTGTTGCTGTTGAATAAATTTGTATTTATTTGAAGAAGCAGTGAGGGATACCAAATAAATAGTATCGTGGGGGGGACGATGGGGGGGCACAGAAATACATATTTAAAAAAGGGAAACAAAATGGTTCAGCTAAAAAGGACTTTTTCACATCTGAGCCTAATCAGAACCTCAAGGTTAGGGTAACTTTTTATTTTCCACCGACTGTTTTTCCCTTGCATAGGCTTCTCCACTTCCCCATTCTGGCAAGGGCTGGAAGCAGAAGGGCACGTTGTAAACTAAATAGGTTAAACTGAGCTTTTAAGCACATTTGCTCGGGGAGCGTGGGGTGCACAGCTGTGCTGTCAGACTGCCCGAGCCCGTGGCCAAGCGCGGCAGATGGGACCAGGCACCCTCACGGGAGGTGGAAGAGGAAGGAGATCCCACCACACCCTCCCTGGTGCTCCTCCAGGGCGCAGCCACCGCGGGAGCCCTGCAGGGCCAGCACCTGCAGGACACCAACCACAGCCAGCTCAGCCTCCCTTGCCCCCTCCACTTCAATGGACATCACCTCTGCCGTGCTCTGCTCACTCCAGTTTCATGCCCAGTTCTTACTCTTCCCGCCCAGGTTCAGGTAGAATTGCTGCTCTGTGGGGTTTTCTTTGTACACGGCTTCCATTTTGCTTTCTAATGGTTCTTTAATTTTTCTTTGAATACTACAAAATTCCTTTCTTTTAACAGAAACTGTTTAAACAACAGTGTGGTTTTCTCTATTAGGTGGTTCTTTGAAAAATAAAAGCACCACCTCTGTGTTGTGGCCTTCTACCTGCTGTCTGAGGTTGGGTAGGTTAGCATGAAAGTGGTTGCTCTGGCAAGGCTAGGTTGTTTGAATATATAACTTCTTTGCTGTCCCAAAATCAATAGTTGGGTTTTGGCATGTGAATGACAGATGCTTGGCTGATTTCACAGCAAAAGTTGAAGCATCCTGATGAATGCTTTCTGAGTAAATGTCTGTGTCTCTGGTCAAATTACAGTACTAGCCCATGGCTAGGATGGTGGAAGGCATGGCTACTGCGGATTACAAATAGTCTCCTGACTTTGCTAAGGGAAAAAAGCTTGTTCTCAAAGACTCAGAAAATGTAATGGCCAGGGTCGCTCTTCCCCATCCTGCTTTCTTCAAATGTAACTAGGGAGGGAAAGAGACGGCATTCCAGCAATGCTGTCATCTTCCAGGTTGTGCTGCAGCCTCAGCAGTGGTTAATCTTTCGGCACTGCGACCTTGCTGCACTACGAGAGAGCGCTTGAAGGAGAGTACAGCCAAGGCTACAGTGAGTCACGCTCATCCCTGTGGGAATCGACGCAACCAAGTCGGGCACAGACTCTCGCGAAAAGGAATGCAGAAGTGCTCAATGTAAAGCCACGTCCCCGCTCCCCCCCGTACCTGTCGGCTGGCGGGATCTTGCCTCTTTCAGGTAGTAGAGAGCCTTGTTGAAGTCACCCAGGTGGTAAAAGGCCACTCCCGATCGATAGAGCGCCTTGAAGTTCTCGCCTTCTTTCTGAAGCACCTTGAGGCAGTACTCCTTGACTCGCTCGTAATTCACCAGCTCAGCCTGGAGCAGGCAGGCTGCAGGGGATGGGGATCAGACAGACAGACAGGAGAACATTAGTGCCGTATTTCTCCCCGCTCCTGCATTCTGCACGGGGGAAGAGAGCAGCTCAGGTGAGGGAAGTGACTCAGGCCCATGATTCAGAAAGGGTTGCAGTCATACGGATTGTTTGCCAAACCCGATTGTTCGCAACTTAAATACCAAACACTTCTATTTTTTTGGCATTGCAAAGTGAAGAGATTGTGTTTGTTCCAGGGGGGCCGGAGGAAGACGGCCAGAACGTGAACACCCCTCCACAGAGCGGGAACGCCGTGCAGCCTCATGGCAGTGACTGGCTTAGTTTGTGATAAAATCACTTCTCAGACTGAGGGCTGGAGCTCAGGAATCACAGAATCACAGAATGGTAGGGGTTGGAAGGGATTCCTGAAGATCATCTGGTCCAACCCCCCTGCTAAAGCAGGGTCACCTAGGGCAGGTTGCACAGGGATGCATCCAGTCAGGTTTTGAAGGTCTCCAGAGAAGGAGGAAAGTGCGAAAAGGCAGTCAGAGTTATCTGACAAGGGAAAAAAGGGACTAAAATTGGATCAAATCTTGTGTCTGGCTTAATCCAAGGCTGTTAGATTTACAAATAAGATGTAATTGCCTTTTATCCAGGAGCTCCTGTATAGAGCTTTGCTACAGGAAGCAAGAAGGGGCTCTGTGCTCTTGCAACGTGCTGCCAGCAAACCAGAGACACGTGGAGCTGCAGCACAGGGAACCCATGTGCTAGGCTGTGTGCCTTCTGCAAGGTAGCACAACACAAGCTCATCCCGAGGTCCGTTCTGCTGACTTCCTAAAGGAAAAGGTAAACAGTGACGAAACAGCACGCTGGGGACTCTGGGTGCTGAAGGATAATTGTTGCATAAATGTCAAGGAGCTGAAGAAAACCTCCGTAGTGAGCTTCCCGCATCTAGGAGTGAAATAAAGAGGAAAGGGCGAGATCCTTGAGGCATGTTTTACAGCCCTGTTCGTGGCTTACTGTAGTGCTTACTTCTAGTGGGCTAAACTTCATTAAGCATAGTGGGCATTAGGAGTGGTTTGGGGAACACTGACAACAGTAGGACACGGTGCAGTCACAGTCTTTGGGGGCACAAAGAAAACTGTGCTGCCCGCAAGCCCACCTGGTGCTGCAACCCAAGGCAACTTTGGGAATGGCACAATTTGGGGAAGGGGGAAGGAAGGCAGGATGCTCCTGCAAGGATCAGTTCATGAGGCTGGCAGTGTCAAGTGCCAGGGCATGGAGAGAAACTTCCCATGGCAGGTGGTGTTACTCAGTGTGTCTCTGGCAAGGAGGAGACTCACTACTGGAAATACAAGTCGTCACACTTCAGGTGCCACCAATGAACAGCCAGACTTCATTTTTTGCATGGTAACTGCAGCCTGCAGCTCAAAGGATACGATGTTGGGTCAGGAATATGATACAGTTCTTGATCCCCTTCCCCTGCACCCCTAAAGTAAGTCCTGCACCCTCTGTGTATCTTACTTCACATTTCATGAGCAGGAAGTTTGCTAGATGACCTCCAGAGATTCCTTCCAACCTAAATTAGTCCGAGTCTATGGTCCGTTAACACGGGAGAGAATATGTTCCGAACCCACGTACATGTTTAAAGCTTAAATAGCGAACTGGGAACAATCATAAACAGGCTTTTACCAGTAAAGAATTGATGGTAGAGATGTGTCAAGCAAGGACTGCAGAACTAGCCCCACTGCTGGTACATGGGGTAGAGTGATGTGGTAATTACTAATGACAGCTTTGTCCCATTTGCTTTAATGACAGACTGTCAATATATTTTTATCAGCTCCTGCCATTAAAGTGCATAGGTATTTCAAAGGCATCTGCTCACTTGCTATTTGATTGCCACTTAAAAAACACATAAGTTTCTAAAAGGTTAGCAGCATTTCCTCATCCAGAATTTGTCCCTTCCTATTTGTCAAACATTGATTTTCCTCACTCTGTTTCTAATGGAGCTTGAAATGACTGTGCCTTGTTTTCCTTTATTTTTCAAACCTATTAAAAAGATGGCTGTATAAATCTACTGCTGGCTTCACAGCCCTGGAAATGGGATTGCTTTGTTTGCTGACCAGTAGCACGTACCGCAGTGGCAGTTGCTTTCTGCACACTGCCAATCTGATCCAGCCTTTCATGTTCTGTGAAACTGCCTTTCAGAGCAACTGGGGGTGGGGGGTGGATTTCAGTCTCTCTGTTCATTTACTACTTGGTATTTCCGGTTAAAGTCATAGAAATGACTCTATGAAATACGACAGGCAGTCTATTCATGTATATTAACTCAGTAATTCCATATTGGACTTGCTTCATGGATTGGTTCAAAAGAAAAGAAAGTCTCCCACATCCTGCTAATTCATAAACCCAAATGGGCTTCCAGATACCCAGCTGGGTTCTCTCTGTGACTCACACTCAAGATTCTGCCGGGCATCCCCACTAACGGTGCATGCGGCAGAGAGAAGTCGGTACCACGTGGCTAGCAGGAGAGACGCGTGTTTAGCTGAACAAAGCGAGCAGATGGACGTGAAGGAAACAGTTCTGCTAGAAGAGTTGGCCATTTGGAGAGCCAGCGTTGGAAGCAGCTGTTGGAGATCAACCTGGAGGGAGTATCTCCCTTATAAATATTTAGAGGTGCGTGCTTTTGGTTCTTGGTTGGCTGAAATGATCTTAATGGACTGTGATTCAGTGCAAATATTGAGGCTGTTAGTAATGGAAGAGACATGGAATCCTTGTACTTGCCACCTAATTCAGTCAGGAGAGAGCTGTTTTGGAAACGTGTTGCTTTCCTAAACAGACGTGTGCATCTCTGGCTGGGAGTGTTTGTTTGCTACATCAAACACCTCCTCACCCTCCTTCTCGGTTCATAATAGGCCCCCAGTGAATCCTTCTGTGGAACAGAGCTCCCTCCAAGAGACCGAACCAAGAGGCTTATCCAGCTCCTCCTCCTGCTTTCTTGAAACCGAATGGGCTTGATCACGCACAGCACCATCTCTAGTAGCTCTCTGGCGATCAGAAGGGTGCCCTTCACTTGCAGATGCAAACCTATAGTCACCCATTCCCTGCAGGTCCCCCTGACATTGCAATACAGCATCCGGTGGCTCCATCTCCCCAGCTCAGAACGCTGGGTGTCCCGCTTCCCCACAGCGTGTGGTGGTTATCCATCAGACTTGGTTATCATTCTCAATTTGGCAGCTGATATATTGTGTCAGGTTAAGCAATAAGTAACTCCTAATTTTTAAAGCCACGTGTGTCATGTGGTGATGAAGAGTCCCCATCTGATGTAAAATAAGCCGTTTTGAAAATCCTGTGTGAAACGTGCTGTGAGGAGGGGGAGAAGGTTAATGCTCTTAGCTCCAATGGAGGGGCCCTCTCCACCACGCCTCCCAACTGACTGTTGATGTTTAAGCCAAGAAATAGGAAGTTTGGCTGTTTTTCTTCGTAAGAGGAGTGTTAACCCTAGATTTCTGACTTTTAATTGGTGGATTCAGTCTATGCCAGCCAGTGCCATTAGTTGCAACGATTTGAGAGGTGCCATACAGATCTGGTACCTGTAGGTAACTGTACTGTTAGAGCTAATTTGTGTGGCCCTGCTCAGCATAAGGTTAGGCAATAGGCAAAACAAAGATTAAAGCACCTGTAGAGACAAAATACCTTTAACCTTCACCAGTAGCTGTGGTTAGCAATGGTGGGAAGCTGTAACTAAAATCCTAGCAGTTGAGGGTTTTGGATTCTACTTTATTGTACCCCGAATTAATTTTCAATTCCAAAGTATCTTTCAGGAAGCTATCTAGGCTTGACAGGTGCCAGTGAGAAAGGATCCATGACAGCCCTTTTCTCCCAAAGGTCAATTACTTTCATTGTTTAAGACATGTCACTACATTTCTTTACTGATTTTTTGGTTTATTTGTTTTGTTTAGCTGCAATTACTAGCCACTGGTGCAATTACTAGCCACACCTTTGCTACCCTGAAAAGCTTGTGTTTTCTTGGTGCATTGGTACTCTGAGACTCTGATTGCCCCTTCATGGAAATGCCTAGAGTCTCTTACTAAAAAACCCCATATTTTTCAGTTTTCCTTGCTTTTATGGCTGTTCTCTGAGCCCTCAAAATGACGTGCAACTGAAAGTGCTGTCACTTAGCATTTTGCTGGAGGAACCTCTTCTGTGTCAACACTTCTGCAGGTTATGCAAATAGCTCAGTTTGGCCTGAACTTTTGGCTTCTAATTTTGGCTGCGCCAAGAGCAAAGTCTGGAAGTCGGATGTACGGGTTTTAACATGGAGATTTCGAACTACAGTTTCAAGAGCCTTGCCTACCTGGCAATTTTCACCAAAGGGAAAATCTGCATGCCAGAACAATCCTCCAGACACAGTTTGTACCAGGGGCTAAACTCCTGCCATAGGCAAGGCTCAAGACCTATCCCTGTTACAGAACACTGAGCCAAATTCGTGTGCAGACGACGTTAGCATATCCCTACCCCGTGGCATGTTCCTTGGGCTCAGCACGTTGTGTTAGTCGTAACAGGAATTCCATTTGCTGTTGTTCTGGGAGATGAAAATGCCCTTGCCCTACAGGAATATCTTGGGTTGCAAGTTCATATTTCACAAACTGCCATCTTGTTGGCAGTTTACTATCACCCAGGTAAGTGGGTAGCACTGCCTATTTTTAAGGAGAGTGCCTTGTGCCTTTCACTGTAGGAGAGTGTTGGCTGCTTATAACTTTGTTGGTCTTTTACGTTTTTGGACTAAAATATTCCATGTGCTATGTCTGCCTTTGATGTCTGCTTTTGGAAAACGTCAGCCAAGACTGTTCAGGTATTTTTGAAAAACAGGTTAGGGAAACATATCTTATTTTTTCCTTGTTAAAGATCTCTGGTGACTGTCTCTTCGGATTTGTCTTGTGCCCTCTCATCGTTTGGCTTTGCAAACTGAAATCTGGCAGATATAATTCGTGTCAAGCAGGTGCCTTCTGTTATCCCTGGGGTAATCTATAGCCTGCCAACTGATAACCTTCTGAAAATAAAACCAGTATAGTACTGCCTACAGTACTCCGTAGAGATGCTTTGCTTTAGAATTTGGTACCCAAACCCACTGTATGTTCAGTTCACCGTGGGCACAGTCTGACCTAGGAAAAAGCAAGGATTTGGAAACTTAAGAGAATTTTTTTGCTCTCTTATTGGCTCACTGGTCACAAGAAGAAAGAAGAGCAGAAAGTGGAAACCAAGCTGAGAGGGGTTGTCTCAGTTATGACAGAAAGGCAGGGAGATGGATGCTTGCCAGGGGAGGAGACCAGAGCTGAGACCCACACAGGGACAGAGGCACAGAACTGCTGGGGTGGTGAAAAGGGTGTATGAGTGGGGAGTTGAGGTCTGTTGAGGAGGCAAAGTTTGGGGGGAAAAAGGGGAGTTAAAAGAGTTTGGGACAAGGTGCTAAGGACATAGAGACACAGAGCAGCTAGCCTGAGGACCAAAAGGAGCATTTCTAGCGGCGAAATGCAAGCAGAGCAAGGTAGCATCCCTAGGTGTCTATGAGAGCGCGGATCCTCTAGCAGACCACTTAGCCACAATCACATCCCTGCTCTGAGTCTTCTCTTCCCTCTGCTGGGTGCACTCACCAAGGGGTGCTAACCTGCAACGCTGAAAGCTCGCCCTTGAAAATACTCCCTGGAGGCTGGAGCGGGTGCCCGGTGCAAGAGCTAACAGTAAGTCATGCGGCTGAACCACTCGTACACCCATGCAAAAGGGCCTGAATCCAAATGACCTTTGTTTTCCACTCCTTAGAATAAAACACCAGCCTGTACTGATTCGTTTGGTTGTAAAGCAGAGAGTTTACTGCTTAAACCCGACGTGGATATTCCCTCTACTGTATTTATTCTTGATTCTCCACTGGACTTTAGCAGCCTATGTGGATTATTACTCCATAGGAAGTGCTAGGTACTCCAACCACTACAAGCTCGACGTGCATGTCACAAACTGACAGTGTAATTCCCAGAAACAACCACAATTAAACTCTGCAAAATGCTTTGCTTTCTGATTTGATCTCACCCTAAGTATAGCAGCCAACAGCTCGCTTAAAATCTGTTTAAATTGTGGGAAGATGGTGCATATCCTTGCTCTGGTTCTATTTTGGAAAATGCATGATGCTTTGCTACAACTGCTTCAGGGTTTTATTAAGACCTTCATATATCGTTGAACCAGGCCTTGCTCACATATCTCTCTAAGACTCAAAATAACAGGGCAGGCTAGGAGAGTCTCATACTGCGGTTACTTCAGAAGGGCTGGCATCCTTCACGGGGATGCTCTTCCTCAGAAAGGGGAAAACACGATAGTGATAAGTTCTGGTTTCATTTAAGCGTTTGGGAAGAAAAATTATTGGAATAAAAAAAGAAAAAACCCAACAAACAACAAAACCAACCAAAAAACCAAAAACAGGAGGGGGGGAAAAAAAAGGAAAAATGTTTATCTTGGAAGAGACAGCAATCTTATAACCATGCTACTAATGGATGTAACATTAATCTCTGTGTGCTGCAGTCGGTGTAAATGGTGTTTCCAAAAAGCACATGGAGCTTACGGTTTCCACTGGAAGAATTAAAAGGGATACCATTACTACATGAGATTGAAAATTTCAGCCATGTGTTAGTAATTTAAATTGTACTTAACTTCTAAAACAAAGGTAAAATGTGTCTCATAAGATGATGCTGAAAATGTAAAGGGTTCTCGTAGATTAAAAGTCACCTTGGACTGAAACTACTGTAATTTTAATGCACAGCATAAAAATATCTGGACTACTAGAATGCTTAGCCAAATTTCTCTAAAGTTGAAGTTATTGATCCTGAGTGTGCAGGCTGCACAGGCTACATGTGGATGGCACAGCCCAATTTTTAACCTGTGTTAAATTTTCAATCCTGACTGATTGGCACTGAAAGGAGATGTATAACACGCGGGAATGTAAGGAGCCTACACCAAGGGAACAGAGCAAAGGTGGTAAAGCACCCGTATCTGCACCGAGCCCCATGTGTGCTGTGCCTTTCAAGAATGCAACCTAGCATTCCTCAAAAGAGGATGTTTAAAGCATCTTTTTTTCAGAGAAACACCACACGCAGTTTCACTACTAGGCTGAGACACTAATTAGGATCTGCAGTTTCCAAACAATCCCTTCCATGAAATATTTCTCTTCTTTCTCTATAGTCCAAGCTTGCAAACAAAGAGGATTTTCTGGCTTCTCGCCAATAAAAAGCTAATTATAGACAGCTTGATATTGTCTGGCAATAATCTGATCAGCTGACTCCTAGTTCCCGAACAACCTTAATGGGATGAAAAGGGAATATCGGAATGACAGTACAACTTGCCAGTCAGTGGCTCTCATTTATTCCTCTCCAGGTACCAAAAAGGCCTAAATAAGCCCGTATGTTTCAGCTTGTGGGGGAACGTGTGGAAAATTAAAATCCAAACTGCATGACAGGTTGTGTCTCTCTGTAGGGAAGGATTAATGCTAAATGAGGTGTGGATCCACAAATGTTTGGAGAGCCCAAAGAGAGCCACCTCTTCCAACCCATCTTCCCCTTCTTCCCATCCTGCCTTCTTGGCCATGCCTTCCTCCCGATACGGTCTCCTTCAGTTCTCTGCTGCTCTTGTATCCTCCAGGCCTCTTTCAGAAGAAAGACCCTGACTTCACAGTTCCAATTAGCTTTTCTAGGAGAGAGAGACAGCAGTGGTGACTGAAGTGTGCCGATGCTTCCACCATCACGCAGTTTAAGAGGCATATAGCAGTTCTCAAAGGAGCTGCTGAGCCTGTGTGTCAGGCTTTTTGTGGCTGGCAGCCCACCCTAGGACTCTGCCTATTGCCATCCTTTTTAGGGCCTTGGAGTGCACAGGGCTGATAACAAGGAGATAAGTAATAGCTAATGTGAGCTGTCAGAACAAATCAGTTTAACTTCAGTCTGCGATAGGGTGATCAATCTTGAAGATAAAGAAGAAACAGTAGATGTTACATATCTTGGCTTTTACACTAGTCAAATGACAAATTCTAGCGACATTTTCTTAAGCAAATTGAAGGAGAAGAGTCTAAATGAATATACTTAACTCTGTTAACAAAGTGAGAGACAATATTAAGTAGCATTCTACACCGATCTGTCCTAGGCCCCACGGTATTCAGTATTGTCAATAAAGACCTAAAGGACAGACTGCAGACTGCCTTGTCAATTTGCAGATAACACCAAGATGTGAGGAGCTGGCGTATGATGGAGGACAGGGGTAGAATTCCAAAGGATCCCCACAAGCTGTCAGTGTCCTGATAAAAATAGGATGCAATTTGACAGGGGCAAGTGAAAGATCCTACAGCTAGGAAAGAAAAAACCCAATGTGTAAGTACAGCGGGGGAACAGTTGTTTGGAGGACGATTCTGCTGAAAAGGATCTGGGGAGTGAAGTAGATCACCAGCTAAAGTCAACAAAGCTGTACTCTTAATGAAGGAAAATGCACACCAAAATGTATGAAAAGATGATGTTTGCAAGATGCGTGAGAGCACAGTCTCTGACTTTGGATGCCAGTCTTGAAAGAAAATGTGGATAGAATCCACAGGAGGACCCTGGCAGCCACAAGTGGTCCGGAGAAGACAGAATATAAACCCTCAAGAAGACAGTGAGGTAAGATAGGCTAACAATTTTCATACATGTAAAAAGGAAAAAAAACAAATCCAAAAAACCCTATCATGCAGAGAAGGATTTAACCAGGATACAATCTGTTCTTTTGTAGTTGGGCAGTAAGAAGAAGGCTTAAATTTTAGCAAGGCAGGTTCTTGCTAGGAAAGACTTTCTAGCAGTGAAGAGAGTGAAGCATTGAAAGAGACCGTTTGGGGAAATTGTGAAGGATCCTAGCTTTGGAGTTGTTTAAGAACAGCTTAAATGTTACCTGAGAGATGCCTTATCTGTACCCTTGCACCACGCATGGGTATGGATAGGAGATTCTTGAATTGCTGTTCGGCTCTGCTTCAATAATAAATCATTACTGGTTGTCCTGTAGCACTCAGAGCACGAGCGGTCCTCGGTTATCCCTGACGGCTGCCGTTCGGTGCCAATCCCTATCAGAAGGTCCTGTCAGAGGATGTCAGAGCAACATCCTAGCCAGACATGCGAATGTGTAAGCACTTAAGTAACAGCAGGCATGAATGATTTCTGCCTTTGCTGTCTGTTCATGTTCCCATATTTCAGACTTTTCTAATTTTCAAGAGCGCAGTTCTTTAGAAGTGTTTATTATTTCTACATGATTGTTAAAGTACTTTAAGGCAAGCTTGTGGTGATTTATGCTTCTTTTTTGTCACAAATCCAGTGATATAATATTGCAGTTCCCCTTCAAAGGGCCAAAGCTTTGAGAAGCAAGAAATTTCAGCAAACTTTTCATCTGATCCTCACAGCTTCTGTTTTGAAAGAGTAGTTTGAGCTACCAGTTCCTGTAGTTACTGGTCCTTCAAACCAAAACCAGAGGCTTACTGAAAATTCTTAGCCAGGGTAATATCCAAGAAGTAGTTATAACCTAGCTGTCAAGCAAACAAGAATCGATTTCTGAAGCCAAAATCTGTCCCCAGCTGTGTACCAGCAAATCTTTATTCTACCAAAATAAAGAGCTTAAGGTGGAGATGATCCTCATATTGCGGCTTCTAATCTCCATGACATTGATTTTTGCGGCCAGGAGAGGTAGGACCAAAGTCCTAGCAAAGCACTGGTAGAGCAAGAGCTTCAGTCAGCTTCTAACTACTAGATCATTTTGATTCTATAATATCCATAAGTATTAGCTCCTCCTGCAGCCACATTAGAAGAGATGGAAGTCCCTTCTGTTTGTTTTTGTGAAGGATGTTATTGTTGATCTACCAGGTTAAATTCCCTGGAGGTTTCCTCCTCTACGACTTTATATTTATCTAGTGATTTTTGACCTGTCTTTACTTTTTAAAATCACTACTTGTCTAGTCCAGTCAGTATGATTTTAGGTATGTTTGGCCTTCAGATCAGCTGTTGCGGTTGCTGTTTATTTTACCACCCTTCCTTGCTGTTCGCTTTTGTTCACCTTGTGCTGCTTTAATTCTCTCACTGTGGCACCTTCTCTACATCGTACACTTTCCTCCTCTGGCCTCCTGTCGCTGTTGACACCGACTGGAGCAATCTGGTCTCTTCAGTCCTTTTCACAAGGGAAATGTATGTAGAATTTTATCAGAGATCAGCAACATCAGATGGTGACAACCATCTGGTAAGTGCCTGGAACTCAACAGCAGTCCAAATCTAACAAGTGCTATCAAGTGTTTTATGATTGTTACCAGGGTATGTTACACAGTAAAATTAAAAGTCTTAATGGAATGATTTTTTTTTTTTAAATCCATCTGAGATAGGGAGGGCATTTCTGTAAGTAGGCAGAGGCTTTGGTAAAAGTGATGGATCTCAAGCTGCCTTCTCTACTGAAGGGTAAAGCATCGTTTGCTCGTAGCGGTTCAAACAACCGACAGCAGTACTGTGAAATGCAGCTGGAACAGCTTGAAGGCTCTCAAATGAAGTCACTGACAGTTGCGCATGCCGCGATCGCCTCGAGCCTGGCTTACTGCAGCATGTTCAATGCGGGATGACAGCTAGCGCTCTACCGTCCCGCAAACAGGGCAGGATGACGCAGCTGCGTAACGTGTGTGCTGTGCCCTGAGGTGGCTCACAGTTCACCTCCCAGGACACGTGAAAGAGCTGACAACTGCAGAGTCTGCTAAGGGGTGGAGAGCCCGCTGTCTCTGGGACCACCTCCTTGTGTATTCATACCATCAATATTTGATAGGGACTGAAATGCTTTTGGTTTTTCCTTGAACTCTCTCTAACTGAAAAGACTTCTACTGGCAAGGTGGAGAGGTCAAACGGGTAAGAGCATTTCCTTCATTAATATAATAAGCCATTCATATGTTTTATCCAGGTCCAGTGTAGCCCAAAGCCTTTCCATTTTAATGATGTTCGGAAACAGAGAAACCTTTATGGCCTCTGTGGGAGGGAGGGAGAGGACAAGAACTGACAGAATCAAAGAGGCAGAGGATGCCCCAGTCAACTGTTTTCTAACCAACTGAAGAGAGAGAGGTATAAAACAAAGCTCTCAACTGTATTTTCCTTAAAAATGCACACAACAAACCTAAACATAAGAGTGGTTTGTCAGCAACAGAGCCAACTAACCCTGGCTGTGTCAGGCAGCACGACCTGGCTGAGCTTTGAAAGATGATGTAAAGTGAGCTTAAGCATCACCCTTTCATGTAGCTGGGCCTCTAGTGTCCTTGCCTCATCCCTGCCCCCCATTTACACTGTAGAAAGCTAGTATCATTGAGGCGTCTGTCTCTTCATCAAATCTAGCCGGCCAACAGGTTTGAAAGTTATTGAGAGGACTGACAGGCAGACCACAGAAGACATGACTTATGACTCATTTCCTTTGGAAATGAGGCTGAAAACAAATAAACTAAAGACCAAAGGGATGATTCAGTATATCATTTCCTTAAAAAACTCAGGGTTTGAACTGTACAGGAGCATAAGCCAGTCCTCTAATAAGATGTCTTCTCTTTAATATAAGCTGTGGCAAAATGCTTCAGGTAAAGATCTCGAATCATTCCCAAACCCTTCATAAACCACGTCTGTGCAATCAGTACACTGCTGGCAGTGGAAGAACGAGGTAGGATCGTGTGTCTCATTTGGAGCCCGTGGAAGGTTACTTCCACCCCAAGTAGGGAGCTTGTTTTCAGGGACCAGGAACACCCAAATCATTGTACTGAATCAGGCCAATAATACAACTTTCTGTCTTGACTATGCCTTTTTGGTTAAGCTAGGGAAGGTGAAGATATACTATAAGAATTATGTGGTAGCCAAAGAAGCTGTAAATGGGTTCTGCTGATGGGCATACTGGTCTGTAAATAGAGATCACTAGTAGAATACCTCTGGAATTAATTTCAGAATTCAGCTTGTTTAGTTTTTTCGTTAATGCCCCTGATGCAAAAGGAGTGCCCTACTGACGGTATGAAGTTGGAAGGTACTGTCAAAAAGGATGAGGATGGCAATGTCATAAAAAGAACTACATGACCCGGTGGACAGCAATAAAATTTATTTGGAATAGAAGTCAATAATACAAAATTTAAGACCATGCTCTTTGGGACTAATGGGGATTTCTGGTAGAATTTGTGAGCTCATGAGCTAGAAACAAACAAAGAGGAAAAGGATGTGAATATGCTAGCTGATCACAGGATGACTGAGTCATTTATGTGACATGGACGTGGACAGGGAAATTAAAATCTCAGATAAGTTGATTCATAAATCCAAACCAGTTAGCAGTGGTTCTCAAGCATGAAAATGTAGTATTTGCTTTACAGTTTTTATCCTATCTAATACAGCAGTGAACGTTCTGATTAGTTATGTGTCTAAGCCTTCTTTGCTAACCTTATTAGGTTCTTTAACTCCATGATACCTTCTGGCACTGTACTCCAAGTTAATCAGCCCTGGGTTTAAAAAATTATTTTGTATTAATCTATAAATGTAATTTACCCCCTCAACCCATGAGCAAAGCTCCTGAGCTGCCTCAGTTTGAGCTCCATCACAGTAGTTAGAGAATGTATAAAGGAAAATGAATGCATTTTCTTTGTACTTCCAATATAGGTGAGGATCTTATGCTGCTCTGGCTTCCTTGCAACTTGAATGCACTTGTGCTGGTTTTGGCTGGAATAGAGTTAGTTTTCTTCATAGTAGCTGGTATGGGACTCTGTTTTGGATTTGTGATGAAAACAGTGTTGATAACACAGGGATGTTTTTGTTATTGCTGAGCAGGGCTTAAACAGACTCAAGGCCTTTTCTGCTCCTCACCCCACCCCACCAGCGAGGAGGCTGGGGGTGCACAAGGAGTTGGGAGGGGACACAGCCGGGACAGCTGACCAAAGGCATATTCCATACCAAGCGACGTCATGCTCAGCAATAAAAGCTGAGGGGAAGAAGACAGGAAGGGGGGGATGTTTGGAGTCATGGTATTTGTTTTCCCAAGTAACTGTTACGCGTGATGGAGCCCTGCTTTCCTGGAGATGGCTGAACACCTGCCTGCCGGTGGGAAGTGGTGAATCATAGAACCATAGAATAGTTTGGGTGGGAAGGGACCTTTTAAGGTCATCTAGTCCAATCCTCCTGCAATAAGCAGGAACATCCTCAACTAGATCAGGTTGAATGAATTCCTTATGTTGCTTTGCTTGCATGTGCGGCTTTTGCTTTAAAGTACCTGTTAAACTGTCTTTGTCTCGACCCACAAGTTTTCTCGCTTTTACCCTTCCGATTCTCTCCCCCATCCCACTGAGCGGGGAGTGAGCGAGTGTCTGCGTGGTGCTTAGTTGCCGGCTGGGGTTAAACCATAACAGTACTACCGTGTCTTAAGCAATTAATCACTGCAAAGCATTTAAGAGGCTAGTAATCTAGGATTTGAATTATGCTAGTATTAAAAAAATATGGTGACTAAAGGAGTTGAGGCTCAACTTTGCACAATGCTGTTTGATGACAGAATCATTGCTACAGACATGGGGCAGAGATTCTGATTTGATTCTTTCTGAAGCACTAGACAAGAAAATAAGTGCCTTTGCAGAGCAATGGCTAGGGCTGACTTATGATGGTTTTCCAGAGCACCATAACAGACTTCTTCCCTCATTGTTCTGCTCCTTCAAGATCAACTGGGTGGGGTGATGGCCTTCCTGGGCAGCTCCTGTTGGGGAGAGGCCATGGCCATTCCACAGGGCCCATTTATTCTCTGAAGGAGTGAATGAAACATAAATCTTTCTGCCCTCTTCTTCTCTGGGAGCAGGAGTGGGGCAGAGGAATGTGAATTCTCACAGCTGCTTCCCTACAGTTGGTTGAAAGATTGTTCTCTATATCATAAAGATGCTTTTCATATCAAGGTGAATTTGTGGATTAGATGGTGACTGGAGGGATAGCACAGCACACCAGAGGTAGATGTTCGTTAGTCACATCAGCCCAGGAACACCCAAAGCAAGCACTAAAGGCCTGACATAAATTTTCAAGTCCCAGACACTTCCTCTGCTTTTAATTTGCTTCCAGGAGTAAACTGCCTCTCCCACACACTACGCTGGGGAATGTGCAGGGCAAAGATACCCCACTGCTTGTTTCCTGTTCTCCCCTCCATCTGCTTCAGATAGCAATAAAGAGCTCTGCTGCCTGGAGTCAAGAGCTAAGTCCTTCAAGTTGGAAAAGACCTAAGATAAGCAGCGTCTAACTGGGCTGATCTGAAATCAGTCTTTACATGTTAGGATAAACCTTATAGACGCATCAGACAGGTAGCAAATTTCCACCACTGCCTGATTAGAGCCTACCAAGAGGGCCCTGAGCCCTCTTGCTTTACAGAAGAAGGTGACTTATAGCAAGGTAGATACCTCATTTGAGTTTCCTCAAGCAGGAAACGAGCTGTTTAAATGTCCCTGATGGGGCCAGGCCAGAGTAGCACCAGAGGCATGAAAACCGACAGTTGTAATCAGGGCACCACAGGAGCTTTGGAGTCAAAATTTGAGGAACACTAGTTTGGTGGTTCTTTGCTGGCTGACCCAGCTGCTCCTTTCCAGCTCCCAGGCAACTAGATCGATGGCCAGATTAGCAGAGTTTTGCTGCCTGCCACTCTGATATGAAAGGAGTTGCCGTTGCCATCGATGCAGAACAATCTACATGACAGCCCCTAAACTGGCAGCAAGTAAATGCAAAGGGCAGTGCTCCTACTAAAGAAAGGAAGGGAATACTGAGCAGTGGCTAGAAAAGTATTCGCTTTAGTAGGGCAGAGATTTGACGTGTCAAACATGGATGTGTTGGAGAAGGAAAAATGCTGTAGCCTTGCAACCAACGATTAGTGTCCTGTGTCCTGAAAGGCTTATGCAGTAATCTAAGGATGGTTGTTTTCTCCACCTAGGGACATGTACAGAGTTGCAGTTCCTGCCTTGTTGATGGTACATATGAGTAAATAGGACTGAGGTGTCATGATAGCCAGGAGCTTGGGACACAGGACTTGTCAGGCAATTCTGGGTTCTTCGGCAAACGGATCCACAACTGCTAGAGGTGCAAACAGCAGAAGACTGCTTTTTTCCCCCCTGCCTCCTGTTGGGAGGCTGTTGCAGAACCATTCAGGGGCGGCTACTTACACAGCCTAAGGCTTTCGAGATGAGCATGTGCTGCTGTGATGGGCAAAGTTGTGATCATGGCTACACAGGACACGCATGTGTTAATATTCACGTCCCTGATCAGAAGAGTTGGTAATTTCATCAAGGTGAATGACAAAGGTTATGAAGGTATGGAATACAGTCGCATGCTTGCACATGTACACACTGTTGTGGAGAGATGCTCGTCCTTGTTATACACAAGCAGGTAACCAACACCAGCTTACTGGCTTCCTGCAGATGTCACAGCAGAGATGGACCTTGAGGAGAGCCAGGAAAGGTGAGAAGGTCCAACCTGCACTAATATACTGCAGGCAAAATCAGCTCAAAGGAATCAGGCACAACAAGGTGCTGTGGGGCAGAGTATGAGAACAAAGGGGATGAGAGGACCTCACTGGCAGAACAAGCATGGGGCAAACCTGGGAAGCGACAAAACTTTGTCCGGGACATCAAAAAGTCTGACATAGCTGCACTGCAACTGGGAGAGCGAGTAGAGGAATTCAAAGGGTAAAGGCATGGACTGCATAAGCAGCCCTGACTCTGGAGCCGAGAAATGCGATGGGAGAACTGGGTACACGGGACAAAGCCAAGGAGAAGCAGATGGTGCTATCCAGCCTATGAGCCTCAGGGCGATGGCGTGTCAAGAATTTTGGAGAGTGGGGAGAATGGAGTGGATTTTGAAGTAAAGATCATGACATTAGCTATTGCCTATGGATAGTAACAGATGAGCTCTGGCACATCAAGCTATGACAGCTAACGATCGTTGCTCCCAGCTGTCCCTTCTGCCATGGGTTATCACAGAGAGAAAAACGTGACTGTGCCTAATTAATTTCCATGAATTATCTTAGTATTGTTTCTAGCAAGGCAAGCTACAGTGTCCTACTACCACCTCCCAGCCTCACAAAAGTGAGTGTGCCCCAGCTGAAGCTACCTTCAGCAATTCCAGCAAAGCTTCCAGAAACTGCACTGACTTTACAACCTTTGTTAAAGAGAACAGAATAGTAACGCTTCACGCCACCACAAGGAGATTTACCTGCATTCATCGATCAATGTCCGAAGTTTACTGTTTCCCATCCAAGGTGCAGTGCAGGAATGAAAAAAAAGGAGAAAGATTCCTGTGCAGTCATTAATAACAACCTTCTAGTTAATGATAGTTAATATTGACTCTTTTTCAAAGCATTTTTAACCCTCAGTATTAGTCACTGGTACAGTTGCCTGAGTAAGCTGAAAACAAGATTAATACACAGTTGCCTGCCTTCTATATCACTGTTTCTTGTCCATGAGGTGGGAGAACACAGAAGAAAAAATAGTCAGTAAATTTTCTCAAAACTTTATTTTCTCCCTTTCTTCATTTTGTTTCCTCAGTTTCATACTCCTCTGCATGTCATTTTCTGGGAGATGGCACAACATCAAGAAGAAACTGGGACCAGGCAACATTTAGACTTCCCCTTTTATTTATACTGTTTTCTCTTACTGCTTCTTTCCTCCTCACCACAACCTGCTTTATCAGGTGTGCATTGGATCTCATCCTAAAATCCTAATGTGAAATCTTCTGATCACCCTCCATTCCTGAAGCACCAGCTGCAGTGCCCAGAGAACACTGATGAGGAACTGGGGATGTGCTGATGAATTGATAAGCAGTTCTAGGAGAAAGGCTGGAGAAGCAGGTCTGGCGTTGGGTTAGACATTTCTGGGTCTGAGCCCCAGTGAACAAGAGGAAGAGAAGGTTGCTCCACCTGCTGAACCATGCAGAGGTGGCCCAGCTCCCAGAGAAGAAGGTAACCATGGAGTTCATGGGTGTATTTAGCAATAGACTGGGAACCAGCTTTGATTTTGACACTAGGTTTTACTGAACCAGCTGAACCATCTCCAGCACAGCACCGATGGAAACCTGTGGAGGTGTAAGAGGCTGTGACCCACTGTGGGACTTTTGCTGGAGGAAACTCCAGGACAGCATTTCAGAAGAGGATGGAGTAGTGCTGGCAGTAGGTGCCACTACAGACCTCTCAGAAAACATACCAGTGTTCTCAAGGTGGAGACCAACCAGTATTCTCTAGATAATCAAATTAACCACTACTCTGTTCTTGAAGAAGCTTTGTGATTTTTGACACCTCCTGCTTCATCTCCCATGGTGAGCTGTAGCTAGGCTTGGATGGATCTCAGCTCACCAAGACTGCAGCTCCCCAGGACAGTCTGGCTAAGGGGCTCTATAGCTTCCCAATACTCTCTGTTTCAGGCAAATGGTGACAAGGTCAGCTGGGACAGGCTTCTCCTCATGCAAAGGGTATTAAACATGTGCTAGAAGTGGCTGCAAAAAACTCCCACCGGAGCCTCACGTTTTGAAAAGGCTTGGGAAGAATAGTAACATATATAGAGGAAAATGCGTCTCCTGCCTCAGCAAGAGATGCTGTCAGACATGGATCACTTCAAGTTTGGAGACAGCTTTCCATCCTTCCTCTTCCTCCTGCCCACGCCCTCCCTTCTCTCAATGCACTCCTCCCTGAAGAGAGAGAATTTTGTCCTCCAAAATAAAAGGGAATAGGTAAATAGAGTATTTCTAAAGAGTAATTCATGACAATGCCTTCAAATCCCACTTCTTAAATACGTATCAGGGTTTGGGCCTATCACGAAAAAGCCACACATAGTCATCTGTGTCTACTCCCTGCTGCAACTGCACCTACCTGGAGCAGTAATTACATCAGGCTTGTAAAACAAGACATTCCCATGCACTCTGGCTGGGTAGACCTATCTAAACCAAGAGCGTTGGGGAACTCCCCCCTCAATCAGTGGAAGTGCAGACCGCATCCTGCTCTGTTTGCTGCTGTCTCTTCTCCCCATTGCACAGCATCCTTACAGAGCGTGTTTCTTGTTGATGCAGCACATTAAAAAAAACTTCACATCAAGCAACAATCCAAGACTGCTTTAACACCCACAGCACCATGTGTCCTGGTAGAGTCTGTACTTGTCAACGGCTATATACTGAGATGGGATTTTAGCAGAGACTTCTTGCGAGGAGTCCTAGTGGGTGGTCAGTGGAGACAAGTTTTACCAGATTTTCTCACGTTTACTTGTATTTTTACTTGGATTAAGTATTATAAGTATTTTTACGTTGATTTCTCATTGGAACTACTCACCAACGTCTGTGCAACTGGTCACAGTTGGGAGTAGTACCTACACCCTGGTCTAGAGCCCAAGGGTGCTAGGAGGTTCCTACGCTGCTGGAAGTGCCATGTTTTGTGGGACTGTCGCTATGATCTTCGCATAGTCATGAACAGTATCAGTGCATGTTTCTGCCAGTGCAGGAGGCCAGACCTCATTATCCAGGCTGAGTATCTTGTACGGCTACATTTTCTAATACTCTGTGCAGGTATGTGTGCCCTCTGCAGAGTCACCTGTAGTAAACTAAACGTACCTGAATTCAGATATAAACATGTTAAATTTGATTTACATTCATGTAATTAACAAAGCCTTACAGCACTCCCAAAGGTTATAAATGTAGATGGATAAACTGAGGTTCAAAGAATGGAAAGATTTGGTGAAGATAATACAATCGGTTAGTGCAGAGAAGGAGGATTAGAAACCCAGATCCCCCAGCACCACTCCTCATCCCCAGTTCTCCCTCTGGTTCTGTTTCTCCTGCCAGGATTAGCTGTAGCATTTCTGCGTGCTTAAGAAAACCAGCAAAGGTTTGCTTATCGCACTGCAACATTCCCTCATAAGAAAAGCGTAAAACTATGCTTACCCTTAGCATTTTTCTGCTTTGGAACGGCTAGGACTTGTTTCTCCCTGCAGAGCAGACACAGACCTTTTGATCCTGTAAACTTTTAGGCAGCAATGCTGGAATAAAATGATCATTGCGTTCAATGAGAGTCACGGTTGCATCTGTAGTAGATAAATGACACCTACCTGCATGCAGTACATAAAGTATTTAAGCTTCTTCTAGATCAAAGATACTGTAGGAGTGGAAAGGAGACTGAGACCTGGGGGATATTTGGCCAGTTTGCTTTTCCGCAGGCATCCTTCATACATTCATCTTTTTTTAAAAGAACACAAACCACTGACTTGGGGGAAACTCAGTTGAATGCACCATCAGGATGAGATTGTGGTCCCTGTTTTTTATTTTTCAATAGGGCTGAGAGAGGCAAAAAGAGGTCAAGTAACTTCCTCAAGGTCAGAGACTGTCAGTGAGTCATAAAGAAAGGACTGTTTGCCTTACAGCCCTGCGTTCATTCCGCCAGGCTCTGTGCTGTTGGTAGCCTTTTTCTTTGCCTGCCCTAGCAGTTTCTGGGAGCCTCGACCATGCTGCTGCTCTTGCATCTGGCGACATTTATCAACGAGACTTGTGGTAAAATGAAGGGGTATTGGCAGGCCCCTGTAAGAACTGGATTTTGCAGATGTGAGGGGGAGTCCCTTTAAGGCAAAACTTTTGGAGCTTGAAGTGAAGCCCAGCTAGTAGCTTAGTGAGAGAAATGTGAGCAGCACTGCCAATGGCAAGCGGTGAATATCCTAGGCCGATTTAAAATATATTAAAAAAAAATCAGAAGAATTTGGAATCACCATCAGGTTTCGTATCCTTTGAAACAGGCTAAATAGTTTAGGTCACGGGCGTACCACACAGCTCCACAACAGGGGACTGACTTACTTCAGAAGACACACCAAATATTGTGCGGCTCTGGTTGGCCACCCCACCTCACGGTACAAGAATTGCCTGTTGAAGGCGCTCTACAAAAGAAGTGGAGCTAAAGAAGAATCTGTGTGCACGTTTGTGCCTAAATTTACATTCTGCAAGGCAATACAGGTACTGACAACAGTTTAGTGTTTGCCCACATGTTCTTACTCATGTAATTAGTCAGATTAAAAAAAAAAACCCAACAAAAATCAACCAACCCCAGCCTTCACCCATGAGATTGCCCCAAATCCCCTTTGGGTGTATATTTCTCACCTGCTTATTTGGTTAAGTGCCTATTTACCTACAGCTGATGCTCTCCTCTGACCAGTATGCTGCACCTAAGCACGTAATTGTGTGTGCATGCATCTATATTTATGATGCAAAACATCTCTGACAGGTGGGTTGCGTGGTGGCCACATGAAAAATGACAGTGCAAAGGCAAGGTGGGCTTCTTAAATGCTAAGCTTAGAGAGTAAGCGGAGGTGCTAAAAGAACTTGGTAATAAGGACACTCAGATGACAGCTGCTAATGCTGCTGGGTAAAAATCAGAGCTAAGTGAAAAACTGCCTTCTCTAGAATTAACATGTACTGCTGTTATGCAGATTTGCACTATGCAGATTTATTTGTTTTAAAAACAGCTCTAGGCACCCATTCAGTGCTCAGAAGCAAAACTCCCCACATCTCCATTCCTCCCTATGTCAAATAACACTGATTTCAACTCTAACAGTATGTGCTGCTGCCTCTGCTAGAGCCCACCGTGTAAGGGAGCAGTGGCTTCCGCTACACCACGCTTAGAAAATAAAGTCCCAATGCTGCACCAGTTGAAGTCACCATTATAAAAGTATACTAATTATTATGACAGGTCTGGGGAAACTCGCTCCCCACTCTTCCCTTCCCTTCAGACATGAATTCACAGATCCTCCTGCTAGAATGGGAGCTCTGCAATTCCAGTTTAACTGCACACCCCTCTCTCCAACATGCAGGGCATTTCTTTAGAATTGTTTGCAGACGGCCCAGCAGACACACATGAAGCTACGTGTTTCCAAGACAAATGCTGTTCTCTGCTCTGTGCGTGCCATCTACTGAAAACATGTGACAACCACCCGTGCAAAATGACAGCTTGACCTGCTGTGAGGTTATCTCAGGAAAAGCACTGCTTGCAACTCCAGGGTTAATTATACTCATCTCCTCCTGTGTTCACATTGGTTAAATTTAGGAAAAAATCTGTTCAAATCTAGGTTAAAGATGGAACATGTTTCTCACACCGTCTGATCGCTACTGCTGACAAGATCAAATACAACCAACAGTGAAAAAAATTCCCCACACAAACCCAAAACGGTAAATAAATGAGGTGGACAATGACCATTACCCAGGACAACTCCATCAGCAGGAGTGGACGCATTTCTAGCAAGTGGAACTTGTGTACTCAGCAGGAAAGTGCCACAGGAGCAAATCCCATCCCTCCCCCTGACTTCATTTACCTTCTACCTACCACGTCTCATTTGTATCTAGCAGAGACATTGCCTGTGAGTACTTTTTCAAACCCAGGAACTCACCAAGCTATAATGTTCAGGGTATTATGGGCTCTTTGTATAAACCTGCCAATCTAAATTACGCTTGCCAAATACAATGGATTTTAATAAACCTCTGAACAGAAATTTGGAGAGAGACAAAATTACAGCTGTGCAATGATGGTATCGCTCTGGAATCTCACCTGCCTCTGCCTCTATATGATTTCAACAGGCTTTTGAAGGAAGAGTATTTGAAAACATGATGAAAGGGGGCTAAATTGTGCCCCCCATTACATCCCAAAAGCCATATTGAGTATAACAGTTCGGCATGGACTGAGACAAGAGAAGATGCTGGCTTGGTGTTTCAAACCTTTCAACTTATTCTGCACCTTTTTTAGCAGTAGACAACAGGAAACCAAGCTAGCCAACTCTGTCTAAAGAGCCAAAAGCCAAGTGATGGCGACAGCTGAAACAGTAATGTCCTGATTTTCACCATTTTTTTTCCTCAAGGATATAAAGGGTAGCGAGTGACCCTTCATCCTTCTGGAAAACAGCAGAGCTTTATTAATGTTGTAATTTTGTGCACCTCATCCAGGTTATGAATGTTCTCTTCCCTGTACGTACCTAGGCACAAGTTTTTGGTTTAGAGATGCTTTCAGGCTGGAAAGAAAAAAATCCATGTGCCAACAGGGACCAAACATAACCTCTGATCCTACAGTTCTTGCTTGGGTAAAGCTCCTTGAAGTCAACAGGAGTTCCGTCTCTGTAAGGACTTCAGAATCAGACTACAAAAGTAGTTAACCCCACCAACCCTCTCCTCCATCTTCCTGCAGCAGTTCTTCTAAACAGATGGCAGGGAGCAAAGGGAGCGATGATCAAATGTCTACTGACCACAGCGGTGACCAGCAGCTAGCGAAACGCCAGTTCTGTATCTGCTCTCAACTTTCACTGCTAAGAGGCCAAAAAATTCTTTTTATATCTAGCGCTATTTGGAGCTATTGCAGTAGCGTCCAAACCCTTCCCCTTCCTTACACCGAATGCGGTAGAAGGAGTCTCTCTCTCTCTCTCTGTAATACTGTTAATTACAGGCACCAGAACTGGAGCTGTGGTGAAGGGACTGAAGGACATCTCGGGCTGAGGGAAAAACGCGGCCGTGAAACCTCGGCCAGTAATTTCTGTAAGTCCGAGCATCCACGTACGCACCGCTGCCTTCCCGCCTGCCTCCCGGGGGAAGAGGGCACGGGGATGAACCGGTGACGGCTGGAGCGGCCCCGGGGAGGGGCTGGGGGGCGGCGGGGCCGCAGACGAGCCCCAGCCCAAAGAGCGGCCTGGCCGTGCGCCCCCTCCCCAGCGCTACCCACGGCAGCCGGGCACCGAGCCGCGCACCGGCAGCGCTTCTGTGCCAAACGTGAGGACAAAAATAAAAATGGAAGACAACGGAACGAAAGGAGAGGGGAAGAGGGCAGAGGAGCGAGGCAGCGCTATTTTGCGGAGGGGAAGGGAGCGGTGCGCGGCGCAGGTAGGGGGGACCCCGCCGCCCCACGCCCCGCTGACCTGCCAGGCTGTTGTAGCAGTCAACCTCGATGGCCTCCACCGCCTGCCGCTGCTCCTCGCTCAGCCCGGCGGCGGCGGCGGCGGCGGCGGGAGGGCGCTGCCCGGCCGGCTCCTGGCTCAGCAGCAGCAGCAGCGCCTTGAGCTCCAGGAGGGCGCGGTGGTACTTGCCGATGGCCTCCCGGAATTTCTTGTCCTTGTAGCACTGCGCCCCTTCGCTCTTGAAATCCAGCGCCCGCCCAATGAGCTCCCCCGGCTCCGCGCCTCCCGCCGCCGCCGCCCGCGGCTGGGCGCCCCCCGCGGGGCCGTGCCCATCGCCCGCCCCGCGGCCGCCGGCGTTCAGCTTCCCCGCCGCCGGGCTCGCCCTCTCCATGGCCGCGGCGGCGCCGCCCGCCTCCCGCGCCGCCCTACGCGGGCGATGCCGCGGCACCCGCCGCCGCGCTGCCGGCCGTGCCCCCGCGCCGCGCCCCGGCTACGCCGCTCGCTCCCATCCTCCGGCGGCCGCCGCTCCTCCTCCCCCGCCCCGCAGCCCGCGGGGCGCCCGCCTCCGCCCGCCCCCGACACCGGGCACCGCCGCGACCCCCGCCCCGTGCGGCGTGGGGCGAGGCCGAGGTGCGGGGGCGCGCCGGCTCCGCTCCCGGCTGTCCGCGCTGGCCTGGCAAGGGGCGACTGCGGGCCCGGCCCCCCTGCTCCCCGAACTGACCCACCCCACAGCCTCCCCCCGGCCTGGGCTCCCTGCAGGCCCCGGTATCCCAGCCCCTTCCCCTCCCGGAGCCTTGCACCCCTCTTGCGCCTTAGGGTCTCACGTCCTTGTCTGCGGACTGGGATCCCCTCTCCTCCTTTCCCCACCTCACCCCAATTTCCCTTCTCCCTCGCCTCTCCCAGAGCCCACTGGTGGCCATCCACCACCCACACCTGCTAACGATCCCTCAAGGTGTTTTTTTGGTGTGTGCACTCCACATCGCTGGGCAAACCAGCCTGCTGCGTCCCCTGCATCAGGGCAGCAAAAGCGAAGGCCTGGCAACTGCCCTGGCACCAGCCGCTCGCACGCTTTTGGTTTTCCTGCATCAGGTTTTCCCATGCACTGCTGGAAAATGGGTTGATGCTCACTGATGCTCGGAACATTTCCTGGTTTGGGGGTTTCAGTGGGGAGTGGCTCTCCTCCTGCAGACAAACAGCGGAAGAACTGCTCTCAGCACCAGGCTTTGCTTTGTCAGGCCAAACACCATGTCTGTGTTGCGTATTAGAGCAGTTTGATGTGTGTTGGGTGCGTCGTTGCACCAATCTGTTTTGCAGGTCATACCTTGTGCTTAAAAATTGGAGGATGGATGAAAGTATAGTGAGATTTTTTTTCGATAATGTGTTAGGAGGCGTATTTTCATTACGCACGTAACTCTTGCATGGTAAAGCTGCAGCTGTGGTACAATGTGTTCAAGCTTCCCTCTGCAACAAGGAGGACAGTTTAAAGTGGAGCCTTGAGTTTCTCTTTGGGATATATTCAGCCTAGTGTGATGGCATTTGGTGGTGCAGTGCTGGGCAAACTGGGATAGCTGGGTAGCACAGCTCCATGTAAAGGTATTAATGCAGGTCTGGAACTGTTGCCTGGGTAACTCCTTGTTAGCAGGGCTAATAAGTTGGGCTTTATGCATCGGTGAGTTGCGCTGCTGATAGGGTTCTGGACCTTGCTAAGGTTGTGGTCACAACCGGTACGGAGATACAGCTACTCACTTGAATTCAAGAGCCAGAGCCTCAAGAAGAAGCAAATAGCATCATACTTGTGATAAAAGTATAATTTTGAAAATACTGGCATGAGAGAAATTAGAGCTAAGATATTCAGCAATGATTACATGACTTCAAGTGCTTTGATTTCCAGGTGCCCTACAAGACACATCTTCACAAAATCTTACTTTATGAAAATGGATGCTCAGCATTTTCAGGTACCTCAAGCCAGGAAGAAGAAAAATTACTTACAAATCTTGCTCAAAGTATGCGTAATCTAGAGTCAGGAAATCGTGGCGGGGGGGTATGGTGGTGGTGGGTATTAGTCACAGTAGCTAGAGTGGAATTGATGTGTGGAACCTAAAAATTGAGGAAGGAAAATTCCTGCTGGGTCATTTTTTAATCTGTCTGCTAGTCATATTGCACAAAGTAAGTTTAAGTAACTTCAGGGGTTTTGTCGTACTGTTATTGATTGCTATTCAGGAGAATTCACAAGGACAATGTATGTCCTCTTGTGCTGGAATGCTGACTTTGCCAGAGGAAAGGAGATTGCCACAGAGATTTAATTCCTCAGGTTTGAGCACCTACAGAAGCAATCAAAGAAGGGACTGGTTTCTTGGAGGGTGGTGCGGCAAAGTGACCTTGGGAGTTGATGTTGCTTCCCTCTTTCAGAGTTTGCCTGAGCCTATGGACTTACGTGGTACAGGGGGGCACTGAGACGTAGGTGACTTCTTCTCTCCCCCACTATGCATTAACCTTAAGGAAATCTTTGAGATTTCTTCCTTTGGTTACTGGTCAGCAGTGGATGCCTGAAGCAAGCTATGCAAAGCTGAAGTTTCTTACTGAAGAGTCTGGCAGTGGTCACTGCCAACATGGGTGCAGATGTGGTCAGAAGAAGTCACAAAATACTGACAAAACTGGGTGCTCCTCACGTTATGAACTATACTGGACATACTAAACTGTGGCTTAATCCTGAATGTTGCCTAAGCACCCAAATGAGTTTTCCATCTCGTAGTTCTTCCAGAACTGTCCAAGCTCTCTTCCTGACAGATTGCTGGTGAATTTGAAGAGGAATGTCACAACTGTGTAGATCCCAAAATGGACAATAACAGAAGTGTCTGAATGATTGCTTGTTGGCCAACTTAGGCTCTGTGTTGATACCAAACAGTATCCCTCAGCTGAGAGCTGGATCTCTCAGCCAGTCGATTTAAAGCTGCTGTTAAGATTTGCGCAGGATGACTGGCAAAGGTCAGTTGAGCCCATCAGCTCCTTCCTCCTAGAGAAGAGCTAAGTAATGTGTTGGCTACACTAAAATCTATAGGAAACATCGCAACATCAGTCATAAGGTCACCACATTGACCATTCTTGTAAGGGACCGTGCTTTTTTGTTTCTTTTTTCAAAGGGAATGTGGTGCTTGAGGAAAAACATGAGAAACTATCGCTTTTCCTACTCAGAGAAGATTTGTATTTGAGAGACACCTCACATATCATTTAACATATGATGTGATGTCCAGATCTAGATTTCAGTTGCCTGGGGCCCACTAGACTCCCCGTAGAGCCTTGCAGATGGTCAACACCTCTAATGACATCCAGCTTGAAAACCTGACAGGAACCTGAAATCATCAGAAAGAGTATGTTTGTATAGATACACTGGACTGTGAAATAAGGCATACATTCAGATAAAATGAAGCCAGTTTGCAGTCATTATCTGTATGCCATGAGATGAGGTCATGGTATTGGTCAGTATTAGCTGTCGTCGTGCCTGTCTTTCGTCCAAGGATGCATTTTTTTGTCCATAGAAGCAGAACGTGCTTATCTGTCTCATTCTGTAATAGATGGGGCGTGCCTGTCTGTCTGGATGCCCCTAGGTGCCGTGAGTATCTGAAACTGCCTGGGTGTGCCTGTCTCTCCTCCTCCGCATTGAGATTTCCTTAGCACGTTCCAAAAGCGTACACTTGCATTGCTCAGTTATTATTATTATTATGGATCAGTCACATGCTTCGTAGGGATATTTTAGGATCTGTGACTCACTAAACCATAATTTCCTGCTCATAGCTTACATGAAGAAAATCGTCTTTGTGGGGTCCTGTTGATGGTTGGGAGATGTGTTCTTGGGTGAAACTGTAAATATTGAGAAAGATACTGGGACACATATCTGTGTCTGTCTTCTGACCTTTCTCTAGATGTGATGGTTTGTGTCTGCCTAATGGGATGATTAATTTACAGGCAGGTGTAGGACAGATTCCTCCCATTTCAGGACAATGCTATAATGAACCTGGTAAGGCTTCTGAGGAGAGCTAAGGAGGCTGAGCACCTGGGCCCTGGTGGTGCATTTTCCTAGCTCAATGTGAATGTACTGTAGCCTTTATGCTGTGGGGTGAGATTTTTATAAATTGAAACTTTCAGGGCCGCTATGAGGACTCAAGTCTGTATACATTCAAAACCAGATACCAATTTGGAGAGCAGTATAGCCTGTCAGGTGTCAGTTCAGTTCTCCTTGAGCATTCATTGGCATTGATGGGACTGTTGGCCATGCAAGGATTGTTTCATCAAGCCCTTCATGAATAGTTACAGGGGCAAACCACCAGCCTCACCCCTTTCTGAATGGGCCAAAACCAGATTGTGATGGTGTCAAGCCCTTGTGAACAGGAGGAGACCCCCCACTGCCTCTGTTGAGCTACAGAATTCCCAAGCTGCAGTGAGCTTCCAGCATACACAGCTGCTGCTGCTACAGTCCGTCACCACCTTAGTCAATCATCCATTATTTATTTCTAAATCGTATGTAAAGCTCTGCACCATAGCCTTCATGTACAGGGAAAAGAAGAGACAGAGCTTCTGAAAGATCTGGGAAAACAAAAGCAGAGAAGCCCCTTTCCTTCGGAGGTTGTCTTATCCAAGGTCCTTATTCCTTATATCTAAGGAAGAGAGGAAAGGGAAATAAAATCATATGCGATGAAAGGTTGCCACCTTGTTACAAATTCCTTTGATCTCTTTGTATCGTTTGTTGCAGTCAACAATTCCTTTTAGCACAAGAGATCCTTTGTTTACAAGTGTTCATCAAATGCAACATAACTTTGCTTAGAGAGTATTGTGCATGCGTTTTCTTCCGTGGTCTGGGTTGTGTGATCGGTCAGTTGATCCTGCTGGGCTGTTGATGCCTACTGATTGCCTGGCTGAGAATCATTAATTAGGACTACAATGAATTTCCCAGGAACAGTATACAATCAAGGAATAACAGTGAACAGAAATGTGTGCAGGCAAATAAGAGTGTCTCCGTGACAAGCCATTCTTGGGTGTGTATATGAGCAGCATCTTTGTCACAGAAATGTTTGCTGATAAAGAATATTAAGAGGTAGATGGTTAAAAAGAACAGCTGTTCAGAATTAAAATGACTGTTCCAAATTCTGTTTTTAACATACTGTATTCTTTCATTCTTTTTCATAAAGACGACAACAAATTGCTAAGAGGCTTAACCATGGAGGCTAAAGGACCCAGGACAGGCCAAATCAAAACCATTTACCATCATTCCCAGTGTTTCTTTTTGCACTTTAATTAAAAATGAGCACTCCGATTTGCAGATCAGTCGCACTGGAAGGGAATGCTGCCAACAAAGTTTGAGAAACACTTCTCTTAAAATCAGTTGTTGACAGCCCATCTGTAGGCTGCATCTACCATCTCTCAAGTGAACCCCAGTTTTCTGGGAAAGCTCTTGCACTTTACTCAGGCTGGACTGAAGACCAGCGAGGTCGATTCCTGTGTTGTGTATGAAAAGAGTAGATCTGGAAAAAGAAACACCCACATCTCTCTTATCAGACAGATATTTAGAACTGCAAAGTAAGCACTCCTATATCTTTCAGCCTTCATTTTTCCTCTATCTTATCTACCAGCATCCAAGGCTGTCCTAATTCTGAAGGCACATCTACACCAGGCGAAGGAGCATGGTGTGAGGTTTTTGAGTTAACAGTGACCTAGATCTGACTTGAGAACGATGCTTTTACTGAGACCCTAAGGAAGCAGACCCTGCCTCCACTGTCCCCATTATTACTGCCCCGGGGAGACCTGCAGAACTGCTTTATGCTATGCCATGGCCATACGGGCGCAAGTTACTGTGCATCAGCTGCTCCGCTACTTCTGGCCCTTCCTGAAGGTGAAGACACTCATTCCCATAATGCTGAAAGACTGCATATTGTGCAGCATTAGTGGGAAATGAGCGACTGCGCAGAAGCAGTTACTGCAGGGCTGCTCGTGCCTGGCATTCCCTTACTGCCCAGGTAAATGGCAAGTAGTTCAAGGTTAGTAGAGATCACTTAACTCCAAGAAGTGGACCAGGTGACACTTGGGGTTCAGATCCATATGGGAGTGTGGAGTAAGTCACTGAGGTTTGAGTCTTATCAGAGAGTATGTGAGTGTAACTGGAAATTGAATTACTGAACAATGTAAAAAGAATCTTAAAATGCACTGACTCCCCATAAATCTTGAATTGCTGGCACTCAGGAGAGAAACGCCATCCAGTGAGCATCAGCAGTAAAGCCTGCTCTGTTCATGAGTCCACATTAGGACTGTTACCTAGTCTTTACGTCATGCTTACACCTTCAAGATCAAGCATTGCTTGCAACTGCACTCCAGGGAAAGCGCATATTTATCATTACTTGCCCATTACCTACATAACTAACACCAGCACCCCTGGGTTGAACTCACACATGTAACTCTCGTTCAGCCGAATTCTTCCACGGCAACATACAGACACACGACAAATGTGCATCTAACTACCCTTAAGATTGAAAAAAACTCTCTCTCTCTGTTTTGTGGCTCAATCTCTGTTTATGAGATTAAAAATGAAGCGTGGGAGCAAATGGGGACGCTTGTGCTTCTAATTGCTTGCTTTGTGCGACAGCCAGATAGCGTGAGGCACAGCTATTCCCAACCCTTCTTACAGCTGAACTGCAAGAGGAAAACTGTGAGCGCTAATTTTACAGAGCAGGCAGGCCTGCTAGAGAGGAGGCTGCCTTTTTAATACCTGTTCCAGCGACTTGCGAAGGAGTTAAGATCTCACAACAAGCAGAGTTATCCGGAAAGTTCCTAGTTTGGTGACATCTGTGAAAACCGGGGGGCTTACATGAATCGTCTCACACCTGGCATCCGTTTTCATTGCCTCGTGTCATGGGGCGATCTTCGCTCGGGTGACAATTCAGTGCCTGCCAACTGCGTCGTTCCCGACCGGTACCAAATCCTGGCCTCGGGGAAGGCTCCTGCTGTGCGAGACGTGCCCGACTGGGCTGATGTCAAAGGGGAAGCTTCTCCTCTTTTCCTGCCTGATCTCAAAAGTCCCCGCGAGTGGTAGATGGTGATCAGACGCGTGGCCTCCAAGGAGAAGCAGGCTATTTCAGGAAGTGTGGCTGATGATGCAGTAAATGGTACTCTCCCCTAAGACAGCACTTAGCCGCTCTGTCGGCAGGCTGGCAGGCCCTGCAGCTCAGTTAGCTATGCTATCTTTGGAAGAGAGGTGAGATGAAGGTGTTTTATGCTCCTGACCTTTAATACGCTTGTGCTGTTACTGAGTTTGAAGTGTAAGCTGCAGGGCCTGGGTCAAATTTCAGTGTAAACGCATTCACACTTGCCTTTCCAGCTGGATATAGCTATTCTGCTTGCTTTTCTCTTTCCTAACATGCTGAGGGTGCCGCAGCGCACAGTTAAGCAGATGGCTCGCTTCATCCTAGAGACGCTTCCATTTCTGAGCATGGGGATTCTTCTATCTAAAGAAGTGCTTGCGTGAAACCATATGAGCGAAAGCTGCAGCGGAGAAGAACTGGAGATCTTTAAGGTCCATACGTATGGGTGATCTGCTCACAAGAAAGCAGAAAAAGGGAGAAAAGCTCTGAAAGAGGACCGCTTCTTGCTGCATCCCCAGAATTCATCAACCTGCAACATGTGGGGTTTTCTTGAGGATATGCAGTCCCAGGTTTGCTAGAAACAAATTTGTGAGGTCTGGGGAGCGCAAAGCCCCAGGCTGCATGGTCACAGGCTTGCCATCTGTGTGTGATCCTAGTAGCATCAGGCCTGCAGTTCACATGTGAGGTTCTTGGCTTTCTTCTTCTTTTGCAAAAATGGTTCTGTTCCCTATTCAGGCAGCTTTCCAGGCCAGACCTCATCTCCCAGGACACTGCAGTGATGGAAGGTGGCCAGTGCAGTGTGGTATCAGTATAACTCTGTGTATACCAGGAGCTTAAGTGAACCTTAAGTGAGGAAACAGCTTTGCTTCATCCTGCAGAGAGAAGATAGATTGTAATGGACCTTGATCTATGAAAGCCTTTCAAACTCATTTAGAGGGGCCACGCGATATTGCAAATGTAAGGTCCCAAGTGTGGACACGTGGAGATTAGCACTATCACTATTTAATTGTAGCTTACTGAGGATTTCACTGCAGAAAATGTATTTAGTGGTTTCTGCAATGCACTGTTGTTGCATTATTATACTCTGAAAAGGTATTTCTTTCCTCATAAGCTGTTGTGCACGGCTTACACTAACACGATCGGCCCGAGGAGAGTCCGTCCGAAGAGTAGTCTTTATGGCCCTCCTCATCTGCACACAGCTGCCACAATAATTTCTCAGCCCTGAGCAGGAGCATCCTGGCAGGTCAGGGAAGGAGCTTCCTGGTGTTGGGGAGATTTTGGCTGCTGTCTTGGCATTTGAGTTTTCTCTGATGTTTTGAGATTTTTTCCTTGTTGCTGCCTGCCTTAGGTCTTCTCTGTGCCTTTTCGATGATTTCCCAATTCACTTCTGCATTTTGCGTGTCGGTGAAATGTTCCTTGGCCTGGTGGCTTGGCTCCCAAACGTCATTGACAGGCAATATGTGAAGACTTTGGATGAAATGTCCTTGGTGAATGCAAAAATGCATACGTATACGTGTACATGAACTTACACACACAGGAATTAGAGTCCTTAGCTAAATCAGCAGCAATGGGAATGCAATCCAGAGACTTTGGTTCTTAAAATAAACAGTTGCAATTATAAAGTATCATTTTCAACATTGCTGTCATGTAGCTCTATTTGGGCTGTTTGTAAATTAGGCCATCTAAAATGTGGGCAAGCTGCAACATGGGTCAGTTTTGCTCTGGAGAAATTATCTTGTACAAGTTGTGTCCCTCAGGTAATACAAGGTTGAATGACATAAAGCTTGAAATACTTCGAATATGACTGATAGAGCAATATAAAATACATTGCATCAGAATACACCAGCTAAAAAAAGGTAATTTCAATGCAATGTTTTCCAAATTTCTCAGAAAAGAACTCCATTGTAAGCTGCATTCATGATGCTCTTTCCCTGCCCTGCAGTTGCTTTAGAGGATCAGAGTATAAAAATCATTAAAAATATAGCATGTGTTGTCAGAGAACTATGGGGAATTGCTGCTTTGAGCATCTAAAGCTGGAAATTCCTTTGTCTTGGATGGCAGCTATGAGCTTCCTGTCCTGACACATCAATAATGTGTTTCCTCCTTCATAATGTCTTATTTTAAAACTTTAATATATACAATATATAGTATTTACTAAAACCAGAGAGATTGAAAAAGTAATTTTTTATTCTAGTCCAATGTTTCTGTAAAATACTGCGTGGTTTCAAGGCAGATAGCAGTTAAATACTACGTAGGGAAAGGAGGAAATATACTTCTAGCAGGGATTTGAAAAATGGAGACTCAGTGGTCTAGAGACCATCAGGTGGATGGTCCAGAGAAGGCACTGAACAGGACCTTCGAAATCAGAGGTTGTGAGCATATGAAAGCACAAAGACAGAGTGGAAAGAGGAAAAGATGAACTAAAAGGATGTCATGGAGGAAGAAGAAAATGGAAAATACTGCAATAAAAATAGTACCTTTGCACTTCAGTGAGGAAGCAATGGATGTTTGAAGATGGAGCTGGTGCAACTTCTTCAAAGATAAGCTGATGGCTAGAACACCTATATAAACCAGGATTTCTAGAGCAAGGACAGAGGCCACAGCAGGGCAGGAGTGAGGAAGCAAAGCTAAATGTTGGTGGCAGTGAAAAATCCATGTTGAGGCATAAACAGGCAAAATGCATAAAACTTTTTTATCTGTCATCACCCTACAGGTAGCATTTGGTATCCAGGTGACTGTTCTCCGGAGAAGCCAATTTAATCCTAAATTAATTAAAAAAAAAGGCCAGACTTTTTTAGTAATCCCTGTGGCAGGAATAGCAAGCAGAATTTGTCTGAGCCCTGACTCACTATTTTCTTCAGACAAATCCATGAAGTGACACGCATTGGTTGTTTTCCAGATTGTACCAGAGGTGGCTTGTAGTCAAGACTCCAAAGGCATGGATCTCTACAAATAAAACAAGGAGATACTATTCCTAAATGAGTAACCAAACTTACCAAGATGGGCACAGTGGTTAAGGAGAAAACTCATTTTCTAAACAGGGACAAAAAGGGGCTTGATCTGGTCCAGATGAAGTCAGTAAGGCACCCCTTCAACAAAAGATGGACTTGCAAAATCCTTGTTGCATAAATTCAGAGGTCTGTGCATATACAAGTAAAGTACATGGGCATATGGGACAGACTTTCTGAGAGCCTGTCTGCAAAGCTACCAAATCTACAGTAGATAACAGACTTTGCAGCTCTCTAGGATTTTCTCAGACCAAGGTCAGATGCAGTGTATGAGGAATTAATCTGAAACCAGGCTTTTCTTGCCCTCATAATTTGTATTAACCAAATCTCCACTGACTGAACAGAAAGAAAATGGACACTTTTCTTCTAAAATGAAAATATCTGTATTAATATAGATTTATGAAATTACTCATTGACCATGCCTCTGTGCTTCTCTGATTGCATCTCCCGTCAACTACCCACTGACTTCAGTATCCAGGTTTCATTTAATTCTTAGTCCATTGGTTTTCAATTAAGGATGGTTTGCTCATGAGGATCAGCCTAGAAAAATCTCTCACTGGGCTGTTGCCTTCCTTTATTGTGTTGCACAGTTATTTACCTCTTCTCATCACAGTGCTAGGCTTAAAAATACCAGTACTGAGAAATGCAGAGCAGTTAGAAGAATAAGCTATGCTTGATCCTCTTAGCAAGATTGCTCATTCTGTAGTGGGAGGCTTTGGGGATGGTGGGAATTGGGCCAGTCTGCTGGGAGTAATGGGGTATGTCGCAATTGTCCTCGTGTTGTTTACTTGCTAGCCCATTTGGTATTTGGTTTAGTTTATTGATTATTCTTTTTGCTTTGTGTTTAAGGGTTCTTCCTCCAGTAAGTCATACATTACTACAGTAAACCCGACGTTACTAAATGTGAAGGGCTCCGCGTAAGCCACACAGTTTACTAAAATTACTCTTAGGTGATGCCCTCTGTAGACAGGTACCCACGAGAACAGGAGACACCGCCACAAACCCACCCGCTGATACCACCGCACGGGTGAACGCATGCTCGTGAGCTGCACAGAGCTCTTGAAGATGCCGATTTCAGAGAGGGATCCCTGCAGCATGCCGGGGCAATGAATGCAGGGGATTAACCTTTGGGAGCACGATCCAGGACAGGTGACAGGGGCCCGAGGTTAAAGCCCAACCTCTTAGCAACACCTCTGTGCATCTCGGCAGAATTACCTTCCCACCTCTCTCTCCTGAGTCTCTCCCACTTCTCCCAAAGACCCAGCCCATCTCACATGTCCCACCGGCACCACCTGCTGGGATGAGGCTTCTCAGCTGCATCTCTTCCGGGGTGTTGGGGATCAGGGCCAATATCACTGTGCGCAGGAGGCCACCTTAAAAGTGTATGATGTGTTTTTAGCATTTTCCTGGTGAATGAGGGAATGAAGAGATGACAGTAATGGACAAAATACTTGGAAACTTGCTTCTAAATATTGGAGCAGGTCCAGCAGAAGGCCACAAACACGATCAGAGGGATGGAACACCTCTCCTAGGAGGACAGGCTGAGAGAGTTGGGGTTGTTCAGCCTGGAGAAGAGAAGGCTCCAGGGAGAGATAACAGCAACATCTTTGTAGCGTCATTGATGATTTTTTCCTTCTGTTTGAGAGGTGATATTCTGACATACCCGTGCACTCATAAATCAAGTGTTTATCTTCTCAATCAAGAGAGGACTCAGGGTTACAGAAATGAGAAACACAGCTCCTAAAAAAAACTAGATTCTGTATGTCATTGAGAGAAGCTGTTGCTTTGAAAATTGGTGCAGGAGGATGATACACTTATGATCTGCAAAACAAATGCTGTATATAGTCACTTCCACTCCATCAGCAGTGAAAAGGCAGTCAGGCTTCAGAAACGTAATATTTGCAAATGGGAAAGTCAATGTCTCCTGACCTGAAAGGCCTGAGATCTTTGGGGTAAAAAACAAGAATTTACAACACTTGATATATACTGTATTTTTCCCATAGACAGACTGAAGGAGATTGTAAAATGTACTGATAAATATGATAAATAATGGCTATAAAAATAGGTATGAATTTTAACAAATGAGATTCATAGAGAGAGAGAAATGTGTGATGAATACACCTTTCCATGCCCACTTTTGTAAACGTTCAAAGACAGAGGAGACATTTGATCTGCCATAAAAACAGCTGTGAATGAGAAAGTAGAAAACCCATGAGCACTAAAAAAAATCAGGCTACAGCTTCTATATCCTTGATACTCACCTGAGATACAATCTGAAATGATCAGTTACTCTGCCCAGAATGGAGTCCAAGGTTTTGTCTCAAAGGCTAGTAAGTCATAAGCTATAAAATGTTCCTCTCTGCTCGTCTTTTCCTTTTGTGAGTTGCATAGATGGATAATATGGATGGAAAAGATACTCCAGTCATCCTGGAGCTTAAGTCTGATGGACATTGCTTTCGCCACAGCTCTGATAGTGGATTTACAAAGGCAAGGACACTCATTTAACCCAACCTTCCTTAAATCCAAATCCTCCTGTAACTTGGAATTAAAAAAAAAAAAAAAAATTAACACTACTGAGAGATTTGGTAAAGTGGCAGAGGCTAAACAATGGTTATTTTGGGGCTGGGTGAACCAGACCGTATAGGTTGGTAAGGCTCATGATGTCCTTTTTCAGTACAGAGCCCAGGCTGATTACATAAGGGCATTTTCTGCTGGGCAGAAATGCAATTTCTTACAGATGCAATTTCTTACAGATGCAGTGCTCTATACATGAAGGAAACACTTGGCTGCTGATTTGTCCCATACTGGGGAAGCTTGACCTGGAGAAACAGTCCCATTGATGGAGGGTGCTCATTGTCCTGCCTTACCTTTTGTTCCCTCATACAACAGTCTACACTTCAGGGCACTGAATCAAGCTACGAAGGTCAGTCATGTGGTGTACTGCTGATGGTAAATGTTAATTTCTGACAGATTTGTAGGACATATAGCTTGTCTGTATTCATCTCCTGATGTTCCTATTATCATTATTTATCACTGGATCATGATAGCTTCTGAGTCCCAGTGGAGCCCCACTGTGCTAAGTGCTATAGAAACACATGCCAGCTTTGCTGTTTTGGCTTCACTCCAGTAGATCAGCTAAATTCATCTATCTCCTGCCTTGCTATTCTGACTTTTTTCCTGTTCAATAGAGGGGATATTTAAAACACTGGGGAGAGGAGAGTAGGGGGAATGATCAAATAAGATCTTTTGCTCATTAATCCATAGGTGTTCTTGCTCCATTCTCCATTGCACTGATAGAAAAACATGACTAGTTGCTGAATGTGCAACTATCCCAGCATATTCTGTAAGTTGCCACATGCCTACTGACATGTATGATCATGTATGATCTGCAAAGCAGAGTTGTGCGCTGGCACTTTCCATTATACAGATGAAGCTCTGGTATCGGTACAGGCTTGTCACTTGTTGGAGCACATGCTGAATCTCTGTGATGTGAGCTTAATTAATTTAATCTACTCTTTCCTTTCAAAGTCTGTTTTAAAATACCCACAGCTGGCCCACGCCTGGCTGATGTGGTCAAGAGAATATCCCCAGATGGAGGTTTCTCGCATGTGCAAAATGCACTGGACAGTGTCCTCCTGCTAAGCTAGATTGTTTCCAGCTTTGTACATTGTGAGGACAGGGTCACACTACAGCCTCTTTAAGTTTCTGTGAAGTGCCACAGCAAGACTAATCTCAGTCTCGAATGCTGGAGAGTGCAATGCCAGCATGATGGTCTGATGTTTTTCTGATACCCAAAGGGATCAACCTTACTTCTTTGGGACTAGACTGAAGCCAAAGATGAGGTAATCTATATTTGGAGAGGAAAACCCATCATGTTTTAATGCAGCCTGTGATAGGAATTTTGCTACTCCTGCACGAGAAGGGATGGATGCTCCTGAGAGTGGGATTCCTCTGCAAATTGCAGTCTAGAACTATTGGAGGAGACTTACGCATCTGTATTAGTTCCCTGAGCCCATGCTGAACTAGTATTTTCCTATCATGTAGAGGATCTTGTAGCTTAGAGGCTATAAAGCAACGAGGTGAAGCCTATAGTGATGTTCTTCGCAGAAGCTTCTGAATGGAAAGGAAGAGGAGCCCCTACTGCCTCAGCCACACTTGCAGCGACTGAGTAAATCCCCTCTCTGAAAATACCCTGTGCAAACTAAGCAGGCAAAAGCCCCATGTAGCTGTTGGGCTGAAAGGCCCCCATAAACTCATGCCACCTGTACCAAACTGGAATCTTCCTCTGCCCAAAACAGTGTCCAATTACCTCGCAGATAACCTTCGATAATGCAGTATTACCCAGCAGAGAAGGAACACTTTGCTATAGGTAATTTTTCAGAGGGCCAGCAAGTGCACCAAGTTCCCCACCTTAGGTTAGTTCAGTCATTAGCATTAATTCTTTCTGTCTCTGGGCCCAGGGATGAGCAGCCCTGGCTATGCGGAGCCAGGGGTCAATGCTTGGGTGACTTGTCTGCCTTCAACATTGCATAGTGTTGAGGCACAGATGAAGAGTGGAATAGCAGTCAGGATGGAAATAATATTTTTTTATCACTACCTGTTGGGAGGGAACATGTAAAATTCCTGGGAAGGAAGCAGAGGTGTTAGGGTTACCAGGCAACCAACACCAGTAAAAAATAATGTGAAAGGAGAGCAGGGAAGAAGGGATCCAATCAAGGACCTGTCTGGCCAATTAGGCACCCGAGACAGTGATAGAGTGAGCACATTAAGATTTCATAGTAGGTGAGGAAATCTGTTTTAGGGAGGCAGAAGGTGCAGAAAAAAAAGGTATGTGACTAAATGGACAGAGCAGAGATGAAAATTACTCACTGAACTGAAATAAAACCCTTTATTTTATGCATTATAAGGCCTGGGGTTGTTCAAGCAGAAAGACTATTGGAGGTTTCATTCATGTTCTGCCACCGAAGCTGATTGCTGGGTTTTGCCACCCTCTCCAATCTTGAAACACAGAAATGAAGCATTTATTTTCACTTCCTGATCTGGTCAGCCCCTCCACATTTTGCATCTTCCCACTGGGCAGCACAGGGCTCACTGCCAAACCAAAGCCCTGGTTTTTAATAGAAAATACAGTAGACCGGGAAAGCAAAGCCTGATTTCATTCATCAAACTAGAAAGACTCTTAATTTATTAAAACCTTCTTTCAGATCAGCCAAGTGCCTGACCAAGGTCATAAAAATCAAGGACTTCACAATTTGGCCATACTAGGGTTTGTAATTCACAATAAAATGATGGCGTTCAAGGCTTACTGAGAGGTATTCTACAAACGCTACGTCTGTGGTGCGGTCCGGAGATTGGGATGCTCAGGTTGTTAGGCACGTGCAATACGGAGGATGCATGGGGAAGCGATTGCTTTGCTTTTCTTCCCTTCCCTCTCCCGGGCAAGCCTTGGCTGTCAGCAGTTGCTGCCTGCTCGCTGCCTGATCTGCCCTTTGGAAACTGGGTGGAAATGAAACACCAGTTGACTTCCGATCCAGCAAACAAGTGCAGACAAGTAGAGCCATGAGGGATGGAGGCTGTGCTCTGGGGTTACCTGACAGCTCGATCTGCGTCTTCATGCTGAATGTCAGTCTGCGTCTGACCCGTGCGGCTGTCCCGACACGGGGCAGCTTCTGCGTCTCCCACCAGTCCCCTCTGGGTGACCCAACACCTGCAGATCGGGCTTGTTGAATCCTTCCCTGTCATGGGCTTTTGCATTGATAATGCCAGTGCAGCAGCAGAGGCGCTACCATCAGAGACGCCTGCAGAAACACAAAAGCCAGCATCCGGAGCTTCGGTGTGGTTTTAATACGTGATCATGCGTGAGATGACATAGCTAGTGCTTCTTTCCTTGGGAGCTCATTTCCCCTCCTGCCTGCAGTTGTTAGCAGCCATGTGGCATCCTGACATTTCATCTTTATTAACTTCTTGGCAGAACCCTTTTGGGGTTTATTGGGAGATTAATTGTTTTCAGGAAGCTTTTAGACCGTTAGCAAGGTTTTATAATTTTTTTCCCCATTCCTTGGAGCAGGTGACTGTAATAAACCACTATGAGATGCATTAAAATGCTCTGAGGATGCCAGGACCATCACTCTCCTCACCGTCCCCCAGCTTCTCTGCTTTTTGCAGCCCGGAGCTGAGAGCAACGAGGGGGGACCCAGTTTTGAAGAGGGCTCCAGCTGCAGCCATCGTTGCAGCCACTTTAGTTAGATCTTCCCTGTGGCATTTTTCCAGGAGGAATAAAGAGCACACAAGCCTGGCTATTTTTTTCTGTAGTCAATGCATGTGATTAGCGGTATTTATAAAAACTGTGCAGAAAACGGCATCTCGGGAAAAGGAAAAGTACAGGCAGATGCACTGAACGAAAGGAGAAATTAACAGACTTTGAAGTCAGCAAAAGTGCCTGATTAAGGATTTAAAAAACAGAATTTTGCAATTTGGCTGTGCTATGGGTTTCTAAAGCACGATCAACGATGGCTTTTGAGGCCTACTGGAAGCTATTCTGTAAATGACTGCATATGCAGTGCCATCTGAAGATATTGGTAACATTGTCATTGTTTTCAGGGTGGAAAGAAGGAAACTTCACCAGCAAAAATGTTAAAACAAAATAAGGCAGATGAACTCATAGTAGCCCACTCAAACCTTCCCTCTCCCCCCTTTAAAATTTCATGATTTCAGCATTTTCCTTGCACTTCCCATAATTTTCTATCACTGGTTTGTTCATTTTTTGATGTCTTTCCCTCAAACGAGAAGATAAGTATTTAAAAGGACATTTTCCCATTCCTATTTACTATAAAACCAGTAGCAAAACACTCATTTCATAAGTAATTCAAGTCCAGCAATTTTGCATTAGCACAGGAATTTAAATCCCCCTGTGCTTCACTGCAGAACTAGATTTGCCCAGAACACAGAATGGGACTTGGAGCTTTTTACTATTAATCTGCAAGTTCAAACACACGTTGGTGGAATTCAAAGTGCTGTGATGATCTCCTTGTTCAGCAGGCTCTAATATGTTTTGGAAACTGCCCAGAGTATAATGATAAGGATCCATATGCAATACGTTTCACCTGATGGTGTACAGCTACTTTATTTATTCCCTCTCCGTGGACTGCTAGAGATGTGCACAGAGATGGTTTTCCTTCCATTTATAGATGCAGTTGTTTCAAATTTGATGTGTTTATTTGAGACTATAAAGGGAGTCCTTGGTAGTGTCCTCACTGTACCCATAAAATGATTGGAGTGCTCAGTGCTACCAGTCCTGCATCCACTGGAGATAACAAACATTGTAAATTAGGGGCAGTCTCTTTTGATATGTATGTGCAGCACCTAGCAGAAGGGACCATAGTAGGATGAGATTCCTCGTTAGCTCTGACCAGAGAAATACACATAAAGAATTCCACTGGGGGGAAGGTGACATTAAATGACATCCAAACACCGGGGCATGAAAAGGTGCCACCTTTTATCCAGGTATTTTATGCATTTTTAAAACACCCAAATGGAATGAATATGTCTAAATATTCATTGCTTAAGGTGTCTTTCTTTGACATTAAAAGCAGTGTGCATAAATTCCTCATTTTAGCTGACAGCTTTCGGAAGCTCTCCATCTGTAATCCAGACGTCCTGCTAACAAGGACAGAACCGCAATACTCGTTAGGACTCTCCCCTTCAGAGGCAGCCAAGTGAAAAAGCCCTAGACCTTTATGCTGCAGTAGAAGGTGAAAATGTTCCCAGATGAACGATTCTTTCCAGCAGTGCTTTGGCTGGTCTCACCATGTAATTGAAGATTGATTGTAAGCCATCAAATCTCACTATTTCCCATCCAGGAGTCTCTGCTTTTCAGCCCCTCACTCATCCGAAGACATACTTGCTGAGGAGTGGTGCAGAGTCAGCAGGAAAGATGGGCAACGTGAATAATTAATATGGAGGTTGAGTTCCTATTTGCCACTGCAGAGAAATGGCTTGCACGAAAATAGAATGAGACAGGGCATCAGACTTGCCCCAGAAGGCTGGCTGTTATGTCTGTTGGCATTTCTGCTCTCTGGAAGGATTGTTCATGACAGGGATATTTAAATGGCAACCTGTCATAATTTCATTTGGAAACACTCTGCTGTGGCTAATGCTAGAGAGGTGTGTTCGGCAAAGGTAGAAACTGCTAACAGGTAGCAGTTAACTAACGAATGGGGATCTGCAGTGTGTGTGCACACCTGAATTACCGGGTGGAAAAGCATGTTATACAGAATATTATCATCTCAGTAGCAAGGACAAGCACTCAGAAATAAGAAAATTGAAAAATTAGGCTTAGCTTTGATTTTTAATGTAGTTGTGCCATTAAAGACTATCAAGTGCCATATTTTCATGGCATTCATCTGTATTCAGCATTAAGGATGGATGATGCTCATCTATTCTTTTCGCTTTCTTCCACTGTTCAATCTTGTTTGCTTATTTTTTGCACATTAAGCAAATCCTGGTTTGGAGCAGGAATTATTAATTTCCTCATGTCACTACCCACCCCAGCATCATAATATTTTTGCAGACATTATTACACAAACCACTCAGAGCTAAGGGACCTGTTATCACCCCCCTTTTAGAGATGCAGTCGTGAGGCACAGAAATTACAAAAATCTTATTTTGGGTGCTTAATCTGAGAGGGATTTTGGAGAACTTGACTTCTCAGAGTGCAGAGAATTATAAATACACAAAGCAAGACCACCATAACTTCATTTGCAGCAAGGGCTCAGCACATTTATAGATCAGATCCCTGGTGTCAGCCTCCAACAAATGGGAGACTGAAATTACTGTGCAACTGTGAAATGTTAGGTTGAAAAAAACTTCATTAGTATAATGTATGCCTATGTCACTGGGAAGAATAGAGTCCAGTTCTGCAAAGCAGCATTCTTCTGCCTTAACTCTTTGATCCTGTCACTTTCTGTAACTTCACTCAAGACCTTGACACCTTTCAACATCTGAAACACGTAAGGCAAATGTTCTGCAGGCAACTCTGCTTCACGGAAAGCAAACCCACTATATCCACAAGTCATATAGCAACTCTAACATATTGAACGAGACAGGAATCCTGGGGATAAAAAAAAAGAAGGATATGTGGTTATGCAATTAAAGTCTGTCTCCTAATGCATCAGTACAAGAGGATGGAATGAAGAGCAAATAAGCAGCGTCAGCTCTGGTTTGTCCTAACTTTATGATTGCTGTCATACAACAATAATATCACTTTTCTGTACTTTATACACACTATACATGTCTCTAATAGAAGGGGAAGAAATTCCATCACCAGTTATCACCCCGATGTGCCATCAGTGAGGTGGTAACCTCCAGGCTCACTTCACAGACCTTGCTGCTCCCAGCGAGGGAAGGGCTGATCCCAGCAGCCCTCCGCAAAGGCTGGGGTGAGATGGGCGCGTGGAGCTAACGCTAGTGGGACGCGGGGGTATTGGGCGCTCTGTGCTGCAGATTGGTAGATTGCAGTTGTCAGTCAAGTGAAAAAGCTTGTTAATCTTCGGTGTACATATGTTCTTCTACCCACTGAATGTTGTTCTTCACCCTATAAATGTCTGGTGATATCACTTAAGAGTTAAAATTCCAAGGACCAAACCTCAGGACAGGAACTGTGCAGTGTTCTGATGGTGTGATCGCAAACATCCCGTATTATTCCCACATGGCAATCTAAATCAGGGCTAGCCCAGCCAACTCGACCGGACTGGGTGTGATGCTCAGCAGGAGCCGGCAGCCCACATCTCTTTCACTTTGAAAGTGACTGGCAATTACTAGAGGGCCAAGATGAGGTGAAAACGATTGTTTTTAAACAAAACAGCTATACCTCTGTTTTTGAACAAACAGCTCAGAATTATCATTAAAAATGCATTTCGTTTTCGTCACTAATGCCGTCATTTTCTTTCTGCATCACTCATGGGTGAACAGCAGCGGTTGTCGTGGGAGGCTGGGGCAGCCCAACCCTTTGCTTCACGCTTGTGTTTCCCCGGCCAGCGACTGCGTGCTGGGACCAGGGACGTTCTCACGTCCTGTCCCGTCCCGTCCCGTCCCGTCCCGTCCCGTCCCGTCCCGTCCCGTCCCGTCCCGTCCCGTCCCGTCCCGTCCCGTCCCGTCCCGTCCCGTCCCGTCCCGTCCCGTCCCGTCCCGTAGGGATGGCCGATGACCGCCTTCACACCAGCTGGCCCCGCCCCTCTGTCGGAGGCCCCGCCCACTCCCCGCCCCTCCAGGCGTGGCGCCGCTCTCGCCTGCCGTCTCTGTTGCCGGCGCCGCTCTACCCCGCTTCCTGTCCTCGCCGCCACCCGCTGTCGGGGCGCCGGGCGGAAGTACGCGGCGCGGCCATGGCGGCGGTGGATATACGAGGTAGGGCCGGGGTTGTATGTGGGCGCTCGGGGCTCGCTTCCCGCGGGTCCGGGTCCGGGTCCGGGTCCGGGTCCGGGTCCGGGTCCGGGTCCGGGTCCGGGTCCGGGTCCGGGTCCGGGTCCGGGTCCGGGTCCGGGTCCGGGTCGTGACGGGGCCCGCTCCGTGTCGAGCTGTGGGCCCTGCCCGCCGCCCTGGGCTGAGCACCGCCGACGGGCGCGGAGCGCGAAGTGGGCGAGCTTTCCCCGTGGGGCGGAGCGCGGCGGGCCTGGCTGCTCCGGGGCAGCTGCGGCTGAAGGAGGAGGCTGGTGTGATGGCCACCATCGCGGCTGGCTGGAGGTTGCTGTGCTGATAGTATTCGCTCCAAGGAGCGCCCAAGTGACGGGGTGATGAGGTGTGGCCGAAGGTGCGAGGGTAGCACCGCTGCTTCCTTTGTTAGTGCTTTATTATTTATTCGTGTAGGGGCAATGGAGCTACTGAGTTTGTTTGCACGCCTTTGAAAACTCTGCACAGGAGAGTTTAGTAGCGTTACTAATGCATCTATGTCACGAGAAGGAACTGGGAGGAAAAACTGTACAAAAAGCAGTTTTCTTGGGCATGAGGCAGGTGAGGAGGGTGTGTTCAGGGCTGCCTTGGGAAAACAAGCCTCCCTTCTGGTACAGTTCTGCCTTTTCTGGTGGAATAAGGGGGTCGTGGGGTGAGAGGTAATGTAAGGGAAGAACTAAAATGAGATTTTTAGCTCTGAAGTGTGGAGGAGAGTGGGAGACACTGGCATGTGTGGGACTTGCATGAGACCAAAGCAGCGAATGAGGTTGGTAATCTTTGCAGCGCTTCGGGTTGGTGTGGTGAGGCAGGCCAGATGTTAGAAAAGCCAGAAAGCAAGCTGAAAACAAGAAATGCTTGGGTGGGAATTCGGGGATAGGAAAAGAAAGAGAGAATGTTTTGAATAAGGGGTGATATTTGAATGAAATATTAAAGGAGGTTTACATTCTAAACAAAATACAGGTTAAGCTACTGTGAAGACTTTGAACTTTGAGAGAGAAAGAAGGGTTTGAGGAGACAGGAGAAAGGAAATTATTTTTCTCCATAAGGGTTCCTGAATGGAATCACAGCAAAAGCCTGTGTCTTAGAGTCTCAGAGGATGACCAAGAGTAGATATTTAGGGAAAGCTTGTGAGGGGTTAATTTTGATAATGCCACAGAGGCTTTCTCTTTTTTTTTTTTTTCTTCAAATTCCTACTTAATGATGTCCGCAGTCCTGTTTGCATTTGACTTCCTTCTTTCAGATTGTGGCAAGGAGCTATGTGGACAGATAATGGAGGAATGCTGTAGTAAGTTATTAGCTGGTGTGAGAACCTTCTGTCTTAATCCAGATCATTTAAGCTCCCTCAAAGTCTTTTGTCCAATATGGTTCAATATATTAAGCAGATTTTGAGGCATACTTCTATTTTTAAGCTGTCAAACTATTTTCCTGTTCCTCCCGGTTTGTCAAAGCCTAGTGTTGGGCTATCCAGCCGGCAAGCAAACACCTGACTCTTGCATCTGTGATGCAAATTTCACAAAAAATGCTTTAACAAGATGCCCTGTTTTTGAAAGGAAAAGGGAAGCAGGAACATCATCCTTTCATACCCAAAATAAACAGAAGTACTCCCTTCTTAATGGGAATAACAGGCATGTCAAGTTCACTGTTGGTTTTGTTCTTCCTCTTTTTTCCAAGAATAGTGTAAGAGAACAATCTTGCTAGTTATAAAGGCAATTACAAATACTGGCACTAAGCAGTTACAGATAATTGAGCCTCAGAGCCCAACTTTATATGCCATTTTATGATGCATTTATCAGTCTGTATACAGCATTATAGCTATATATATATGCAGCTTGCTTGATGTTCCTCTTGAGAAATGTAGTTATTGTTTAATCATGTAAGCAATAAAAGTTTGTATTTGAATTTATTATGGCAAGAATGCAAGCCATAAGATTTTGGTGCTGTTGGGAAGGAGGGCTTGTCTTTTGGTTTTGAAAGAATGATTGGCACTACCACAACTTAAATGCTTAATAATAGATCTTGGTGCTGTGTTTCTGAGATTTCCTTTTTTATAGTGAGGAGTGAGAATAGTGTATGTGAAATAACATGAATGCCTCTAGACTCCTCCCCACCCCACCTCGCTCTATGAAAGAGTTAGGCTGGCAATTCTGAGATTAACGAGGCAAAATGATTTATGCATGACTATTCATGCTGCATTTTTCCTGGTTTGCTGGGCAGCTAGTGTTACTTTATTAACTGTTCCTCAGGGAAGCTGCTAATAGTATATGAGCTGACATTTTTGGAACTGATCCAGGCATCCTTGAGCATGCAGAGTTGTTGCAGAAGAAAAATATTCATGGTGGAATGAGAAGTGGGAGTTCTGGGTATGTATATAATGTGTGAACATAAAGGAGTGGTTCCTGCGAGACGGGAATTCTGATTCTTTGTTCAGTCTTCAATGACTTCTCATCACTTACGTTTTTTAATTCTAAACAATGCACGTCTTTGTTTCCTGCTTTCTTGTGTCTTGGAAATATTATTTGGTGCTGCTACAATTTAAAATAGATGAATTTTCAGGGTGCTCTTCAATGTGCCTCACAGATCCTTAACATTAGCAGATTTGTTGACTGTGGAACAATTGTTCACACTGGTTTCTGTGGTCTCCTTGAGAAACATCACTCTGCTGCACTGTGATAATAAAATCCAGAGATTTTAATTCAAATGTCCCCAAATCTGTAGGAACTTAACTGGCATATAATGATTTGAAGGTTATAGAGTATGTTTCATTTAAAAAGCTTGCTTTTTTTATATAATTGTTAATACTCTGTAGTTAGATTTCTGTAATATCTACTGACTTATGGAATAAGTAATTTGCTGCAAGCAATTTGGCAGATTAATTGTAGAGTCAGGAATAGAATTTCATGTTCAAGACTATTGGGAAACATCTGCCTGAAGACAGCATCTTTGTGTCTGCCGTTTTGGTTTTTTTGTTTATTCTAGATCTCACCCACATAAAAAATAATCTCTGAAACATAAACAGTATCAGCTGTTGTGGTATCATAGTAATAGGTATTTTAATAACAGAACATCTTAGAAATGTTACCAATGCCACTATTTCTTTTCATATTTTGTTTCACTCAGTAGTTTACTCATTGGCTTTAGCAAAAAGCCCCTCTTGGTTTAATTAATTTACCTATTTTTCAGCATCATAGTTTACAGCTTGGAAACTATTTTTGTGAGAAATAAACTGTTTTAAACATGACCAGGCTCAGATTTAGTGTGGGGTGTTCTCACATTTCTCCCCTGGCTTGCCATAACTGATTCTAACTTAGTTTAGTAAATTCAACTTACCAGATACGTAACTTTCAAAAGGACCTGTGCTTTGCATTGTCTTTCGACCCAGCTAATGCTATGGTTCACAAAATAAACTGTGTATAATACTGCTGAGTAGATGTAGTATGATGATATTGTATACGGTATCAGGGCTAATTAACTGCAGCTAACACAATGCACACACATGGACACACAGACCCTGCTCACGTTCTTGAGACATAAAGATGTACCAGCAACTAGTGGTCAAGGAAGGAAAAGTGCAATAATAAAAAAAGACTGTATTTCTATTGTGTACCTACAACAGAACTGGAGAAGGTTAAAGGAGATCAATTATTATTTGAACTCTGTGAAGCACATTTTTAATTAGAACTGGTTTTGTATGAGGCTATGTTCTACCTCCTTCCCCTGCTATAATCATTAACTAGTGGCAATTTACTCTTGCAGTTATTTGTAGTGTTTCTGACTGCTTTGGCACTCAGTGTGGATTTCTCTTCCCAGATAATCTCTTGGGAATTTCCTGGGTGGACAGCTCCTGGATTCCAATACTAAACAATGGGAGTGTGTTGGACTATTTCTCAGAGCGAAGTAACCCATTCTATGACCGAACATGTAACAATGAAGTCGTCAAAATGCAGCGGATGACCTTGGACCACTTGAAGTAAGTTGTAATTTGGAACTGCTTCCTGTGCAGCGTCCTTTATATGTCCATCCAGAGGCTTTGATGTTTGAAGCATGCTGGCAACCTCCTTCTGTTCTGTGCGTTTTAGTCCCACCACTTGCCAGGGAGCCCAGCTTTGTTTTGTATTTGGATATCTTCTTCCTCTGATGCCATTTCAAGGAGGTGTTGAGCATAAAGGATTCTTTGTACGATCTGAGATTCCAGTAAATCACCTTTTAGATATTTCTCTGATTTAGAAAAGCTGTCTTCTCTCATCCTCCCAGCTCAACAGAACCTGGGTAATGGTAATGTAGTTAAATGTTTTTCTGTGGTGAATAGGGTTTATGTTAGGGGATACTTTTGAGTTCATAAATAGTTTGTGTTTCCATATCCCAACTGGCTATGTGCCATAATTAGTACGTAATTCCCCCAAAGAGCTGGCTTTTTAGTATGGATAATAAAAGTAGTGAGTGTTGTAAATAAACTGATCACAGATGGTTGTGTAATGAGATTGCAGCATGTGCAAGTTAACTTTCTTTGCAGTTCCCCATCTGCTACACTGAACACAAGTGAGATGTTTGAGATCTATTTAAAGATTCCACAATATGATAGAGAGCATGCAAGCTGAGCTAAAAGTCCGTTGGTAAAGTCACTTGTGCTCAGATGTGGTTGCAGAGAGGCTTTCACATCAGACACGCAGGTGGTCACATCATACGCTGGTCCTTTGTTTCTGGGTTGAAATGACATCTCTATGGTGATCGATTATTATCTTGCTATTTATTTGCTTGCTAACATGTTCTACTTAGATGTTGTGTCAGGTTGTTATGACTCCCTTTGTATATGCAGCTAGGTTTTGATAACTAGCTCAGGAAATCCTATGCCTTTATTGCTCATTACATAGAAGAGCTTCCAGAGCATCAGAACTTCATCCCTTTACTGCCAGGCCCTTTGGTAGCTCTGCACATCCTACAGATTTTACTTTGAGGAAGATACTTATTCTGGTTCCTTCTTTTTCAGCCAGATGGTTGGAGTGGAGTACATTCTTCTTCATGCTCAAGAGCCCATTCTCTTTATTATCCGAAAGCAGCAAAGGCAATCTCCAACACAAGGTAAAAGTCACTCAGTTCTTGTCACTGTGAGAAGGCCCATCAGTTAGTTGCTTTTAGCTGTTCCTAATTTGTGTTCAAGCACTTACGGTTCTCCTTTTCTGTCTTTATCTTAAATCTAAATAAAAGGGTTATGAGGCTTTGTGGTGGGGTGGAGATATTTTGTCTAGCAGTGACCTCTAGTGTGCTAATAGAAGGGATTTCCATCTTGTGGTGGTATGAGAAGAGTGCACTGAGAAGGTGCTGCCCTGTGGTATATCTTGCCCTGGGAAATTGATAATAGCGTTCATGCCATGTTGTATTTATCTGTTAGGCTATGCAAGAGTTTTCATTTTAATTATTTGAATATAAGGCTAATGATATCCTTGCTTGGGGCTGATGAGCTTAGTTTAATTTGAGCTAATCATCTAAAGTGGCTAGTATGTGATAGATTTATTTATTTTGGAGAGCTGATGATTTCCATTAGTTAGGGAGAGGGATCATTCATGCTTCTATTTGTGTCACGTCACTCTTATGGCACTGTTTCCACCTTCAACTGTGGATTGGTTATACTGCTGAGTAGGATCTCGTCAGTAGAAGACAACGACCCATGCGAAGAATGACCATGAGATATCAGAAATGCTTGTTGTTTTGGTTATTTCTCTGAGAACTAAGTACTTTGGAATTGTGAGGGAATCTTGAGACAACAGCACCGTTCCTCACAGTGTTATTGATGGCCTTTCCAAGGACTTTGTCTTGTCTGGCAATGCTTTTTATTTGCTTATGTCAGGTAATGGCCTCTTTATATTGCAGTTCTGAAAAAGAACAGACATGATTCCTTCTTTAAAAGATTTTTCAAGTTGTTCTTTATTAAAGGTTTTGAGTCTAGCTTTCAAAAGGTGAGTACAGAAATATTATGCATCCCTTAATTTCCTGTTCTGACACTTTTTACATCAAGAGTAGAGGTGGGACTTCCACAATATGTGTGCTCAGTCTTTTGCTGTAATGCAAATCTATGTTTGGTGGAACTTAACTGTTTGGTAATGTTTTTCCCACTGTGACTGTACAGTTTATGCTGGGTACCTTGATTGAGTTGCACAGTTCCCTAGCTCAGGTGTTGCCCATGTGTTTCGTCTTATCATGGTGCAAATATTACTGTATTTGAGACAGGAGAATGGGGATGGAAAACTAAAATGCAATGAGTTCACAGCTAGTGTTGAGTACACAGATAGAACTGGTGCAGGCCTGTCTTATGACTTCTGTATTTTTTTTTTTAAATATATTTATATTTTAAATTCTTTAAGCCAAGTTTTTGCCTGCTTGAAGTGATTTTTTTGAAAAATCTTTAGACCCAATGACTAGGGAGAGTACCTATCTAGGAAAGTAGGCTGTTCTGGTACAGAGCTGTGAGACAGTAAAGCTGCTGTTCTGTGTCTTGCTCCACTTCTAAGGAAATACTGACAATCCTCTTTTGAGGAGAAGTGGGTATTGGCTGTAATACACACCCACCTGTCTTGGTCTGTTAATTTAGGCGGGTGTCCAAATGTCAGAAAATGCAAATACTGGATGAATTGGGTCCTGTCAGTAGAAAGGTTCAGACAGAATGTGTTAGTACAGATGGAGGAACTGGAACAAATGTGTGCTCAGGGAAGATCCTTAGGAATGTGAAGCTGATAGCATCGCTATAGTTTCTAAATTGACAAATGTATTATGGAGGCAATTGTGATGTTCCTCCGCAGTGCAGCTCTAATAAACAAGACTTTTTGATCACTCAGTAGGGGTTCCAAATCTGATTTAGCAAACACCTTTGGAAGCTGGTCTTTTTTTGGCAAAATACTATTAATTTAGAAAGGCATGCTCTGTGTGTGCTTAGCTGCCATTGGGTCTGGGAAATCTAGTTAAGAGGGCTGTACAAGTTGGAGAAAGCTTGTAGAGGCCAGAAGAATGAAAGATATTATGTTGTGGGTTTCTACTGGTAGCAAAGGCAAGTGGAACTACCTCCAGTGCAGTTCACTTGACTGTTCTTGTGCAGCTCTGAAAACCCCAACTCTTGTAAGGTCAGTTTTTTGTTTGCAGTAGGACAGGACTTAAACCCGCTGCTTTTCTATATGTAAAGCAGACCTTGTTTGTTTTCTCCTTATCAGTCTGTGTCTAAGGTGCAGATAAAGCACCCTCGAGGAAAAGGTAAAAAAGAGAATATTTGGGGATGAGGTGAATATTGCAATTTCTGCTGTTACTACTGAAACTCAGCAACAAATACACAGTCTTCAGCCAGAGCTTTAAATTGATCCTGCCTTTTTTTTTTTTTTTCTCCCCACAGTTATTCCATTGGCTGACTACTATATTATTGCTGGAGTGATTTATCAGGCACCTGACTTAGGGTCTGTCATTAATTCCAGAGTTGTAAGTGTTCTGTGCATATGATGTATACCAGTTTGTATCTGCTTTTACTTTTTGTTGTTCCCCAGGCTGTTTAAATCTCTCCTTTGCTGTTTTGAGGAAAGATCTTGTGTGGTATACAGTAACTTAAAACAAATCCCACTGGTTAACATGGTGTGCATCCCACATGGAAATGAAAGATCCTGGGAGAGTGCAGTATGGTCCAAAAAGTAGGATACAGTTGTTTAAGGATGAAGGATCAGAATAAATGAAGCTGCACAATTGGCAGAACAGCATGAGGTTTGAATAATTAGAAGAAAAATTACATGGCAAATACATATGAGCTAGTAATTAAATACATACTGAGTGAAGCTTGCTTTGGAATGTTAATGTAATGTAATATTTCTCTTTAAATGAAGCTTATGTTTTTAGGTTGATGTGGTACTTCTTTTGAAATTGGATACTTGGGTTTGTTTTGATTTCTTCCCTTCTAGTAAACTACTGCTTTTGCAAGTTTTTCTCTGTCAGTTTAGAAAAACACTTCAGAAAAGGTCTTGTAAGAGCCTGTTAAAGAGATTACATAGTTGGTCCAAAACCAGATGTCCCAAGGTCCCTTCTCAGAACGAAAATGAATACAGAATACTAATTAAAAATCGCTGCTTTCAAAAACTTATACTCTATTTTCTCCTTAAATTCTAAACACTGCCTTATGTTCTTGTTCTGAAAGCTCACTGCAGTGCATGGAATTCAGTCTGCTTTTGAAGAAGCTATGTCTTACTGTCGTTATCATCCATCCAAGGGCTATTGGTGGCATTTCAAAGATCAAGAAGAACGAGGTATGATTCCTAGTTGCTCCTGCATACTTTGGAAGAGGGAAGGTAATGTAGGGAAAAGCTTGAGGCAATTCACAGTGGTGCTGTAGAGATGATGTTAAGTGGCTGTCTGAAGGGTAAGTTAGTGCTCCCGGTCAGGTGGAAGGAATCTTACTTTTCTATGCTGATGGAGATGAACATCGAGGCATAGGTGGGAGATGAAAATGGTGAGCTGTGTGTCAACAAAGTGGGCAATTCTTCAACCCGCTGGAGACCAAAGTACATTTTCAGAAGCCAAACCAGTTTGTCTGGAGGTAAGAATTGTCCTTAATCTGTCTTCCATGAAAAAAATAACTGATGTCAAAGGGAAAATGTAGGTGAAGTTTAGAGGAGAGATGGATACCAACTTGTCATGCAACAAAGAGCTGCTAAGAGAACAGAACTTTTAATATGGCTTATGTTTCTGTGACTTGCAGAGAAAGCTAAACCAAAAGCCAAGAAGAAAGAAGAACCAAGTTCTATTTTCCAAAGGCAACGGGTCGATGCTTTGCTTTTAGACCTAAGACAAAAGTTTCCACCCAGATTTGTTCAGGTATGACACTTCTAAGCCATAGTGTCACTGTAACTTAGTTAGAACTTAAGACAATCAATAAGTACTTGAACAGGTGAAACTGAATGGGAATTTTGTGTCCTTTCTGCAAGGGTAACATGGTTTATATAACAAATTTGAAATGGAACGCTCTGATTGGAATGTAGGATTCCCCTTTGTAATTGCAGAAGTCATTAATACCTTGGCAAAATTATGAGGGCAAATTTTAGTATACAAATTCCTTATCTAATCACAGAGGGGCTGTTCTTGTCAGCTTATCAGATTTTGCTGCTGCTTCCAGTTTCCTGCTTTGTGAGCTCAATCAAGCCACCACAGCTATTTTGTTTTAGTTACTGCATTGTTCTGGAGGCTCATTAATTAGCGTGGAAATTCTTGGCATTCTGTGAAGTTGTTGTGATTACCTCTGATCGTCTCTAGTAGCCATTTGTTCCACCAGGTCTTCTACTTGGGAGCAAAGGAAATGATGTTTATAGCATCTCACAAAACTATTTACTCCTCAGATGTGGGAGAGACTGGCTAACTGCGTATTTTTTGCATTAGCGCTTTTCAGTTGTCAGAGGAAAAACTGGTTGTTATAAAACATTAATTGGATTTTGTTTAAAGTGTATTTAGTGAACCCTTCTACCCTCAACTCTCATGTATAAAAGTGCATTGCTTGGTTTCTATTCCTAAATGAATAATAGGAAGGGTTAAGAATTATGACTTTGGTTCTAATAACATGGAGTGTTGTTTTTTTTTCTTCCTCCCCCACAGCAAAAGCCTGGAGAAAAGCCTATCCCAGGTAAAATCCTTAATATTCGCACAAGACTTAAAACATAGGCTCTGTATAATGTTGTCTTCCAGTTGCCATATAAGCTCCTTGCTGCTGCTGCTGAGGTGGTTAGGAATTCTGGCATTGCCTAATTGTGCAAAGTACTAGGTAAGAGCAAAGTACTATGTAAGAGTTCTCTGTGACAGCCAGAGTGAAACTGAAAAAATCTGTATTCTACTCCTGTTCTTTCTGTCTGTAAAACTCTGTTGTCTGAAGGTCCAAATGCAGGAAATCCTTTGAAAGCAGGAGGAGGATGAAAGGGTGAATAAGGAAGCAGTTTAGTCAGTCCAGGATCTTAGTGATTTTTGCATGGTGCTAGAAGCTCATGAAAGCATGTGAAGGCTTTGAGTTGATCATAAGGAACCTCAAAACAGGAAAAGCATGAACTGTATCTCTTCAATCTATTCCACTTTTTTACCTGTATAGGTATGAATTTAGTCCTTGGTTATTCCTATACCTTTGATATTAATTTTGTCCCTTTGACATCAACACTATTTTCTAAGTACTCTGAACAGTATTTTAGGAATAAAAATTGGAGGTTTAACATTCTTTTGCTGTTACTTCTTAAGTGGATCAAATCAAGAAGGAACCAGAACCAGCACCTGAAGCTGTCAAGTCAGAGGAAAAAGAGACTGTAAAGAATGCTCAGCAGAGTGCTGGTGCTAAAGGACCACCTGAAAAACGGATGAGACTCCAGTGAAGGGAGAAGTTGTTACACATCTGGATTAGTCAGTACCTGGAAAACAAGAGATTCTTGCTCCCCTTTCTTTATATTTAAGCTCTTCCACCGAGACTGACGATTCGGGGACTGAAGTCCCTGTAACAGCTTTTTCTGTAGAAACCTGTCACACAAATGTTAATGTTGGGATGTGAGCTGCCTCAAAGAAGATGTTTTCAATCTTCATCTTATTTTGAATGTTGGCTTCTGTGAAATGGTTTTTACATGAACATAGTTTGCAGCATCCTGAAATCTTTAGGAACTCTTGCATCCCTTGTGTCTTGGTTTCCTATGTAAAAAGAAAAAACTTTTGTATATTAAAAAAAAAATCTGAACTCTAGGCAAATAAAACTCCTGGCTGCTGGAATGCCTTTCTTAAATGCTTGCTTCATTAGTAGCAAATATGCCATATGTGCTGGCAGCATTTTTTTGCTTGGATATTGGAATATATTGTGTGCTATTTTGAGGAAGAAAAGTTCGACTAAAGGATTTAGGCTACCTGCTATAAATTGTTGTGCCTTTATTACGCTTGGGATACAGATAGAAGATTTGGTAACTGGAGGCTCAAATCCATGTAGTTAGATGTCAAACTCCTCTCAGTCTCTAAATGTTCTTGGGCACTCATTTTACTTAATGGCTAAGCTGGTCTTTTATTATAGAAGCTAGTGTTCTGTGAGAGAGATTTATGATGACATAAACCAGCCTAAAATGTCTTGTTGTTGCACGCTCAGTGAAGCTGTTTATATTTCTCCTTTTTTCACTGTAACTCAAATATATCAATTACATCTCTTCCTCTGTGCTTCCAGCACTTTCTTGCTGCATCTGATCACCTTGATTAGTCATCTGCCTTTTAGACCTGAGGAGGTATAGCAGTGGAAGAGAAACATCACTGACAGCTATACACTTTGCTATTTAAGCATGTTGCTTACACAGACTTTTTTTCAGAAAAAATAAGAAGTCATCCATTGCGAAGAAATAACTATTGGTTTTGTTTTGTTTCATTGAAGTAATCGAGCAATCCTTGAAATAGCTTGCTTTCTTTTCACAACTGTTCACTGCTTTCTTGTAGTAAACTGTAGTAAGCAAGAAAAAGGTCTGTACATAGCAAACAAAATGTAGATAGGAAGGAAGACTAAGATATGCTTAGATAGCTCTGTCAAATTTATTTAGAGGTTACAAGAGACTGTTTCAGTAACTAATGAACAGCTCTGACTGGGTAGCTATTGAATGATGGAAAGACCTACGTAGTTTTTGTTCTGTAATCCAAAGATGTAGATAAGACAATAGCTGCTTGCTGTTGATGCAGATACAGACCTAAAATTCATACAATGGTGTATTTAAGTGTGTATTAGCTTTATTTAGTATCATGTGGGTCAAGTTTGAACGGCTATTTCTCCAAATGTTGATAGAAGTAGATACTAAGCTAGTGTGAACTCTTAAATTAAGTGAAGATACAGAAAACGGTTATTCTGGGATGCTCAGAATGAGACAGAGCTAATTATTCAGCATTGAGTAATTACAAGATAGTGTGAATACACTTAGAACGAAAGGGTGTTGATTCTTTCTTGTATTAAAGAAATTCCTCTGGAAGCAAGGAGCTCAAGAAGCACCAAAGCCATCATCTCCTCCACCTCCGTGATGGGAAGGGTGATCTCCAGAAATGTGGAATGAGTGGTGAGGAACCTCAGGAGTCCTTGCTGGATTTTTGATGTTCAGAATAAAGTCTGAACATTAAATTAAAGGAGCTGAATTTATCTGTAGTTACTCATATTAATAAGAACCTGTATGTCATTTGGAAAAACTTAAACAAGAAAGATGACTAGACTGCACTGTAACGAAGATCTAGGGTGGTTTTGTTTGGGTGTTGGTTTTTTTTGAAGGAGAAAAATTAACACATAGTATGAGCAAAGTATTCTATCAGTCACTGGACTTCACCTGAAATAGTGTGTTGTACAGCTCAATGTCTGAAAAAGAATTCTCCTAAAGTAAAGGGGTTTGAAGAAGGTCAATAAAATGAGTAGGAGAAAGTTTTTCTTCCATGAAGCCAGTGGGAGGACGAAGACTTCAGTTCCTTAGGAAAGAAAAGACAAATACCGAGTCTTTATAAAACTAAGTGCTGTGAAGCAAGTAGGAAAGCAGAGAACACTCATTCTGTCTCGTAGTACAAGAATAGAGGGACAAGTTAATGAAGCTGAATTGGCGTTATATTTAGACTGAATTGTTACACTACGTGCCCAGAATTTGAGCTGATTCAGAGATGAGGGTGGAACTTGAAGGGGCAGACAGTCCTCACATCTGCATCTCTTAACAGCCTTTTTGCTTTCTGCAGAAATGTCTGGTACTGGCTGGTGTCAGAGGGCATTAAAAGGGATGGAATTCTGGTCTGATCCCATGCGAGTTAAAATGCCAGCATCTAAGCTATTGAGAGGATAGAAAATGACTTCCATGCATGAAACAAAGTATTTAGGTGTGATAGCCCCTTCCAGGGAAATCATCTTTTCCTGAGAGAATTACATTGGAAAGCAGTAAGGGATGTTACCAATGAGAGTGTCAGCTTCTTAGCAGCTGTCCTTCAATGCTGAAGGTTTGCCATGTGAGGGAATGAGGGACTGAAATGTCTTCTGATCCTGTTAACTTGCTGACAAGATATTTAAAAATAATTTTATCAGTTAAGTGAGCTTTGATACTAACTTACTCAAGCGACACTATGTCAAATATTATTGTTAAACTCCAAGTCATTTACTGTCAAAAAGCTGTTAAGCAGCTATCTTTTAGTCAGTAATGGTTTTCATTGAGAATCCAAGCCTTTTCTCTGTTACTTACACATTGTCTCTTGGTTTGGAGCCCAAGCGCCAAAGTCCTTCAAAGGACCTTCACTATTTATAAAGCTTTTAGATGAAAGGGAAATAAGCAAGCAGTTCTGAAATTTGCCCTGTGTGTCACTTCCTTTTGCATAAAGGAGAGATTTGGTTGTACAGGAGAGTTATGTCTACTTTTGCTCTTAGATAATAACCATTCAGACTTCAAAAGGGCTTTTCTTGGCCTAAATCACAGAGTAGCAGGAGCAAAAAATGACCTAGAACTCTTAATAGAAATATTTTCCTGAGAGCCTGAATGTATAAACATGTGTGTATACATCTGCATACGTGCAAAAATCCAGCCAGATTGTAGGAAAAGGGGCAATCTAGCTACCTCAGATCACTGTATAAAGCTAATGGTGTCTGAGATGCAGCACAAATACTGTCTTTTCACTAAGTAAGGCCTGAACAAATTATGTGCTATTTTTGCCCATTCCTCTTTGCTGTTCCACTCCCATGCTTTGTACTTTGGTAACCTTTTCCTAGCAAAGGAAGTTTGATGCCATTTGGATAGTCGGTACTTATTGTTTACCAAAGCAAGCTGTACTTGGAGCAAGGTTAGAAGGGTATAGGCAATAGCAGGGACAAGGCAAAGGGGAGACATTAGCTTTATTTTGAGACATGGAGGCTCCCTGTGAGGAAGAATGGTGAAGATACGTTATGTAAGTAGATTGTGGCTTCACTGAACCAACACATGGCTTCTGAACAAAAGCTGATGTGATATACCTTTTCAGGTTTTTTTTTTATATTTTTTCAATGGCAAAGCAAATGATGATAACTAGGCACTCAGGGTTCAAGACAGTTTTTCTTTTTTCTTGGAGAGGAAGGTGAATTTTTGATAGTGTTGCTTGGGTCCTGTAATCATGCACAGAACAAACAAATGGTCACTTATGTGACAAGTGTCCTTCTGTACCCTATGTGCCTCATAGATGAGATGAGTGGTGGGGAGAAATTTTCCCAGTGGGATGAGTTATGATATATTATTGACCTCTCATCAATCAGAAGGCTTCATTTCTTTCTGCCAGAACAGTGGATTTCAACCTGTGGTCTACAAGGCTGCTGGGGTTTTGTGACCTGTTCCTAAAGACTCAACAGAAGGTGAGAAGAGTAAACCTCTTGCTGGAAGGATTCAATTCCATAGGAGCTTGTACCTTCACTGGAAATTTTAGGGGGCTACAAGATTAAAAAAAAAAACCACCACTGATGAATCATGAGAAAGCCAGTTATGCCTGCAAACAAATGTTTCTGCAGTTGAAGTAGCTATGGATTGCTGCGATATTTTTTTTCCTTGCTCTACTATAAGGTCAGTCATTTTTCTTTCCAACCTGTTCATTGTCATATAATGGGAATCTTTCCCTTCCTCCCCTTTGATCTTTACCTGATCAGAGTATAGAAGTGCAAGGCTCTACTAGCCTGAACACAACAGTGTTGTCCCTTTTTATGTAATCTCACTGCTGAAGGGCTTGCTTAGGTGCTCAACAGTGTCGCAAACTTCCGTTGACACTTCCCCAACCCAAGAATAACCTGCCATGAGTTCAACAACGGAACCAGAATACTTTCTAGTCCTAACTATATAGTTATGTTTATATTAAAAGAGAAAATAAGTAGTAGGCAACTTCAGGGGGGAGGGATAAGACGTGTCTCTAGCAAGTTGGCAGAGTGATTTCATAGGGCCTTTTCTACACCTTAAGGAGTGATCACACAGCAGAAGTATGCATTTAAACATAGCGCTACAGACACTGCACACAAAGGTTATGTAACAGGATTTTTCTATTATAGTTATTGTGTCTGAGTTGTATTTATTTCAAAAGACATAATCTGATGTAGTTCACAGCAGTGAAATGCAAAACTGATACTTGAAAAGTAGTGGACAATTGTTCAACAACTAACTGCACATGAAAGACTTCACAGAAAATAATTTCTATAATTTTAAAATTAAAACTAATAAAATAAATCTCAGGCTAACAGAGGTCATGAGTTTGTTCACTTTTAGGTAAAGCAGTAATAAATTTCAAACATGGATGTGGTTATCTAGAAAGATAATAGGTGCAGGTGTCCTCCTGTTTTCATTCCTTTACTCTGAGGTACTTTATTACAAGGTGTGCGCTACAAATGCTGGCCACACTTGCAATGAATGAGCAAGGTCCCAATTCACAGAATCTGAAGCCCCTTTGGACAACTGTTGGTAACCTCCACAGCTATTGGTTAGGCCTGCCATGTGCCCAGCTCAAGGTATTAGCCCACTGAGGACGCTGGGGGATGAGGCAGCAGAGGGAGGCTCTGAGCACTCTGCCAGCTTCTCTCACTGCTCAGCCTTCTGAGGGGCAGTGCCTGTCTTGGGCAGTTTGAAACGTTAAGTGTTGCTGCCTGTGCTAGGGTGATGGTCAGCACCCAGAAGTTGGTGCCAAAAGGCAGGATCCCTGAGATTGAGATGGAGTGGTGGGAGGGTGCACCTCCCGCAGCAGAGAAGGATAAGGGCTATAGTAGGTTGGACTTCATCCCAGACATGCTTTCAGTGCTGAAAAGGAAGATGTGAAGAGTTCCCGAAAAATAACAGCTGTGGCTGTGTCAAATCCCAGCACTATGTGCCAAAAAAACCAGTGTGCATAGCTGTGCTGCACAGGACATCTTGTCTTGCCACAATCCCGATCGCTGTCTCATAGCTGTGTCTTGATGGAGCTGTTCCCTAAGAGAGGGATGGCAGCCAAGAGGTAGATGTACCTGTAAGCTGTCTCTTCCCAAAGTTCTGCAAGCACAAACAAACCTTTAGAAAGGCCATGATGTGGGAAAACGGCTGTTGCATCGGTGATGTCTGTAATTAAGGTGCATTGCTGTAGGTATGTAGTGGCTGTGGTATCAATAGGCTTTATGCTTTTTTACTTGGTGCTATTAGTTTGCCTCCGTATTATTGAACATGGTGGAAGTGAATTCCTCCCTGGTTCTACCTTTTGTCTTGGTGTACATGTGTATAGCTGTAGCAGCTCTAGTAAGGCATGTGCTGAGAAAGGGCACCAAGGTGTGCTCTTGTCATAGTAACCAGCTTGGAGACTAATATTTCTGTACTTTTTCATTTCAGACCCTAAGCTTTTCCAAACACTCTTTTGAGCCGAAATAGCCTGTTCCTGATCTCCACTCACAAATTATCCTTTTATAAAAAAAGACCAAAGCAAAAGCCAGCTATTAAAACAGATTTCTCCCCTGTGGTCTAACCAAACAATCCCTTTGCTCAACACAAACCTCTGGGACAAGGAGTGTGAAGCTGAGCTGGGGCCCCTCCTTGCTATGCCAGCTCAGGAGGAGAAACGCCCATTAATTTGAAAATGAAGATTATAAAAACCTGGGAACATGTTTGTGGTAGGCTGATTTATTTGTTCCTCCCCACAAGAGCCTCCGTACATGCTCAAAGAAGAGAGGGTGGATGTCTCGAGGCACCCTCGCAGCCTTCTGAGATGTACCCCCAGGCAGCAGGCCACCATTTCCACAGGGGGAAGGCGAAGGGGGCAGTTGGAGGCCTCGGGGTGGTGCCCCCCGGGCGGGGTCCTTCCAGGCTCTGTCCCCGCACAAAGCCAGGCGTGGGGTGGTGCTGGGCAGCGGCAATGGGGGCACTGCTGGGGCTGCTGGTGCTGCTGGGTCTGGCGGGGTGCCCCGCCGCGCCAGGGGACCTGCCCGGGGAGCTGCGTGTCGCCGCCACGTGGGTGACGGTGCCACGGCAGTTGAGCCCCCGGGCTGACACCAACCCCCTGGCCGTCTCCTACTGGCTGGAGGTGGAGGGGCGGCCGCGGGTGCTGCGCCTGAGGCCCAGGCGGGGCCTGGTCTCCCACCCCTTCACCTTGGTCACCTACGGCAAGGATGGGGCCCGCTGGGAGGAGCACCCCTTCGTGCAGGACAACTGCTTCTACCAGGGTGACGTGCAGGGAAGCCCTGGCTCCCTGGTGGCCCTCGGCACCTGCGGCAGGGGCCTCCATGGCGTGCTCTGGGTGGAGGATGGCACCTATGAGATCGAGCCCATCCCCGATGATCCAGCCTTCCGGCACATCCTCTACCGCATGGAGGAGGCCAACAACACCGGGGCCCCCACCTGTGGGCTGACCCCAGTGGAGCTGCAGCACCAGGAGGCTTTGCTGCCCTGGTTCAAGGCTCCCTGGGTGGAGGAGGGGGAGGAGGAGGTGCTGAAGGACTGGTGGACGCACATCAGGTATGTGAAGATAGTAGTGGTCGTGGACAACGTGCGGTTTGTGAAGTCAGGCAGGAACGAATCCGAAGTCTTGAGGCAAGTCATAGAAATTGTCAACATTGGGGACTCTCTGTACGAACAGCTTTCTGTTCGGCTGTTTCTTGTGGGATTAGAGATTTGGACCAAAAGCAATCTTATAAACATTACTAACTCTGTCAACAAGGCACTTGATAACTTTAACAAATGGCGAAGGTCAGACCTGTCTCCACGGATGCGCCATGATACTGCTCACTTATTTGCATTTCAGAGCTTTGGAAGGAGCCTGGGATTGGCCTTTCTAGGGTCCATGTGTGATAACCAGTGGTCATCAGCAGTTGCTTCCTTCACCAATAGGAAGTTGTCCTCATTTATTACCACATTTGTCCACGAGCTGGGCCATACTCTGGGGATGCGCCATGATGGACAGGGCTGTAAATGCAGACGAAAGAAATGCATTATGTACGAAAGTGATGTCGACACTGATGCGTTCAGTGACTGCAGTTACAAAGACTACTTTGACCTGCTTGGGCGTGGTGCCGGCTGCCTTCGTCAACCACCAGCACCCGGCACTTTCTACACCATGAAGCATGACTACTGTGGGAATAAGATAGTAGAACGCGGAGAGCAATGTGACTGTGGTTCAGAATCAAACTGCAGAAAGGATCCTTGTTGTCACCCCAACTGTACGCTTACCACAGGTTCAGTCTGTGCTTCTGGAAAATGCTGCAAGAGCTGTCAGGTCCTTCCAGCAGGAACACTCTGCAGAGCGAGTACTGGTGACTGTGACCTGCCAGAGTACTGCAATGGGACTTCCTCTCAGTGCCCGCTGGATGTGTACATACAAGATGGAACCCCTTGCAAAGATGGTGCTTATTGCTATCGAAGAAAATGTTCTTCCCACAGTAAACAGTGCCAGCATCTCTTTGGCAAACAAGCCAGGGCCGCTCCTTTAGATTGCTTCAAAGCCGTGAATACCCGAGGTGACCGGTTTGGGAATTGTGGTATTCGTAACAATATCCATTTTACAAAATGCAGTATTGAGAATATCTTATGTGGTAGGATCCAGTGTGAAAACATAGACAAACTGCCTTTCTTGCAGAACCACGTGACGCTAGTCCAAACCCCTGTTGGAGATAAAAAGTGTTGGGGTCTCGACTATCATGTAGGGATACCAATAGCTGATGTGGGAGTTGTGGAAGATGGCACGCCATGTGGTAGTGATATGCTTTGTATCAACAGGACGTGTACCAGCATAGCACTGCTGAACTATGACTGTAATGTGACAAAGTGTAACAATAGAGGGGTGTGTAACAATCATAAGAACTGTCACTGCAGGTATGGCTGGGCTCCCCCGTATTGTGAATGGGAAGGATTTGGTGGTAGCATTGACAGTGGACCTCCCTCAGTCAGGGAGATTTTTCAGAGAGCAAAAATAGGAGTAACTCTGTTTAGTCTTCTTTTTCTCTGTATCCTTGGAGTAACTCTTACCATATCTTATAAACGGGAAATAGTGAGATGGCTTAGGAGGAAAAAGGCCCAGCTCCACAGAAGAAGATAGAAGTTGTTTCAAATACTGGAAATGCTGGCAGTTCCTAAAGAAGAACACCTGCTGGTGGGTCAAAATCCACCACAAAGCACGTGCTGAACACCAACAGGAAGTAGCTTTGGATGCTCCTGGGGAAATCTCCCGTGAGTTGAGCCAGCTGATAACTCATCAGAATAATTCAACACATTCTGAATAGTTCTAATCTCATGTGATAACATTTACTCTGCATGTAGTTATATCCTTGTTTATCTTAAGTTAATAAATGAAAGCATTAAAAGCATGATGTTCTCTGCACCTTGAGCTCTTAAAATGAAGTAGTTAGGTAAACTGTAAGTATAGCTTATATGCTTCATATCAACACTTTGCAAATGTAAACTTCTTAAAACAGGTGTAAATAATTTGCTTCAATTTACTCCTTCACCTTATGTTTTCTCCAATTCATGGAGATGTTTGTGAACATCTTGCTTCTGTCACTCATTAATAACCAAAGAGAAAAAATTGCTCTTACAGTCTCCATTTAAGTCACATCTGTGACACATATGTAAGCAGGCAAGAAACAGGTATTGCAGAGAGATGCAGGTACCTGTGGCATAAACCTTTCCAGCTGTTTCCAGGGGGTAGCTCCTCAGGAGTGAGGTAGATCATAGGGAACAAGGTCTACATTTTGTGAGACCTTAGAGAAGTATTATCCAGATCACGCTGATAAGCATTATATTTCTGAACCATCAGATATACGTCAAGAGCCTAGTGACACGAAATCTGACATTTCGCAAGAACAAATTCTGTCTTTTCTGGAAACTTTCCAGTGTCTTGACTGCTGGGTTCTTCTCAGAAGTGCTGTATGTTTTATTGTCACTAAGAGGAGCCATCTGTGAGGTTGCACATGTTAACTGGATTTCTAAAATATCTGGAACTATTCTGCAAGTTTCCCCCACCCAAAATTCCTGCAATATTTGATAGATGTTTTATCTAACTATCTTGGTGGGATTTCTCTTGGTTTGCTATGTGATTGCTTCTTAAGCTGTTACTGAATGTGTCCTTGCAGCTCTACAGAGTGCCACACAGAAGCATTGTATTTTTCATTTTTTAACCTGAGATAAAATGTGTCTAACTGATGAAAAAATATGAGGGATGTGGAAATACCATTCAATAAGTTTTCTTTATATTACAGTAGTGACTAGATCTTTCAACCAGATCAGAATAAAGAGGAGTCTGTAGTCCAGATTTACAGTGAGAACTTTATTTTAAAGGACTGGTGGTTCTGGATTAAGGACTCTAATGCACTGGTCTGCTACCAAAAGAATTATTTGTATTTGGAAAGCAGAGATCACATTTTTAGCCAACATTCTATAAAGGCAGGATAAGTACCCCAACTCTTGCAATGTTTGGGAAGAAAGACGTCGGTGACTCTACAAACGATGACAGTAAACTCTTGCTGCCTGCCAGGTATGACATTTTTGGTTTTAGAATACACATTTTCCTGTACATTTTTAAGTTATTGTGTTCTGCACCCAAAAAGGGCTGGTTACATTATGATTGGATGTGAAATACAATGGATGTGATTCACAGTTCTTCATGGCTTTTTGTCTGGGGAAATGAGGAACACCTTGTTTGTTGAACAGGGTATGCTTGTTGTCTTGATATAATAGCATGGATAGTTTTGATTAGATGAAGAAAACTTATCCTGCATTTATGTCAAAAGACAAGATAACTGCCCCTTAACAATTTATTCCTTATAACCAGAGACTTTTTTTGAGGGGGGTGGGGGTGGTCCGTCAGAGAAATAGCATTCTTCATTCAGGTGTGAGAAGCAAAGGATATGTGGCAAACAAGGGAGATGTGGGTTAGGTGAAAGATAGAGATAAAAAAGTAACACAAGCACTACACCCAGCACCTTCCGACCAGCTATGCACAACTGGTAAATACTGTCAGACTTTTTTTTATTTTGCTTTTTATATAAACATCAATGGAAGAAGTCTCAGGCTGCTACCTTGATGACCTGCTGTTATTGATTGATAGTATACCATAAATTGCCAAGTATAGATCTGTGCTGAGACCAGAGAAACACTTAAGAGAATCAGAGAGTTCTTATTTATATACCTGCATCCCGAAGAGAGAAAAGTGTAAATGAAAGCACAATTTAGGCTAGAAAGCCTATTTGCAAATGCAGTTTTGGAAGAGACAAAGCAATAAAATGCTGTAGTTTCCATTTTTCTCTATGTTTAAAGATTGATCTAAAAAACCCATGACTGTTAATTGGGAGGAAGCTTTCAGCAAGCTTAGGACGGGAGTACGCTTTTCTTCTGTTTCTGCTTAGGCCATATGAGCAAGACAAGCATGCATTCCAACAAACCTAGTCTATGTTTCATAGAATGTGTGATTTCCTTCATGAAGGTTTTTGTCCTTGACAATATTGTTGTTTCTGATTTCACCATAGCAATGAATAACTTGATACTTCTGGTGATTTGTTAGAAATGTCCCACTACTCTGTTGTGAGTGAAGGTGCAAGTGTAAGGTCAGTCCTAATCTTTCTGGTTTCCCCCCCTTTTTTTTCCTGAGTTTTAATTGCCTTTTTTAATGTTTTAAATGGATGCAAGAACTTGGCTAACGTTTAAATCACTTGAACATGGAAGAAGCAGCCTGCAAATGCTGCTGTGCCATCTCCCAAGAGATGTGTGTCTGTCTAGTATGTGAAACGGTGCTGGAGGGAAGTGTTTGTGAAGACACATGAAATGGTCTGTGCCAGTGCAGCAAGTTTTACGTAGCTGTTAATATGTGGCAGGCCAGTAGTGGTAGGTGAAGCCTGGAGCTGCCTAGGAGTAAGTTACAATGATTTACCCATGTTTCTTGTTTGAAATATCTTCCTGGCTAAACAAGACTTCAAAAAAAATACTGCAGTTAGATCAAGATAAAAATGTTTTTCATCTAAGCCAAGGCTGCCATCTCTAAAATACATTAAAACTGCTGCTAAGGAACAGTATGTATCTTCAAGGAGTTTGTCAAGTACTGTATTAGCAGAACCCGAGTTTGGAGGAAAAATAATTGATGGCCATTGTGCAGGTTTTGCTTCCCAGTGTTCTTAATCATTGGCAAAAAATAAGTATAGATGTCCAGGACAACATAACTGTGGGAACTGGACTGAAACAGCTGTGAAACTGAATGCTGTGCTTAACTGTTTAAGAAGTCTTCCTGTGATAGACAAGTCATGGTTTTGCTCTTCATTGCATGTGTAATTGGGCTTTGAATGCCTGTCTCCCACCTCTGAGGCAGGAGTTTTAACATTCAGTCTAGCACTAAGCACGAATGTTGTAGCATTAAGGCATGTGGCACACTCTTCCTCTAATCCAGAGATCCAGCACCCAGGCTGCCTCTCCCTATTAAATTTAGAATCCAAAAGTGCAGATAATCTTGGAATGAATGTAGTCAAAAATACTTGTTATCCATCCTGCAACACCAAACAAATTGGTAGTGTAACACTGAAGGCCAGAGCACCTGGTCCTCATTTGCATCAGAAAAGCTCCTGCAGTGTGTAGATATGGCTGACCAAATAAGTGCGAAGCAGTTAGGTGATTAAATTGCACCAGGCCCTGTTCATTGTTCCCTGCTGTCGTTGTCTGTATTGCCACACTTGTAACATACGCTGAAATAGGTAAGGATGAAGTTTAGTAAGGAAACAAATAGGGAAAAATTTTGCCTTGCTATCTTTTTCCTAATAATCTATTGGTTCAAGAACTTCCTGAGCTACAGGAGCCCCAGGTTCAAGTGCCTCCTCTCTTAGATGGAAAGTTGAACTATTTTGCCTTTTATTTCTAGGTAATTATGTGTTCTTTTCCCAAAAATAATTTCCCAAATCCCCAAACTGAACACCTTCTACAAGGACATAGTTAAGTATTTATTGTTGCCGGCGGTGGTGGTCAGCACAGCAGTTCTATGTGCTGTTTGTGGTCTGAATCTAAGGCCACCACTGTATTGCGCCACAGGGTAACTAGGCGTTGGCATGGATGCTCTGTGCTGCCTATCTGCATTGGGCTTTTGCTTCTGCCCACCCCATCTGCTCTGCTTTTCAGTGTGCTGCGTGGCCAGTTAGGAGGGCTGGGAGCAGGTCACGCATCTCTCCCTTTCTCTGGTACGCCCACCCTAGCGAACCGCCACCCGCTCCTCATCCTTCCATGAGAAACCCACCTCCAGCCTCGGGAGCAAAGCGGGGCCAGGCAAAGGCGCTGTGTAGGGGCAGGGGCCTGTGGGCAGGAGGAGGCCGTGCTGTGCAGCCCTGGCAGGCAGAGAGGGCTCCCCGGGGCCCACTCCTCGTCCGCCATCACACCGGACGTCAGGCGACCGGAGGGAGAAGCCCCGCTCCGCAGGCTGCCGCAGCTCCCGGGCCTTCAGCCCGAAGGACGTACCGCTCTCCGGACGCGTACTGGCACGGCCGCGGTGGGACCCCGGCCGCCCGCGCGGGCCGGGCCCCGCGGGCAGAGGTTGGTGCTGGGCCCCGGCGCTCCTCCCCTGGCGCGGCCTCACCCACCGCCCCCAGGCCCGGGTGCTCGCTGGCAGCTGGGCCCCGTCCCCCGGCGGCGCGGCCGGCCGCGGACTACAACTCCCAGCGCTCCGCGGAGCGGCCCTCCGGCGGCGGCGGCCGAGGAAACGAAAGCGGCTGCCCCGGGAGCCGACTTCACCTTCAGGCCGCAGCATGAACGGCAGCGTGGCGGGCGGCGGCGGCTTTTCCGAGGAGGTCATCAGCCTCACCCGCAGACCGTCAGGTAAGGCGGGGGCGGCGGCCCCTCGCCGGGCCCTCGGTGCGTCCCGGGCCGGGGCAGCCCCGCCGAGGCCTGCGCAGCCCGCAGCGGGTCCGCGAGGCCGGAGCGGGGGTGGCGGCAGGGGCTGGCCGGGGGGCCTTAGCGGGCACTGTGGGGGTGGTGAGGGGGGTGAGCAGTGCCCGCTCTCAGGCACTGGCGCGGCAGCCCTGAGGTTCCCGGCCCCAACGGCCTCTCCTGCCACGGCGTGCCCGTGCAAATCGCCCGTGGCGGATGCAGTGCTGCGGGAAAAGGCCGTGACCTGTGTGAGGGAGAGGTAGCTGGGTCAGGCCTTGTGTCTTCCGTGAGAGCAGTGGCCAGGAGCACCGGCTGCGGCCGGTGTCTCGGGTGAAACAACTCAAATCTGGTTTTCCCAGGAGTTGCCATCTCCGGTGCAGCTCCTGTTGCTTTCAAGCGAGGTAGGGGGTGCTCGGCACTCAGCCCTGTGGGATACCCAGATTTAGGGAGCATTTTGAAAAATGTTAGTTCAGGTGTCTGTACCCTATACTGTCATCTTTGTGTTAATTGTTTGGGGTAGTATTAGAGAGAGCTTCAGGGTGGCGAGTGAGAGGAGCGCAGGCTGGAAGGGAGAAGGGAACAGGGCAGCCTGTGGGGCATTTTTTTGGCTTTGCTTTTCCTGTCACAGCAGCATGTCCTCTCATGGAAGCCTGCAGGCGCCTGTCCGCCCTCATATTTTTACAGGATTTATGATGCCATTCAAATCGCACTTTTAGAAGTGCAGCAAGTTAGCACCAAGTGTACAGCTCTGGAGCAAAATCCTGGCTCCAAAGAACTGTGGGCTCCAGGGAGGTTTTGGAGCTAGAGCTCTACTTTGGTGCATGCCTTCTCTTTAATTAAAACGAGCATGAAAGAAAACGTGGCAGCTGCTGGCTGGCCTTGGCTCTCACAGGCCCCCCAGGGACCCACATCGTTGGCGTATGTGCCATTTTCCTTTCTTTGGGGTGAAGGTCGTTCCCGTGCAGGGCTGGGGTCAGTCCTGGCCCCTGTGCTAGCGATAGCAACCGAAAGGGTGAGTGCAGCAGGCTTCCCCACTCGCTGGAGCGGCCACTGTTCTGAAAGCTGCATAGCTGTGCCTGCACAGCCACAAGCTCAAGCTAATGAAATGTCAGTGAAAATGGTTTGCTAAATGAAGCTGGTTCTGGTGGGAAACCTGTTTCCATACATTTGGGAACCTAAACTTTTGAGGGAGGTGGAAGGGGATGTTGAAGGGCAGAGTTGAGAGGTCTTCAGTGTGGCCATGGCAATTTAAATCTGATTACCATGAGCAGCATTTGTCTCATCATTAAGATGGCCTGTGTATTTTTAGGGTTAGGTTTCTAACTAGGTCACTTGATTTGAAGGTCCTACAGCCCCTCAGGACCTTCATGCATTTACCATGTGAATTATTATTAATTTATGTGGAAGGAACAAAATGCTGTTACCTGTAAAGCACAGTGTAATCCTGTAATCTCTCTAATGGGAGTTTTGACTGGAATTTTTTAAAATAGGTCTGATGCTAAACATCTCTGGCAAAAGTTTGCTGAGGAGGTGAATGTATTTACAGTGGCAAAACAGTGTGTGTATATCCTCTTTCAAATTTCCTTCTGAAGTACTAGGCTGAAATGAGGCAGAAAAATCTGGGTTTATGGAAAACTAAATTATTGGTTCAATTTGCACTGTTATTCAATCTCACGTTTCCTAATCCTGCCAGTCATGATTTTTTAAAATGTCTTTTCGAGGGACTTTTTAAGTTTCAGGGGGGTAAATGAAGCATAGGGAGGTCTGCAGCCTCAGGAAGGGTCAGACGTTTAGCCCAGAGCCTGCTTTTAAAGCTCTGCCATTCCACTTCTGGTCCCTTGTAGACAAGGGATTTAGTGCCATGCACTCTCTCCTTCCCCTTGCTCCTTTTCTCCCGGTTTTGCTGTATCTCTTTCTATGGCTGCATGAACTGGAAGGGGGAGAATAGCAGAGAGCTCAAGGAATGATAGGGAAGGTATTTTTAGTCAGAATGAAAGTTTAAGTGCTGGAAAGGAAAGACACAGTGGAAAAAGCTCTGTGAATACCTAACTTGGTCCAGCATGAACTGCTGCCTCTTTTGGTCATGAAGATCTGCTCCTATTCATGTTACCTCTGCTGATGAAAGCTGTGACTTTTGATTATTTTTCCAGTCGTGGGTGAAAACTTGCAAAATGTGTACTTTATACACACACACACACACATATATATATATTTGCGGGGGGTTTATACATGTGGGAGAGAATCAATGTGTTCTGAAACTCTGATTCCTCCTTTCTGGCTTTTTAATAAATGTTGATTAAACCTTATACTTTCTGTGGTATTGATTCCCCGTGTTCCCAGGATATTGGCTTCATGGCAAATAATTTTTAGGTTTGTGGATTTTTTTTTAATCTTATTTTTTTTTAAATTCCCATTGAAGGGGTGTTACTGTGCACTACTGTCTCTTCTTGGAATGGATATTAGAGCTGAAATGGCAGTGTTTCTTCAATCTGCTGCTGCTTCCATTTTCTTCCTCATTTGTCTGAAGCTGCCAGGAAGGGGAGGAAAACAAAAAAAGGTGCGGCAAGATTGCTGTTAATATTTCTTTACTTCCCAGCTGTAGATGCACACTTAAAATAGCATGCCTCATAGAATAGTTTGGGCTGGAAGGGACCTTTAAAGGTCATCTAGTCCCACCCCTCTGCAATGAGCGGGGACATCTTCAACTAGACCAGGTTGCTCAGAGCCCCGTCCAACCTGACCTGGAGCGTTTCCAAGGATGGGGCATCTACCACCTTTCTGGGCAACCTGTTCCAGCCTGTTCTCATCCTGTACTTCTTTTGATCTCCTATGACTGATTTAAAATGCTGCTTCCCAGCAAGTACAAGGTGGTTTTACTTTCATTTGCAACTCTCCTTCTCCAAGTTTCTAGTTCCAACTTTGAGAGAAAGTAAGAAAGAGAAAATAAATAAATCATCCTGGCTGAACGTGGGGCGAATTTGCCTTCAGCTGTTCTTGACAATAGGTTTGGAATGACTGATTTATGTCAGAAAAAAAAAAAAGTTTTTTTTTCCCTCCATTTAATTGGATTGTATATTTGGTTTTTTTTTTCTTTTTCCTTGACTTCTCTTTTTTCATTGCAAGCCTCTTCTTAGGGAATCTTTCCCATCTCTTGTCACATTTTATTATTTACACAGAAACTTAGCTGCATGTGCAATGGGGAATGTGCTCCCGTAACCTGTGGTTTTCCAGATTTTGAATTCAATTTATTCTTCTGGATTTCAGTGAAACAAGAATTCCTAGTCTTTAACTGCACTGTAATCCAGCAGCTGATTCCAGCTGGAGATCTGTAATCAAGGCTTACTTTAAAGAACAATATGAAACATAACAAAAATGTGAAGACATCAGTTCTGTTTAATGTATGTGTGTTCCTTTTTGTTTTGCTTTCAATCCAACAACTTTGTCTTTATTTCCTGTCGTGTTTTGAATTCCTGAAACAGAACAAAGTGATTACATACAATTGGAAGTAGCTGTACCTAAGCTAATCTTATTCTTGGAGGTGAAGGATGCCAGTTCCAGCTCCTGAGATATGGAAGGGGAGCCTTCTGAGCTCTAGGTGCCCTCAGGCTGGTAGGACAGCTCTGCTTGCCTGTTTCCTCATCTGTAGATGGGGTCTAATGCTCCTTGCCTTTCCTAACTTTGTTTCCCAGCTCATGAAATGCTTGTCAGGCATGATTTCTTGTTGCTCAAAGGTAATGATTTACTATAGCCTCCTGTGAAATGCAGAATGCTTTCCTTTCATGCTGTGCTGAAGAGGCGTATTCCTGCTGAGGACTGAATTGGCATCTCAAAGTGATGGCATGTCCTGCAGTATTCCCCAACACCCACCTGAAAATGGCTCATGGATGCTTTGCGGAATGAAGCATCTGGGCCCTCCAGGCTCTCTCCCCTGGTTTCAAGACCAGTTTTATGAAAATAACTTCTCTAGACAGTGGTGATTGGAAAAGGTGATGCAGATTTGTGTGCTGTGAGTTTTAGTATGGTGGCGAAAATAGGACAACATGGGAGGGCACAGTCCCCAACAACTGCAAGAATGCCTGAAGCTTTGAGCTTTTTCTCATCAGCTTTCTCTTTGGCTTACCTTAGGGCTGGGCTTCAACATTGTTGGTGGGACAGATCAGCAGTACATTTCCAATGACAGCAGCATCTATGTCAGCCGGATCAAAAAGGATGGGGCAGCTTACCTTGATGGCCGATTACAAGAAGGAGATAAAATTTTAGCGGTAAGACCTTTTTTCTGTTACCCCGTGTGTTCTTGAAATGCTGTGATCAGTGATGTGATATGAGATGCAGGTTTGCCATCACAGTGCACAGAGAGGAAGGATGTGATGAATGCAATCAGACGATGCTGGGCAAACCCCGTGGAGGCGCTATCTTGGGAGTCTGGGGAGAGCTTTGAGCATTAGGGACATGAGTGCCTCTACACATGGGCCCATCTCTTCTGCCTTCTTGATTTGTCTCAGAAGCACTCCTTGGTGCTGCATTTGTATTTCCTCTGTGACTTGCCTCCCTAAGGTTTTAGAATCCGTCAGCCCTTTCCTTGCTCACAATGGATCGTCATTTACACATGTGTAAATAAAGGTCTTCCACCTTTAAGTTCCTGTTTTTTGACTGGTAGTCCATGTTTACTGACCCTTTTGCTCAGGGGGATTTTTAGGCTATAAAACTTCTAGGCCTTAAACCTCTTAATTTCATCTCATCAGGAACAATAGAGGATGTTTCTCCTTTTAGAAAAGTGTTTTAAAGTGACTGAGGTTCAGTCCTGCCCGTTCTTCAGATAGTTGGCAGTCAATACAAGACAATACGCTTTACAAAGTGATGAGTGAAGAAGTAGCCTCTTCTAGTGTGATACATGATCTTTTAATGCTCCTTAATTTTATTTTATATTTGGTTATTAAGTTCTACATTTAATCTCTTTATCCTCTGTAGAGTGCCTTGCACTAGTTGGAGCCTATTATTAGTCCAGAAAATAATACTAAGTTAAACGGAGAACATTGTTCTATCTTTTCTTGACAGTTTAATATTTATGTACTTGTGTTTGGGGAGTCTAAATATCAAGAGAAGGGAAGCACTGGATATGACCTCAGGGGATGAAAAAAAATATAGGATGAATGTCATCAGTTAGTGAATGAAATCAAATAAGTGATAAAACTTTCTGCCATGAGATATTATTTTAAACTAAGAAAAATCCTAACACATTCAAGTGGATGCCAACATAGAATCAGAATCATAGAATAGTTTGGGTTGGAAGGGACCTTCAAAAGTCACCTAGTCCAATTGCCCTACAATGAGCAGGGACATCTTCAACTACATCAGGTTGCTCAGAGCTCTGTCCAACCTGACCTGGAGTGTTTCCAGGGATGGGGCATCTACCACCTCTCTGGGCAAGCTGTGCCAGGGTTTCACCACCCTCATGGTTGTGAAAAAATTCTTCCCTATATCTACTTGAAATCTGCCCTCTTGTAGTTTAAAACCATGACCCCTTGTCCTATCACAACAGGCCCTGCTAAAAAGTCTGTCCCCATCTTTCTTATAAGCCCTCGTTAAGTACTGGAAGTCTGCAATAAGGTCTTCCTGGAGCCTTCTCCTCTCCAGGCTCAACAACGCCAGCTCTCTCAGCCTGTCCTCCTAGGACAAGTGTTCCATCCCTCTGATCATTTTTGTGGCCCTCCTCTGGACCCTCTCCAACAGGTCCATGTCTTTCCTGGGCTGAGCGCTCCAGAGCTGGAGGCAGTGCTCCAGGTGGGGTTTCACCAGAGCAGAGTAGAGGGGCAGAATCACTTCCCTTGGCCTGCTGGTCACACTTCTTTGGAGGCAGCCCAGGATATGGTTGGCCTTCTGGGCTGTGAGTGCATATTGCAGGCTGATGTCCAGCTTTTCATGCTCCAGTACCCGCAAGTCCTTCTGGGCAGGGCTGCTCTCAATCCCTTCATTCCCCAGCCAGTACTGATACTGGGGGTTGCCCCAACCCATGTGCAGGACCCTGCACTTGGCCTTGTTGAACCTCATGAGGTTCACATGGGCCTGTTCCTCGAGCTTGTCCAGGTCCCTCTGGATGGCATCCCATCCCTCAGGCAGGGTGTTGACCACACTACTCAGATTGGTGTCTTCTGCAAACTTGCTGATGGTGCACTCGATTCCACTGCCTATGTTATTGATGAAGATATTAAACAGTATTGGTCCCAATAGGGACCCCTGAGGGACACCACTCATCACTGATCTCCATCTGGACATTGAGCCATTGACCACTACCCTCTGGATGCAACCATCCAACCAATTCCTCATCAACCCATCAAATTTGTATCTCTCCAATGTAGAGAGAAGGATGTTGTGGGGGACCATGTCAAGGACCTTACAGAAGTCGAGATAGACAACATCGGTAGCTCTTCCCTTGTCCACTGATGTGGTCACTCCATCACAGAAGGCCACTAGGTTGGTCGGGCAGGACTTGCCATTGGTGAAGCCACGCTGCCTGTCTTGAATCACATCCCTGTCCTCCATGTGCCTTAGCATAGCTTCTAGGAGGGTCTGTTCCATGATCTTCCCAGGCATAGAGGTGAGGCTGACAGGTCAGTAGTTCCCAGGTCGTCCTTGCTACTCTTTTTAAAAATGGGTGCAATGTTTCCCTTTTTCCAGTCTCCAGGGACTTCACCTGACTTTTCAAATATCATGAAGAGTGGCTTGGCAACTACATTGGCCAATTCCCTCAGGACTCTGGGACGCACCTCATCAGGTCCCATGGACTTGTGCATGTTCAGGTTCTTCAGGTGGTCTCAAACTTGATCTTCTCTTACAGTGGGAGGAACTTTGCTTCTCCAGTCCCCATCTTGCAGACTGTCCCCTTGAGAGGTATGGGAAGAGACACTGCCAAAGAAGTCATAGAGTACCTCAGCCTTCTCCTCATCCGTTGTTACCAGATTGTCAGTCTTGCTCATCAAGGGGGGTACGCTTTCTTTGACCTTCCTTTTCTGGCTCACATACTTACAGAAGCCCTTATTCTTCTTTGCATCCCTTGCCAAGTTCAGCTCCAGCCATGCCTTGGCCTTCCTGACTGCATCCCTACACAACCAGGCAGCGTCCCTGTACTCACCCCAATACCTGTCCCTGCTTCCACTACCTGTGCATTTCCTTCTTGCCCTTTAGTTTTTCCCATCAGGTCTCAACTCATCCATGCCTGTCTCTTGCCTTCCTTTCCTGATCTCTTACACCTGGTGATTGAGCTCTTGCGCTCTATGGAAAGCATCCTTAAAGATATGCCAGCTCTGTTCTGTTCCCTTGTCCCTGTGAGCAGTTTCCCAGGGGATCCTATTGACTAACTCTCTGAAGAGCTGGAATTTTGCTTTCCTAAAATTGAGGGTCCTGACTTTACTCTTCGCCTGCCCCATATACCTCAGGACTGCTAACTCCATCAGTGCATGATCACTGCAGCCCAGGCTGTCTCCAATTCTGACGTCACCAATTAGCTCACTTGTGTTGGTGAGCAACAGGTCCAGTATGGCATCCCCAGTGGTAAGGCTGTCTATTACCTGGCTTAACAAGTTATCCTCCATGCACTCCAGGAGTCTCCTGGATTGCCTGTAGCTCACCATGCTGCTTTCCCAGCAGATGTCAGGGTGATTGAAGTCCCTCAGCAGAACGAGAGCCTGTGAGCGCGATGCCTCCTGTAGCTGGAACGAGAAGGCTTCGTCAATAGACTCCCCTTGGTCGCGCAGCCTGTAATAGACACCAACCATAGGGTTCCCTTTGTTGCCTCGGCCCCTGATTCTTACCCATAAGCTTTCAACGTGCTTGTGGCTATTCCTCAGAGACAGATCTTCACACTCCATCCATTTCTTGATGTTGAGGGCAATGCCTCCACCCTTCCTTCAAGTATGTGTGTAAGTAATTTTTGTGTTTTGTTTTGTTACATTAATATACTTTTAAATGTATGTTTGCAACACTTTTTCAAACAGAAAGGTTTCAAAGGCAGGCCAGTAGATGGAACAATGTGGGAAAGACTCATAATAATTTTGCTGTAGCTGCTGTTTTATTTTCATTAGCTGCCAGAATTACACCTTTGATTTACTTCCAGTAAAGCAACAGCATAAGAAGCTGCTATTGACACAACTGTCATCTTATATTCTGATCTTGCTTCTAGGTAGTTTTTTTCAGTACCTCTGTGTTTTGGCTCGGAGTTTCTCATGTTATCTCTCAACATATAAAAACATATCTATAATATGGATGGATGAATGTGGATCTTGCTCATTATAATATCATGCCCCAAATGCAGAATTTAGTGAAAGAGGAAGATTTTTATCTCCTATCCTTCCTAGAGTTAGCCTGCATCATTAAAAATTTACTTTTTGCCCTTCAGCAACTGGTTCTCCTTTTCCTTTTTTGCTAGGTCAATGGCAGAGACTTGAAGGATTTGCGGCACAAGGATGCTGTGGAACTGTTCAGGAATGCAGGCTATGATGTGTCTCTGAAAATTCAGCGCAGGGTATGTTTTACCTGTTTCTTAGGGTTATCTCTGGCTCAGTTTAGACTGGTTTCTATGATTGATAGCTCTCTCTTTCATGAGGCAGTGTCCTGGTTTCAGACAGGATAGAGTTAATTTTCTTCATAAAAGCTAGTGTGAGGCTGTGTTTTGGATTTGGGATGAGAAAATGTTGATAACGTGCTGATGTTTTCAGTTGTTTCTAAATAGTCAAGGGCAGCCCAGCTTCTTGTGCTGGCCTGCTAGCAAGAAGGCTGGGGGTGCACAGGAAGCTGGGAGGGGACACAGCCAGGACAGCTGAACCAAGCTGTCCAAACAGATATTCCATACCATATGGCGTCATGCTCAGTATATAAAGCTGGGACGGAGAAGAAGGAAGGGGTGGAGGGATGTTTGAAGTTACAGTGTCTGTCTTCCCAAGAAACTTTAAATGTGATGGAGCCCTGCTTTCCTGGAGATGGCTGAGCACTTGCCTGCCCATGGGGAGTAGTGAATGAATTCCTCGTTTTGCTTTGCTTGTGTGTGTGGCTTTTGCTTTACCTATTAAACTGTCTTTATCTCAAAGCATGAATTTCCCCACTTTTACTCTTCTGATTCTCTCCCCTGTCCCACCGTGGGGGAGTGAACGAGCGGCTGTGTGGTGCTTGGTTGCCGGCTGGACAAGCCAGCACAAGAAGCTGGACAGTCCTTGACTACTTAGCAACAGCTGAAAACATCAGCATGTTATCAACATTTTCTCATCCCAAATCCAAAACATAGCCTCACACTAGCTTCTATGAAGAAAATTAACTCTATCCTGGCTGAAACCAGGACAGGCAGAAAAATACCGTGTCCAGGTGCTCAGTGTGAATTATGCATATAAAGATTTTGTTTGAACTATGGCCTTTTGTAGTTGACCACAGCTGTAATCATCCATGCATTACTTGTTTGTAACAGTACCAGTGAAGAGATGAGTCTGGAGAAGTCCTTAGGTCTTTGTTTTGCCGGAGTATGGTGTTTTCTTACAAATCTCCTTTCTCAGAGGCAAATGTTTGTCTGTGAAGACAGAATCTTAAGTTCTCCAGTTTTGTTTCAGAGACCAAAATCTTACCGGAGACAAAACTCCCCTGTTGTTTCAGAGGTTATCTGAATGTTGTGTTAGTGTTGAGATGTCTGTGCAGCCCACCATAAAGGAGCAAATGTGGGCTGCTATAGTTTAAATATACTGGCACCATTTTGGATGTAGAAAGAGAGGAATCCTTAATCCACTGTTGTAATTTGAACATCCCTGGCTAGCATTGAAGTTGATGAAGAAAATACTGATCAGCCTGAAGCATGCTGGTAGGGAGAGGTGGGTTGAGGCCCCTTTTCTACTCCCTTAGTAAAGGAGTAAAACTTCTGGCAGGTAAGAAAACCAGAGAGAATTAGTGATGCCTTTTTCCTGGTAAAGACATCAGGAAATGGTGTGGTGGGAAGTACATCGAGGGGTGACTGGGTATGTGTGTGTCATTGCTTCTGCTGTATGAGATGTACCCTGCTCCATCTGTTAGAGTCCTAGTTTACAAAGTGGCAGAGAAACCTGAGGGTGCCTGGTAGTGACTGGGTATCCTGCAGTAAAGCTCAGTCCATCCAAAGCTGCTGTAACCCTCCCATGTGTGGAGTGTAGAGGTATCTGGGGAAACCATCTTGCACATTCTTATAGAACCACCTGGTCCTGACACAGAACTGGGGGCTCTCCTGTGATGGGCTCTGACACAAATACTTTTTTTTCCTTGTAGTTGCAGCCACAAAATGGCCCTGTGGGTCATCGAGGTGATGGAGAATCAGGTGGGCTTCCTCTAGCAGCCATTCTTGTGCCAGGCCTCGCGCTTGCTGCAGCAGCGGTCTGGATCTTGCTGAGGTATCGACAGCGGATGTGAAGAGTTCACGTTTTGGATATCGCTGCGTATTTTACACAACTATGATATAATTTAAAGATAGAGAATCAACGATCTTATTACAGACTGATGTCAAAAAGGATCATTGCCTATCATAAAGCTGCTCATGTTCTTTATATATTGATTTTGTTTGCAGGTTGGATGGAAGCAGAGAGAAAAAGGGGAAGGGAGATGACTGTGTTCATGTATAGATAGCTGTTTTTTTGATTAATCTGAGGAGGTTTTGCTATCCCTTTCTATTTTGCACCACGAACTTTCAAACATAGTCATCTATTCCATGTTTTAAGATGTGACTTTTGGTTAAAAGGAGTTGGGGTTGGGGTAGTTTTAAATCAAAAACACTTACTAGAGGCTTTGCCTTGTTTCCACGGAATTCTTCTTGAAACTAATGATCCCTGTCTGAACCGTGAATAAAGAGAAGCAATGTGGAGGGTATATTATTTTTTCCATTAAATTTTTGTTGGTTGTTGCTCAATAAATGCCTTAAGAAAAATGTATAAAATCTAATCTGTGGTTTCACAGGTAAAATCATCAGTGTAGCTGCTGATTTAACAGTAGTGTGTAGTATTGGTGAGGTATTCTACCAGTTCTGGAAAGATAGAAGATAGCTTGCTGCTAGAGAAAGACTTTGTCAGAATGACTGCTCATTCTTGGGTCAGAGTTGTAAGAGAAAGCTTTCCGCAAAATGCTAGCATGCTGGAGAGAGGCAAGCAGACAACTGAATCACAAGGATAAGCAGTGGCAAGTGATTTGGGCATGCTGAAGCTGCAGAAAAGTCTTTAAATTAGTAATGAAGCAATAGTCCCTCCATCCATCAAGGGGGTTGAAATCTGCACCTCTCAGGTTAAAGATCTGTTTTGGGAGTTATTTTTTGTGTGGGGAATACTTTAGGTAAGTTTTCTGTAACAGCGAACTTGCTCTCTGCAGTCAGATCTTATGATTAAAAGGGAGAAGCTGAGAGCAGGCTGGGATCATCCTGGTTATTGCTTGTTTTTGAAGACTGATGCAACATTCAGGGGAGAGACTGGCAGGTGTAAGCCAGGGTAAGGCTTAGCGAGTAAAACTGAAGGGAGAGACCCTTGGTCTGGAAAGCGTGTTGCTGAATTTATCTGCAGGTTCTTATCTCCTCACTGTGACTTGAATGGTTATAAATGCCTCAGCTGACATGAGCTCTATGGGGTAAGACATGTTTCTCTTGTCTCCAAGAAATCAATGTGTTTTGTTGTTTTTGTAAAAGAAAAGCAAAATGCATGGCCTGGTCTGTATGATGCCAAAAAAAAATCAGTACATATGCAATATATGTATGCAAACAAAGAAAAACTGGTGTTTTGGTGCTTTACTTATCTCTATTCTTTATTATTCTAGCAGGACATTGCAGATGTATTTGAAATAGTTGTGGGTTTGCTCAGGGCTGTGTTCCTGCTGTCTGCTGGAGATAGAAATGGTATGCTGTTATACATGACACTGCTAAATCACCACGGAGTTACAGAGCACTTAGACCACATGAAATCTTGCTTTGGCCTATAAACTGCTTTAGTGTAAGGGGAAGAGGAAACAGGAGGAATTTTTCCCAATGTTCTTAGGGGAGTTTGGGAACAGAGTTGATGTTTGGTAAACGTATATTGGTGTTGGATGGCCTAGGCCGATGCATGCAGTGACTTGCCTTGGCCCACAAACCAGTTATGCCTGACAGCATAAGGACTGCTGTTCAGACAGATCTTTGCAAGATGCAGCATGAACCAGTTTGCTTGTGACCTGTTCTGAATATTTGGCTGTGGTGTCCACATGGAGCACATACATGTATTAAGATGGATGATTAGAAATTGAAGCCGTTGCATCCCAGCCATCAGAATAAAGATGCAGATAGTAAGAAAAAGGTCAGTCTGGGACAAATCACTTGTTAGCCCTTGGCTGAGTTGAGTTTCTGTGAGAGGGACTATGTGGAACAGGGTAGAAGGATGAGGATTTGCAGAAGGGAATGGTTAGTTTTACTCATTTCCCATTGAAGCAAGCAGAGAAAGTAAAGCCTTTTGGTTTTGTTTGGTTGTTGTTGTTGTTTGTTTTTTTTTTTTTAACCTTTCAGCTTTGGGATTTTAATACTGTTCAGACATGATTGCCATCTGTGTTGCAGGCTGTTTATTACAGGGGGAGGTTCCATCCAATACCCAGGTAATTGATGTGTCTTACTGAGCAAGAAAAGGCCCATCTGGTGCATGCTTTTCCTTTGGATTTCTTTTCACAATTACTGAATAATTTTAATACCATAGCATTAACTCAGTGGCTTTTCCGGAAGTCCGAATAGTAGTTTTTACATAGAATTTAAACCTCCAGTCTAAGCCTCAGGAACATCTTTTTGTGTCTGCTGCTTTCAAACCAGTGCCTGAGTACCACCAAATAACCCTTTTCCAATCCCCAGCCCCTCTTGTCCCATTTATAGACAAAATCCTTGTGGAAAATACACCTCAACCCCAAACTCTCTTGTGAGCTGTGGCTCATATTACTTTCTCGCAGCAACTGGACTGTCTCACTTAAACTTTGTGTGTTTTCCAGTGTCTTTTCCACTGTGTGGTTTCTGTAGCCCTGAGCTTAATCTTTACACTGAACACTGTGTATATACTTTCTGTCACTGCAGAAGAAGTGAATTAAAAAAAAAAAATCTCTAATGAAGACTGCTTGTAAAGGCAAGTGATCAGAGAGAGTTTTAGCTTTTGTTACAACTTAAATCTCTGGGTTTTGAAAAAAAGATAGGTTGAAATCTTGTAGACAAACATAAAAAGCATCCTAACTGTAATTTATAAGTTTCTTGTTTTGTTTTGTTAAGGACTCATTTGCCATTAATACTGAGGGCGGCTGAAACTTTCAGTGAGCCACCATTCCGTGAGCAAGTCGCGGGTGAGTCCTAGCTGTGTATTTTTATTTTATTTTAGGGGAGACCTTATCGCTCTCTACAGCTACCTGAAAGGGGGTTGTGGTGAGGTGGGTGTTGGTCTCTTCTCCCAAGTAACTAGCGATAGGACGAGAGGAAATGGCCTCAAGTTGTGCCAGGGGAGGTTTAGATTGGATATTAGAAAAATTTCTTCACTGAGAGGGTGCTCAAGCATTGGAACAGGCTGCCCAGGGAGGTGGTGGAGTCACCGTCTCTGGAAGTGTTCAAAAAACGTGTGGATGTGGCGCTTCAGGACATGGTTTAGGGGACATGGTGGCGCTGGATTAATGGTTGGACTGGATGATCTTGAAGGTCCTTTCCAACCTTAGTGATTCTGTGATTCTTAAATCCTCATGTCTCTTTCCCGTTCTTACCAGTTCCCTTAACCTTATTGTGAACTTACTGACCTGCTGCGGGCTGGATTTTTTGTTTAAAGACAAATCCACCTAGTTGGACTTCCTGTATATTCTAGGCATTTCTGTTTCCCTGAGTTTCCTGAATTGCATCTGCTAATAATATGTATTTGACTTAGGCATAATAGTGAGAAAGAGCAGCCAGACTTGATCTGAAGATAGGAAGATGCACTACTACTGGCACTTTTTAATTAAAACAAACTAGAAAGGAGCGTGTGGGAGGGAAAGGTGCCATGCTTTCAGTTTGCCTTTAGGTTCCAACAACTGGTTTGTTAGGTTGTTCTGTGCTAGATTAAAGAGGTCTCTAATAACTGATAGTCCCTCCCTTTGAGGCGTTTTGTGTGTTGTAATTGCCTTACCTCGCACATTATTTTTAAGAAATGAAGCCAACTGAGCCCTTGAAGATTGTCAGTGTAAGATACTTTCTCTCTTGGCATAGTTTACGTGACTTCCTTTCCAATGCACCCTTTCCAATGTCTCTGTATTGCTTTGTAAAATGCAGGCACCCCAGCCACACTCCATGTCTCACTATTTAGCATGGCGGTGCCGTATACCAGAAGTTTTCCATATCATTTTTATCTGCAAATCCTTAAGATTTTTTTGGTGAAGGTGCAGACACCTGCAAAGCAAATTTAAGCCAACTCCTAAGAGCTGACTTTTCTTAAATAATTTTTATGAATCTCTTAGAAGTAGTATACAGCTTTTCTCCTCTTCATTTGCTTTCTCAAGTGCCCTGAGGAATCTGTAAACCACAGAATAAACACTATTGCCACATGAGAGGTAGATTCTCTTAATTCCAGCTTGTAGATCAAAAGATCAATCCCTTTTGGTCATAGTGTGACACTAGAAACGAATGTTAAGTCCCTGTGTAGTCTGACTTCGAAATCCTTGTCCATACCCGATGTGACCTCCGTGGTGGGGGTGAAGGTGTCTGACTTTGCATTTTGTTGAATGACTGCATTTCCTATTTGTATTGGCTGTGCGCACCGACAGGCCCAGATTACTCTCTCTCTACCTTGTTTGCTGTCTTTAGCAGTCCGCTGTCTTGAGCAGTCCTGGTTTTGTCTTCTGCCAGATCATTGATGAAAATCTGAATGGAGTTTCAGTACAGTATTCAATACAGAGGCAACTTCCCCACATGATTATGATTTTTCAGTAGCTGTTGGTGTCTCCCGATTATTGGATTCTTTGTCTAACAGATACATTTTGATAGTGTATAGCATTGATTTTTTTTTTTTTTTTTTTTAAATACATGTATCAGCATGCTGCATAGTAGCAGTTTACAGCTGAACGGTCAGTAAACTTCATCCGTTCTCATGCTGGCAGAAGCTGATACAAGGGTAATAATAAGATCAGGTGAGCTTTATGAGCCAGTCTTCCTTCCATCCTCTTTCCTAATTTATTGATGTGGGCTTTACCTATGGAAGTTGTTTTCCTCTACTCGGGTTGAAGGAAAGAGCAGATAAGTTACTAATGGGACAGTGTCCCACAGGATGGGGGCCCAAGGGAAGGGTTACATGGAGAAGTCTGAAGGAGGGCCTTGGCTATACCGTTGTTTTCAGGGTTTTCCTCACAACTAACTTTAGGCAGACTCATGCTGCATCCATGCTGCCATGCTTGGTACGTGTCCTCTCTGGAGCTCTGCTCTGTCTCTCCCCACATGCAGCTGAGGGGTACTCCAGGCCTTTCAAAGCTTCCTTGAAGAAGGATCCATGTGTGATGAGAATGTACACTGGTTTAAAGGGAGAGAAATGCTGTGCAGACTCAGAATGGCTTTCCTTGTCATATTTGAAAGCTTTTGTTCTTGCTGCTGCAGCTGTAACTGACTGCAGGCAAACATCCCTGTAGTGAGCTGTGTATCTCCTACCTGGATGCCAAAACCAACTTTCCCAGGTTGGCACTCTTAGTAAAGAGTAGCTGTGCTAAGTATGCAGGGTAATTATTCAAAGTGGCATGTGAATGATTTGACATCATTCACCAAGCTTTCATGCTTGTGTTTGTGTCCAAGTCTTCCAGCTGTGTTTCCCTTTGGTAAACGTCTCTTCCTTGTCATCCCTCTTCACCACCTCTCAGCAGCCTAGCATTTGTGCCTGGCTTGCATTTTTTGCTGTGACACAAAAGGAATTGCCATAGAAAAATTGCTGCATTTGCTCTGCATCAGCAGGTACTGATACTTTCCAATTCAACAGTGTCCTCTTAGTTGCCCTGAACTAGCTATTCGACTTGACCTTACTTATTCCTTTTCTCTTCCCTTTGGAAATGAATGTTGGCACTTAGTTTCTGCAACAGCCCTTGTTCTGGCTGGTTTGTCAGGTGTTGGAGGACAGATCACCAGAACACCAAGAACAGGTGTGTTCTCCTCTGAGGTAGTGGAGGCTGTACAGTTGGAGCAGTAAGAGGCTCTGATCAGCTCTGAAATGAGCCCACAGGAGCCCTAAGAGCTTCACTCTGATTATGTGGACACTAGAAGCTCTTGCTGAGTATCAGTGTTTTAAGCAGGATGGTCCAGTCTCTACAGCAATAAGGGCTGGATTCCAGTTTTGGGAATGCCTCTGAAGACCTCTGTTGATGTCATGGCAACTCCCAGCTCCAGGCCTGCCCTTTTTGCCCTTACTATGTGTCTGTCTCACCTTTCCAAGTTCCTGATTGTGGTGGTGCTGGGAGAAAAGATGTTTCCAGTTGTTAGAGTGCGGCAGTGCACATTAGACTTGTACCCCATCTCCTGCTGTGGGCTGGATGGGCAGGATAGGCAGATCTTAGGACTCACCAGCCAGATGACTATGTATCCACTACATGGGAAAGTGCAGGAGAAGTGCAGTTTATGCTAAGCATGTCATTCTTTTGCTGGGACAGAGTATTTCCAGAGAAAGAAGAGAGAAAGAGAGAAAGTTTAGCAAAGGCAAGCAGAGTGTCAGGAAGACAGGTGTGCTTGTGCTTGAGAGCAGGGTTGTCTGTACATTGTGAGTAACAACATCTCTGGGAAAAGTTTCTTGGGGAGGCTTAGATTGGATGAGAAAAGAAGGGCTGAAGAAAACCTGTTTGTTCTTATTCATAGCGAGTGTGTGAGCGAACTGTGTTCCTAAAGAAAAGGTAATGAGATTTCAAAGAAATGATGGCTGAACCTGGTTCAGTGGGACTGCTTGGGTTGGGGAGGGCCAGGGCAGGGGAAGTCAGAGAACACAGCTGGGGCTGGCTGATTTCACCACAGTTTTCTGGGAATGGAGAAGTAGCAGTGTAAGGGATAAGCCATGCTGTTTTTTCATCTTTGACGCAGCCACCTGGTTCAGCCAATTTAGTCTAACTAGTAATAAGCACTTGATGAACCATTAGAGCTACTCTGGATGTTAATAACATTTGTGCAAGTAGACTAGAAGCTCTGTTTCCCCGAATCACTTAAAATTTAGAGTTCATAGGTAGTTTTCAAGGTAGATTGCTGACATTAATTGAAGGACATCAAGCTGTTAAATGGGAAATAGTCCAAGTTAGATGGTTTTGTGGTTGTTTAACATTTATCAATGCAGGAAAATGCTTGGGTTCTTAAAGATGTTTTTTAAACTTAGAATAATTGAGGTACTAGCAATCTGGTGTTAAAAGTTGTTAGCACGGAGATTCCCAGGTGGAACTGGAGCTGTATGGAAGAAATTACTTGTTTAACTGGTGAAATATTTGCTGTCTCACTTAAGTACAAAGGCTGTATAGGAGCCCAAATGCAACACATGAAATAGTGGGTTTACAGTTACCCCAAATGGTCTTTTGCATTCATTGCTCCTCAGCGTGTTTTAGTAAACTTTTAAATCACTGAAACAATAATGCATGGAAGGAAAAAGGGGATAAGAGAATTGTAAAGTTTAGGGCTACTTTCACTTCCTCCTTCCTAAATATAGCGAGTATAGTCAAAGTCTGGGAATATAGTTCAGAAATTTAATTTTAAAAGGTGAGTAGTAATCTATGATTATGTGGATTTTTTTTCCTTTCATTGTGTAAATAATGCTCTTCAGAAGGGTTTCTAGTGAATTTGGAGAAGACTTTATGCAGCTCTGCATATGCATATCCACAGACTGTTGTCAGCTGATGCACCAAAAGGCATGCTGATCATGCACTCTAGTGGCAAAGATAATACCTTTTGCTGTAAAGTGCTCTTATACAAGGGAAGTATTCACATATTCTTGGCTTTGCCATGTTGGGGTTGCATGGGAAGGGAGCAGAAATCAGGTAGGAAGTAAGGCCAGAAAAAGGCGCAGAGGTCTTGCAGAAGCAGGGTGGGTATCAGTGGGACACGTGGCAGAGGTGCAGCCTGCCTGGCGTAGCAGTCCTCCTCAACGCTGGAAGCTTCCTTGCAGAAACCAAGCTCCTCGGCCCCTTCCTCCAAGTCCTGGCAGCAGTGTGGGTCTTCTGAGTCCCAGCTGAGCTGTTGCATGCCACATGGATGAATTGCAGCAGAAGTGCCGCAAAAATCCAGTTTGTCTGCCAGCCCAGTGCTTGAAGATCACAGTTCTGCAAAGAAATTTCAGTCTTGAGTCATTTTTCTTAAATGGCTTGAATTGTTTCCTGGCAGTGGTACCAGCTTGCCAGTTAATTATAAACCACTGAGGAAATGTTGTGTAGACATTGTCAAAGAATCTGATCAAACTGTTAACTTTCTTCTAATGGTAATTAAAAGAGAGTGTTTTAATCTGTACCAAAATTACACAGTGCAGTGGTTTATGGGCTCCACTGCATTTTGCTCAGAGGTTGGAACAGGATTCCAGATGTTCTTGTGTGAACGTTTAGACATGCTGGGATGAGGAGGAAAAAGTCTTCCCCATTCTGTATTTGAGTTGTCCCTGCTTGGCAAGCTTTAATTAATCTTTCTTTGAACTTCTGGTATGTCCCATTTTGGCTCCTGAATTTGTTTGTAGCGTACAAATACTTACAAAAATACTAAGTGGAGGATGTAAGAGCACTGATCAACTGAATGAGAACACGTGGTTCTGAAGCTGTGGTATGAAGCTGGAAAATAAAACCAAACACAATCCAGCACACGGACTTCTGTGGCTGTGGATAAAAAAAAACATGGTCTAAATGCTGCTTCAGGGAAACCACTTTGCTACTGCCATCTCTAAGTGCTTTTTTAAATGCTGGCGTCAGAATGTGTATGCTGTTGGTTAAGGTGAACAGTGCAGTATGGAGATGTGGGCTGGATGTGAAAGGCACTGATTAGAAAAGATTGGCTGGAGAGGGAGAAGGGTTTGGATAACCCCAAGGACTCAACAGTTGTTGCTAAAGGACGAGGTTTGGGCCACCTTGTCACACTGTTTCTGTGTGCCTTGGTCAATGTCTTGTTGAATGCCTGTGCTGATTTTTTGAGAAGGAGGCCCTACTTCCCCAAAATGCAGGCTTATTTTTTGCCAACATGCTCTTGATTTTAAACTGTTTAAAGGGATTTCCTCTCAACAGCTTCAACTGACTGAAATAGGTTCTGACAGTTGTGATATTTAACATTCTAGAGGTGAGATTGTGGGCTGCCCTTTAATAGGGGCAACCATTTCTGATTCCGAGCTTAACAACAGCGGATACGGAGGATGAATGTCTTGCGTTGAGAGAAGAAAAGCAATGTTAGGCTGGTGTTCCCGCTACGCTTCGCCTGGCAGTGGGGGTGGGTGGGAGGAGAAGGAGGATGGCAGAGGCTTGTCTCTCTTGCTTGTAAAATGCTGATCTATTTTAAGAGCACCAAACTGGAAACTGTTTTCTAAAACCTTGCTTTGCTGTAGCCTTCTAGTGATTTTTTCAGTGCTTGAAATATATTGCTTTTTTGCTGGGCCATCAGCAAAACATTTGTGACCATTCTCTACCTAATTCTGAAAGTTTTTTGCTTCTCCCCAGCTCCTCCACGCACTGGAGGGACACAAGAACTTTTTCAAGCCTGAAATGGAAACCACAAAATTGAGACTTAAATACAGGCCGATGCATTTTCTCTGAATTGAACTTTATTATGTTAATCAGATAGATAACTTGAGAGAGAAAAGTGTTTTGTCCCTGTGGAGAAGAGATTGCTGTTTGCCCTTACTGAAAGGCAGAGAGGTAATTATCACCTGCGGGACAGGGATGGGTTAGCAGGAGGCAAATCCTAATGTGCCCCAAACATCCTCTTGAGAATCAGATTCAGAGATGAATTCAAATTTCTTGACTGGCCTTTCAAAGGTATTCTGTACATCTCCTGTGTGGATTAAATCTAAGGTATTGAAAGTAGGATGCTTGTTTTGTGAAACCACCAGTAATGGCGTATTTCTGTCATTAACAATTGCCCTGGTAAATTCTTTCTGATGCATAGTATTAATGTGGTTTAGCCCCCATACTTTTCACAAGGGAACTTGATGTACTCTCCCTATCTGATCATATTTTTAAGTGTGTGGTAGCGTAGGGATAAAAAAAAGTGAAGCAATACTGTGTACACACAGAAATGACCCATCTATACAATCACTGCCTGTTGAAGATACAATCACTTCGCATTAGTGATTCATTAGTAATTCTCAATTCATAGGTTCCCAAGACGGCAATATCAAATCAGCGCAGTGTTCTTGGTTATGATCAGTGGCTCATCTAAATACACGTGTTGATGATTGTTTTTTTTATGGGGAAGAGTCAGACAAATGTTCCTGCAAGTTGGGAAGCATGAATGCTAAGACGACTGTGGAGCAAGGAAAATGAAGGATTAATGCAAATGATATGTTGTCACAGATGGTGAGAGAGATGAGTCAGACTCGGATGTGCTAATAGCTGTTATTGATGAAGGAACTCTTTCTCAAACAGTTGTTAGTGTGGTTTAAACTTATCATTTGGGGGCCTGTGTGTTTATCCCCAGGCTTTAACAACACAGACTGTTCAAGAGCTGACACTCATAGCCACTTGTTCACAGCTGCTTGCACACATGGCTGCATGGAGAGGGTCTCCAGCAAGATGATCTATGCCAGAATCAGTGACTGGCTATATTGTTTTCCCTTGGCTAAGACGATACATGTCTATTATTGAAATAACCTTAAAAGAGCAGAGAGCTTTTAATATTTTACCTAGCACATTTTCAGCTTTGCAAACCTGAATAAATGGCCTGTTAGAAGTGTCCAGTTACACGCACCAGGAGGAAAATCTGCTCATCAGTGGAGTTATCTGTGTCAAAGAGCGGGGGTGTTCTTCTTGTCTTTCACTTCTTTCACTGTCTAAACTGCAGTTCCCCCCTTTTAGAAGAGGCTGCATTGATTGTACTACTTTCAGGATGATAATAATGGACTTCTCCATAGGAGGGACAACTCCAAACTAGGGAACGGTGTCCAAACATCATAGAAATTCAAATAGACATAGCTGGACCAAGTGTTTGTTCAGAGTGGAGACTTTGAAAATCTTATCTAAGTGTACAGTGCCACAGCTTGCAAAGCAGTAGTTCATAGACACTGACTGTATTCTAGAACTCTGGTCTTTATCCAAATCCCTGCTCTCTTTTGATTTGCAGAGCTTCTGTTAAAGTCCCCTGAAGGGAACTTCACACAGATAATTTTGCTTCTGGTCAGCTGTTGCAAAAGGTGCCTCAGATGCTTATAGAAGCTCAGGGAAAGGCACAACTGCGTGCAGCAACGAAGATCTGCTCTTGAGTGCAAAGAGATTTGGCTACGTCCCATAGCATGTGCGTTCTCTCCTAACTGTTTTATTGATACAATCGAAGAATTACAAGAGAGGATGCTTTTGTTTTGCACCATAATCCCACAGGGGTGTTTTTAGGATTCTGCTTTCTAGGAGCTATTCAGCTGATTTATTATGAAGGCGAGCAAGATCTAACTTGCCCAGATTACTACCTGAGCCTTTTCAAATTAGGTAAATCAAACTTGTTTTCCAGTTCTCTGGAAGAGATGCTCGTCTTAATAAGACTGCATGTTTTTACTGTGTATCTAGTCACATGATAGTTCAACATCTAGGCCTTGTCCTTTGCTGCTTGCAGTCCAAATCCCTTTGGCTTGTTTATACTAAAGAAATTGATGGTAGAATTAGGAATCTCCAAGTCATGTTCTGCTTGTTCTGTCAGTTTTTTTGCTTTCTTCTGCTACTCTGTGCTAGTTCCTGCAGTGTTCCTCCAGACTTCTCTCTCACTCTTCTACAGCTGTGTACGTGCAGCCCTCTGCCAAAAGCAATGTAAACCTTAGCCCCTTTTCTAGAGTCCCTGGGCAGCCCCAGAAATGCCTTTGTTTTGGGCAGTGGCATATGCTTATGTGTGGAGTGGAAACTGCTAAACTCTTTCAGATTAATATTATCTCTGCACATGGAGATATGCTTCAGGGCACCAGTGTGGCTGGCAGTGTGTCATCGAATGCCAAGATTGTTGCAAAGAGAGAGCTCTGCTCCCTCCTGCTGCAGGTGAGCTCTGCGTAGAGACTCTTATTTGCTTCACTCCTCCATGAACTTCATTTTTTCCTCTTCTCTAACCACTTAAATTTACCAGGAGAAAAAGTAACACTCTTTCTGCTTACAGTTCTCCAGATTCCTCCCTGTGCCGTTTTGGAACATCATACAGTGTTTTCTACGCTTCTGTCCTCTGGAACGAGAAGCTGATCTTAAGAGATAGTATGAGATGCCAAGGGGTAGTTGCACTAACTCTCTAGTGTTTTTGCTGATGCTGCAGGTCAGAAGAGTGTCAACCGAAAAGACTCCCTCTCGAAGGCACTGTGTTTCTTTTTAAGGCACTCTTCTGGGCAGCTGTCAGTGCTCAGCTCATTGAAAAGTCACTGACTGGGTTTTTGTGACTCCCACAAGCTCTGAAATTGTAGAGCAGTCAAAGCAAACCCTTTACAGATGGCAGCACCCAGAAAGATTCAGGAAGGAGTGATCTAATAATATTGCAGTGAAGCAAGTGGAAGAGCTCCCAACAGGTAGTGCTTTGTCTTCTGGGACAACTTAATAAAGCTATAGCGACCCTGTAGTGTTGGGGGAGTAATACATGCATCCCTTAGAAGTAGTTACCTTATTTCTGTGGAGAACCAAGTAATTAGTGATGTTCTAACAGCTTCTTTCCATTTCCAGGCTGTTCCACTCTTGTGTCTTGTTCAGAATTGGAGATCACTTAAGAATATTGTCAGATAAGGTTCTTTTATCCACAAAATGCCCTTTCCTTTCCTTGTCTTTATCTTCCCCTCTTTCAAACATCAACAGTTATGGCAACAGGAAGGTTGGAGGCAAATAAGCAGCTGGCAGTCTTCCTAATGGGTAGAAACACAGGCTGGAGTCTCTCCTTAATTCAACAGCACAGTGGCAGAATCGCAGTGGTGTTGCTAACAGTGGCACAGAGTGCATTTTGAGCTCACAGGGTAGCTGGATTTAATGAGGTGAGGTATTGCTCATGCTAAACCTTCTACTAGAGCTGAACAATGTCATGCATACAAATGCAGAAAACATAGTCTAAGGTTTAAAAATAGCTGTCCTTATTTATTTATTTATTTATTTACCAGAACAGAATGGTAAAAGATGGTCTGGGTTGCAAAAGTAGGACTGAAAGAGCTGCTTCATTGCTGATTCTGGATTACTTGAAGAAGAAGAGGAGGGACATCATGGTTACCGCTCTTATCTGGCTTTAATGCAATGGCTGTCTTTTTGCCTAGCAAGTTTTCCACAAATGAGAGAGAGAAAGAGGGGAAAAAAAAGTAGGTTTGACAAACAGTGTTCCAGGGTTTGATTTCCAATATACTTCTATCTAATCCTTCCTGCTGTTGGACTTGTGTCTTTTGTTGGACTCCACTCTGCAGACTATTTTTCTGACATATCTATATTATGCTTCAGTCCATTTTTTTTGTCTGCTGAGAGTTTCTTTAGCTCAGACTGTTCCCAGTTATAGGATAGAAAAAGATGTTTTACAATTGGTATGCCAAGAAGGTGAAAAAGGTTGGTAACTGTTACCTTTATTTGGCCCCAGATTTAAGTTGTGCGGATTTACCAGCTCTAATGGACAGATTCATTCTTGATCTGATTGAAAGGCTGAATACGTCCTTAGTTATCTGTGGATGGAGGTGAATACTCCAGATTTCAGATCTCAGTCCTACTCTCCTGAACTTTAAAGAAGTTTTGATTGGAGTTTCAATCCAAATTCCATTACCTGGCTCTATCTGCCTACTGGTTTGAAATGAATCCAGAGTTGAAGCACCCTCCATGCTTCAGGGTGTGTCAAATTTGAATTTCAAGGATGGGAAGGATCAGGAGGAAGGGAGGAGGGGAGTCGGTGGGGTTCCCTAATTACTGGTAATGTTTTAATTTAAGTGTAGTAGAGCTACATGAGTTTGATAATCTGAGTTCCTCTTTAGAATATTGCTGTCTATTAGGAGATACCGGCACTGGAAGTGGTTCTTTCTCATAACACCACAGTTGTGCAAGAGCCATTTTGTTCTGTCATTTTTTAATGAAAATTAAACCAGGAGTGATAGCATTTGAAGGCTGTCACTTCTGGCTGACAACTACTTCATCTCTGTTTTCATGCGCTCAGCTTTATGTTTGTAAGCATCCCCTGCAAAGGTACAGCTTAAATATACGGACTTCTGCGTGCCTGTACTATATGTGGACTACCTACAACATCCATTTGTCTGAGAACTGTTCAAAAGTCAACGTTTAGATGTGCAAGGTACGAGAGTGTGTGTCCTTGTCCGCGTCTGGTGATGGACTTTGGATTTAATCCTAAAATACCTCCCAGGTTGCAGCTACAAACACAACTTTTGTAAGCAGCAGTGGGTAAGGCCAGCTCAGCATGTGTCAAGTTATATGGTGACATGTGTCAACAAAACAGCTCTGCTACAGACACAACTATTTTTAGAGCTGGGGCATCCCAGAATACTGCAGCTGCTGCTGCCTGCACTGAGATGCCAAGGGCTTTACTTTGGACCCTGTTATCTTCTGCTCCAGGGATCTCTGACTCCTCCCCTGTGATGGGGTGGCCATGCAACGCCAATCCTGCCGATGACACCTAGTGCCCCGGGTTTTGATGCCCAGCCATCTAGAAGTGGAGCTGAAGGAATCGGAGCCTTTACAGCACTCTGGGGTTGGAAGGGCAGAGGAAGCGGAGACTGGGGCTGTCTGGACCTGCATGCCAGTGAAATTTTACTGAGTGGACTTTCTGCAGTGCTCAGAGCAAGCTGTCACTGTGCTCCAGGTTTTCAGGACATGAAAAGGAATGACAGCCTTTACGAGCTCATCTAAAAAAGCGTAGTAGTGCTGCTCACTTACAGCCTGTGAGCCAAAACTTCATGGGAAGCGTGTTTGCAGTTTGGGGATCAGCAGAGGCACGGACAGGGATCGCCTCTGTCGCAGTTTGTGCATGGTGATGTGGTCTGTGTTGCATGATGGAGGGGCTGCTGCCCAGGACCTGTTCTGTTCTGCCCCCAGAATCATGGCCACATCCAGCCTCTGCTGCTGTCTATAAACAGCATGGTGAGTTCAGCTAAGGCTGAGTGGGCATTAGCCAGCGGGCACATGCTGAAAACTGCAAGAAAGCCCGGTAGCAGGGAGAATAGGGGCATTCTTCTTTCCTGGGGGGAATCATTTGCAATTCCTTTTTAAGAGTATTATGTTACAGTGGCTTTTAGGCTTCAGTGACCAGAGACTTGGCACCACAAAATGTTCTGATTGCTGTCTGAGAGGCCCTCAGCACCTTGCAGAATTGGACTGCACCTCATCACCCATATTAGACTGGCACGTGGTCTCTTCCTTCTTCCCTTCCACCTTGCGTTGCTCTCCAGGTGTGGTAGGACACTTCCTCTTTCCCCTGTGCCATGATTCCCAGACCTGTGAAATTGCTGCTGTTTCTTAGCACTAAAATCTGTTCTGCTCTCTGTGTCTTTTGGATCTGCTTTTGCTTCTGAATTCAGTGGGGCTTCTGTCCATAGTTTCTATATATTAGGACAGGGACATTGTTTTTAAAAAGCAAAGCAAACAAGATGAATTCTGAGAAGGAAAGTACTTTTAAACTGTAATTTATTTTATGGCAAAGTGCTTTCGAGCTGTATATAAAACAAACAAAAATCCTAAGAAAATCCTTCAGCTACGCAAAGCAAAACAAACTTGGCACATTAATTAATGTGTTAATAAGCATCTATGAAATAGATGATGGTTTCAATCTGATTTATTTTTCAGTCTTGTGGAGACAACTGATGAATCATACATGGTTATGGCACTTGTGAATTGTAAGTCTCCTCACGACTGAAGGTAAATGTCAAAGGCACCATGTGTTAGAACAAGACATTTTGCTTGGCAGGTATGGCTTATTCAGGAAATAGGCTTCTGTTTTATACATACACACTCTACATTGCTCAACTGAGTGTATTGGTTCCTTGAGCACCCATCCTGTAGCTGTCTTGTGTGGTTGAATACCTCTTCCTTGTTTAGGTAAATACCATTTTCTTTGGTAGTGAGAAGGGAGAGGGTATAATCAGTAATTCCTTTCTCTTTGGTGCTTTTCTAGTAAGCAATAAGCAGAACACATCTGTCACCTGTGCTCGAAGGCACAACGTGAGCTGGGTTAGAACTGAGTTGCCAGAAAGCAAAACATTTGTGGCTCTTGCTGACTTTGGCTTCCTACCTGAGTGGGAGCAGGTTTCTCCTGTCAGTGCTCAGAGCTCTGGCCTGGCCTTTTTCCAGCAGACAGAAGAGGCTTCAGTCATTCAGCCTGAGTAAAGGACATCTGATGCAAAACTTTTATCTCTTGACCTTCCAGGGCTTGTCTGAGAGAGGCAAAAGCTTTCCTAGAGGACCTGGCTCTGAAATGGTTCCCTGGAGAGTTTTCACATATCCTGGTCTCTCTTCTCACTGCTGTCAATGCAGAGCTTATTCTGGGGATAAATCCAACAGCCCTGGTGCTGACTTTTGAGAGAGGAGCAGGGAGAAGTGCCTCCCCACTGCCTTTTGGGCAGTGACAGTTGCAATCTGCAAACTTTGCTCAAAAGCGAGCGCTGTTCTTTTTGGGCAGCATCTGTGTGAATGTGAGCCGGTCAAAGCAGAAATGGGAAGATTGGGAAAATGGCATCATGCTTGCAGCACCGCTAGTGGAGCACCCTCCAGAGAATATGCTGTATCCACCAGAAACACAGCACAGAATGCTTTCTGCTGAACGTATGCATTTTCTCCCTTCACCTGAGAAACTAGCATAACTCAATGAGATTGGGAGACTCCAGGTACATGGACCACCATAACTGTAAGACCTGTGTATTGCTGGTGTTTTACTGACTGTATCATAGAATCATAGAATCCTTGGGTTGGAAGGGACCTTTAAAGGTCATCTAGTCCAACTCCCCTGCAATGAGCAGGGACATTTTCAACAAGACCAGGTTGCTCAGAGCCCCGTCCAACCTGACCTACAATGTTTCCAGGGATGGGGCATCCACCACCTCTCTGGGCAGCCTGTGCCAGGGTTTCACCACCCTCATGGTTGTGAAAAATTTCTTCCCTATATCTAGTTGAAATCTGACCCCTTTTAGTTGCAACAGGCCCTGCTTAAAAAGCCTGTCCCCATCTTTCTCAGAAGCCCCCTTTAAGTACTGGAAGACTGCAATAAGGTCTCCCTGGAGCCTTCTTTTCTCCAGGCTGAACAGCCCAACTCTCTCAGCTTCCTAGGAGAGGTGTTCCATCCCTCTGATCATTTTTGTGGCCTTCTCTGGACCCTCTCCAACAGGTCTGTGTCTTTCCTGTGCTCAGGGCTCCAGAGCTGGATGCAGTCCTCCAGGTGGGTTCTCACCAGAGCAGAGGGGCAGAATCACCTCCCTCACCCTGCTGGCCATGCCTCTTTGGATGCAGCCCAGGATACGGTTGGCTGCCTGGGCTGCGAGCGCACATTGCTGGCTGACGTCCAGCTTTTCATGCACCAGTACCCCAAGTCCTTCTTGGCAGGGCTGCCTTTGATGTATGAAAGAACAAAGTATGCTTTGGGCCAGGCATGATGGAAGGACAGGATTGGTATGAATAAGAGTGAAGGTTTTGGGTTCCTTATAGCTTGGCCTCAGCAAGTCAGACATTGGATAGGGTATGACCCTTGTTGAGTACATCTAAAGATGAGATTACTGATGTATTTTGACTCTCTAACTGTTCCAGTAGAACACACATCAAGGAAATGTGGATCTTCAAGGTGTGGCAAGCATCTGTACAAAGATGTGTCCCTAGTAGTCCCGAGTGGATAGAGGTGCCATTGTACATACACGAAACATGCCTCTGATGGCTGCACCTTGATTCCTGTAGCTCCACATTCTGTCTCTTTCTCCTAGATCCTCACCTCTTGCCTATCTGTTCTACTTACAGTCATTGATTGCTACTGCTCTGCTGCTGTGTCCTGCAGAGAAGTTGTGGTCCTGAGCCGACCTCTATAACCTTGGGCACTCTGCTGCGTGGTGGTTTTGAACTATCCTACTTTCTTCTTTCTGGATGCTGCCTCCCTCACGGATTCCTACAGCTGTGATGAGGCAACACAGGGCAGTTTATAGGGAACTCTTCAGATCGTATTCTGTTGTGGATTCTTTAGTTTTATAGAAATGATTGATCCCCTCTTCCATTGTAGTTGCAGGGAAGATAAGCTCATCTTTGGCCAGTGATGAGTAGTGAAGTGGGTACAAGGGAGATGGGGATGTAACCCTGATGAAAACCTTGTTGGAATGGAAGGTAGGGTTATTCCTGTGCTGTTAACACACCCTATGCATATCTAAAAAGACCTCATACATGAAAGTCTCCTTACCACTAGCAGAGAGTTTCACAGATGGAAAATTCAGGTGTTCTGAGTTGTTACAGGTGTATCTTAGCAGAAACATAGCTGAACTGGTGCAAATGATATTGTTGACTGTCCCTCAGCTGCTGGGGTCAGGATACATTTCCAGGTTGGATGAATTTAACTGAGTGGCAGGGACAGGGGATGCCACAAAGCAGATTTTAAGAAATTTCCCGTAAGCCAACGTTTTTTGGAATTTGGCATCTGAATCTCTCTTTTCATACCATGTACAAGAGATGTGATTAGCAGAGAGATTTCAAAAGCAATGCAGTTCAATATGATGGAAAGCACCTGACCTGTATCTGATTCCATTTGGGATCTCAGTAACAGCTGCAAATGAGGCCAAGCTGAATTCCGTCAGCATAGTGAGATTTCACGAGTCCCTTTGGAGTATGCCCGGAATACAAAATCCAGCTAACCCCCTTGCATTTATTAGCCTGACAGCTCTCTGAGTGGGGGAGACATGTGTATGTGTGTGACTTGGTGGCTAAAGGTGGAGTTGTGCTGCTTAAATTTCTAAGGATGAATTCGTTGAGACCTTGATGTTTGATGAGGCTGGGATGCTTTTAAGCTGGGGAAGGAGAAAGGTTGAGCACCTGCTGGGATTCCATTATGCAAGTGGTTCCTTTCTCTATAATGACGGCAGTTGTTCTGCTGTGATGTGTTTTTAGTAAAAACTGGCTTTTTCATACAAAAGGTGAGGTTGGGTTTTTTTCAGGAAACATTGATTTCCCACTCTGTCTTAGTGGGATTTAACAAAAGAAGCAAATTCCCTTCTTCTCTGTTGTCCATGGAGAGACTCTGGGGATCAGTTAAAGGGATTTTAGCAAAGTGAGAATAATAATGCACTGATCTCTTGTCAAAAGTTCAGTTTTTATATGTATGTGAATCTATGTGCATATGAATATACACTCATGTGCATATATATTTAATGAAACCGTGAACATCTTTGTGGAAAAATGTCTGTGCCAATATTTTCAGTTTCATCAGACTTTCCTTTTCAATTCTAATAGCCCAGGTTCCTTTGAGGATGGTCAAAATCTGCACCTGTGACTTTACTATTCAGTTGGCTTCAGTCTCTATGTTGGATCAAACCTGTTCATTGTCTAGCCCCCCTCTCCTTCGTTCTCTGATAGTGCTTTGGGCCTATAGCCTCTGCATCCTTGTGTGCTAAAATTCGTACAGTCTCCGGCATTCCAGAGGGGCCTCCAGTGCATTACAGGTGGTCATTCCGGGGCAGGATGGAGAGGCCTGATGAATTCAAGTCATATGCTGCTCCTTTATTACCCTCTACCCACCCAGCTCTACACAGCAGAACTTCCCATTGTAGCTTTTAAAATTATTTTTCTTTTATTTTCTTTTTTTTCCTGCCTATTTAGGGTGTACCCTTGGCTTAATCCATAGGGCTTTCAATGTGAGGAGCATGCCCTTGTGTTGCAGCTTAGCTTAGCTCTGGTGGCTTTGGCACTGGGAGAGCTATGTCTGCTTTCTCACTCATATAGCAACATTTCTTCTTTGTATAAACACATTAATGGCAGTCTTTGTTGTTTCCCACTTAAAGAGGTGTGTCCCAGGCACTAGCAGGCTGGTGTGTCTGCAGGCCAGGGCTCTCTGCTGGTAGTGCTAAGGTGGCATAATTCTCATCGGCTACTCTGGCACATCTTAGCCAGCAAAGGGTTTGCGCTGGTCTGTTACTGCCAGCCATTTTCATCTGTCTTATTTAGTGGTGAGCAGGAAATGATATAGGACACACCATTTGGGTCTGTGTATCCCATAAGGATTTACTTTCATGAAGAATACAGGTGGTGTTGCTGCAGTGCTATAGCTGAGCTTTTTAGCTGTTGAAGAGCAGTTGCCATTTCCATGGCTACTTTGACATATGTTTTGGTTTCTAGATCAGCAAGGACTGCCCATTCAACTCAGTTGTTTTGCAACCCAATTGATTTATTTTCCCACTGTTTTTTTAGCACATCTAAAAATAAATTCTGCCAGCAGCCAGATCAGTTCCCTGCCCTTCATCAAATAATAGATAACAAGAACTAACTGGAGTTGGTGGAAATCAAGAGAGAGGTTTGGAACAGACCAGAAGCTAAGCCTGGTGTCTCCTCGCCTCTGAAAATCTGAGACGCAAGTGTGCCAAGACTCTTGATAGGATGGGTGAAAAAAGGGGTCAGTTTTCAGCTGCTGTCTGCCCCTTTTTCCCTCCCCTTTCCCGTTCCCCACCAGCTTCTCTGTAAATTATCTCCCTCTTCTGGCTGTTCCAGGATTACAGCAGCAGAGAGGTGCCCTCTGTCCTTGCAGAGGAGTTGTTGAAATCTGTCCCATGTCAATGTGAGCTCCCTGGCCAGGTCTCTCTCAAAGACCAGTTCTATGGCAAGAGGAGCCTGGGAGGAAAATGGAAGACTAGAAAACGGAAGAGCTGAACTATATTGTCTTGTGCTGTTGGTGAGACAGGACAGTGGTGCTGGCTGGGGGGTAGGGGTGGTATGTAGAGGCTATTTCTGACCCCAGGACTCTGTTACAGACCCTGTGGGAAACACATCAGCCTGTTTTCTTTTCAGCAAATTCTGCCCAGGCGCAGGGTTTTGCTCATCTTTTCTCCTGCCACAGCACTGTTGCTTTTTTTCTGCCGTTCCCTACATCTGGTGGGTGAGATCAGAGTTAGAAAGGAAGAGAGGTGCTGGTCTGGGAATTCGCAGCCCCCTGGTAGGAAAAAAGGAGGAGGCTGAGGAGAGGTTAAGACCCCTCTGCTCCAGTAAATCCACACCCACCTGAAGTACAGGAGTGCAGTCTGGGTGTAACTGGTATCTTTGGAGGCGTGGCGTAAGGACAACTGTTTTGTCTCTGCAGTGCAGTGATACTAAGGTGTTGCTCGGTGTTCTGGAGTGCTGGTGTCACTGCAACAAAAGTGCATGTGAACTCAAGGTAGCAGGTGTGACAAGCTTAAAGGGTCACGAGGCTATCCTATTGGAGCAGATGAAAGAGCAGATAGCATAATTTAAGTCTCCAGGTTCTTTAGACAAGATCTATTGCAGACCAAAAGGTACAATCCTCATATCATTGTAAGGCATGTCATAATCTTAGATTTAACACATGACAATCAAAATGTAAGTCATAAAGCTGGAAGAAAAATGACACCAGGAGTGTCAGATTTGAGAATCTAGAAGAATTTTGAATTTCAATCTATTGCTGTCCTCCTGAATGCTGTGTCTTGTACTTACCCTGCCTCGGTTAGAATACTGCTAAGGGTGTATTTTGCTTTTCAATGAGAAGTCATTTTCTAAGTAATAATCATGCAGGAGCTTTTATTCTAGAAATGCCTGTCCTTCAAAGTAACATCTTCACCCTAATTCAGAGCTAGAGTTTCTTCCTTGCAGTTATTTTGTACATGAGAATTATTGTTGTTATAGAAGGTGACTGTGATTACTGCTGGGCAAAGATGCAGGTAAGGGCAAGGCAGACACTGTATTTTTTCAAGACATGCTGAAAGATAAATGAAATCTCTTTGTGGAATAAAATAACTGAAGACAGTGGGAGTGATCAACAGGCAGTACAGTCTAAGGTGGGGCCTGAGCAAGGCTAAAGCATATGGTCTGTCAGTGTTTGAAAATGCAGAGAACTAAAGATGTACATGCATTTGTGTGTGGCGGGGTGAGAGGCACAGAGAGAAGGTGTCAGGAATGATGCTGACAGAGCAAGGCACAGAGTTCACTGGGAGGAGCAAGTCTGCTATGGGTTTTTGCTTTGTTGGCGGAAACAGGACCTTGTGTATATTTTCTGAGCCAGCAGAACTGTACCTGCATAACACCTTTACTGATACAATTTTTAGGAACATAAATAGGCCTGCAGTACTAACAAACTGCTTAGGCAGAGTAGCCAACACAGAAAAAGAATTTTTTTTTTTTAATTTTATTTTATTATTTTATTTCAGGGCTTTAACCAGAAAGGAGCAGACATCACAATCTCTGTTGGGCTAGGTTATAGCTGTAGGTGGGAATGTGTGCGCTTTAGTATTCATGACACCTACAATGGGGAACTGGCAGAACAGGCAAACTCTGATGTATGTCTGAAGCAATATTGACGTATTTATATGCTTACTCCATTACTTCAAGCAAAATTATGAGGATGAGCAGTACTTCAGGAAAAGTGAGCTCCTATGGGTGCCCACTTTTGGGTGGTGTGGGTCTTTCATTCCATGACTGACACTGCAAAATTAAATACTTAGGCCAGTTGCCTTCAATAGTTCAGTGATTGAGGGTTGAAGAAGTCTATATTGGCCGTGGAGCTTGTTGATAAGATCACCAAATTCACTTAATGAATTCCTATAATAATAAGCTAGTACACTAGCCTGCAGTGCCACCTAGCCTCCTCGTCCTTTGGAGAGCAGGAGCTATGGCATGAATGTTTATAAAGATAAAAACAACTTGGAAAACATTAATGTAATGATCTTTTTTCCCCTTTCTTTAAAGATACAGTAATTCAATCTCATCAGAAGATTTTCATCAGCATGCTGAAAATGGTTGGCCTGGTATTAGCCAATGGGAGAAATAGAGATTATTTTTCTTCAAAATGTTAGTTCCTTGTTCAGTGCAAGTATTACTCATAATTTGTAAGGTTTGAGCTTGGTAAGGAAGCAGCCAAACTGGTGCATGACAATTTAATATTTTAACAGTCTGATTCATCTTAAAGTGATTCAGAGACTATTGATAGTAGTCCTGTCAGGAGTTGCCATCTCTGTGGTGAAGTTGGAGCAGTTAGTGACGTATCAGTAATGCTTTGTGGCATTTCATAGCATTCATGAGTTAAGAGTATGCGGGGAAATGAAGGCAGCAAATGGAGTTCTGCTGGGACGCTAATACTAGCATCTCTGCTACCTAAAGAAGTCATACAGAATTGTCTTCTGTGTGTGCGCAGGTCCCAGGAGAGACTGCTGAGGGGAAAAATGGCCCTGGGAAAGGGGAACCGAGGCTCTGCTGCCTCCCCTGCTCGTGCGTGCCTTGGGGAGCCAGGTCTGCTTCTTCCCTGTTTCTTCACTGGGTGAGAGAAAGTCGGTGTACTTGGGTTTGGAGAGTAGCTACCACAGAATAGCTGTTTGTCTGTGTTTCATGGGGAGCCATGGTCCTGGCACTGGAAGAAGAGATTGAGACATCAGCAAGGATGCAGAAGGTTAGTGAAGGGTAAGAAACATGTCCTTACATCCATGAACTCCACTAACTTTGCAAGAGTCCTCTGTGCCCCAGCCTCTCTGTCCCACCTGTCAGTTGAACCTTCTCCCTCACTGTTGTAAGACAGAATTGTCACCCTTTGGCTGGCTAGGTTTACATTTTTTGCTTGCTGTTCAGATGTTGATCTGACTTCTGTGTTACAGGACTGTTAATAAGCAATGGGGAAAATAAAATCCAGCTGGTGGCCAGTCACAAGCGGTGTTCCCCAGGTTCTGGGGCCGGTCTTGTTCAATATCTTTATTGATGACCTGGATGAGGGGATCGAGTGCTCCCTTAGTAAGTTTGCAGATGACACCAAGTTGGGTGGGAGTGTTGGTCTGCCGGAGGGTAAGAGGGCTCTGCAGAGGGATCTGGACAGGCTGGATCGATGGGCAGAGGTCAACTGTATGAGGTTTAATAAGGCCAAGTGCCGGGTCCTGCACTTGAGTCACAACAACCTCATGCAACGCTACAGGCTTGGGGAGGAGTGGCTGGGGAGCTGCCCAGCAGAAAAGAACCTGGGGGTGCTGGTTGACAGCCGGCTGAATATGAGCCGGCAGTGTGCCCAGGTGGCCAAGAAGGCCAACAGTGTCCTGGCCTCTACCAGAAATAGTGTGGCCAGCAGGAGTAGGGAAGTGATTGTGCCCCTGTACTCGGCACTGGTGAGGCTGCAGCTTGAACCCTGTGTTCAGTTTTGGGCCTCTCACTACAAGAAGGACACTGAGGTGCTGGAGCATGTCTAGAGAAGGGCGATGAAGCTGGTGAGGGGTCTGGAGCACAAGTCTTATGAGGAGCAGCTGAGGGAGCTGGGGTTGTTTAGTCTGGAGAAGAGGAGGCTGAGAGGAGACCTTATGGCTCTCTACAACTACCTGAAAGGGGGTTGTGGTGAGGTGGGTGTTGGTCTCTTCTCCCAAGTAACTAGTGATAGGATGAGAGGAAATGGCCTCAAGTTACACCAGGGGAGGTTTAGGTTGGATATTAGGAAAAATTTCTTTACTGAGAGAGTGGTCAAGCATTGGAACAGGATGCCCAGGGAGGTGGTGGAGTCACCATCACTGGAGGTGTTCAAAAAACGTGTGGATGTGGCACTTCAGAGCATGGTTTAGTGGGCATGGTGGTGTTGGGTTGATGGTTGGACTTGATGATCTTAAAGGTCTTTTCCAACCTTAATGATTCTGTGATTCAAATAATCCATTTTTGACCAATACATTTCCAAGACATCTGTGATACCTTCTGCCATCCTAAAAAACAAATGTATTTAATCTGAAGCTTTGGTGGTTTTCTGTAGCTCTGTAGAAACAAACACTCAGCTTTTTGTTTTGGTACCATTAACCAGAATCCCCCTGCATTTAGACTTGAAAGAGCTTAGCACATAGGTCCTTTGTGAAAGACTGCAAATGGTGTCTAAACTTGGGGCCGCTCTCAGTGTGTGAACAAAAACAGGCAGAAAGCGGAAAGCTCGTGCTTGTGCTGCCACAGGCTGCCTTTGTGCAGTGGGCTCTTTCAATTAGTTTGTCATTGCCAAGACAGATCTCAAACTAAGCTCAATGAATGTGGGTGGGTTGGGATACCATTACTGGTTTTGTTTGATACGGATTTCAGTTTACATTATAGCAGTATTCAAAAACATTGGTAGCCAGATTATGTTATGTGTACTGCAGCAGGCTTATGCAAATTTGGGTGTGGTAGGAGTGAGGGGAAAAAAAAATCTATTGAGTTCCATCTCTAAATCCTGCTAGATTTTCCTCTTCATCAACAGACATTCCTTTGCTGTTTGATGATCTTATATATGGACAATTTTGTTTGAGGAGGTACTGCAGTGGGTTTTGGCTTGAGTAAATAAAGAATCCTCTGAGCAGTGTGCACATGTCTAATGGCTAGCCACAGCCTGTTTGCGCGTACAGATTATGTGCAAGGGCCTGTTAGAGCCCCCCAGGTATGCCTTACAGAGTATATTGGGTTAAACAAAACCCATCACTAAGTTTTGTAAAGCTGTAAAATGCTATCCACATTCAGAGATCGAAGGAATTGACTTAAGGGTCTAACACTGAAGCCATACCCTCCTGTTGTTTTGAGGGAATGAGCTGCCCACTCTCTGTGTCTAATCGAAAAAGGATGAAGTAGTCCAGGGGGATTAGAGACGTACCATCTTTGCTTAGGCACAAATTCATATCTCTTTAAAATTAACAGAGGATTTTTAGTGACAGGGGATAAAAATAGTCAAAAAGTGAACCTACTAAAGCTGGCATGGAGGTGGTGCTGGTCAGTAGAGCATAGTAGTCTTGAACCTATCAGAAGGCATTTGTAGATGCACGTGCCATCAGATGTGGGTTTTGGTGTGGTGTTGTAGAAGCTAAAAGGTTGGTCATGTTGCCTGGATGCTACAGTATCCCCTGAGAATTGCAGCATACTATTGTATCAGCTGGCTAATCATCCAACATGAGGTTATGGCAAGTAAAATAAGAAAAGAGGATGAAGTTTTTGTATTCTGAAAAAAAAACCCTGAACAACCAACCAGAGTGATTTGAAAAGAAATTAATACAATCATGGTAAAGACAGTGGAATACTTGTAGTTACTAACCACTGTTACCAAGCTGTAAGGCTGGCTTGCAAGTTGTATTTTGCACATACAATAAAAAAACCTCAATGGAAAAGTTAAGAATTAGGACTAGTTTTGAGACGTTTTTTGATATTTTTGCAATTTCTTAATTTTCCTTTATGTTCAGGTTCTGTGAAAGGACTGCACAGAGAGGCTTAGGTGTAGAATAAAGAATACCTAAATTCTGTGAATAGCTTATGATGCTTACATGCGTCTCTCTAATCAATATCCTGTACCATTAGCTTTGATAACTTTTCTAGAATGACTGGACTGCAGCCATGATGCAGCTGCAGAATATGATACTCAGCCTGACTGAAAAAAAAGACATAATACCCGGGCATCTAATACCTGGACACTAATGAATAGGCAGTTTGAGGATGCTGGAACAGTGTAACTTAGTAGCTAGGGAAGATGTCTAGGAGCAAGTGACGGAGCTCCCATCTCCTTTCCTGTGGATTGTCTTCACCCAATGTTAAATGCATTTGGGAATGGAGCCCAAGGGTCTTGCATCCTTTGCTGTGTGGTGAAAAAGAAGGATGTAAGGTGCCTACACCAGCTCTGTAATCTGAAGGTTTGGGTGCTCTTCTTGATGGGGTGAGCTTTAAATCTGCAGGACTGAGAACCCAGGTTTCCAGTTCCCTGTAATCTAACTGACAGCAGTCAGTGGCCCCAGCAGTGTGTTTTTGAAGGAGCTTGGCCTTTTCTTTTGGGTACTGTGTTCAGCTGCCAACATGTGGTAGGAGGGATCAGAGCACATCAGACAGACCAAGTTATTTGGGGGTATTATGTGCCACCATGCTGATCTTCTGGGTCTCTGTCAGGCTGCAACAAGAGTGAAGAACCACAGTGCCTTGGCTGGGGTAGTTTTGGGCATGCTCAGCAGGGGGACAAAGATTGTCCTGGTTCAAGAGAGAGGCAGCTTAGATGCATTCAGGGTTAAGCAGCATTTGGCTTGTTGGATCACAGCTTCTGATGTCTGTTCCTGTCTCCTCCTTTACAAGTGTGGCATTGCACCTTGCTTCAGTTCTTGTTGGTCCTGACTGTACCAATTTGCTGTTTGGCTGAAGTCTGGTCACTTTGCTTCCCCATAACTCTATGACACAGGGTTGATGATGTATCTTTTCTCTTGCCATTCACCTGTATCATCTCTTTAAATTACCACCTTTCGTTGAGAAGGTGCAGTCACCTCCTGTGTGTTCATATAGTATCCAATAACATGGGTCCCTGCTCCCCCCTGCAGCTTCTAAACATTTTTATAACATAATGCAAATAAATAATCTGAAGATGTTGCTGATGGAAAAACCCTCTGAAATTAAGCCTGCTTAGCTCCTCAGGTGTACAACACAAATTACTGTTACTGTGTACTCTCCCTTTTAACTGCATACATTTGGCTGCTCTTGAACCATTATTGTTTGTGCTGTGAATTTGTAATAACAACAACTACTTGCCTAATCCTTATCATCAGAATGAACAGGAATGTTCAGCATTTTCATCCCAGTTTCCAGGTTGAAAGTCTCTGTGTACATTGCTTGTCTATCACTTGACAGTGTTGCTTTATGTAAACAGAGGTGATAGAGTCCTGTACTCCCCTGGGGCCTGTCCATGGCCCAGGAGCAACTCTTCAGCCCAGCCCAGGGCCGTGAGTCCCTGCCCCAGCGATGCTTGCAACAGTGACGTGGTAGGATGCTGGTGCCCAGCCCTGCCCTGCTGGGCCTGATCTGTGGGCTGATGTCCCGGCTTGACTTTGGACCTGCCTTGTCCCTATGAACCTGCCTGATGATCTGGACTCTTCGCTGATGTGGTGGCCATCTCCAGGCCTGCCCTGCACACCTTGCTCATGGGCTGTGGGACAGGGCCCTGGGTAGTGAAGTCCCTGCCCTGCCAGCCATGTGATTGCACTCAGGTCCCCATCCCTTCAGGAGCTGCCAGCCTTCATTGCTCCCTGACAAACAACCTAATATTCAAAAGTTGGGAAGTGTAGCTGCAATGAGAAGGGAGACAAAATGCAAAATCAAGAGTGACTCAATGAGGAATTCAATGCAAGTGTTAACTTTGTTTCCCCCAGCTACTAACATGCACCTAGCTTTCAGCTGCAGGTCTGCACAGTCTTGGATAAAACCTTTTAAATTGTTGAAATCATCCAATCTGACTGTTGTTCTTTCCTTTGTTCTGCAATCTGAAGTTAAACATTTCACATATGGCTTTACACAGGGCAAAGCACAAGCCCTCTGCCATTGCTGGCATCCTGTGCTGATTTTCTTTCCCCATTTTTTCCCTTATCCCACACTCAAGTCAGATTAGAATCAGTCAGCTCCTTGGTGTATGCAAATGTCTCAGGTAGAAGTGAGGTAAAACTCTTTCAATCAAAATGCCTCCTGTAACACTCCTGGAATAAGGCTACAAAGCTCCAGCACCCTCCCAGGACATAATTTATTGTCGTAGATGGAGGAAGGACAATGCAAATCTCTTTACATTCTCGAATACCCTCCACCATTCTCAGGGACCTGAAAAAATACTGTGTCTAGTTTTTTAAAAGGCCATTTTTTACTTCCTTTAAAAAGGATAGTCTTGGCTAATGTACTCAGAATGGGATAATAATGACAACTTGACATGGACAAAAGCACTATATACAATCCAAAATGACAAGTTGTCGAAAAGTATAATGGACAGCCAGGGGTGGTGTACCTGATGTGGAGACAAGACCATTACGTGTTTTGAAGTTTAAACTGGGCAGCCCCTCTGTGAAACCTGCTTGAAAGCCCCATTATCTCCTGGATTGCTAAGGAGCCTTTGAAAGCGCATGAGGGTAAATTAAGGAAAGGTGTTAATTTAAACTAGAATTCTGAATAGCAACACAAGTAGACAGACCCTGAGGTATGACCATCATCTCTAATACATCCATTAGTTCTCTCTTGCACTGCAGTTCTTTTGTTCTTGTCCCTGGTGGAATGTCACAGCACTGGTTACAGTGCCCAGTGCTGCCACTTTTGTGACACAGACCTGGAGGAGGTGGCTGAAGCTCTCAGCTACTGCCTTGCTCAATGTACCAGGCAATTACCTGATTCTTGGTTTTCTAATCCATGTTGGATGGTGGCATTATTTTCCTTTTAACCCTTTTCACTTCACCTCTTTCTTAATCTAAGAACACACGTAAGACCACATTGTCTGCTTTAGACAGTGATCCTTGAAGATGCATGCTTTCTGTCATGAATAGTAGTGTGGATGACCACAGTTAAACACATGAATCCCTTTGAAGGGAGTGTCAGGGATGTGAAAAATCTCAGAAAATCATGCCTTGCAACAGGGTGTTTAAATGTGAATGAAGGTGTTGTCTAGCTTTAGGCATATGTATGGGAGAAATGTGTTTCTGCTGTGTCCTAAAAGTAGCATAAGTGGTTAAAAGAAGAATTCAAAACAGATCCCAAAGCTCCAGTTCCAGCTGCTCTAATTAGTAGTAAGAAGAATCTCCCTTTTCCTCTGTATTTGCAATTCATTTAAATTTTGATGCTTTTACAGGGCAAGACTCGGACTATGGTGTCTGTTGGCAGCAGGACTGTCTGCAGGATTGTACTTATGCCCCTGAAATAGAACAGTTTGGTTTATTGACTGGTATCAGCCTGAGCTGTTGATGAAACACTTCAACAGCGCCCAAAGCTAAACCAAGCCTTGTAAAGAGTTTATGTGACTGCTAAACAGCTTACATCATTAATGTTATGACAGTTGTAGTCAGACTGATCCCTTCTATCTGGAGTTACAGTAAGTCTCCTAGAATAGATGGGATAGAAAAAGGAACTTTCAAAGGATCACTGCAACACTGATGAGGCTAAGTCACCATGTGGAACAGCTCCTTTCCATGAGCATACAGGGAGCCTAGAGCAACGACATTCGTAATGTAGCTCTCGCAGTTGCATTTCAAGTTAGGGAGAGTGAATCCGGGTCTTAATGTGCAAGTGACATTTACTGTCTCCCCTACAGCAAAAGTCCTTTAAATAACAAATGCACACTTAGACTGGCTTTGATCTCTTAAAGCAAGAAGGTGAGTTTAAAGACAAACTTTTAGCTTTACATTTTTTTTCTTCTTTTATCTCTAAAATTTAGAAGTGGAATTCTGTTTTTAATTTATGGGTCGGGTTGTAGGTTTTTTCTCCTGCCTAGGTGATTATTTTAGAAATGTTCATAGGACAAAACATCTAAGCTTGTGACTGCCTGTCACTTTTCCCAAATCCTAAGTATTTATAGAAGTTTGTGCCTGGAATATGGATCTGTTTTAAGTCTTTTATTTTAGTGAACTCTGGGCACAGCAGACATTGGAGTTAATTTAGCAAGTAAGCACGTGGACAAGTGTGGGAAGAGCTTGTGTGCTGCTTTTCTTTTCCAATTACATCAGTCTCTCTAATATCAGCTATTCCCTCTCCTTTCAAATCTCCTTAAAATATCACCATCACCAGACCAGGACACATACCCAAAAGTGACAGGGTATTTTTGACAGTTTAGCCCTGTGGGATTCAGTAGGATCTTTGGTTTACAAGTTAGGGCATGAATGATGGTGCTTAGCCCCTTACAGAGGGAGCTTTTAATTGCTTCACAGTCTTTAAGATGACGATGGAGACTCAGTCTGCCTTCTGAGCCGTATCTGAACTCTGAGATCATAGGGTAGTGGAGGACGCATCTTTTCCCACCTGCACAAACTGCTTCTGAAGGCCCAGGCTGCTGAGCCAGATGGTTAATGGCACCTAAGAGGGAAGTTGGAGTTGGTGGGTTGATGGGCCAGCGGGGCAGTCAGGTGCTGGCCCAGCCCCTGTGCCATGTGCGTGGAATTGCTTAGCCGACCCATGGAGTGACTAGCCCAGATGAAACTCATGTACTGGAGTCCCTGGCATGCTGCATGCCCAGGCCCAAGCCGTGGCTTTGCCCTTGCAAAGTGAAAAGTGTATACCATTAGGGCAAAGCAGTTCTGGGACTACTTTGGTACTGGCTGGGGGAAAAGTTTTATGTCTGACTCTGTCAGGCTGGCACTTAGCTATGCAGGACATGGACTCACTTTCCTTTTGTGCTGCCTGCACCACAAATCCTCCTGCATGCTGCATAACAGATCATTTACAAGGCTGCAGCTCTCTGTCTTTGCCGCCCTGACAAAGGGAGGTGAGCCCTGCTCCTGGACGGTATGGTTTGGTTCCCATGTGGCTGAAGACAGTATCGGGAAGGGCTGGGGCATGCTGGGCTGTGCTGATGTAACGGGCTCCCTGCAATTTTCATTCAGATCTGGTTGGCTGTGAGCCGGCACAGAGCCTCAGATACGCCTCCAACTCGGATGAGGTCATCGCTGCTTCCCCCCCCCCCCCCCCCTTTTTGGGCTGCTTCAGAAAGACTCTGTGGTGTCTGAACGTTTAAGGTCAGCGTGCTAATTCACACACCACCGCAAATCTCTGGGTGCAGAAATCCTCTTCCCTCGACCACCGCCTCCCGGCTGCACCCTTTCACAGCGCTATCACAGACCCTGCTCTCCCTTTAAAGAGAGAGGAGGAGCAAAAGGAAGATGACTTTACCGCAGTGGATTTTATAATTGACTCTCGCATCCAGGTCAGAGGGAAGTGTTTGCTGGCAAGACAGAGCTGCCCGGGCCTGACACGAGAGCAGAGTACCTTCAGGACAGAAGAAACTCCAGACCCTGCCGCTGCCAGAAGTGAAACTACTCGCCCTGCCCAGCCGCTCCGTCCCTTCCCCGTCCTCCCACCGTGTGCCGTGCAAAGATGCATCCAGCCAGTAGAGGACGGGGTAGGTGCCCCCGGCTATCAGTCAGTAGGGGCTGCCCGACTCGGGACGAGCTGATCCCGAAATAAGGACAGATCCTGGCGGAGAGCAGAGCACACACAGCTGGGAGTGCCCAGCCCCGGCCCCGCACCGTGCCTGGAAGCATCGCCCGCTCGGCATCTTCCTGCTTGCAGCCCCGGCGCAGGATAATCTCGGGCTGTCTCCCGCGGAGAACTGCCCGTTAACTTCGGCGCCGACGCCAGGTCTGCCTGCACGGCTGTGGGCAGGATGAGGGTTGCAGGATCCCCCCTCTGCCCCGGGGGCAGCCAGCCCCTTCCTCTTCCTCATCCCATCGCCGAGCCCCGCGCTGGAGCCCTGGTGGCACAGCCTCTTCGCGATGTCCTGCCAGGGGCGGAGAGCCCTCCCCGCAGCGCCTGAGCGCGGCCCGAGCCCCAGCACCGCGGACAGCTCCCGGCCGCCGGCGGGCCGAGCCCCAGCACCGCGGACAGCTCCCGGCCGCCGGCGGGCCGGGGCCGGCGCGCGGGTGCCGCCGGGCTCTGCCGGCAGAAGGGATACCGGTGCCCAGCTCCGGACCTGCTCCTTGCCTTGGTGTCCCGGTTTATTGCGTATTGCTGGCAGCTCTCTGCTGTCGAAGCACGCCGCTCTGCCGAGAAGGGCGCCAGGAGATCCACACATACATACTACCAACCGCCTCTCTCGCGGAGCCAGAAGAGGGCTTATTGCTGGGCTCGGAGTCTGTTTGTCTTCTGTGCATCGGGATTAACAAGCTTGGACGGTGCCTGGTTACAGTGGTTTATGAGTCTATGGACCCCAAGGTGTGCTACAGAGTTAGAAAGAAACATTGGATCTGTCGCACTGTTGGAGGGGTAAAATAAATCCTATACAACCAGCAAACCCAGCTCAAGGCTTCCTGCCTCCTTGCAACCAACTTTACCCCCCCGACCACGAGAATTCCCTCCTTTCCAGCTCCCTCCATGCTTCTTTGGAGACTGTAGGATGAGGCATTTCCTTCTATCTGGCTCAGGGTAAAAGCATACCCTGGGGGCAGCAACACACATCTGGCAAGGACTGAAAGTTTTTAATCCAACCTCTACTGCAATCAACAATGGCAAATGAACCAGTGATTCTGAATGTTTATGACATGGTGAGTATGAATCAGTACTGATGGGGGGAGTAGCGGGGCCGGGTGGGAGTTTGTGCTTGGAGTCAGGCATTGTACCAAGAGGAGCCAAGCACAGATCCTCAGGGAGGCTGATCCCCACAGCCCCAAACTCCTCATCCAAGCATGTCATGTCCTGCCTGTCAGAGATGATGCTGACCCTGGCTTTTTTCTTTGAAATGTTTAGCCTATTGGACCAGATTACATGTAAAGCTGTGCCTGATTTTCTGCAGGGTCTTTCAAGAGCAGCACTGGCTGAGGGGAGGGCTTTTTAATTTTCAGTGTCCCAGTTAAGTAGGAGATGTGATCACCTCTCTCTCTGTTGGAGCTAATTGTCCTTTAATTTTGAGTGAGCAAGCACTGCCAGGCTGTGGGGAAGGGGTCAGGATTTCATCCAGGGAGGGGAAACAACTGTAGGACTGCAGTAAGGACATAGTTTTTAGGCTAATAATCTGGATCAGTCCTTCATATGCATATGATTGTAGCTAATAATTTTCTCTGAAGGTTAATTGCAACAACAGGAGTAAGAAATTGTCTGAACTGGAGCAGTTTCAGCACAGGGAGGAGCACAGAGATATGCTGGTCGGCAATGTTTCCTGAAAGTTCATAGTGTAGCAAGTGGCTTTCCTTGCCTTCCTCTTGCAAGGGGGAATGTGAATGGGGAATTATCTGTGCTAACAAATCAGAAGATCCAAATCCTAGCCTTGACACAAGCTCCCAGAGAGAGGAAGGCTTGGCACAACTTGTTTGCTTTCTGGTCTGACACAAGCTCAGGAGAGGCACGTTCAGATGAGGAACATTTTGATGATGATTATGTACTTCCCCTCCATTTTTTGTTTATGAGCTAATGATAAAAAAAAAAAGTAGTTTTCAGATCTTCCAAAAATTTAGTGAACTTTGCCCAGGCACTGACTGAGTTCTAAACACCTAGCTCCAGGCCTTTAAGATTATGGCATACATTTGCTTTTTGTCATCAGTCAGTGACAACTTTCAACGGGAAGCCCACAGAATAGTGTGCGTTTCCCTTTTGGGGGAATCCAGAGAATAGACACCAAAGAGATTAGAAGTGGGTTGCTGTCAGTGTCAAACCTCTCCTTATTACAAAGATTAAGTGATCTTTTGTTGACTAAAAAAGCTGGGCTGTTTTCTGAGGGAAGGAAGAGTGGTAAGGGCTATTTAGGTAGGACTGTATCTGTATTGAAGGACATTCTGAAAAGCACGGATACAATGGCTTGAAGCTGCCTTTCCAGAGCTATTATTGGTAAAATTCAGCAAGTTGTTTTAAAATCCTTCCCTAGACTTTGGTCTTGAGTGTTTAATGGTCAGTTGCCTGGCAGTCTGAACTGTGAACTCCCCCAAGCTGTTCTTCAACCAACAGGTCTGGTAACCCAAGCAGGTGGTAGCTGGTGCAAGGGACTGACATTGCAAATGCACACACAAGAGTTTCTCATTAATCCTTTGAGGAAGGAATAGGGATTGTGTTGCACTTTTATTATATCCACTGTCTTCCTTGCAATTTTTTTAGTTTGTTCTGCAGCAGGGTGTGGCCTGAACTTTTCCTCTCTCAGTCACTGTTGAGCTGTCCCAAACCAGTGAATAATTTGCTACTGAGTTGAAGAGATCCAAATACTGTATGGATGTGGTCTTTGCCTTTTTTTTGTGTGATTGACACCAAAGATGAAGCCCAAAGGAATTATGGGAGAAGGGACTTGCCTTTCATGGTCACTGTGTTCTGAGATGGACACCCAGACACAGTGAACTGAATTGAGGTCATCAGTTTAATTCAGACTGAGTAATTTTGGTGCTTAGCAGGCCATGAAAACCTTCATGTGTGAGTACTAACTCCATGGGTTAACCACAAGTTAGTGCTCTGTACATAGAAACTGTTCTATTTTCATATAGCATCTGTTTGACTACCACTGAGTCACCTCTAGTTCAAGTTCTACATTATGATTATTGAGGCTACATGCTTTTCCATCACTGCTATGGTTTTAACACCATGGAGTTTGGAAGGCAGCCATGCAAAATCTGCACTTTGTTACACTGTGGTGGGGAATTGCGGGGGAACTGGGAAATGAGCACATTTGCTTGAATGACTGTTGGAAAACTAGTCTCAATGGAAAAAAAAAGACAGCTGGGGATAACAGTTAACTGGATGTAAAGCTCTGCTTTCCTGACAAGGAACATGACCCCTGTATGACATCTCGAAGCACTTACACTGCAGGAAAGCTTACCTCTAGGGCAGAAGTTCAATTACGGGCTTTGTGCAGCTATGAAATACCCACTCTGTGTAGTCAGTCTTGTGTATTCAAAGATTATATTGTGTAGTCTTGTGTATTCAAAGATTGTAGCCATTTATCCTTTTACCCATTGCATATGTAAAAGGCTTTTTTAGGAAAAAAGTCCTTCTATTTAATGAGTTGCTTTGCACAAATAGCTGAAGCATGTAGATCTATTTGTGGACTTATTTTCTTCAACATAATGTAATTGAGCAAAAATCACTGGGTATTCCAAGTGTTTAAAATATCATCATCAAAAGCAACTTCCCTCACCTTGAGCATGCAGCGTGATTATATCCTGGTTTATCTATTGCTAAAGAGCTTGTAGACTTGCAAAACAGACAGGGCAGGAGAGCTTTGTTGCTCAAGCAGGACATTTTAAAGAGTGAATATGCAGGATACTGCACTCTGATTTAAGGTGTAAGTGTGAACACAGAATAACAACATGGATCAGGGGTTTGATCATGGATGAATCTCTTTCCCAATCTGAGTCCATCTCTCGCATGGACTTACTCTAAGCCCAACACTGTTCGGAGACCTGCATGAGATAACTGGGTCAATAAAATCTACGACAGAGTTTGCTCTGATCAGTCAGTTATCACTTTGCCTTCAGAGGGATAAATCAAATTCTCCTTCATAACTTGCAGTTCTCTTCCCTCCACTCTGCCTTAATAAGCTGTTTATCATGGATCAGATCTTACTTAGATCACAGGGCTGACTTTCTTCAGCCAGGATATCATCCTGTTTCCTCATTGCTTTAAGTCTTTGTGGCTTACTTTGGAATAGTTGACTGACTTAATCACTGTACATTAATAAATGTTGCCTACTTAAATCAGACAGAAGAGTAACTGCAGTTATTGCCTAGTTTTAAATCTTTAACAAGCAGGCTAAACACATTCCACTAAAAATAGTTCACTTGGCAGAGATTCAAGTTAGGGGCTCTCATAATATTTTCAGCTTATTGCGTAGCACATTCATGCTATCAAATTAAAAGCAAAGGTATCTGCATCACTGCTGTCCCTCTTTTATTGCCGATATGGTTGTCCTGAATTTCCACTGTCTTTGCAGCTGATAACATACAGAACTGTCATTTTGATCTACTGGTATTTTTGCTTACTCTTTATGCTGGGGAAAATGAGCCCCTGAGATCTGCTGCTGAGGAGAATGAGAGCCCTGGTCAGCAGGGAGCCAGGGATCAATGATGTAGGGTCTGTTTAGATGAGAGGGGTGAGTCTCTTTCTCAGCTTTGTCCCACTGTTATTCCATTGATTCCACTGACATTACTCGTCATCCTCTCTGAAGTGAATGAGAGGGAAATAAGATTCAGGTCCCTGTAGACGCACTAGCTCTAAGATTTTTCCCTGTGACTTCCAACCTCAGAGGGGTAGCCAAAATGTAATTATTTATAATGGTCCTCCCATATTCTTTCAGTTCTTTATATGATTTATATAATTTGTCAGCTAAATGGCTGGAGGCCAGTGGCTGATGGCAAAGGGTGGCCCTGCACGTGACTGGCTGGGATCTCTCTTGCTTCACTGATCAGTGGGTGTTGGTGTCATTGATTTGATTTCTCCATCACACCACTGAATGGATCATCCAAGTGGCTCTAGCAAAAAACCAAAAACAATAGCATTCTTGACTCCACGGCAGTGATAAAAGCCCCTGTTTTGTGTTGGTGTTATTACAGCAAGCAGCCTGTGCTGAAGTAGGGGTGGCATTTTGGGCTGAGGATGTAAAAGCTTATAGTCATGGATGTAGTTTCTAAGAGTTCCAGGAACATGAATCTCACTCCGGATTTTTATTGGTGTGGTGGAACAGAGCATCCTGGGAGGCTGCATCTGCACAGAGGGCAGCATTTCTGGGGAGGGAGAGAAGGAGGAAGGTGGTGTTACAAGCCATAAGGGTTTGTAATGAGTTTATCTTCCCCTGAGAGAGTGGAGAAGTATTTTCAGTTGTACTACCAAGAAATATTGACCCATGCTCTGTGTAGCCAATTAGCTTATGCTCTCCCAGCAGAGGCTGATCAGAAGATAATCACAGCCTGTGAGTAGCTTAGGTGGGGAGAAGAGCTTTGATGAGGTTGTTTCCGTCTGGATCTGCAAATGTCTGTCATTGTATAGTTGCTTCTACACAGAGCTGGGCTCAGGGACTGAGGGCTGACTGTGTCTAGAAGCAGAAGTTGCAAGCAGCAGTCTGGCTTTTCTGTCAATCCCAGGAGGGAGAGAGGGAGGATTTTTGGACAAGCAGTTTTGGTGTGGGAACCTGTATGTGGGACTCTGCAGCAGACCCTGGGACAGGGTGAAAGTTTGGTCATGTTTATTTTAAGTGCTCTGAGAAAGGCTTGTGAGAGAGTTCCTGCATGAAGATGACACACCAGCTACCTGTGAGGAAAGGCATAAAGATAGAGGGTCTGCATGGCCACAGAAGAAATGCATAAAACTTTAGTGCTTTAAGCCAACTTCTCTGACACAAAATAGTATTATGGAGGTGGGAGTTACTTTTTCTTTTGCTCTTTTCAGCTCTGTCATTTTCAGCATTTTGCTTTAACATCCATGGCTCACATGAGATTTGGAGTTGATAACCTGTGTGTTCCACTGAAAACCAGCACAGACTAACCATCCTAGCATCCCTTTTTGGCTTCCTGTGCAAGTGGAGAAGAGAGAGTAAGACTCATGGCCACTATAATTAAACGCTTTGGGTCTGAAGGAATAGAGGTGCTTTGTACCTCTAGCTTTAGTAGATAAGGAGCCTTTGAGTCTATTTTAGAAGGATTGCAAGCAAAGCACTTCATTCTGTGAAGTGATTGTTTTATGCACAGACTAGATCATGGAGCATTTTATTATCTCTCTGGAGGAAAGAATAAGTCTAGTTACTCAGAAGAATGTCAACATGTTTGTGATTACTGTTAGTAGAGGTTTCATGCTCTCAGCTCACTTTGTCAGAAGAGTGAGAAATCCTATTGCAGGTGGTGGTACCATCTCTGCACTACTTGTTACTTGTTTGTGAGCTGCTATGTGTGGAGAAGCGCAGCATCACCTGACTCGATTTGGTATTCCAAGAAGCCACTTGGAAAGCAAGGGGACTTTTTTGTCAAGCACGTTGATAGCTGTGGAGTTTCTTGCTGTGATGAGCTGAAGAGATGCTCTAAGTCAATAGATGAACTTGTGGCCCTGAAAGATTAAGTGATAGAGAGTCACTGGGATCTCTGCTTTCTTTTTCCTGCTTCGTATGTTGGCCAAGCTGAATGTATTTAACAAATGAAGAGCAAAATGCAAAATACTGCCTTTGGGAGATTTTAATTAAATTCTGGCAACTCCATACATATATATATATATATAAAAATATATATATAAAGTTGTTCTGAAACAAAATCACCACTTTTTAAAACACATTAAATGAAATGTTTTGACTCTTCCTTAAACTATTTGCCAATCATCTCTGGCCAAAACTATTTGCCAAATCTGAATCATTTCAGTTCTCTAAAACACACGGTTCACTCAAAAGTTTACCATGTTCTTGGAAGAGCTTGGTAGTTATATCATATTCTTATTTATTCTGTGGTCACCCTCAAAGCTCATAAGTATTCCCTCTTCTGTGAATAAGCTCCAGCTAAGGAACATTTGGGGTTTCTTCTCTTCTTCGCAGGCTTTGTTAGGTCAAAGGTAAATCCATAAATTGCTGAAGGAAAAGGGGAAGGGGTTTGTCTTAGGATTTTACTTTATCACTGACTCTACATTTAACATTAACAAGAGCCTTGTTCTGCTGCCTTCAAACCATAACAAGTATAGCGTACTGGGTAACAAAACAGAATGGTGAAGTAGCAGCTGCCTGGTGTCTAGCAGTGGGTTTCCCCACAGCGCTATAACATGGCCTACAGAAGTGCTAAACTGTCTTTGTTTCTAAGAGTGGTTGAACGTAGTGCCAGTCACAGGCGGTAGTGTGAGGGATCAGGGAGATCTCAGATGCTTGTTCTCTGGGCCTTCCTGGAGCTTTTAACTGGCCTTCTATGCTGTTTTCTTTGTAGTACTGAGTTTTGACTATGCTTATGCTGCATAATAGGTCCGGGGTTTACAACCAGTCAGGCATAGTAATGGTCCTGCTGCAAAATCTGTAACAGTAATGTCATACTATGGTATTTGTTATTACGGGACCAAAAACTCTCTGGGAGGACTCTTGGTTAGAGGCCAGAGAGACCGGATAGACCACTGCTGTGAAGGAGAGAAGAGGCAGAGAAAGCTGCTCTCACTGGGTGTCAGCGGAGTCCTGAGCACAAAATATGAGAGGGCCATCCAGACTGCTTCACTTTTCTTGGATGCAGCATTTCCCAGTGCAAATGCTCTTGACTTGAAAAAAAACCCCAAACAATAAATAAAACAAAAGGTGTTATGGCAAATATGATGGCAGGACATAAGACTTTTTCAAATAAATCAGGCTGAGCAGCCTGGCAGTGTGTGCAGGTAAAGAAGACTAGGCTTTGTTTCTGCCTCTCTTTTCCACCTAGACTGCATCAATTTGATTTGGGTGACAACACGTTGACCTCAGGCAAGCCAGTCATAGAGTGGGATTGCTGCCTTGCCCTGCTTGAACTCAGGAGCAGAGGGAAACAGAAAGCAGTTTGGTGATGCAGATCACTGTGTTGTAGTCAGTGCCTGGTTCAAGCCTGTGAGAAAATGATGAAATGCAACTAGACATCCCTTCTCTCTTGTGTCTTTGGAGAGAGGAAATTAATTGGAGGAAGAAAAGATAAAAAAAAAAAACAAAACTGAGCTGCAGCTGAGTCCATTCCTTCAAGAAGAAGGAATCCAAACATGGCATCTGATCTAAACCAATTAAGCTAAAGAGTAAGTGGCATGGCCTGGGTTAATAAGTCCAGCAATGAAGTGTGCCCATTTATGCATAGTAAATGGATTTTTGTTGTCCTAGTAACAGCCTGGAGATGTGTTATCCATCAGGGGAACAGTCTGTTTTGATGTTGTCAGGGTGACAAGCTGGCTACCTGTCCATGTTACTGCTGATCTTCCCCAACACTGCAGTTCTTTAGCTGACTACTCTATGCTTATGCATGAGGTGTTTTAAGAGCTGTCTCTTGACTGTACACAGAGCATTGCCAGCTCCAGCTCCAGTGTTCATCCCATCAGCAAGCTCATTGAACCAGTGCTTTGTTGCTCAGTGGACTGGCTTGAATTTACTCATCCAGGGCAACACGGGAGTTCTCACTTCTGCTAGTCCTCCATGCACTAGGAAAACTGCTCCACAACATGCTATCCTTTACATCAGCAAATATAAGAAACCCTCAGGAGAGAGGAGAATCTAAGAAATCTAACACAGCGTAAGAAATGTGTGAACTCTGCCTCTGGGGCAAAGCTTCACAGGTCCTGTCATTAGCCCAGTTCCCACATCAGTGCTCTTGAGTTGGTCCCTGCAGATGATAATCTGACTTTGTTGCGCTGAAGTACTAATTTCAAGGCAGCCTGAACTCTTGTGGAGTCAGGAGTCTTATGGGCAGGATTTCAGGGGTAAGCCCAGGGGCTCAAGATAAGGTCAGCTCTAACCTAGAGATACAGAAAGCTTTTGCTGCTACTGGAAGTTGTCCTTGTAGTTGTCCCATCTACAGGCAAAGTCACAATCCCCTAGCCTGTCTCTGAGCAACTCTGAGAGAAATTATTTTTTCCTCGACCATATGGAAGCTGGTTTCCAGTGAATTTTCTCTGGTGCTTTTTGGGGTTTCCCCAAACAGCAAGGCAGACTCCTTTTAGAACATGACACCTCTGTCAGCAAGATTTAGCCTCTGGCTCATTAGGCTGTCACGGTTCCTAATGTCACTTGGCTATTCTTAAAAAAAACCCATACAAACCCCAAAACCAAACAAAACTCTCTTAGTATTGATGAAAGCTGATGTGTTGACATGACAGTACTGGAGACTCACTCTCCTACCAAATAAATTTACACTGGTGCTAGCAAAGCAGACCCTTCTGCCTTTTGTACCTTATCCCTGGTTTATAGGTTGAGCTGCTCTGGTGTCATGGCTCAGCTGGTCACCCAGCTTCATGCTGAGGCAGCCCACAGGGACCAGTTATGCATGTGGTGGGAGCTTCTGCTCTGGGGAGCTGAGCACTAGTGATGGAAACAGAGCTACTACACTGCAACAGCTGTCAGATCCATTTCTAAGTGTGGTGATGGGCAGGCATATAGTTGTGCATTAGTACAATGGACTGATTTAAATGAGTGTCCTAGGGCCAAAAGTTATGTTAGTGACCTGGGTTGCCCTTATTCTAATTCTTTGTTTGTTTCAGTCTCTCTTGTTCCTGTCGTTATGCCAAGATGACGTAGCTGAAGCTGGGGAGGGAGGCAGAGATCAGTCAATACATAAAAATCTATATTTCTGCTGGGGAAGAAAAGAAGCAAAATTCACAAGTCTGATGATTCTTTCTCTAGCAAATGGACTCAAACTGTTAGGAAAGAAAAAAAAGTTTGATACCATTCTAGGTAAACACTGGATGTTCTTGAGTATGAAAGATCTAGAGGTTTGAAAGTAGATATCTCCCTACTTCAGAGCTTTATCTAATCAGCACATGAATCTGTGAGACTTCTCATCTCAGAGCAAACTATAAGGCTATGTCCTAAGAGTGGAAAATTGGTTTAATCGGTAACTTATTTTTTCAGCAATGTATCTTAATGTGTCTGGAAAAGCAATGATAAGGCAAGAAGTAATGCCATGGGTTGCAAATGATCTCTGATAGGTAGGAATGCTTATCTACAGAAGCAAGTGTCAGATGCTAGAAATGCTGAAAGCATTTCAGCCTGTTTATTTAAGTGCCTTCATCCTGTGGGTCAACACATGGATTGAATGCCATGTGACTACTGATGGATCCACATCTCTGGGAGATGGAGGAGCCGGTACAGCATAAGCACTGTTGTTAACAATGGTTTGCTGAACCATCAACCATGGATCTGTTACTGTGCTTTCCATGCAGTTTTACTTAAACCCACAAGGAACTATCAATCCCCTTGCTGCTCTCTTCAATATATTCTGCTAGTGATTGATTTAGAATGAATACTGATGCAACGAAAAAAGCTTCCTAGATACTGCTTGCTGCCTCAGGGCTTAGAATGCATGAGGAACCCAATGTTGCCTTCTAGAGTGAATTATAGGCTTTGCCATAGATTAGCTTTCTCTAGGTACATGGTGTTCTTGACAGCTGTTCTTGGCTCATCTGTGTGTCTTGCTCTGTTTGGGACTACTTGGAGCAGATGATTTTATAATTGCCCTGTATTTGTCATTTCCCCCAGCTCTGGATTAGCCTGGTGAATGTGAGAAGTGACAGAAAGAGAGGACCAAGAGGTTAGGCATGGGACTAATCTGATAAGTCATTACCTCTGCCATTAACCTGCACTCTTGGAAAATACTTGGGGCAGGAGCCTCAGCAGGCTTCTTCTAGTTGCATAAGAAGAGGCCTAGGTTGTAGGTATTTCCAGGCGGGGCTTAGGTGCTTTCTTAGCAAATCACTTATCGAGAAAATGAAAGGCTCCGTTCAGCTGCCTAAGCACAGACATCAACGGCCATTTTAGGATATCTATCTGACCTCTGGCTTCCTCTCAGGAGAGGTCCAGGTCTCTTCCCTCATGGATCCTGTTTCATAGCTATCAACTTTGTAGGGATGTCTTGAATATTTTAGGCCATTTGAGATGGCATGACATGCCCAGAAGTTCTGACATGAGCGGTACTTATGTGCTGGGAGAAGATCAGTAGTAGTTCTGCATTTGACTTCTACCATCTAGTGTGCTGATGCATCTGGAGTGACAGAGACCTGGTTAAAATCCCTGGGGGACTCAAACACAACAGCCCCTTCATGGAGGTCTGCCCTAGAAGCAGACCGCAGGAAACTCTGGATTTAGTTGTTCTGGGTCTCTTGTGTCAAAACATTTAGTTTGTGTTTGAAATATTCACTTGGCAGAAGAGTGGATGTTTCCAGTGGATCCTGCTGTTCCAGGCTGGAGCTGGGCTATAGTGTTACTCACACTTGTTCTCTGGTCCACTGAACATGTATTTTTTATGAATGGAATTTTTTCTTCAGTTTTTATGAAAGAAAACTGCTTCACCACGAAGGACTGAGAAGGCCTGACTCCAGATACATTATGAGAGGGTGATCAGGCTGCTTCCCTCTGAGGGATGTGGAGAGCGGAATCCCCTCTGGCAGGCTGGGGTGGTTAGAAAGTTGGTCTGTACCCTCCTGGACAAGTGTCTGGACTCCTGGTTATCAGGTACATGCAGAAAGCACTTGTTCCTCCTGGTAAGTAGAGGCCAGCCTTGCTCTTTCCTCCTCCCATTGCTTTGTTTCCACTCAGGGCATTTTTAGACACATGTCAGGCTTTGTTGCCCTGAGAGGATCATTTCTGCCCTTTCCTCCTTAACTGGCTACCTAACCTGGAAAGTCAATTACTTGTGCAGCCTTTTTTCTAAGTCTGTCCCAGCACTAAGAATACACAGGCTAGTGCATCTTTAGAGCACCCCTGTGATGGAGGCATTGTGAAAAGGTGGGAAGGCAGTGCTGGAGGTTTCCAATTCTGCAGAGGCCAGAGCTAAAAATGCATGTCCAGAGCTGAAATCCACCCACCATCTGTCTCCAGTTCTAACATTCATTGTTCTTGATTGCAGTGCCATTTGCTGTGCCCTTGTTCACTCTAATTTTTATGACTGCTCGTTATGGAAGGCAGCTGGCTATCTTCACTTTGGCAGCTCTTTGGGACATGCAACAGACCTCTTCTAGTTTCTGCTGCTGGAGCACTGTGCCTCTTGTGCTTGCTACTGCAAGAATATTGGGGGCCAATGCATCAAGGAGTGGGTTGTACTGAACTGAAACAGAACCGATTAATTCCAGTGTAAGCCAAGAAGAAACAGATAGAAAGAGAAAGGCAAATTAAATGGGTCCATTTCAAGCTCAGGTGTTTGGGGACCAGAAGAAAGGAAGTACTACAAATCCTTTTTTTCCCTATGGGTCTCATAAGTAAAAGAGAGCTGTGACTTCTATTGAATAAAACCCCCTGGAAGGATAAACAAATACAAACCCCATGGATCCATGCAAATTTCATTTGGTTTTATTGTCTGGGCCAAATTCTGTCTCCTCCTTTGGGCAGAGTGCTGCTGGCAGGAGATGCTCTGCATCATGGTAGCCAGAGGCCTCGGCAAAGCCAGGCAAGCAGGCAGGACACCCCTTGGGGAGCAAAGGAGGACAGAAAGGCAATCCTCTCAGCACCCTGTTAATTGGATTGGTCACACATCCCTGTGACTGCTGAGCATACTCTTCTGTCCCTTGTATTCAGGCAGAGCTAATGGGAGGGAACACTTCATCTGAGAGCTGCATCAGGAGGCAAGAGAAAAAGGGGGTGGGGGAGGTGAAACTCCTTGTACTTCTCCCTTTCGGAGTCTTCAACCCCACAGGACCAACCAGAACTTGAACTTTTTCAACACTCTTTAAAACACCCTCTACTTCTGAAAGAAAGGCAAGGAAGCAGGAAGCAAGCTGGAGTAAAAGTGACATCCTATCTTCCAAATCCATCTCTGCAGTAAAGTTATGCTAGGAGGCTCACACGTCCATCTGTGGCTTTTTAAGTGCTGTTTGTAGTGCGGGGTGTTATTGAAATGCTTCAAGGATTCCCTTTGTAATGTGTAATTACTTTGAGATGCGCAGCTCAGTGCCTGTTGCAGCTGCTGTTTTGGATGATCTTGATAAAGTTAAAGCTGCATCAAGCTGGATCAAACACATTTATGCAGATGGAGATTTTGAAGTTAGTGTAAAGAACAATTTTATAGTCTGTAACACATCAGGCGCTTAAAAATCCTGTACTTGGTACCTCTGAACTTGAATTCTACTTCTCATACCCACAGGACTTTGAAGTATGTTTCCAGCTGTCTGTTACCTCTCTTGAGGTCTCAGAGGTGTCTCATTAAAGCTGATGTTAAAGCCTATTAAAATACATGAATGTAGCTTCTAATGATGCATCTCATTTAGGTGAATTGTCACCAGGAATTTGCAGGGATCATTGCTGCTCTGGTCCCCCAGTGACTAGGGTAGTGAAAGCCACCTGGAGAAGTGCAGGATAATACCTTCTTCTGTGTTGGGAGAGAAAAGGCAAAGTGTGTCAAAAAGGCTGCTGACTTCCAGGGCACACCAACCTTGTCACCTTCTCACCCTACCACCTCCCCTCCCTCCCTCCTGCAGCCTCAGCTCCCAGAGCTTGCAGATGGGAGGCATCTGTCCTTGCGCGCTCAGTGTCTCCAGACAATTAATTATTAATCATCGCAATATCCCTTGTGTCAAGCATCTGAGCTGCCCATGAAGCATGGAGAACTTTTATCAGTCGAGTCATAAAGGTTTTAGTGCCCTGCAGCTCACTGTTTGTAAAGTTGTTGTTCTGTCAACAAACTTAAGCACCCAGAAGTGATAGTTATGTCATCTGAGACCCACACCAGATGACCTGGTGTAAACAGGAGCAATAAATGTGAGAATTGGGAAACCAGAAGAGAAAGTTAAGTTTGTATCAGGGATCCTGCAACAGTATTGTGCTGTACCATCGGGTATGTTTAAAACTGTAATGCTACTGCAATGTAAGTATATTGCCCATTAGGAGCACCTATTAGGAAAAACACCTAAGTATTTAACTCCCTTGAAAGATACCTTGGGTGCTTTTAAGTCCTTGGGGCACAACTAACTTCCTGTGGTTATTGGCTGGCTGGCTGTTGTGCCTCTCTTTGGGATGCTGCTGCTTACCATTCCTCTAGAAAGATTGAGATACATGAGTTTGTGTGGGGCTCTAGGGCTTGCCTTCTCTCTGTATTCAGGTTGTAGGCTAGTCTCAAAGAGAGAGATTGAGCAAAGACAGACCAGGCATGAAAGAAGAAGAAGATCACTCAGCTTCTATCAAGGCACTTCTTGCTATTGGGATTATTCAGTGATGAGAACCTGACTCCTGGCTCCTTCTAGCTGGGACTATTCTAGTGGCAATGGAATGGCACCAGCACTTTGTTTCTGGTTTAGTTTTGATAGCTTACATTGAAGCAGATCTGAAAACAAACTAAAGTCCTTCACTAATCTATCTCTTGAAACCTGTAGCTGGCACTTGTCGCAGTGGTAGCTCTCACCAAACACTGCCAGCCTCTGTGCCCTTTGGAAAAAAACTCTGGAGTGCTCGAAGGCTCTCTCCAATAAGAGCATGTTCCTAATAAGTTGCTGAAGTTGTCAACTGGAAGCAATACTACACTTTCCTGCCACCACTTAAAATCCTACTGTGGGAAGTCTTGGGTGATGCAGGTAAATGAACCCATTAAAACAGGATCATACACATGACACAAACTGTGCTTTCTAGAGCCCCTATGACATGATTAGGTCCTCAGTTACTTCTGTGTTCTCCCCCACCCTTCCTGCTATCCCAGGATGCCTTCATGCAGAGTGAAAGAAATGATGGTGGATCTGACAGGATGCTTTTTTGTCTCAGTAAATTGATCATCGTCACTAATTAGCACAGCTAGAGTCAAGCTCGCTCTTACTGCATTCTCTACTAAGATAGCATGATTGGAGACCAACTCTTACTTATGTGTAATAATAGATGGAGATGTTTTTTTCCTCCTTTCAGTTCAAACATAACACAGTGTTCAATGACACCACAATGTTTTGTGAAAAGTACAAGTTCTTTGAACATGTGAGAATCAAAAAGCTCTAAATAGATTGTGTAATGCTGCCAACAAAGCATGTCCTTGGCCCCTAGCCGAGAACAACCAAACCTTCATTTTTGAGTAAAGCACTGGATGTTGAGAAATACCAAAGCTTTAGTCCTAGTTCCCACCTCAATCACACTTCTAGCAAGTCACTTCAATCTCTTTGCCATGGGTTGTCTCACCCAAGGGAAAGAATGCTCCTGCTGGGGTGGGAGGAGATGCTTGTGGAAAACCCTAACCACTTTTTGGCATCTGAGATGTAACTGGGTTGATGTGACTCCCATAGGAATGGGAGGCAGCAGCAGGATGTCTGAGCGGTGGGCTGAGGGGCAGCAGCCCTGCATTCTGCTGGCAGCACCCGCCTGCCCTGTGCCCAGGGGAGCACATGCCCTGTTGCAGCCTCACTTCTGCTGCCTGGGTGGCTGTCCCTCACCTTCCTGTCAATCGAGAGGTGGTGCCCCCCCTCCCTTCCCCACCAGAGCCTGCCTGGGGAGGGTGGGGAGGTTCTGCAATCAGTCAGCCCCACATCTGCTCCTGGCCTTGGCTTTTACTGCCCTTTGACCGCACACAGCTGATGAAGTATTTAGAGGCAGCTGCTATTTCTGCCATTAGCACCCAGACTTCCTAGGAGAAAACTGCTGGCTTTGTGACAGCTGAAATCTGATTCAGAGGAAGCTTTTTGCTTCAGCATGTACAAAAGCAAGGGGAGAGTGAAGTAAGGAGGAGGGAAAGACAGCACTCAATTTGTTATTCATTTAATTCAGTCAGGAAAGTCCAAGCAACTCGAGATGACAGCGTGTAAATTGCAGATGTGCATATTACAGTGCGGTGGATGTCATTCAAAGGATTGGGGATGCAGGAACAGTGGGTAAGAAAGCAACGCAGCACAAGGGGGCTGTGTGCTGCGCTTCTTGCCAGGATATATCAGCTCCCACTGGGCAGTTCTGTCCTCTGGATCCTGCTGATGGTACTTGCCAGTTTAAGGGAAATGCGAGTATCTCTGTGTTGTGCTGCCGTTGCAGGTGCTGTAACAGGAGGGTAACCCAAGAGCTTAAGCAAGGAGCTTAGCCTTCACCTCAGCGCATGATCCTTCCTCAGTCTTCTGTAGTGTACTTCCCAATATTTCTCTGGAGAAGGAAAAGTCCCACTCTGCAGCTGAGGTGCTGGCATGCAGAGAGGCTGACTTGTCTGATTCTAGGACATGAGGGGATGGAATGAAGCTGTGTCAGGGGAAGTTCAGACATTAGGAAAAGATTCTTTGCTGAGAGGGTGGCTGGTCACTGGAACAGGCTCCCCAGGGATGTGGTCACAGCACCAAGCCTGTCAGAGTTCAAGGAGCATCTGGACAATGCTCTTTGTCATATGGTTTAGTTTTAGGTAGTCCTGTGAGGAGCAGGCAGTTGGACTTGATCTTTATGGGTCCCTTCCAACTTGAGATAATCCATGATTAGGTGCCTTGTTGCTGTGCTGTCTCCTGGGTTTTGATGTGGAGTTATGTTTGTGGGACTGTTCTTCCTGTTCTCCAGCTGTGGCTACTGAAAATGCTCTGATTTCTTTTTAAGGACTGCGATAGATGTTTCAAAGCAAAACGTTTTATTAGGGCTTCCCAGTTTACCTGGGCTCCCCTTTGATGGAGTTCAGACAGCTTCCAGCACTGGAGGGAACTGTGAGTCAGAAGCGGTCTTCCAGCACTCAGTCTTTTTAAAATGAAAGTGCAGGCTTTCTGTTGCTATCATGATTTCCAATTTGAAAGAAAATTCCTAGCATTTGATATCATACTGTGACGCCAACAGGATCAGAGATGGTTCTTCCCAAACCAATTAATTTACAGTGCAGCTCTGTTAATATAATTCAAGCAGCTTTCTGAAAAGATGTCACTTAGTAAACAGGGGTAGATGAGCCAGAGCAAGAAAGATTAATGTCCCCCTTGTTTCCCAAGACTCTGTACAAGCCTTGGACTGAGATATGAAGAGGTAAGGAGGAACAGTCCTAATTCTGCCCAATAACTCAACAACATGATTGCATGCATGTTAATCTACCAAAATTTATCCTCTGCTTTAGAAATAAAAATGATTGCGCTGGGCCAGCCTGAAGTCTTTATGATGGCCAGTTTACACAGATTATCATTTAATTTGATGGCCAAGAGATTTGAAAATCTTCTTGTGTTTTACTTCAGACTTGTCAAAATAAAATGCTACCTAGGATTTTGAGGGGGATAGGAACACAGTTACATTACACGGTAGGGTTACAGGAGGTGATGTGGTTAAACACTGCATGCACGTATGTGCTCTGGGGGCAGCTTGACAGCCTGCAGGCTTTTGGAAAAAACTAGTCTAGCAAAGGAGGGGGGAAAAGCATCTGTCAGTAAATAGACGGATAAAGATGCTCTGTGCTGCTTTTAAGAAGCACCAATCATCTTTATAACTTTGACAGGTGGCAATGGGGCAGGGAGGGGAGGAAAAGATTCAGAGAATTGTGTGGGTGGTGAAGAAATTAATCCTAATGAATTGGAAGAGCAAATCCACAGCGGGCAGAAAGCTTTGGATTTCTGCCCTGCTGGATAAGGATAAATGCAAGAAAATCCCTTTTGCATGCAAGAGCTAATTGGGCAATTATAATGTAATCTCAAAATCTTTGCTTAAACTGTATCCTGACTATCAAAGCATGAGGCAGATTCTCTTCCAGTGGTTCATAAGGCTTGCCCAGAGTCCTTCAGATGGGTGTTTGACAAAGGTCCTCTCTTTATCTTTCCCTCTCCTCTGGGAAACAAAAATCTCACTGTTTAAAAAAATAAATAAATAAAATCACTGTGTTATGATGGAAGAAGTAATTTCCAAGGCTTCCTTTCAATGTTTTCATTCTTCACACAGAAGAACACATGAACACAAGAATGGCCAAACTGGCTCAGACCAAGGGTCCGTCTAGTCCAATATTATTGTTCTTCCCGCAAGTGCCTGCTTGTAGCCACTGTTGGAGACACCAGCACAAGTATATATGACACTTCCTCCTAACACTTTCACAGCTTCCAAACATTTTCATCCCTGGGGCTTCTCTGAGCTTGACCTCTGTCTCTTTACTAATCCTTGATGGCTCTTCCTTCCACTTGGTTCTCTTGAACAAATGTAACCTTTTGTACCAACATCCCTTGCCAGGGAGTTTGCAGGTCTACTACCTAGTGATGAAAAGCCAAGTCCTTTTTTTTTTTTCCTCACTTGTTTTCTTGTTTTGGTTTTGTTTTTTTTTTTTTTAAATGGCCTCTTTTTGATAGGTTTTATATCTGACAGACTAGTCAATTCCTGTCTACTTTTTTCATGCCACCTTCAGAACCCCACCATATTTCTTTTTCTCATGACTAGTTACGTCTTTAAAGACATTTCCTGAAGAATGTTATCAAAAACATTTTTGAAATAAGTAACTATGTCAATGAGATCACTGATTTCTCCAAAGAATACCAAGAGGCAGGTGTCACAGGACCTCCCCTCACAGAAGTCACGTTGACACTTACCCAAAGGATCATATTTATTGTCCGTTACTGCTGTCTTTTGTATCACTTCTAATTAACCCAGTCTAGATGCCAGGCTTGCAGACTCGTAATCCCCTGGCTCTCATGTGGACCTCTGTTTGAAGATTAGCATTAGTTGCTACCTTCTGGTGCTCAGGTCCCAGAGACGTTTTACATGAGAGGCTGCTCATGATCATTAGTAATTCAGCTATTCTGTCCCTGTGGTTCCTCTGTTCTCTTGGGTAAGTGTTGTTCTGCCCCTAGGATCCTCCAGGGCCAATTCTGTCTGTCTGTATCATACGCTCATCCACATCAACTTAAACAGAGCCTCTTCTGATTTCCTCACTCTTCCTACTCCTTCTACAAAAATAAAAGTGGGAGATTCAGGCATGAAAATCTCACTGGTTTTCTTTTGGTGGAAACAAGAAAGCTCCAACGCAAAAATTTAATTTATCTTCTGTGCAACAGGCGTGCTAGGTCTGAGTTCTCCTTTTACAGCTTTGCTATCACTTGGCCCTACAGCCTTTTCTGACATGTTGAAGAAGGATTGAAGAAATAGCTAAATGTTACTGGAGAGACCATCCTTATCTTTTTTAGGTCTATCTAGAAGTTAAAAGTGACAACGTTTTCATCTGCTTTTGAAAGCACAGGGTCCTGAGACAATTTGGATGAGGAGTAATCATCTCTGCAGTGCTCTCTGCTGGTACCTTGGGGTTTTCCGCCCCCTAATTTCTGGGTTCATGTTGTCGAAATCTTTTATGTCAATGTGCTTGAACTAAACTTTGAGTGCTACAATGCCAAGCAGTTTCACACTCCAAAGAAAAGAAGCGTCTGGGTGCTTTTAAGGCTTTAAAACTCAAGACTGATTCCTGTTTACTTCAACCATCTTCCAAAGGATCAGTTGTGACGTGAAGCATAATATTCTCCATCCCATCTCTCTGCTGAACCTAGTCTGTATTCTTTCTCTTGGAGGGAGTGTTTTTCTTTAGAACTGGCACCAACACAGTGATGTCTTGCTCACATCCGTTGCGTATTGCCATTTGATCACACAAATGAAAAAGAGCCTGTGCCTGGCTAGGACTGAGTTGGAAAGGAGAGTAAAGAAGGTGCCCAAACCCCAATGGTATTAGCATTCAAGTGAGGTAGCAACCATGGCTACAAGATTACACAAAATAGAAATGAAGCTCATGTCACAGTCTGTGGTGGTTTTTTACCAAGAGAGGAAAAAGATGCATTGGTGGCTAGTATTTATATATCCAGAACTGCTTTCACGCTTGGTTACCTGGAAGTTGCTGCTGCTGCAGAGTAGAAAACCAAGCTGTGTATTTACTCTCATGGTTCACAATTGTACAAATACACTTTAGAGGATAAAGTAAGCTGGGAGAGAGTTAAGAAATTTACCTCTTTTTGTAATTTACTTACTGAAGAAGGCTTCCCTCTGAGCAGGCTAACTATTGTCACAGAAAGCATAGACATTTCCAGGGATTCAGCAGCGCTCCTGTGCAAGTGACCATGTTCTGGAGGAGGATGGTGAGGAGAAACTGTTCCCATAAGGAGACTTGCCCAGGACAAATCTATAGTGCTGCACCTTTGTTGCAATGCCGAGTCTGTTTCTAGGTTTGATTACTAAAATAGCATATGTGAAAGGAGGCTGACTGCCAGTCTATCCGTGGTTGGCTTTGTACACACTCTTGGCCATGTTTGCTTATTGCCAGCAGGACACCTCATGTAAACCAGAGAGTTAAAATGCTGCTGTTCTCTAAGACTTCATTGCATACGTACAGACTGTATTTATGTTTGTACATGTGATGCATGAGAAAATATATCCTATTTGCTTGCCCAAGTTTTATCTATGTTCTCCTGTGGAATGAGGTAACGCTTTGCTGCTTACAGCATGCTGATGTCTGCCCTCTCTTGCTGTTAATGTATTATTTGTGATACCAACTATGAGCCCCAGCCATGAACTGGGATTCCACCATATTTCATGAAGACACTGTGTAAGTGGGAACAAGAGAGAGAGAGTTCTGGCTTCAAAGAGATTATGAGCTACTTTTCATCTAGATCTGATAGGATGCATGCAAACAGCGATTGTTTTTTTAACTCAATCTGGTGACCCTAACCCCTTCCAAGATGTGATCTCCTACTGACACAAACATTCCTTTGGTCATAATGTCTAGTCAAACACAACTTTGTTTCCTCTGTGAAGTTTTATATGGAGTAACTTTTTTTAATCTCTTTTTGGCCTCTTCCAGGAAGAGAGGCTGAGCAAGATTTTTGAGGTGTTAAAGGGAAGTACAGTAAAATGAATTATAGAAATGCTACCAAACTCATACTTCATAGACCAAACGAAGGTTTCACATAAGATGAAATATATTTCAGGCTGGGATGCTGATCTTATTTGTTTGATGAATCTGTTTACCTCTTGCATGCATCCATCTAACTCGTGAGAAGGCAGATATATGGAGTGGGAACTGAATGGTCTCAGACCTATCCATTCATCACTTGCATGATGCATCACTTGCATGATGCATCACTTGCATGACGTTCATTGCACAGTCTCCAGATACTCCCCTGTTATATAGGAAAAGAAATCTTTCTTTCCTCTTGGTCTGCAGGATAATTAGCTTAATTTATAGGTTATGACCATTTGTATTCCCTAGCTTGCAAAAGTGAACTTAAAACAACTCAGGTGATCTGAGAGCCACATCTGTTGTACAATACCCTTCATCTCCTATGGGAGTCATGTCCATATCTAAGCTGGGCCCAATTGTTTGGAATTCTGCTCTTGTTCTCCTGCCCTATGGAACACTTTGGAAAAAGTGTGGTGATTTTTTTAGTTCTGGTTCTCTGGAAGGTATTTTTGGGTGAATATGGAATATGACTTATGTGTGTAGTGACCTATTAAGAGCACAGGCTCTTATTTTTGGTACTAATCAAAATGGGGGTGTACTTGGAGTGTGCTTCTTCACTCCTAGAAATGAGTTAAAATCTGCTTTTGAGAAAGGTGGTGGGCCATTGTCAGGGCTGAATAAGGCCTTGTTTTCCTGCAATAGATACCTGGACATCTAAAAGGCTTTTAAGAGGGCCAAACCAGGGGGGATAGTTTAATCTGAGAGCAGATGTCTTTGCTATTAGAAGATGTTGTGAGCTAGATGAGGCACTGACAGTGCTTACCTCTTTCTCCTACATTAGCCTGGCCACAGTTCAGATTAGATGCCTACTTTGTATGCAGGAGAATTTTTTGGCAGGTCTCTGAGGGATCTGGCAGACAATGCTATTTGCATGCCGTGGTACAAATATAAAACCATTTCTCTTTTCACTAAAATAAACCGGAGCCAAGATGCAGTTGCAGTGTCTAATGGATTTTTGTAGAAATAAATACAAACGGGGGGAGGAAGAGGAAGTAATATTCCCAGTGAAACCTGCTACATAAGGCAAATTCTCTTCCTTGATTTTACTGAAGTATTTATCTTTCCCCTTCCCCTTCAATCCTTGATCTCACTGGGTATGTTTCTGATGTAGAGATACTGTAAGATGCATGTCTGTGAAGAAACCAGTTGGCTGAATCACTAGGGTCATTTCGGGTCTGTGTCTAGAAGTACGCAACACACAGTGGGCTAGCAGAGAAGTTCTGATTTAGTACAAGTATAAAATTATTACGGTGCCCAGAAGAAGGGAAATATTTAGGGCAGCCCAAATGCTAGTCCAACACTGGCTTCATACATGCTGTGCTGTTTATAGGGTGGGGGCAAGGAGAAGAAAGAAAGGATAACTTAGTGTTTTCCAAAGAATCTCCACTGGCATGTTTGTGCCTCTCCCTGTGCAAGGGTGTGTGACTCTTCTGTCCCTTTGAAGGGACAAACACCCACGTTTTAATCTGGAATGGTTTTCACCCAAAACAGTATATTCATAGTACTAAATGCTGATGATGCGTTGCCAGGCACTGCTGCTAACCATCATCTCTGTCTTTCAGCAAGGGATGGCTATTAAATGGTATTGCAAAGCTGTGTGTCCAATGCTGCTCATTAAATAAAGACAGTGGGAATCCTTGAGGGGAAAAAAAAAAATCGCCTGCAACCCCCAGACAAACCAGAGCAGAACATTACATCAGAGTCGTTAAGATACTCTCACAGCGTTTATTTTTTTCCCAGCTGTCATGGCATGATGCACATATTAGTCATTGTGTTGTATCCTCATATAGGGGGGCAAAACCATCCTTTAAAGCAGTTTGTCAGCATCCAATAGCTAAATGCGAACAATCAGAAACGATTACTCATTTCCAAAACTATTAGTGGTTAGTATCTTTGGTCATTTTAAACAGTGCTAAAATCACTCAGCATAGAAGCCCTTGGGTCATGGGTTATAAATTAATTTCTATCTGAACTTCCCTGATCACTCCTTTTATATCACTTTTTGTGCTTTGTAGAAGATAATGATTCCAACAACCCAATTTGGCATCGTGCTAGGTTATACAGCTACCCCTTCTTGAGACAGTTCCCTTCACAAGGAAATGTTCCTTGCTCTACTTGATATTTCTTTTTATGTCTTCTTCAGACCAGTAGAAACTGGGTTTTTGGGGGAAGATGTATTTGCATCTCTATGGCACAACAACATTTTATCATTGCTATATTCAGGTTCCTTCCTTTCTCTTTTATCCATTAAATTCCAGTCTGGAGACATCACTGCAATGCAATTCTGCAGCAATTGTGATGGAACAGCAGAGAGAAATTGTATGATTATGGGAAAAATGCATCCATATTCTTTTTCTTGTAGGAAAAGATAATGCAGAAATGAGACACTGTATGAAATTGGCGCTGCATTTGGAGAGTTTTATCCAAGACAGGACAAAGCACTCTAAGGAAAAAGGAGAAGTCACTATCTGTGGGAATCTGTATTTCCCAGTATTCTTCTAAGCTAAGATGGTTAGGCACACTGCCAGCCAGGCCTGGCCCCTGGAACCTCTCCAGGAAAAAAAATCTCAGCTTACATTGTGAAAGGGTTTCCCCCATCCATGCTGGAGAAGAGACTCTCTTCTCAGAAGCTGAGATAAATATTTCCCCCCCCCCCCCCAATAGCAAACTAATGTTAATGGCATGCAGTCAATTTCTGTCATGGGCACCATGAGGTATTTTGAACATGTGCCACCAAAGCTGGCATGGAGTATAGATTCCTTAGGTGCAAACAGCTCCCACCCCACTCTTTTCTGATGCTGCTGCTGTTCGCTCACAGGACAGGCACAACTGTTTTTGGCAAGTGAGTGGGAATGAGACAGAATGAGAATTTACATGTCTATATGACACGTAATCCCTGGACTGGATTCTGGCCTTACATAGCACTTGCATGGAGAGGAGATCAGGGGAGTGTTACTTTCTTTTTTATTTTCTGTAGAGATCCAGATTTGCTTGTGGGTAGGCTTAACTCCTGGCTACAAGGTGCTATTGCTGCCATTAGGAACCCCGGGGTGAGGCCTATGTCCATGGACCTCCAGCAGCAAATGATCAGTGTTAGAGAAGAGAGCTGGGATCTCTGGCTCTATTGGGAATCTCATTATCTGAGCATGGAGCCCACCTGTTTTAGCCGTAGTGGAGTGGGAATGTCTTGCATTCAGATCGCTGATACTGATGATGTTAAATACTTCAAGGTAAATGGGAATTTGAGGAAGAATTTGGAGGATCACAGTTCTGAATTTGAATGTAGCATCATGTTGATGAAATTTCAGTTTTGACATGTTCTGAAGTAAATCTGTAGTATGTCTATAGCAGAGCAAGGAATATGAACCTCTGAAGTCTTTTTTGACATCCTAGCTATGGGACTATCCTTCATCAGTTTTTCTATGGATGTTCAAACATGCTTCCACCTTCTGCTTGAACCCAAGATTTTTCCTCTGCTTTTTTTTGGGCAATAATTTTTTTTCTTTTAATGTCTGTGTGCCTCTCGTTTTTTTTTTCCCACTGAAGATGTCAGCTTTTGTCTAACAAATGTAAGCCTGCCAGCCTGCAGATTCCTTTGAAGTAGTCTGCTGTCTCCCTTGGGTCTCTACACAACAGGTTGAAAACCATATGTTATCATGCTTTGCATTAATGGGAGGGAACAAAAGAAACTATTTATTCCATTGCCCGTGGTGTTCTTGGTCTTTCTGTGACATCATAAAGGGACTTCTTATCCCTTTGTGACAGCTGTAATTACAATGACTTTTTTGTTACCTCAGTCTTGTCCAAGTAGCTATCCATGTAGGAACTTGGCAGAAGTCAGAAGTTGTTTTAACTAGTTTCTTATACTTTCTCAGTTTAAAGAGAGTATATATCCCTGCTGTGTGTATCTAGGAGGCTGTTGTCCCTGGTGAAAGCATTAATGAATTGAGTTGCCATGCAAATATGAGTACAGTGTTGTCAATAAGAGGTTTGATTTTTAATGCTCAGGAGACAGTTCAAGATGAAAAATCACAGCTGAAACTTTTAAAAAGTCTCATCCATATTCTTCTTCTCTAATTCTGTTTGTCAAATAGGATGCTAGTTTCTCAGTAGGTTATAGAGTCTTTGGCAAAGGAAGCCACTGTGATATCGCTTTTCAGAAGAGGATGTGGTGATCAGGATCAGAAATGATGTGAGGTTTAACAATTTAGTGCTTATAAAGTATTTTGAAATCCTAGGAAGAATTGCAAAGTAGAGAAGCAGACTGTTGTTGAATCATCTGACCTGAGACCATAAAAAACCCAAACAAACCCAAACAAACCCAAAATCTCTCAGTATCTCTTTAAATTTTTTATTTTATTTTATTATCTTTAAATAAAGAAAGTGTTGCCTTCTCTGCCGTACATAGGAACAATCTTCAGCGTCATGTTTTCCAGAGTAGCAATTCCTGGGCAACTTTCCCCTCTAGTATTACATCAAAGAGGTTTACTTCTCCAGGGATAAGCAAAGAGCCAGATTTGATGATGACGACAATGACGATGACGACGAACCTGCTCACTCTCTCTTCCCCCACTCTTGCTTTGTTTCTTTTTGGTTTTTAAGCCTGTTATCTTTACAGAAAATTTCTAGCTCTGGGTCAAGCTTGATTCCTAATTCCTTCCACTTGGTAGTCATCTCTGAGAGTTCTTCTCCCCACTCCTGTTCTACCTTGGCACAGTATGCCTTTAGGTGGCAGCACTTAAGGGAATGTTCCTGCCAAAATGAAGTTGAAAGCTCCCTGCATGCAGCCCATCAAAATTTTCAAGGCCATATATCTGACAACAGGGGCTTTATTGTTAGCCTGTTGCATCCCATCCCTTCAGGATTGTCACAGCCTGGCACTTTGGAGATGATTCTCCCTTCCCCTACCACTGACTAGATATGGTTTGGAGAAAAGGCAGACTGATCTTGGCAGGTAAGCAAGCCTTATGATATGAAGTGAGGATTGAATGTGTTTGTCTGGATCATCTAGCAGGTCTGTGACTGTCAGAGGATAACTGAACAAAACACTATTCAGGAGGCAGAGCAGGTGCTACAGACCAGCAAACTGTGGAGCTCTGCCCCTTGTTAACAGGATGAGCAGAGAGACTTTTTTTGTCATAGGTGTTAATTTTCTCCTCCAAAGGCTCTGATGGCTGTACCTATGAATAGGATCCTGCTGAGCAATACTTCATTCCTGAATTACTTATGAATGGAGACAGCATAGTGGGGGGTGTTTCAAACCATGCTGTAGCTTGAAAGACATTAGTGGTTTTGGATGTTCTCATTAGAAAACAGAGAAGACATCCTAAGAAACCTGCCTTAGGTGGTCAGGCATGGACTGTTGGTGTGCCTGAGCTAGCCAAAACGTAGGTATCTCTGGCCAGGCAGGAACACTGCAAGAGAGAGCAAGCCAAGGAGGAAGAACCAGTGTCATATTAGCATTTTGCTACCATGAGAGAGAAATTTAGGAACCTGAGCAGGGATCTAGATGAGTCCTTGGTAGAAAAGTCTTAACTGCCCGTTTATTCGGTGGCATGGATCTCTCAATCTCTGCTGGAGCTGTTTACATGTGCATGCATCACTTTGATGGAGAAGCTATAGTTGGTGATTAGGGTGTTCATCTTGGATATGAAAGACTGAAGTTCAAATCCCTGCTACCAATCTGCCAAAGCAGAGAGATGAATTGTGCTTTTCAGCACTTCAGGGCCACGCCGCAGCTGTTAGGCAATCAGCCATTCTGTGGAGGTCTTGGGGTACATGTTACCAGCAGCCTGATTCTCTGAACAAAGACAGATGCTTTGGCCTAGGCAAGATTGTAGACTGGAGTGCGTTTTCAAAGAATGCACTAAATTTCTGTTTTCCCTCTGTAGTGTAGGACATTGGGACAGGGCTAGTCTCTTCTTTGGAGAGGAAGACTGGCAGAGGTCCACAGAAGACAGCAAGGATCCTTACCAACAAGGAGAAGGAGGTGCTAATGTTTCTTAGTCTGACCAGGGCCTTACTCCACATCTAAGAAATCATTTAACAGCCCTATTTATTATTACAGTTCTAAGTTACATCTTTCCTGCAAGATGAAGGACAGAGAACCCTGAGGCCATATTGCTGACCCTACCAGGCATGTCAGGGCCAAGCTAGTTCCGGAGTCAAAGCACCTGCACCGTGCCTCAGATACCTCCTGGTGAACCGGGGTGTAGAGTATTGTTGCGGTTTAACCCCAGCCGGCAGCTAAGCCCCATGCAGCCACTCTCTCACTCCCCCCTGGTAGGATGGGGGAGAGAATCAGAAAGGTAAAAGTAAGAAAACTTGTGGGTTGAGATAAAGACGGGGTAATAGGTAAAGCAAAAGCTGCGCATGCGAGCAAAGCAAAACAAGGAATTCATTCACCGCTTCCCATCGGCAGGCGGGTGTTCAGCCATCTCCAGGGAAGCAGGGCTCCATCACGCGTAACATGGGAAGATGAAACTCCATAACTCCAAACATCTCCCCCTTCCTTCTTCTTCCCCCAGCTTTACATAATGAGCATGATGTTATATGGTATGGAATAGCCCTTTGGCCAGCCTGGGTCAGCTGTCCTGGCCGTGCCCCCTCCCAGCTCCCCGTGCACCCCCAGCCTTCTCGCTGGCAGGCCAGAGCACGGGAAGCTGAACAGTCCTTGACTGCTTAGCAACAACTCAAAACATCAGTGTGTTATCAACATTATTTTAATCCCAAATACAAAAAACACAGTCTCATACTAGTTTCTATGAAGAAAATTAACTCTATCCCAGCTGAAACCAGGACAGGTATTTATCTCACTATGTTTTTTTCAAGTCACCTGAATCCTCTTTGATGGGAAGCATACTTCCTGACAGGCTCTGAAGGCTGGGCTGAGGCTCGCAATGCAGGTGGGTGTGCAGGGTCTGAAATATGCTCAGCCGAGGATGTTAACACCCTCCTAGACATAAACAGAGGAGAACATTTTGGACCATTCAATACTCTGTCCTGCACAGGCACACTAAGGTTTTCTTGATATCTGGCTTTCAGTCATGCAAATGTTTTCTTGTGCTTTCTTACTGCCAGGAAACTTGTAAGCACTTTGCCAAAGTCTCTCTTCTTTTGAAGCTGAGTATGTTACTCCTACTTGAATCCTTTCAAATCATTCTTAAGAAGCTTTCTCCCATAATTCACATCAGCCCTTCAAATGTTTGCAAATTTGTCATCTGTAGTTACTGCTTTGCCAAGCTATTAACTCTTCTGAATTAATTTTCTTATAAGTCAGTCTCACCATTTCCCTGATCATTTTGCTGCTGTTCTTTTTGAATACCTCTCAATTTGTCATTGCGAATGCATCTAAGGCAAAGGCATTATCACTTTGCTAAGTTTATAACACATCCAAGTTTCTCAGGCACGTTCCCTGCGTAAATACACTTCAGTGTAATCCTGCAAATGAACGCTTTTTTTTTCTGGCTTCATATACTTGAGGTTAAGATTGTACATGAAAGCCGTCAAAACTAAGGAGACCCAGCATGTGAAGTGGTGTGCAATAGCATGGATAGTCCTTCTGCAGGGCTGCTTATGAGACCACTGTCTGGGACAGGCTCTCGGCACTGGCACATGCTGCACCCATCTCCAGAAACTCCCCCTCAGTGGTTTGTTTTGATGCCACCAGTCCCACCCTGGCCCCTTCAGCTGACTCCTTAGGCACGGTCAAGGCTGAGGTTAAGGGAAGCAGGTGGAGGTTGGAAAAATGACATATTGTTTCTCATATGGCACAAGCGATCCACTACAAGTACCATGTTGTGTCCACAGACACCCAAGCTGGGCCATTAGTGTCATGACTGGTGCCACAAACCCTTGGGCTGGTGGATTAATTTCTGCTGGCTTCTGGGTGAAGCTGCAGACAGAGGAGACAGGGGTGTTCATTCTGCAGGGACATAAAGTAGTTGCTTCATTTAACCAGCTAGTTTTCCTATCTCTCCATTGGTAAGTCAGGTTCCACTCAAGCTCTGAAACATAGGTTGGATGAGTGTTCACTGTCCCCAACAAGTCAACTGTATTTAATGCAGAGCACGCTGGATCAGCTACCTTCTGAATAGCAGGCTACAAATGTGCACGGCTTGAGGCAAAAGATACACAGTGGTAAACTTCCTCCCAGATGTGGCTGCAGGAAGGAAGCTCTGCTCAGGACAATGCTTGCCGTCAGTGCAACAGGGTAGAAAGTGGAACAGTAATGGAGAAAGCAGAAAATTATATGAGACTTCAAGTAACACCGGTATATTTAACCAGGACTGTACCTGCCTTTTTGTAGGATAAGGCTGTAAGTAGAAACACTGAAGGTATCCTGTTCTCGCAGCTAAATCTTGTTTATGATTTTTAAATAAAATATTCAGAATATACTCAAAAGTTAACTGCTGAAATGCATACTGTTTCCTTTCTGCAGCATGATTAATATTTTCTTCTGTCCTGCTTCCAGTAAAATTGCATTGCATCACAACATTGAGGGATAAGTAGATTTCCAACTCCCCCTCAGCAGCAGCGTCAGTTTTTAATCCACATACAGCATTTTAGAAACCACTGAAATGAGCTCTTTATGCTTCATGACTGCGAAGACTTTAATGTCAGCTTATGCATCAGGCAATGCTGAAGCATGTTATAACATGTGAAAAGCCACAGCAACCTCCAAAGAAATTCCTCCTCAAGAGACAGATAAGGAATGTATTTAGCCCAGCCTGAGGGGAAAAGGTCCTTTGCAGAGCAGAACCTGGCTGAAATAGAAGAGCTCCTGAGACAAGAGTTGACTGTCGCAGTCCTACAGAGGTTTGGTGTGTCATTCCTCTCAAGGGTAAAGTTGAGCATCTTGCCTTGTGTCTCTTCTCTCAGCATTTGTGGGTTTGCATGAGGGAATATGTTTAGCAGTATAAGCTGTAAATTTCAGGCTCATTTCCCAGGAGATTCCTGGTCTATTAGAGTGTATTAACATGAAGGGTGGAGATCTGTCCTCAGCAGAAGCTCCTTTAATTCAAAATGCAGCAGCGTGGAGTCAGTTGCATGCCAAGAGAAGCCTTGTCTTTTTCTTCTTTCTGTAACATGACTGTGCTCCTCAGATGTCTATTCTCCAGCCAGTTCTCCTGTTCTGGTCCAAGTCTGAAGTGTCCCAGTCTTTGCGACCAAGTCTGAAGTGGGGTCCTTGAGTGGGGTCCTTGTATAACCCTGTATCCCTGCTTCATCAGAGCTACATCAAGCTCTCTGGCTGCACTGCAGCTGCAGATTTCTCAGTACTTGGATGCTCTTCTGGAATAAACCCTGTAGTTCCTCAAGCTTTGATCAGTTCTGCCAGTTAGGTTGTTTGCAAATATGCCAATGACCACACTCTGAGAACTGTTTTCATAAGACTTGCAAGTTATTGCCTATTGCAACTGGAGGCTGAGCCTGTATAAAGAGACCTGCTTATTGCAGTATTTTTGTTTCTTTAACACTCTCTGGCATTAAGTGAAAGTTAGCATACCTGACTAAAGCAGGCACTTTTGGCTAACTGGATTTGGAGTGACCTGATGGGCTGTCACGCCCTGGCCCATGACATGCAGATTGATAGCTTTTGCCAAAAGCAAAGAGGCTTCACCACCGTGGGAGGTGATCCTCCAGCCAGGAAGAGCAGTGTCCTGCGTGTGCTGGAGTGAGGACCCACCCAGATAGCTTTTCCCAGGTATGAAGTACCAAAGAGAGGTCTGTGTCATCACGCCTCTTCTGAATATCCTGTTAAGCTTCTTTTTTAGTTGCTGTTCTGCCCACATGCATTTAAATCCTTTTCTGCTTAATCAGTATTCACAGTATATTAGGAAAATAGCATTTTAGGCTTGGTTAATACACAAGCCTTGGACCTCTGGAGAGCTGAGTGTAAGAGAGACACAGGTCACACTGAAATGAGCTGGGGTCTCATCCAATTGCTGAAGAAAACTTACTAATAGCAGCCATGCTGTATAATTTGATGTCATTCCACATGATAATGAGTTTTTATTCCTAGAGCTCCAGGCCAGAAGGGGCTAAGACAGACTGGCAGAACTGTGTGCGTGCCTAGGGCTGTGGGACAAAAGTGAGCACTACTGCAATACGACTGAAGCGCCTTGGCAAAGATCTGTGGGAAGCCCCCTGTTCTGCATGTCTGTAGTCGATGTAATGTTTCCTTCACCACTGCAAGCATTAGTCACAGAATAAAGTCTGTGATCTGTTTTGGGCTCTCTCCTTCCACCGCTGTGGCCCCAAGATTCTGTATCCTGGTTTAGAAAAATATATTGGGGGAAACTGAAACTCATTGGTTTCCTGAAGTGATGTTCTCTAGCTTCATCTTTTGTGCTCTCATATTTCACATTTGGATCAACACATTTCAGGAAGTAATGCTGAGATATTACTTTGATGCTCCCTGGCTGGTCTTCTGCATCAATCTGATGTTGCCTTTAATACTGGCTTTTATGTTGAGCTTTAACATACCAGAGGATTTTCCTGGTGTTTGTGATATGATAGATCAGTGCATTTACTAGTACACACACACATTCCTCTGCGTGTTTTCATGAGGCTGCCTAGGTAAGTTGACCACAGGAGCCAAGCACTGATAAGCCCAGGACAAAGCCTCCGACAAAAGACTTTACACAGTAGCAGAGGTGTGAAGAGATGTTCCTTGCCAGTCTGATTCTTTTCATGGAGCACTCTAGTTAGCAGATGGAGCTCTGGGTGTCCTCCACTTGGATTTGTTCAGCCAAAGGTCTCTTCTGTGGTGAGCAAGCTTCCCCGTCCTACAGAGAGGAGACATTGTCTCTGCAAAGGAGAGCTTGGTGTTACAGTGTGTGACTTGGCTCTCAAAGAGGAAAGGATTAAAATCAAGCCTAGGTGGTAGGGCAGACAACCTGTTACTGGGTCTTTGTTGCCAGGAGCGTTCCATGATCTGAAGACTAGCAGAGGATGAGGTGATTTGGCCATTTCCTTTAGTCCCTTGGTCCTTCCTTGCTAGCAATGTCAGAATATCATCTGTAGCTCTGGTCCCCCTTTAATGTTATTTTCTTGTTCCTAGAAACAAAGCTTTGCCAGGGAAAAGGAAGTAATTCTACCGACTTATGCAAATGCTTTGAGAGGCAATATGGTTAAGTTCGTTACTGGTTCATTATCTGCACCCATCTTTGGTAAAGGCATCTTTTTCAAAGTAGTGTGTATGTGGTTGCGCACAGACATCAGAGCAATTGGGCTAAGTCAGAACAAAACCCTAAACTAGTCTGGTATTCTGGCTCAGATGATTGTGTGTGATACCTCTTGAAAAGTAGAGGAGCATAGCAAAGATCCACACCACTTCCTTTGGATACTCAGAGTTTGCAACTATTTGCTGAAACCAGATTTGTTTAGCAATTCCCAGTGGATTTCTTTTCTATGTGTTCATACAGATCATAAGAGAGGATGGGTTAGTGTCTGTTCAGCAGTGGATGGATGTGGTGGAGTGGAATATCCAGTCTGTACTAGGGTGATAAATTGAATATTGCTTAGTGTGTTGGCTGCTCAGAGAAAGTAGTATCTGAGATAGTCACAGAGGTGGTCTTGTCTCCAGCCTCTAGGGAGCTGGTTAGTTAAGCTGCTCAGCACATTTGTACAGGAAAGATTTTGGTGATACACCATGGAAAATAATGGTCTGAAGTAGGGAGGTAAAGAGAAAGACTGTGATAGAAACTCCAATGTCATAATATGATATTAATTGATGGCGGAAGTTAGTGGTTACATGGATGGGCCTCTCCTGTCTGGAAACCCATGTTTCTGATAGGAGTTCCCAGGAATTCCTGCTCTGAAAAGTCCCAGGATGACATAATCTGCTAGTACCACACCATCTGCTTCTCCATCCATCCTAGACCTACCAGAAGCATATCAATATAATGAGACTTTTTAGTTTCTTTCCTTTCTGGGCATGGTTCACCGTCCTGGTAAGACTTTCACTTCTATCTCTGTGTGAAAGGTGGATAAATGAAGTGAATAACACAAAAGCTGACTCAGAGTATCTCCCAGAATCTCAACTATCTCACCAGACACTTTGATCTCTGAACCAAACCAACCAGGAAATCAGGGAAGGCTTGAAAAAAACCTGGAAAATTCCAAATTCTACTTTGTCAGGGACCTGCATTAAAAGCTCTTAACCAATACGCTACAAGCTGTAAATGCAAAGAGGTTCCTCTCTGGGTTTAAATCTTGAGGCCTCGGCTATCTGCCGCTTTTGTGAAGCGGTTCCAGTCTAGTTAGCTTTCCTCTCTGCCTCTTTTAGCTTCTGAGCTGTTCTCTGTCTCTGTTGAAGATGGAAATGAGACAGAATTCTCATTCTACAGTCCCCTTCTGTAGGGTTTATGGCACGATTTTGCAGGCAGTATGCGATGCAAGCATGAATCACAGCTCCCTTTAAGATACTGCTGCAGTCGATTCCCTGGCTCTTCCATCTGACTCAGAACAGGCTGCAGATTTTTGTTTTTAATCTAAGCAGTAGCCAGTTTACTCCAGAGATGAGTATTTGCTGACTGTTGCAACTCTGAGCATAAGAACAGCAGCAAAACCCTTGGAAAACGAGGCCAGCTTGTGCATGTGTGTACAAACCTGGTTTCAAATCTGGCTCAGATTCTCTCTTCCAGCTCAGCAAGTGACTGACATGTTCACTTTAGCATAGCTTCCTCCCGAGACAAGCCGTGGGCTGTGCCAAAGTGCCGCGAGGCGTTCGCTGCGTGTTCAGTCGCACACTGGAGGCAGATTCTGCAGCACCCTGGAGACAGGGGTGAGATGAGGACAGTAGCAGCCATGATTCAGATCTGCTTTGCATTTTGGTCTTGCTGATAGATAATACTGAAAATTTTCATTTGCAGTGAACCAAGATGCAAATCCGATCCCACTTCAATAATGCCCCTGCGTTATTGAACTGATTTGAAAGAAAGTACTAGACCAGTACTACTTCCATTCAGTTCAAATTCAGGTGTGGCTGAGGTTATTGCAGTTCAGTCCATAATGGTCCATTAAAGGGATTCATAGGGAAAAATATGCCATTTAAATACAGAAATGCCCATGTGATGGTCGTAACACCTGGTATCAGCCAGAGAAATTCTTTTGCGCATCTCTCCTTTGTCTCTGGTGGGGCCTCGTCATCATTTGTGTTTCCAGGGCTGTCCTGCAGCCTGGCTCTTGGCTCCTTCAGTCGGGCAGGGTGGGTTTTGAGGGCTGTGGACCTGTGCTGGGAACAAGAGCGGTGCAGGCAGGTGAGGGACAGGGAAGACTTGTGTTCTGTCAGTGCTGTGCACATATGAGGTGAACAGGTCTCCGTGCATTATTCTAACACGGTAATCAAGGAGAGGTTTCATTTTCCCTGCTTGTTTGCTTGTTTGTTGTTTGGATACAACATAAACTTTAACATGGAAGTAGAAAAAGCTATAGCTGAAAGTGGCTTTCAGTTTAACGTTCTTGTTTGAAATACAAAGCCTGATGCGGACCAGCCTCTGCAGAGAGCCCTGACTTTGATAGCTGGCAAGAGCGTTTCTAATTTAAAAAGTCTCCCTTCTCTTCCTATTAGTTACTCCTCTCAGCAAGGCAGCTGGCGTGACCTGGGGATGTAGTGCTTGTATTGTTGCTGTGAGACAATAGCTCAGCCTGAGGGAAGAAGACAACCTACTTACCATGTCCTCTGGGAGTTGTTACAGTGAGACTCTGTAGAAACCAGTGTTTCTCTAAAGCTTACTGAGGCTATCTGCGACTCTGAGGAGTTAACCCATGAGATCTGAGAGATCAAAGAACTGAACTGAGGGCTATGTGTCCATGGGAGACAGGCTTTGGTCTCCTCAGCAGATGTGGCTGGTGTCATATGGGCTCCTGTATGCAGCCTCCACCTCTGCATCTTCTTCCCCAGTCAGAGCAGAGGACTGCAGAGGACAGGGCAACAGCGACCTGTGGAGAAGGGCAGCAGAAGGCAAGGGCACATACGTCCCTAAATACCAGGCATGGCGTTCAACAGAGTGGTCACTGCTAATGTGCTGGCAGTGGTTGAGAACTACCTGACCTAGCTCCAGCCCGATGTTCTGGTGTATCCTAAAAACAAGAGTTTGCATAATTCAAGCGAAGAGGTAAGTGGAGGTTATACAAGGTCTGAAGAGAGCAGTGGGCAGGGGCCCAGCTAGGGTCAGGTGGTTTGCTGCCTTCCTGCAGTAATACATCATTTGTGACACCAAAACTCACAAAGAACAAGCAGCAGCATTACAGGGAAAGGGAACTGCTGTACTGCCAGAGGCAAGCGTTTTGGGAGACATGGTTTAAAGTATCAAGACTGGCCATACATTAAGTCAGGCTTGGGACTGCACTTTTCACATCAAAACTACTGCGTTTTTCCACAGTAGCAGTGGTCTCACAGAAAGCATTTCTAGGTGATTTACAGAGCTACTGCAGTCATCAAAAATACATAAGCAAGCAGTGTGAGGAAAGTAGATGGCATATGCCAGACCTCTGGTTACCTGACAGCAGAGGGGTTCTCACACATACAGCTCAGTGACACCAGACACCAGGGAAGGTGCAGCTTATGCTGGCTGCACCAGAAGCAGCTACCAGACTCAAAAGAGGATTTTAGCTGAATGAACCTGTCATGTCATTGTATGAGGACAAGTGAACAACATTTGCTTTTCTTGAAGTGCTTGATGAAAATAAGAATTTAGTTGCTCTGAATTACTAGAGATGCATCTTCACTGTGCAGTAGCTGTAAGTGAACTGTAAACATACCAGGCACGGGCAGTTTCCACTCAGTTCCTGAAAATATAATTTCTGTAGCAGTACAGCTCTGCAGCTAACCTAATAAATTCTGGTGCTGAGCAGGGCTAATTATCTCCAATGCAGCACTGCCCTGGCATGGCTGTGCAGCTTCTTGCTCCATAATTAGCTTAGCTGGGACTTGTTTGGGTGTCTGCACTGTCCTTCATGGTATGGTGGAAACAGTGAGCAGTGCTTGGTGGAGAAGCATCTCAGGCATGCACCAGACTGCAGTATTCCTCTGCTTTTAATGTTGGGGAAGTGCTGGACTCCAGAGCAATGAAGTCACTTAACAACTCTTCTTGAAAATTTGTCTTTGACTTGGGTGAAGTTGTGGTCACCTTAGACCTAATTTTGGAGCAGCAAGCCCTTGCCTCTTCTGAAAACACTGTTTGATAGTATGTGGTACCTCTGAGGAAAATATTGGCTAGCATGCTCCGAGTTTCTTTTTTTAAAAATTTTTTTTTACGCAGTTACCAATGTCATATAGATAATTACTAAATGGTACTTCTCTGACCTACGGGGGGAATTGACCTCTGTCTCTATGATCTCATTGCCTAAAACCAACTTAATAAAAAGCAGATGTTGGGAGGTGATATAAGTAGCTGTGTGGAAAATATTTGGGGATTCTCTAACTCAAGGTTTTGAAGATCAGATACAACAAGTGAATTGGTAAAACTGGCTCAGTGTCAGCTATTTAAGTGAGAAGATCCTATCACTACATCCTATCACTAGCATCACTAGTTCAGGTCCAGTTATATCTTAACACAGGTTAATGCCTTACATGGAAAAGATTAGATGAGCATTTTTTGAGAACTAATCCCAGCCAGCTGTATAAACACAGTGCCCATTTCTGTTGGTCTGTAAAGACTCTCTGTTTGTCTAAAGGTAATTTCAAAACCACTCTTGTCCTTAAAAGAAGTTATCCTGAGGACAGGAGATGGGGGATATACCTTAGACCAAGATTGTGTGTTTTCCACTAATGCTTTCAAATGTGGCTTTTCTCTTACTGTAGTACTGGATAAATGAATACACCTCCACCTTGGGGATTGGTGTCTTCCACTCTGGCATCGAGATCTACGGGAGAGGTATGAAGTATTTCCTTTTCACTACCTGCAGAGCATGGGGGCAACTGTATGGCTAGTCTGATATGGAAAAGCACCCCAAACTTACAGCTTTTGGCAAGGAATGTTTTCAGGAATGAAAAACTCGGCTAGTTCTCTTTTTAGAGTCCATTGTGGAGTCCAGCAGGAACTTGTGCAGTTCTGTCATGAACCATATAGCCCTTCATATTTTCAGCATGTAACTGCAGCCTCTGTAGCTTGTACAGGTGTGTAGCAGGATGGCAGATAGGAGGGACCAAGTAATGTTGGAAAGGCTTTCTGCGGTGAAGGAGCAGGAGAGAGAAGGGGGGAAATAAGGGAGGAGGAAGAGAGGCAGATCAGTGGTTGTCTTGAGACCTCCATATGCACATTGGTGCTAATTCCCTGCCGGGGTAAATCTGTTTTGCAGTAATTCTTTATGAATGTCTATGGTCTAGGAATCTTGGGATATGGATTTCCAGATCTTGGAAACTGCTCTTTTGAAACATCAGAGTTACAAGGAAAAGAAAATGTCTTGTAAGACTTTTGAAATTGTCTGGATGGGGTTGAAGCTGCTTAGAGCACCTACTGCAAAAGGCGCAGTCAAGGGATCTGGGAAAACAGCTGTAGTGCAGTGGAGGACAGACTAGTATCACAGACTTCCCGTTTCCTTCTTCAGCATTAAATGGGAATGACTTGGGATATCTTACTCATGTTTTTTTTAGCCAGTGCCATGCAGTACATAAACCCCTGAGGTGCCATGTTCCATCTTGAGCACAGAAGCTTTCCCAGGCTGTGTGAGATGGTGAGGTCTACAGGCTGTGTTTCACAGGCTGTGCAAGATAGCCTGTATGACATGGAGGGACCTCCTGGCTCGACCTGCCTGCTGAGGCAGCAGAGCACAATCAGCTTGGCTTTCTGCAAAGAATTCCCAGTTGCTATCTGTAAATCCCTCTGGAAGAAGACAACTGATTTCTCCCTACTCTAGAAAAGACTTCCTCCAGCTGGGTACCACCACCGACAGTCTGTCGTAGTGTTTCTACATACTTCCACTGCAGAACTTTCCACTGAGAAGAAGCCACTTGGACAGGGACACAGGGAGACTCGGAGAGTTTTCCTGGTGCTGTGGGAAAGCAGTAGTGTTAAGATGGAAGGGAGGCTGAGGGCATCCTCAGGCTGATAGGTAACCGGACAGAGAAAATGGCTTTCAGAGTCTGAAACCGATGTTGGCAACAGCCCAGCCCCTGCTGCTGATGCTGAGCCGTGCAGACAGCTGCCGTAGACTTTCTCCTAACGTTGCGTTCATTCAATTACTCACAGTCTGTTTCTTTCCTTGTCAGAGTTTGCCTATGGAGGGCATCCCTACCCTTTCAGTGGGATTTTCGAGATCACACCTGGCAGCGCGGTAGAACTTGGCGAGACCTTTAAATTCAAGTAAGGGCCCTTTTCTACATCTTCCCCTCTGCCCCCGGCAGCCATCGGTGTAGGGGGAACAGGGAACTCCTGTCCCCTGGGTCCCCCTTTCCCTCTCCTCATAAGTGCCCTAACTGCATCCTGCACATGATCCTGGTTCAAAAGCAGCCCTGCAGGGATTTTGGAGGTGGATAAAAGAGCGTGTACACTAAACAGGGAACAGTGCTGAACTGTGTTTGGCAGGGTTTAAAAGCATACTTACAAATGAATGCAGTTCTCTCTTCCCATTTTCTTCATTCTCTGTGCTCCCAGTTTCACCTGTCAGCCGGAATGGGAGTAACTGTGTTACACAGAGCCAGCGCACGGGGGAAAAAACAAAACCTAGTCTTTTTATGAGTATCACCTATTTATGGATACTGCACAGACTACCAGAAGTCATCTTGTGTGTTTATTGCTACTCTGTCCCAAGGGACAGGCCAGCTGCTAGAGGAGTCTGAGACGATGCTGCATTAACGTGTTGTTCAAGCTGCTCAGGCTGTGGGTCAAGGAACTGCCCATGGCAAGTGGGGCTTGACCTTCCCAGACTGCGTTTATGTTGAGGTTTGTTGGAGACTTTTAGAAGCATTATTGCTATTGAGTGAATATTGGGAGAAGCAATAGGTTTCTGCATAGAGTTCTCAGTCTGCTCCTTCCTGGTCCACCCCATGGAAAACCTCTCCCTCATGGGCAAATCATCTCCTCTGTCCTACTGGAAGTTACTATGGAGGGGCGATGGCAGAGTGGGAGCAGATCCCCAGAGCTGAGACTTCCCTGGTGGTAAGCAGGAAGTCCTTGGGGTTGTAGCTTGTGCTGTAACCTGCTTTGTGGATAAGCTGGGGACATTACTGTGCCATTTTGTTAGTGAAAGTCTCTGATAGCCCCAGACATGCATGTCCATGTTTTAAGCTTGTCCTTCTTGCCATTTCTGGCAAGATCATTTGCCTGATCTTGTCTGATCATTTCCTTTTTCCTGGGTATGTATCACTCTCTTCACTGTATCTGTCCATGTTTCCTGTTGTGTGTTTTGTTTTTAACTAGAGAATCTGTTGCCTTGGGCACTACGGACTTCACAGAAGAGGACGTGGATAAGATTATGGAAGAGCTGGGCAAGGAGTACAAAGGCAACGCATACCACCTGATGCACAAGAACTGTAATCACTTTTCTGCTGCTCTGGCTGAGGTGGGCACAGCTATCTCTTTTTTTTTTTGTATTTTTTGCGGTTTCAGATCTGTAGTAGTGCTTACAGAAAGGGAACTGGGGTCAGCACAGCCTGCCAGGCCAGAGCCCATAGCCAAATCTCTGCCCTTAGTATTTTTGGAAGCCCTTTGCTGTTGAAAGGGATGGGAGCAGGAGGTGGAGATGCAGCAGGTTTATCACACATTCGGTCTAAATTATGTGGGGAAATTAGGAGTGACTGCATTTTGTTTCACTGAATAGGCACTGAGCAGGAATTGGAAGGACAGACCTGTCTAGCATGCAAATGTGCATCACTTCAATAACAAGCACAAATAACCCTACATGATCTGCAAAGGAATAAAAATGGCTTATCAATGTTCTGCAAACAAAAATTTGCAGTATTCAGGAAGTGGGTGTCCCTTTTCCTTATTTAATATGCACCATCTAAAACCCATTTAAAAAAACTATTGATTCTTCTCGTAGCCATCTTCCTTTGCTTACTCGTTTTCATGTTCACAAAACCACTGTGAATTATAACAGAGCTGTTATTTCTCTTCAGAGAGAACTGAAGCACAGAGAAGCACAAATTTATCTTGAGTGCCTGCTAATTTGGGATATTTGATTTTCAGTTCCTGAAGATTTGAATATCTGGGGGGAAGATGCCTTCCGCCTCACCCCCCAGATGAAATGTTCAAAGTGTGTTTCAGTTAAGGTGTGAGTATTCAGCACTTGTCTAAGTCTCAATTCAAGATCTTGACCCAGTGCCAGAAAAAGACATGCAAAGCACAAAATGCAAGTGACAGTCCATAAAAACTGCTTCTGTGCTTTCCATAGGTGCGTTATGGCAAATGTAAGGATAGAATCTCATTCTTTGCAATAGAGTTCAACTACTTTAAAAGTGAAACTTGAATTTCTCTTTCTGGAGTCCCCATTCTCATTCATTACACACTTCTTACCTTTCTTCATCACACGGGGCAAGAGTCCTGTGCCAATAACCTCTTTTGCCACAAGTGTCCATTCATGCCCAAATAGGCCTGTCGGGGATCTTGAGTGCAGTGAGATTCTGTAAAAAACGAAAAACGTATGATTTTGTAAGAAAATTTCTAGTGAATCTGTGAACCAGCAATTAATTTAAGAGGGACCGGCTTAGGCTCTTAGGATGACCAGTTCTTTATTAGTTTCATCCTCCCTAATTATAGAAAGAGAAAATGACATTGAGTCCTTTCTATAAATGTTGGCAGATAACAATAAAGAGGAAGGAATTGTATTGGTACAAACAGAGGATGAAGTTTCAAGCAGTACAGTGATCAATGTTAGCCACGCTACGTCGTTTTGGAGTCAAATTATCAAATTACTACAGCAGAAAAGAGGAACTTAAAAATTATGAAGGAATCCCAGGAGAAAGCTGTGTGACTATTAGCAAAAACTAAAAAAACCTCTACCTACAGCAGTGAAATAAGGTCATTACTTTGATATGTAAAATTTCTCTCTCATGTCCAGGCCACAAGCTCAAAGCCATTCTTCCTTGATTCCTCTGCTACTTGTCGGTGAACCCCGCACCACCCCTCCCTTGTCCAACCTTCCAACACAAGTCAAATAAGATAGATCTCAATAAAAATGTACTAGCATATTTTAAATTTTGCTTTAAATACACTTTCAGTGAACATCTTTACAGGAGTGGAATTTACGGTTAAGTTTTCCTACAAGAGCTTTCTTGGTGGATTCTGTGTGGTCATTCACTGCCCCATAATCTATCCAGATAATAAACCAAAAGTCTAACTGGCTAGTTCTGACACTTCTGCTCCCAGGAGTAGAATTTACTCAGGATTTACTCAGGTCAGTTTAAATAAACCCTCAACAGGCGAGCAGGATTTCTTGTTGCTGTTGCTTTTCACATATGCCTATGTTTATCGTTCCTCTCCAAAGTATTAAAAATGCAAATCCAGAGGAGGTGCACGAGCAGAACGCCCTGGATGGTCTCTACATCAAGATACAGAAAATGGGAGCTGGAATTCTTAAAGAAATAGCTGGTGTTAGGACACTAAGCCAAAGTCCTAGTCATTCAACATGCCTCAGTCAGCAACATTAGAAATGTGGCCACCTCATGACAGATGTCTCCATCCCTTCTGATAAACACAGTAATTTGGCAATCACTGTGTTTTGGAGGAGGATGAGAAGTAGCATAGCTTATCTTGGGATACTTCTGACCTCTTGGAGGAAAGACTGCTTGTAATCTGTTGAGACAGAGGCTGCTTGAACTGAAAGCAATGAAAGTTTCTATTCTCATTTCCCAACATCTGAATGCTTGCTTAACTTTACAGCCTTAGTGCTTTTATTTTTCTTGCTGTAGTTCCCATTAAAACAAAACAAAACCTATCACATTAGGAAGCTCCAGGCCCTACCATGTAGAGCTATAACATGCAGCCTTATAGTGTGCAGAATGTGCTGACTACATGATGAGTGGCTCTGAAGGCTGTGTAGATATGTGTCACCACAGGGTGGAAAACAGAACTGATATTTGTGCCCTTGTGCCCTGAGACAAGTCTGTTCAGTGTTTGCATCGCCCTTTCCTTCAGACTCTTCATCTGTGAAGCAGCAATAATAATAATAATAACTAGCACCTATTTATGCACAGCCATGTTATGTGACAGTTAAAGACGGGAAACTGGGAAAAGTATTCAAAGAATTAGCAGAAAAGATGTAGAAATTTTGTTCATCAGAATAAAATCGCTCACTGGAACCGGGATTTAACTCTAGCAAAACAAAAGGCAGCCAAGGATTTTAAGTGAGTATAAACTCCCAGTCTCTCTGTTGCTGTAGCCCAGCTGAAGGGTGATGCTATCCGTACTGCAACGCCCTTTCACCACAGAGAGGGGTGGGGACGGAGGCTAATTTTTATCATGAAAGGGGGAATGACCAGCTCTGCTCCCTACAGCCTTTGAGGCCTTTCTGCCCAGGGGCGTAAGCAGCGTGGTGAGTTCAGGAGGTGGTGGTTCTGAGCCTCCTGGGTAATGCCAGGCAAGTCACATCCCTGCCCTGTGCCTAAATATCCCTCCTTGCATGCTGGGATATTTCCTTCCTTCAAAAAGGGCTCTGAAATCTTTTGACGCCAGCGGTCTTATTTGCCAAGGTTACTTAGCTGGTTCATGGCTTGTATTGTTCTGTATAAGCCGGCAAAACCAGAGCTTCACAGCCGTGTGGTGATGTGTGAGTTAATGTGTGTTTACACAAATCTGCCTGGCGAGCCTGAAAGATTTGGTTGTACGGCCATGTGCTAGGTAGCTGTGTTTGGCCTCCTTAATTTCCTCTGGCTTGCTAATTAGTATCCATACAGATGTTGCCCCAGTGGCTGGGCCCACAGGGGCCTCCATGGTTGGGAGGATACCATCTGGTCATATGGACTGAGGGCAGATGCAGCCACGTGTCCTGCTGGCTGAGGTCATGATTCTGCAGAGGGAATGGGAAGGAGGTATGAGGCTGGCTCTCCCTCCCAGATCAGCTTTCTCAGGATCACACCGTGAGACAATGTCCGCGTGTCCGATCACCAGGACCTGTAAGCCAGGTTCCCCAACCTCAGGAGCACTACTGAAGCCACAGGAGTCAGACTTTTACTTCCAAAGTTTTTCTTTTCTTGTCCTTCTCCTGTGTTTTCTCGTCCTTCTTCTGTGTTTTCTCAGCAAATAGAACAGAAATCTTTGACCTATATCTGTTTTTGAATGATTTTTCTGTCAAATTCGTGTTTAATACAATGATGCCTCAGGTACCACCACCTTAACTGCTAACTGTTGTCTTTAACAGTTATAAAATTTGTGGTCTCACTAAGTGATGCAGACTGACTATCCTAATGGTTAGGGGCATGTCCAGACCTACGTTCATGACTATGCCATTTGGCTATGCATCTTGAAAAATCCCTGGACTGCAGCTAGTCCAGCACAGGCAGATAAGCTCTAGTTGACCGCTGGGCATGACTTTGACCTGCTATCTACCTCTGAAAAAACTCACTTTGCAGTGCAATTGCAGCATAGTTGCATGCTGCTGTGGCATTGAGCCTCTCCCTACAATGCCATGCATCTCTTCTGAGTCTTCTACCCACATTCACTTGTAAGCTGCAAGGGGTTTCTTACTCCCCCATTGGCACTTAGCTCTGAATTTTCCTTACTTCCTGCTGCAGACTGCCAAGCATATTCATACTTGCTCAAGACTTGGATCTCTCCCTGCTTTGCGAGTTCCCTATGGACTTCTCACGAGCAGCTACTGGATCAAAGAGGCATGGCTGGGTCTACTCACAAAGCAGCTCCTGTGGAAAGAAAACAAAGAATGTCCCGGTTTCAGCAGCAGTTCAGACTTCATCTTTTCCAATGCCATTTCATGGCAGCTTTCTCATTTCTCAAACCAGCGAACGTGCTGCATGATCAGGATTCTCTTCCTGTGGATTTCCTGAGAAATTCTTCTTCATCAGAGAACTTCAGGTTTTTTAAGAAGTGAAGAATGACCAGAGAGTGTAAGTCTCTGCCTAGTAAGTGCCGCACACCATCTTCGTTACAGTTTTGAAGGAAGTTCTGACGTAAAGCAGGGCAGAATTTCCTAGTGGATAGTCATGAGAGAGTAATCAGATGCACTCCCTGTGCCTGTGCCCAGATTCAATTTAAGGTAGCTGGTACATGCACCACTTAATAGCTCTTTGCGGTCTCCCTTCACCTTCGTGATCTGTATCAGTGTGGAAAGGTGAAGGGAGCTTGATCTAAGCAGTGAAAGTCTAGTTAGGGTTACCTCAACCTTTCTGACTACTGCAACATGGTCCCATGGTACTTATATTTATAAACCACCTAAGAAAATTGTTTGTGGGTTAAAATGAAGAGGTTCAACTAACTGCGATTAGCAATTTGCCTCCAAGAGGCTTATTCCTTTCATGTTGCTTATGTTGACTGTCCCTAAAATCAAGTAGTATCAGTACCATGCTCTCCGAAGAAACTGTCCAGGAGGATGGGCAATTCTTTTGGGGGACTTATGCCTGCACTTTCTGCAAAGAAAAATCAGTCAGGCCGTCCAGCAGCACAGCCCAAACTTCCCATCCTGTTCTGAGCTTCTGTGCCTTTCCGCCTGTCGGTACTCCAGGCGGGTAATGTTGCTGGCACATAGCAGGGATTTTGGCATTCTGATAAGGTTATGCACTGGTGGGGAATTCAGTTAGGACCACATCAATATTGGGTGAAGTCCTTCTGTTTGATTATCTGTTGTTAAGTCACTATGATCCTAACAATCCCCATGTATACTTAGAGCAATAAGTTCGAATGGCTTTTCAAGGAATTGCAAAATACTTATGTTTGCTATGAGTTGTTCTGGCTTATGAAAGAGGCTAGTTAGACTCTGCCAGATGGAAACCTTTTATTGGCTTTTGAACACTAGAAAAACCTTTTAAAATGAAAAGAAAGGTGAAAATAATTTGTTCTTTCCATAATGTGATTTGTTAAATTTCCTGATTTTTCAGAACAAGGAGATGTGAGATAGCAACAGGACAGAAATTACAAATTGCTGTAAAGCAGACATAAAGGAAGAGGAATACGCTTGTGCTTTCAGGAAAAAACCAAACTCAAAGTAATTCCCTGCAAAGACCTGCATGTTTGAGGTCCCAGCCATGCTACTGCTTTGCAGGAGCACTTGTCACTGCAGCAGTGGGCCACAGGGAAGCATGCCATGAGGTGCCGTGAAAGACATGCAGTTACACATTCTTTGTCACCCAGACTGTTCTTTGAGCATAGGTAAGGGTAGGTGCATGCAGATACAGGGAACTGAGATTGCTCAGAGGGTTCTTTTCAATGTGAGAGCACGGCTCGTGATTCCCCTGCAGCTCTACAAAACAAGTTGGGCTTGTGGAAGGCAGAGACTAGGCAAGGCAAACGCAAATTTGGCACAGCTTGTACCCTCAAACGTGTATAAAGGAGAAAGGTTGAGTGCCAGGGGTTCAAATATGCACATATAAGAATATGAGCCCTGCTGGTGCCTAGGCATATGGTGAGTGTACAGTGCCTGAGGACAGCATCTTTAGAGAAGATAGCAGTAACTAGAGGATCAGAGGGAGGATAAAGGTTTTCTGCTTCAAGGTTCTTCTCCAGTCTGCTGATATTCCTCAGTGCTGAGTGTAAGGATCACACCATGTCACCGCAGCTTAAAGACTCTGAAAGAACTTTTGCTGCTTAGCCCATTCACAAACAGAAGATGACTCATTTGACGCCCCACCAGCAATTTTCCATGCTTCTGAAGTTTCCTGTCTAAGATAAGCTATGGAGCTGTGTTCTTACCACAGTGATGACAGTTGCTGCAGCATGTCTCAGAAAAGGCCAAACCACCATGGAGAAAAACACCTTTGAACCAGCACCAGAACTGGAAGATAAGTGGAATGACTCAAGGAAACACCTCCTTCTCCCTTCATCAGTGTGATTACTGCTGAGAAACTGGAATGATCCCTATTTAAGGAAACTCTTCAGCAGCTTCCTATAGGATGCATGACACATAATCATAAAAGAAGTGTGGCTTCTGAGCACCAGGGAAGATAGCCCCATTTATTCCCCAATAGCCTTACTCATGGTGGCATAGCAATAAAGTCAGTGGGTCTTATGGAGCCTTTTGATAAGATATGAAGTTGATGCTCATCATAATTGGCTAATTGAGATGCACTGATTTGATTCACCTTAAAAACTGTTGATGTTGGAACTTTATTTGAGGACAGCAGTGACAGAAGGTTTTATTCTTTTACTAGGTCTTTCCTCCTTCTTTCTGAAAGAGGAATGATTTCTTCCTGATTTGTATGTGTAATTTATCTTAAGTACCAGAAAAGGTCAAAATCCTCTGTATTTTGCAGTTTCCCAGCCTGGAGTTAGTTGTCTGTCTTGTAGCTGCTCTAAAACCACCATACTTTTTTTTTTTTTATTTTATTTTTAAGGAGAAGGCAGCCAGGAGAAGGCTGAGTCTGTTTTAGTAGGACCTGTTTGTGTTTTTTAAAGTATGGCCAGAGAATCTGCAGTAGCCCCTTGGACAAACCTGGCTCAGAAACACCTGAATTATCTGGTATGAATTCCCCTAGAGTGACTGAAAACAGAATTTGGCTGCATGACTGAGGGATGGTGGAGCACAGTTAAACATCCCTGTTTGCTTCCTAAATTATCATGACTTTCTCTTATACCCAGAGAAAGCTATTAAAAAAGACTAGAACCAACTCTGAAATTAGTGTGCATGGTTCACATCCACATGTGATCATTCTTCAGAAGGCTCTTTAAGGTCATTTGGATTTGAGGGATTAAAAAACCCGCAGGAAAACAGATTGGTATCTCATTATCCAGCTTCCTTTTGTACCCACTGATCCTTTTCACCCCTTTACTCCTTTCAATGTTAAAGGATCTGTTTTCTTATTGCTCAGTATTTCTTGATCCAAAGGATTGGATCCAGGGGACAGTGCTCAGAGATGCTGTCTGGGTAAATGGCTAAAATTTGTACTAATTATTAGAGCTGAACTAGGATTTTTGGACTAAACCAAGTTATCAAAAGCAGAGCCTTTCATTGGGATCTGACAGGTTTATTAAAACTTTTGCTAGGACATTTTGTAGGTTCAAACAGAACTTTTATCTGGTGAGACATACTCATCTGCAATTAGTTGAGAGCTTCTGGGACAGACAGAAGCTTGCTGCGGTGTGGGAGAGCAAGTTGGACTAAACTTTTATTTACCTTTTCTCCTAAATTTCAGCAAAAATTCTCCTGAATATCAGCTACAAGATGCTGTGGAGGAGAGAGTCCCTCTGCCTCTCCTCTGGGAACCGTTACATAAACAGGGAGATAACACATTTCAGCAGGAGAGGCCTAAATCAGAATTTGTGTGCTTGTGGTTTTAGAAACTCATTTTGAAGTTGTACAATTTGCAGAAGTTTCCAGAGAGAGAAAAATACTTTGGGGAATTGGGAGTCTTGTTCTTGGGCTGAAGGGGCCTTGGAAAATAGACCTGGAGGTTAATGAAGGGAGCTTGGCCCACTCTTTGTTGACACAGGAAGGGAAGAGAGTCTCCTAAGAATCTGAGGTGGCTTAGGTAAGCCTTGGAAAATTCTGTAGAAGCCTAGATGAGGCTGGCTCCTACAGGGCAGGGATTATGGACCCTGTCACAATCAAATGCTTTGCAGCCAGAGTCTTGGAGCTGCAGCACTGCAGTACTCCACCTGGGAGGTAAATGGCTCCCAGTCTCCCAAAGTCAGTAGTACTCCCTCAAATCAGCCTAAAAGGATGATTTCCAATAGGAAATACCTTGAAGAATAACAGATGGAGTCTGTACAGAGGATGGTTACAGAGGACTGAAATAGGCATCTAGCGTACCCACTATTGATGCTGACACCACAGTGATATTATTAAAGCTGCGTGCCAGATCGGATGGAAATGCTTGGTGAAGCCACACAATCTGAATCTCCTTGGGAGGCAGGGGATGATCTTGGTGCAGTCAGGCTTGCTTGCATGTGGGTCACATCTAGGCTGGATGCTAGGGCTTCTTTCCCCTTTTCTTTGTATTATTGGTAAAGATCTGTCCTATTGATAGTAGCAGAGAGAGGCTTTGTCATTCTGTATTAGCGTGATAGCAGGAAATATGCATCTCTCGTAACTGAAGCGAGCGTAGTGTAAGATATCTCTGTGATTGGCTTTAGAGCTATGTCTGATGTTTACTTCCCTGATGGTATGGCTGTCTTGGTTGTCCTTTGTCAATGTGGTTGGAGCTTTGGTAGAACAGATGGATCTTTCTTACTTTACTGGTAGGGGGTGTGGACCTGTGCAGAAGTGACAGGAGATGGTAGCCAGTGCATATTCTTTTCTCCCTGGCTATTCACCTGTCCTTTTTCAGTCAAGGTAAAGCTGACAGCATATAACAAACTTACATCAGAAGCCTGCTTTCCTTAGAGGAGCTTGACTTTCAGTAAATTGTCTGAAAAAGGCAGGTTTGCTGAATCAAGGACCGAATGAGGGCAGTTTTTTAATCATCAGTGAATAACTCAAGCTTAAAGCTTTTCAGGTCCATCCACAGGCACACATGAGTTCTCATCATAATGTTATTAAAAACTAGGAAGCTCTCCTTAGCCTGACAGTTATCAGAGAGAAAGGATTAAACATCAGAGAAGGAAGCTTCGGGTGGCATTTGAGTCACAGGCAAAAGCGGCAGAAGCTTTTCTAAACCACTCCTCAGCAGATCCTAAGTAGGCAAGTAATACCTGTGTTTTCCTTAGTCAACAACTGCTTTTGTTGTAGAGGAGGAGATAGGTGTTTTGTTGCATAAAATGCTACGTGTGATTCTGTTAATGGCAGGGGACACGACGCTCCCAACACACAGAAAGGAGAGAAGGGAATGAACAAACAAACAAAAAAACAACCACAGGGCATGAAAGAACATTAAGAACACTTTATTTCCTGGCGCCTGAGCCCGTCCTCACTGAAGCTGATGGAAAGACTTGTTTCGTTGCAGCAGCCTTTGAATGTTGTTAGCTCTATGGGGAACAGGCTGTGTTTGTTTTCTGGTTTTTAACTGCCACATACATTTAGAAGAAGCTCATTAATAAAGACGTCCCGCACCTATAAATATCCTCATGGTTTCAGATGAATGTCATGTTTTTCTCCTATTTCTGGCTGGTAAGTACGCACAATTTTGACTGCATGCGGTTAATAAACTGCTATATTCCATTTCAGATGTGGCTTCTCTGCAGTGGTAAAATGAGATTTCTAGGTGTAGCTTGTGTATTAGTTGAAATTTATTAAGTATTTGAGTGAAGGCTGCTATAAAATTATAAACAACTTTTTCCATCATTAACATTTCTAGTCTTGCTATCCTGAATGAGTCCTCTAGCCCAACAAAAATGATTAGTGGGATAACTCTTATGCACCTTTCAGCTCTCAATCCATCCTCTTTCCACTAGCATCACAAGGGGAGCAAAGACTGTGGGTGTTAGTCCCTCCTTTCAATGCTTTCCCTTGTCCTCACTCCTGGCTAGTCTTAGTGAGACAGTGCTGATGCTGCTTCTGCTTTACGTGGGAGGAACACCTGCAGCCCTGGGGAGGACCCTTAGCCCTGCCTGCTGTGGGACTAAAAAGGATTGCATAGGAGAATGGGGACATTTTAGACAGTTGCTTAAATTAATTTAAAAGGGTTTTTTTTTCCCTTCTTCCCTTTGACTTGGGATGCTACTTCCCAGAATGCAGCCTCCATTACTGAGCTCATTCAGCTTCATCTACAGTTTCTCAGCTGTACCCTTTCCTCTGCAAGATGCAGGCCATTCCTGGCTCTGCTGAATGTGTGCTGCATGCAGCTTCAGAGCCCAGTGCCACCTCATCTATTCTGTTGATCCCCACAGGCTAGTTATATTCCCTAGAGTAGAAATTGTAGTTTTTACATGGTGACTATACAATAAATCTGTTTGAAGCAATTGATCCTAGTATGCCAACTCCACCAAGGTGAGACTGTGCTTTTGGGTGTGTTGCGAAGGCTGTACGTCAGCTCTCTTTCTGGAATGTTATTTTCAGCGTATATTCCATGTGCATCAGGAGTGCAGAGCTAGAGGTACATTCCTCGCGGATGCACTGAGGAATGAGTGCAGTTAGAGACTCCCTTAGCTCTGCCAGCACTGGGCAGTTATATCACCAGTTTAGTTTCTGCAAGGTGGTTAAAAAGATGTCCCTGAGCATTGGGTTAATGGTTTATTCCATTTGTGTCCGAGTACTAATTAATTGCATTGCCATGCTTCTCTTTCTATGTATGTTTTTTGGCTGCCCTAGCAGAGCCTGCAAGCTTTGCCTGGGCAGATGTGTTGGTTTGTATCTAACAGCCTTATTCAGAAATGCTGATAAGCATCATCTATGCTATATTTCCTATGCATCGTGGGAGCCAACTCATGCAAACACTGGAAAGATTCCCCTTGGGCTCTAAAGGCTTTGCTCTTAAAGTGCTATGGGGCGTGTGTTAGACTCCTCAGGCTTCAATAAAAGCCCTTTGCATTCTCCAAGACACACCAAGGGGAATACTGTACAGTAGCTCATATGGATATATGCCCCATGTGGATGCCACCTCATCTTTAGCAAGGCTGCTAAGTGGAAGTGGCAGTGGGTGGTTCAGCAGATGTTCAGTGCTGAACTCTCCGAGCCTCAGTTTGAAGACAAGAATTGAAGTAATTAGCATGTATTGTTTGCCTCTGCTCATCTTGATTTTCATGGATAGGAGCACTACATGGTGGCTTTGGGAAGGCTCACTTAAAAAAAAAAATTGCTAAATGCCTTGAGTTATATCTCTGTGCATGGCCTGAATTGCCCCAATGGCATCATCCAGCACAACACAGAACTTACTGCATTCAAGAGCTTTCTCTTAGAATCTACAACTAATCAGCCCTTCACTTTATTTTGAAAGGGGCTCAGCCTGTTAGACTATCACCTCAGAGAATGTCTAGCATATGCCCATAGACCCAAAGCCCTCACAAAATGCAGCACATTGATAGTGTTGTCCTTTAGAAGGCAGGAAGCTCAGCTTCTTCCATTGCTGGATGGCATTTAAACCCGTGTTTCCCAGCTGCTAGGCTGTTCCCCTGCCCACAGTAAAACTTTACAGAGAAGTGTTAAGGCCTTGCTGAGCAGTGATGCCTAGTTTAAGAACTAGGGCGCTTAGGGAAGAGTGATGGGGTGCAGTCCTTACTCCCAGGGCAGTTTGTACCTTTTAACCAGTGACTGTTTAGTGCAAAATAACACAGCTCAAGATGCTCAGAGGATCTTTTTGTATCCCAAATTAGTTGTTTCTTGATGAGTTGAAATCCTGGTGTGGATTTGACAGCTGCCTAGAAATAGCACCCAAACTGTCAGGTCCCATTTCTCCCGCACGTTTGGCTTCAGCCACGGATGTCTGAACTCTTGTTTCCACTTGACTCTGCAGATGCCAGCTGGGTCATTTGCAGTTCTTGCACAGAGTCCCCAGAAGAAGCTGCAGCTATGGGAGACTCGGCTTTCCATCACAAGGTGCCGCTCAGTGGAAGCTGCAAGTACATGCAGCCTTTGCTGAAGTTTCTGCCTGAAACGGGGTCTGGTCTCTCGGTGGGCAACCAGAAGCCACGCTTGCTATCCCAAACACTGGATTTCCGTCTGTGGCAGGACCTGGCTGCTTCTGGGGGTTGAGAATAACTCATGCCCTCAGGAACCTGACAGTGAGAAAAAGATGAGGAGATGTTATGCTCAGCTGTGAAAGCTGGACACTGCTCACAGGAGGCTTGCAAAGCTTGGGGAATCCCTACATGGGCTGAGGTGTTCCAGGCATTGCTGCCAGTAGTCCAGCCTCTCATGTACTCCACAGGGTTTCCCATCCCAAACACTTTTCTGCCTCAGATAAGCTATAGTTAGCCCCTGAGCTTATTATCTCACATAGGCTTAGCCCTTCTGTGTCTGTTTCTTTAAAGTTGCTTCTCCAGTCAGCCATGTATTAAAAGGCTCAGATACTTTCTTGTCCAACGTCAAGTTCAGGCTCCACTACAGGTATGTTAAGTTTTGTGAAGTGGTGGTAGCAGGACAATTTGATATGATGGTCAGGAGCAGCAATTTCTAACCCATAACAGTTTATTATTTATTTACTAACTCTGACAGGACAAGTATGTGACTGATCACAGAGATATTTACCCCCTTCAAAAGAGAAAACCCCACTTGTCTGGCACAGAAGAAAAAAAAAAGTAAAATCCTAAACTCTAAAACATCTAACAAAGAGTTCTGCTGATGGAAGCAATGGATGGTAAGAGGGTTCTGCGAGTTTAGCGTTCCAGTGTGTGGTTTTCAGTTGAGAATTGCCCTGAAGATCTGCAGTAGGTACATTCTTCTGTGGCTTCATACGCAATTAGAAAACACCCACTTCATCTTGCGTGTGCTGTTTTGTTTAACCCAGTTGGCTTAATCCCACTGCAGTCAGGTTTATTTGATGTTTCTCCATTAGCTAAGTACCTCTGGATGCTCCAGCACAATATGCTTTATGGCAAGAAGTAAAAAACACAGAAGCAGGCTGTCGTGTTTGTGGCATTCCCTGCCGTTGCCCTTTTGCTCCTGTTGAGCATTGTGTCTTGCTGTGGAATAGTAACGAGGCTTCACTGACAAGAGGTGAGGACAAGCATGACTGAGAAAAGGGAAACCACTTTGACTTCATCATTATTCTTAATCTCCACAAACTGCCCTTTACTGATTGATGGCCTGATGCCCACACATCTCCATTCTTTTTCTGGCTCTTCCTTGCCTCACTGATTCATCCTGGGTGAAGAAGCTCCCATAAACAAAAGGCAAACATCTCAGCATTGCTTCCACATTGGGAAGTGCCATTTCAGTTGCTAGGGGATCTGCTTAAAAAAGAAAGCCAACTCTTAAAAACAGTATTTCCATTTCAGGCAGCGTTGCCTTGTGCTGTTCTGTTGTTTCAGCTAATTTTCCAAAGAATCATACCCCAGTTTTGTTTCCCTGTTAATATCTGGGGGCAAGTCTTTATTATAAAGACTTACGACTGCTTGAGAACTAAATTCACATGCACCCATACATCACAAGGAGCCTAAACTGAATCACTTCCTCTACTGGCAATATGTTCCTTAGGTTCGTGGAGAGGAAGAAAGAGAAACACTATAAAATCTAGAGGCAATTGTGCTGCAGTTTTTTGTCTTTGGCTCAGGTTCAATGTTCAAGTAGAACATATTGAATACAACTAAAAAAAAATCAGCAGTATGCTTGTGAAAATGATCAGATATGTCTGGTGAGAAAATCAAATGGATCAGCAAATTTTCTATGAATGAGTCTTAAACACAGGTGGAGAGATCATCTGCTTATAGGCTCAGGCAATAGCTCTAGCAATGGAAACCAGAGATCTGTATGGAGATAAAGAATTGCTAACAAAGTAATTGTCCCCAGATTAAAAATTTTAAAAATACAGATTCATATAGCTGTACTTGAGGTTAAGTAGAATGCAGCACTGGTAAGAACTGAAATAAAAGTCCTTGGGGTGTATTAGGTAAGGAACAGTCTATGCCTGCAAGTAATTTTAGCAGCTAAATGGCGCTACTCATTCTCTGATACCTAATGATAATGTCTTCAATTTCACACAATGATTTTTAAACAATGCATGTCAAAATAAAGTGAGTTCTGTAGTCAAATTAGCAGGACACAGGTTTGACGCCTTCTCCACACCTCATTAGAAACTCCATGCTATTGGAGCAGGCTAATTCCCTTATCCTCAAGGTGACTGCTGGAGTGGGGCTTAGATCGTTCTGCCCAGGCCATACGCATGAAGGACCAGCTGGTCATCAGCCATAACAACTATAACGCAGCACAGACCATCCTCTAGCAAGTCTCCAGTTGTGCTCCCTGAAAATCTCTTGAAACCTCTAAACACTGCATTTCCATTGTCAATAACAGACATCTTAACAAATAATCTCCTTAGTGGATTACAGACAAACACCCTCTTAGTTTTTGCAGTAATTACTATTAAATTAAGTGTAGTTTTAGATGGGAAGAGCAGAGGAATTTAGTATTAGCAGAAAGTGCAGTATGGATAACCCCGGAACCACTGATCCCCATAAATTGTGGGATGAGGTCTGTGGGGTGGAGTTTCCTCCCTGCCTGTCTTGGTCCATGGGAGACAGCGCAGGGAGGGAAGAAGAATTCAGGCATTATGACTACTGTACCTCCCACAGACTTCAGGCTCTAGTATCCTGGTGAAGGGCCGCACAAGCATTACGTTTAGTAAAGACAGGCTCTTGAGGCACCCCAGCTGTTCAGTTCCACGTGCCGCTTCCTGTGTCTGGTAAGGGAAATGGTAAAATGTAAAGGGAAACTTTCCTTACGGGCCCTAAGCCAGATACTGCTACTAAAATCTGGCACCTGTATGTATGTGTGGTCAAATGCTACAGAAGAAAGGAGCTGCCCTATGCAGCAACTTGTTTCATTGTGCTGAATATGAGATGACCTTGGAAAACAATATCTGTGCTAGCAGAGTGTAACCCAAATCAGTGCCAGGAGCATCGACGATGAAACACAGCCCTAGCGAGAAGCTAGTACTTTTCTGTTTGTTTCTTGCTTTCCCACATTTAGGAAATACCCTATGAGGAGAAATTAAAGGGTGATGTGCTAGGATAGGAAAAGGACCCCCAGATACTGTAACCTGACTGATCTGGTGTGTCAGCCCAAGGAGGAAAAGGGAGCAGCAAGAACAGCTTCTCAGGCATCTCCATCCACCTAAGGCAGGCTCAGCTTCTGGACTCCTCCAGGTCTGGCCAGCAACAGCTTAAATATTTTTCCAAAATTTTTGAGCTACTTGGAAAATTAGTGTTGAGAAGCACCAGCAGGCCTGTTCTTTCACCCATGGTCTGCCTGGAGAACAGAGTGTCCAGAGCTGTTGAGGGCCATGAACTCGGTTTTCCCCGGCCTCTGCTATGATGCTGACAAGGGCTATGGCTGGCCGGGCTCTCTGCGTGTCGAGCAGTTGTGTCGTCATTTGCATTTATAGCCGTTTCTGACTGCAGAAGATGCTCCCTACATTTCAAACACCTCTCTTCTGAGCAACAGGGAATTCACCCTGCTGAGGTGGTGGGGTGGATGGGGATAACATTGCCACCATGCACGTGTTTTGGTACTATTAACCATGCTCCTTTTTGGTTTGCTCCACAGATACTATGTGGGAAAGAGATCCCCCGCTGGGTGAACCGCCTTGCCTACTTCAGCTCGTGCATCCCTTTCCTCCAGAGTTGCCTCCCCAAGGAGTGGCTGACTCCAGCAGCCCTACAGAGCCACATCAGCCTCGGCCTCCACAAGGAGGAGCAGGGGGACACAACAGACGAGGAGTCCCCCTCCACCTCAGCAGCCCCCTCAGCCTCAGGCACATCGCGAACCTGTAGACATACCCGGGTCTAAACTGTGTTCAGTGTGTCCTCAAATAAGATCCCCCTCTCTCTTGTACTATTTCTTTCTCGCAGCCTTTCGCACACCTTGGTTTCTCTCTTCTCTTCAGTGGACAACATGGGGGAGGCAAGACCCTTTCTACTATGGAGGTGAAGCTTCAGTCCCTTTTCCAAGGGCGGCCACTACAGTTGCTTGGCAAAATGACTATGAACCCCAATGCTAAACAGAGGAGTGTGGCAACTAAACTGGATTCTCCTCCCAGGGCCCCCATGCTCCTCGATCCACAGAGAACTGCTGTCTCTCTCGGGCACGAGAGCATGCGTATGGGCAGGGGGGTACCATGCTGTGATGTTCCTTCTCTGGAACCATTTTATCTTTTTATCTCTTCCCCCATCCATGTGAGCCCAGCAGCCTCCTCTCTATTTTGGCTGGGTTTGCCATTCCCCTATGACAAATCTCCTGCCCACACGCAGTGAAAGAAGCAGAGACAGAACTCAACCTTCTCATCTCTTAGACCAGCAACAAGCTCCACTCAGCCCCATCCCTTTTGTAATTATCAGGTTTCTAACTCATGTGAAGGACAAATGAAAGGTGCTGCTGTTCTACAACCACCAGTTTTCAGTACTTAAATTTAAGAGCTCAAACGGCTGTCCTGCTCTTGAAAATAATAACAAACAACCTAGAAAATGAATGTGTTACCATGGCTTTTCTTTGGGGTCAAAAAGAGGATGGGGCTAGTGCTTAGAGGCAGCTACTAAGTAGGTGCAGAGATGACTGTTGACCATATTGGTGCTTTTTGGCACAGACCCGTCTCAGTTCCTCTAATCCTAGGCAGCGTCCCTCATTTCCTTTTTTCCCACAGATTTGCTGGGGAATCTCTCTCCTAGCTGACATTTGCTGGCTGTCTCTGAGGTGATGGCCCTCCTGAGCACAAGGAGGAGGAGAGACAATCTGTTGGGAAGGTCAGTATTCCCTTCAGCTTTTCCTCCTGTACTCACAGACCTAAAATGTGGCTCCAGAGCCACCCTTCCCCAGCCTATTTTCAAGCTAATCCAAGAAGGTAAAAAATAAGTGGTGAACTCAAAGAATGTCAACCTGTTTCCTTCTCCTCCCTTTTTGGAGGTGGAAGGGGAAATGTAGGGCCACATCTGGAAGGGATGGATGACCCATCCAATGCATGGGTCACCACGGTGCCTTCCTTTGTGTGCACTACTTCAGTGGCATGAAAAATGGGCACAGCTGGCTCACTGGCCCCTCCAGGCTGACTCTTGACAAGAATCTGGTCCTTGGATGTATTTATGCTCATTCTGACAGCTGACGAGAAAGCAGAGGAGGAGGAAAGGAAAGTACACCAACTCTTCCACTCAGTTACCTCACTAGGAGTTCTAGTCAGAAGATGTAGGGAGAGAATCAAAGGGGACATCCAGGCCCCCTCTCTCCCTTGCAAGTCCTTTTGGCTACACAAAGGAGGATGCAAAAGGAACAGGCACAGTGTTGAGAGGGGGTTGCCATTTTAGAAATGCTGTTCTCAACAGCTACTACACAGTCAGAACTTCTACCCTCTACCCAGAAAGAACTACAAGCCCTTAAGATAGGTGGTTGTTTCCTTTTATTGGTCGCAATAGCATGCTAAGTCCAACCAGCTGTTTCTTTAGCTCAGGTATACAGAAGTGTGTGCTTTCAGGGCTGAAGGTCTTGGCTACGATGTACATCATGTCTGCACAGACAGTGCTTAATGGTTTGTTACATGTGCGTGCTCTTAGTGAAGCAGGAGGCTTAGGAAAGATCTATTGGATGGAAATAAAACTCACAGGATGGCTTCACTCCACTGCCTCCTGCAGTGATGCATGTTTGGGGAACAAAACCTTTACAACACGCCTCTCATTTCATCCACTGAGCAAATTGCTGCAAGTTCTGTACCGAACTAAAGTCATGTTCCTTATTAACCTTGGCTACTCACAGCCAATACTCCATTGTGAGCAATTCTGCAGCTCCTGGTCTCGAGTCCAGCACCAATCTTGACTACCCTGCTTTGTCCAGGGATGTTTAATAAGATTTCCATCCTGTTCTCCATCCTGCTGCCCAGAAACCACGTTACACAATGTACTGTTGCACTCTCTATTCCCCTGCAGTCATGGTCATTGCAGCCTAAACCAGCGGGGCAAGCTTCATTTGTCTGTAGCTCCCAGGGTGCCTGCCAATAGCCAGCAGCACATCACGTGCAGTGAATTTTAAAATCTTTTTTTATTTCCTTCTCTGGAGGAAAGTGAGAAGAGGCTTTCCCAGAGCTTTTGTCTAGGCCAGGGAAACTGCTGTCAGAAACACTTAGTTCCTGATGTGACAAAAGCCAGCTGGCCATCGCCCCTGCACCTGAGCTCCTGATAAAGCACCAGCTATACATCTAGGAGAGAACTAGGGCTCCAGAGGCACGTTTCTCACAGAAAACCCTCTCACGGTATTTCACAAAGTAAAAGATGCTTAACTGGCTGCATGGTAACCTGGACAAGAAAGCTACATTCAGCCTCATTGGGGACATGAATATGTGAAGTATTGGGAACGACACTTGGGGTGAGCTGTCAATGTCATAAAAAAAAGATGTTTGTTTATCTACTTTTATGTTTTTCTGTCTGTTTATGGCAGTAGGGGTCACATTACAGAGGCATCAAACCTCTGTTGTAAATCAAAACCAGAATATATTCCAATCTTCAAACATGTTTCCCCCCACCCCTCTCTGTACAAGGTGACCAACCAACAATGACAAGAACAAAGGGACACTGTGGAAATAAAATATATATTGATGATAGCTTTACCTCTGTAATTTAACAGCATTTTAGATTATTAAACATGAAGACATTTTAAAAGCCTAATTTACTGTTCATCTCTGGCATGGTATGTTTGGTTTAGGCACTTTTCTTACACTTCCAGTTATTACAAAATTATTGTTGTTATTATATAATTATATCATATATGTATTTAGTTACACATTTGCTTTCTCTTGCTGTTTTAGAGCATAACACCATGGGAAAATTTTAGATACCAACAGTTATGAATAAAAACAGAAGAGCAGCTTGTGAATCTTAACAAGAGCATCCTGTGGCAGTGGCACAAACTCTTAACCCTTCTTCTTACTGGCAGGAGATTTGTCATAGGGACTTGTGATGCCCTTTTAAAAGTTGGAATGAGAGGGCACCAACTCTGCACATGGGCATCAGCAGCTGTGGGTTATGTCTCTAGCACAGAGCTAATAGTACTCAAGTGGGACAGTAAGGCTGAAGGGGAGGTTAGCCTAATGCTGGAATATTAGAGTTACAATACAAACTGTTTCTCGGCAAAGTTAGGGTGAGAAGAAAGAGGCAAGTAATAACCTCTCTTCTGAGCATGTCTGTATCTGTCACAGCAACTCTCTTAATTTCAGGAGATCATTCTTACAGTTTTTTTTTTGTCAGCTGGCTTCCTCTTCATGAGTCTGTGATTTGAGGCCTGTATCTCTCAAACTCTTACGAAGTTTTAATGGGGACAGTTGTGCTATCAGAGGCCCTGGGTGAGCTGGTCGCCCAGCACTGAGCCTGTGCTCTGTGATGAGTTCAACCCAGTCTCAGCACAGCATGGGGATGGCCACAGACCTCTTCTCTTGCTCCCATTGCTCCCAGATGAGAGTTTGCATTTCTGGAATTCAGACCCATGTTGCCTTCATGTTGGTGAGGTAGTCAGGAAGCAGTCATTTCCTGCTATGTTATTTTTTTATTCTTTAGTTCTATTTATTTGTCTCCAGGCTGGAGAGTCTCTCAGAAGAAGTTAGTGCCCACTGGATTGCAATAATGTTAGCTTATCTTCTTATTATAGGTGTTTGATTTTCTTCTCATTTTTGTTTGTATATGTGTGGTGGCTTTTATTGTCATGTTCAGAAAACGTAGGTACCTCCACCAATTCCTTGATGTGATTAATGGAGAAGACCAAAGGAAGTAATCAACAGTAATCATCAGTGTTTCATTTTCAAATGGTTTTAAATTACTCTTTTTGTTAAGGCAGCACTTTGTCCCCACTGTGCTCGCCATCAGGCATTGATTTGGGTTGTGTAAAGGCTGTGTAGTGACTCAGGAAGAGGAGCTTTCATTTTCTCAGCTCCACTCTGCCATTGCCACAGGCTACCAGAACATGGCCGAGCCTTTGGCTACAGTAATATGTGAAAACATAGCAGCCTATGCCTGGAGAATATGTGCTCTTATCTCTAACATGTCAGTGCTCCACCGCTGTGCATGTGGCTGTAGCTAAGAGGTGTCTGAGTGGATGGCATGGCACATTTAATTACTAGGAGGGATGAATGACTAAAGGCTCTAAATCTCTGGGTAAGACTGTCCATTAGCCAGCTTTGTTTTGAAAAGGCTATAAAAGTTTTTTGGGGTCCAATGTGATTGGGATAAGGGATAACAATGCAGGAAAAACAGACAGTATGATCATGACAATCTTTCCTTAGGAATCCAGGCTACAGAATGAAAGACAAGGCTAGTGGCCAGGCCTTCACAACTGCTTTAATCAGTGAGCTTTGATGGAAAGTTCAAAATTACAGAAGGTGGCCCTCAGTAAAGATGTGTGTTGACCCACAAAAGCTAGTGGGGACTGCATGTGCAGCTGAACATTGTTGAGCTGGCTTGTCTCTTGTTACAAGTAAAGATTCAGCTGGCTAAGTTCTGGTCATCCACTGGGTGAATACTAACACAGCCTTCAGCTCTCACTGGAGACAGCAGAGGATGCATACATTTCTCTCCAGTGGTGCCCTCCATGCTTAACTAACCCTGAATGGCAATGTTTCCTGGTATTTCAGCCCTGTTCTCCCTCCCACCCTGACAAGGTATCCCAGGTGTATCTTTGTCTGTGCCACTTGCTTTCCTGAAATGTCCTGACCTCAGTTCTGCAGGCTGGCTTTTCTGACATGTGAAATGAGGCGAAATCCCTAGCTCTGTTGAGATTCAGTGACTGTCAGTCAGTCAATTGAACTAGTCATCATTTGATCGTGATTTTGCAAAGTGACAGATTTTCGCCTTTGAGGTCCACTTTACCCAAGCCAAGTCCTTTTTACCAAATACCCCACAGAAGGACAAAAGGAAGTTCAGAACACAGAAGAATTTTGGGAATATCAGTCAAGTCCTCTCACTTGAAAGTCTTTGTAAACGTTCAACAGAAAACAGATAGGTATGCTCAGTGAGGCTAGTAACCCTACATATGTGAAATACATCCTTTGCTGGAAGTTCTTACAAAGTCGGTATATGCAGTGCTAAATCTTCTCTAGGCTCCAGACTGCAGTCTGACAGGTGGAATAGCACTCTTCACAGCTGGGAATGCTGTGGCAGCTATTGATGCTCGCATGGATTTTTCTTCATTATGCACAGCATGAGCCTTCATTTCTTACCAGACTATTCACTGCAGGCTTTTCCCCTGTCCACTGGAATGGATTTGTCCAGGGAAACATGTTCTTTCACTTTCAAGGTTCTTGAAGGGAACTTATCCTGAGGGACTTCCTGTGGCAAACCTCCCAGCCACATGGTAGCACTGGGCTCCCCATCAGGCTCAGGGTTATCTTGAGAGCCGCCTTCTCTGTAGTCTTTTGTTGTTGTTTTCTCATTTCTGTGACTTCAAAGGTGGCTTTACTGAAGGTGAAATAGTCTTCCCCTTTCCCATACACATCCAAAGGGAATTTTATCTTAGCAGGACAATTCAGGGTCAGGCCTGGGTTACGGCAGTTTTGTGGACGGTGCTTTTATCTCACCATTAGGGACTATGCTGTAGTGACCAACTTTGAATTTTCAGTCCTGGAATACAGACAGACTGAACTGCCACTCGTGGATGTCATTACCTTAATACATTAGCACAATATACACGCACAATGTTTTGTGATATTCATGAACAGGCATTCACAGGTACAAAAAGCATTCAACAGTAACAGCATAACGTGCAGCAGCCCCAATCCAAAAATGACAATGCCACCGTGCTAGGTGTGGTACCAACACCTAATAAAAACAGCATGTTTGCACAAAAAAGGTTCCAGGAGGAATGAATGGGTGGGGAGGTTTCATTCCACGTGCCATAGACGGCAGATGAAAAAAAAAAAACGGGGGCAGAAACCTCAGAAGGGCTTCAGGAGAGCCCAGGTTTGCAGCCATAGAGCCAGAGCATGTTGAGGCTCGATTCCCCTCTCACACACACGCCCGGCATCCGCTGGCCTTAAATCGTAGCTGCACGCTCGTGCAGGTGACAGCATGGCCCCAGCCCCCTCCTTTCCCTCCCACAGGCACAGGGGAAGCGACAAGAAATCTCGGCAACTCGGCTACAGCTGGGGTAGGGCACGGAGACCCGCTCCCCAACAAACGCTTCTCCTCAAGGAGAGTCAGTGAGGTGGGTGAAACCCTTCGCAGGCCGGCCTGGTACCAGCACACCGGTTATGTACGTCCAACAAACGCCCGTTGATTCAAAGAGCTTTTGCCATATGTGTGTGTGCGCCTGCGTGTGTAGCCTGCGGCTTTATAATCGGTAACTTGGCCGCAGCCGCCACGTCAGGCAAAGCACCCGGCTCGCTGAGGGAGCCTGGCCGCACCGTTTCGTGGGGGTTATTTCAGCAAGCGATCAGCTATGTCTGGAGAAGCGGGGGTACGAGGTCGCTGCACAGGCGGCAGCTGGCTGGATGCCGAGGTGGGCTCTGCCCGGACCAGCTCGTTCGGCTAAGGACGCCCCGGCCGCACAGGAGAGAGCGCCAGACGCGGACAGAACAGCGGAACCCAGTTTTTCCGGGCGCGTTGCCGCGGCGGAGGGGGTCGCTGTGGCGAACGGACCCGCGTCCCACCGGAAGCGCTGAGGCCGGGCGGGAGGCGGGAGGGAGCCGCCCGGGCCTATGGGAAGGGAGGGGCATGGAGAGGCTCCGGAAGCTGTGGAGGGGCCGCACGATGACCTTCGGGGTCCCCCTGTTGGTGAGCACCGCGGCGGGGGCAGCGGTACCGGGGAGGAGGCGCGGCCTGGGAGGGGGCCGGTGCGACGCCAGGCCCCACCCCGGCGGCACCCCTGTGGGCGAGCTGGCGCCGGGGATGCCACGGTCCCGCCGCTGCCTGAGGGACCGGGGGGGCGGGGCGGTGTCTGTCCCCCTGAGGGCACGGCCCGGGCCGTGCGCGCGGCGGAGTCCTGCCGTGCACTGCGGTGCACAGCGCGGAGAGGTCTCTGCTGGTGTCGAGGGGAAAAGGGCGGATGAGCCCATGGTGGCAGGGAGGAGAGGGATGTGTGTTAGCTGGTGGACGGTGCTTCTGTCTCCCGCGGCCGTCGGGAGCTGTGGGGGACTGGTGTGTGCCCGGGGAGGAGGTGAAGGGAGGGCCTGAGCCGTGTGCCCTGCTCTGCCCGCAGGGTGGGCCTTGAAGCCAGGGCAGGGTTTACAGAGCATACTCTTAAAGGTGTTCCTAACTAAAAGGTGAGGGAAATGCATCATGGTGTTTTTTCTTTAAAGCTTGCGTGTTTGCCTGACTCTTCTTTAGCTTTTCAGCGGGGTTTAAACCGCAACAGCAGTCTGGGAATTTTTACATCTAAATAAATGGAAAGAATTTGAGTTAAATGAGTTGATAGGTTGATAGTTACAGTTGTGCTCAAAGTGGTAGGTGAGGCATAACTACTTAGAATAGTTGGGGTTAGAAAAGGTCAGTAAAGTCAAAAGTAAAATATAAGACAGGCAGCATGATAGATTGTGTTGCCTATCCTAAGTACCTGTGCACATTAGAGGAAAAATTAAACAGCTTGGAAGTACTTGTAGATGAAAACTCAGGAATGAAGATAAAAGCAGCAGCCAGGACAGTGTGGTTTGTGTTTATGCAATTCATGTCTCATTTTCCATATATACAATTGGTTTAGAAAAAGTAAGCAAATTTCAAGGGGGATAAAGAGTAGGACAAAGGTTAATTCCAACATTTTTATAATACTACTAGAGAAATTAGTGTCGTACTCCTCAAATATTCAGCAGCATGCCTCAGAAAAATGGAGTCGTCCGAAGAAGGACAGTGACACTTGTTAGAGTTAAAAAAGTTTAGGGCCACTTATTTTAAAGGGATATTATGGAGGTTCTAGAGTAAGGACTTTAAGTGTAAATATTCATGCATTTGAATTCACTGAAGTATCTTTTCTGAAAATATTGATGAAGACATTTGTGAGAAATTAAGACAGATTTTAAAAAAACCCAAACAAACCAACAAACCAGTATGATAATACCACAACTGTATGAATCATTTGCATCAGCAGCTCCACTCCCTGATATTGCAGACAACCTCTTCATATATCAACTTCAGTAAAGTGATCAAGCATAGTGTTACAGCTGTTTAGATATCCTGCTACATGCATGTATACCTAACAGGGTGTCCAGAACTTTGCTGCTTTCATGCTTAGACTGAATTTATTTTGTTTTCTAATTTTTCATGTCATTTTTGAGTGCTCTGACATTATTCTTTAGTTTAATAACACCTTTCTTAGATGTTTAAGGTTGGATATAGTTTTAGGTCACAGTCCTATTGTATATATAATTATTTGAGGTTTCCTACTTTTCTTTCAAAATGAGGAGAAACCAGGCAGTTTATTATTCTCCATCTCAATTTTAACTACATAAAAGGTTTGGGGAAAATACTACATGATTAAATTATAGATACGTAGAGGTGATGACCTGGTGGAGAAAAAAGTCACGGTTGCTTTTCAATAATAAATATATCAGATTTGATATTTGATAGGTTAGCTGGATAGTATGTGAGAAGATGCAACTAATACACAAGATGTTGATGTTGATAAAGTTTATCATTACCTTCCCTGTGAGAACTGCACTTCAGTGAAAATATGGCAAAGATATGCTTATCATTTGTGTTCTCAGAAGACTGAAAAAAATATTATAGAATGTAGTTATCAGGTGTCTTCTAGATTGAAAGGTGTCTTAGGTGGGCTGGGTCCTGCAGAAATATTGTGAAGAAACAGAAAGGTCATTATAAGACATTATACTTGTTAAAAGTAAGGTAAAACATGGAACAGGACTCTTTCAGTCTACTCAAAGTCCTCAGCTGGAGTAATTTTCTTGCTTTGTGGTGCCATTGTAGAGATGATGAAGACAAACTAAAGTCTAGAGGAGAATGACTTAAAAGGTACAGCAGACATTCCACCTTTAAGGAATGCTTGAGGGAACTGACTTAGTTTATTTTAGAAAAGTCTGAGAAGTTCTGTACATCATATATTGAGAGTGGTGATTGGTTTTCATAGCTTGGGAAAGAAGTACCAAAATAAATGAGCTTTAGATCAGATGTTAGGAAATTATTACTCTTTATTAGGAAAGAGCACTTGTGAGACATACTTAGGGTTTTTAAGGAAAGGTTGAACAACCATCTGGCAGCAATGGCATAGGTTTTCTCAGTTCTGCTTCAGTGCTGGAGCTAGAACTTCAGCTTCCCAGGCCAAAGTAGACCTGTGGTTGTCCTTTTGGCCCTCCCAGTTTTTTTGCATGATTTGCCATAGGTCATAGCAGAAATGTTTGAGACTTGTTTCTTTGACTTTGTCCTGCCTAATTTCATTCAATTTCTGTAACTGCAGAGCTTCTTTCTTTCAGAGACAGTGTTATATAGAGAAATATTCTATTATATTTCTTTCTAGGGTTTCCTGTCTCCCTATCTTAAAATTATTCTCCCCTGTGAATACTTCAGAATGTTTCTGTGTTGCTGCCCAAAGGCTTCCCAAGGAGTAAGAAAAAGGAAAATTCATGCAGTTCTTGTCGGTTCCCCAGCTGTCTATTGAACTCTGAAAGCATGTCTGAAGCTGAACAGAATTGTGCTAAAAGATCAATTACAGCAAAAAAGACACTGAAACAGAAGGAGCATGCCTTTGTAACCCCTTAAATTCTGCTGAATTTGTTGATAATACTGAAACCAAATGTTTCTGTTAGATTCTTGCATCCTGTACCTCATTTTTTTCACCAGACAGCTACAGGACTTTATTCTTTACTACCGCTGAACTTTTCATCAGTACCATATTTGCTTTTTTTTTTTGCCGGGGGCGGGGGGGGAGGGGCGGCGGCCCAGAATCAAACAGCTTTCGTACCTTCCCTTCTTACACTGCGTATTTGAATGAAAAATCCCTGTGCCACTTTTTCTAAAGGCTTCAACGTTAAAGAGGTCATAATTCAAAGACAGGTGAGTATCTCATTATACACACGCGTGCGCAAATATGTGTTAAAAAGATTTCTTACTTTTTAGTGTAAATTATCTTGATCTTTTTTTCTTTGTTCTTTGGGGCTTGGGGCTGTTAGAATATTTCAGTGCAGAAGGAATTTTCTTGTCTAATCTTTACACCTCAAACTGACAACAGCTTTCAGAGCAAGATGTGTAAATCACAGTTTTCAGTCATACTTTCTCAGAAGATGAGAGTGTTTCTTTGTAAGCAACAAGACTGTAGGGGGTAGGAATTAAACCTGCAGGAAACGTTGATTTGTGAATCTTTCCTTTAACTCTGTAAACTTCACAGATAAGATATCTCTGCATGGCATAAAACATTAAGCATGCAGGAGAGAGTGATGTAGCCTGGCATGGAATATCTTAACAGCTTGAGTGCTACAGGGTGAGTAGTCCTAAAGCATTAGTAAAGATGGTAACATCTGTGTAGATGTTGGGATGAATGCCGCCAACTTTACAGATGTATCTGTAAAATTTGCTGTTATGATGGAGGGCTGTGCCACCTCTGTGGTAACTTAAACATCTTTGTCAGCTATACTGACATCTCCATTTCCTATCATGATAATGGGAAGTCTTTCCTTATCATATGAAGCTTAACTTACAAGTCTTCAGGATACTTGGTTCCATTACAGAAGAAGAGCTTTAGTCACTGGTGCTTTTTATTCCACAATCAACTATCTGACCAAAAGGGATGTGTCTATCAATGTCCTATTGCTGCTGTGATGCTTCTTTTAAGATCTTGAGAGAACAAGGCTCTTTGGTATTACAGCTAGTGGATCCAGTGTCATACCTTTCTTATGAGACACTGAACATGTCAGGTTACTTCTCTAGTGCAGTTAGAATGTCTGAAGGTTGCTGGAAGTTATTTTTTCAGACAAGTATAAATAGTGATTCTAGATCATTGAGGAAAACATGTCTGGATTTCAAAATTGCAAAGCAGTAATAGTTTTAAAACACATGGTAAAAACCCATTCTTTTGTATGATCGCACCAGTTTCCAAAACTTGTGCTTGTGGTTCTGTCTCTGTCCAAATCTAGACAGGATCTTTCATTGTCTCTGTATTGCAAAATGAATGTATAGATGCAGCTCCAGTTCTGCTGTCAACATGCTACAAGGGAAAAATGAAATTCTGAGGGTCTGAAGTGGCATCTGAGCAGACAGAAAATACAGTGTGTGGCTCATTTGGCTATTTATTGCACACCTAAAATAAGTATAGTGCATTATGTATGTAGTGCTGCAGGTTTCAAATTTGAAGTATGTTGCAAAGCTATCAGCACCTATAGCTGTAGATTTTGACTTCTTTTCATTTTTCTGGGTTTTTTTCCTCATCCTGTAGTGACTGTACTTTTACAAGTACTTTGCCTCCCCTTCTGGATCTTGTCTTTGGTGTTTTACATGCTGTGCCTAATGTTGCCAAAAGAGAAGATGGGAGTAGCTTGGAATGGCGAAAGATTTTTCTGTGAATAAACATGTTTCTAAAATCTATTTCTGTCAGTGTTTATGCACACAGACTGTACTACAATGCCATCTACATTGCTAAATTGAACAGTGCAAGTTTACTGTGATAAACACTTCATCAAGAGACACCAACAATGCACATCATGTAGAAGACAAGAAAAAAGGTCAGATTAGACAGAGTCCCTAACAGTGCTGCAGCAATGTGGTTAGTGCTTCCAGGCACTATTAGAGAAGGTCAGTGGCATCTCAGGGCTTTGTTAAAGAACCAGTTGTCTCTCAACCTTTTTTGACAAGGAAAACCAAACCAAAACAAAACACCTTTCCCAGACATCAGAACGTGAAATTACAGGTTTAGTTTTGTTCACTGGTGAAGTCAGGATCATCTGGAAGCCATGACTGACACTCAGAAATGTTTTGCAAATACCGTGAAATGGCATTTTATTGTGCTGTGAGTCACTGAAAGCACATGTTTTACAGGGTTAATGGATAAGGAAACTACGTTTTTTTCATTTAAACGTATTTAAATAACTAACTTTCCAAAGATTTCTTTAAATACAACATTCCTACTTTATTTCATGAAAAGCTGCTGAATTCTGAGTCTTGGAGTATGCTGAATACAAGGCACGCTTTTTCCCACGGATTCTGGAGGCGCTGCCCATAAAAAATTGTATGAATGCTGAGAAATAGGGAAAATTCTTCTTGGGTGTAATCACATTTCTGAGATCTATTGTTGCCATCCGTGTCTATGTGTAGAAACTGTTAGTACATTATCTTCAGATATTGTTTGAAAAAGGATTACTACAGTCCGCATTTTTCACTTTTAGATATGTCAGTGTTAACATCATTCACATTATTGTCTTGAACAATTCATAATATTGAATTGCAGGACTTTTATTATTATCTATTACTTCATGTAACTTTATAATAAAATCTGACATAGGCAGAACAGTTGATTTAAATGTTAATATGCTTTTGAGAGCATATAAATACGAAGTTAGCATTTACACATGAGAGTTCTGACTTCTAATATTTGTAGATAAATTGTGATTGCCTGTAAAAGTCACAAGTATTACATTTGTAGCCTAGAAAAGCAATAAATACAAAACTGTTTTTAGAATTTTTGAAATGGTTGCTCCCAATCAGTGAATCACAGAGTGTTGCTTTTATGCTTCAATGACTTGTATTATAAATATTGGGTCTCTGAGCTTATGATGAGATATGTCTTTGACTTCGGCTGCACTTCAGCTTTGCATCTCCTGTTCATTTGTGTGTGTTTGAATCCGCAGTGGGGAATGGAGCTGTTCCAGACAAAACCACCCCCTGGAACTGTTTGTGCCAGAGTGGAAGCCAGCATGTTCAAGCTGAACGGGCTTCTGTGGACTCCAGTTTGTGTAGTCTGAATTAGCTGGCTTCCATCTTCAGCGGACTGTCAGGCCTTAAAATTTATGAGCTCATCATTTGAATCAACGCCTTAAGCTTTTCTTTTGATTCTTAATCTTTGAGTACTATTTTCCAGATAAATGTTAGACAAACAAGTAGACACTCTTTAGTACTCCATATATCTCCTCTGTTTCATTTTAAAACATCAAGAGTGTATTTGCATTATTTAATGTTGTTAGATTGGACTTCTCTGGCACTCAGGGACACTGAGGTTCTGTGTTGAGACTCAGAACAGGAACATAAGTACAGACTTCCCTGTTTTCACTTTGTGTGTTTAATCCTCCTCTAAGTCTCCACCTTCTTCAACAGTTGGTAAAGGTAATGATGTAAGATTAATACTCTTTTTGTAGTACATTTCGTCTTCATTCCCTGTCCAGCATTGTCAATAGGGAAGTATTACTTGACTAGTAGTGTTTCCTTTTTATGTTCTTTAATGCAGGTTTCAGTTTATTGCTGTTTAGAGCATGAGAACACCAGGTTGCCATGAGATAGTAAATAGTTTGTCATTGTAGTGTACCTTGTGCTAGATTTGAACCTGTGATTAATGGGAATGATAATTTTAATAAGGAACTGAAATTTTGGCTTTCAGAAGCTTATGAAGAAAGAGAAGGTGGTGTTCAGAAACTGCAGCTTGACCACCATGACAGACTTGGCCTTTCAAAGAGCTGCAGCTGCTGAGTGAAATTCCCTTGTCATCTGACCAGCCCAAGCAATGTGTGTAATGCAAAATGACAATGCTGTGGCTGCAAATGCCCTTTTTCACTAATGCTCATGCTGAGGAATATATGGGTTTCTGCATTGTTTTTAGACTGGTTTCTATTAAATCAATTTTCTGGGCTTTCCAACCTGTTTGTTATGAAATGGACATTTTAATAAACAAAGGTTTTGTTTTCTTCCTAAGACATCCAATAGTAGCGTGGAAAAGTTAGGGACATTTTTTGTTGTGCGCTGGCCTGTAGCCATTGATATTTGCAATCTTTAAAATCATTGCTTTGAGCATACTTATACTGAGCCAATTAACCTGACACCTTGGGGCAAGCTTAATATTCTGCACAAAGCTCTACGTGCTGTGAAATCTACACTCTGCTTTATCAGTCAGTTACGATTGGCTCCAGTTTATACCAGCTGCTGTCCCGGGTTGCCAGCACAGTATCCATGTGGTCATCTGCTGGTGTGTTTCATTCATTTTTGAATGTAATGCAGTTCAGTCCTTCTACAATTTGGGAATTCTAGTATATGTGTTAGGCCAGTGCATTCTCTTTCTTTGTTGTGCTTTTGAATGAAATAACTATTAAGGGATACATAGTTTGGTTTCTGATTTTCCCCAAAGAAGGCCTCTGATCTGAACTGAAAGTGATTTCCATTTGTTGCAGACAAGAAGAAAAAGTAGACCCTCTTCTGCTCCCATCGAGGGTGGGGAGAGGACTTAGTAAGTTTATTCTCAGAAACTTCTGCGCTGTTTTCTTTTTTTTCTCAGCATTTTCAGCTTGGAGCCAAGTGCTGGAATGGCTGTGGGAAATGAAATAAGTTCTTGAGAGTTAGAGCTGGCAGAGGGGGGCGCTTCAGGTTAAGATGACTTGCCTGGGTCTTTTCTGGGACTGGCAGTCTGCCCTGCTACTTTATTTAGGGAACAAATAAGAGACTTCAGTCTTCTGGGCTGTTAAATTGCCAGTGTTCACCGGCCTTGCGCTTCACGTACGACTGTTCTTTAAAAAAGAAACCCCAAACCCCTTTTTACTGTGATCACTGCAAACTAAAATAAAGTCATTCACATGACTGTTCTACTTTCAAAGCTCCTGATGAATAGCTGGAGGGTTTTGCAGCAGCAGTCTGGAAGAAGAGGTTAGAAAATTATCATGTTCCTGCTCCAGTGATATGCATCATAATGTTTTCCACCACTGCATAATCTGTGTTGCCAGCGCTAAATACTGTGATTTGGTTAATTTAGGGATTTATGACAAGTGTAATCTGGCTTTCACAATTGGTACTATAGCAGGAATAGCTTTCTCTAACAACAGGGATGCCTGTAATACGGCAAATTGCTGGTGCTGCTAGAGAAATAGTTTCTTGTTGTTTTGTTAACCCAAGGAACTCAAGATGGCTGCTTTAGATTATGCAGCAAACTAAAAAAGTAGGGATCCCAGGTTCTTCTGTTGTTATGAGTCCTCAGTGAACATCTTAATGTAGTTAGTGATAAATACAAATATTTCCCATCCTAAGATGCAGTTCAAGGGATCAGTCTGATACCATCCATAACTGATTGCATAACACAATTCCCAATGGAGAAGTGAACAAATAGAATGTTATTAAAAAGAATTTTGTGTTATTTTTTCACATAAAACATTTACTGAGGTTGCTGAGTGTATGTGACAGATGGTGCTCTTATGTCACATCCTATCTTTCATTTTGTTTTGCAACATGCAAGTCTTCCATGCATGCATAATTGCATTACAACATTGTAGGGGTTTTTTGTGTACTCACTGAAACATGAAGGAATAATCCGATGTAAGATCTTCAATGGGAGGTTGTGCTAGAAGCGCTGTTAAGCTGTTTGCTTTGGTGTTAAGTGCTGGCTAACTAGTATGTTTTATGATTTTTGCCTTCTTAAGGTAAACTTGAGGTGTAAAGGAAAAAGTGAGATGTTATTATAGTTTAATCAATCTGTGAATGTATTCAAGTAACTAGAGAGATGATGTTCAGTACGTAAGAACTCTTTTTGCTCCACATTCCGAAGCATATAAAACGAATAGTTCCCTCACAATGATAGAATGCAGGTATGTTTGAACTTTCCAGCTTGAGTAGTCTTCAGATGCCAATACCGTAACATTTTATAGTGTCAGTTAAGTATCGTTATGATTCTAAAATTGGAATGACAAAAAATATATCTTAATTTTCATTATATGTGGCATTACTTTTCCCCTTTCAGTTACCTGGAGAGTGAACTTGAACATGACTTCATTAGAATATTGCCAGCCTAACTATTTGATTTATATGGCATCCTGAATAGCTTCTACTGTTTCTTTTATGTCTGGACTAGTAGATGGAACATACTGGACTTCGCTGTTGCCCTTGGCTTACATTGAGAAAATTCATCCATTTGTAGTTCTTTAACTGAAGAGTGTTTTGCAAGAAATGTAGAGATTATCTCTATTTTACAAATTGGGAAACGTATGTGAGACATACAGAATGTGCAATGCCAACAAGCTGATAATGTTGCTGGAATTTTTAACTTGAGTCTTACCTCACTTCTAATTATTTTGACTGGTGACTCTTGATGCTTCATTGTTGTTTGTATGTATGCATTCTTCCCTTACAGTTAAGGGAAAATACACTTAAGTAAAATGAAGGTAGTGAGGACATCTTCTCCATAATGCAAAAAAGACAAAGGAGACACTTAAACCAAGACTAATATTTCCACTCAATGCATTGTCAGTCTCGGAGTCCTTTACTACCTTTAATGCTGTCATAGTTACATAAATTCATTTATACCTTCTTTTATTGTACTTCAAACACAGTTTTCAAAAATCTAATTGACTGAATAGCTGTCCGTTGCTGCTTTGGCTTGTGTCAATGAAGGCAATTCATGGTCAGGGTTGTCAGCTAACTGTATTGATATGCTGTTAGTTGATTCAGTAAGTGCTGAATATGACTGATTCTGGCCTGGTTTCACAGTGAAGTCTTAGACATCGTGTTTGGTTCTTTAGAACATTGGTCAAGTAAAGTTGTAAACATGTTATTTATATTTTTGTGTGTATTATGTGCTTTTGAAAATTATTTAATCGTAATCCTAACTTTTCAGCACTATGCTGTGCAATATTTCAGTAGCATTTGTAGTTTCTTACAGCATCAATGTGCGTTGACTGTGACACAGCCTACCTGATGTTTCATCATAAGATAAATCAACCATTGCAGTATTGGAAGTGTAAAGGCAACTATACTGATCATGCCTGGTAAGCGAAATGTGCCACCTTGCCAGGCTAAATTGTACTGCTTATGCTGTATGAAGAGCAAAAGTACATCAGAAACCAACCGGGGTTTTTCCCTTTGGTAGTATAAAGGTGATGTGAGTAAAATTACAGTCTCAGGCCAAAACCTGCCTAAAGGAACTGAGAGGGGTGTGTGTATCAACTTCTTTATCCTGTGTATAGCTGCAAATGTCAAATGAGCTGTATAATAGATGGTTGCTGTCAAACAAGTGACAGGATGCAATGAGACAAAATGAGCAGCACATGACTTATTTCATACAACAACCTTCTACTTGATTTCTCTTATTTACAGTGTACATAGTTTTAAATGATCAAAGCTAAAGAATGTAATGTATCTTTTTAAGCTTTGAACATGGCTTTGTAAGCCACCGTGTACCTTTTCATTGTGTTAAATAATAGTTGGGTTATGAAGAACAGGCCACTGAAAGGTCTTCCACTGCTTCATATTGCATCTCATAACAGTATATACTTCATGCAAATTTGTTGTTGGGCAAACTAATTTTTAATTGATGTCACAAGTAATTGCTACTTTCTGCCTAGTTTAACAATTGTATACTGAACAAGTTGCTTTTACCCCGCCATAGCCACTCTTTGACAACATGCTAATTTACACAAAGGCGGTAAGGTATAGTTTGTAACAGCCATAAACTTGGTGATAGCACTTCTGATTCCTGTTTATTATGAGCCAAAGTTTAAGTTAACTGATTGGCTGTTAATTAACATAATACTTGTTAGGAGTCAAAGAAGATCAGTTAATGAAAACTTACGCTGAGGTGTCAACCATAGTCCTGCTTGACCAACCTGATCTCCTTCTATGACCAGCTGACCTGCCTAGTGGATGAAGGAAAGACTGTGGATGTTGTCTACCTGGACTTTAGTAAAGCCTTTGACAGCATCTCCCACAGCATTCTCCTCGAGAAACTGGCAGCTCGTGGCTTAGACAGGTTTACTCTTCGCTGGGTGAGGAACTGGCTGGATGGCCGAGCCCAGAGAGTTGTGGTGAACGGCGTTCAATCCGGCTGGCGGCCGGTCACAAGCGGTGTTCCCCAGGGCTCGGTTCTGGGGCCGGTCTTGTTCAATATCTTTATTGATGACCTGGATGAGGGGATCGAGTGCTCCCTCAGTAAGTTTGCAGATGACACCAAGTTGGGTGGGAGTGTTGATCTGCTGGAGGGTAGGAGGGCTCTGCAGAGGGATCTGGACAGGCTGGATCAATGGGCAGAGGTCAACTGTATGAGGTTTAATAAGGCCAAGTGCCGGGTCCTGCACTTGAGTCACAACAACCTCATGCAACGCTACAGGCTTGGGGAGGAGTGGCTGGAGAGCAGCACAGCAGAAAGGGACCTGGGGGTGCTGGTTGACAGCCGGCTGAACATGAGTGGTGGCCAGGTGGCCAAGAAGGCCAACAGCGTCCTGGTTTGTATCCGAAATAGTGTGGCCAGCAGGAGTAGGGAAGTGATCGTGCCCCTGTACTCGGCACTGGTGAGGCCGCAGCTTGAATACTGTGTTCAGTTTTGGGCCCCTCACTACAAGAAGGGTGCTGAGGTGCTGGAGCGTGTCCAGAGAAGGGCAACGAAGTTAGTGAGGGGTCTAGAGCACAAGTCTTATGAGGAGCAGCTGAGGGAGCTGGGGTTGTTTAGTCTGGAGAAGAGGAGGCTGAGGGGAGACCTTATCGCTCTCTACAACTACCTGAAAGGGGGTTGTGGCGACGAGGATGTTGGTCTCTTCTCCCAAGTAACCAGCGATAGGATGAGAGGAAATGGCCTCAAGTTGCTCCAGGGGAGTCTTAGATTGGATATTAGGAAAAATTTCTTTACCAAGAGGGTGGTCAAGCATTGGAACAGGCTGCCCAGGGAGGTGGTGGAGTCGCCATCTCTGGAAGTGTTCAAAAAACGTGTGGATGTGGCACCTCAAGACATGTTTTAGGGGACATGGTGGCGCTGGATTAATGGTTGGACTTGATGATCTTGAAGGTCCTTTCCAACCTAGTGATTCTGTGATTCTGTGATATTAAAATTCCATTATAGTCTGATCCTTGAGACTTTCAGCATTATGTATTACCATATCTTCAGCTGACAAATCTTCTGCTTTGCTTGAATAAATCTTGAATAATTTTCAGGTTCTTTTTAACTATTTTGAATACTTTGTTTTCTGTTTCCTGTTGTTCTTTCTTACCAAAACACTGACACATGAGGAAGACGTTTTTCCCCTTTATATTAATACCTTTTTTCCATTGTGTCTTTTGATGATTCAATATTTGCAAGAGCATCATTAATTCCTTGAACAGTTATGAGACAAGTATGGGGCCATCTAATTTTTTGTAGGTCAAATTTCTAGTCGCTGAAAGTTAACTTGCTACCGTGTGATGATTTTCCGATTGGCTTTTTGAAGTCGGAGTTCTGTGGCCTAGCAGCTGGATGTTTGTATCACAAAATTTTAGTCTATTTGTGTCTAATTATCAGCTAGATTCTTAGGCTTATCGAGAGGGTCGGGCCTGAAAGAGACTGTGGGGCCCCGTACTCCTGGCTATTGGTGAAGTGTTCCCCGTTCTGTGAGCAGAGCACATTAGTTCCTGGTAACTAACAAATTAATTCCCCAGTCTGTAACATACCAGTGTCTTAAGTATGTGTGTGGGGTGCGTTCACATCATTGTTAATAATTTTACCTGCTTGATGGGAAATCACATGGTCCTGCAGTTTTTAGAAGGAATAAATGTAAAGGCTTTTTTTTTTTTCTCTTGTTCTTTTAAATTGAATTAATATGGCTTTGTGGCCACAGTGACCTGAACTTCGGAGAGCATACTTTTTGGAAAGAACATACGTTTTGACTACCTGTGCAGCATAATTATAACAAGTCTTGGACACAGGCCATTGCTACAAACCTAATATGCAGCAAGAAATCAGACATCATTGTGTAGAAAACAGCTACCAGTGCAGCAACAGCCTGTAATGAAGGACTGTAACAGCAATGTGGTGTGATAAAATAGGGTGGGTTTGGGCTTTTTTTTTTTTTTCCCCCCGCTGAGGTCTTTAGAGCTTCCTCATGCTTACAACTTCCTTTGATGTGTGTCTCTAGATGTGAAGCCTTTTGGCCTCCTGTGCATATGCCTTAATGGAGAACAGCAGACGGAGTCTGTCAGGTCAGAGCAGGAGCAAGAAGCCTCATCCTTCCACAAAGTATCTAGATTTCTAAGCTAATTTTCAAGTCCTTAATGGTGTTTGTTAATAATACTTCATCGTTTGGTTGGTCTGTTCATTTTCAATCGTAAAAATACACAGACAGTTTTATGATATCCCTCTGTCATAAGGAGGAATAATTTAACGATTTCTTTATGTGGCTATGAAGCGTTTTTTCTCCCCCACTTCTCCCTTTATTATTCTCGTTCATAATCTTCACAGGTGTGGAGGGAATTGCAAGACAACTAAAGAGGCAATAATAAAAGTGCAGGTGTGCTGGATATGATTTCTTAGCCTATGTGATAATGTATCATTGAACTACAGCTCCAGTCAGCTAGTCTGTTCAGAAGCTTAATTAGATCTCTTACCCACAGACATCAGAGCAAGTCAATGTGGCATTGTTACTTCCCCATAGAGTTTGAAAGTGATGAGAATAAGTCCTGTGGTGGTGAGGTAAAGGTTCCTTTGCTGCAGTTATGTCGGGAAGCCGTATGGGAAGGGAAAAGAAGGGGTAAGAGGAGAGGAGGTCCCTAGAAAATGTGAGACATGAAGCAGCTGTCTTTGTATGAAGGAGGAAATTTGTGAAATCCAGGCCCAGAGAATGGAGGGAGGCTCTGATTTTATATATACTCCCTCTTCTCCTATACGTATCTTCCAAATGATTATTTTCTTCAGTCCCTGGTGTTTCTGTTGGAAGAATAGTAGCGTCCCTTGGTAAATGAATTGGGTCAGTATGTAAAGTGTTCTTTGTAAGTATGCAAAGTGTTCTTTTTCATAGTAGTCCTAACACATCTGTTTTCATTTTGTTGTTTTTCAGCTGTATCTTGTTGGAGGATCTTTTGGACTCCGTGAATTTGCTCAAATAAGATACGATGTCCACAAACTACATGGCAAGGTGGTTTTCTTTACTTTTCCTTTTCACGTCATTTTGCATATGTACTGTCTTCTAAAGGATTGTTAGGACAAGCGAACTATTGGTATTGGGGATTTGCCTTTCACCACTGGGCCCTGCTGCCTCTGCTTAGGCAGTGAGTAATGTAGGTAAGAATAAAGGGGCTGACATGATGATGAATCCTTTTATTGTCTGTGAAATGGATCAACATAAGTAATAGAAAAATTTTGTTCCTTTAGTTGATTATAAGTGGCAATTCTGGATCCCGAGAAGGAAGCGTAGCACATCTAGAAGGAGGTTATTACGTAGATACTGTATCTGATTTAGACTAAGAAAACTGGTATTTTAAAAGGTTCTGTTTTTGGACAATACTTGGTGTTGAGTATATGATGTTAGATGGTTTTTGGGGCTTGGTTTTGCATTGACTGAGATAAGTAAATACCATTAACATGCTACACCTTGTTCTTCAAGCTCTGTGAAAGAAACAGGAGCTAGTCTTTACTCAGTATGTTGGAATGTACTGTATGGAAGAAGCCTTTCTTAAATGAACTGGAAACCTTCTGAATGAGGAAAATGGCTTGCTTACTAGTGCTACTTACACCTTCAAGGTGTAAGTTCCAAATTGTATAGGAAATGATCTGAAAGGAGCATGTCAGTTCAGCAGAAAGTAATATTGGCTTTGTAACTTTGTAATATGCAGGTCTGCCATTGCAATGCAGAGAGGCTTTCTGGTCTCAGTGCTGCTGAATTGCAGGTGGCATGAAGCTTTTTAAAAGACTTTATGGCACTTTATATAAAAAATATTAGTGCAACACTCTGGACCCTGTGGCTTTCTACTGTGTTCAAATCTTTGAGATTCTGAGCTGTTGAGAGTTTGGAGACTCCCTTGTTTTGTCGTAGACTCTTGTTGTGGGCCACCTAAATTACTTTAATCATTCCTCATTGTTCCTTCTGTTGCATACCCAGCTGCAGCCTTTGAAGCACCATGTGTCCCACTCCTGCTCAGTCCTATATTTGACATAGCCCACGGACAGGGGAGAGAATCTTACAAATCTTTTCTCCAGTGCTGTCTTCTGGGTAGTTATTTTCTGTTGGTCTGGGATTTTAGGACCAGTTGGAGCCTTGAATCTTTTCTCCAACCGGATGGGGATTACAACAGAGGCAAGAATTTGCCTGTTTTGGTTTTGTCAGTTTTTTGGTCAGATTCATACTCGGTGAATTACATTTGGCCTCCATGATCTGCACTGTGACTGCAGCCCAGGGGAAAAAAACAGTTGTGCTCATTCAGATATATGAGGCTCTTTGTCCCAGCATTTATAATCAAGTGAAGCATCATGGAATTAGACAGTAGTACATGAAAGCTCTGAGGGGAAGCTACTGCACGCTGGAGTTCTTAAAGCTCTGAAAAGCTAAAAGAGGACATCTGGATTCTGCTCTAACCGGTATTACTTAAGGCTGCAGCATCTCTTTTGTGTTTTCTTTTCCTTTTCATTAGGATTTTATTTCGAAATAGATGAAATTTAAATAAAGAACAATGCAGTATTGTCTGAGAACTAGCAACACCAACTTTGGGCTCATTTGTAGACAAAGCAAAGCAATGTGTTCATTGGTTTCTGTTTCTATGTCCATATAAATAGTTAAGAACCATCCTAGTTCATTAAATAAGACATCAAAAGAGATCAGAATATAGACTCATAGAATAGTTTGAGTTGTAAGGGACCTTTAAAGGTCTTCTAGTTTATCTTCCCCCTGCAACGAGCAGGGGCATCTTCAACTAGACCAGGTTGCTCAGAGCTTCGTCCAGCCTGACCTGGAATGTTTCCAGGGATAGGGCATCTGCCACCTCTCTGGGCAACCTGTGCCAGGGCTTCATACCCTCATTGTAAAATATTTCTTCCTTATGTCTAGTCTAAATGTACCCTCTTTTAGTTTAAAACCATTACCCCTTGTCCTGTCACAATAGGCCCTGCTAAAAAGTCTGTCCCCATCTTTCTTATAAGCTCTGTTTAAGTACTGGAAGGCTGCAGTCAGGTCTCCCTGGAGTCTTCTCTTCTCCAGGCTGAACAACCCCAACTCTCTCAGCCTTTCTTCATTGTAGAGATGTAAATTTAAACTGATAAAGAGAAACAAACCTCGTTTAAAATGTACGTGAAACTCAGGAAAAGAACAATAATCTACGTAATTTAAAAACTTATAACCATCATGATTTTTAATAGTTTAAGTTCTGTTTAATTTTTCATTGGTTAAAATGTTTTTGTGTTGGACAAGAATATACTTTTCTCATGTAGCACACTTTGACCAGTGTAAGTCCTTATCAGAACAGGGACAAGTGATCCTTTTCGTGGGTTGTGCAGTTATATGCAAATTGAGATAGGCAATAAAATAAATAGGAATTTTTTTTTTGTTACAGTCACTCCTTTGGAATAATAACACTGTTTAATTAAATAACACTTTTCATACAGGGGACTAAAAGACTTTTACAGAATTTAAATTACTTAGGCTTCATAGCCATACTGTCAGAAAAGGCAGGATTATTATTTCCATTTTACTGGTGAAAAAATGGAGGTTTAAAAAAGTTAAGTGAGTGCCTATCTTTTTTGATCATGTTTTAAGGATGTGAAATCTGTAGTATGCCCCCTTTTGCAAGCATGACTCCTAAATTTGTTTTCTTGCTAATTCAGCTGCTAGATAGACAGGACTTAGATGATCCTTTTGTGGTATATCTCTACTACATTTCAGATGCGAAACTATGCTCCTTTCCCTTCAAAAGTATTTGTCCTTTTCCGTTTTCAGTCTAACCATTCTCATCATGCTGAGAGGGAAACCATGTTAGTAGGCAAGTGCTCAGTTGACAGTGATATTTCGAAGGAAGCATTATAGTAGAACTAGTGTCTTGTGTTTCGGTGACTACGGGGTTAACTGTCACTTTCTTTTTGTATTCTTGTGGCTTAATGAGCAAAAGCTGCATTAGTGATAATGCCTATGTATTAATGTCAAACTGGCTTTTGAAGAACGTTTCTTGATAAAGGAATTAGAATTCAAGAGAAAATGGTGGTTTGGACTTTGTGGGGAGTATGGTTTGGTGGTGATGCATTGGTCTGGGTCTAGGATTAGGGTTGGGAGAGAGACAGAGCCTAGAGCTGTAGCTGGAGTGTGGCTGAGAAGGGGCTGCAAAAGGAATTCTGTCCTCTTGTTCATTTGGGCTGTGTCTTGGGATCTTGGGCTAAGGCTCAGCTGATGTGTAGGACAGAGAGACAGAGCTTAGAGCTGCGGTTGAACTTATGCTGAGACTCTTATTGATGTAAATGCCTGTTTATGCTAGTGAGAATTCTCCTGAAACTAATCAAGGATTTGTCCATTATCTATTGTTGCCAAAATGACCATTAATGGAAAAATCATTAGGTTAGGCAATTCTTTCTTTTCTGGAAAGAATTTATGCAAATCAACATTGGATATAGAACACCAGGTATGCTTAGGGGAAAACCATGTGTAATTAATGGAGAAGAAATGAGTATGTTTCTGTAGGCATCATTGCAAATGCCTTTATTCTCAAATAGAAAACTAGACTCTTTTTTTTGTCTTCTTGTTGGGTATGTAATTGAATAGAGATACTTATTTAAGGAGTTTTTTTTACAAAAAATGTGACTTCTATTAAATATACAGAAAATTTTTCCATTCAAGTGTATTATAATAAGTTGTTTTTATTTACTGTGTGCCTGTTGTCGTTCAAGGCAGGGTAGAGACGTGCTGATTCAGATCTAATTTTGGATATAAGAATCTTAGACATGTGGAGCGGTCTGTACTATTGGCTGATAGTTATTGTAGAGGGTTGAAGAGAAGCAACATATTAACTACCTGGGAAAATCTAGGCTTTTAGGCCATCAGGAAAACCATTTAGACCATAAAATAGAGTTTGTAAGCACCAAAACTGCTTTGTTGAAGAAGTATTATGGCGAGGCAGGTTCTCAGAGCACGGGGAGGGTATAGGACTAAGCAAGTTCCTCCAGGGTAGCATGTGGAAGAAGCACTTCTAGGAAACCTAGAATCTCTAAGTCATTTTGTCAGGAAACAAAACATTGATTAGCCTTTGAAGTCTGCAGATAGTTCATGCTGTGGATTATGTATGACAATGTTGCTACACTGGCCTCTTTAGTATTTACAAACTATATAGATCCTGTTCACTTTTCCTTTGTCCTATGCAAAGTGAATGCACCTCAAAAGTAGAATGCTAAGAAATGAGAAGAATAATGTTTTCTGTCTTACTGAGGCAGAAAGTAGAGGCAGTCAAGAGTCAAAATGGCAGAAGTTCAATCTTTTCTCCTACATGAGTTTTACCCTTGAGTCAGATGTTGTGCATTAAAATGTATGTGGTCATTGCATGGCATTCCAGAGTTACTCCAACTGAAAATGAAAATACATGACCTGTTCTTTCAGAATGCCATTCTCTATGAGCAATAAACTGCAAACTGGGAAAGAGTATAAAAGGAGCAATGGTGGTGGTATGAAGCATACTCATTAGTAAGCACGCTAGGAGCGCAAAACTTACTTTATGCAGACTGAGTAGATTGTCTTTAAAATTTCTGTAAAGGGAATGGCAGAGTTTTGAGCTCCTTAGCTAATCTTTTTGACCAATTGACTGGCATGTAATTACCTGAGATGTTGCTCGTAAGACACCTGGAAGGTGTTAGTGTTGCCATTGTCAGTTCTCATTTACTGCATTTACTTGGTGTCTTGAAGTTCCAACTCATGAAATGATATAACTGTGAGGATTTCAGCTTTCATTTCATAACCCTAGACCTCAGAGCTGGGAAGAAGAGCACATATGGTGCATAGAGGATTATCCTTATGAGGAGTGGAAGACTAATACGATGACTTATGACATTCTGACATTTTACTGGTTTATAGCTGTTCTCATAATTGGGCTTGATAGTGATTTAAGTGTGTTGACTGTCTGGTTGGTTATACTCAGTATTACTCAGTTTTAGAATGTTGTTGGTGGGTCCCTAGTGTTGTACTTTAACATCGTGTCTTGAAGTTTATGAATGGGTGTCAGGGGATGCACAGCAGCATGCGGTGTAAATAGCTTCCACTGATCTGATTGGAAATTTTATTTCCATGTTCATCAGGTTCTTGCTTCAGTTCCCTCCTCTACCACAGACATCCTCTCTGCCTATGAGGAAGTCACTGCATTATAGTGAGTCTCACTTTCTCCCTCTGTAAAAGGGAGATAATTAATGCTGCCCTACTTTACATAGGGAACAGGAAAGTTAATTAATTCAAAAGAAGGAATTATTTAAATTCAAATCAGTATTTAAAAAAATATTTCCTCAGGTGAGATCAATTAATTTAAGTGTTTTGGGTCATGGTGAAATAGTTTAGGAGGAAACAGGAGCAGAGAACTGACCAGTTTCCATGAGGCCTTTATATCAGGGGAGACCATAACTGGCATTTGCCTCAGAAAGGTCCAGCATTTTCTCGACTACCCACTTATAATAATGAGAAGTACCTGGTATCTGCCTATTAGAATGCTTTTGTGTTGCAGTCAAAACATTACTCTGGGTCACAGGCATACTGTGGTTTGTTTCAAACCGTTCAGTTGAGATAGTGACAACTGCAGCAGCACAGTTTTTAAATGAGGTTGCAACAACCACCCAAAAAGGGGAATGAATTTGTGAGTGACTGGACAGGACTATGCTCTGTTGCTGGCTGGTACATTCATATTGCTGTTATTATGTAAACTAGCTCAGGCATGTCTACAGGAGTTGCACACGTAGGCAGGCCCTGAAGTATTACAACTAAAATTGTCTGTTGGTTATTGCTTCTATTTTGCCTCCCTATGAACTCCACCTGGATAGGATTTCTGTAACTCAGCAGAAGTTTGGCTTGTTTTTTTGGTTTGTTGTGTTTTTGTTTTTTTTTTTTTCTGAAAAAGAAGCTTAACAATTAAATGTAATTTAAAAGGTTATTGTAAAGTTAGTATGGTTTCTGAACAATTTGTCATGCTTCTATGCGTCACATCATTTTCTTCCTTTAAATAATATTTTTCATATGAGGTGAAGATTTTAAGACAGAATCACCTAAACTTCTGAATATGTTTATAGCATTTAAAATTACACAAATAATGCTATTTTTCACTAATAGTTATGGAATGTCAGCAGATTGTCCCCATCATTAAACGTATTGTGAGCTACTAGTGCTAGAAACAGCTGCTTTACTGCAAGCTGTCTTGTTTATCTTATTTGAGGACCTGTATCTGTGTTAGAAAACAGTATTTCTTCTATCTGCAAAACTATCAAAGTTAACCATGACACAAAGATACTAAGAATTTAACTGAGCTCGCAAACAGTATCGTAGCTGGGTAGACGTGTGTTTTCACTTCCCCCAAATTGTTCAACTGGCTGAAAATTGCAAGGTATTTTTATTGCAGTTCTTAATGGATAAGCATCCATTAAGATACATTACACCCTGGTGTTCTCAAAGATCGTAAGTCTGACCAAAACTTGACTGACTTCACCATTTCAAGGAATAATCTGGATAGGCCAAGTCATTGTGATTGGACTGGACTGGCAAGCCTGTGGTTGTGTATTTTGTTCTAATGGCAGCAAATGGACTTAACACTCTTGCTGCCAGCCCAGCTTGTTCCATGTGCTCATCTTCTGTGTTCTGCAGGTTTTCTGTTTGATTTTTTTTCCAAATGGATTTAGACTCATCCTATAGACTTTCTGGTGTGCCAACACCCTCTTCCAATGCTAAGGTCAATTTCAATTAACACTGTTATTACTGAAAATATTCTAAATAGGGTATTTGTATTATAGAGTTAAGGAAGTGAAATTTAAACACTCGGTATCTGCTCAGCTAAACTTAGATGTATGTTTGTGGTGCTGTGTGCTGTCAGGGATTCATCTTGCTCATGTTTCCATTGTCTTAAATGAAATGCCTGGTTTGAGATGGGTATCTAGGCAACCCATACAGAGGGTTTTGAGTGAGAAATGCCCCCATGCTTCATTCAATTTTAAAATAGATGCTTGAGAAAGATATTGTTCTCTTTTGACCAATGGAAAAGTAGAGAGATTGAGCTCAGCACTTTATTATTACTACATTTCAGTGAGATGCCTGCCATCCTTAGTGTATGAATATATTTACATTTAATTTGACCAGGGAATTCTAGGTAAGATAAACCTCTGCCTAACTTCAGGTGCAGATGAGTTAGGTTTTTGGACGCATATCTTAAAGTGAGGTTTATTTTCTCTAGAAATGCCCATCTCTATTCAGCTGACTGTAGGAGGACCCTAAATAGAGACTTCATGCTTCAAGTAAAAAGTTTAGATGGCTAAAAGCACGTGAGATTAAGCCCGTCATAAATATTCTTTCCCTGGAACTTCCTTGGCAAACTAGCTGGTGGCTTGAAGGTAGAGGAATTCTTATTTAACGGGTTGTTTGTGTCTGAAGTATTATGTGATTCTGGAGAGTTTCCTCCATGGTTTCATAGGAGGTTGTATTAAAAAGATCCTGTTTGATTTGAGTATGAACAAAACAAATCAAAATATTGGTGTCTGGCAGAATTTTTTGGATGGGAAAGGTACCCTTTCTAAACTTGTCATCAAGGGAATGTGGGATCATTTTAGCATCTGTCACTGAACTTGGGAGAATAATTAAGTCTTCTCTTTTGCTAGCCTTTTAGCATTTCTTTATTTATAAATACATCTTCACGCATTTAATTGGTTTTAGTAAACTAATTACACAAGCGCCGTGTGGCAAGGGATTGATGTTGGTGATTATTGTTTTCTTCTTTTTTTCCTTAGCAGGCCAGGTTGGCCTGAGTCTCAAGTCTAATGAAGACAAACTTTGTCTAGTTTTCTTGTGTAAGTAGATTTAGTTGATTTTCAAAGACTGAATTAATTGGCAAGCTTGGCCCTAGGTCCTCCAAAAAGTTGGAAAATAATACACTGAAATGTTGTTTGGTGCTTTAGAGAATGTGAGAGGCATACATTTATGGTTGCTTATCGGGGGGAAAAAAAATCTTTGTCAGTCATTTATCTTTACGTAATGAAGTGCATTTTGCTAAATTAAAGCAGACCTTGCTTTCAAGCATGGCCTGCTTAGTGGAGGTTTTGGAATTGGATGTTAAGTGAGGCAGCCTGGCTCCTGATTGACGGCTAAGGCAGCACCCGTATAGCGTCTTTGTTTCTGTTGGCAGGGGGAATTTGGAACTTATTATATTTTTTGACCATGGTTCAGAATCATCCAAGGTAGTAATTTCAGTCCTGCAATATGGCACAGAAATGAAAGGGTAGTAGAGCTTTTCATGCTCTGTATTGTGGTGGTACCAGATGTTCAGATGTCAGTTTTCTCTCTTGTTTCAGTTCAGTCCAGAGGGACTGTATGGAAATGAGCTCTTTATCCATGCTGTTCTTGAAGATTTTGAGGTTCAGCTGCTAGTGTTGGGTTCATGCTTTTGCACTAATTTCAGCAAAAACTAATCCTTTTTGCTTGATCTCAGATGACTTCCACACTTTGTCTCTAAAACAGCTGCTTCCTGAATTTGCTATGATACCAGACAGAGGTTTATGTTTTCATTTTTCAGACATCCTTTCAGTTTAGCATGTTAGCAACCATTTTTCTATAAAAGGCAAATACAGAGTCGGTCTGGGGTTCAGTAAGATTTTTGTTGCTGCATTCTGAGGCTGACACTGTGTGTATGATTTTGAATGGTTTCCAGTGATGGAATCTGCTTAGACCCACTGCTTATTGTCACCACAAACAGCTTAAAGCACTGTAGGACAACCTGGAGATAAGGTATTGCCTATACCTGCCCTTTCATAGCATCTTGTATCGAGTTGAAATGAGACCAAAGCTGTCTAGCCTGTTCTGATGAAACCAGGACACTTGTCAGTACCAGAAGACTTCTGTTAATAACCTGAACAGGTATGGGCTCTCAGAATCACAATATGGTTGTTAGAAGTTGGGACAGTCTCATTAAATCTGGATGTGATTATGTTAATAATAGTAATACAGAGATTATTTTGGTAATATTTGTGTTCACTGATCGAGAATTAAAGCTGTATTAATTTCTAACTTTGAAATAATCTGGTTTTGAAATGAATCTTTAGTTTCAATCTTGTAATATTGTGCCAGCATAATTTTTTGGCAATGAATATGAGAAAGTATTGTTAATGATACTGAGCTTGGCCAGAGACCCTAAATAATAGCATTCAGGGTTTCCATGATAAAATGTTTCACTGAATCTTTGTCAAGATTTTTTTTTATAACTTTTTTTTTTAACGAAGAAAAGCCCTTACCTATCTGTTTCCATATATGCAGTGGTTACTACTACTGTATAAATTGCAAGATTTCTCTGCCATCCACACTAGGATGTCATGCTATATCCTGTGTGTAAGGATGGATCAATAAACGTAATTGAATCAAAAACGGCATGTCCCCAAGAGGCAGAGAGGTCTTGTGCCTTTTATAAAGCTTGGAAAAATTGCCTTAAAGTTTCAGGGCCTTAATAATCTGTCTAGATATAAAGTTTTGATTTTTAAAACTTCCATTCTGCAGCTGCCTGGATGTGTATCACTTTCAGACTGAAGATCCTTTATGTACCTAAAACTCTGCTTTCAGCCAAGCTCTCTACTACCATAGTTTTCATGGAGCTGCATAGCTTGGCATCTATTAAAAATATAGAAAATCTTATAGGTTCCATTAAATAGATGTTCCTCAATCTGTGTTAGCAGAGATGTGAGTGCCGCTAAGTGAGCTGTTGAGTACAACTTGTGAGGCATCATACAAAATGGCTGTAGAAGTAGCGATGCTGCTTCCTGTGACCTGCTGGTTCAGCTGGAAGTCAGGTACCCCAGATGTGGATGAGGGTTTCAAGGCACATCTCCTTTCTCTGGGGAAACATGCAGTAACCCTAAATTTTTAGATGCCTGGAGCTGCTGGCGTTACCAGCTTTACCTTTTAAAACTCCTCTCTGTATGGAATAGTTAAGAAATTGGAAGAATGAGGAAGAAAATTATTGTGACCTAGTGGTTAGATTATATATGTGAAGTAGGGGAAACCTGGTTTTTAATTTCTATGCCGTTTAGAATTTCTGTATCTTTATCAAATGAGTATTCAATATTAAACAACTTGAAGCTGGGCCCCCTTTTTTCAGGGGATTGTTTTTTCTCTGAAATGAAGAGTTTGTTGTTGTTCTTAAAAACAAACAAACAAACAAAAAACCACACCCAAAACCAAACAAAACCTGGTTCACCTCACTCTGGGGTGGCTAAAGAATATGAATCCTAACTGGAAGGAGGTATCTTCTCAAACCTCAGGATAAGTTGTCCAGTACTTAGAGATGTGGGATGAAGACAAAACTCTTCAGCCTTTCCTCTTGTCTGTCTGTAGTTACTGCTGCTCTAATTGCTGCCTAGTGTGTATGCCCTTTCTAATCATCTAAATCTTCTCTTGCCTTTTTTTTTTTTTTAATTTATTCCAGAAGTCTAATTCAGGCTGTGGATTTTGCTATGCAGCCAGATGCTAGGTCCCTGTAAATCTAGTTCTGAATCTTCAGATGTGTGTACTAACACATATGTGCCCATTGCTATTTACCTGCCTTGAACTAGTAAATGCCTTGCTGGCCCTATGCATTGTTCCAACTTTCTCATATGCCTATGCAAGTTGTGAATGCACTTAGAACACTTCCTTAGAGTGCTTCATGTGAGGGCTTCATATTCATGTCCAGGAAATTTAGGACAGAATTTGGACCCTATCTGGTATGTCTTACTTGGGAGTACTTGTGTGCTGCTTTTGGCTGTGGTAGTTAATTTTCTCCCTAGTAGCTAGTATGGGGCTATGTTTTAGATTTGTGATGAAAACAGTGTTGATAATACAGGATGGTTTAGTCATTGCTGAGCAGGGCTTACAGAGCGTTAAGGTCTTTTCTGCTTCTCACACCAGCCCACCCGCGAGCAGCCTGGGGGTGTACAAGGAGCTGGGAAGGGACACAGCTGGGGCAGATGACCCCAGCTGACCAAAGGGATATTCCATACCATATGATGTCATGCTCAGCAATAAAAGCTGAAGGGAAGAAGAAGGAAGGAGGGTTGTGGGGGGACCCCCACAATATCCTTTTCTCTGGATTGGAGAGGTATGGATTTGATGGGTTGACTATTTGGTGAATGAAGAATTGGTTTGATGGTTGCATCCAGAGGGTCGTGGTTAATGGCTTCAGTGTCCAGATGGACATCAGTGACGAAAGGCATCCCTCAAGGGTCCGTATTGGGACCAATACTGTTTAGTATCTTCGTCAATGACGTAGTGGGATTGAGTGCACCCTCAGCAAGTTTGTAGACAACACCAAGCTGAGTGGTGCGGTTGATGCCCTGCCTGAGGGATGGGATGCCATCCAGAGGGACCTGGACAAGCTCGAGGAATGGGCCCATGTGAACCTCATGAGGTTCAACAAGGCCAAGTGCAGGGTCCTGCACCTGGCTTGGGGCAACCCCCAGTATCAGTACTGGCTGGGGAATGAAGGGATTGAGAGCAGCCCTGCCCAGAAGGACCTGAGGGTGCTGGTGGATGAAAAGCTGGACATGAAAAAAAAGCCCAGCTATAACTCAATCTGGCCACATTCATAAGGGATAACAAAAAATGTTTTTACAAATATATTAACAACAAAGAGAGCCAAGGAGAATCTGCATCCCGTATTGGGTGTGAGGGGGAACGTTGTCACCAAGGGTGAGGAAAAGGCTGAGGTACTTAGTGCCTTTTTTGCCTCAGGCTTTGATAGCTAGACCAAGTATCCTCAGGGTATTCAGCTCCCTGAGCTGGAAGACAGGGAACCCTTCTGATTCTCTCCCCCATCCCACTGCAGGGGAGTGAGCTGTGTGCTTAGTTGCCGACTGGGGTTAAACCACGACAGTCCTTTTTGGTGCCCATCATGGGACTTGAAGGGTTCAAGATAATGACCGGTTTGATTGGAATGTGCTAGATTGAATTTATAGTTGTTATTGCTGTTTAGCTATTAATTAACAGGCTGCTGTGCTTGCCATGGGGCTTGCTTTCCTTACTGTATACTAGAGTCTAGTGCTTGTCAGTGGCTGCTTTTTGCTTTTGCTGCTTGCTGCACTGCTCTACTGCTTATCATCTTACTCTCCTGTGCCTGGGAACATTTTGGTAACAGCAATGGCAATGCTCCTGCGCTGGCAGATGGCCAGGGCATCACTGCTGTTTCTGTTGGACAGGCTGGAACTCCAGCGTGAACTTGAGTCAAAGGGACTGTGACCTGTGGATGAGTCCATGTGGGAGCAGGACACATTGAAGATATATATACCTGCCAGAGCAGGTGTATCTCAAAGAGTCTGTCGTCGTGTTTTTGTCCATGCCGCAGCAGGTATACCTCTGAAGGGATTGTGGCCCAAGGATAAGTTCACACTGTAGAAGGTACACCTTGAAGTATCTGTGGCTCTGGATAAGTCCGTGCTGCAGCAGGTATACCTTGAAGCATCAGTGGCTATGCATAAGGTCATGCTGGAGCACCTCAAAGCGTGTGGCCATGGAGAAGCCCACAACAACTCTGGATAAGTCCGTGCTGCAGCAGGTATACCTTGAAGCATCAGTGGCTATGCATAAGGTCATGCTGGAGCACCTCAAAGCGTGTGGCCATGGAGAAGCCCACAACAACTCAGTAAAGGGAGCATACTAGGTATGTTTTACACACAAGGTAACTCTCTGTTTGGATGCACAAAAGTCCCAGTGGATATTAATTGTCGAGGATTCCCAAGCATCAAGCAGCCATATTAGAGCTACCACCTGACTATGCATCTGGAAATTCCAGGCAAATGGCCAAATTTGTCTTTTTGTTGCCTGAACAGAATTTCTGTGTGGAAAAAAGGGCTGTGTCTGGAGAAACCGGGACATCTGGCAGCTTTACCTCAGATTATTGAGTTTCTCTGTGATGAAATACAAAATAGAGTGCAAGTATGAAGAGTTCCGTATTTTAAAGAAAAGCCATTTTTCCATTTCATAACTCTTGATGGTGTTTCTGTTGTCAAGATTAGATTCAGATGAAGAGGTTATTAACTGGAGAATCTTATTCTGATGCCATTGCAAGTGGAACTAATTTCAGTACACAAAATGTTGATAGATTTCGGATTTTTACATTTTATTTTACATATTACCAAGAATTTGGTTTGGTTGCTTTAAATCCTGTCACATTGCCACAATTAATTACTAGTATTTTTGCCTTGCAATTGAAGTGATTACAAGTGTGTAATTTAGCTTCAGGCAGCTTTTAGCCAAAACATAATTTAATATCCATCTGTTTTTCCCCTCACCTCCCTCAAGCACGAGAAGACATCTAGCTTTCCAGACTCATCTTGTGAAGCCAATAGCCATGGTGTCAGCAGACTCAAGCTCAAACAGAAGTACTGGGGTCCCAGTCCCTAGACCAGGATTTTCTGCACTGCTTGACTTGTAGATCACTACAGTTTTTACCAAGAAAGTGTTGAAAACTCTTTGCCAAGCGTGTTTCCGTTTTAAGTGCAATCTCTGTCTCAGTGGACCTTCCCTTTCTTCTCTGTTGTGTTTTGAGGCTAGAAAGACTCAAGTCAGTTGGTTCTGTTGCAAACTACAGCTATGGTGCAGTCTGAAAAAGCAGAGCCCAAACTCATATCTGGAGTGCAACCACTAATGAGAGGGGAAAATGTGTAATCTGTTTCTCTTCAAATATCTGTCACTGCAGAAAGCATTTATAGGTTTGTGATTCAATAGGTGATACATTTTCCCTGGAGTCAGCACAGAACCTCTTGTATGTTGTGTCAGGCAGCGCTTAACTGCCTTTTTTTGATGAGGCACAAAAATGAGACTTTGCCTTTAGAACTGTAATGAGTGCTGAAAATAAATGTTGTAGCTGGTACAACATCATGTCTTGCCTCCCTGGAACGCAACTCAAGGAGGGCAGAAAATATCTGAGACTCTTGTCTCCGTCCAAGTAGACGGGCAGCTATGGGGTCAAGAAATTCACAAGCTCTCCCTAACAGTCCTTCCACTTCTACACGCTCAAAGACTATGTGCTGTTCATAAAGCCTACCAGGCATAAGCTTTGGGATGATTCAGAGCAGGAGACTAATCTAGATATTCCCAGAGGAACCTCTCTTTTCCTCATGATTACAGAGAGAATGTAGGAATACAAGCTTTCTGGATACTGCATAGAGAAGAGAGACAACTTGTCTTATTCATGTCTAAAATGTACAAATTAAAATATTTGTCATTCATAATTCTCACTGATTGTAGTAGAACTGTTTTGTTAATGTTGGATGTTTAGCCCCCATCTGGCATAACAGGAAAACAGTAATTTTGCTACTCATATTTTAAATTTAATTACAGCAGATCTTATCATTATAACTTTCTGTAATGTACCCAACAGAATGTCTGAGTCTTTGGCAGGTAAATGTGTTATTTATTAAAAATAGTAGCAAAATATCTTTCAAAACAAAATAGTGCAAGATATGCAAATGTGTTGCAAATTCTAATAATCTAAAATATAGGTAACTTGGAAGATAAATCTTTCTGTAAGTGCACAGTGTTAGCATAGGCTTTTTCTTCTTACTGTAAAACTTCACTAGATGTCAGTGTGGAAAGTATTTTTGCATAAATGCTGTGTGAACTGTAGAATGAGAAGTGCTCATTTCTTTAACACATGCAGAATTAGGATGACACTTGCTAGAATTTGGTAGTTGCGGGGTTCTCAATACATAATTTATTTGCAGAACTCAGTTTCGGGACAACCAAAGCAATGTTGATAAGTTCACACTGAATTCTGAAAATTGTTTCTGTTCAAATAGATGTAAAAAAGTGAAAATTTGTTTCAGTACTTATAGAAAGTTTTGAGATTTGTATTATAAATAAAAAAGACATTTTAAAACATAATTACAAACTTTTTTTAGGGTTAAAAAACAGCAGACTTTTTAGGTTTGTTTTTTATTGTTGATTATTTTGAGTCAGCAAAAATTTTAACATCTATTTTCTTTCTGGTTTGTGAAAGCTAGATTTGTTTGTATGAGGGTAGCAAGTATATTTTCATTTGGCTCAAGACAGGACTTAGGCAGTAACTTATGCATTTAGAAAAGAAAAAAATGCATTTAAATTTATATATGTTTAAGTTTGATTAAGGAAAGCATTCCTAATCTGTAAGTGTGCTTGTGCATTCTTTTAACTGTATTATGTGTTTCTATGACATTTGAAGAATCAGACTATTTCTGTTCCTGCATGAGAAGGTTGGTTGGGGTTTTGGGGGTTTGGGTGTTTTTTGGGGAGTGGTGTTATTTTATTGAAGCTTCAGTACTTTTATTGAAGCTTTAAGGTTTCGTCTCCTGTGAGGTAGGTACACTTCTTCCTTTAAATTAATTCCTTTGTGTTTCTGAACTGATACACCAAGTGAAAGATCCAGTGGTTTAGATATTGTATGGTGCCTTTGGTTTGCTATATTGTTAAAGCAAGCTGCTACCAGGACTAGTTTACCAGGATGAGCCTAACTGCACAGTCAGTGAACACCTGAACACAGTTATTTTTGCTGAAGTACAGAACTAAAGAGGACACCATCTCCAATCCTGCTCTGATTGCTAGTACAGGAATGAAAAGATTTAAGATGAGAGGAACATAGACTGCTTGTGTGCTGGCTTCAACTGCCAATTAATTATTTCTTTCTTGAAGTTACTTGCTTTTTTAACAGAAACTTAAGTGGCCTTTCTGGTTTTTTGGAGTTACCACAAAGAGGTTGATCTGTCCAGGGTTAGGATATGACTAAGAAAGCGATAGGGAAAAGCTTAAACCATATGTGCACTATTTTTCCAACTTGTATAGTGGGCACATAAGGCATTCAAAAGCAATCTTCTAAAAATATGATAAAAAAAGTTGACTCTGCAGGAGTTGAATCCAAAAGTTATATTTTGCCTTTATTTATTTCCAGCTGTTAAGTATTTTCCATTTAGAGGCAAAAAGTTCCCTAATATTCCCTAAATACTGGCATCACAAGGTGACACTCTATGTGAGTCCTTACACACGCCCTAGGTATGCTTTCAGTAGTGTGTCCATTACTCTGAGAAAGTTGGCACAGATGGAACCAGTTAACCCTATAATTTGGATATAGCAAATCATTTGTTAGTAAATATTCAAGAACTCTTATTAAAGTTCCTTCTTTATTTGTGCCACTTTTATTCAAAGTACAAACTTTTGCTTTTGCTAGTAGAGATCGCATGATTCTGAATGCAGGAGTTTGATGTTTTTCATATTAGAATTGGACTTACCTTTTGCGTATATTGGTTAATGCTGTACTAATAGTACTGAAATAACATGGTGATGGGTTAACTGAAATATGTAGAAAACACATTTGTATGCATTGTTTTATGCATTTAAAATGTAGATGTCAAACATATTAACAGCAGACTCATTTTAAGGAATTTTGAGAGGTTTGTTAAAACACTGCAAAGAGCAGGCATATAAGTTAAGGGATGTTGAAGCACATATTTAAGAACTTAAAATCTTTTAGTAGAGTTCATTAATTTTTCATAAATTATACCTACACTTTGAGGAGAAGAAAAGGAATTTTTAAGTACCGCGTTATATAACATTTCCTTTTTCTGAACTGATATCTTAAAGGTGTTTAGTTTATGTGCTGTACATCATGAAGTTTAAGTGGCTGTAGCAAGACAGGTATAGCATACTAATGAGGCTTTACAAAGGCACCTTGAGAAATTGTCTTCTGATGTTTTTAAAACGGGTATCTTATTCCTCTTGCTGTTTTATCTGTCAATGTTTTGTGATGGCTGACTCGGCAAATTCTGCAACTCTTGTTCCAGGCTAAGAATCTTTTTTGTAACCAGTGGTCCACATTTTGGCCCACAGGAGAGAATGTGTTATTGCCTTACTTTACATCCCTTTCTGTGATGATAAATAAATGCATTAAATTCTGTGATAGTACATCAGGCTAAACCACTCCTGCCTTTCTTGCATAGTTTATACCACAGATCTTCAGCATGTTCTGTCCAGTTCACCTGGGAGGTCTAACACTTTTGCTTCTTGTTTGGAAGAAAATAAAAAAGGAGATCTGGGAAGAACTACACATAATACATAGCAAGTTCCTCCCTTTGTACTATTGGGTTTCAGGGAAAACAAGATGCAGCAAAACCTGGGAATGCCAGCTTTGAGATCCTGTATTGGAGAGCTCTGCCATTCAGACTTTAAGGTCCGAGGTGTGATTGGGTCTATACTTCATGATGGTCCATCTTTATGTAGGCAGCAAAATTTGCTTTTCCTTGCAGGAACCTTTCAAAAACAGGAAGGGTCTTGCTGTTAGTTCCAGAGATGTGGGGTTTTTTTTCTTTATTTTATACCAGACAGAACAGTTTTTGCACTGAATTTTACTGTGAAGTGAAATTTATGCTAGCATATTCAGAGCCAAGGTTTAAGGCACTAATTTATGTTTTATAAATCAAATAAATAAATGTGCATCTGCATATCAAGCTGGATGTGAAAGCATACAAATCATTGATTATATGCTTGAGTATGTTCTCCTCAGAACTGAAACCCTTGTTAGTTTTGATGACCTTATATATGAGAAATCTAGATATGCTTAAGTGCTTGCTGAAGTATGGTATGGTTTGATCATCATATTAGCCTTTAACTTAACAAGATAACTTGCATTCCCCATGGCATTATCATGTGTATGGTCCAGAGTTCAGGATTGTAGGTCTTTTTGATCCATCTGGAAGCAAGTAGAAGATTTGGATTTTGACAGATCACTGGTGCACCATGTACTGTAACTCTGGGAACTGCTGCTGTAATAAGATTTTTATATTGCTCCTTTGGAAATGTCGGCATTGATTTCTGTCAGAGACTGGATGAAATATTTTATTGTTTAACTGTGTTCTATGCAGATCTTAGGAAAGAGTCAAAGGACACAAAGCCAGGTTTTGCATCTAGTCTCAGCTGTCTCCCCAGTATTCAAAAGTGTTCCTATCCAAGCATACGCAGTAGCCTTACCTAAGTGTTTTTCCTGTATTAAATATTATAAATAACGTAGTTAAAGGATGTTGTGAATGAAGTTGCATGAAATGGTATGTTTTGCCCTGCCCTTCTCTGTTACCAAAGACTATATGCCAAAGGGTTTGGCATAAGTACAGCGTTTGTTGTACTTTACAACCTTTACAAGCTTTGTTCCTTTAATTCCTTAAATAGAATGGCGCTCAGCTTGTCTGTAGTTTACACTGCATTTCTTGAGTTCTGGGATTTATCCTCTCTTGTCTGCAGCTTCTCACTCTGCTCAAAAACCACAATTTGGAATATTTATGACATAGACTTTTGTAACAATTTATGGGAGTCTTTTCTTCTCGAGGCAGATTAAAGTTGACTGATCCATGCAAGATTGCTGATTTTCCACTTAGAGTAGTTAGGCATATTTGAAATGTTTTCAAAGACTATATTCTGTTGGGGCAGCCAGACTGGTGGTTCTGGTTTATTCTAAGTTTAAAAAATGGGTGGGAAGAACAAAGTGAAGAATTTCATATAAACAGTTATTTTCTGGGCTCTGTGTGTTGTGGATATTGCAGGAGACTTGTGTCCCATCTATTTATGCTGGTCTGAGAAGATGGAGGGGAAAAAAAAAAAGCTTAATTCATGTTCATTGCATCCAAGCCATCGTCCTTCCCCATTTCCAAAGTAAAAGCTGAAATATTTCTCAGTGAGATATTATTTTGTGGAGGATAGGGTAGGAAAGAATACTCATGTTTTAGTAAAAATAAATGGTTAGTTTTAGGGTAGAACATCTTCTACCACCTTCTGGAAATGCTTGCTGCAAGGAAAGTTTTGTAAGACTTTGGCATACAAATATTTGGTCAGTACATGCCAGTCTTTGAACACAAGTATATGGCTTATTGCACTGACTTGTGTGAGAGGAGACTGTTAAAACACAGTCCTCTTCTCATGACATGGTTGTCTCCTGACAGCTTCCTTGTGTAGTAATTGAACCCTTAATTTTAGAAGATGTAATATATTTGAGACTTCGTTTGAGCTAAAACCCATGTCCACAAATAGTAAGTGGACAAATAAATAATAATGGTTATATCTGAGAGAGAGACTACTTGTGAAAGTGGGCTATTTAAATTACAGGTCCAGGCATACGTGTATTGTGGATGACTGGGATGCTACCCTGAAATTTAGAATGTGAATTAACTTGCTGCTCCTCTCTGAATGCTGAACAGGAGTGACACTGCTAATCTGCTTTGTATTCCTGTGTTTCACAGAATCATAGAGTAGTTTGCATTGGAAGGGACCTTTAAAGGTCATCTAGTCCATCCTTCCCCCTGCGATGAGCAGGGACATCTTCAACTAGACCAGGTTGCTCAGAGCCCCATCCAACCTGACCTGGAATGTTGTCCTCTCTGGACAACCTGTGCCAGTGGTTCACCATCCTCATTGTAAAATTCTTCCTTAGATTTAGTGTAAATCTACCCTCTTTTAGTTTAAAACCGTTACCCCTTGTCCTGTCACAGCAGGCCCTGCTAAAAAGTCTGTCCCCATCTTTCTTATGAACCCTCCTTTAGGTACTGGAAGGCTGCAGTCAGGTTTCCCTGGAGGCTTCTCCAGGGCGAACCACCTCAACTCTCTCAACCTGTCACTCATAAGAGAGGTGTTCCATCCCTCTGAACATCAAAAGGGGGTAGTGATGGTGTTCTTTGGGTTCCTTTGTGGAAGAGCTATCCTTCCCATATCCTGGAGGTAAAGTTAGTGACATTCACAAATTTCACAGTTGCTCTCTGTCTGTATTTTTTGCTTCTGAACTGAAATGAACTGTGGTCACTGAGGATCAGCGCAAAATTGTTAGCTAGAGAATTTTTTTAGTAGCAGCACATTTAGGTTTATAACTGTACCAGGAATATTTGTGTCACAAACAAAAATTTCCCTTTACTGAAATGAGTGTAGAGAGGCCAACAGTTTATCACAGTGCACTGCAGGAGTCCCTGGTTTGGTAGGGGCTGCAAGCACCAGGTATTCCTGCTTTACTCTGATGTCCCTTTTCTGCACCGTGAAGTGCACCTTTTTCTCCACCTAGAAATTCTGTCCAGGTTCTAATTGAAAAATGGAAATGTTAGCCTTAAAATGAGAAGTGGCAGCCACATTTTAAAAGGGTTTTAGGTACTTACAGCCTCAAATAGCTGCCTACTAAGATTTCTTAAGTATATTTTTGTGCTTAACCCCTATTACTTTTAGCCACCTAAGAATTTTTTTAAAGTCTGTATCTATGGGAACCTTTTGAAGTTCAGCAAGGGTAAATCTGAAGGAACAGTGGAATGTGAAATGGGACAAATTTCTAATTTGAAAACTTTGTTCTTTCAATCTTATTTGAGATTTGTCTGTATACCTGCCTTTGCACTTCCAATTGATGTAATATGAAATAAGCCTGTGTAGTGCAAAAGACTCTGAGAATGTTTCATTCATTTTTGCTGCAAGTGCTACATAGGGGGGGGGAAAAAAAACAAACCCAAAAACCCTCCACCCCAGGAAAAAAAAGTAAAGCCTTGAAAAATGAGGTTCACAGCATTGTTTTCGAAGCCTTGCAGACAGCATCTCATGAAAGCTGTCTGAATACTTGCATCGAGTATTTCAGTAGTTTTTCAGTAAGAATTTAATATGAAGTTATGCTGTAATTGTAAGTCCACACATCTTTGAATTCCTTATTTAGAGACAAAGTTTGAATTTAAATGGATCTTAAAGGAGCATCTGAGATTTTGCCTGACAAGGAGTCCTCTAGTGTAAAGGGATATTGTTTTCTGTTCCTTCCTGCCTCCCCAATAACGGTGCAGAGGACACTGCCAGGCTGTTACAGTATTTGGGCTTTGCCTGCTACCCCCATCATATTTACTAATAGAGATTTGTATTCATAATTTAGCTGATGATTCATTTTCCAGTATGTAGCTGAATACTTCTAGCTCATTTGGCAGTATGTGTGTTGGCATAGCAGTCATCATGGAAACAAAATGTATGTGCTTGTATTTGGATCTTGTGGCAGATGTGTAATATAAAGAAGGTACCCCTTTGGCATGGGCACTTCCCTGGCTTTGCCCACATTTTAAGTGTTCCCTGGTTATGATCTGTGATCATGGCTCATATTTGTGTTTATCTGCCTTTTCAGAATGAAAATAGCACCATTCTGTTTTCCTTTTTTTCTTCTTTTGATGTTGCAGAGAGTGCAGCATGGTACAAACACTGTGGAAATAGAACTTTATAATATACTTTTTCTCAACTGCCATATTGGTTCTGAAAACAGTTTGTAACTGTCTATCTCCATTTGGCAACTGAAAAGTAGAGGTTTGCAACCAAGGCTTTAGAATGTGCAGGCCTCAATTTCTGTGCAGTCAAGTGTGTTTAAATTATTCTACATGACTAAGTATATAGAGAACAAAAAGGTAAAGATAAGAGGAAATACATACTTTTCACCCTCTGCCTTTTTTTTTTTTTTTTTTGGTGGAATTTCAAGCAAAATAACATGACCTGCAGAGTAGGCTTAAGTCTTTCATGTGCCTATATATTAAATATTAAGAGCTTGCCAAGATGTGTGTATGGTTTGCCCTCAAAACAGGGTTTAACTACTCTTTTTTGGTAAGTTAATTTGCTGAATAAAATTCCTGCTTCTGAGGAAGAAACAGTTTCTCTCCATTTCTCATTTAAAGGATAACTTTCCTGAGAAATTTCAACTAGCCTCCTTCATTTCTGCATTTTTGTCAACGTTAAAGCTACAGCATCAAACAGCTGGAATGAGTATTGGGATGCTGTGTCTCAGTTTTAGCTATTCTTCTCCCCTTGTGCAGGCAGAGGAGAGTGAATACACGAGCAAGTCTGAGGACAGAAGGGCCTGGAAGGGAGGAGACACAGCAGCAACTTCACTGCTTGTTTCCCTTTACCTTACACAAATGTGGCCATGCAAACACCACGCATTAAACAGACACACTAAAAATTGCTAAAATAAAACTTGATAATGGGGATATTGAGCTGTCTTTGTAAGTTAAATTCTGGCTGTGGTTAATTAAGTAAAAATGCTGCTCCAACCGTGTTATCTTGGGTGCCTTATTATTAAACAAAGGGAAATGATAGGAGGAAATAAAACTCTCTTACTTCTTTACTTGCTGGAGCATTTATTTCCCCTTGTCCATATGTGTATTGCAAGAACACCAAGCATAACAAATAGTGTTTGCATTTAGTTCTGAATACAGTGAGGTCCACAATCACTCTTACCTTTGTGAAAGCAAGCTCCAAAGCCTGTCTGGCTGCCCAAAGAGTTTGTATTTCTACACATGTGATGGATGGGTTCGTTGTTCTAAGGAAGCATGGCTGGTGTTGGAGGTTGTGGTCAGAGAAGGAGAGAGGCAATCCATCTTCATGAGGGGCAGTTCTATGGAGGCCTTGAATGCTAAGGCAGAGATGTAGCATTTCATTTTTTATTTGCTGTAGAGGGCCAGTACAGAGACAGTACCTTGTTTTACAGGGTGGGGTTTGGTTTTTTTTTTTATTACAAAGAAGGTGGGAGCTGTATCCTGTACAAACTTTAACCACTTTAGACGTTTTGGCTTAGTTCCCAAGTGTAGCGAGTCTGAAGGTTGCAAATGCATGTATTTCTATGGTCAGATCTCTGATCAGACAGGGAAATCAAACCTCTGGCCATGCACAGATGGTGTTAGGCTTGTCTGTCTGAGCATCCGTAGGAACTGAGGTCTCACAGGCTGCATACTAACTAGCAGGCAGTGTCTGTAATCAAGGGAACATTATGGCCTAGGGAAATTCCTCAGAGCAATTCCCATCAATACAGATACATAGGTGTGTATTTTAAGTACCTCTGAGGATCAGGAGCTTGCGTAGGGGCAGATCTTTTCATCGACCAGGCAAATTCTATAACTTGTATTCCCTCCTTTTTCTTTTTAGACTGCTTATAGACATTTGAGGTTGGTTGTGACAAGGGTAACTGAGCCCCTTTCGTTCAGATCAAGAAGCAGCAAATGAAGAATAACAACTTTTCTTTACTGAACTAGTCATAGTTGGACTGCTGTACTATGGATATAGAACTAAACACATTACCAGTCTCCTTACACATCTGGTTTGTTTAACACTGGCTGTATTTAGGGTCTAAAAATGAGAATGTTTTCTCATTATAGGTTTATTTGATGTTTTAATTGATTAGCCTAAAGACTGTGTCTGAATGCTGCATATGTGGCTGATGTCTGTTTGAGGAGAACATAAAATGCTTTCACTAAGCATGAAGAATGCTAATTACCCTTTTCCCCTTTGCTACTCTTAGGCCTGTGGGAGACAGATGTTACTTAGCAAAAGGAGGGATGAACATAACTTCTTCTGGGCTCAGAAGAAATTAAAACGTGGAACACATCTGCTGTGGTTCACTGACATTGCTGTTCTTAGATTTGTTCTTTGAACAAACTTCTCTGAAAGGTGTCAGGAATTGCCAGCAGTGTCGGTACAGAATCAAAACTAGGAAAGAGCTGTGTGTGCAACCAGAAAATTGGAAGTTTGATGCTTAGATTTTGAAAACCAGAATATATTGTATACCTGTTAACTGAACACAACATTCAGGAGTAAAATATGTAATGTGATCACAAATTTCTTTTTCTTGGTCATGTTTCATTTGTTTAAGGCTTTGTTTAGTTTGACAGTTTCAAACTGAACAGTTACAGATTTAAATATCTAAGGTAATGCAAGTGCAGGGATAGTTACAAATGTGCTTCCTTTTTGATTTGAAAAGTTTTGCTGTAGACTTGTCTCTTTTTAGCCCAGTTCTTGTACTGTGTTCATCACCCTGGTATCTGAACAAACAGATTATCAAAAATTATCTGAATACACTCATTTAGAGGAGTGGAGGGCTTGCATGTACCAATATTTAGTTTATTTAAGGTTAAGATTTCTTTAAAAAAATTCTTAAAAGCAAACATTTTTGTTGTGTTCTTGTTTGTCTTGCAGGTTGATCCATCTTTGAAAGAAAAATTAAAACAGAATACTGTGACACTGGAATCTGAATACGAGGTAAAATAAATTCATTGCTTGGGGCTCATAACCTTCGTTACCCTTGATTACCCTCGCCGCTGGTGGGTTGTATGTGTCCCTAACTAAAATTAGATCAGCCATCTGCCTTTGACTCACTGATGTCCAATAAAAACAAGGTTTTATGTAAAGAAAGGTTTTTGAACATGCAGTGCTTCTTTCTGAACACAGCTTTACTTTGATGTCCAAGTGCCAACTACAGTGGTACAAATAGCACTGTTTCTGTGGTTAACCTAGTCTATAAATGTAGAGCTAATGTTGACCTTAGACGGAATGTATATAAATATTTGTCAGAACTTCTACTGCATGAGTTTTGATGATCTTTAGACCAAATTACAGAACAATGTGCTTGACATGCTTTCTGTTATTTCTTGCTTCTGAAACTTATGTGTATCTTTCAAACAACTGCTGGTTTCTTTTCACTATTTCAGAAAATTTCATAAAGAAGTATTTCACTTTCTTCAACAACGCATTTTCTTCAAACATTACTGAGCTCCAAAATGGCTGTTTTGGCCAGTTTAATATCCAAGGTTTCATAAATCTTCAGGCCTCCAAAAAGCCATGTTAGGAAAACTGGAAAAAGCCTCCCTGTATCTAGAAACAAATGATAAAGCTATTTAAGATAATTTTTAATGTTTTAAAATTACTAAAATGTCCAGCTAACACTTTATCTGTCTCTGTGGTCTCTATGCTGAACACAGGTTTTCTTTTTCTTCCCATACTACATTCCTGTCACAAGCCTTTGAAGAACTTGATTGCACCCATAGCTCTCATACTTAGGTGTCCAAATGGCAGTACATGGTCTTGCTAATAAAGCCTTCCTATTATATTACTCTTCTGTGATTTGTCTGAAATAAAAATAAAACTTTTCATATTATTACATGCCTAATTTCACAGAACATCTGCCTACCTGCCAGGTTTGTGATAGTGTTTTACTGTTATTGCAAACAGTTTTGGGCTGTCCTGCTTCTACAAAGAACTGTGTTTTATGCTGTAGAGAGTAAAAAGATTTGATCCCAGAGTACATATGGAAAGCTCCAATGGAAACTCAAAACATCCAAATCCATTAAGTTCTGATTGCCTCTGGGATTGTTGTGTCTCTGACTTCCATAGAATATACTGTAAGGCTGCTCTAATTTATTTATGTGGAAGAACCACAAGCAGTAAAAACAACCACATCTCTCTGTTTAACTCACTTCCTAACCTCAGAATCAACTGTTCTGTATTCAGATCTGCCTTGCTTTCTCTCCAGAAGGTAAGTAAATAGTTGAAGGATAATATTTAAATGGCCATAATTGCATTAGCTTTATGGATAAATCAATGGTAATAAAATACAACTGGCAACAACATATTACAAGCCTACTTGGGTAATGAGGCTCCTTCTTGATGGACAGAAGTCACAGAAGCAATCTTATTTTTTTCTTAATCTAAACTGCACAGAACTCCCATGCTGAAATTCTTCTAGTATGTTAAAAAAAAAAAAATAAAAAAAATAGTAGTAGTGTTTTGGGTGTTGTAGAGAGTACACCAGCTCAGCAAAACATGGATTTGCATTTCCACATGATGAAAATAGATTCAGACTATTGTTTTGAACTCTAATCTCAATGTATGCTTTACTATGGGCACCAACTTGGAAGCACTAGGCCCATTAATTTCTTGCTTCAGTGACACGTGTGGAATTACCAGCAGTCATACACATACTTCGCAGGCTTTGCAGTGAGTGTGTGACACTTTTAGTCAATGTTACCTCTAGATTGTGGTGGAAAAAATCTAACCAATCACTGAGTTACAACTGACATATAGGAGAGTAGTTTTCTGTGGACCCCATGTGTTCCAGGCTAGGGGGGTTTGGTGGTTTTTTTCCCCCTTTATTTTTTTTTACTTGTTCAAAGTACAGCTCTTAAGAACGTCTTCTAATTCTATATATAGGTCACATTGGAGGATTACACTGGTGGCTGTTACTAAATACGGTATGATAAGAGATCAAGGACAGTTAAAAAAAATTGCTGGTTTCATATGTAAAGCCTTATTTTACAATATTATTAGCATTATATCTGCAGCTGTTACTGAGGATACCAAGCCAGCTCTTTTGAAGCATGGTTGCCTGATGCATGCAAATGTCTATTGGCCCTCCTTAAGACTTTTAAAAAATATTTTATTGTCCTTACAGAAATGTACATATGGAATACATACTGAATTCTTTAGAATGTCATAATTTCTGCTATAAGCATACAGCTTTATGGGCATATTGCAAAAGATAAAGACATTTCCAATAGTTCAAACATGTTGAAGTCTGCATTTTTTCTCCAATGTGGTGGTGGTGGTGGTAGTGATGAAAAAAGTTGTAATCATAGATTTAATAAATGTACTGTGAGGAAATTAACATAAAGATATTTTCTTATCTTCTAGTTTACTAAATTATATCTTCTCAAACTACACAAAATTAATTTTATTTCATAGAGGAGAATTTCTGACCAGGATACTATTTTGAGGAAGAAAGAATTTGCGTGTGTAATTTGTACTGCATTTCTTATCTCTCAGATCTGTTAATAATGCCGTTTATCTTGTGCCTTGGGACATGCCACAAAGGACGAAGCTACCTTTGTATGTGTTCTCCATTGTTTATGCATTCCTCTCACACACTTCTGTGTCCTCATATGGCCCATTAGTCCTTGCTGCTCCCCTTTGCCTAATAAATCATGCCTCTGTCCGCTAGTGACACTGGTACTAATGTGAATGTAGTTCTACTGCTGAGCTGGGTCTTGTAGAACACACTGTAAAAAATGTCAAGTTTTGACCTGTGACAAAAGCCTAGAGTATTTTATTTGAAAGCACACAAATATTGTTTGAAAGAGGGAGTAAAAAAATGATTAATGTGATGAGTGAAAAACATTCTTATGGATGTTTTTCAATCACAGTACATTCCTTTTCATTGGTTTAAATGCAATCTCAGAATAACATTCCTTATTCTAGCACTTGGTTTCTGTACTTCTGTGAAATTAGTGGTCTAGTACACACTAAAAAATCTGGCCTCAGTCAGTTACATCAGACCTCAAAATAAAGAATTGTTGTTTAGTGTTTTTCAAGCAAAGAAAAACATCTTTAAGAAGAATTTATTAATGTTTTACAATGGAAAAATCAGCTAAGTTTGAATCAAATATGTGATATCCAGTGGCAACTGAAAGCACAGGAAAAAAATATCACAATAAATAAAAAGTGTGAAGCATTGCTATGGAAACAGTAAATGAGAAGTTATAAAGCAGAGAAGATTGATAAGACCCTGAGGACATCAGAGAGTTGTCTGATAAGTAAGCTGACAGGGATACGGGTAAGAGGATGGTGTTGCAGCAAACTAAGAATAAAATAATGAGGATGTAAAATCATGAGTAACCTCATTGGCAAAGTAGCAATATTCAAAAAATATGTTAGTATTTCTTTTAGAGAAAAAAGTCCTTTGTATTCAAATCAGAAGAGGCAAAGGATGTACTTCCGAACCTCTTAATAACCAAACAAGAGGTTTTTAATATCTATTAGGCTCTGATGGTTTATAGCCAATAAAAATGCTTGGAAGACTTCAAAGGCAGTTCAAAATCTCAATCTGGGAATCATTGCTGGGCAGGAAGGTGGCATTTTTAAGTGTTCTGTGAGATTTGGGACATATCTGGGCAATACTGAGTACTTTTTTCAGTGATATGGAAGAAATTGTAAAATCATTACTGATGTGCGAGTGACACACAAGTATTGAAACAGTAGAAGTATGGCAAGGCAGGGACAGAGAGCTGTTCATATTACTTGATAAGCTGGGCCCATTAAATGAGCAAAGTGCCTTTTAAAGTAGCCAAAGTTACTTGTTTAAAAAACTGGAAATGCAGGCCAGAGTTGACTGTGTTATGGAAAGCAGCAACTCTGGAAAAGATTTAGGGGTCAGTGAATAAATAACTCAGATTGATCTACTGTGATGCTGTTCCACAAAGAGCTAATTCAGTCTTTATGAATATAAACAGGAATGGTAGATGGTAGGAAGAGGTGATTTTACTTCAGAGTGTGGCACTGATGAGGTTAGTACTGAAATACTGGATCTGCTTCTGCTGTCCACATTTTGCAGAGGGCTTTAAAAATGAGCTAGCTTGCAGAAGAGGCTGAATATATTAATTTAGGACTCTTCTTAAAAGCAACTTAAAGATTTAAATCTTTTTAAAGGTGCCAAAAAGAATGTTAGTTATATATAAATACCTTCATAAGAAGAAAGTGCTAGCTATTGAAGACTTTTATTGCAGCGAAGATACTAAAATTAGAAATAAGGTCCATTATTCATAGATGGGAACATCATTTGAACACAACAGCAAGAAAAAGGGGCGCTCTGTCTTTCAGAATATCAAAACTGTAAAACTTTTTAAAGTTTTCCTTCAACTGGTTGCAAACTATTGAACTCAGAATGGGATAAGTGAGGGAATACACTGGCCTGCAAATAGTCAGTTTAGAGAACACTGCTTTCTTGGCTTAAGGGTATGAATATCAAGCAGGTTTTGTTCCTCATAATTTGATAAATCACAAAAGATCAACATTAGCTGTGGACAAAAGCTGTGTAACTGTCCTGAGAATTACAGAAAAAGTATTGTACTTGCACTACTAAAATGTTCATTCAGGACAGTTCAAAAAGTAAAAGCAAATATATGGAGAGGTGGCCTTGTATATTTATTGTCTTAAAAGAAGAATTTGAATAAGTTCTTCTAAAAAAGATTCAAGCCACTTAATGCTCATTTGACTTAACTTCGGGGATTGTAGTGCCAGCAGAATGGATGAAACATTTTTTTCAGGAAGCGACAGTGTAGTAACATAGTAATTAATTAGTATTAAATCGATGCATCAAAGTGTGTGGACATGAGGACTACTCTATAAGGAAGGTAATTCCTGAATGCCAGTAGTTGAAATCTGCAAGTGTGTTGTTGCTGCCATTATCAGTACCAGATGATTACCCATTTTGTTGTTGTTTAAGAATTAACAGATTAGGGTATTGAATTGATTTACTTCAGTGTCTGTGAAGATATTAGTGGCTAAATACCTTGAGCTGCCTGAGGGATGACAAAGATGTTGGGGAAAAAAGTCTCTCCTTAGCGACTGTTGTGACACTAAATGAGGTTGAGATAGTCTTCTTTCCCCCTTTAATCACTCTGGCCCTTCCATGCTCTCTTCTTGGTCGGTGTGTGGTCCAGCCATGGAATCCCTGAGATTCCAACTGTCCTCTAGGTTGTGTCTGAGAAGAGTGGAGTTTCTTGCATTTCAGTTTATTCACATGTAAAATGGTCTTGAGATTTTGTATCTCACTATGACTCTTCATCACTTAATGTTTTGTAGAGAAGGACAAAGTGATGTTAGTTTAGCATTAATGGAAACTGCCATGTGTAAGACAGCGAAAGAATTTTATTAAAATAGTTTGTGCTAGCCATTTTATTCTGAGTGGATGTACGGTCCATAACGAAGCTATAGTTTGCCACTTTTCTTATTGACATCTCAAGAGTCTTGTGTGCCATAGTTCAAAATGTGATCAAAGAAACACAAGAAGGTGGAATTTGGTGATGGGTATGGCACAGGAAGAGTTCTGGTGGAAAAGCCTTCTTGCAGGAAGATGGATATTTAGCCTCCAGAGGAAAGTTCACAGGGTCTTGCTTTTTACTGATCTTATTTCTGGAATTTATCTCTATTAAATAGTCCTGTAAATTCTTTGCTGGTCATGTTTATAACATATCTCTTTGCATAGGATTTTCCTTGACAGTGAGCTCTTTCTTTCCTGTGTGTTGCATTTGCACTTCTCTTATCCCCTAAGAAGATACATATTTCTCGCAGACAGAAAACGAAGTGAGGCAGTTAACAGTGCAACTGGACAGCCAGGATGGTCAGAACGTACAAATGCCTGTTATAAATAATCTCTTCTCCTCACTCTTTCACCTCGCTCCAAAATAGAATCCTTTGTACCTGCTTGTGCTCCCTGTACTCTTTTTTTTTAATGCCAGAGGAACTGACCAACTCTTACCATGTTAGGGCCAACGCTCTGTGTTGCCACAGTCACCAAAAAAAAAAAAAGTTTGAGTAGGGAAAGTGGCATCCACACAGCATGGCTGAATTCTTTAATTTATTATCCTAAGGGATGGTGCTAGCTTCTACCAGGTAGTATTGGGAACATTTTCTTACGCAGCTGACTAGGTGGAAATGTTAAGCACTTCTGTCATATTAGTGGGGAATTGCTAGATGTTTGGTGTGAAATATCTCTGAAGTAACTTTTGTATAGTGTATCAGCATTTCGCTACACAGCTGAGGCTGTATGCATTCCTCTCATTGACTGCCTCTGAAGAGGATACAGCAAAACAGTTTTGAAGGAAGCTTTTGTCTCAGCAACCAGGCAAAGTGGCTTTTTGCAACAATATCCTCCTGTTTGTTTTGCTTAGCTTTTTTCTTTTTTGGGGGGCAGTTCCATCTAGCTGGAATATTCTGTGACTGCCAGCATACTTCCAGATGATGCCCACATGGACACTCAGGCTAAATCTGAAATACTTGAAAAAGTTGTTACACAGTTCTCACGTGTTCTTTGCTTCTCAAATTATTGTTACCTATCTTTCTTTAATGCTCCAACTATACTGTACAAATGTACTCTGCAGTAGCAAGTTACTGTCAGAGAGTGTGCCACTGTGTGTTCTTAAAAGAGGCTTACTGATCAAAAAATGAGAGGCGAGATGAGGGTGGAGACTGACGATGGAGTTTGCACACTTTTTAACTAAATAATCAAACTTTTAAAAATTGAATGGAAAAGTTCCCTATTTCAACCCCCAATTCCATCATACATCTGCTAAGGCTTGAGTTTTGCTCAAATAAAGCTGGGAGACATCAGTGAGATGTTCAGAGGCTGAGAGAAATGCTGTTGGCAATTCAATATGTAATACTCTGTCTTGTTCATGGCATGTTTCCAGCAAGTCATTGGAGAATCAGTATCCCGCTGTACCATCTTACAGCTCTAACGTGAAAATAAAGAAAGAGTCTTTAAGCATGATGCACTTCAAAATAACTTCCCAACCATAGGAAGACCCCAGACTTTACCTTCTAAAACTTCTTCTTCATTCTTGTAAGAGTTTAGGTAGGGTGTCTTGATTCTTCTCAGATAGAAGTCTTTCTGATTTGATTTTGAAGACCTTTTGGTTCTGATAGAATGAAAGGTAGATTTATTTGCAGGTTATTTGTGTACTGTACATTTAGCAGGATTGCTGAGAAGTAGCTTTACTGTCACCGGCAATATACTGGGGGACTAACACTCATGTTACTATCCTCATCAAATAGACAGGGGATGTTAGCCACAGGGAAGAAACAGGAGGATTTCTTTTTCCTATTGAGAAATCTTCCCAACAGCACAAATCAAACAGTAGCCATTGATGTGACTGAAAAAAACTATGTCTGAGAGGATTGAAGTTGCTCTGTTAACATTTAGCCAAAACCATAGTTTCTACACAGAGAAAAGCATTCTGTTTCAGTATATAAATTGATGAGCAAGTTCTGGAAGAGAGATGAGTGGAAAACCAGCAGGAAAAGTGTAGATAAGAAACAAAAGTCCTAAACTACACTAACTCTGTATGAATGTTACCTGAACTAACAGGGGCCAGGATAGACGCAAATTGTCCACACTTCCAAGTATTCATAGTCCTAGAAAGATGTTTGAAATAAACCGTCTCTGTGGTGTCAGGAGTCTTTTGTGTGCTTCAGGTAGGGTCATGCTGTGGAAATCATGCTGCGGCTCTTCCTACCAGCCACAGAACTGTCATTTTTCACTGTTACTGCACTCCTGCACTGTAAAAGATGCATGTACCCCCTTCAGCCAGGCTCACCTTTATATAGTTGAAAAAGAGCCTGAAAACATCCTAAAAGTCAGTCCCTGGCTGCTCCTCTTTTAGAGGGTTCTGCTGCAGTAACTGGGACGTACCTTTACAGAGTTTAATATGATACAAAGTTGGCAAGATCAAACACTCAAAGTGGGGAAATTCCTTGGTTCTATTAACTTGGCTAAGTCTCCCAAGCTGTAAATTCAGAAATAAACCTTAATAAGCAGCACTTCTCTTTCTGGGGCACATTAACCATAACTTGATAAAACTTCCATATACAAGGGAAATAAAAACTATCCTAAATGTACTTCATTGCTTAATTGAAAGTGGAATTTGCTGAATTTTGGATGTTTGATCTTGACGGCATACAATTGCACTTGCGCTATTCTTTACATTGGATGTTTCAGAGTTTCATTTTTGCTCGAGAAAAGAAGCTAAGCTGAAAGTAAATGACCCATGCATGAGTTCTCTTGATTGTACCCATAGACCTTGTGAATCCTTTGAACCAAGAAGTCCATTTTGGGTGATCTGCAGGTGTAATGCATAAATGGCACTGGGTTATCCTCTGAGATTTGATGTGGTTTTTAAGACGGTCTTCATTTTAAGAATGGAAACTGCTTGTCTGTTGTGAGGAAATGATGGCAAACCCTAATTCCTAGATGGAAGTCTATGTGCCTAATGTTATTTTCTGTTATTTTAAAAATTCCAGACTCTGTAATCATGTAGTTTTAACTGAGTGCTGTAATTGTTTGGTTTACTGAGTAATTTGTATCACTGTAGCATCCTCACACAAAACTATGAGCGCACTCTGCGAACATTAATTAAACTCTATGATACCTCTGAGGTGGAGGCAAGCCCCGTTCTTGTTCCTCAAATTGGGGAAAGTGATGCACAGACAAATTGGTGGTGCAGTTCTTTGATACACACCTTTTACAACGTAGCTACCTGAAGATGATTCTGTTCTCTCTCTGCCCAATGATTCCTTCAGCTGTCCCAGTTCCAGTGTTGGCATAGTCTTATACTTAAGTAGGATTCATTCATAAACAATATGTATTTGTTTTCCTAATCTATGTCATTTTTGTGACTGGGGCACAGCCCCACATAGTGCTGAATTGGCATAATTTAAGGGAAAATAACATATGGGGACGGAGTCTCTTAAACCACTTCACCATAGGTTAATTTTAATTGTGCCATAAATGAATGGTATTGGATCCCACTGAAGGTAGCAACAAAACCTCTGTTGGTTTCATCATTATGGTTTTTGCCAGTCTTTGGCAAAGCCAAAAAGAGAAGCAGCGCTCTGGATGCTTACATGCAAAAAACCACCAATTTTTTCCCTTCATGAAAAAAATCCCCTTACTCTGGCCATAGTGTGCAGCTTGCTGACTTGCTTGTATACTAAAAACATAAAAAGTAAAAATTCTCTAGTTGGAAAAAATACTTCTTTTTAATCTGAGAATTAAATCACTGATCATGGGCTACTAAATCACAGATTATTAAATCACTAATCACAGATATTAAATTATGTCATGTCCTAAACAAAGGAAGTAACACCAAGTTTATATTAAGAAAATGAGATGTCAAAAGGCCATATCAGTGTGATGATAAGGTTTAAGATTTTCAGTCATGCACAAGACAGCAGATTCAGTGTTAGCCTTAATTTTGTACCTGTGCATCTATATGTCATCACAGAGTTCCTCAATATATCTTTTATGCTTTTCAAGCTGTTTTGACACCCTTGCAAAAAGAGACTGGTTTAATGCATTTCTTTCACTGCATCTTAGAGCCATGAGGATATTCTTCCCTGGCTCATCTTTTCTCTGCAAATGGGTTTGCTTACTATAATGATGGGAAATAATTGTCTCTCTGAATTAGAGTAATTTCTTTCTGCAGTGCTCATCACAGAACCTACTACATCAGGCTGCAATTTAAACAGGATTTTCTTATCCCTCCTTTCACATGTGGGAAACTGAGACTAAAGCCAAATGTTTTTTGCAAGTGACCACCCTGAATTAACTCCGCCTGAGCACCAATAGCTCTAAATGAATTTCTGCAGGTTTCACCTTGTTTATTGTGGTATGAAGACTATCCTGCAAGAGCAGAATTCAAACTCTTTTTTTAAATTTTATTTTATTTTAAGGCTGACAGAGGATTATGGCTTTTACGTAATATCAAGCCAGGCATTTGAACCAGCAATTAAGTGAAGGTCTCTCTACATCCTTAATGGTACTTTTGTGCCAGGCAAGATGTTTAACAGAAGTCTTAAAAGTCAAGTGTGTGGCAAACAGTTTAATGTTGGGTTTTTTTCACTGTGCCTGTCTGCATAGCTGCATTTTTTTTCTTGAATTTACAGCTTCTGCCAATCCCGTACTTTTAAGAGGCAGTTTAGTTGATTTAGGAAGTGAATCAGTAGATTTAATGGACTACACTGATCTTACTTTAAACAGCTAACTTTCAATATCCTTTGGGCTATTTGAGACGAGCAGGAATAGTGGTATTGGTCTGATCTGATTACATTTCATTGTAGTCTCCAGTGAGTGACTGTTTAGTACACTTGAATTGGGAGAAAAAGCTTTTTTGCTTTTAGACTGCCAGTCCAGGTGGATTTCAATTTAGTAAAGCCTGGAAGTAGTTTACCATCTTTATGTGATGTCTCCATGAAGTTAGGTGGGCAGAGTCCATGTGGCTAAAAAGAAAAATAGAAATAAAATAAGAAATTAAAAAGACCCAACCAGTTTGAATGAAAGAGGTTGACTTCACCGAGGAGCAGAACTAGCCGCTTGCCTGAATTCTCACTGTACAGCTCAGGCAATCTGAAGGAGCTGTGTAACTTTGCAGCTTGTGCTGCACTTAATCAATAGAAGGACTGCCAGTTTGGTCTTATTCTCGGCACTAAGATTAATTTAAAATGTAGCTATGTATGCATCTTTGGCCTATATCTAATGTAGCCATTCTGGGGTGATACTGTTGTAAGAATTTTCATGTCAGTGACCAAGCGAAAAGGTTAGGTTTTATTTAGTTGTATGTCAGGTATTGTTGTGGTTTAACCCCAGACAGCAACGAAGCACCACACGGAAGCTTGCTCACTCCCCCGCGGTGGGATGGGGGAGAGGATCCAAAGGGTAAAAGTGGGAAAACTCATGAGTTGAAATAAAGACAGTTTAATAGATAAAGCAAAGGCTGCACACACAAGCAAAGCAAAACAAGGAATTCATTCACCGCTTCCCACCGGCAGGTGGGTGTTCAGCCATCTCCAGGGAAGCAGGGCTCCATCACGCGTAATGGTTACTTGGGAAGGCAAATGCCATAACTCGCAAAGACACCCCCCCCCCCTTCCTCCTTCTTCCCCCAGCTTTATATGTTGAGCATGATGTCACATGGTATGGAATATCCCTTTGGTCAGTTGGGGTCCCAGCTGTGTCCCCTCCCAACTTCTTGTGCACCCCCAGCCTATTCACTGGTGGGGTGGTGTGAGAAGCAGAAGAGGCCTTGACTCTGTGTAAGCACTGCTCAGCAATAATGAAAACATCCCTTTATTATCAACACTGTTTTCATCACAAATCCAAAACATAGCTCCATACTAGCTACTATGAAGAAAATTAACTCAATCCCAGCCAAAACCAGCACAGGTAGATACATGTAAAAATAGCTATACAGTAGGAAAACATTGCAGAACAGATTTTCGGGTCCCCTTTCACCAGTGATTCTCCTTCTTATGCTTATCCACATGCAACAGGAGTCCTCTAATCTTTCAAAACCTGATAACATCGGTTTAGAAAATTGAATTGTCTAATCATGCTGCCTTCTGATGACTGAACATGTATCTGTCCTGTAAACTACTAATTTTTGCAGATACTGTCATGTGCCAGTAAGGAAGGTGCTTTCTTCTTGAATTGCAGAAAGGTATCAAACGCAATCTTTATACATAACACAAAATGTTAATGATCTCGCTAAATATAATGAGAATTAAAAATAACAATAGAGTCTATGTATTCATTAGAATCTTTAATTCTTTATATTTTAATTGAAAAAAAAAATTCTGTCAACAGATCTCATCTCTTCTGTAGTTTGAGGCAATTCCATTTACTGTACATAACCCTTGGGGTTTTTATTGTCAGTATATCACAGTGTGTTTTCCAGGTACCTTTATGCTTTTTATTGGAACCTGCCAAATACTTTCTTGTACTGGGTTGTTTAACTTGTTTTGAAATATGTTCTGTTTCGGACAAACCTCCTCTCTGAAAAACCTGTGTGAAATTTCAGGGACAGATTAATATGAACTTTGGTTAAAGATCCCCAGTATGCATGTCTCTTGATAGACTTCTTTATGTAGCCTATCTTTAGATACTACAAGTCTTGTTGTATGTATTTTAAATGTTGATCCTTTTTCAGTTGTGTGGTACATTTGTGCTTAATAAAATCATCATGCGTCCCTTCTGTTAAAGCACAAGGTTATTTTCAGTGTAGTTTCCTTGAAGCTTCCATTAGAATCAGATGTTAAATTCCAAATTTGCAATCAGAGTGGATAGTCACTGCTGTGTGGGATGATGGGTACCTTCCCCCCTTCTCCCTCCTTCTGTGTCAGCTCAGATCCCTTCCAGTTGAAATGAAGTACCAGCTAATCATAAGATGTATAAAGTAGCGAAGAAAATTCTTCAGAAAGACCTATGCCAACTCCACTATATAAAAAATTCAGGTGCTTCTACCTTGTGAAAGTCTGCTGTGTTCGTGCATGTGTTCTCATATATCTTTTGTTGAACGTTGCCTAATTTCTTTTGATATCTGACTAACCTCATTGCAATTTCCTCAACTGTAGAAGTGGCAGAAAACTTTTACATAATATGAACTAATAGCAGCAGGTCTGTTCTGTTCTAGCTGTTGAATTATTCTGCGACTTATTATTCAAGTCCCTCAAATCCCCGTATTTGCCATTTATTTGGATGATTGATGGCAGGCAAATTAGACCACAGGCTCAGGGCAGGGTTAAGTATTTTTTGGTGTATTTTTACAGCATTTACTGACACAAGGCTCTGATCACAAATCAGAGGTTTAAATCCCACTGCAGTATGTATCATTAATGGTATGCAGTATTGTCCTCTTCAGTAGCATGTAGAATAACCCAGTTTCTGGCAGTGGTGCAGACCCCCTCCTCAATCTCCTGCTGTCAGAGCTCCATTGTGTCTGATGTACCGTCCAGACTGCAGGCTGGTATGTGAGACTTGAGGTCTGTGTCTGCTGGGAAGGGACTTCCTTGTCTCTGCCAGTAGGGCTGTGAAGATGCAGGCTGTGAAGATATGTTTGCCGTCTTCAATTGCAGCACTTGGTAGGTGAGGTCAGGAGGGTGCCTGTTCTTCAATTTTGTGCACCTCTAAGGCTGGATAAATACTACAGTCATTGGCACTTCTGAGTGGGGATGATAGGAGCAGGCAAAGAGGTAATTAAAATCTACATAGTTTTTAAGTATGTAACAGTTTGGCCAGTTAGCGTATCTCGTGTTATGACTTCGTGAGAGACCTATCTGTGATGATTGGGTGCCATGAGAAACTAGGCAGCAGAAAACATCACGTAACTCTCTCATGCTAAAACTACATGCGTTGAAGGGGATTGCACTGTTACCGTAACAATTTGTGTTAGATAATTCATCTTTTCCAGTATGATTTATATCTGTGCTGACAGGATACTTCAGGTCACTAATTACTAATCTTCTGTTTGAGCTATACCAATGCTTATCACTCCTACTACTTCAGTACTTGGCAGACCTGCAGTTGAAGAACAGATCTGGAAAACACGGTGAGACAAGAAAGAAAAAGTGAATACAAGATATCTTCAGTCGTGTTCAGATGCTTCCTGTCCTACATGTTATTTTTCCTTTGATAAGCAGATGCAATAATGCCCACCGTAGTCATTTACGTAGCTATGTGGATAACTCCTAAGTTTTTTTTTTCCTTGTTGAACTTCTCTTGCAGGGTAGATGAAAGTTCATCAACGCAATAGTGATACTGAGTTTCTTTTGCAAAAATAAAACAACTTAGAATAATACATACTTTAAATCATGGGGCTGTCAAGGTGACACTGTTATTTTTGCTGTTTATCTGCAGAAGCTGGAAAAGTCTGACTTAGATAACTGGGAGAACATCAGAGGACCCAGTCTGTGGGAAGATTCCAGGACTGTTCAGAAGCAACGTCGGGAGGCTGCCCGTCTCAAGACAGAGTGACTGAGCAAGCCTACTTTGGTGCCTCTGCAAAAAAAAATGTCTCAGGCTGGACTTTTATTTTTTAATCCAGTGTTGGGAACAGACATGGGAGGGGGGGATTGCACTGAGCAATTCATGCCAGTGTATATATAAGTAACTGTGAGATCGATCCAAAAGGCACTGTATTATATGAAGCTCTTTGTTTGCATCCATTTGCACAGAGTTCCACAAGCTGTATATATGAATTCTCAATTAAAAAAATAGCTGATCATTCTACTGAGAATATCCCATTGTTTTTCAGTCTCTATTGTTCAAAACTGAGATGCTTCAGCAAGGAATAACATTTCTGGAGTCGCTTGTCAGCACCAGAAGTTGTTGTAATGAGAACAACAGTGCTGTCATCTAGATGTGTGTGACCGGATAAATGCTACTTCAGGGAGCTCCTGTATGACTTCAAGCTCTTAAGCTTGGAAGGGACTCCACAGGCATATGAGCTGTTCAGAACAGTGAGTCCATTTTTGGCTAAATAATATTCTTGTGTTTCATTTCCAGGAACTGGACTGTACAGCGGCATGTACAGAGTGTACATTGGTCAAATAACATTTGTTTAGCTGTGGTTAGACTTTTGTGATTAGTTTATTGATACCTTCGTGCAGGCAGGACCTTTGCACGGGAACTTCTCAGTTTAAGTTGGAAGAATTCTTCCTCACTAAGAGGTGTGCTGTTTCCCTGTGAGCAAGCATTGCAGCAGAATCTTCTTGAACCACTATATAGCTCATCTTACATGTATTATTACATGTATATTTGTGCTCATGCACAGAAGTTTTTAATTTTGATGAATTCTTCTGAAATGCTTGTCTCTTTATATTTGTCTTTTTTGTGCTAAATGTTTCTGTTTAGAGGAAACCATGCCAACATTCAGGACCCTTCTGCTGAGACAGTTCAATGAAGAATCATCTAGTCAATTTTTCAGTTGAAATGAAGCATTTGATAAGGTGTTACAACAGACTTGTAAAACTCCTCTTCAGGGGAATGGAGTAGTAGATCACAGATTAACAGTAGATTTTAGATTCAAAGCATTACACCTATATGTAAATCCTTTTGGAACTGTCTTTGGGAGAGGTGTGGTCTTATTCCTCTCTGCAAGATATGTCAAATGCAATTTAAATGTCCTTTTATTTAGGGTAGCTTCCTTGTCCTCATGTAAATCTTCCTTCAGCACTTACTTTCTTCAGTCTCTCAGTGATGAGGTCCAGTCTTTCTCTCAGGAAGAAGAATCAACACTGATTTTTAGAGAGTTGTAAAGCAATCCATAAAGCACTACATGAAATATCTTGTTCATGTTTTGCACACGTTTTCTTCTGATAGAGTTGCGAAGACCATCAGAAAGTGTTGCATGTTATCTGGAACAAGGTTGGAGCCATGTGTTTCCCTGTTCAGTATCATAGGACAACCAAGGGATCAGGCCCAGCCAGCATGTGTTCATGAAAGGCAGGTCCTGCTTGACCAACCTGATTTCCTTCTATGACCAGGTGACCCACCTAGTGGATGAGGGAAAGACTGTGGACATTGTCTACCTGGACTTTAGTAAAGCCTTTGACAGCATCTCCCACAGCATTCTCCTGGAGAAACTGGCGGCTCGAGGCTTAGACGGGTTTACTCTTCGCTGGGTGAGGAACTGGCTGGATGGCCGAGCCCAGAGGGTTGTGGTGAATGCCGTTCAATCCGGCTGGCGGCCGGTCACAAGCGGTGTTCCCCAGGGCTCGGTTCTGGGGCCGATCTTGTTTAATATCTTTATTGATGATCTGGATGAGGGGATCGAGTGCTCCCTCAGTAAGTTTGCAGATGACACCAAGTTGGGTGGGAGTGTTGATCTGCTGGAGGGTAGGAGGGCTCTGCAGAGGGATCTGGACAGGCTGGATCGATGGGCAGAGGTCAACTGTATGAGGTTTAATAAGGCCAAGTGCAGGGTCCTGTACTTTGGCCACAACAACCCCATGCAACGCTACAGGCTTGGGGAGGAGTGGCTGGAGAGCTGCCTGGCAGAAAAGGACCTGGGGGTGCTGGTTGACAGCCGGCTGAACATGAGCCGGCAGTGTGCCCAGGTGGCCAAGAAGGCCAACAGCGTCCTGGTTTGTATCCGAAATAGTGTGGCCAGCAGGAGCAGGGAAGTGATCGTGCCCCTGTACTCGGCACTGGTGAGGCTGCAGCTTGAATACTGTGTTCAGTTTTGGGCCCCTCACTACAGGAAGGGTGCTGAGGTGCTGGAGCATGTCCAGAGAAGGGCAACGAAGCTGGTGAGGGGTCTGGAGCACAAGTCTTATGAGGAGCGGCTGAGGGAACTGGGGTTGTTTAGTCTGGAGAAGAGGAGGCTGAGGGGAGACCTTACCGCTCTCTACAACTACCTGAAAGGGGGTTGTGGCGACGAGGGTGTTGGTCTCTTCTCCCAAGTAACTAGTGATAGGATGAGAGAAAATGGCCTCAAGTTGCTCCAGGGGAGGCTTAGATTGGATATTAGGAAAAATTTCTTTACTGAGAGAGTGGTCAAACATTGGAACAGGCTGCCCAGGGAGGTGGTGGAGTCGCCATCTCTGGAAGGGTTCAAAAAACGTGTGGATGTGGCGCTTCAGGGCATGGTGGCGCTGGATTAATGGTTGGACTTGATGATCTTGAAGGTCCCTTCCAACCTTAGTGATTCTGTGTGTGATATATATATTTGGTTCTAAATAAATATACTAGCAAATTAAACCAGCCAGGAGAGGAACAAGAGGAGCAATACAGGAGTGAGGTAATCATAAATGCTATAGGGAAACAACTGAAAAACTAGAATATGGAGGCATTAAGCTGTACTACACCTAGACAAGAAGGAAATTGGTTTAATTGTTTTGTCATTAGTTTTACTAAAAGATAAAACAACATTCTTTGGCAAATAAGCTATAAAATAGGACAAATAAAGAGTAATTAAAACTATGTACCTTGTTAAGCATTTTTTCAACTCTTAAATTCAAATTGTGGTGCAGTTCCACTGACAGCAGCAAGACTGATTGCTCAAAGGACATCGATGTATTGACTACACTGACAGAGTATTCTCTGAGTCAAGGCCCCTGCAGCATCACTGCTACTGTTACGGTATTAGCTGGACTACTGGAAATGTTTCTTTACATTCTCTGGTATAGACTCATCTTGTGTGGACTCTGCAAATTCACTGTGTCTCTTCCAGAGGATACACACCTTCCTTTTCCCACCCTTGACTGAAGGAGAGGGGAGGTTGCCATTGCTTTGCATATGTCAAGGCATGATCAGCTCCCAGTCTTGCAACGTTGGCTCACAACATGGACCAGCACTACTCCTGAAATACACGCTTAGCTTTCTAGGAACAACATGTGCAGGAAAAGCTACCCCTTCTGCCAGGAGGATATTTCTCTTTCATGAAGCCCTTAGGTTTATCAGTTTTCTTGAGGAACAAAACACTCACTGAAATATCCTATGTATTTTTAGTAATTTGATATCCCGCAAAGACTATTTTGGGAATGGTCATCTTATTTCAGCAGGTCTGGAAAGTAGTTGTAAATAATTACGTCTATTGAGAACACTTTATTTGTCAGAACTTAGGACCCAGTTTTAGTTGGTCACTTGCTGGTTGTGGGGTCCCCCCATAGCTCCCTTTTTTAGAGGCACTGAATTTCCTGTAGTTTCTGAGGGCATGTTTGTAACTACCTTTGAAGTGGCATCTCTGGAAAGTGATGGATTTATCTTAGCATCTCTGAGAAACACTGACATGCAGTTGGAAAACTTTCCAACTTGCCCTTCTCTTCAACTTCCCTTTTAAGAGATAGCCCATATGTATTGATAGTCAACTAAAAAAAATTCCCACTTTTTTTTTTCTGTTGACTCATTTATGGATTAAAAAAAAACCAACCTAACAATAACTTTTGGGAGGTGCATAAGAGTACTTTTCATAGAATCGGGAGAGCTATTTCAGCAATTTCTCTTTATTGCCATGCACTTGGTCAATGGCTTCATGTTTTATGCTGTGCTTTTCTTAGCCAGTGAATTGGAAATAATACTTACAAAAGGCATGTTGAGAGTCAATTAAAGTCTCTTAAGTTGTCGTGCATCCTGAAGTAGAAGGCACTCCAGAAATGTGGAGAATTACAGTTCACAATGCTAGCAAGAGAGGCAAACTTTGATTGGTTCAGGACTCATGCTTAGTTTGGCTGCTTATTTGAACTATCCTTTTGAAATCCGTGTCACAGCACTTCTGGTTATCTCTAAGGCATGTGAGAACAGCCTTGTTGAATTCCTGAATTGTTATTCTAAACATCAGTGACTGGGGGGGGGTCAGAGGTAATTAAATGCAATTGTCGGTCTGAGACACTGATTGACGTTTTTGCATCCTCTTTGGTAACTGGCACATACCAGTCTTAGGGGAAGGAAAACAAGGCTTTAGTGAGAGGTGTGAAGTTTTAAAGGGGTGAAAGACAGGACTGAAGAAGCCAGGTATTCTAGTCAGTGTTGCTGAAATTAGAAATAAGAGAAAGAAGTCTAGCTAGGTGTCTGTGTGTATGTAGACTGAAAAATCAGTTTCAAAATCCCTGTTTTTTCTGTAAAGGAGAGTGTTCATCTCTGAAAGAAACTGTGGCAAGGTTGGTCTCTGGGGTCTTCCATAACAAAAAAGCAGTAGGTCATAAACATGGAGGGAGTCTGGGGCACCTGTCTCCAGGGATAGGGAGTGCTCAGTGTAGCACCAGTGGGTGTCCAAGTGGATGGTTCCCAGAGGCAGCTATCTGCAGCCCAAAATGCTAACCAGATCTTTGTATGAGATCAGCCCTGTGGATCCTGCTTATTGAGTGTGTTTCTCCTATAGCACTTTGAATTTGCAAGTTCATGGATGACCCAAAATAGAAAATGCTCGTTATCTTAGTTCAGCTGTAACACAGATGAAGGAGAGGCTTATAGCAAAAGCTGTAGCTACTGTGATCCAAAAAAAGGTTTGAAGACCTGCTCAATAGCATAGCAGTTGAATTTCAAAGCTCCTAAAAACATCTGGATGAGCAGCTGGGTGTTAAAGACTTACAGAATCAAGATGGAGAGAACAATCTTGCCAATAGTGATCCTCCAAGGTTTTGAAAGTGGCTCCAGGTACCCAAAAAAGGTAGGTTATGTTGTAATGAGAGATGAGTGATGGGAGTTTTAGGCCAGAATATAGAATGCAGAAACTTCTGAAAAACAACTCAAACATACCCCCCATCAGCTGGGGACCAGTCCCAAAAAGCAGAGGGAGAAATCCATTTCTTCACAGAGAAACAGCAGCTTGGAGTGATTTAAATGTCAGTTGTTCATCAGATGTTTTACATGGACACTTTTTGTTTAACTGTATTGTGGAGGTGTATAGGTGAAACTTAAAACAATGGGTTTCACCTTCTGAAATAACTACATAGATCAAGTTTGTGATGATCTTGCATTTGCTCTGAGTTGCTGTGTTTGAATTTCCAGCACAAGTCCAGGACAAGTTTCATTTTTATATCTTGTGCTTTCCAGAGGCTTTTCTTTCTGTAAGAAATGGGGAAAGCCTAATATTGTCCTTTGCTACAAAACACAGAGAAGAAGGGAATGATCTGAAGTTGTAGGGAAAGCAGAATAACTATTTTTACATGAAGATGGTCACAGAATATTCCATAAACTTTTATGTTTAAAAAGGCTGGTTTTTGTTCTGTGTTTTCAGTGGAAAACCTCTTTTCATCCTTCAGTGGAATAAGGTTCACAAAAATATTTCCACTCTATTTTAGACTAGCTAACTAGAAGGTTTTAATGAAAGGAAGATAATTGCTCACTGTTAGGCCTTCTTTTCCTATGAAGACTTACATCCAGGCTCAGCCAAGGCACAAATAGTCTCTAGAACTTAGAAACAAAAACTCCATGCAGATGTTTTTCTTAAACTTTTCCTCAGCCCAGGAGACTAAAGCAGTCTTTCATACCACTGGAATCAGACTGACCATATTTTCTTGTTGAACATGTGCTTTAACTGCATGTTTAACTGTCTTGCTTGACACAGACAGGCAATTAAAATTTCACCTTCACCATCTCCGTGCTGCTTGGCAGGTGTGTTAAATTCAACCAAAGCAGCAGCCAGTAGTGCTGCAGAAAGGGCATGTAAAATATGGTTATACATTGCAAATGTGAAAAGTAGAGTATGTGTTGTAGTCACAGGTCATTTGTGAAACAAAACAAAAAAAACACACAAAAGCCAGAAATAAGGGAGTCCTGTGTATTGCCAGTGCCACTCTAGAAGAAATTCAGGTACCATACCTCGAGTCTGGCTTGGTGTGCTTCAGTTGATGGAAAAATGACCATATTTATTTAGCATGTCTTTTTCAAGGGGGTTGATGAGATCCGTGATGTTCAATGCCAACACCATTGTGCATGTTCAGTACCAAATCCATTATGGTATCAAGCTCAAGGAGGCCTGGTGGCTCCCAGGAGTATGGCTTAATCCCAGGCAGGATCAGCGGTTAAACGCATCTCTCTGCCCTACAAATCCATTCTTCTCTTTCTGTCCCGTCTTCCAGTGTTCTTCCTAAAAAGTATCATCTCAGTCTCTGAGCTGCTGTTTTCTAATGGAGCTGGCTGTAAAATGTCACCATCTTTTTTTAAAGTTCATTTTCTACCAAGAATTGAAGAATAGCGGTTTCTGAATTAATTTGAAGATGTCCTGTAAAGTGTAAGCTCAGAATCACAGAACCAGTATTATACCCCCTTAAGTATGGCACCCAGCATACAATGGGTCTCTTTTTATCTTTAGATACACAATGCTGTTCTCTCTATTTTATGTACAAAGGAAATTAAATGTACTTTTTTCTTTAAAAGATGAGATCTTTATCCATCACCAGATGTCAGTTCCTAATAATGTTGCCCAGAAAAGTGTTATCTGTGATTTAGTGGCTTTAGTGGACTATCTTTTGTTGAACAGAGGACAGCAGAATAAAATTTCAGCTTAATATAGCTCATTTCATACTCCTTCTGAATAAACAGAGGAAAAGAGGAGAGGAAAAGCAGAGAGTCTTGGGTTCCAGGCTCAAGTTTCTTCTCTTTTGCAATAGAGAGGGCATTTTAAGAAAGAAAAGGAAAGAAAATGAAAGTAGAAAAAAAGGAAATAAAATAAAAGAACAAATGTGGAAAGAAAAAGGTTTAGGGACAAAAATAGTAGTAGAAAACAAAGTGTTCTTTCTGACTGGTCCCTCTGGATAGAGTAGGAAGGAAAATTGTTTCTGTCTCAGGAAAAACTTTTTAGTTTAAAACATACTCAAGTCAGAATGAAAAGTCAAGTATAATATTTTGCAAGCTAGTGGTTTTAGAAATACTTTTATTTGGGTGAACTGCAATGTTTTAGTTTGCTTTTCATGTTTTTCCACTCTTGATTATTTTTCCTCAGGTAGCTTAACTCTGGAAATGAAAAACCACCACCAATCTTAAAAGCGTGTTTTTCACTTAAAAGACTGTCAGCACAAAATGTTTCAACAGTTTCCAAAATTTTTCACAAAAAGTGTTCTCAGTAAGAGTAAAGATCTATCAGAATAGATCTCTCTCAATGAACAGGCTGCAAAATGTCAATCAACCCAGTAGGTTGGTGGTAGGTTGACCCTGGCTGGACACCAGGTGCCCACCAAAGCCTCTCTGTCACTCACCGCCTCATCTGGACAGGATAGAAAAAATACAACAAAAGGCTCGTGGGTCGAGATAAGGGCAGGGAGAGATCACCCACAGGCAAAACAGACTCGACTTGGGGAAATTAGTTTAATTTATTACCAATCAAATTGGAGTAAGTAATGAGAAATAAAAAAACAAATCAGTACTCTTTAATATCTTCATCAGTGACGTAGACAGTGGGATCGAGTGCATCCTCAGCAAGTTTGCAGAAGACACCACGCTGAGTTGTGTGGATGACATGCCTGAGGGACAGGATGCCATCCAGAGGGACCTGGACAAGCTCAAGGAATGGGCCCATGTGAACCTCATGAGATTCAACAAGGCCAAGTGCAAGGTCCTGCACCTGGGTTGGGGCAACCCCCAGTATCAGTACTGGCTGGGGAATGAAGGGATTGAGAGCAGCCATGCCCAGAAGGACTTGGGGGTACTGGTGGAAGAAAGGCTGGACATGAGCCGGCAATATGTGCTCACAGCCCAGAAGGCCAACCATATCCTGGGCTGCATCAAAAGCAGCGTGGCCAGCAGGTCAAGGGAGGTGATTCTGCCCCTCTACTCTGCTCTGGTGAAACCCCACCTGGAGCACTGCATCCAGCTCTGGAGCCCTCAGCACAGGAAAGACATAGACCTGATGGAGAGGGTCCAGAGGAGGCCACAAAAATGATCAGAGGGTGGAACACCTCTCCTATGAGGACAGGCTGAGAGAGCTGGCGTTGTTCAGCCTGGAGAAGAGAAGACTCTGGGGAGGCCTTATTGCAGCCTTCCAGTACTTAAAGGGGGCTTTTAAGAAAGATGGGGACAGACTTTTTAGCAGAGCCTGTTGTGATAGGACAAGGGGTAAAGGTTTTAAAAAGATGGCAGAAATGATTTTTAAAAAAGGGTAGATTTTTGACTAGGTGTAAGGAAGAAGTTTTTGACAATGAGGGTGGTGAACCACTGGCACAGCTTGCCCAGAGAGGTGGTAGATGCCCCATCCCTGGAAACATTCCAGGTCAGGTTGGACGGGGCTCTGAGCAACCTGGTCTAGTTGAAGATGTCCCTGCTCATTGCAGGGGGATTGGACTAGATGACCTTTGAAGGTCCCTTCCAACCCAAACTATGATTCTGTGATTAAAAAAAAAAAAGATAATTGTAAAAGATCTTTTATCGGCTGTACCAGTCAGTTCCTTCGTTAATTGGTGATCCTGCTCTCTGACGAGAGTGTGACTGCACAACTCTGTGGCTGCGTACGCCAGCATTCTCCCCACCAGATGCGCACACCTGCATTTGGAAAGTTGCACGCTTGCCATTTAACAGAGGATTCTGCTCCTCAGTAACTCATAAGAAAAGACCTCTACCCCTTACTGCATCCAGTGTTCTGCTACCCCAGGTAATGACATTGTAACTTCTACATAAACTGATGAAGTTGGATCTAAAAACTAGTTCCCCTTCCTCCCTGCAGTCGCTAATACTACAACCTAAATTTATTTCTGTTTAGTTCATCTTAAATAATGTCATTTTTTTATTAGGTATTCAAACATCATGCTCATATGTCATAATATAATAAGAAGAAACCCAACATTTTTCCCAGTCTAAAAAAAAGCATTGCACCCATTCAAGTGCTAGGTCTAGGGTTTCCATCATTTTAAGTTACCTGTCTAGCAACAAATTGGCAATCAAAGACAGAAAGACTCCGGTCCTACTCATCTTCATATCATTTGAAGTGACTATAGTCCATCCAGTTTTGGAGTCATGTCTTGCCATTATTTGGCTACCCACCCCACTGCAGACGCTTTTTTGCCTTGCAAACGTCCTGACTGGGTTGTAGATGTGATTAAAGTTAAATGCATATTTTCAATACAAAAGTCTGAGATTGTATATTTCTTATAATAGGCCTTCTGAGCTGTGTGCTCCCTGTGAAGTGCAAACACCCTTATCGGTTGTGCTGGAATAATAGACAGCAAAATCGTATGTTTGATTTTTAACATCCATTAAAACAAGATGAACTTGAATGCAGTTTGATCAAATTTTTAAAAGTTCACCCTGGCCCTGATATGGGTTTTTTTTGTAAGGCTTAAAGGTGAATTATGACAGACAGTGTTTTGCAACTTGACTTAGGGAAGTTGTTGCAGAGGAACAACTATGAATATTCACAGTATGTTTCAGTTTAGCTAAAAACCTCTGTATTTTAAATAATCAGAAATTTAAATGTCTTAAACGCTTGTTTGAATGTCTGTTTTAGTGTATTTTCCATGACCAGCATAGAATATGTCCTTTTTTGTTAATTGGACTGAGGTTTCTAACTAACCCACATTATTCAGACTTTGCAAGAAAAAGCTGGATATGGGAACCTGTACTTTCTGTGGACAGACCCAGTTGGCTGGTCAGTGATTTTGAATATGAATAGGAGGAGGAGACCTTTATCTCTTATCTTTCATATATTCAAGAAAATTTCTTACCCCTGTAATGAATTATTCACAACAGAAATTAAAATTTGAGCAGTCTTTGTCCCTTGAAGCTACACAGGGATGTGCAGTGTTATCTGACAGGTCCATTTTTCTAACACATACTGCACATGATCTTAAAAGTGCAGATATAATTTCCTGACAAAGCCAGATTTGCACATTACTGCCTTAGATTAGCCTCACTAATTTGATAGTATCCTCTGCATGTATCCTGTCGTACATGGGTCTCCCAGTTATTTATCCCCGAGGTGTCTATTCCACGCCCCCCATCTTTGCTAGCAGTAGAAGGATGCACAGGATTTTCTACAGCTCCCTAAGGTTAAAAACATGAATATTTATTCTCCCTGAAAGGATATTTTCTTCAAATTTTCTGTTTTTTAAAAGTTCTGTTGCTGGAAAACACTATCCACTTAAACTGACACATATTCTGTACAATCTTTTTGCATTTCCCTTTCTGTGTGCTCAGGTAATTCCAAGACACTAGCAGGAGAACAGGTTTTAGTTCTCTTCTATGCTGTCTGTCTGCCCAGAGATGCTGTGATCCAGGAACTTGTGTGGCAGTTGACCAGAGTATTTCTATGCCTTGTTCTTTTGTCCTTGGAGAAGTTTCTTTTGCACTCAGAGGATTCACCACTCTCAGCTTTCTTTGCTTGAAGAGGTGAAGCAGAAAATCTGAAATTTGGAAAATACATAATACCTTAAGGTCTCTTGTGTGTTGCCATGTGACTGTTAAAGCTGTTTTTTAAAGAGGGTGCATTATATATCAAATACATATAGCTAGATACACACACACATATATTTAGACAGCCCCAACGACTGCATTCCCCTTTCTATGCACAGACAACGGAGAGCTGGAGCATAACGTCTCTTTGCAGTCGCTGCCTCTGAGGGATGAGGATGGTTGCCTTAGCAGGAGCTGGCTCTGTGCAGTGATTGCCTGCTGAGGTTACACAGAAGAGAATTCATTTTCCCACTGGCATACATGGTAGCTCCACAGAAGTCAAGTGTCTAGGCAAACCTTAACATCAAGGCACATGCAGACAGTGATCACCTCATTCAAAGGTAGATGTCTACCAAGGTGGGTGTTGAATTGTGCTCCACTGTTTCTTCCCTTCCACTGATCTTGGAAGGCACTTGGATGATGTTTTGATAACTTTGCCTTTGTAAGGCTAACTTTGGGTGAGCTGGATCCCAAGAAGTCTCCTCATTTAGTAAACAGTCAGGGGAACTCCACTTTTGGCTTTCATGGAAGTTAAGACAAAACCTTCAGATGGGTGCTTGCAAATCCAGTGAGGGCCTGTGTTCTCCTTCTAGTGCCCTCAAGCTTCTCTCCCTGAACCTTCTGGGACAGGGTTATGGGCTCTGAATGAGTCTGAAAATCAGGGCAGCTCTGATATTGCCATCATTTTTAAAATTTATTATTTCTTTCTCTTGAAAAGCTGCTGAGTTTCTTGACAGCTTAAATAAAGTATCTCAGTAAATCATTATCGTAGAATCATAGAATCATTATTGCAAAGATCAGTAAATATCTTACTCTGTCACACTGGTGCTTAGATAGAAATTGCAATCCCAGCATTGCTTACTACAGAGGTGATGTATCTATGCTACCTTTCTGAGGAGAGGAATCATGGCACGGGCAAGGCGAAGTCGTACTATAGACTTCCTTGGGCAGGACTGAATGCAGTCCCATCTGCTGGATGAAATGAGCTAAGGGAATACATCATTCCTGCTTCAAAAGCAAAGTTTTGCTTAGACCATCCTTCAGCCAAAGCTCATGTTGTATGAGCAAAAAGGTCAGAGGATCTATAGTCTCTTCCAAGTCAACAGGGAGCAATAAAAGATATTTTCTGCCATTAAAGATAACCTTGTATACAGCAAGGGCATGAGCAGCTTGTCAGCAAACTGGCCCAGTGAGACTACTTTATTGATGCTGCTTCAGCTTTCTTGTAACATGCAAAACAGCATAGTTATTACAGTAAGAGAACTGGCATAGACCTTTCAGGATTATGTATTAAGAGAGCAAGTCAAATACCATCTGTCTAACGTGATAAATTCTAAGTATTATTCCAAAGAGGTTTGCCTGAATCTCCTGCAGAGTGCATAGAGGCAGCTGCCAGTCGCTTTTATCCTCGGTCCCCTTCCCATTATCGCTTTGTGGCCTTTTGGCTAAGATCAAGCATAGTATCAGTTGAAGTCTTGACATGTCCTCTCTTTGGGGACTTTATCCTGCCCTGGCAGCAGGCTGGGCTCAGTGACTTCCTAGCTCTTATCCATCTGTAACTACTATCATTCCCGCTCTTTAAGAGACCTGGCAGCTTTTAGAAATCAAGGTCACTTCAACATTCCTTGCAAGTACAGCTGAGATGCATTGGCCTGAATTACTTCTGTTTCAAGGCAGGTGGGCTTCAGCTTCTAGAGTGCAGCTGGTGGGCTTGGTTCTGTTACATTGAAGGCCAACAAAAAATATTTATCTGTAATGGAAGATTTTTTTTTTTTTTTTTTTAGTTACTTTAGAGGAAATATAAGACCAAAATTTTCTGGAAGAAGACAATCACAGGTAAGTCCTCTGAGAGCTTTGCACCTCTGTATCAGTCAGGTCCTGGGATCAGGCAAAAAACATCTCTTGTATAGGAAGACCTTAAAATGCTGTGATGATGATACAGTGATAATATGTCTATATTTTTCTAGTTTTGGTAGTTGTAAACTTCCTAAATCCAAAGCTAAGTATCCACAAGAGACACTGTAATTGCTGGCCAGTTAGTACCTGAAGACCTTACCAAATCCTGGCTTTTATACACAGATCTATTAATTTGTGATGAAAAAGAGTATGTTGGGCAGTCAGAATGGGGGGAAGATGCTGATGTCCCAGATAAAAAAAAAAATCTTTGGATGCTCTTTGATTGGGGATTTTGCTGAGACACTGGGTTTTTTCATGCCCTGCCTTCCTGAGCTGTGACCTATCCTAACTACTGTGACAGGAGGTAGGTGCCTCTGTTAGAGCCTGTGATACAATGCAAGTGGTCTGTCCGTTCCTTCCCAGTTTATTTTTCATCCTGATGCAACTGCAGCCAGTCCAACCTCCACGTGAGTAGCTCTCCACTAGATTTTGGGCAGAGATCTGTGCACATTTTTCTGGCAAATTCTTTTCAGAGCAGTCCCTGGTTTGCTTTCTGTAGTGGACCTGCCTCAGGGATTATATGGAACAGTTGCATCAGTGTAATTACACAATGTGTGAGTTGGTGTTGTGCTTTATTGTTGTTTTTTTTTTTCCTAATTCACTTATGGAACAGGAAATCATATATATAATCTCTGGAAGAGACCATAAAATGATATAGTGGAACCTTGTGTATAAATAAAGGAATTCCACTCCAGCATTCCTACAGCAAACCCTGTAGCTACAGGATATCGTCCAGACTTTGTGCTGGGGGGGATTATTTACAAACTCCACCGTTGTCTCTGCAGCTACCCCTTATAGAGAAGATACATGGAGGATATTGTGAATTTGCCTTCCACCTAGGGAGGGTTGGCCAAGTACCCTCCAAAACCACTTCTGGGGCAGCACCAACCAGCTCTACATCCCTTGGCATAGAGGGGGATGTAGGAGACTTATGCTGCAGGAAACCTCTGTCTGGCTTCTGTGGGAAGGTAGCAATGTCTTCCAGAGTCTTAGTCTCCCTGCTGATTTTATCTCGAAGATCTGTCTGGTCTAATGACACGAGTTGTGGGAGGCCAGGTTTTGTTCACTGTCTCTTGCTGCTATTTTTGGGATTTGATTTTTCTATTTCGGTTGGCTGAGTGTAGAGGGAGCGTTGCTATGCCTTAGGGAATGCTGCAGTTAGATTCACTCAAAACAATCATGATTAATAATTATGACTGTTTTGTTACTAAAATAGGAAAAGGTAGAAATAAATAATAAGCCATGGTTACTTTGAAGGCAATCTCTGTCTCTCTCTGTGTCTCTTTGAAGAGCTTTGAACAGACCTGAGAGCATTTGGGCTACGCTTAGGGGACAGCAGAGCCCTCATTTCTGTGCGTGGCAGTGAGCCTTGCGCCATGTAAGTAATCCGATGAGTTCCCTGACAGAAGAACTGCATTTACCAGTTGGTGACTCTTGTTTGGTAAATCCCAGATAACTGCAGCAGCTGGGCAAAACTCTACTGTTCCAAAATAATTAGCAGAAGTAGTTGAATCAATAATGGCAGGGAAGCCACTGAAACAGCTGTCCTGAAACAAGTCAGCGAATAAACACTGAAAATTTTCAGTCCAAGTGAAATCTGTTTACTGAGGATGTCTTCTTTCTCCCTGTGAGTACGTGGCCTCAGGCCTGCGATGTCTAACAGAAGCTGTTACCACCTGAAATCGTACTTCATTATCCCATTAGAAGCTGAACTGGAGAAGCGTCACACTAGCTGCTGGCCCTGTTTGCCAGCCTCTCGCTCCTGCCGATGCCGCGCTTGGGGGATGTCGCTGCGTCAGGAAATAGGGCTGACCTGGGAGGCTGCTGCTTTGCACTGCTGGCTTTCTGCGGAGCCGCAGACGGGCCGGCGTAAGCAACGGCGGCGAGAGCGGGCACACCACCGGGAGCGGCGAGCCTCCGTGCGGGCACGGCAGGGCCCTGCTGCTTGCACAGGAGCCTAAAAACTGTTTCGGTTGGTCCAAGCACGTGTGAAAGTGTTTTTACGTTACAGTCATCTCCTAAAAAGTAATGAATTATCATATCCTGGAATCGAAACAGAAGGTCATCTTCCCTCTTAATTTTTCTGGAGAGGTAACTCATGTTTCTGAGTTTACTAAGGAACTGGCTTCCACATTCCCAAAGGAGTAATTCATTAGCCTTTAATACAAATTTTATACTTAAACGATCTCTGATCAGTAACCGGAACATAAAGTGAGCGTGTTGTTTTTGTACATAAAGATGTCCTCTTCATCCAGCCTCATTATGAAGTTGTTATATGAGGCTTGTGTGCTGCTACAAAACATCCACCTCAAAAGCGTTTTCTGATGTATAAATGTCTGATTTTAAGCAAATAAAAAATTTGGGGACAACAAGAGATGTGATTAAAATGCTTTCAGTCATCAATTTCTTCTACGAAATTTTGAAATGAAAATTTTGGAGTGCGTATTGAAAAAAGTATCTTTCAATAGTCCTGCACTTTTGTGTGTACAAATCGGAGGTATAAGGGCATTTTCTTCTGAAAGAACAATGAACAGCCAGTCCCTGAGTTTTGGGGTACTGACAATGATCCTGAGTAGAAATGTTTGTATTTTCTTGATTTTCCTAATGCACTCATGTTTCATAGAATCTGTTGCTTGAGGTAAAATTCTTCCTCTAACAACTGAGGTCTTGTACCAGACTAAAATGTGTCCTAGTTTTAAACAAAAACAACCATGTTACTGGTTTTTCTTCCCTTTTGATCCTCTGTTGTTGAGTTTTATTGCTTGCCATTTATAGCATTTACAAGTTGCAATTAAGGCTCCTATTTTGAATACCTAATACCTGAGCAGGAATTACCGTAACTTAGTATTTGGGTATGTCTTTCAAACCATAGCAGAAAAAGAAAATGTTTCAGATGTGAGGTGAAAGCATTTAAAGCTAGAGGAAGTTTACAGTGACCTAACATTATATGAATAAACTGTCATTTTATTAAATAATTTCCCATCAGTTTGAAAAGCTCCCTTGCATGAAGTCTGTCTGATATCATCCATAGGCCGATTTCTTTTTTTTTTCTTTTTTAGCAGAATTGCAAATACATTGAGCATTTGGAGAAAGAGAAGTTTAACATTTGTATAATTAACTCTTCGTTATCTAAAACATCTTCTTTTCACAAAGCCAGCTTAACATTTAAAATAGAGACTGACTGGACATTCATCTCTGGTCTGGAATGAGTATGGGAGCACCTGATCTATGCATCCATAAGCTGTGTCCCCTGGAAGGACAACTTACCCAGGCTGTGCACTGGTCCCCAGGCCCCTCTCTCCCCAGGGCCATCCAGGAGCAGCAGGCAGTTGGCAGGGCTTTCATGGTGCCCATCTACTAGGAGGCTTGTGTTTAGGGGGAGCATCTGGCTGCTGCAAGTGTGATGAACCCCAGCTCTGTGTGTTTGCAGTGTACTCGGTCTTACGGCAAGGAAGGGGCTCTGAGGACCTCAGAGAGTAGCTAAGGTGGCCAACAGCATCAGAAATTTGGGCGCTACTGGGCTAGACCTTTAATCATGGTGAAGGGCTGGCAGACTGAAGGACGATGTTGTAGTTTAACCCCAGCTGGCAGCTAAGCGCCACGCAGCTGCTCGCTCAGTCCCACCAGTGGGATGGGGGAGAGGATCCAAAGGGTAAAAGTGGGAAAACTCATGGGTTGAGATAAAGACAGCTTAATAGGTAAAGCAAAAGCTGCACACGCGAGCAAAGCAAAACAAGGAATTCATTCACCGCTTCCCACCGGCAGGCAGGCGTTCAGCCGTCTCCAGGGAAGCAGGGCTCCATCATGCTTAATGGTTACTTGGGAAGACAAATGCCAGAACTCCGAACGTCCCCCCCGCTTCCTCCTTTTTCCCCCAGCTTTATATGCTGAGCATGATGTCACATGGTATGGAATATCGCTTTGGTCAGCTGGGGTCAGCTGTCCCAGCTGTGTCCCCTCCCAGCTCCTTGGGGACCCACAGCCCACTCACTGGTGGGGTGGGGTGAGGAGCAGAAAAGGCCTTGATGATCTGTAAGCACTGGTCAGCAGCAGCTAAAACATCCCTGTGTTATCAACACTGTTTTCAGCACAAATCCAAAACAGAGCCCCATACTAGCTTCCATTTTACTATGAAGAAAATTAACTCTACCCCAGCCAAAACCAGCAGAGAAGGGCAGGAGAAAGCCCTCCCCCAGCCCAGCCCAAGAGAAGACAGCCTGTCTGACAGTCATCCAAAGAACTAGACTAGGCTGTAAGTTTGAGCCTTGGTTGTTAGTGCTGTGTAAAGGAAGGAGATAATGAAAGAAAGAAACGCTCTTGTGTTGTGTCCCCTCAACACTTTTCAGATTAAATTGCTGTTTGTTGGCTAACAGGAAGGCTGGAAATTCTGTTCCACCAGAGACGGGGGAGTGGAATGAAAGCCCATGTGTATTTTTAGCATCTCTTGTAATCATGTCACCTTTTGAAATGAAAGCATCAGTGCATTAGAGCAGAGGAAGTGGGGAGAGGACATGTTCTACCAAGAGAAATGTCATGCTCAAAGTGGATTGACTGAGTCACACGTTGACTGAGAGATACTCACACTGGCCAGGGCAGACCCATCTCCTCCCTGTTGCACGCTTCCTCCGCCTCCCAGCTCCTCAGTTTCATTTGGCTTCCTCTTTCATGCATCTCTGCTGGCTGTCTCCTCACGCATTTCTTCCCAGGTGATTCTACCCTCCAAGATATATCCAGCCAGAATAAAACCTGGCATGTGCAAGATGCTTTGGGATGTTCACCCAGAGTCCTCCCCAGAGGGTAGGCAGCCCTAGCGAGGAGACATCAGGTGCCTTAATGCAAGCTACTTAGCAATGCCTTTTTCTTTTATCTTTTTGCCTAAGAAGAAAGCAGATCTAACACAAGGAAGAGAGGAGGGCATCTGTCCAACAACGAACGTTTATTTGCTGTTCACCTTTGAAATGCCAATGAGCATTTGTGCTGTCTAGTTTGAACTGACTATTGGCCTTGCAGAAATTACTGATGCTGCTTTTGAAAGAAATCGTCCCTTACTTTCTAAGGAGGTAGAAAAGGTCTGTCACAGTCTCCCTCTGTAATCATGGATAAATCATGTCACTTCTCTGCTACATCCAGGAAGAGGGAATCATTCCCCTTTATTCCCACCCTTTGCCTAGCCTTCCAGGCTGGTAAGAAGGCAAAAACTAGTTTCTCTGCGTTTACACAGTACCCAGATCTGCCGCAGTGGATAAATTCCTCGGTGCTGTCGGCACGCAGTTCAAACCGTTCCAGGTCACTGGTAGCTGCTCACCCTGTGCCCCCGGCTCAGCCGCGGCAGGGGCACACAGGCACCACCCGGTTCGCGCGAGGCTTTCAGCACACTCTTCGGTGCTGAGTGGGATGTTTTCACCCCCGGCAGGTAAAGAAGCAGGAGAAATACAATTGCTTGAGGAGGGTTGATGTGCTGCACGCCAGGCCATTCGCTGCAGCTCTCTGTGCCTTGGTGAAGGTTCCAGCTGTGGTTCAGGTGACCTTCCTTGCCCCACAAGGTGGATGTCCAATTAGCACTGTATTCTTTTAAACAGGTCCTGTTGTCCAGGAGCCTCCTTTATGTGCCTGAGAAAGGTGGACAACCCTCACCTCTTTCCCTTCCTCCCTTCGCTTCTTCCCTTGAGCGTTGTGTTAAGTACATTCTCCGTTGCACCGGCACCAGCAGAAGTGTGATGCTTCTTCAGTGTGCCAAGATTTTGGTCTCATGTTTACACTACCTCCTGCTGCATGGCAGCCACCCGTAAGATTAATTAAGCCACGGTGCTGGCTTTCTCCTCTGTCTTGTGTACCTTAACTTGATACACAGCTTTGTGGCTTGACTGAAGGCAGAAATGGAAAACTTCACGCTAAGAGCATGAGGGCTGCCTCTGAGAGCAGCAAGTGAACACCAGCGGAGGAAGCTGACCTGGGCTAGAAGGCAGCCTGCCCAGCATTGCTCGCTGGTGAGCCATCCTGGCAGACGGGGAGGCGCAGAGGGGCTGGGGAGGCTGTAGGGCTGCCTGCCGCAGCGTGTGCATGGGGCCGGGCAGCCCCTGCTTCTGTCCCCCCATCTACCTTCCTTCTAGCGAAGGTGGGTTATTCTCATCCAGAGTTGCTCTCTCGGTGACTTGGGATTGACATACAAATTTGGGGCATGGCTTTGTGGTCCACGTGTGCGCACACCGGTACGGTACCTTGCTAAAGCATCCCCAGTGCCGCCCGAGTGAGGCCGCTCCAGCTCCCCAGCGAGGCTTGGCCAAGTTAGGGAGCAGCCCCGCATACACATAAGCATTTGCTTTAAGGGACTTACCCATCAGTTAAAGTGGAATTACATGCTTAACTTACTAAATTACTCTAGGCTTCACTTAAGTATGTAATTAAGAATTATGTACTCAAAGATAACCATTTGTAGGGCTGGGGCTTGACGTCCTGCTTCTAGTTCCCTAACAACATGGGCAAATTACTTCCTCTCTTGTTCTGCCCGGGTACTGTTTCCAGCTGCTGGGATCAAAGGATAACTGAGACAAGAGGAGACACAGCATACAGACCCATAGGAACACTTCATTGCTTTGAGAAGCCTTCTCAAAACATGGGAGCACTTCAGACATCCAAATATAGCTGGAGAAGCTTGTTTAAATGTAGCTCAGGGCCAAATCCTGGCTGTCCTTCAACCCCAAGACTTTCTTCAAGGGATCTTTCCCTCTGTGGGTATGTTGGGAAGGAGCAAGCCATGATCATTCTCAGCTGAGCTGCTGGTGGGGCTGTGTCCCAGAACCACCCCTGGGCCAAGGATTACTTGGTGTTCAGCAAGCTCAGCTTTGCAGACCAAAGCCCTCACGTACTTCCCTTGCCAGTGGTTTCTCCAAATTGCTAGCGGTGTCCTGGAGGGACAGCACTAGGGCAACACAAGCTGCCCTTCCCTTGTGCTTAAACCAGTATTGAAGGGTACGAACTGAGAGTGCTGACTGGCCACTGTGACCACAGCCTTCCACTGGAGACGCCCATCTGCAGAATGAGGCCAGGAAGATCATTTCCCTCAGATATCCAGACTGTTGCAGGCAGGGAGCCCCTGAGCAGGAACGGGCCTGAACCGATAACGGCAGCCAGTGATGCCCCACATCCATCAGCTCCTAGATGTTGGTGTCTCCCAAACAGTGCTTTGCAGAGGGAGAGGTCACCTTGCCCCCATGTGATTTTGGCAAGCTTTGGCATGACAGCAGCCAGAGGAAAGACGTATTGCCTCCTGAGGAAAGGAGTGCTGTGTGACTATCCTTTCTTGCCACCCCTCTCCTCTTTCTCATTATGCCTGCATGACCCATACTTGTAAAGATAGGGAATGCAGGTTAAGGAGCTAAAACCCATTTGGTGTTCATCTGATTTTTAAATACAAGAGGCAGGTTTGGGTGCAGTTTATCCTTTTCTTCTAGTGATTCACACTGCCTTTTGAGGCCCAATTTGCCAAAGCTCAGAGAAGGCAATTTCACTGTTTCATGTACCCTTTCTCTCTCTCTCTTTTTTTTTTTTTTTTTTAATAGCTCTGTTTGCTCTGTGCTCCTTTCTCCCTTGCCCAGACTGGGCCTGATCCTTTGTGGTACCTCTTGTACCATCATCTCCCACTTTGGGCCCAGCAGATGTTATTGCAGGTGGGGTGTGGTGGTAGGCTAGAACCACTGCATGGACTCACTCCCATGGGCAGCTCTTTGCCCGTGTTGCAGGGGCAGAAGGATGTGCAACTACCCAAGCAGAGCTGTAAGAGATGGAGTCTCATGCGCGCACTGGGCAAACAAACTGCAGGGGTCATTCAGGAATCCTCTCTTCTGATGTCAGCATCATCACAAGATTTTGGAATAGACTTGTACCTCTTCCAGGCTGTCTTCTTGCACAAGCCATGCTGTCTAAACACGTTGAGTAATCCCTGCCTCAGGCCCAAAAACCTCTGCTTGGAACAGAGCAGATCAGTTAAAAATATTAGATATTAATTTTAAAATCTTAAATTACTGAAAGCTAGCCATGTTCCAGAATGTGTTGTACCAGTGGCTGGTTGCTCCCACAACTCAACATTTGGGGCCTGACTTTATCCAGGTCTTGGCTCCTGCCAAACTTCACTTGTCTGTGCAGGTCCTTCCAGGTCTAAAATCCCACAGTGCCGCAAGAGCTGTCTCCTGATAGTGATTTCCTTTTATTTGCAGAAACATATCTCCCAGTGCAATTTGGATGTTGCATTCTTCAGCTGCTGTCCTAAAGTGGTGGCATGGTTATGGCTAACGAAATCTTTGCCGTGCTCCTCCAGACCATTTCATTTCCATGGTGGATGGAGTGAGTCTGGGTGGTTTGTGTAGTTTTGCAAAGATTTTCTTTGATCCTTGGGAGAAGATGAGCTGCGTTGTGGCTGGTAACACACCCTCGCTTTCTGCAGCAATGAGCTGTTCACGGTTTGTTTTCTCTCTAGTGAAGCACAAATCAACTTGGCCAATAATTTAATGGAGTCACCTAGTCGTATTTAAGGAGGATCGAACCACTTACCTGAAAAAATGCCTTCGGAGCAGGCGCTCGCTCCAGCCTGCACTGGAACTGAAGATCCGTGGCCTACAAAATGAGCGCTACCTTCAGTGCCCTTGGACTCATCTGGCTCTCGGAGGAAGCCTAAAAATGCTGTTTCCACTATTCAAACAGAGGATTGCCTGCCCACACTGAGTAATTTCCACTCTTTTTTCACTCCAGAGATCCCAGTGACAAACTCTGTGTCGCTTCAGTGTTATTGTTCAATTCATCCTGTGCACTCAATTCAGTTTTCCACAGCTTTTAGCAGCTCTGTTTGAACGCAGCTTCGTCCCACATCTCCTTCCTGTCTAACTCCTCTCTCTGGAATAAGCCAGGGAAAGATGGGGGGCTGTCGTTGAGGGAGAAGCAGCACGTTCCAAACTGCTGCCCATCAGGCAGTTGTTCGGCAGCTGAACCCTCTGCCGTAGCCATTTGTGGGGTTTTTTTTACAGAGGCACCTCCTTGTCTCTGATCTTCTGATAGCAAATGTCTCCTTTCATGTCCTACATCAAGGCTGCTGCTTTGGCCTCCTATCCCATTTGCTCCTCTTTTTAATGCTGTGCCAAGCGCATTAATGCCAGACAGCGCTGCCCTGGACCCCTTGGCGTCACTCCCAGTGCAAAGCCCTCCCTTCACCCACCTGGCCAGAGCTTTGCTGGACCGGCTCCTTCCTGGCCCCGTGTGCGAGCCGTGGCGGTGGCACCATCTGGACCGCGGTTGTGTATTGTCCTGTTCATTGTTCTTGGAGATCCGGAAGGATGGACTGACTTCTGGTCCAGCTGGCTCTGCTGTGTCCATCTCTGAATGCATCCTGCTGCCCTCTAGTGAGGAACGCCCACGGTCCAGGCCTGGCGTTTTGGACCAGATGGGGAAGGAAGAGATGGCCCACGGAGAGAAATACCTGCTGTATGCAGACAAGGGTGCGTTATCGGAGCCTGGCGATGAAGGACCTGCTGCCGACCACAGTGCCCAGCTCCTCTGGGAGCACATGCCTCCTCCTCCTCCTCCTCCTCCAGGCTTTGTGGGGTACTGGTCTGCTGCCTCCAATCCACCGGCTCACATGTAAGCTTTATCCTCCATCTAAATACGCTGCGAACCCATTGAAAATCAAGCGCAGGCTGACAGGGAGACAGGCAGGCAGGCTACAGAGGCAGCGGAGGAGACTTGGGGAAGGTGCAAGTTATCTGAGAGGTGATTGTAAACGAGGGATTTTCTTCCTGTTTATCCCGGCGTAGCTGCAGGCAAGCCAGTCGGATGGCTGCGTACGTACCGTGGTGTACCGGGATTTTGCTGAGGCGTTAGTATGAGCGTTGCTATAGAGAGGGAAAGGCTCCTCATCGCTCACCCCTCTAGTGCGCAGGAAGGGTTTACCCAACCGGACCGACGACCTGCCCCACACCGCTGATGCCCAAGTTAACAAGGCAAGGGAGGATGCGGTCACTCTGCTGGGGTGAGGCTGGTGAGGTGGTCCACAGTTTTTAAGGAAAGGCTGAGCTGCTGCTGCTGTTTTCTTTCTCCTGAGGCCTCAGGGTTTGTCTTATTGCTGAGGACAGGTAGGTGGAAAAGAGGCTGTGTCTTCCCCTGCTTCTCAGGAATTCTGGTAAAGCAGCTGCTGAGAAAATGCCTCAATTTCTGCCTAATCTACGGTTCTTTCCAGCTCCTCAGCTGCCTCTTTAGTCACTTTAAAAGCTGATAGGAGTTATTGATCTCATTTACCCTCTGTATATCTTGACTGATTCTCTGTTTGAAAACCAGAGTCTTGAGATGCAGAGGAAAAGCAAAGCTCATCTCACAGGCTGGAACAAAAATGGGCTTTAGCATATCTGAAATCTATAAGGCAGCTTTGTGTTTCCACGGCTTGTGCTGAAACACCAGGTCCCTGGCAGGGAGGGGACCGTGACCCACTTCTGTGCTGTGGAGAGGACGCTGGCCTCCTGGTCCTCTAGCGAGAACCTCTTTTGCTACCACCCTTGTGTGCATTTCTCCAGCTTACCTGAACTCACAGCTCTGGGGAATGGCAGCTCCTGCTCAGGAGGAAAGCTGCATCCAGCATTTTTGCCTCTGCCCAGAAAGCTCCTGCCCTCTAGGGCAGGTCCTGATGGTCCTAGCTGAGGTGTAAGACAGGCCTAACTCTTCATTTCCAGTCAATGTTGCTCAAGCTTCCCTCGGAGCTGCAGCTCTCATTTTAGGTCTTACAAGCGGGCTTGATGGTCAGTCCTAAAAGCAGTGAGGGGAAAGCTCAGTAAACAATGTAGTTGACTCTAACCCTAGGAGCAGTGAGAGCCATCTTTCCAACAGCAGTGCTCAACAGTAAGATAAGCTTCAGATGACCCACCTGCAGGAAAGAGGAAAAAAAAAAGAAAAAAACCCCCACCTTAATTCTGGACACTTCTTGACCTACCCAGCCATGTTGTCCCCACTACCACCCATTGTCTGCGAGAGTGCAAGTTTTGCAAGGAAAATTACTGTGTGATTGTTAATAGTTAAATGCAATTTTGTTTATTGGATGTTTTAGAAAACATAAAGAACAGCTAAGTGCACAGACAGACTGTTGCATCCAAATGATTTACTGCTTTCCCTTTTATAGCTCTTGATTACATCAGGCTGCTGCATCAATAGCTTGTCTGTTACAGTCCAGCCTGATAGGTTAGCAAGGCAAGGAATATTATTGCTGGGTGCTTTTCCAGGTGGTATGGCAATTAAAATAGCTTTCCAGGGGGATGTAGTGCAGATCCCCCAAAGCTGGGAAGCGATTTAAACTCATGCACGTTCAGATGCTTGTCCAGCTCATACATTTAAAATAAAAATACGCTGTTTTCATAAAATATCCAGGGTGTTTTGCTTAGGGCTGGCTGTACTTGAGCGAAAACCTTGTCTGAGTATTTCGCTGCATCTGTCTTTGATCTAGGCTGCAATCTGAAAGTGCAAACAGCAAAGCAAGAGGCGAGTGAGGGCTGTAAGTCAGGGTCCAGACTCCAAAACCTCTAGGATATGAAGCTGTTTGAGTCCAGTTGAGAGGGAGGCACCTGTAGCAATGCCTTTCTCCAGAGTGGGATTCACAGGCTTAATCTCCTTCAAAATAGCAGCAGGGCAGGATCCAGGACTTAGTGCCCCAGTGCCACATCAGGGTTTGGCTTTGTACCTGCAAGTCTTGTGGTTCTTCTGGAAGAGTGCTCTCCTGCCTGCCTAACAGCTGAGGAAGCGTGTGATGGGATTTGGCTTTGAGGACCCAGCAAAGCCCACAACAGGAACGAATTCTCAATGCCCTGACAGCTCCTGCAAGGTCAGATCCAAACCCAAAGGAGATTTTACCATGTATTAGAAAATCTACCCCTGCCCTGTTGTGGTCTCCCTCCCTTCTCCACCCCCTTCAGCAGGCAAACCAGCTTTTGCTGTAGGATGCAGAAGGCGGCAGAGTGAAGGTAACCAAGGTTGTGTGCTCAGCATGTTATCTCCACCATGGTGCAGAGCAGTTGGAGCAGGGAGGAAGGGAGAGGGGAAGGGGCTCTGCGCACTTTGAGAGAGCTTTCCTCACAGTGGACAGAAAAAGCGGGACTAGAAAAGCAAGTACTAGAACGGTTCATTGATGTCTTGGTGAAAGAGGCAATAGTTGTGACCTTAAGCCCCGGGCAACAAAGAATGGAGGAGGCAGGGACAGGAGAAGGAGGCTCCCTGGTGAAAACCATTTTCATCAACAGTTCAATTTCCTACTGTAGCCAGAGCTTGGGCCTCATTCATGTAAAGCTCTAAATCAGATAGATACACTTCATACTCCTGTTGTTTGGCTGCGCACTGGCCACGACGAGTGACGGCAGGAAATTGAACACAGGGTCACCTGTCCGCGGCTGCGGGGAATGCGATGGCATTAGCGATCCCACCAAGCGTCTCCTTCTGGTGGCTCCAGAACTCACTGAAATACAGTATAGAGCCTCAGATCCAATTTCCTGCTCTCCTTTATCCTGGATGTACATATCAGTCAGAGCGACGGCCTGTCATTATCAGGTGATCCATCATATTAAAACAAGGGGGAAGGAAAAAACACAGCAAAAAGGAAAATTAATGCTTTGCAGCCTTTGAAGCACTTCCCCTTTCATCCTAGCCCATAAAACTTTGATTTAGTTTTGTATCCTGGCTCAAGTGTTTCTGTCTGTTCCAGTGCTGATTTGCTCCGTCCAGTCTGGACACTGGGGGAAGCAAAGTAGTACCTGCACCCACGTGTGCTAACCTGGCCCACGCCAGCCTTCCCTTCTGGACAGGGTCGAGGCAGGTGCCTTGTGGGACTGTCGCTTCACCCGTGTTGGCTAACACCATCCCATGCCAGGGAAGCAGGAGAATTGTTGCTGCCCCAGGTAATTCCCTTCCCCACCTGCTTCACCAAATAATAAACAGAGTGTAAGGCAAAAGTGGCCAGTGACGTTCTGCCGGGCCGGCATGTGAAGGAGGAGTTCCTGCAGCGCACGAGGGGGATGCAGGCTGTGTCAGGAGGTGTCCATGCATACACTCTTCTCTTTGAGAGGCTGAAATGGTGCCAGTGGGACTGCGATAGCTTCCAGTCCAGTTCAAGGTCAGGAGCAAACCAACGACCCGTCTGTGATCTTGCCTTTGAGTAACAGACATCAACTCAGCAGCTGTCATTAAAGGTCTGTGATGCTCTGCGAGGGGGCTGGTGGCTGCGACATTCTGGACAGATTCCAAATTTCATTCTGCTTCTGCGAATTCCCCTTGGAAGGTGTTGGACGCAGCACGCTTCGCTTCCTGTCCTCCGTTGCTCTCCACTGCTTCTCCAGGCTCTCCAGCAACTCCTGTAGCATGGACTACACCGCTCACAGTCACGAAGTTCCAGCTAATTTCCATAGGATCAGGATTTGGCTTGGTCTCATCGTAATCTGTACTCTGCTAAAGTGACTGGAATCCCTCTGCATCTCCCCCCGTGCGCTGCAGTAACATTGGGCTTGTCAGGACCTCGTTACGCTTGTCTCTGTAAATGCATTGGGTGAGGGAGAGGTCCCACGGTGGCAGCTGTGGAGGGGGGTGAGGACGGATTTTCCTTAGGTTCTCCAACAGCCCAGAGAAGGCTGCCCAAAGTTCATGGGTTTGCATTTTCTGAATTGGTCCTGCAAGATGTGGAGACCCTTGACCTGGCTGAGAGCGGTGCAATGCTGGGGCAAGTTAAGACAGCGCCTGGAGGCCGCGTCTGGGTGCTCGATGCTCCACAGCCGGGGTGCCTGGGCTCAGACCTCTGCCCTCGCTGCTGCTGAGAGGCGCAAGAGCCTTTTTCAGGCAGCAGAGCCCTGAGGAAGTGTGGACGTGTCTTATTTACTGCGTGCTGGTGAGAAATCCATGAAGGGAACTTCTCCTGCTGAGCATCTCAGCATCCTGGGAGGTTTCTGTAGCAAGGACTGGCACTTGTCTGCATGTTTCCATCAAAGAAAATAGGTGACCTCGTTCGGAGTGTTTTGTCTTATCGCTTTCCCCAGTGGTACCTGGGGTAAGCGGGGAGACTCGGTAGCTGAGAATGAGCCCGCAGCTGCAATTGCATTCAGGAGAGAAGGGTTTCATGCCCCTACCTTCTGTGATGAAAATCGCAGTCATAAAATTAATCGCTGATTTCACACTTCCTGATACACTATGAAAATGATTAGACACAGCAGCAGCTGGGGGAAGTGATGGGACTCATTGAGGCTTTACTCCTTCTAATAATAACTTTGTTCTCTTTTATTTTTTTCCCATTTTTGAGCATGCATTCATTGTTTGTGGAAGCTGGCAAAGGACTTCTTAAAACCTCAATGCACCTACCAAACAAGTCCAACAAGGGAGCTGCTCTTGCAGCCTGGCCCCTGATGACGTGGCAGCAGCTCTCTGTCTCATGAAGGCAGTAAACCATGAAACCACCCATAAAGAAATGGCATCGAAAAAGTGTCTATGCAGAGGCTAGATAAAGGGTGTCTCCTGGTTCCTGTCTTTCTGAAGCATGACGAAATGAGCTTCACCTGACGGCTCTATTGCATGTTCTTGTTCCTGCACACCCTTACAGGGATGGGATTAAAACCCTTCCAGTACATGGAGGGGGAGCCATGCCCTTCACTTCCCCTGAGAGCCCACGGTGGATCTGGCAATGACCCACAGGCTCTGCCTGTGCCCTGTAGGACATGGAGCCATCCCTCCACTCTTCCTCCTCAGTAACAAGAAAGTACTTGAAGAGGCACTAGAAAGATGTTAAGTGGAATTCCATAGGGATATAACCATACTGAGTAAGTAAGGGCTCAATCCAATTCTAAATGCAGCTGAAAGCAGTGAGACGATGGCAGTGGGGACAGCAGCTGAAGGGGGAGCCCAGCAGTTCACAGCAGAACCACCTGAAAGGGAACCCAAGCACCGCAGGCCCCCCTGCTCTTGCAGTGTGAGCAGAAACACATGATCCTAGGGAAGGAGGCTGCTTTCATCATGCTGCCGCTCCTGGGATGCCATTGCCCTTGTCTAGTAAACGCTAACTTCTGTAACGAGCCACATAACGAGTCTGCTAAACCTTGGGGGGCTTGGCACTTAATCCGCATGGATGAAGCGTGCCGAGGGCCCTGTTGTGACTGCAGGGCTGGGTTCCTGAGGCAAGGAGGCTGTGTGGTCTGTCTTTGCCAGCAGGTACCTAACCGTGCTTATCTGGTGGTCCCTCCTGTAGCTGTGGGACCTGCTGGCCTACTGCAGGGAAATTTGGTAGCCAGTTCCCAAAATCTTAATTTCCCAGCTGTGAGAAATTAGGTAGATGGGGGGAAGAAGGAGAGGCTTGGGATGCCCAGGCTGAGGGAAGCACCCAGCACGTTGGGGCTCTACTGCAAGCCACTGAGTGCTGCTGCCTGGGTCTTGTCTGCCCAACCATGTTGAGTGACTTTGGGTCACTCCTGTCAAATGTGGTTCAGGTGGCTGGTGCAGCTGTAAACCTTGACAAATCTCCTACCGGCATGTGGAGATGAGTTGGTTGTTTTTTTTCCTACCTGGCATTTCTGCTCGTGGCCATTGGGGTAAGGTTGGTGTATTTGGTAAGCAAGGCTGTGAGCGGCCCTGTGTGGCTGGGATTCCTGGAGGTGGGAGGTATTGCTCTGTAGCTGCAAGATGGTCAGCAGCACAAAAATGAGTGTGAAAAGCCTCACAGACCAGAGGCTGTGCAAAATGGCCACAGCCTCCCTCTGCCAGGAGCACCAGGAGCGTGCTGAGAGCTGGAGATGGGCAGCCCAAGCCTCTCCAGGCTGAAGTGCTTCTGCTGTTCCGGGTGATTCCACCTATTAAGTCCAGAGCAAAACTCCTTCTGCACATTATGGGATGCAAATTAGTTATCATGGAGAGAAAAAGAGAGGTGTTCCAAGCTCACCGTTTACGTGATGTGTTGACAAAGAGCAACAGCTAAACCCACAGCAACAACATAGAGGGAGTCTTAAAGGAGGTGTGTGGTGAGAGGAGCAAGGGCGAGAGGCACAAGCGGGTGGGAGACAGTGTACAGAAAGGGGTAGAGGACAGGGCAGAGGCTGAATGTAGGACTGTGTACAAAGTACAGGACAAAATACATATTGTGTGTAAAAGAAACATCTTTTAGAAAGAAAATCCGGGCTATGAAAGACCTCCCTGCCTTTTGCGCACACGGCTGAGTATGCCTTTCTCCTCCACAAATTAACTTCCTTTCATCTGAATCCTTTTGACTGCTCTGAGGGTGGGATCCTGTTGTCTGAGCAATCCTGTGGGACTGCTTTGGGCTGTGACTGTGTGCCTAGGACAAGTGGGTTGGGTTCAGCAGGATCTAGGCGTATATAAGTCTATAGAATCATAGAATAGTCTGGATTGGAAGGGACCTTTAAAGGTGATCTAGTCCAACCCCCCTGCAATCAGCAGGGACATCTTCAACTAGATCAGGTTGCTCAGAGCCCCATCCAACCTGACCTGGAATGTTTCCAGGGATGGGGCATCTACCACCTCTCTGGGCAGCCTGTGCCAGGGCTTCACCACCCTCATGGTGGTGAAAAATTTCTTTCTTATGTTGCATGTGCCAATGCCCTTTTGTGGTTGTGCATTTTTTTAAAATATTGAAGCAAGGGATAATACTCTTGTCAACCCAACTTTTAGGAGAACCTGAATAAACTAATACTTTAAGGGATAACCAATGTTTTATCACCCACTTCGTCCAAAGACATGACACATATTAGAAGGACAGTTCAGCAAAATGACTACAGACTTAAAGTCAAGGCTTCAGTGCTGAGGGTGGTGGCAGAACTTGCGTGGAGTCCTGATGGCAGGCCTCTTCCCACGGAGAGTGTCTCTGCCCCTGTATCTCTGCAGAGCAGTCTGGGGTCAGACGCTGCACCAGGAGCGCTCATCCCATGTGTGCTTCCTGGGTCCTGCTGGACCCGGACAGAGGCCATGTGTATCCTGGAGATGGATGCGTATCTCCAGTCTCTCCATGCACAAGCCTCTCACTCCTTTAATTAAAGTCTTAACTTTCATTAACAGCCGGTGTTAATTTACTTTATAGTTCCTTTTTTTCCCCTGATTTCTATAAACCAGGATCAGGGTCTCCTGGAGGGAAGTACAGCTTTCTTCTAACTGCTCAGGGGGCAGAGGCAATCTGGCACTCTTCACTTTGTCCCAGATTTTTAAAGGAAGAGACACTATTGTATAGCAGATTTTTTTTTTTTAGTAGGTCTCAGCTGTTTCACTAAGAAAATTATTACATTTACCTTAGGGGAATAGTAAAACCTTATTCTATCTTTATCCAGCATTTATTGTTTTCCCCATTGGACTGTACTATCAAGGCCTGCAGTTGTGCTGTCTGGTAACATCCCCTGAGGTCGGGGGCCTTCAGCTCTGGCATCTTGCATGCTCAAAGCGGAGACAAACCATAGCGTGAAACCTTGTTTGCAGCCCCCGCAGAAATGGCCGTGAGGTTAAGGGCAGCCAGACCAGCATTTCCTGCCCATGAACTGAGCACCCACAACCCCGCGCCGGGCACCGCTAGTGTAGGCGGGTGGCTGCAGGGTGGCTGTGAGTCCACTGGCCACCTGGGCTGCAAAATGGGTGGGAGGGTTTGAATTGCTGGTGGTGTGGAAGACCCTTAGGAACTGGAAGCCAATACAGGGGGCAACAAGCTCCTGCTACCTATATGCTATCTGCAATATAACATAACCCTAACCATTTCTCATTACCAGTAGCAGCACCATTTAGCCTGCTAGCAGGCCCACTGGCCAGGGAGTGGCTTACCCAGAATTTGGAGGAAGAGGCACAGGATAAAGGGGGAAGAGTCTGAGAGAGGTATAAGAAAGCCAGCATGTGCGCGGCGCGTGGCTGAAGCACCAGCTGCTGCTCTAGAATCGCTGTGAATCCTCCTCTCCATGAAGCACTGGCTTAGTTTTAGAAATGTGGATTTTTTTCACGCTATCAGCCAGCATGTGGTGCAGGAAGCAGGAAAAAAAAAATCTTGATGCCAGTGTTTAACAGGGAAACCAGAGTGGTGGAGGTACAATTGATTTTTGTCTTTGTTCATTTCAAAATCAATGAAATATGAACTTTCCCCATTAATTTTTGGAATTCAAAATGATTTGGGGAAGCTGTTCAATAAATTGACAACCCTGGGAGCCAAATAATCTTCTAGGGCTTTGTAAGATACGTATGACAACCCACCGGAACGTGCTGATGTGCTTGCAGGCTTCTTGCCATGCTAATATCTGTTGTTGTCATCTGTCATGCCAAACCTCCTCCTCTGGGGCCAGGCTCCTTGGTCCTCAGTGGGAGTGGGAAGAGGAGCAGATGCAAGCCACTGCTGTAATCTGAGCCTCGTGTACTTGCTCTGCAGCTGAGAAAATGGGTGTCTTGCCAGCAGTGCTGGTGCTGGTTGCTAATTACTAGTCACTGCAGTTGAAAGGGACCTTCTGGATGTGCCCTTTGTCCTGGCACATCCCCTGATGCTGTAAGCAATAGAGTCCCATTGGTCCTTCCTGGGGAAAAAACCTATGTTATAAAACCCCTCCAAAAACATATAACCTAGTTTGTTACAGAGTCGCTATTAAGCTCTTGCCAAAAAGAAGGAAGGTCTCAAAGTTCCTCAACCTGAGAAGGTTCCCCGAGTGTTTGTCCTGAGCGAGTATGCCCCACCATAGATGTCCACTTTCTCTGCACCGTGCAGTGGTCAATCTGTGGATCAACACAGTTTCTGAAGCCAATGCTAAAATGGAAATCTGTGGAATTAATATGTGTCCTGGATTACCTCATGATCAAAATCTCGCTCTCCATTGTCAGATGGATTCTTTGGCAGATGTCACTTCTTATCAAAAGTTTTCAAGGGTTTGAGTTGCCCTGGACTCCCAGTGACTATCTGGTATCTTTAGTTAGGGTTTTTTGTGGTTTGTTTATTTTTTTTTTTCCCCTGGGGGTTTTTACACAGTGTCTGAATGCTGCGTTAAGTTCCTTTAGGTCCATGTTCCCTTACACTGAATAAATACCCTTGGGAAGCCCAGACCAGGACACGTTTGTGGTATGTCACCTACACATGGGCTTGTCTTTACCTTGCTCTGCACTCAGTTGCGATGGTGAAGATGATCGCTCAAAGAACTGCCCTTCCTTCTAAGCCAGACCTGAGGAACATGGCCTCTGACCCCAGATTAAACCTCCTGGCAAGCTTTGCAATGAGACTAGAGGATCTTATCACAACCTACACCTGTCACAGCCACATCTGTGGATCAGAGAGATTAAACCCGTATTTCACTCCTTCCTGATCGGTGCGCAAAGGATACACAAAGAATGAGCAATGCTTCATCTTGCCTTGTGCATCTGTGGCAGAAACCCATCTGCTAGCACCTGTGGAGGTATTGCCCACTGGTCACGGCAAGTGCCATGAAGAGAACATGGACTGTCCCAGGTGTTGCGTTGCTTGTCTGTTAAGATCTTGTGCACAGTTGAAGATGTGTGTGTAAAGCACAGTTTGGCTATCAGAGCTCTAGTCGTGTTTGCAAAACAGGATTTTATGGGGGAAAAATAAAGCCCAGAATTTTACATTTAAACTGGGTTCATTTGCTCTGTAATCACAGACAGCCTTGAAGCTGTCTCCTACATGATGGCTCCTTTCCTCTTTCCCCTAGGAAGTAATTTTCTCTCAGATTTAGAACTTCATTTCAAGGCTCTGCAGATGCACCATACTAATAAATGTCACATTATCCCATCTCTTCTGACACAAACGTGAGCAGGCACCTGATGAGGGAGGAAAAGCAAAGCTATGAAAAAATAGCCTGACACATAACCCAGGTTCACTGAGACCAAACCTTGAATGAGAGAAGGGGGCTGTGCCAGGCCCTTGGGTACAAACTTTGGGCGAGGAGCAGTCGGACTGCTTGTATTCAAGCACCAAGGGCAAACGTAGATAGTGTTTGTGGCTGTTCTTGGGTCATTAGTCCAAGGGCTGAAAGATCAGAGGAGGACAGCAAGATGATGGGAGCAAATCCTATGGCCTTGCTCAGCTAGAAATTTTCCAGGGAGGAGCCAAACCTGCAGCTTGTGATGTCTGCCATAATATAGCAGTAACAGGGCCACATCCGCCTGAAATTTTGGATGGCAAACTGTGTGAAATTCTTACCCATATGTGCTAAGTGCATAGCTGGTGGGTGAAAGGAAAGGAAATGGGTCCTTTCTGACTCGGCTGACATTCTCCCAGAGTTTCTTCTGGAATTTGTAGGACACTGGCAGGTTTTTATGGCAATAGATGACACCGGCCTGGCAGAGCAAGTCGATGCCTGTTACGCACGTTTTCTTTATCAACAGTGCTGCCATAGGCTACGTTCTGCTGTCAGCACCCTTACCATCAGCATGGTTGCCAGCAGAAGGCTGTAGCCATGGGATATCGAAGCCATGGATTAAGTTAGAAAAATCTTCTCCAGTCTTAGGTGGACAAGGAAAGGAAGAGCAAAGCCTACGTTTCTTGTTCCGCCACAAATCTCAAGAGCTTGGAAACAGATCTGAGAGCGAGATTAAGGTCCTGATTGCTCAGGGGTAAAGCGCCCAGCAGATGCCTTCCTCGTTCATGAGGGATGTTGCCTACCTGTGCTTTTGGTTTCAGGTGATCGTGGAGGAGTCCGGAGGGGACTGGGTTTTGCTTTACAAATTTTATGTTTTTTTGTTGCTGCACATTGTAATTATTAATTATACTTGTCATTCACAGAGGGAAAAGCTTTTATGCAAGAAATAGTGTGTGTTCCTTCAATATATTAGTATTTGATAATCTTCCAGTGGCTTTGGTTTAGGTGAGGTAACACTTAAAACAACAAGTGATCTTGGTATTCATTAAAAACTGACATTCAGGCTTGTTTAGTGAGATTGTGCTAAGCAGCCCAGGAGTTTGAAATCCCTGTGTTTTATTTGCTAAAGCTAACATAAACAAGAGGTTGTTGGTTTTTAAAATTTTTTTATAGTATTATTATGTAAAGGGTTTGGATGCTTTCATCCCAGGTTAGTACCTTGCAAGCATACCTTTAAAACTTAAGGAGATAAAACAAATGTCATATGGTCCCTCTTGTGATGAACAATTTCTGCCTCAACAGAGCAAGGTAAGACCAGGCCCGTATGGAAGTGAAGGAAAGAGGGAAATGCCTGGGAGCATTTCTTAAGCGTATTAGGCATGATTTTATGTACTGAGTTGAGGAGATGAGGTGAAATGAAACGTCTGTGTACAATAAAGAGCGCTATCTGTCTTAAGTTATTGTCAACTGTAAATTTGTGTGTCACCCCCAGGGCTGGTTTCCGCTGACAAGCAGTTTGTACCGCCGTCCCTCGACTCCAGACCCGCTCTCGCTGAGCCTTAAATACAAGCGGTTGTTTGGAACCGCCCGACGATGAGCCAGAGTTGGCAGAGTTCCCCCATGCCAGCCGGGGCAGTTTCCTTCCCTCGATGTTGGAGGGAACTGGAGAGCTGCCACCCTTGGGGTCTGTTCCCCTTGGCAGGGGTGCGAGGTTCGGAGGTGGCCGCCTGGAGACCAGGTAGCACTCGCTGGCACCAGGGTCCCTGCATCCACCCAGTCTTGGGTTTCCGCCATTGATGCTGCGCTGTTGATTTTACGTGTCGATGTTAATGAGGGCTCTTCCACAGCTCCGGTGAGACTGCTGGGCATTTTAACGCCTTGGCCCCCATGTGCCATGGGCCTGCGTGCCCCCAGCCACCGGGAAGCCCTTCCCCTCCCAGAAGCGTCATCCGTGCAGCCACGTGCAGGGCTGGCCAGCACCCTGAGCTCAGGCACCTCCGCTAAATCTCATCTTGTCCACTGGCCCACCTGCATCCCGTGCCACATTCCTACCTGGTACACTGCTTGGGTTATTTGGGGATAGCAGGAGCGGCAGGTAGCATTTGGGGAGATAAAGGGCTGAGCCTGGGCCCCATGGGATGTTCTGCAATCTTCTGTGCTGCCATCTTCTACTTCTTCATCCCACCTGGCAGCAACCGTGTCCCCTCACAGCCTCCCCCAGCTGCCCCTCTGACTCTGGGTTGCCATGCTCTGCTCTAACTAATCGCAGTAAGTAGCTGGACCGGAATGGGTAACTGCTCTTCCAGGTCTCTGGATCCTTTCTGTGCTGAGGTGTGGGGCCAGGGGCTGCCCTGCCAAGCCGTTACCAGCTGACATTCAGGGACTTGGTGGTCTACACTTCCCTGCAGGTAGGCCATGGCCCATCTGCAGCTTTCCGTACCCATTTTTAGCAGCATGAAGTAGATGCATCTATTTCACACATCACTCTCCCAGTAACTGTTTTGCTGCCCTTTCCCCTTCCCTCTTTGTACATCTCCTGCTGTGCCTGGTTGAGGTAAAAGCTGTCGCCCAGTGTAGGACTTGGGCTCAGGTTTCTTATGGCAGTTTACACAGCTGCTTTTGACGGGGACGGTTTGCACTTGTGCGTGCGTTCAAGTCTCCCTAGGAAGCTTCTGTTCCCTCATCACATCGTGGGGTAAGGTGAGACACGGGGGACGACGGAGTGGGGACAGCTTCTCCCCGGGGGATGAAACAGCCCATCCTTTGGCAGAACGTCCCCGTGTCAGGGATCGCTGCCTTAGAGTACATGCGCTTGCCGGTTCTTTAAATAAGCGAGAAGCCATGACAGGAGGTAAATGTCCTGGAGGCACACGTCTGCCCATAAATGCTGTGGCGAAAACAGAGGGGATCACAAGGAGAAACAAACCTGCGTGCAAACATCGTGACGTGTCTTGTGCAAGGCGTAAAGCTACTGTCCTGCTACACGGCCCTGGAAACCAGCCCCCAGTCATCTTCTGCCAAAGTCAAATAACAACTTTGGAGGCAACGTGTATTTTTTACCTTAAAACAACATGCTGTCTCACAACTTGTTATTTGACTTTGGTTTAAAAAAAACATGACTGGGTGGTTTCTGCAAGCACAAACCAAAGCATGCAGCTTCAAATGGGTACCAGGACCAACTCTGCCTGTGTAATTACATTGCCTATATTTAATCTCTCAGAAGCATTTGGCAGATGCTTTAAATTTCAGATATGCAATCAATATCTCCTGCTCTGAGGCTCAACTACCGTGTTCTTCGCCTCCCTTGCTTGAAATACACAAAGTCAAGTCAATATACTTGGAGGGTACAGGAGCGATCGCTGCTCAGTGAGTGTATTTCTATCTATATATACTCACGCAGATCTCTTAGAGGGGAGTGTGTGTGTGTGAGTGGGCGCACGCTACGTGCTTTTATTTATTTTGGAAAGGGTTTGCTCTGGTTTCGTCGTGCCTTGCTTGAAACGATCTCAAAATCCGCCCCCCCCGCCCCGGATTTCAGAAGAATAAATATGCATGGCTTGTAATTCTGTTGCAGCTCTCGCTCCCAGCTGATAGGGTGACGTGGTTTGGAGGCTCGCAGATTGGCTTTTTGATTTGGCTTCTTGCTGCAGTTGTGCAAACCTCGCTGGCTCCCAGGAGCCGGGCTCCGCGCTTTGCCGTGCACCGTAACGCTGGGAAGCCGGGACCGAGCCCCGACGGTGTGAGAGCGGGAGCGGGGGAAGCCCGGCAGATTCAGTGGCAAGCTGGGGTACATCCCATTTTCTCTTCCCCTCCTCTCTCGACCCCCATTCATCTCCGGCCTCCTCCCCCTTCGCCAGATCTCCCTTCCCTCCCCGAACTCCACCGCACGGAGCTGAAGATCAAGGCTGGTGGATTTATCAACGTTTTACCTCCACCCCCACCCCCTTTTCCAGATGCACCTCCCCGCTCGCCCTGACAGCTGCAAAAGAGAGCACAGGTTTTGTAGCCACCACGGCAACTCGGACTGACATGCAAAGGCGAACCCCCCCCGTACCCGCACACACCGTCGGTGAAGCACCGGGAGATGCGATGAGCTCCCTTTAGGAACCGGAAGGATTTGTACTGGGGAGCCGGCGGAGCCCCACCACCCCTCTCCAAAAAAAAAAAAAAAAAAAAAAGAGTCAGGAAAGGAGCCAGAAGGGGTAAGTAAGAGGGTGCTACCCCCTGCTCCCTAGGAGACGCAGGGCTGGCGGTCAAGTTCCCTGCTGCCGAGTGGGGCTTCACGCCTTGCATGCGAATGGCGGGGGGCGCCGGGGGGGCTCTTGGCCGGCTCCTCTGCCGGGCTGCCGGGCGGGGGAAGGGGATTTAACGTCGCCCAGGCGCTGGGAGCTCGCTTCAGTCCTGCTGGTTTCGCGTGTGTCTGTGTGGGTGTGTGTGCGTGTGCGAGTGTGTGTGCGTGTGCGCTGCGGGGGGAGGGCTCCGCACAGGGCGCGGAGCGGGCGCTGCGGGGTGGATGCGCGCCGGGGAGGGGGCGCCGGGCCGGGCCGGGCCGGGCGCTGCGGGGCCGGGGCCTGGCGGGGGATGGAGGGAGCGGCGGGAGCCGGCGGGGCGTGCGCGGCGGGGAGCAGCCCGAGCCCGCGGCACCGTGCGCGGCGGCCCCGGGATCCCTCCCGCCGCCGGCAGGGCGGGGGGGGAGGGCTCGGCGCGGCCCGCAGGGATGCCGGGGAGCCCGGGGCGGGCGCGGGGGGGGGCGGCTGTGCCCGGGGTTGCCAGGCGGGGGAAGTGCCTCTTATGCAGTGCTATAAATTTCCTTTTTATTTTTTAATTTTTTTTTTTTCCGCCGGGGGAGGCCGGACCGGGCCAGCCCCGGCCGCGGGGCGGGGGCGCCGGGGCCGCCGTCCCGGGCAGCTGTCGCGCTCCGTCCGCCGGAGCCGGCTTGTTTACCCCGGGTGTCAAATATAGCTGCTGCGCCAGGCGCTGCCCTAAATAGGGCACGGGGCCGCTTGCGGGGCCCCCGCAGCCCCCGGCTGTCAGGGGCAGAGAGGCGATACACACACGCATACGAGCTGACATAAATGTGGGGTAATGTCATACTCTTCCTCCCTCCCAGCCTTGCTTCAGGGATTTATTTTTTTCACCTGTGTCTGAAGTATCCATCACCCTGGGTGGGAGATGAAATCCTTGCAACTGTTTTGGGTTTTTAAAATTTTTTTTACTATTATTCTAAAACATGAGGCTATGGCTATTTCCTCCCCCCCCACCCCCACCCCCCAAGTGGAGCTGTAGTGTAATGGTTGGGTTCCTGGCTCCTCGGTTTGTTCCTGGGCTTGTTATGGGGATTTCACCCTAAAAATCTATTTTAGATCTAAGGCGAGACACTGGACGAACGATGGGGGTGTGAAGGGGTGCCTTATGCACATTCCCCCTCCCTGTGCATATATGTATACTCCTTTAATTCCTTGCATTTCTTTACAGAGCATTTTGTTGAGCTGTTTTTTATTTCTGGAGAGGACAGGGCTGGAAGACTTAGGTAACAGTCAGCGGCATCTTCCCGTTCAAGAGTGCTCATCCCATGCTCTCTGGGAGAATGGTGGGAGGGCCGGGAGAGCTGAGCTGATTTTGGGGGCCTGCTGAGACACCCTGAAGGTGCTCTGTAGTTTTGGTGCGGTGGGGAGAAGCATTGCTCCCCCATGGCACAAGCATTTCTAGGGAGTCCCTATTCCTGCTCCATCCACTGCTATTTACTGGCATTTGTTTGCCCTGATCATGGTTTACCTAAGAAAGTAAGTGGTGTTTGGTGCTTACGTTCAGGCTTCTGTGGTCAACTGGAACGAGACTTGTTTCCTGAGCAGAAGTAGTGATGTTAGAAAAGAGCACGTCCAGCCGCTGCTGAGGGCTGGCTGGGGAGGAGCGAGAGCAGCCTAGGAGCCCTCAGTTCTGCTGCGAGCATGCAACATGATGGCAGTCAAATCGGTTATCCCCCTATTGTAAATAAAAAGGTGCAATATCAGCCAGGGTGGGGAAGATGAGGAGTGAATGTGAATAGATAGAGAGCCCTAGATAAAAGGGGCTGGTCCAGCGGTCTTGTCCCCCCGTCGTCGTCCCCCCCTCGCCAAGCCAACCGTGAGTCCTGTTCTATTAAGTGGGTGGTTCAGGCATTTCCCAAATGCCTAGGGTATGACAGGTTGTGGTAATCCCACTGCTGAGGTCCTCTGTGAGAGCACTGGGAATGCAGGTGGGCTCCCAGTCTCTAGCAAGCCTCCAGCTGTGCTGCTGGGCACATCGTTTCATCTCCCTGGGTCTCATCTGTACCATTAATGATATTTTTCTACCTGCATGGTGATTTGGTGAGCATGTGGTCGCAATAACTAGCGGGTGACAAGGTGCAAGAGGGAAGGTGGATGTGTAGCCGTCCTAACGTGGCGCTTGGCCCTTCCAGAGAAATTGCCCCCTTCCTCTGCAAAGCTGCCACCTAAGGGGATGGTACCTGGGATTGCAGATGCCACCGCCGGGGGGATAGTCCTCTCCATCGCCCTGGGCAGTGCGGGAAGCGCGCTCTGCGCTGTCATGAACACCAGCACCCAGAACAAGAGAGCGCACGTGTTGCTGGATACTGAGCATGGCCTGGGTCACGCACCATGCTGTGCTCCGTAGGCTCTTGCTGGGATGATGTGAGAGCAGGAGCTGCCCTGTCCGACTGGGACCCCTTTGTCGTTGGGGCGCATGGGCAGTCATTCTGCGTGGCGCACCCGGGCTTGGCTGGCTTGTAGGAAGGGAAGAGGCACCCAGGGACGAACCCGGCCTCCCTGCTTCCTCTGCTGTCTTCTGGAGCTGGTGGGGCTGGAGTCAGATGAGGCAGGTCTGAGCGTGGCAGATCCTATGGTATTGCTGGTAGGATAGGAGAGGGTTTTTCTAAGGTCCTGGGCTGATCAGCTGCCACGGCATGCCTGATGCCCCACGCATCCCTCAGTTTCAGAGGGTCCTTCCTACGATAGGCATCCTCCATCCCCAACTGCCATAACGGAGCGTGTCAGCACTTTTATTAGAAACCAAGTTAAGATGTATTCCCGCCACCAGTATTTTCAAGTGAAGCACTATACAGATAAATGGTCTGTCTGTCAGGGTTTTGTTTGCTTGTTTTAAACAAACAGCATCAGTCTCCTCCCCTAAGCTTCCTCAATGACCAAGTGGTGTTGACAAATAGTTCCTTGTACTTTATTGCTATTGTTTCAGATGCCTTTCATGTGCTTCAACAGTTAAAAAGATGGCTTTGATTGCTGGCCGAATTTCTTTTTTTTTTTTTTTTAATCAGGTGGTAATATCTAATTCTGTATTTTTAAAAAACTGAAGGAAATTAAATTACACAGACAAAAAAAATCTTCTTAATATAGAAAAAAAAAATGTCTGAAGCCAGGAAATTGATAGTTGTGATGCTCCGTCTACCATCACCCACTGTGTTTAGGTATTGTGACATAGATTAATACTATTGTTGATTTAATGTTTAGATAATGGTAACTCCTAAAGGCATCAGCCCAGTTGGGGGCCCATGTTTCGAAGAGCCATACAGATGTCCAATAAATTACAGTCCCTGTCTTGAATTGTTTCATGCATTAAGAGATACATGAGATCACAAGCTGTTCTTGGGGCACCTATAAAGCACCTTCTGTAACTCTTCCTGCATTTGCTGATTTCAGCGATAAGAGGCTGTGGGGTTCGAAGGAAGCAGAAGACAAGCTGCTCTTGTCTCCGGAATGAAATCTGGAAACCACCTCGAGTCTCCTGCCGCTTGAGTGGGGAGCTGTGCTGCCTGGGGACCAAGGTGGTATAGACCGGAATTGGCTTCCCTCCTTCCCCTTTGCTTTAATGCTTTAAACCGCAAGCTCTGCTTGAGGGCCATCCTGGATGTGCGTGCGCAAAGTTCAGCACGGTGGCCTCCCAATCTTCCCTCTAGGCATTTCTGTCACAGGGTTTTGCAGGAGTGCTGAGACATCAGGCGGCAGGGATGCGTCACGCCATTCCGAAGGTGTCCCCCCTCATCTTGACAGTGTTGCAATGAGAAGACCCAGGTGCCGTGGTACAGCATTGTAAAGTAATTAGTTCACCCCATAAGACACGTTTCTAAACAAGTGATGATCATGCCCCCATGCTCCTTCAACTCTCAATTTTCTGGTAATTGTGTCTTTAAATCCGCTTGCTGGAGCCTTTGATCACACAGCTGAGCTGTCGTTGATGTCTCTGACAGTTGACATCATGGGAGAGAGGGCTCTTAACATTTGTTATGATAGCTTGTTTTCTAACTAAACACTCCAATGAGGATTTTCCATCATAATAAAACAGGGAGCTTTTCCAGAGCACTCGGATTTAGGGAGAAGCTTCTGTTTCCATTCAGCATCCCCATTCACTAGCAGATGATTTCAAGGCTGCAGAACTAGACTTGCTCTGTTTGCTGCCTTCCTTTACTCTGCTTTTTACCTAATAAGCCTCCTAACTCAGGACAGCAGCAGAGACAGCCAGGTCAAGAGCAATCAGAAATACTAAATATCCTATGCTGCTGGGCATGTTTTGCAACCAGGGAGGTGTCAAAGAGTTTTAGAAACTACAGACATAAGGGACTGCATTGCCACTGCTTTCGTCGTCACCCTCTCCTAGGCTGGTACTTGGAGGCTGTCTCAAAGCAAACAGCAGCACTCTCCAGCAGCAAAGCAGAACACGCTTTTAATCAAAAGAAACGTAGCGATGCAGGGATGTACCTGTGAGGGGGCACTTAGATCTGACTGCTGAGGTTGTGTTGAAGGTGACATGTCCAGGAGTGAACGGGAGCCTCCAGTGCTGACGCTGCAAGGCGCCCTGCCAGCGTGCCCATACGCTGCGTGCTGGTGAAAGCTGGTTTCCTTCCCCACGCGAGGGCAAAAGCAGGGAGAGGTAGAGCATGTCTGCACCTTGCTCTGCGGTCGGGCTGCAGCTCGCTCTGGATGTGTCCTAGCTCCCCTCAGTGTGAGTAGTGGTAGGAGAGAGTCTGTCGCCAGGGTCCAGTGAGACCCACCGCTGCCCCAGTGCCACAGCTCCCCGCACCCAAATCGGCGAAGGCAGCGCTGCCTCCGCCGTGCACTGCTGGCCCACCCTGGCTGGCGATGGGTGGGGACTCGGGGTAATGCTCTGTGTAAACAAGCCATCCTTTTGTCATCCTTACTGTTTGCTGTCAGGAAAATTTGGTTTGGGGCATTAAGGGATGGATGTCTTGGTTTACCACCTTGAGGTGGACCTTCCTTGGTGGGAAGTACGATCTTGATGTTGACCTTAAAGTTCACCTTAATAAGCACCTTTATCCTCTTCCATGGTTTTGGTTAGGACTGAACATGCATGTTGGTTGGGAAAAATGAAGGTGGAGATGTGTGTCTGCCTTTGCGTAGCAGGACAAGGCTGTAAAATGGTCCAGGAGGTGTTGCAGGATTCACTCCTGCAAGAGGTAAACCTGCCCGTGGCCGTGCAGCTGGTGCCCCTGCCACGCTTGTCATTTGTGCCTTGGTTTTTCCAGCCTTCCCACCCTGGCTGCTTGCTCCTGCTCCTGTCCCACCCCCAACAGGGCACTGGCACAGTGGCACGTGTGGCCAGGTGGTGGGCTCAGCTTGCTTTTCAGCCACATCGGTTCCTGGTCCTTATTCATGGCATAGCCATGCAGCTACGTCAACAAAAAAGGGAGAGCTAGTGCAGAGTGGGAATAAATGACCAGAGGTGGAAAATGTTCAGGTTGGCTTAAGAAGCCCTGCCTCCACTGGTAAAGCCGCTGCCTGAATTGCCTGCAGCGGTTAAGACTTGGACTTGGTTCAGCCTTGAAGTCTGCTCTTGATGAGATGGATAGTCCTGAATGCAGATTAGTTGCAAAGAACCTAAGAGTGATGGGGTCTGCAAAGCACTTCTTAAGCTATTAAGAGGCACAAGAATCAGCAGAAAAAAAAGACAAAATAATTTTTAATATGAAATCTTCCCAAGAACTTGCACAGGGGTTGATCCTGATTTAAAAAAAAAAAAATTTGGAGAGTCTAGACCAAGCTATTTCTCAGATGCAACATGCCAAACGGACTCAAGTTTCCCAAGAAGAGAATAAAATGAGAACTTCCTGTCTGCTCTCAATTCTTTCAAGTCCCTTGAAAGCTTCACACTAGCACTCATCACTTCATCAACAACAGTCTCTCCATGTTGAAGCCTCCAGACTGCATTCCCTGGCAGTGCAAATGGGAGCGGTGCCAACTGTTTTATTAGGTTTGCACCCACGAAACCCACTAGCAGGGAAGGACCTGGCTCCTTGTCCTCATGAGGCCACAGCGGGCTAAGTTTGTGCTGCTGCCCTGCCCTCGCTGAGGGTGCTGTGCTCAGCCAGTATGTGAGTCCTGGGGTTGCTGCCTGCCTCCAGGCTAATTGGGGGCCCCCCATGGGAGGACCTGAGGACCAGAGTGAGGTGGAGGTCTCAGTGTTGTCTTCAAAGTGCAAGGCAAGGTGGGTCTCTCTCTGCGTGCTTTTCCTTTGAGAAGGATCCCAATGAGGGGTAATGACGTGCTGCTGCTTTTGTTTTGGCAGCTCCCAGAGAAGAATGAGACTTTCAAAGCTTGGGTTGTAGAAGGCAAGCAGAGGGGATGCTGCTGGAGTTAGATGTGATGGGGTATTCTCCTGTCTGAGGATCTTGGACATGGGTGCACTTAGACATTGCCCTCACATAAATTACCACCTGCTCTCACTCTTTAAGCATCATTTTTTCCTTCCATTTTAACCTTCCAGAGTAGTTTCAGGTTCACTTCTTCCAGTAAGTGTTTCCTTTTCTCTAACTTAAATAATCCATCTCCCCAAAGCTGACCTGACAGATGTTTCCCCTGCAGTGACCCTGCACGCACAGCACACTTCATGAAACCCTGGCTTCCGTGAGGAAATGCAGCACCAGCAGTGACACTGCTGGTGTCCCAGCTAAAAATAAAGCCTGTCCCTCCTGGCAGTGTTGGGGTTTGCTTTTACATAGGTAGGCAGATTTACCCATTGGCTGCACCATGCTCTTGTGCCAGGCAGAAGGCGCAACTTAACCTTCAGAGCACGACGGAGCTGCCTGCCCTCCGGGGAATGGCACCGGCAGACTGAAGGTGAGGAGATGCTCAGCTGCGCTTGGTGCACCTATGTCACTCTCAAAAAACTGCTGGTTTGCCCGTTGCCTGCCTAGGTCCATCTCCTTGCTGCTTCAGGCATCCCAGTGAGTCACGACCACTCCTCCTTCCCCCAGCTCTGGCCTTTTCCCTCCTCTGCTTTTCCTTCTTAAATATATAGATTTCTTCATGATTCTCCAGTAACTGCCCCAACTCCTCACTTCCCGCAACAACTCCATGCCTTCTAGCTTCCCAGTCTTGTAACATGTTCAACCCCCCATTTACCCTCTGTGTGTAGCTTTCTGCCTGTTTCTCAGGACCATATGGGCTTGGCTGCTGGGACAAAGCAAGAGGTTGGCCCAGTCAGGAAGCAGATGCTCAGTTAAGAAGGGCTTTTCCAGCCTTCACTGTACACGCACATTAGCGAGTGTCACAAAAAACGGTAGGCAAGGGGTTGAAATACGCTCTGGAGCAAGAGGAGGGATGCATGCTGGCTGGTGAACCTATGGATATTTTGAGTATTTCCATGCACATCTAGTTTTCCTTTGAGCCTTCCAGTACTTATCTTAAGTTATTTCTTATGGTATTGAGTTCCACAGATTGCACAAATGCACAGCGTGGAATTAAAAAAGATTCCAGTGCTCACTAGATAAAATACCCTCAGTCTGGGAGCTTTCTGTTGGTGTTAGCCTCGGGCTTCTTTTGGCCTGGTTGACCAGCTCTATCCCTCTGACCAAAACTGATTTCCTGAAGAAGCTGAGGGAGGGGACATGGGAGTTGTGAAGGGGCTGAGAAACATGCTTGGTCATGCAGGATTCTAGAAACTTTATCTGCTTATGGTTGCAAAGAGACCACAAAGAGGTGGCAGGGCCATAATTTGCAAGTACCTACATGGGAGCCAACAGCTATTAGGCATGGCAGGCTGGATGTAATCACCTCGGACGAAAGGGTGGTAATCTCTTAAACGTCATGTTCTCACGCACTTCATGAAATGTGCACCAGTGCTTTGCTGACCAGTTGGCCAGCAGACGGGGCTCGGAAGGGGCTGCAGTACGTTGCTGCCTCTTGCTTGGCTGGTAGCTGGGTATGGGAAGGACCACAGGGGTTGCTGTGGGAGGAAGGGTCAGGGGAAGAGGCATGGAAGTGTTTGTGTGCGTGTCTGCAGGGAGAATGGGCAGAGCAAGGATTACTGCAGAGTGGAGGGTTGTTGGGATACAGAGCTCAAATTCATTGAAAACCCATTTTGTATTCGTTTGTCTGTTCATTGAGCTCCCCCAGCGAAATGGATTCATTTCAAGGCTTTGCTTGTCTGTGAAAGTGACCGTCCATTTGTCAAAGACCTTTTGTGCTTGTTGTTTTACCCATTGTTACTATTGCTTTACCCTGAACGAAATAGTAATGGTGGCTCTGCCCAGGGGAACGCTCTCCCCATCCCACTGCTCCTCATCCGCTGGTGTTTGGGGACGGTTGCTCCCGTTCTGAGCAAAGCAGGATTTTCCGTCAGTTGTGACAGGTTTCCCGGATGACAGGAGTTGCTGTCATCGGCGGTGGCAGGGAGGGCTGGGTACGGGGCACCGCCGCGGAAGTACGGCTGGGCAGGAGAGGCTTTCTGGGCCGAGGGAGCAGGGGACAGGGGCAGAGCATGGAGTAAGGCTGTGAAAAGAAGCTGGTCATTCTTGCCTTAGCTGTTGCTCAAGTCAGTCCTCCACTGAGAGGGACCCTGCAATTTTCTTGCCTTAGCCTTGTCTTAGGAGAGATCTGGACTTCAAAGCAAGCAGAGCGCATCTGTGTTCTAATCTTCTCTTTGCTGAAATGGATGGAAAGATAATTTCTGCAGTGCCTGAAGGGGACTCTGAGCTCCTCAGTAAGACTGATGGAGACGTAGGACTGCTAGCATCCACCACAGAGGCTGTTCCCCTCAGTGGCAGGATAGGGGCTGTCCTCTTTCTTTGCCTCAGTGGCTTCAATAGACCCTACAGCGGGTGGCTGCATAGGATGAGCACATTATCCAAGCACCTACATTAATCCAGTGACTCCTGTCGTTGTACCTCCAGGATGAGGCACTTCAGGATACTGATCCAAAGTGACACTGGGCACGTGGTGGAGAAGAGAGACTCCAGGCCTTGTTTGCTGGGGTCTGGGGTTGTGGGGGGAAAGGAGGATTTTCTCCTTCCCTTGTCTCTTTTCAGTGCATTTGGCTGATGTAGTCATCTCCCATGACTCAGCTGCTCCTGTTGGCAGGACTAGTTGTAGCATATCCGGGGCCAAGCATGGAGCACTGGGAGGAGGGAGGAACCAGGGCGGGATGGGCAGGAATACAGGTGGTATGGAGGAAGCTGGAAGAAGCCCCCAGCTGATGTGATGTGATGTGAGTTACAAAGAGGAACGAGATGAAGCTTTCCTTTTGGAGGTTTATGTTATATGAAATGTTGCCAAAGCTCCAAAGCTCCTCAGGCAGCTCTTCCAGTAGAATAAGCTGGCTCAGCTGACTTGGGATCATTGGTCCTATGCTGATTTACGCCAGAGAAAATCTGGTCCTAAGGACCCTCTCCCTCTTCTCTCTTGCCAGCCTTCAGCTGCAGACTTTGTGTAAAAGGAGGCTTTTGGAGGGGAGGGTCAAGGGAGGGAAGCCGGTAGTGCACTGAATACAATGAAAATGCTATTTCTTCCACTTTGGAGACAAACAGCAGCATGATTATAATGTATTTCACGAGGAAATTCTGCTGATACACAATGCCCTGCATCCAGTTTTCAAACGTTCCTCACTAGTATCTAAGTTAAGACTTTCTGGCTGCTGGGAGCTGGGAGAGTATCATGGCAGGCATGTTAGAAACGGCGAGGGAGGGGCCTCGTCCTTTTCATGGTGCCTTGTTGTATGCACTGCTCCCAAGCTGTCATACACATATGGGCAATCTTGATTTTTTTTTAATCTTCTTGAAGGATCAAGTCGCGTATTTTCTTGCCTTAGCCCTGCGCCCTTTTGTGTGTGGGACCTGCCCAGTGCTCTTGGCATGAACCAAGAAATAAACTTCATGTCTGTCTTTGGAGAAGACAGCAGCAGCCTCTCATAGTCCTCTGTTTGATTTTCTGCAGGAATTTTAAATCATGTTTAGGTGTCCAGTGGAAAATCTGTGATTTCAATGGGGTCAAGGTGCCCAAGTGGGTTAAAGAGCTGCTCCACTAAGCTTCTAACTACTCTGCAAAATCTGGTCCTTTGCAACTCCCGCAGTGAAATATCTGAGGCACACTCAGCCCATGGCTGGGGTAGAGGAAGAAGTTAGTGCTGTTGTTAAGTGAGAGAGAAGATGGGGGTACTGAGGGTGACTAGCCCCAGACGGTACTTCTGACTACCTACCCTTGACAGGACAGAGTGGGGCAGGCAGCCAGGGAGGGCAGACCTGCAGCTGAAACACAGACTGCAAGGAAAAAGGTGAATAATCCTGTCTGGTAGTGCCGTAGTGAAGAATAAATCTCCACCTGTCTATGCCACAGAGATCAGAGTGGCCTATGGCTTTATACAGCCCACAAGGAAAGCCATCAGAGGGTGGGGGAGAAGAGGTGAAGGTGGGGCAGCAGATAGCCTGGAGACTGCTGCCGCGTACTGCAACTGCTGTCGCAGCTCAGCTTCCGCTGCTTGTTGCCCATGTCATCTCTGCAATTACCATATGGTAAATATGACTTGAGTCTCTAGCAAATAACAGAGCTAATATTAAGAGAGAATCTGTAAACAGCTAGTGCATAAATGAACAAAGAGCAATAAACAGCCTGGACTTATGAAGAATGAATTAATCATGGTAGATGCAAGGGTTTATTTTTTTTAAAGCAGTTGCAGAATTAGCAGCTGAAAAAACACCGAAGGATTAAGATATCTAACTTGTCAATAAGAGAGACGTGAGCAAATGTGTCAGTAAAGGGTGAGGGTGCTGTGTGAAATCTTATTTGATAACTGTATTCAAACGGGTGAATTTACAGGTTTTGGCACCTTCCAAGTCAAGTGGGAGGTATTTTGAGGATAACCCATAGCTCAGTGCAGTTTTCATGCCTCCTGCTGTGCTCGGATGGGCAGAAGCAGTGAGCGCGTTACAGAGTATTTCCCTCCTCTCAGCTGGAGACCTGACTTTCTGGTTGAAACTCTGGAAATCTCTGCTTTCCTTCCACGCATGCCAGTCAGCACGCTGCTCCTCACGCAAGTCCCCCCATGCTGGGGACACAGCAAACAGGCGGAGAGACCTTCGCAAGTGAGCAACCAACACAGCGAGCTTGTGTCTAGCAAGCTAGATTTAATCTTCGCTACGGTCCAGTACCTCATGGGGGCCTGTTGTACGGCAAGAGCTGAGGGGCGAGACTTCGCTGCCCAGGCTCGGCTTTGCCTGCTCCAGCAAGAGCAGATCTGCTGCTGGTTTTGGTGGGAACAGGCACCGTGGTATGATGCTCCCCCAGATACCCGGCTGCTTCTGACCGCCTCGAAGATGGAGAACCAAGAGGAGATCAAGATAAATGATTAAAGGGCAGCCTGGGCTAATTTATAAAGATTAAAATAAATTTGTGTGCTTTGGCCAAAGAATAGCTGTGGAGGAGAACAGCTATTTACAAGTATCTGAAGCATGTAAATCTCAGGCAGGGAGGAGAATGGTTGAGAGTGCTCCAAGGACAGGATAATGAGAACTAGCAGCATAAATTTTCTTAATTTCGTCCCTAAATATAAGGAAGACAGCTAAAACCTCCGAGATAAATTACATCATGGCATAGTCTCTATGGGAAGTTGTGGAAATGCCATCCCTTGGGTAATTTAAAACTGGGCTGGACAAAACGTTAGGAAATAATGTTCACAAGGGGAACAACACAGCGGCAGCCCCCGAGGCATGAACCAGACACCTCTTCTGGCTCTGGTCTGACTAATTCTGAAATTAGTGAAACCTGTGTTAATTGGGCTAGGTGAGGGCCTTTCCGAACTACCCCGTTTCTGTGCCCATCGCACAGAGGAGTGTAGAAGTCTTCAGTCTAGCATGATAAACGACAACCGCTTGTTCTCCGCTGCAGGGGTAAAGATGATTTCTGAAGTGTAGCCTTCTCCCTCCCCACCTCCCCTCCCTGTTTTCTACCCAGTCTCCCAGGGCCCCATTTGTGCTGCTTCTGCCTCTGTTCACTTTTAAAATACTTTCTTTCTCACTGAGCCAGGAATGAGCCCATCTGAATAGATTTGTGGAGGGCTTGTAATTTCTGTTGTCTGTGATGTGGCATTTTTGGTAAAAAAGTATTTTTTTCTTTATTCGGACAAAAAAATTTTTTTTTTCTCTTCCTTGGAGGAGAAGTTAAGAAAGAAACAGGCCCGTTTCCAGAGGCTCAGAGGAGCGTGTTCCCCAGCTGCCAGGGTTAGCACCCGGCGTGGCTGGCCAGTGGCTGCCCCAGGAGCCCACGAGCTGGCCAGGGAAGGGCTCCCTGCCTGGCTACTTGTTGCATCAAATCCAGCACATCACATGGTTTGGTTTGTTCGCCTCAAATGAGTGTTTTCTGTCAGAAAACTTGTATTTTTCTTAGCTAATTCTGGATCTAAAGAGGGTGAAATATGAGTACAACACCTTTTCCCCTCTTATTTACCACTTAGCCCGCCTCTGTGTACAAAAAACTACTGCCTCTGCAGCACAAGCGCACCGTTGACAACAAATCCTAGGGTCTTTAATTGTAGCTGTTGCAGATCTGTCACCAGAGTGCTGAAGAAATGTCACAGGTTGCTGCTGTCATCTTTCCTCTAGGATGCTGTGAGTCACTAGGTGATAAGTTGCACTCTGATGGTGGCACCTGAACCAGCAGTATAATATGCCCGTGAAGCAGGAGCAGTAAATAACACACCCTGTGTGCTGCCACGGGCAGTACATAAAATGTCTTTTACTGACAAGAAGTTTTCCTCACACTGCTGGAATAATATTTTTTTTCCCTTCTCCCCCCTCCCCAAATGGGCTTTGCTGCTCTTTATAAACCAGCAAGACAGCGAGCGATGACAACCAGTGCCTTGAAGGCTGCAGTAGAGGAGTCAGCGCCTGTTGCAACCCCACGCGTTGTTGGGTGGCTGCTCCGGGTTGTCTCCATCAGCTGCAGCCCGTGGAACAGGCAAGGGGGACACTGAGTGGGTGACCCAGTAACTCCACTTCTTCATTTCCCTCAGCCTCCTAAACCTCAAAGGAAGGACTTTCAGCCTCTTCACTGGGCCTTTCCTGTCATAGGCATAAAACCAAGGGCCTGAAGAAGGCATCTGAAAGTACCAGCCCTCAGTCTGGGGCCATTCAGACTGCAAAGAAAGGTGTTTCCAGACGTGCACTGGTATTCAAGCACCTAAGGGCTTTAGTTGTATTTTGAAATACCTCTAAATGCAATAAAAAGACTGATGTTTGAAGATCTGCCTCTAAGTGTGCAATGGAGGCTTCCCAGCGACGTCCAAAATGTCAGGACAGTGACTTTTTTGCCAAATGTGAGTGCGGTTGCCGCCAAAGCTCTACAGTGAGCTCCCCGTGCGGTTTGTACTGAGTGCCCTTGAGTGCACTGACACTGGATGCCTTTGTCACAAGCAGGCTTGGACTCCATACCTGCACTTTTTTTACTTTTCTACTGTGAGGGTGACTGAGCAGTGGCACAGGTTGCCAAGAGAGGTTATGGAGACTCCATCCTTCCTCCTTGACTGTTCTGTGGATATTCAAAAGCCAGCTGGATGTGGTCCTGGGCAACTGGCTCTAGGTGGTCCTGCCTGAGCAGGGAGGTCGGACCAGATGACCTCCAGAGGTCCCTTGTATCTCCCGTGTGAACTGGCCACTCGAAAGTACTATAAAACACCGTTCAGAAAAACAACAGTGAGGTTGTGTAATATCAATGAAAAGAAAAAAAGCCATCTATATGAGAGCAGATAATACTGCTTTTACGCAGGAGGATGGCCACTACTAATCTATATGTCAGCTTAAATACCAGGTTTTGTTTTCTGAATGTAAAAAAGGCTACAATTCTGGGGGAAAAAAATGAAAAGGGTAACGCTCGCTGTCCCTTAGCCTGAGGAATCTCAGACATACGGATGTGTATGGGGAATGGAAGAGGAAGCGCACCGCGGCTCCCAAGGAGGCTGTTCTAGCCCACACCATCAATAAGGACGGCTCTCAGGAGCATGGCTGTGGCTGCCCGCTGAAGGGTTTCCTTCAGTGTCTGCTTCCTCCTCCCTTACGTGTCTTGTGCACAGAGCATAAACTGCAGTTCCTATATCCATATATATCCATCTATCCTGTAGAGATATTTTTCAACTGGGGTGAGAGTGAGGATGTAAAATGCCTGGCCAGTCAAGTGCAGCCGGTGCGGTATTGGAAGGGGACAATTAAGTATAGGCATCTTTATGGGTTAGCTATTTATGTCACTGCTTCTCCAGGAGCATCACGGATACTAAAATAAAGGAAAACCCATCATGGACCAGTTCCTGGGGGCAAGTTGAGTGTTGGAGGTTGCTCTTAGCCATACACAGGCTTGTGCTCCATTTGCATCAGCCCCTGGGATCACTGAATGTAACTGCATCCCATCGCTGCAGCATTTCTAGAAGGAACTAGTAGGCTTGAGTTGTTATGTCAATTAACACCCATTTACCACGTGAGAATGGTAGGAACTACTCAAATTAGTAGAGACACCAGCTTCTAAATATTAGAAGACTTGCTACGAAAGCTGTTTTTTTTTATGATAGCTTTTTTCATGATCTTGAGAGAAAAAAAGGCTGCCTTTGACACATACTGAGGGGGTTATTCTGTAGGCAGCTAATTCTGGGTTTCGGCATGTTTACTGCGAAGTGCAAAGCAACAAGCACCTATGGCTTCCTGCCACAACTTTTCCATAGATCCAAACTGCAGGAATCTGTCACAGCCTAAGCATGAGTTACAGTGCTTTTTTTCCTCATAAAACCTAGCTGGTGTGGTAGTAGGGAGCTAAACTACCTATTGCTGTGCGATAACCTGTGTAAAGTCAGCTTGGGGTCCGTGGTTGTGCTCGTATCAGACAGGCACATGCCATTGGTGTGGTGGTTTAAGGCCAGGTCTGTGCTTGGAAATTTGCATTTGTCTGACAAAATGGACCTAATTATACAGCTCTGGCTTTTGGCTTGCAGGTAAATTCTGGGTACTCTTGTAGCAATGAGCAAAGGGTTCAATAGTGTTTGAATGGAGGTGATTGAAAAATATCACTATCACTAAGGTTGGAAAGGACCTTCAAGATCATCAAGTCCAACCATTAATCCAGCACTACCATGTCCCCTAAACCATGTCCTGAAGCGCCACATCCACACGTTTTTTGAACCCTTCCAGAGATGGCGACTCCACCACCTCCCTGGGCAGCCTGTTCCAATGCTTTGACCACCCTCTCAGTGAAGAAATTTTTCCTAATATCCAATCTAAACCTCCCCTGGCGTAACTTGAGGCCATTTCCTCTCATCCTATCGCTGGTTACTTGGGAGAAGAGACCAACATCCTCGTCGCCACAACCCCCTTTCAGGTAGTTGTAGAGAGCGATAAGGTCTCCCCTCAGCCTCCTGTTCTCCAGACTGAACAACCCCAGTTCCCTCAGCTGCTCCCCATAAGACTTGTTCTCCAGACCCCTCACCAGCTTTGTTGCCCTTCTTTGGACACGCTCCAGCACCTCAGCATCCTTCTTGTAGTGAGGGGCCCAAAACTGAACACAGTATTCGAGGTGCGGCCTCACCAGTGCCGAGTACAGGGGCACAATCACTTCCCTGCTCCTGCTGGCCACACTATTTCGGTTACATGCCAGGACGCTGTTGGCCTTCTTGGCCACCTGGGCACACTGATGGCTCATATTCAGCCGGCTGTCAACCAGCACCCCCAGGTCCTTTTCTGCCGGGCAGCTCTCCAGCCACTCCTCCCCAAGCCTGTAGCATTGCATGGGGTTGTTGTGGCCAAAGTGCAGGACCCTGCACTTGGCCTTATTAAACCTCATACAGTTGACCTCTGCCCATCGATCCAGCCTGTCCAGATCCCTCTGCAGAGCCCTCCTACCCTCCAGCAGATCAACACTCCCACCCAACTTGGTGTCATCTGCAAACTTACTGAGGGAGCACTCGATCTCCTCATCCAGGTCATCAATAAAGATATTGAACAAGACCGGCCCCAGAACCGAGCCCTGGGGAACACCGCTTGTGACCGGCTGCCAGCCGGATTCACCACAACTCTCTGGGCTCGGCCATCCAGCCAGTTCTTCACCCAGCAAAGAGTAAACCCGTCCAAGCCACGAGCCACCAGTTTCTCCAGGAGAATGCTGTGGGAGACGCTGTCAAAGGCTTTACTAAAGTCCAGGTAGACAACATCCACAGCCTTTCCCTCATCCACTAGGTGGGTCACCTGGTCATAGAAGGAGATCAGGTTGGTCAAGCAGGACATGCCTTTCATGAACCCATGCTGGCTGGGCCTGATTGCTTGGTTGTCCTGCAGGTGCCCTGTGAGCACTCTCAAGACCAACCGCTCCATGATCTTCCCCGGTACAGAGGTCAGGCTGACAGGCCTGTAGTTCCCAGGATCCTCCTTCCGGCCTTTCTTGTAGATGGGTGTCACATTGGCAAGCCTCCAGTCTTCTGGGACCTCCCCTGTTAACCAGGACTGCTGATAAATGATGGAGAGTGGCTTGGCAAGCTCCTCCGCCAGCTCTCTCGGTACTCTCGGGTGGATCCCATCAGGCCCCATAGACTTGTGGGTGTCCAGGTGGTTTAACATGTCATTAACTGCTTCCTCCTGGATTATGGGCGGGTTATTGTGCTCTCCGTCCCTGTCTTCCAGTTCAGGGGGCTGAATACCCTGCAGATACCTGGACTGGCTGTTAAAGACTGAGGCAAAGAAGGCATTAAGTACCTCAGCCTTGTCCTCGTCCTTGGAGACAATGTTCCCCGCCATATCCAGTAAGGGATGGAGATTCTCCTTGCCTCTCTTTTTGTTGTTAATATATTTGTAGAAGCATTTTTTTATTATCCTTTACAACTGTGGCCAGGCTGAGCTCTAGCTGGGCTTTTGCCTTTCTAATTTTGTCCCTGCTTGACCTAACGAGATCCTTGTACTCTTCATGAGTTGTCTGCCCCTTCTTCCAGAGGTGATAAACTCTCCTTTTTCCCTGAGTCCCAGCAAAAGCTCCCTGTTCAGCCAGGCTGGTTGCCTTCCCCACCAGCTCTTCTTATGGCACATGGGGACAGTCTGCTCCTGCGCCTTTAAGATTTGCTTCTTGAAGAATGTCCAGCCTTCCTGGACCCCTTTGTCCTTCAAGACTGTCTCCCAAGGGACTCTCTCAATCAGTGACCTGAACAGGCCAAAGTCTGCCCTCCGGAAGTCCATGGTAGCAGTTTTGCTGACCCCTCTCCTTACTTCACTCACAATTGAGAATTCTGTCATGTCGTGGTCGCTAAGCCCAAGACAGCCTCCAACCACCACATCTCTCACCAGTCCTTCTGTATGTAAACAGCAGGTTCAGCAAGGCACCTCCCCTGGTGGGCTCACTCACTAGCTGTGTCAGGAAGTTCTCCTCCACACACTCCAGGAACCTCCTAAACTGTTTCCTCTCTGCCATGTTATACTTCCAGCAGATGTCCAGTAGATTGAAGTCCCCCACAAGAACAAGGGCCAGCAAATGCGAGACTTCTGCCAGTCGCTTATAGAATGTCTCATCTGCCTCTGTCCTGGTTGGGTGGTCTGTAGCAGACTGCCAGCAGGATATCTGCCTCATTGGCCTTCCCCCTCATCCTTACCCATAAGCACTCGACTTGGTCTTCACAATCGTTGATTTCTATGCAATCAAAACTCTCCCTAACATACAGAGCCACCCCACCACCTCTCCTTCCTTGCTTCTCCCTTCTGAAGAGCTGATAGCCATCCATTGCAACACTCCAGTCATGAGAAGCATCCCACCATGTTTCTGTGATGGCAACTACATCATAGCTGTCCCGCTGCACAGTGGCTTCCAGCTCCTCCTGTTTGGTGCCCATCCTGCGTGCATTGGTGTAGATGCACCTGAGCTGGGCTATTGATTTCAACTCTGGCATGCCACCCCTAGGCTCATCTCTAGTGAGCCCGGTTTTATCCCCTTCCCCCCTTCAAATCTAGTTTAAAGCTCTCTCGATGAGGCCTGCCAGCTCATGAGCAAGAATCCTTTTGCCCCTTGGAGTCAGTTGCACTCCATCTGCTGCGACGAGGCCCGGTGCTGTGTAAACCGCCCCGTGGTCAAAAAACCCAAAATTCTGACGACGGCACCAGCCCCTGAGCCACGTGTTGATCAGATGTGCTTTCCTGTTCCTTTCAGCGTTCTTCCCTGTCACTGAAGGGATTGATGAAAACACTGCCTGTGCTCCCGCTCCATTGACCGGTCGCCCCAGTGCTCGCAAGTCCTTTTTGACTGCCTTTTTGGGCTTCTTAGTGCAACCTCGTCGCTGCCAACCTGCATGACCAACAGTGGGTAGTAATCAGTGGGCCGAACCAGACCAGGGAGTTTCCTGGTGACGTCTCTCACCTGGGCTCCGGGGAGGCAGCAGACTTCCCTGTGAGTTGGGTCTGGTCGACATATTGGGCCCTCTGTACCCCTCAGAAGGGAGTCGCCTACGACAATTACCCTCCTTTTTTTTAACAGAGGACGTCTTGATGCTTTGTTTTGTTTAAATACTTTGTTATGCTTTTATTTTGGGGGAAGGAGGAGTGTGAATTAGGTATAATACCTCTCCTGTTAAAACTCAGTTATTTGTGTTCTTTGGCAGAAAGGCGATCATTTCAATTTTAGCTGGTGCTTATAAAAAACAATATGGGCTCAATCAAAAAGCTTTTATGTGTTTTGGAGCTGAGGAATGTGAGGTCTTGTTATTAAGCTGAACTTTATTTCTGTCTCCTCCAGCTTTGGAGCAGGGCGATAAAATCACACTAATAGTAGCACTGTATCCACTCTGTTCGGGACAGATGCTTGTCGAGTAGACAAAACCCTTTATCTTGAGATGTCTCCATCTGGCCCGAGAGCAGCGCCCATGCCGGAACGGGGCTCACCCCACGCTCAGATCTAATCAGCAGCCTTTCCTGGCCAGTCTAGAGTCGGGGGAGGAAGGATATATGGCCACAGATGTACTCCGTGTCTGATTTATTTGGGGTGTGGGAGGGAGAGGGGAAGGAGAGCGAGGTGCCAGACAACCTAATCTTATTTGCAGGTCAGATCCAAAGGTTCTAGTTTTCACAAAGGTTTAAGGGGAATTTTACCTAAATAAGAAATGAATAGGGACTTAGAGGTTTGCCGCTGGTTTTGTGTTTACTGAGCAGTCATCTTGGGAACTTGGTATGTGGAGGTTACACGCTAGCAGCCGTTACTGTGTTATCCTGCCTCTTGATTTGATTTCTTGTTGTGAATGCTTCCTTTTGAAAGCATCCTTGCCATTAGAGTCACGTGAGCAGCCGTACAGAAAAAGCTGAATTATGAGGGATCAGTAGAGCTGTCCCAGCTTCCTACCTCTCTATAGGTCCAGAGCAGACAAACCATCAGTCCTCTGAAACTCAGCTATTATAAAAGACGTAAGGAGCTTGATAGTTGTCTAAAAGTCATTTTCTATTGCAGGTTTAATTGTGACAAGCATGGTCCATGCTACTTTCTGGACTGTCTCCAGCAGTATTTCAAGAACTGATCTTTTTATTTACGGGTTCTATTTATGGATTTGTGGATCACGTGGCCATTGTCAACTCTTGCAGAAGAAGGAGTTCCCCCTGCTAAAATAACTGTTTTGCATCTTCCCAGAGCATTGCTATTGAACACTAGCTCATCCTGTTGCATGGATGCTTTCAGCTTTTTGTCTCTCTTTTGCACTGATTGTATGCTTCGAACTTATCCTACCAGATAGGGGCCACTTCACTCCGTACCACTGCCCTTATTTGCATGTATTCAATGTGAAAGGAATCACAGAATCACAGAATCACTAGGTTGGAAAGGACCTTTAAGATCATCAAGTCCAACCATTAATCCAGAACCACCATGTCCCCTAAACCATGTCCTGAAGCGCCACATCCACACGTTTTTTGAACACTTCCAGGGATGGCGACTCCACCACCTCCCTGGGCAGCCTGTTCCAATGCCTGACCAAAGGAGTAGTAGGGCAGAGACCTGTGGGAGAAGATGATGTCTGATAGCAAAGAGGTAGCGGAAATCATGATCCTGATGGGATAAAGCCGAAGATCACCCCATACCAGCTGACTTTTCACTGTTGCTGCACCCTCCTGTTGTTTGCATCCCGCAGGGCCAGGGCAGTGACGTTGCTGGAATGACACCTTTCTGTGCCAGGTGTAGATGTGTTTTGTCGCACTGGTGTTGGAGGAGTGACACCGTGACGCCTCCTGGGTGACTAGTGGTGACTCAGGACTGTGCTGCAAGCCCGCCTGGAGGCTCGATCCTCGGAGCAGGATCCACGCCGAAGGGTGGCTCTTGTCACAGTTAGCCCTGCTGAGATCAGTGCTGCTACTCAGAGGAGGGATAGAGGACGTGTCTGCTTCACTCTGGATATGCCAGAGCTACGTAGATCCCCTCCAGTGATTTCTGGACTGAGTTTAGTAGAGATCTCCAAGGGCAAACTTGTGCCTTGGTATAAGCAACCTTGCTGACCTAGAGCTACAGAGTGAGTTCTTCTGAGTTCTCCTTCTCTTCTGTCCTCTGTCGTCTGAATGTTAGAACTGTTACCTCAATGTTTTATTAACAGCCGTTTTAAAATTTAGTAGTTTTATTCTATGTTGTAAAGTACTTTTGCACCAGTTCCTAAAGGGGGGTGACAGTAAGAATGCTTCACTGTCAGATTGGTTAGGTTAATGCTTTTCATGTTAATGAACACATATTAAGATCTTACTAGACAGTGTGTCTGTGGGCAAAGTTCCTGTTGATCCCACTGGTGCGTTTTGTCTGTGTCAAAGAATTGCTGGATCAGGTCATTATTGTATCATTTTAGAAAATGATTGCGACCTCCACTTAACATTAAAATGTTTGTCAAAGCATGTGAAAGCCAGTGAAGAAAAGTATTCCCAAATTCTGAGTTTTTAGTCTACAACCTATAGCCTGAGTTTGGAGGTCCAAACAGAGGCTACCCTGCTAGAGGTTGTTTTTGAAATAATATACGATTACTTTGAGGAATAATAATAAAATTACTCTCTGCTTAAAATAAAATTAAAAATTTAAGAAGGACTGGCAAGGTCCTGGAGTCTGTTGAGGAATGGCTAGCAACAGAAACCATCACAGCATTACAGGAGGTAGACAGTGTTAATTACAGAAGGTGGTTGTCCCACAGAGGGAGAGGTTGGTGGTAGCACTGATTTATTTCAGAGGGCAGTTTAGTCATTGTACTATTCCTAGACAAGGCTCTGAATTTAAGTGATACTTAGACTCTTAGGTCATTTTTTAAACCAAATTTAGGTTCTTGAGTCATGTAGATGTTTTTGAAATTACTCTTGTCTTTCTGTCAGCCATTTCTACATGGTTGATCTTGGAAGACACAGCACCTACTGGCTGCTGTACAGTTAAGTAGGAGCTGGGAGCTGGAAGCTTCAAGAGGTTGGTGGATGCCTGCCAGGAATTGCAGTACAGAAGGGGATGATCTGATGTGCCCAGGGTGTTTTTGGAGCTGCTGTGCTTCTGCAGTTGGAGGTCTCTGTGTGCACCTTGAGTCAGAGGCACCTGGAACGTGTCATCTTTACTGTGCACATGCACACATCTACCTTGGAGCCCAGGCATCTTGGTCTTGCTGCTTGTAGTCCCTCTGCACATGTTCACTGGCCCTTTCTCAGGGATTTCCCAACATCCTGCAAGCCAGAGAGCTGGTAAAATACCATGCGGAGTGGGAGGAAAGATGCAATGGGAGTGTCAAACCGAACCCAGGTTGCATGTGCTGGGTCGCTCAGTCTCCCCTGTCACCCTGAGCTAAGCAGGCAGCGAGACATTTTAAGGAGACTTCAAACCCTGGGGCTGGGACTGGAGCTGGCTAGCAGGTCCCTCTGATCCCCGGGGGCTCGGTCGGGGACAGGCAGATAAGTGGGCACTGGAGAGAGAAGATAAGTAGGCTAATGTGGGAGAATCTGTCTCTTCTAAATTAGTCCAGGTAGCATGAAGAAGTGTATTGGTTTTTCATATCAAGGGTGTCAGATATGGATTTGTGATCCTGGTACTGCATAATCAATTCTCTCCCCTCTGCTGTGCTTTGTCAGGAGCAGTTTTGTTCATTTGCAGTCCTTGTTCACGCTTTCCTTCCTGTTTTGCTTGGCTTTATAGATTTTTATCTGAGAGTTGAAAACGTTTTTGTTGATACCGGGAAGATTGTACCCGCTTTTGGAAAGAGGCGAGCGACACAACATCATGATAAAATAGCCATTTGAGATGCATTTGTTAATGCTGATAACATTAAAATGTTGCCTGCAATATTTACAGTGCAAGGGAGAGGGAAGGTGCCTCCTCAAGCGTTCAGGGGCCAGTTTATCTCTTCAAACTGCCACCATCTGAAGGTTAAGCATCTGCTCTAAATTGGCTGTGTGGGCACCCTCTGTAGACCATGGAGAGAGATAAGAAGGGACAAAATCCCTTCTGGGGCTGTGTGTCTTAAATACATCTTTTGGGTCAGAACAAGGTGGGACAGGAAGGATTGTCCTCTGGAAGCGACCGTCTCTTTCATCTGACTACGAAGGGAGCCTAAGTGTCTTCATTTAATTTACTGCCCAAGATTTAGATAGTTACGGTAGGGGAAATGAATCCCAGCCCTACTGATTTGGCAGTACAAACCTCAATGAAAGTTACTGGGAGTTAAGGCTCTTGAACCTTTCAAGTACTGTAGATAATGCTGCTATTAAGTTTGATGTTTCCTGTGAGATACTTGGCTGTGTCTGGACTCACAAATGTGATTTGTCAGCTAAGTCTGAGAGCAAATTCTTCCAGTGGCCTGTTATAAAAGAAGGAGAATAGTGTGATCCATGACAATGTGAAGGGTTCAGAATCCAATTTTAAGTGGTGCAAGCCCTACAGCAATGTAGTTCATAAGTGATAGAAGGTATTATTGGGCAGTGATATGCCAAATCTAAGTGATACATCGATCAGCTCCTTTGTTTTTGTATGGTATTTTAGGTTAGAGATTACTTTCGTTTTAGAGGGTATTTGAAAATATATCAATTTCTTAGGGATGCAGAGGGAATGTTGGTGGATACATGGATTTTGCTCTATCTTCTGGGTTCATGAGCACAGATTTTTCTAACTGTGGTGATTTTGTAGGTTTCTGTGATCATTTAAAAGCAGGATTATTGATGTAAAATATGGTTGTCCAAATCAAAATGGAAAGGCTGGTGAAAAATGGCCTTTGGTGCTTTGCTGAGCACATGAATCCTCTGCCCTATTTCTGGGCTGACATCTTTACCTCCTAATGTGGAGGCCCTCTGCCTCAGAAGCTTAGGGGAGCCCTAGGACCCTTCTGGAAACTCAGCAGCCTGTTAGGAGGGGCTGGCTGTGGGGATGGTTTGGCCACAAAGGTACTCCATAATTCATAACTGAAGTCCAACAAATGGACTTCATTTGGAGATTGCTCACTGGCCTTTAATGGTGATTCTTGTGTCACTATGATTCCTTGACTTGTCTTATTTCCTGGGTGGTGAGACAGGGAAGCCTGTAGATTTGGTTTCTTGCACTGAGTTGAAGTGCTGTGTGCTGGGGAACACCATGGCATCATTAGGTGAGTGGCAGCTGAGCACTCAGTACTCCTATTGCACATGTAGGTCAAGAGTGTGCTATTATATATGTACACTTCTCCTCTGAGTTACTTTTCTAGCAATTGATCTTCATCTGCTGGGCATGTAAATGCTGCAGTTTGTTAGAGTCCCTGCTAAATACCTCTTCAGAGTGACAGAGAGACAACCCCTTCATCTCTACCAGTACTCTTCAGTGGTGAGGTACTGAAGTGCGTTTGGGTAAATGTTGCATCTTCCTTTTCTCTCATGCTTCCCTCCCCCCTCTCTGTTTTGTTTGTTTCAGGTTCTCGGCCTTTTTGGATCGACACAGTGGAAGTTGCATCTTGTGTATGGCGTGGTTAAGCTTGCAGCCTGTCACCTCAGCCTTCCTCCATTTTGGGCTGGTTACTTTTGTGCTGTTTTTGCATGGTTTGCAGGTGGATGCTGGCCTGACGGGAGACTCAACCAGTTCAGTACAAAACAGCTCGTGTTCAGGATCTTTTGACTGCAAGGAAGGTGTTATCCTGCCAATATGGTACCCAGAAAACCCATCCCTTGGGGACAAAATTGCCCGTGTTATCGTATACTTTGTAGCACTGATCTACATGTTCCTTGGAGTCTCCATCATTGCAGATCGTTTCATGGCATCTATAGAGGTCATTACATCGCAAGAAAAAGAAATCACGATTAAGAAACCCAATGGAGAGACCACGACAACCACCATTCGGATTTGGAATGAAACCGTTTCCAACTTGACCCTCATGGCTCTGGGCTCCTCTGCTCCTGAGATCCTTCTGTCTCTGATAGAAGTCTGTGGGCATGGATTCATAGCTGGAGACCTGGGGCCGTCTACAATTGTTGGCAGCGCTGCTTTCAATATGTTTATCATCATTGCCATCTGTGTCTATGTGATCCCTGATGGGGAAACCAGAAAGATAAAACACCTGAGGGTTTTCTTTGTCACAGCTGCATGGAGCATCTTTGCTTACATCTGGTTGTACATGATCCTTGCTGTCTTCTCTCCAGGTGTGGTCCAGGTCTGGGAAGGTCTGCTCACACTTTTCTTCTTTCCCCTTTGTGTCCTTCTGGCTTGGATAGCAGACAGACGTCTGCTTTTCTATAAGTACATGCACAAAAAGTACCGTACTGACAAGCACAGGGGCATTATCATAGAATCAGAAGGTGATCACCCTAAGGGGATTGAGATGGATGGCAAGATGATGAACTCCCACTTTCTGGATGGAAACTTAGTGACTGTGGAAGGGAAGGAAGTAGATGAATCTCGCAAAGAGATGATCCGAATCCTTAAGGACCTGAAGCAAAAGTACCCAGAAAAGGACTTGGACCAGCTGGTAGAGATGGCTAACTACTATGCCTTGTCTCATCAGCAAAAGAGCAGAGCCTTTTATCGCATTCAAGCTACCAGAATGATGACAGGAGCTGGCAATATTCTGAAGAAGCATGCAGCTGAGCAAGCCAAGAAGAGCACTAGCTTGCATGAGGTACGGCCAGATGAACCTGAGGAATTCGTCTCCAAAATTTATTTTGACCCATGCTCTTACCAGTGTCTTGAGAACTGTGGCGCTGTTCTCCTGACAGTGGTGCGGAAAGGAGGGGACATGTCCAAGACCATCTATGTGGACTATAAAACAGAGGATGGCTCTGCCAATGCTGGTGCTGACTATGAGTTCACAGAGGGGACTGTTGTCTTGAAATCAGGGGAGACCCAGAAGGAATTCTCTGTGGGAATTATTGATGATGACATCTTTGAGGAAGATGAGCATTTCTTTGTGCGGCTCAGTAACCTTCGTGTGGTGGAGGGTGAGGAACCTCCAGAGCTCAATAACTCCCCATACCCAAAGGCCATATTGGCTTCTCCTTGTGTGGCCACAGTGACTATATTGGATGATGACCATGCTGGCATCTTCACATTTGAGTGTGATGTTATACATGTCAGTGAGAGCATTGGTGTGATGGAAGTCAAAGTCCTAAGGACATCAGGTGCTCGGGGTACAGTCATAGTGCCATTTAGGACAGTAGAAGGGACAGCGAAAGGAGGTGGAGAAGACTTTGAAGACACTTATGGGGAGTTGGAGTTCAAGAATGATGAAACTGTGTAAGTACCCTCTTCTTTTCTGTTCCTGGGTCTAGTTTTGGTGATAACCCCACATTTTGCGTCCATTACAGGTGAACGCTGACAAGGGACAGGCTCCTTTCTTCAGCTTTCCTTCAGTTTCCCTACTTACCTCTTTCAGGCAAGAACCGACAGCAGGATTTAAGAGCTCAAAGCTCTTGTCCATTCCCTCTTGGGAAGTGAGGCTTAGAAATACTGGGGGAGGGAGGATAGGAGGAAAATATATCATTCTCTGAGGTCCTGTGCTAAAGCTAAGGGTTAATGGAGAGTTAAGGTAGAGAGAGAAGAAAAAGGGCAAGCTTTTACCTGGCTGGGCAAATATGGGAAAGCCTCTTTTTGAACAATAAACATAGAGCTCACAGGAGTGTATTGCAATCCCTAGATGAAGAGATTACAACAGTTGTTATTCCCAGGCAAGCAAGAGCTGCTCAGTAGACACGGGGCTTTATTTTCACAGGAGCAGCACATCGTACCCGTGTCCCTAGGCTGCCTGTGCAACTTGCAGGTCTCTGTGGCAGCTAATTCACAGCATAGGCACAGCTGCAAGCTGTTCTGCTGGACTTGTGAAATCCTTCCAACCTTTATGTCCCTATGGTCCACCCATATTCCCCACATCACCTCCTCTATGATCTCCCTATGTCTGTTCTTTTACAACCTGTGGTTTTTCCCCTTGTAAAATACCATGGCAATTGGCAGCAACGGTCTAAAGCACTGCAGCTCACAGCCTCTTCATGTGGCTCCATGACCCAGTGTTTTCATACAGAATAAAGAAGTGAAGCAGAATAGTCTGCACCAGTCCTGTTAATTCAGCTCTTTTATTGCGAACAAAGTAGCTGATAGGAAGCTAGGAAGTAATAAAGACCAGAGAGGCGATAATGTCTAATTGCTTTAAGTACCTGCTGTTAACATTAGTGGGGAATGAGAAAAATCCCTTAGCTGAGTAGGGAGAGGGAGGGGGGTGTGAACCTGGTGCTAAAACTCCCTAGTGTTAAGTGCCTAGGTTCCTCTTGTTAACACCTAATCACTTGAGCCATCAAAGGAAGAATTGTGCAGACTTGCAACTGGCATCAGAGAAAGGAAATCTTTGTACCGAGCCTCCCAATACAGTACCCAAAAGGATGTTAATATATTAAATGCTATGGAGTAGGGATGCCCTAATTCAATAGCACCTTCTGCCTTAGCCCACTAAACCATTTAATCCACCTAATATCCACAGTCCTGATGCTTGATTATTAAGTACGTGTTCTTCCTATTAAAGGAAGAGAAGCTCCTGGTTGGCTGGGTTCAGCCACTATCAGAGATGGAAGAGGATCAGCTGTCCACATCTGGCCTTTTCAGGGCCATGCAGGTTAATCTTCTTAATTGAGCCGCAAGCTGATTTCTCTAAAGAAAGTGAAGAAGAATGTCAGCTGTGTGGTCACAGTATCCTGTGAGTAGACTACCTAAAATATCATGGGTACTACCTTGCTTCAGCCAGGTCTTGAAGAAAAGAGACTTTTCTTGCTTGAAAAAGACCCACCAGTGAAAGGCCACCAGGTTTGAGGTACCAGAGAATAAGCCCATGAGCCATGTTCCTCCAAACAGTACTCCCTTTCTTTTATCTTCTGGCTGATGGAAGACTTATTTTTGTCGTTCAAAAATGTGACAGAAGGTCAGAGCATACCCACATAGTTGCTTCACTTGGGTTAAAACAAATCATGTTTAGCAGGACCATGTGCATCCTTGTGGGACAGACTCTAATGAAAATGAAGGCAGTCCAGAAAACAAGTATGTGTAGGTTGCTTAACACTGTTGTTTGTGACCCAGAGAAGATGCCCTAGAGCACAGGTGAGATATTTGTGGTGCACTTAAAACTGTGCCCACACCTAATGCATTACTGTAACTTCCACTTCTGCATCAGAAGACTGCTGGAAACAAAGCCTGCTAGCCACAGTGGCCATGGAGACCATGTGACTAGCAGAGATTAGTTTCTTTTGAAGCTAGAATTAAGTGTAGCTGGCTCAACATAGCACTTAGTCAAACTAATAAGCCTAACAAGGAGGAACATCATGCCAGCCAGCAGGTTGCCTTTATTCACTCTCGGGTTTCATTTTAAATCTCCAGGTCTTCTGGGAATGGAATTTTGGGCTGAAAACAAGTGAAGGTAGTTTTCAGTAACCAGTCCTTGGCCTTTAAATTCAGTGAATGCAGGTCAGTTGCTGTACTGTGCCAACTCTTTTCTGAGGTGTGGGTGGAAGCAGCTGTAGAAACCTGGAAGCAGTAATGGGTAGGTTTAATCTCTTCTTCCTTTTTTTACTTTCTAAATCTGAATGCAGAAAAATAATTTTGAGCGAATATTTAAGCTGCAAACAAATTTGAGGTGATTCAGGTCTGAATTTGGAGTTCAAACCCATAATGCTACTGTTCCAACAAACACTATCTAATGTTGGTCAGCCTAGTTTGGGAAGATGGGTGGATAGGGTGTTTGGGACAGTTTTCCTGACCCAAAGGGCAGTATCTGAGTGACTGGTCATGGTATTGCTTGGGACAAGGCTGTATGAAAACACTGGGTCACCAAATGGCCAGGGGGTTGCCTGGCTGAATATTTGAGGCTCTGCCTTGCCACCGAGGGGGATCCACCATGAGGTACTGACATTCCCTGAGCACCAAAGTGAAGACCGAGGGTCCACAAAGCCCAGTGCAGAGCAGAGGGGAAAGCAGGGAGACTAAGATGGTCAGCGGACAATGCTAAGGACAGGGGGGCAGAAAGCAGTGAGAATCTACATGCTTCCCCACTTCAGCCTACTGATTAGACCCTCGCTTAGGAAAGGTAAAATTTGGGCTCTAGTTGCCATGCTGGTGTAGGAGCTGCTTGTGGATGGAGTCCTGCCTACCTCACTGCTTCAACCTTGTCATTCTCCTCATGGAGTCACTTTGAAAAGATTTTTGACCCATGGAGGAAGGAAACGAATTAACAGCATCTTGCAAACACATAGGACAGTGCTGGGCTTTGTGTGTACGTTACAGATCAGCAGAACTGCAGCCGCAGAGAAGTACTGATCAGTGTAAACTGGAGAGTAAAAGTTTCAGTTCATGCTCTCAGCTTGTTCTCTGACACTCAAATTAAAAAACTTCAGCTGGCATTCTGCAGCAGCAGGCGATCTGTAAGTAGGTCGGCCTCCTTAAGTGCAGCGATGGCTAGATTAATCTGAGGGGCACTGGATTACACAGCATCCTTGAGATTAAACTATAGGAGAGGAGCTGCCATCTACCAAATCCCCAGGACCAAGGATAAGGACTTTCCCTGAGAAATAAATGGAGAAGGGGCCTTCACTTAGTTTGTTTTATCTTGTTATATTTACCTCAGGGTTGTTTTTAGGAGGCTTTCCCTAAAATATGTGGGACAGAAAAAGAGCTGAGCTGATGCAAACATTACAGAATGAGAAGGGAAATGGATCCTGCCACCGGGTCTTGCTTATTGCCTCTGTAATTCTTTCTAGACTAACACGGTCAAAGTTTCCTTACTCACGTTTGGGTGGGAGCACGAGAGAAAGCAGGCTGAGGTCAGGCGGCTTGAAACGATGCCGTTATGACTGAAATGTGGTCCCATGCAATGTGTGTGTGTGTATGGATGTGTATGGGTGTTGGATAGCTATAAATCAAGCCATATAATCTTGAACGCTGTCATCTGTTGAGGAGGGAATTTATCAGGTCTCAAATACTAGATTATGCTGCCTCTTTTTCAATATATGTTATTTCTGAACTCCTGCTCCAGTGAGGGTCAGAGATGACCTAAGCAGCTGAAGAAGAATCCTAGCTCTCTTGTTGACTAAAAGGACACTCTCAAAAAATCAAGCCCAAAACTTAGATTTTTTTTTTTTTCCAAGATGACTGAACACTCTTCTATTAAATGATTTTGTATGGAAATAAATGTTAGGTTCTTGAAGGTATGAAAATGTAGAAGAATGATTGACCCAGCTGCTTTATCATGTCCAAGCAATAAAGAAGTCATTAAGAGCCAGCAGCAAAAAGTGAATTGGGTGTTAAAGGATTTTTTTTTTTGCATAATAAAGGGAACTCCCAGCAAGTCATTAAATTTAATTTAAATTTTCTCTGTTTAAATTGTTTCCTCTGTTTAAAACTGTTTAAATTCATATGGAAATTTGTCTAGGTCTTGCTTTAGAAAGTTTAGGAGCATACACAAGTTACCAGTAGCTAGTTGGTATGCCAGCTAGAAAATAAAGTGACAAGTTCTGCTGTGGCTGTGTCACTTGCTGCAACTATACTGAGTTAAGGTTTAGGCCAAGAGTAACTTTATTACTTGCCTTTGTTGCTGGTTGCTCAATTACTTGCAGGACCTGAAGGCTACTAGAGGTGTAGCCATCTGCCCTGCATGTGTAGTTCTCAGAGTATTGCCTGTGGCTTGGGAAGGAACCGGGTGTTGAGAGATGCTGTGGTGGTAAACTGATATTAAATGGGATGCAAAGCCTCTTTGCAAAGTGAGCATAGCTGAACTTCGGTAACATCTGGAAACCTACAGCCACTTACCTATGTGTGTGTTAGGCAGAGCTCTCGGTAACGGAGGGGCTGGCTCCTCCATTCATACAGAGACTGCTGGAGACAAACATATTAAGGCTGCCTCAAGAGGCAGTGAGATTTTTATTCTTTTTTGCCTTTAGTATTTGGACAGGACGTAGTGTGCATGGCCGTGGCCGCTCCACGGAATCACCGCGAGCCTTGGGCTGTCTCTGCATGGGGCTGGTCTTCCAAAGTGCTGCCATGACACTGAGCAGTGGAAAACCACATACGTATCTTCCTGTTGTGGGCGTCGGGCATTTTCTGGCAGGGGGGCTCATGGAGCGTGCGTGCGTGCACGTGAAGGCCAGAGCTGTGCTAGAGGTGGTCGAGCTCCCTGGGTCGAACTCAGGCTGGTGCTGTGCCCCAAGGCTGGTGGTTAACAGCTGCCCCAGGCAGCCACCACTTGCCGCTGCTGTTGCCCTCTCTCCTGTGTGTTGTGCCACCCTCGTTTGGTGAGAAGGTCAGTATTGCTTTTCCTCTCCTGTCCACCCATGCTTGGACGCAGAGAAACCTGGGCTTAACCCCTTGCTCATGGTCCTGCCATAGGGGCTGTTAGCCTCCCCGGGCAGACCCGGTGAAGGTGATAGTGGAGAAAGGTGAACGGCGGTTTTCTGTTTGAAGGATGTCGTACTGAGGTTTGGTGTAATTAATTGTCCTTCTTTTTGGCATGCAGCGCTTCAGGAAACTGTCAACTTAGTGTTTTAATTTGATCACCTATGCAGTTGTGGTCGTGGCATTTTGAGGGGAATGCTGCTAATGATACTTGCATGGTGTTTCATCAGTAGATCTCATAGCACTCTGCAAAGGAGATTGAGGGGCATTATTCCCATTTTGCAGATGGGGGAAAAAGTACAGGGAAAGTGACTTCTCTTCCCTCTGGATTACTGAGCAGATCAGAGGCAAAGACAGGAATAAAACTGACCTCCCTGAACTTCTGGCCTGTGCTCTATGCAGAAGAAGGTCTGTGTATATCAAGCTTGTAATTTTGTGTTACTCGGGACCACAGTGCAAATTCCCTGGCCTCTCGCCACCGTTGCGAGTCAGGTTGGTACAGGTGTAGGCAGTAGCTCGCTATTCCCCCAGGCTGCCAGGAGTAACTGTGGTTTCGGGTGCTTATTTTCATAAACTAAATTTTGGTCACATGACATGGAGGTGTGCTTTATCTGCAGACCGTGGCTTATTTACATCAGCTGTGATGACTCCAATTAATGACTGAGGTCATAACAAAATTATTTTGGTAATATAGTCTGAACTCTTGCTCAGCAGCTCTCAATACACCATGCACTGATCCTAAGGCTCTGGGGTCTGAAGAGAACAGCCCTCAAAAAATTAAGACTAATTAGCAAGGCTCCAGGCAATGGAAATTTGTTGTGTGAGGCTGATGGTTTGCTTCTCTCAGGACACCCTTCCTTCCCGTTAGAGCCCTCTTAAGATTGAATTTGAGATTGAGTCCTCCAAACTCTTCTCCAGTTTGTGTCTGTCAGTGCGTAAGCTCCTTCTGGCTTTCTCTTCCTATACCTTCACATAAATTAGAAGTTCTTGGTTCCTATTTTAATTCAGGTTAAAGGAAAACAGTAGCAGCTGTCCTCCAATTAAAAAAAGAAACTTTCCCCCACTATGTTTTTCCAGTGGTGAAAGGCTTTTGTATTTGCTTCTTGCTGTGAAATTCTGGTGTCGGTGTTCTTAACGGTACCGGTTTCTAATTTAACTGAAGTCCTTCACACACATGCATGCTCTGGGTTTCTGCTGTAGTCCTGCTGTGAGGTCTAGACGGCGTGACCTGCAGGGGATTAGTGTAAGGCGTCAGGGGGCTGTTCCTGGACCGTATGTAAAATCAGCCTGCAGAAATGTGAGACCGCGGCACCGTCCTGGGAAGAGAAGCCCTGAGCTGACCTTTACCTTTGCAGATAGTCCTGTTGGCAGGTGCTGGAGGAGAACATACTTGTCATCTGTCCATGAAGAAGGACAAATGACATCCTGTCTTGGAGACTCTGACTTCTTGCCGATTTGCATGAGTTTATGTGACAGTATTAAATGGGGGGGGGGGGGGGGGGGCGCGCAGGCTGGGACCCCAGCCCAGAAGAGAGGCATGTGGTAGAGGTTGGCTCTTCAGAGCTGGCGTGTGCTCTGATCTAGCAGAGAAGCCCGTGGGAAGCTTGGAAGGCATGTTCTGGGAGGTGTCAGAGAGGGCAGCGATACTCCTAGTTTAGAGCAAACAGGGAAATTCACCCTGCCAAATGACACAACTTTTGGGCTTGAAAACAAACAACAGACCAGAACTGACCCAAGATAAGTCTACTATCGCTCAGGTGAGCTTTGCCTCTACTCATACTGACTCATGCATTACCGTGTGGAGCACCTTTGCAAATGAGTGGCTTAGACGTCATGCTCTTTACACACAGGTTTGCAGAGGCACACGTCATATTTGTTTCCCACCTATAAGAAGGAGGAGAAGGCACAGTTTGAATGATGCAGCTCCAGGGGATAAGAGGTGCAGGTGGCAAGGCTTGATAGACCATCTATCACTCAAAGATTTTTTTTAAGCCACGGTGGGAATGTTACTTACAGCATCATTGTAATGTGTCTGTGACTTCTAACAGATCAGAGTGCCAGCAAAGTTTGCGAATTAAACATGGGCTTATCCTTTTCTAAATGAGATGAGGAGAACAGCAGAGTCTAAAATCTCCCCAGCCAGAGGTACTCCGGCTCATTTTTGTTGTGGCTAAACAGAAGTAGCTGATCCTGGTGGAAGGAGGCAGCTGTTTCAAGTAAGAGATGATCTACCTGTTGCTCACGGTGTGGCTTGTTTCTTATTTACCTCATGTCAGAATAAAAGGTGATAAAAGAATTTGCTATGCTAGCTGATAGAAGCACTGGGGACCCAGTTCATCCTCCGTTTAGCTTCGGTGAAAACAGTAGATTTAAAGCTGGGAGGAATGGGGAGTGATACATATTTCCAGCTGTCTTAGCAGATGGGCTGTTGACAGATGAGGTCCCTGAAGTCTCTGCCTGGGTGCCAGCACATCCTGCTGCGAGCACTTAATCTGAAGCCAGTCCTGGTGTTGAGCAGACCCTGCCCTCTCGGCGGGCTGGGCCCTCTGGGTGGGTTGTGCTGGAAGGGCAGTGGGGTGGAAGTCTGAACATCAGATAGGACCAGTTCTTCTTGCCAGGGTTTGCAGGACCTGTCCTTAGGAGGCCATCAGAGATGTCTGCCATAAAAGCCTGGGCAGCCTCACATGGAGTGTGGTGCAGCCTCAGAGCTGGACTGCAGCGCCTGGAAACCCTCCTCTGGACATCAGATCCCTTAAAAGCTTCCACTATGTCCTGCCTCTCTCCTTCCAGCTGCTGGTGTGGAGTCCTTCTGAGTCCTTCTGGGCTTGATGCTCTACCCCTTGTGAGCAAAAGCCATGGCTCTGATCTCCTGGTTCTTCTATTAGATTGTGGAAGATCTCCTTTGGTGTTTTTAGGTGCTGGGAAGGGAAGAGGCTCTTTCTCTCTTCCCCCATTCGTCCCTCCAAACAGCATTTCCAGGAGTGGTTGCTCCTGCCCGTGCTGTGGCTGTTGTGCTGAATGTGTTGTAGATGTTTATCTGCTGCTATGCTCTGTGTAAAGTATGTTGTTAAAGTGAAATGGGATAGGAATTACCTTTTGTACCCCTGTTTTTCCATGAAATAAGCAAGCCAAATGGGTCCTCCCCTCATAAAAATCCCCACCTGAGTACCGTGCTGCTCTGCTTTTATCCTTTAGTGAAAAAGCATGATAAAGCTATCACTATTTAGTGTAGAAACTCTACTCCACTTATCTCGCTTTACCTGGCTTCCCTCCTGGGTTGGTCTGTCCTTTACCTCATCTGCTTGAGAGTTTTGACTTAATACCTATCTCCACCTCCCTTAGTAAAGACAATTGGACCATAGTGCTGCTTAGGAAGGATGTGGGCTTATAAGAAAGGGGGCACAGACTTTTTAGCAGGGCCTGTAGCGATAGAAAAAGGGATAATGGTTTTAAACTAAGAGAGGGCAGATTCAGACTAGATAGAAGGAAGAAGTTTTTCCCAATGAGGGAGGTGAAACACTGGCACAGGTTGCCCAGAGAGGTGGTAGATGCCCCATCCCTGGAAACATTCCAGGACAGGTTGGACGGGGCTCTGAGCAACCTGGTCTAGTTGAAGATGTCCCTGCTTACTGCAGGGGGTTGGACTCGATGACCTTTGAAGGTCCCTTCCAACCCAGACTATTCTATGATTCTATGTGCCAGGACTGTGCAAGACTAAATAATCACTGAGCTCTCTGTTTTCTAAGATATCAGAAATGCTTCTTTATTTTGGGGTGGATTGTGGTTAGCTTTACTAGTTGACAGTAGTTTTCTCTTTCTGTAGTGGAGTTGAGGAGAGACAACATGCGAATTAGCAGTTTTTCCCAGGTATGTCCTGTTAGCTGACACCACCGGAGGTGGACAGAGCTGTGGATAATGCAAAATCGTGGTGAACGGACTATGTATGAGCAGTAACTGCTTGCCTTGCAGCCGGGCTCAGCGGGCTTGATGGGCTGTATCCTGCAGAGCAACACCTGGAAGCTGTGGCAGGGTGGAGCGTATCGGATGCCTGGCTGCTGCTGGCGAGCAAGGCTATAGCACCATGGAAGCGTGAGGAGCTGTGCGCGCTTTATCTCCACGGCGACTGTGGTGGCTGTCCTATAGGAATGTCTTAATTTTCTATAATTAGCAAGTTCTTTGCACAACTGCCTTTCTTGTTCTTTTTGCAGCCTGACAAGTGGAGCAGTGGTAGTTGTGGTCTGTGGGAGTCAGAGCTGATGGCAGCTTCAGTAGGTCATTAGACTTTGTGGTGGGCAGCTGGTGCTAGCTTTCCCTTGAGGTGACTGAAAAAAAAAAATAGGCTCCAGGGCCTGATTATCCCATCCTTTGTATGGTGCAGAGCAGGAAAAAAAAGGCATAACAGATGTGACATGTCCCCTGGCTGGACAGTAAGTTGTAGACAGCAGCGTGGGAGCAGGAGAGAAGTGCTGGGTGGTTTCCCTGGCATGCAGCCCCCAGAGGAGAGGGTAAAGAGCAAAGGAGCTATTGCTTTTGGTGCTGGAAGAACATCAGTATGTGGACAGGTGGGGTTTGTTCTTCCCTGAGCTCTGTGGGGAGCAGTAAGGTCTCACAGGTGTCCCTGTGCAGTGCTTCTGACTGGCCAGGAGCCGGAGGAGGTGAGGTGCCACGGTGCAGAGATGGCTACCACTGGTTTAGGGGTAGTGGTCCGCAGTGTGTTGCCTGCAGGCAGGCTGTGCTGGGACAGCAGGCCAACTGATTTTGCAAGCCTCGTCTTGCAGCTTGCCTAGAAAGACCTGGTTCACAAGAGAAAACTGAATGAATCCAGACTAAAACAGAGAGCAAAATCCAAGGGTTGAAACAGGTCCCTGGGAGCATAGCTTTGTGATGGAGTCACCATCGCTGGAAGTGTTTAAAAAAACATGTAGACGTGGCACTTCAAAATATAGTTTAGTGGGCTTGGTGGTTTTGGGTTGGTGGTTGGACTTGATGATCTTAAAGGTCTTTTCCAACCTTAATGATTCTGCGATTCTGTGCGATTCTGGGAAGCATGGCCAGCCTTGGGGCAGCGAGCTGCCTCGTCCCCGGCCGCCCTAGCTGTCTGAACCAGCCGTTCGCAGCCCTCGGACGTTTGAAGGCAGGACTGACTGAGGGGCACGCTGAGCGAGGAACCTCACCGGCATGCGCCGTAGTGACTGGAGCCCCTGTTTGGCCTGGCCTGGTGTTATTAATGCATTGCCTTTGGCGACTGCTTCTCAGGGTCTTTTCTAAGGAGGCTGAGACCTCCCTCACATGGAGCCTGGCACGTGACGCCTCATGCGGCGCCGTGTCGCCCCGGCGCCGCGCTGGAGAGGGAGCTGAGCAGCCGCCCAGGCAGGGGACGGCGAGGGGTTTCTCCCTTGCGGTGCAGGACTGTCCCGGCTGGCTGGCGGGGGAGTTTCACGGGGCTGTGAGCTTGGGGAGGAGAGGCCCGAGGAACAAGCGCACAGCAACAACGAACTGCTGAGGGTACCTCCCTTCCAATTTTGGGGGGAGATGATTTTTTTAAGCGAATTGCTGCATAGAATAACAGCTGCTCCCTGGAGGGTACATCTAATGGAATTAAAGGGTATCTCTATCTTGTTCTGGGCGGTGAGAGCTTCCTCAAACCACTGCCCAGAATACTTGTGAGACACCCTATAATTCAATTACAAGTACCCTCCAGGGAGCATATAATTATATCATATCTATGAAACGTAATGACAGGCCCCTCGTATCACATGGTGAGCAACTCGCTAGTGCTGCCCAGAACCTTTCACTGGTAAGGAACTAATCTGCTTAGCATAGATTGAACTCGGCGGTGTACAGCACTTACCCAAATGCTTCTGAAGGGAATCCCTGCCAGCGGAATAAACCTGTTAGCAGCACGTGAGCATCGCCACCCCTGCGTACCTCTTCCCAGCCTCCGAACCACTCCGACCAGGGCTGCTCATCTCCACCCTCGCCATCCTCTCTGACTGGTTTGCTCTGTGAAGCTTCCGGGGAATTCGGAAGGATGCGAAGTTTTCTTTAACCCTTCAAACTTGTCTTTGCCCCTTGTTGGGTAGTAATAGCCTGTGATGCAGAGTGTGCTGAAGGGATTGAGCTCCGTAACAGGCAGTGTCCTACCTTCCTGCTGATACCCTGTAGAATTTTGATACAAGTTGATATGCTCTGGAGAGAGAAATAATTGTACTCCCTGTTGAAACGCAGCATCTGAAACAGTTTAAGGCTACAAGTGAGGACCACAGAACTTGACCACTGTGTAGGGGACTTCCATGGGACATTGCAGTTCCAATTAACTCTCACCAGAGGCATCAGTTTAACTCAATCTGCAGAAAACCAGAGAGGGAGGGCAGGGTGGGGCCTTGGAGTGACTTTGAGTACCTAAAGAAGTCACATGGAGGAATTTCCTTTCCCACAGTAGAAGTCCACTGGCAAACAGTTGACTGCCTCATGATCAAAGGATACCCCTAGTCTGCACAGGTCTGACAGTGCACTGTTGAGAGTGTACTGCCCCAACCCTCCTGTAGTTCAGCAGCTTTGGGTGGTTCTCCTACAAGGTTCTTACACCCACATGAATAATTAAGGCAATCTACCTGTCACAAGATTGTAGTTGCTGTGAGTACTGTTGCGTTGCTGGCTGTCAGCACCAAGGTGTCTCTTTGCCCTCAAATCCCAGAGCTCCGAGTGAGCTGGATACCTCTGGAATACAAGATGGAAGCAGGGAAGGGACCTTTGAAAGAAGATGGAGGCAGTGGGCAAGTGAGGTTTGCTCCTGTTAGGAGGCAGAAGAACATTGTGCTGACCTTGAAGAAAATGAATCTGAATCACAGTGTGTGTCTATGACTGGTATTTTGGGGGTAAATCACCAGAGGTGGAGCAGAAGTGTGTTTAGATGGCATTGTTATTTCCTTGGGGACAACTATTGCTCTCTACAACTACCTGAAAGGGGGTTGTGGTGAGGTGGGTGTTGGTCTATTCTCCCAAGTAACCAGCGATAGAACGAGAGGAAACATCCTCAGGTTGCACGAGGGGAGGTTTAGATTGGATATTAGGAAAAATTTCTTTACTGAAAGAGTGGTCAAACATCAGAACAGGCTGCCCAGGGAGGTGGTGGAGTCATCATCACTGGAGGTGTTCAAAAACACATGTAGACGTGGCACTTCAGGACATGGTTTAGTGGGCATGGTGGTGGTGTGTTGATGGTTGGACTTGACGATCGTAAAGGTCTTTTCCAACCTTAATGATTCTGTGACTGTGAACTATATGGGGAATCACTGGCCAGCATGGCCCTAGTGTGGGTATTTCCAGGGCTCAGAGGAGCTTAGCCGTGAATTGCTAAATACTCCAGAGAAAGGCAGATAGAGAAGAAGGTGGTTGTAATGAGAAAAAGAAATGGAAGAAAGTTACTTGCTGAGGACCACAGGGCCTTGGTCTTCTGCCCTAACGTGGGTCTGGGGCTTGGTTTCCTGTTGCAAGGCCAGTACTTCAACCAGGGCTTCAGTCAGTGGGGATGTCTTGGAGGTGGATTGAAATGTATCTCCTAGTTCCTCCTCCACTGATAGGAGAAGAAACTTCCAGCCTTGCTGAGGCAAGCCAAGGGAAGGAGGAGCTGTTTTCTGCTTCCTGCTCTTTCCCTGCTGCTGTCTCTGCTCTGCCCCTGCCTCACCCCACTCCCAAAAAACCCTCACAAACCCAAACATAGCACCTTAGAGCCTACCTCCTCCCACTACCTATTTCCACTGAATGCTTCAGGTCACACTGAGAGCCATCTGATCTTTTTCAGGCAGCACTGCCTTTAACTGAGCATGACTTGGAAAGAAGAGAGAAGCTGTATTCTTCCCCGTGCACATCTTAGCTTCTAGGTATCTGTAATGACAATGCCTAAACTCCAAACATTGCAGCAAAGCAAGAGATTTGTCATGAAAGAAAATGTTGAACCATCGTGTAAGTCCTGGTGGCTCTCAAGCACCATATCCTTATCTAGAACAGGAGAGAGACTTGGGCAAACAGTTGTGGCAGGCTCTTCCCTGGCTGTGTTAGGGCTGTGTTTTCACCACAGCTCTGGAGTAACTCTCATTGCTCACCTGCATTTGCACAAGGAAATCATTGTGGAGTAACACCTTGGTTTTCTGTTCCTTTTACCAGCTGGCTTGTGCTTCACTCAACCTTAGAAAGAGTTACATGATTTTTCTGTAGCAAGGTGGTGGGACAGTAGTATGCTCAAGGTTATCTGACTTCCTGTAGACAAAGCGTGGAGAGTGTCCGAGGAATATTCGAAGTAATATTATTTGGTTGCCTCAGGCAGTCTCTTTTATCAATTAAAGCTATTTTGTGTTTCTATGTCTCCTTTCATGTGGAGGGATCCCAAATTCTCAACGAACTGGGCAGGAGGATCATTTTATCTACCAAGCAAGAGCCAGTGCCCGTCAGCATGCTGTGTTTGGCAGCCTGCAGCGGTAGTACCGTAGGGCAGGGTGTGATCAGGGTGAGGGGGTGCCCGAGTCGGGCAGGTTAGGGGCTGGCATGGTTGGCAGCAGCACGCCCATCCCACGAGGAGGGGTGTGCTGCTCTTGGGGAGCGTGCAGCGACCGAGGTGAGAGCTCCTGGGTGCTGAGCATCCTTCAGTGCCGGACGACTGATGAGAGAGAGTTTGTGTGGTGCTTGGTTGAGAATGCAGGCTCTGGAGGGCCGGGTGGTCAGCACAGCTGGGGTGCAGGGACACAAGGTGCATGCTTTTCTTCAGCAAGAGCACTGCTGCTGCAGAAATCACAGCCTGCCTTCCTGCACGGCTGCTGAGCAGCACCAGGGCCTGGGGGCAAAGCCTGCCTGGGGGGACCTGTCCTGGGTTGCCTCTGAGATGCTTCATCGCTGTGCCCAGACGGGGCACATCGATCCTCTTGGGGAACAGCGGTAGCTTGGTGGGCTTTACGTCGTGCTGTGGCACGGCTGCCCTCGCCACCCCGGGCTCCCGCAGCCCTCTCGGAGGAGCCTGCGTGGATCTGAATGTCAGCTGTTGCTGCGAGGCTTCTGCAGGGCTGTGGTGTCTTGTCAGCGCCCTGCCATTTAAAGCATCAACCTCTTGCTAACCCCTTAGCAGCTGTGGAAATACTGATCTGTTTTTACCTGTTTGCAACGACTGGGCTCACTGTCCCCGCTCTCTGTCACGTGCACACCACGCAGGTGTGGGCAGGAGGTGGTGCCACTGTCTCCTCCACTTGTGCTGCTCGTACTGTCCCTAATAAGGACCTTCTCCCAGACCCTGGCGAGTACCTCTGTGAATTGTGGAGACTGAAGACCCATCCATAAAGGTGGCAGGGTCTCACTCACAGCCTACTCGTTAGCTGACGTCAGGGTGTACGACATGGGTACGTGCCCATCTCAACTTGTGCAGTAAGTCCTTACTCACCCAAGCCTCTCTCCAAAGACTGTTAGAGTCCCTTAGCAACTTCAAATTGCTTTTAGCCTTGACCAGCCTGAGAACCTACAAGGAAAAGATTTTTTACAGCAAAGGACAACCAACTTGGAGTGGATATATGTTAGATAGTGCTATTTGCAGGTGTGGGAAGGTGACTGGGAACAGTCAGCATGAGTTTACCGTAGCAGATCGTGCCTGACTAACCCGATTGCTTTCTGTGATGAGATACCCGAGTCAGTGGCCATGGAAAGAGCAGTGGGTGTCATTTACCTTGGCTTTCCGTTTTTGACATGTTCTCCTGTAGCATAATTATAGCCAGACTGGGGAGATACAGCCTTCATAGGTGACTACAAGACGGATTAAAAAGCTGTCTGGTCTGTCAGGCTGAAAAGGTAGTGGTCAGTGCTTTGAGGTTTAATGGGTAGCCAGTTCCTAGTCACAACCTTGAGGAGTCAACATAAGGCCTGAACAGTTCAGTGTCTTCGTCCATGCAAGGGATGATGGGGTGATGTACAGCCCGGCCCCAGTGAGCTCATGGGGACCATGGTCCAAGGAGAAGGCTGGTATGCTGGAGCGTGGGTTGCTGGCCAGAAGGGCCTCAGCCTGCAGCAGAAATGGGCTGACGGGGGCTTTGGGAACCTGGGCAAGAGAAATGCAGGTCCGGTGCCTGGGATGGGGTCAGCCGTTGCCCAGGTGTGGGCTGGGGGCCAGCTGGCTGGGAGTGGCTCTGCAGGGAAGGAGCTGTGCTGCAGGGAAAAACTGCTTGGTTCGTGCAGTTTAAACCAAATCAGGATGGAAGTGGTGCATTGATTTATCAGGGGCATATAATTAACCAGCAATCAGTGAACTATATAAGGAGGTTCAATATCAGCAACACAGTGGAGAAACCACAGTGCTGGATACAGCTACGTGATGCTGATGTCCAGCTACAAATTTCTGAGCGCCCTTCTGTAACTGATCCCCAGAAGTTATGCTCATGAACACAGTTATGTGCCCCCGTGGTGTTCCTGTCTCAATGGCTGTTGCTGCCCAGGGTGGGCCCCGTGAGACCCCACTGATCTGGTGGTCCCTGTGGACGTGAGTCAGCAGCGTAGCAAGTCCTAAATATTAGCCCAGTAACTGCTACTGACTTGGGGTTGTGCAGGCAGTGGCAGAGGTTTATTCCCTGTACACAATGGAAGCAGCTCTGGCACTCACTGGGATGTCAAGGGAAGGTCTCCCTGGGCTGCCCACCTTCTCCCCTGCTCCAGGCAATGTCCAGGAAAAGCTGGTGAGCTAGAATTTCCCACCCAGTGTCCACTTTCTGCCTTTTTCCCATCCAAAACAGATGAGTGCTCTCACATGCTGGACCGGCTGAGGTGTTGGTTACTCGACACGCAGCAGAGCTCCTGGGGAGAGCACAGCCCTGCGGTAACAGCTTATATCCCAATCTGGCATGTGCCCTCCTCGCTGAACCCCCTGGGCGGTGTTAGAGGATGTCCCTTTGCATGATGGCGACATGTGATATGTACTCACCACGTGTTGTTGATTTTTCCACCTGCACAGCTGTACGCAGATGTTGTCGGCTGCTGGAAATGGCCGAGGACATGCAGCAACATACTCTCCTGGTGATCTGTTGCTTTGACCTTTGGGTGGTATTTCTAAATTTTAAGAGTCTGGCACACACTGAGGTTGTGGGGGCAGAAGCAAGTGCCCCTGGGCTACACCACTGTGTGAAACTGGCTGGGGCCCAGCAGTGGTTACCTCAGAGCAGGTTTCTTTTTCAGACACTGGCATTGTAGCAGATTTGTCAGAGATTTGGAAGAAAGGGAGAAAAAGCAGGAGAAACATTCCAGAAATAATAGTCAAAAAAAGTGCTAATGATAAAGAGGGGAGAAGCACTATCTTCTTGAGATCTCAGATACCATGTATTTCATGTGGAGTAACACAACAGCCAGCCTGGCTGCCTTTCGACCCTGATATCTGGTTGAATTTCTTCTTCTTTTTATTGCTAACATTCAGTTTTAAATAGAGTAGTCCTCTGAGGGCCTCAGCTCAAGCCTCCTACATGTGATAGAAAGACTCCCATAGTTAGAGCAGATGGAGGGAGTTGCGTTAACCATCTCTTTGCTCATATTTGCTGTTTTTCCATGTTACTTCCATGTCGTTTGGACTTGATTGGTTGGAGGAGCAGAAGCAGCTTATATAAAGCTTCCCTTTTCAGGCAGTCCAGGTGTCTCTAGATGGCCATGTGCCATGAGGACATGTCAGTGTGGTGGGTTGACCCTGGCTGGACACCAGGTGCCCACTAAAACCGCTCTATCACTCCCCTCCTCAGCTGGACAGGGGAGAGAAAATACAACGAAAGGCTCATGGGTCGAGATAAGGACAGGGAGAGATCACCCACCAGTTGCTGTCATGGGCAACACAGACTCAACTTGGGGAAATTAGTTTAATTTATCACCAATCAAATCAGAGTAGGGCAATGAGAAATAAAAACTAAATCTTAAAGCACCTTCTCCCCACTCCTCCCTTCTTCCTGGGCTCAACTTCATCCCCAAATTCTCTACTTCCTCCCCCCGAGCGGCGCAGGGGGATGGGGAATGGGGGTTGTGGTCAGTTCATCACACGTTGTCTCTGCTGCTCCTTCCTCCTCAGGGGGAGGACTCCTCACACCCTTCCCCTGCTCCACCGTGGGGTCCCTCCCACGGGAGACAGTCCTCCACAAACTTCTCCAGCGTGAGGCCTTCCCACACACTACAGCTCTTCACAAACTGCTCCAGCCTGGGTCCCCCACGGGGTCACTAGTCCTGCCAGCAAATCTGCTCCAGCCTGGGCTCCTCTCTCCACGGGGCCACAGGTCCTGCCAGGAGCCTGCTCCAGCGTGGGCTTCCCATGGGGTCACAGCCCCCTTTGGGCATCCTCTTGCTCCAGCGTGGGCTCCTCCCTGGGCTGCAGGTGGAGATCTGCTCCCCCATGGAGCTCCATGGGCTGCAGGGGGACAACCTGCCTCACCATGGTCTTCACCACAACGCCTGGAGCACCTCCTCCCCCTCCTTCTTCACTTGCCTTGGTGTCTGCAGAGCTGTTCCTCTCATATATTCTCACTCCTCTCTCTGGCTGCAATTGCTGCGTTTCACTTTTTCCCCCTTCTTCACTACGTTATCCCAGAGGCGCTGCCACCATCGCTGATGGGCTCAGCCTTGGCCAGCGGCGGGTCCGTCTTGGAGCTGACTGGCTTTGGGCTCTATTTGGCACAGGGGAAGCTTCTAGCAGCTTCTCACAGAAGCCACCCCTGCAGCCCCTCCATTACCAAAACCTTGCCACGCAAACCCAGTGCACCGTGGAATTGGACTATTTACATAGATTTTAACCAAGGTCTGCCAGGACGGGAGTGCAAGTAAGTACTGAAATATTTAAGTCCCCTATGGAGTGGAAGAACTTTCTTTTCCTAGCTGAGGGTATGGAGATTTCACAGGCCCAGAAGAGGAATGTGTGAGATATTCTTTGGGAACCTCGATTTTTTCTGGTGGTGTTTCTTTGTGAAAAATGGAATAAATTGTGGTTTAGACCCAGTTTACTGCAAGAAACAAAAATGCTATGCAGCCAAAGGGAAGTACAATAGGAAGCAATGAGAAGATTGAGTAAAAAATAACTGCTACCATTAGGGGCCTTTCCTGCAATTGTTCCTGCTCTCCCTCGGTTTCAGTGGGAGCAGGAATTTGGCTCTTCCATTGGCTTTTCTTGGCGTGGATGGAGATCGTGAAGTTTTCTTGCAAGTCTTAATGGCTGTGGCTACGTACTTCCCTTGTCATCGGAGGGGTTAAATCTCAGTGATCAAGTTTGGAAGTGTGACATCAGAGATTAGATCTAGAATCCCATTGTGCTGGTGCACTGATAAGATCCTGTTATCAGCCTGCCACTCTTATTTGATTACCAACACTTGCTACTGCAGAAACTGAGAGGGAGAGAGGGGAAGCAGCTATTGATTGGCAATCGATCGGGACAGAGGTGCTTTCATCAACCCCCGGGAAGGCGGCACATTCACCTGCTAATTGCAGCCTGCACCTCCCAGAGGGGATGCGCTGGGTATTGGCATGGCAGCTTGTTGTGCTCTCCAACGCTAGAAGAGATCAGTCTTGAAATTAGTGCTTTTGGCACCGGCCCTGTGTAAGCTGTGCCATCCTGTGACAGAGCCACCCGCGCGCCAGCCTCAGGTTAGCAGCATGGGCTGAATTCATCAAACGTGCCCTGGGAGGATGGAGAACAACCGGGTATTGTACAGTGGGTCTGACTGCCCTCACTGTTTGAATACTGATTCTTCATTACACAATAGGGGCTTGTGCAGTTGGGAATAGGACCAAGACTCCATTTTTCTTGAAAGAAGCCAGATGGAGTTTCATATTCTTTTTTTCTCTCTCTTTTTCCTCTGCGTATACTCTTACATGCATCTCTTCTCTCCTCCTCTAGCCCTCCTTCATTTCTCAATTCGTGTGTTTTTTCGCCTCCAAGTGCACCTCTGCTTCATATGCTTTAAAAGTCCTTGGAGAAAGGAGCCAGGATTGGCACGTAATGCAAATATAAGAAAAGCTAAGGAACTTCATACATAATGTCAGTGTCACCTCCAGCAAGCGAGTTTTAGGAGATTAGAAAGAGCAGTCTCTCGTGCAGCCCCTTGTATTCAGCACGCCGTGGTGGATACAGCCCGGGGCGCAGATGGTCCCTAAGTTCCTGGTGACTGGAAGCTGGACTTCTGCTCTTTCCTGAATTAGACTTGATGCTGGGAGGGCCAAGATACCTCCTGCCATTGCAGGGCACGGAGTGCTGCACCCTGACACAGGACCATTAGTGGCAAATTGGGACATTGCTGGGCCCAATGGTGTTTAGTGCTTAGTACACGTAAGCAGGACAGACATTTGATGGCACTTTTGGCACCAGGCAGGGAACATAGCTTTGTTCTGCACTAGTGGTTGCTGAACTGTGTTCAGCCATGGGAACCGCACGAAACAGAGACTTTTGGACACAGCTAAGTTTCCAAGATAGATGTTCATGAATACCATGTATTGCAGCCCTTCCTGCTTGGATGAGATTTTTTTTCTGTAGTAAACTGCGTGGAGCTGAGCGTGGCTACGCCGTGCCCCAGTAACCCACGGCCGCACAGGCTGCCTGGAGATCTGCAGGGGTGCACCCCCGTCCCGCGGCCAGCACGTGGCATAGCCGACGGAAGGTCTTTTTGTGCGAAATGCTTCCCCGGGATGAGAAGGCCACCGCCTTTCTTCTGGTGCATTTTCCGTTTAAACCCAAGAGAGGCTATTTAAAAAAAAAAAATCTCGTTAAGAGAACATTCCGTTTGCGTGATTAAGCCCTAGAAGTCAATAATGCCAAGCAGAACATTAATTCTGCACCCAGTGTGTATAGTTATAAAATGATATTTAATTACACAATTACAAACTGTTTATCTGCTAATCAAATGTACTCTCAGTGTCTTCTACATGCAGAGCTTCATGTGTGAAACATCTTGTTGGATTTTTGTAGTCCACTGTACTCTCACCGATTTAATTATCCTGGTCCTGCCACATGCAGCTGAATTGACCTATGCCTAATTCTCTCTTAATTTCTGCCGAAACAGTATACAGCAGAAGATGCTCCCGTCTCATAGTGAGTTACTCTGGTGCAAAGCAGGCACAATAAAATAAGGAGTTTGTCCCTCATACAGGGGTGCTCAGCCTTTCTCAATTTCTGGCACCTTCAAGATATTCTAGGGGGGATATATTTGCCCCTTTAGAAACATATGGCTTTGTTTTATAGTGTATAGCAATCTCGTTTTTCACAGTAACCTTTCATGAATCCCTCAGGAGCAGTCCACACTCTGCCATCAAAATGGCAGGCTGAAAGCCACTGCTCTAAGCCTTTTAGGCAAAAATTCCCTTCCAAGTCAATGGCTGCATATTATGCTATTCACTGTCCATTAGCACTCTGCTTTGGAGGGTGAAACAGTTAATTTTGCAGCTGCTTTAGGTGCAAAACTTAGGTGGCCTAAATATGCCTCCAGCGGTTCTCTCTTACTATGTGCTGTTATATTTAATTTCTAGTATGTTGTGTAAGAGCAGTGTACGAAACTCTTTCCTTGTGAATGACTCGGAGAAATTCTGTCTGTAATACATAAAGAGATTCGCTGTTCTGAGAGGTATTGCGCTGGCTGATGTAATGTGGCTTTGTGGTATGTAAATAACGAGATATGGTTATGTCATTGATGTCTACACCATGTGTAAAGAGAAAGAATTATGTTTGGGTAAGCCTCTCTGTCATGCCATGGGACAAAATTAATTCTGCCATCATAGTGTTCTCCTTGATGTTGCCTCTTAATTTGGTTGATGTAGTACGTGTGCCAGAATGCTGCTGAGCTAAGACCGCAGGCTCAAGCATCACTTTCCCTAGCAAAATCAAATCATGGTTTTTAGTGGGGATCTTTTTTTTTTTTTTTAAATGTCTGAGTGCAAACATCTTTCTTTTGATTTACTATTGCAATCAAGAAACAAGTGCTTACCTTAGAGCAACGAAATAATAAAATAACATCCAAACAGTAGTGATAGGCTGGCATGTAGAAATGTTCCCTGCTGACCAGAGCTGGGGGGTAGAGCATGGCCACAGTGGTTCATAGCTATTTAAACACCCGGTAGCTGTATCAGTAGCAACTGTATGTTTGGAATGGTTGAGTCCAGGCTATGGCCATGCTCCTCTCCAGGAAGCTTGTGGTGGCTTTGGCCTCTGCTGTGACGATGGACGTGAAGTTTCTGGTAGTTACAATATTTGGTTCTTTGCATAGAGATGAAGATATGCCCAGAAACTGTGGGAAACATGAAAAAGGAACAAAGCCAGAGTGCAGTGCCACTGGTGTCTAGGTTGGTGGCTGTGCACTGAGCACAGTCAGACTTGAGTCTCAAAACCAGGCTGGGCTAGTTGTGTTTTTATTGACTGAGGGATTGCCTGCAGATGTTAGTTAAAGTCTGCTAAATCCTTGTGTGGCTAATCTCATTCCCAGGGCCTTACTCTAACCTAATTGCCTTTGCAGGAAGATTAAGCTAAACTGAACTGAGGTCATGTTACTTCAGAGCGTGAGCGTCCACACAGGGCTTTCTCATGCCTTCACTTCCCACTCCTAATTAATTCAGTTTAATTTTCTGTAGCGTCCCCAGGCACATGAGACCTGGATTGCAGTTTTCTTATGTGATGCCTGGAGCACGTGTCCTTCCACCTGCTAAACCTAGAAGTTGCGGGGAGCAGACGGGCTGCAGTAAGTCTACAGTCTTCAAAGAAACTGGCAAACACCACTTGAAATCGCCGTGCTGTCATGCTGGGGCACCCAGGAGAAGCCCTGGGCTCTGGCAACAGCAGAGCTGCTCGGCAGTCGGTACAGGCGTAGCTTGGGTTTCAGCCTGACACGGGTCTGTTGTGCTGCGCTCGCAGCAACTGCCGGGGCAAAATTCACTTTCGCTGGCAAAAAAGGCAATCAGACCTTTATTATGTCTCTGTTTGCTAGAACTGAGTAGGCTAGTATTAGATCAGATACAGTTTCTGTTGGGATTTTTTCGCAACAGTGATACAGTTGAGCATCTTTTCCCATTTTGGCCATGCTTAACAGCCTTATACGATGCAGCTCTAAAGGGAAGAGTTTAGGAAGTTACTCAGTTCCTAACTGCTCAGTTACCAGCAGTCCCCGTGGCAAAAACAGTGGTGAAAGGGTGTGTGAGGGCACCTAGTCCAGCCCAGGACCAAGGTTCTCTTTAGCATAAAGGCTGTGCAGTGGTGCTTCGACTGGCCAGACTTGGTGAGCTGGGAGCACTCACAGGGCAGCCGAGGCAGCTGCAAGCAGGAAAATCTGTTTAAATCTGTTGCTAACATGATTGTGGCTACTGCAGACCTGCCTGGCTGGTCTCCTTTTCCAACCATTGCTTTGTAGCCCATGAGATGGGGGAAGCTGGCTTCTTCTCCTGGACCTGCCTCTGGTGGGCTGTGCAGCTGCTCTGTGCCTCAGTTTCTCCATATGCAAAATGGGGGTAATATAGCAGCTATTACCTCTTCTAGTGCTGCATTTTCATGGAAAGTCTCTTGCCCTGGGTCTTGTCCCTGGTCACCGCTTTGTGCACTGCTCTGTTCCAGGGAGGCCCAGATCAGAGCATCTCTGCCCTGATAGGGGACATGTAGGAAGGGTCAGAGTGATGTTGAAGAAGGCTGAAACCAAATCAGAAAAGATCACTGCCTTACCAGCCTGCCCAGCTGCAGGTGGGGATGAAGCTGAAGGCATCTGTCCTGCATTCGGTTCCAGTACGGCAGGGCACTGGCTTCAGCAGAGCTCCGTGTGTAGGATCAGGTCCTTACACATATCCAACAGCATGAGCTGACATCAGGGGAGTGCAGAATCCAAAACTCGTGTAAGGCAGGGCATCTTCAGTGTCATGGTCCACACAGGACTGAGCATCTCTTCCTTCGGGGGACCAGATAAGTTTTTCAAGTGCATTCATTGAACTACACATCAGCTCACAGCTTAGCATCTTTCAGTAGTGATGCAGAAAACAATCACTTGGCGTTGGACTGAATGGAGTGAAATCACCTGCTGCATTACACCCCTGGGTCTAATGTATTTATTTATATGTTAAGCATAGAAGAACATTTTCTTTCAGATGGAAGGAAAGATCTTTTAAATTTTACTTTCAGGGTATTACCAGCTTAGCAATCTCAATACTGTATTTGCTAATGAAAGAAGTGTTTGAACAACTATCTGAACGTCCCTACCTGCGTTATAAATCTCACTGTATGTAATTAAAACAGGTCATTTTTGAAATCTGAGTTACTTCTATGAGAAGTACCTTGCATGAGGTCATGTGCTACTGTGAAGACCTGTACTTTCCCCACTCTCTTGGTATGGATACTGGCTAGCCTGGACATATCCACAGGTGTGAGGTGTCTCTTGATAACTGGAATAAAGTTAATGGGCTTGTTCGAAGAGGTAAGGGGAGAAGAACAGTCTTTTCTTCAGATGGAGGCTTGATCAATAGGAGCATTTCTATTTCTATTTTCTATTTCTATTTGTGCTTGGTTTAAAATAGACAGCTGGACAGGGTAAGCAGAGTTTAATGTGGCAGCTCGAAGCCTTGTGAAAATCCCCATAGGGTTTGGTATGAATTCTCCCCCACCAGCAGAGAGGGGTGCCGCTCCAGCCTGCGGGAAAGCACACAGCTCCTGAGATCTGCCCCTTCCCCGTGAGGTACCGGTGCTGGAAGAGCGGTGGGGAATGGTGCCCTGGCTCCTGCAGGCTTAGTGGCTGGCTTTCCCACTGTGGTGGTGGACTTTTCGTATTAGAGGGTGGGCTTGGTAGCTGTGGGAGAGCTGTCGACACGATGTTGACTACATGGCATGGTGTGCTTCCCTAGCTGTGAGCAGAGCGGCAGGGGACATGATGGGTACAGGACTTAAAAAAAAATAAATTGTCCTTTCTCCACCAACTTCGCAGCTTTAATGTTATACAAGCCCTGGTCTCTCTGTGTGAATCACCTCTGTTCACACAGGCAGCTCTTCTCAGTCTCCACAAACAGGACAGCTATAGAAAAATAGACTGGGATGCCTTCTGGCTTGTCTATCAGGACCAGGCATTCCTGTATAATGACAAGGTCTTTATTACTTGGGGAAGCAGGCAAGGCCTCGTCTGACTCTCAGATCCTAGGCTGGGCTTGCAGAAGCGGCAGTTAAAAATAAATAAATAAAAACAGTAATCTTTTGACTTGAAAACTGAGCCTATTTCATCTAGGAATCATTGCAGAGGAAAAAAATCCCAAATCAAAAGCAACAAATAAACCCAACCAAATTACAGAGTCTCTCTAACACTAGCCGCACTCTGGGGAGCTAAATGTGTCTCCCTTTAACATTTAAAGCATCTAAATAGCAAAGCTAGGCAGTTATGAAGAAGACCACCAGCCTCTCTGAGCTAGACGCATGTGACTTGCTGGTAGTGTTTGCAAGGTCACCCCTTTCCTGTCTTTCCCACTCCCAAAACTGACTTAGCGGGGAGCAAGTGCCATCTGTTTTCCCCTGCCAGGGAGTGACAGGAAAGGTGCACTGGGAAGATGAGAAGCATGACTTACGGCAGTGTAGCCATGCTGAATTATTGCCCCTTGCGTGAGGAGCGGAGATTTGCTTTTGGGATGCTGGACTCTAAATCATTCGCCTCTTTCTTTTAAAGGTGAACTGAATAGTTTTGCACAGGGGCAAGAATTAAGCAATTATTTCAGAGCATAGTAAGCTTCAAGCACATTTACTTATTGAAAATGAGCACTGAAAATCACGTCCTCCTTATCTATTCTCTAACTGATTTTTGGTAGTTGCTTTTGTCTAGTCAATACTACCAACTAAATCAGTGTTGGAGGGGGTTACTGTGTCTTAGTGCTGTGCTTTCCAAAGTACCCTGTGTTCCCTCCTGTTCTCTTGAAATGCAGCAGCCCTGGAGTGAAGCTGCTGTTGTATCTTGGGATCTTTGAGATGGGACAGGGGGCTGGTCAGTACAACCCCAGTGTAGACCCTTAGGCCCACTTTATCTAGAGTCATTGAGGAGGTACCGATTGGTTACGTGCAGGCATAAGTCCTGTTTCTGTATTGTCAGAAAATGCAGGTGTGAATGCACTTCTGTATCTGGGGCAAGATTTGGGGTTCAGAATAGCTTTTAACTGAGATTTGCGAGTTGCCTTACCATGTGGAAATGCAGCTTGAGTTAAAAGTAATTTCAGGGTAACTGGTGGCTAAAGTCAGGGAACATCTGTTTCTGTGGGTGTGAAAATCCTAGGCAGTAAAAGGGCTCTTGAAGTATCCCATCCCCAGTGTGATGTCCTGCCGTGGAGCCATCCGCTCCGGGTCGGGAGGCAGCAGGGCAGGGACCTATTGCCGGCAGGGAGGGAACCTGCCTTACAGCATGCGTAAGAGCAGCAACTTTGCTCTTCAGTGGCACCTTCTAGCATCCCTTACAGATCTAACACCCTGTTTCTGCAGATGAAACTAAGGCAAGGAGACAGTTTTGTGAGGTGTTGATGCTCTGCAGAGGGGAGAACGGGACCAAAGCCTCCAGGGTATCCAGGGCTTTTCTCTGCTACAAAACCCTCCCTCCTTCTCCTCCTGAAGGAACATGTTATCTCTTTCCTTCTTTCTTTCTCAGGCTTAAAGGGTTTCTCTCCTTTCTCCTTAAATACAAAAGCACAGCCCTTGCCATGGCATTACATCACACATGACATCTGTCCAGGGAGAAGGCTGGTGGGTGCCAGCCTGGCCACCAGGAGCCAGTCTGGGTGCTGAGGCAGACGGAGATCTGGGTGGCGAGTGCCTTTCCCAGGGAATTTTGGGCTGCTTGTGGGTAGGTCCCAGTGTGGAAGCGTGCGGACCTGCAGGTGCTTTGTGAAGGGAGGCAAGGAGCTGCAAGCCCTGCATGGTGCCTGTCCCGAGCCAGAGGACATGGCATGATCTCATGTCTTACCTACCTGAGGGTCTCAGGAAGGGACCCCAGGGGCTGGGAAGGAGGGACTGGAGTTTGCTTTTATTGACTGTCCCTCCTGCCAAGTAGGAGCAGAGGTGAGTAAGAGGCTCCTGCAAAGGAGTTTCCACATTATCTCTGCCTGCAGCAGCTCAAGGCACATGGTGACGTGCAGACCATGCAGGCCCTCAGAGCCACCCTGCTCCGGGATAGTGGACAGTGCTGTGCCATGGGTGAAGTTTTGGGACCAGAGCCATGGTTATCACCATGGCCTGGGCCTAAGATGCAGTGATGGGAGTAAGAGGGTGGAAGTGCTCTTGTGTGGCTGCGTCTCGGCTCCCCTGGTTGAGCATCTCCCCTTCCATCTGGTTGCTCTTCCACTCAGAGGCTTTAAAAAAACAGCCTGATACTCCTTCCTGTTTGAATTATCTCTCCTGCCCTCCCGCTGGGGTATTGCATGAGCGTGGGCTGACATTTCCCCTTCCAGCAGATGAATTGCTTGCTGCCGTTTGGTGTGGTCTCTTCCGGAGATCAGCATCCCCCCAAGAGCCTGCTTGGGCTTTATTGAAGCACTGTCTGGCTTGGAGACTCCCCCGGATCTTTCAGTCTCTTTTGTTTTTATTGCTATAATAAATCTTCCTGCATCTCTGTAGCTGGAAGGGTGGGAGGGATGGAGAAGGGGAGGTTTCCTGCCTAGTGCATTGCAGGCTTTTATTGACTGCCAGAAGTAGCAGTAAATCTGAAGCAGGAGGTGGGCTGGCATCAGTGAGCAGAGCGCCGAGTCCCCGGTGGGGATCCAGCCCCTGGTCCCCAGGGGATCACTGCTGCTTCACAGACCCACCAGCAGACAGAGCTCAGCTTTGAGATGGAGCTGGGCTTACTGCCGTGGTGCAGCCGAGCAAGATGGGTCATCTGCTTCTCCAGGGCTCGGGTCAGTGTGTCTCTGCAGATCTTCAGCAATCTGGGAGTGATATAAATCTGACAGAAGAAAAACCTAACCTGAAACGTCCTGGCTAGCACCGATGTGATGCTCAGCTGCCTGGCTTCTGGAGGGTTTCCAGCTAGCTGCTCTGTTTTAGCCCATTTTTTAATTTTTTTAAATCAACAAGCCCCAAAGACCAAACTCTCTTTGTATTTAGGCTTACTAATTTTTTCCTGTTAAAAAATTCTTCTCTGCATTTCAAAAGCAGCATATGTATTCTGTGGGTTTGGTGCATGGCATGTTTCCCTGCAGCCTAGCGAGGCTGGCCCCGGCAGCCACCAGTGCCGCAGCACGTGGCAGCATCTCATTAAAGGTAATAATAGCAGTGCTGTGATGAAATCCCTGTCCTTCTCCTGCTTCCGTTGGGATATTTAAACTCCAGAGGGGCTAGCCTGCAGGGCTTGTACAGTTGCTGTCACTGGAGGATTTAGAAAAATAGATTAGATGGCTGGGTGTCAAGGAGTGGCACAGGTAAAATTTGTGTCGCCTGGCAGAGGTGGCTGCCAGTGCTGGCCAGGGGCTCTCCCTAATTTCCTCCGTGCCCTTTGGCACCACTGCTTCCTACAGCATGGAGATGGGACCGCCACAGCTGGAGCAAAGGCAACGGCATCAGTGGTCGCGTGTCCCGGAAGGCCGCGGTCTATAGCTTCAAGAGTGCCGCAGGGTGCAGCCTGGGCAGCTGGAGGCGTGGGAGAGAGGGGATGCCGAATTACATGCAGCGCTGTGCCGTGCCACTCCTCCTGGATATCTTTTCAGAAAGCATTAATGCAGCCGAACCTCAGGGTCATCACATGGATGTCAGCTCTGAGCGTAGGTGCCGGCAGTCCTTCCCAGTAGCCTTCAGAGAGAGCACACTGTATGATTCTGTAGTAAATAAGAATTTAATACCCACCAAAACTTTATAAATAGTATTTGAAATACTTATGAATAGATTTTTGGGGTCTGGGGTTGTGGGGGTTTTTTTGTGTTTGTTTTTTTTTTCCCCCCCAAAAAAAGCTATTAGGCTATTAATCTACCAGGGTTCTCTATGCAGATCTTCCCACTTTGTCGCATTTAAATGTGAGGCAGCAACGTAACGCTTGTAGTTCTTAACTTTAGCACGTGCATACACAACTACATCCCCCTCTGTTTTTCCTTCAGAGATGCTTTGGCAGGCTCCTTGGTAAGGACATGATGGGGGATGTGGGTCACCTGTATTCCTCTAGGCTGGGAAGAATGACAATGTCTCGTCTCTTTTTTCATTTTTGCCACGGCCCATCAGAACTGTGTCAACCAGGTGACGTCCAGGGACATCCTGCTGTAACGGTAAGGCTAGAATGCTGTCCTCCATGGCTGGTAAATCATAAAACCTCTAGCCTGCAGTCCAGGTCAGACAAATAATAGAGGTCTGCCTCTAAGAGATCCTTTCCTTGGATTTCTCATTGAATGTCATTTCCCACCCACCCCACCCCCGTAAGTCCAGCAGGTTAGATGAGAATCTCCATCTCTCTGCTTCTGTGAGCTCTTCCCTGCTCTGTTTTAAAGGGAGCATGGATCCCAGCTCAGTGTGATGACAAAAGTGGTTGTGGTCCCTCTAGCAACGACGGTCACTTCTTCCTCTGATGCCATTCAAATGAGCAGTGGAGGCAAAATCTAACTCTACCAAAGGGACTTGAGCTAGAAAGTGCAGCTTTTATAACTCGTGGCATGAAATGTATTGATATCGCTTGTATCTCATCCTTCTGGCTTTAATGTCCCTTAATTACCATCTTAAGGAACCCTTCAGAATGTGGCTTTGCACCCATAATGAAGCATTCTTGCAGGCTGACACCCCCATCCTTGGACAGGAGAGACCCACACAGAGGCCTGTGTCCCCTCCTGACGCTCCTCTCATTTCTTCTCCCTTGTAGATAAATGCTGGACTATGAAGCCTGTATGCAGGCTCCACACCTAGAAGGGACATTCCTGTCTCTCTTGTGAAATTTGGTTACTTCTTACAGTAATTCAGCTAGAAGCAAGACTATCTTTTCAAATTAGATTTCAGCACACTGATTGCATTTCTGGACAGGATCTAGCAGTTTGCTGGCAAGAGAAAATGAAAAGAAACAGGAGGGATATGTAAAAAAAAGTCATATTCTTAATGATTTTCTAAAACTGGTGATGCTACAAAAATGGACATGGATCTCAGCTCTGTGAAACCAATTCCCACATCCTTAATTCATAGTCTGTCTCACCTGAACAGTGAGCCCAAACGTCTTGGCAGATACTTGACAGCATCTCTACCACAGTGCATGCAGTATAGTGCTCTGGCTTTTTTAGGTCAAGCCAGGTAACCAAAGGGCTTTTTCTTCTTCTAACCAGCCAGCTCACAAATTAGCCTTGTTGCTCATTCTCTATTGGCTCTGGTATTTATAGAGGAGAATGCCACTACTCTGCTGCTGTTGTTTACCATCAACAGTCACCATTAATGCCAGCTTTAACTTGGAAGAGATTTCTCACTCCCCCACTGCCAGCCTGACTCCCAACAACTGCAGTCAATGTCCTGCCCTGTCTTACAGGAGAGGGCAGGCAGGCAAGGAGACAGCTCTTGGTGAATTCCCTCTGGAGAAGCAGCTCAGGTTGTACGGTGTTACAAGGATGGCCAACAGTCTATAAAATTCAAGAGGTGATCCCTCTGAAGAGAGGAGTACCCCTCTTTTGCTGTCCCAGCTAAGCACAGTGACTGTTGCTTGCTCAGCTGAGAAACATGGGCGTAACATGGGCATCTAAAACCATGCAACCATGCAACATCATCTCAGCCTAAGGCAGAGCCGCTTGCACCTATGTCATTTCTGACAGATGTTTTTCCAGCCTGTTCTTGAAGATCTGTGGTGCAGAGGCATCTACAATATCCCTAGGCAATCTGTTGTAGGACTTCGCTATCCTGATTATGAAGCTAAGTTAGCCTTGCTCCAACTCCAACCTCATATTGTTTATTCTGTCCATCAGGGACATGGAAAATACATTTTTCCCAGATCCTTTCTTCTCTTAGTTCTTCCTGGATAAGCCTTTTTCATCTTTGAATGCTGTGCCTGAAAGTTGCACTTCCCCTCCTGTATTCTCTTCTTCTGTAGGGTAATCCCAGTTCCTTTAACCTCTTCTGAAATAAACCAGCCCTGCTTACCCTCCAGTTGTTCTCTTTGCTCTTCTGTGGACTTCTTCCAATTGGTCCATGTCTCTCTGGAGGTGCAGTACCTTCAATTGGACCCTATACTCCAGCTGAGGCCTTTCCAGGTCTAGCTAGCATGGAGAGATGAATTTGGTCCCAGGGCAACTGGTTTATGACTATCTCTGCCACCTTCTCTAACTCCTGGCAGCCCATGCTGGTAGATCATTCTTTCTGACCCTTATTTCTGCCTCCTCTCCTAGGCAGTTAAAAGTGGGTCTCATCTGTCTCTGTAATTAGCATTGTGGTCAGCAAAACTTTCCCCATTTGATAAGGCTGAAGGTATGCCTGCCATGGCTGCTCTTCCTGCTCTCAGCCCTCCATCTCAGTTTTGTGCCACTGTAAGTCCTCTTTGTCCTCTCTTCTGGCCTCTCCTGATGCTCTCCAGGACATCTGCTTTCCTTCCTCTGCCAGGGTGAACTGGTACTATTCACTTCACACCCTGCCTATGAGAGGGTGACTGTTTATCGTACTTTGTATATCGTACACACTCTATTACAAAGTTGATGGAGATCCCTCTGTCCTGATATACCTGAATTCGGCCTTAACTGGCTGCTGCAAGTCACCCGTATGCCTTTCTCCTCCTGTTGCATCTGAGTTGTTTTTGTCACCCCTCTGGCTGGGGGAGGCAGGACTTCCCTAATGCCTGTCGAGCTCTCTAAATATATTGAAGAACTGTCAAGGCTGTAACATGCTAACAATACCCTTTTTCATATCCAGATAATATTTTGAAATACACTATGGGTCTGGGGAAGACATCTTAATCCTATTTTTGGAAGATCATTTGGCTAATTAGGAAACCTCCTGGTGTGTCTGAGGGGACATTGTATTCCTACCGAGCGTTGGTTTGAAGATGGAGTAGGGAGAGAAGTACGCTCTTCCCCGGACGGAGGCCAAGTGGGACGTTATCAAATTGGACGTGCCCTCCACTGCTGTCATATGCGCTGCCTTGGCACTAGTCCCCTTACACACCCAGGAGACCTCAGGGCTGGGGTTTGCGCATTCGCAACACGCCTCTCCCCAGCCGCAAATGGCAGGGAGGGGAGGCACTGTGGTGCCCTGTGTGTCTGCAGAGCTGCCTGTGGCTCCCCACGCAGGGGAGCGCGTCACACAGCCATGCTCACAGGGGTTGTCGGGGTTGCGTCCCCGCCTGGTGCCTCCCCTTGCCGTGGGATCTCCTCCATCCACATACGATGGGCTCATGACAGAGTCAACAGCTCATAGAATCAAAGGCGTTTGTCCCCATGCCAGCGGTGCTCCATAGAGAAGGGTGCCGGTGAGGCCAGGTCAGCATCAACCTATCTTCTCTTTTTCTCTGTCTCCCTGTGTAACGTAAGCCCAGACAAGTGTGATGCTCCCTGCAGGGAACAGCACAAGGCAACTCCCTAAATTCTCCTGGGTCTCACCCTTCCTTATTCCCTCCTCCCACTTTCCTCTCACTCTCTGTCTCACCCTTGCTTGTCTGTGTCCGTGAAGGTTTTGGAAGTAGCTTGGAGGAGGTCGCTCCAATTGCCACCTCTGGTTTAGCTGTGCTGCTGGCACACCCCAGACTTAGCTGTGTAGGTCTTCTGAGAACTCAGATGGGGATCCCATCCCTTAACCACATCTCCCATCCCCAAAAAGCTGCATGCAGGCAGAGTACCTGAGGCACTGGGTATGAGTAAGCTGTTCTGAAAACCCTCTGAACTGTCGAGAGTCGCTGCTGGGGTGAGCATGCGATATGTGAACAAGTCCCCAGAGAGCCTACAGGGAAAGGAGCAAGAGTTTCTTGTTGCTCCTGTGGTCACCTGAGTGAGATGGTGTATTTCTTGGAGGAGTCTTTAGGTGCCAAATCTGGCTTCAGTGTTGTGCAACATCAATAATCAGACAGTTGGAGAGACACTGAGACAGTTGGGAAGAGACTGGAGGGAGCACGGGGGCTTTTGGGAGAGGAGTTGGGGAGAGGAGATTTTCTTTCTCAAACCAAATGGGTTAGATCAGTCTGTGGATCTGCCTGGTGCCTGGAGATAGCCCAAGGAAAGAGACTAGTGAAAAAGGATGGGGAGGAAGGAATAGGTGGATATGGTCTGGCAGATAATGGCATCAGGGCAGCAAAGCCATGACAGATGGGGCTGTAGTGGGAAGGGAGGATGAGCTCTGCTGCAACCCTGTGTTTGGTAGGAGCTTCTCCTCTAGTGCACGAGGCCTTTTGCTCCCATTTGTGAACAACATTTCCATGAGTTAGATGTTTCTCTGAATAAGAGTAGCATCAGCAGTTGTACAGATCAGAATGGAAGGGAGTCCTCAAGCTTCAAGACAGGAACTGAATGGCAGCCAGTGCCAGGAGAAAGCAAAGACTGTTTAGAGACCTCTAACACAGGTGGGTGTGCTGCAGGCACCATGCCCAAACCAGCTGGAGTTGGGCACTGCCAGGATGTCGGGGTGGATCAAACAGGTCACCTGCTCTATATGGCAGACATCTACTATTCTGTCGTAGAAGGTAGAGTAAGGACAGGGCCCGTCTAGCATGTTCTGGGAAGTACGGAATTCCAGCTGGCTTTTCCTCTCAGAAAAGCAGGCACAGCTGGTGGTCACAACTGCAGATGAAGAGGTAGAGTGATTGCCTGGTAAACCTTCGCGCTCTGCCTTTTTGAAGATCTCAGGATGTACTTCTAGGAGACATTACCTCGACAGCAAATATCAGGCAGAGATCTCAAAATTGTTTCCACTCCTCTGAGACATAGGGAAGTGCCCAAAACTTCACTTCTAAAACGTCGCTCTTGGAAACTGGTGTAATGGTTGCTTTACACAGCATTTCTAGCATTAGTTAGAATAATCTGCATTACCATAGTATACCAACTACATCTCTCTGGTAAGCTCAGCATGTCTATTGCCTCTTTGAAGCTTGCTCTTTTCTTCTGGGATGTCATAGTCATTTATCGTATGTGAGATGGACCCCAAGTTGGCCATCAGCTATCAGTCTGCCTTCCTAGTGAGGCTGTGTAGGAGCCAGCAACTTCAAGATGAAAGTCCCCCAGATCTGCTGGCAACTCTCTGAACTACCCAGGCGCTGGAAACTGTTCTGAAAACATTTATTTTGTTCCATTTCTCGTGGTGAGCTCTTACGTGGTAAATGCCTGAAGTTCAAAGGAGGCAAGTTTGTATGACCATTGTGATGGCACCAGTTAGACCAGGAGCTGCAGGCAGGAGGGGAGATGCTGTAATTTTGGCCCCCAAATTGCAAACGGTCCCAGCTTTTCTCCCTTCGTTACCTCGTCAGGTCCTGCATGCACCATGCATTGCTGGGTTTTGGGTGCATCCACTTTCAGCTGTTTTGTGCAAAAGAGGGATGCTGATGTCACCCACCATATCAGTGGCTTCTAGCTAGGAGTAAGCTCTGCATGAGCCTGAGCCTGCAGGGTACCCTTTTCTCTCTTAGGAAGTCAGGCTTGGGTCACAAAAATTTGGTGTCACAGCTTAGATGTACGTATTGCCCCAAGCCTGCTGCTCCAAACCTGAGTGCTTCCCCACCTCCTGGAAGGGTGTTAACCACAATGCAAATATCATGCACGATACGTTGGCCACCAACACTGTGGAAAATGCGATAGAAAAGGAATTTCAGTCCTTGGTAGGAAGCTGTACAACTAGTCGTGGTCTTTTTAATTTTAATCTTCTAGGTAGCTTGAAACCGAACTTTTCATTCCTCTCTGAAATATCTCCACTGGCCCATGAGCTCCCCCCCTACAGAGACAGCTTTTTTGTGTAGAGTGTTTTTGGTACCGAGGCATCTCCTGTGCCTGCTTTCCTCAGTGGACACTGATGTGACATGCAGAGCTGAGCTGCCAGAGCTCTGGGGTGTTTTTTTCTCCTCTCTGTGATACGCTGTGACACTCCAGCATCCCAGCTCCACAGGCCACTTCTCCATGCTTTTGTTCACGTTTTGTTGTAAATGCAGCAGGGGTCCGAGGGCAACAAAACACAGTGCCTAGAGATGTGCTCAAGTCAGGGGGGATTTTTGAAATCTGGCATTTTTCAGCTTTACTTGAAGAATCCACAAGGTAGCATTGTTCTTTCATGGTTCTTCTCCTCCCGTATTTTTCCCTGTTATTCTAGATTGTCTCAGCCATTATCTTCTTCCCTCTGCTCCTCTTCCATCTGGCTCAGGGGAGAGTTTTGTGGGTGGATCACGGGCTCTTTGGGGCAAATTTACATCCCTTGGTGATGCAAATATGGAATCACATTATTGGAGTTGGGAGTGCTGAGCAGCATAAATTAAATGATCCCTGCAGGCTTATTTCCATGGAATAAAATAATGCTGGGCATGAGGAGGGAGCCAAAGAGAAGTGCGAGTGGAGCTTCTTTGTTGGATCTGGTTTAACAGCCATTGCAGTGAATGAAATTTCACCCGTGACCCACACGAGGACCAGCTGGTACGCTGGGCAGCGTGATGGCGAGATCTGTGCCTGCAGCTAGCCCGCCGAGCCGGGAAAGCCAGGAGCCTGGGAGCAGCTATCTGAGTCCAGCTGAGAAAGCTCCCAGGTCCAGGGGAGGTGAAGCTGTGGGCTCCCCAGGGCTCTAGGAGACGTCTCCTTGTAGCCAGCCTGGTGCAGGGAGGGCACCTGGCCCCTTTGCTGGCTGATACGTGGGCACTGACCTCTGGATGAAAGTGGATCCCATAGGCTGATCCTATTAAGATTTTCAGCAAAAGCCTCTCTGAGTTTTTTACCCTCCAGTGTATTAAGGCTGAGCTCTGTCTCGTCTCATATCTCCTTTGCGATAGTCTGTCTGGCCTTAACCCTTTGGTGGCCTGGTGCTGTTTAACCCTGATGACTTGATGTGTTGGGCTTTTTCCTGGGGGACACCAGGGATGTGAAGAGAGCAGGCATCTCACTGGCAGTGCTGCGTGCCAGAGGAGGAGGCTTTGCATTTCCAGTACAACATGAGAAGGGTTTGATTAATACCACCACAACGTGTGGTGATACCGCTATCCACTAAAGGGATACCACTACAGGGACTATTTGTCCCTTTGCCAAACCATCCCCGGAGTCTTTTGTGGTGTGCACCAGCACTGTTCCCCCTTGCTGGGGCAGGGAATGTGTGCAGTGGGGAAACATCGCAGTCTCCCAGGGGAGACACCGGGTTATGAAAGAGGCAAGGTCTGGCAGGGAAAGGCTGCCAAGGTCTGGCTGGTCTGTCCAGCATGTTGGTCCCCGGTGATCCCAGCCGTGCATCGAGGCTGGAGAAGCAGTGAGCTGCAGGCAGCGTCGCGTTTTGCTCTCCCCACGAGTCACAGCTTCTACGTTTGAATTTCCTTTGGCTGCGGGCAAGGTCAGAAGGAGTCAGCGGTGCCCTGGTCGGTGGGAGGTGTGGGAAGGAGCCCAGGCTCCCATCAAGCAGCCCTGTGCCCGGAGTGGGGTGGTGGGGAGGAGACTCTGTGCTTGTCAGGTCAGCTTTGGCAGAGCTGGAGGGAGAGGGAGAGGAGAGCCGAGAGCCGAGCCCGGTGTGCAGTCAGATGGGGAGCCAGAACTCTTGTCAGGACACCCCCCAACAGGGCAAGCTGCTGGAAAGGGCAAGCAGGAAAAAGGACCTTTCCTTGCTCCAAACTCTGTAATTTTTAACTGTAATCCAACTACGTTCCCCACTCAGAAGTCCCAGGCAAGGACTTCTTTTGAAGAAATCATGCATCTTGACCACGTTCCAGATGCTGTAATAGTGAACAAGATCAAGTGCTGGGGAATATCAGTTCCCGTCTAGCAGATGCCCTGGCAGGGAAGCTGACTGGAAATCCTTGGGGAGATTACCCTGATCTCCTCACAAACAGAGAAGCATGGAATGGAATAACTTATTTTAAATATTAATGCTGGTTTAACATTAATTTGGACTTTGCTGGTGGGAGATACTACTGTGATACTCCTAACAAGCTGAAACCTTCTCTGACGCCTTAGTCTTACAAAACTGACATGGGAAGGACGGAGCAGATGTTTTGCTGTGCTCTTCTGCGGACTGGTGGAAAATCTGTGGTTCATTAGACTGTTCACTCATTTTGGTGATTCTTTGAATACTATGGAAAAGCTTTTGAAAAAAAAACACCACCCACTTGCAGTGGTGGGGTTTTTTTTTTCCCAGGTTAGGAAACAAAGCTGTAGTCATTCCAGAGGGAACCAACAAGTTTAACTCGTTGGTACAGCATATCAGAGGGTTTTCTTCGGGTCCAGGTTTCCAGAGTAGATAAAACCCCTTGCTGGCAAACAGGCTCTCCATAAAAAGCAAAACTGGATTCACTAGCCACAGCAGCAGGGGTAACAGTAGATGCACACAGATACTAGGATGCCTGAAGATCTTCCAAGACCTGAACACTGAGCTTCATACTGCTGTAATTACGTTGAACATATTGCTGAATTTGTAAAAGTAATCTATAAATTAGATTTGTCGCTGCAGACCCACTGCCAACTATGGGACTTGTGCTGTCTCTGCAGAAGTCAGGGCTAACTTTGGCATTTGCTTCAGTGTACCTCGGCCTGAGCTTGGACTCCGATAACTTTGAGACTTTTTGGTGGATGTTTGTGGATAAAGCAGGATCGTGGTTTTGTGGCCAGATGTTGGGAAGGGCCAGACCTTCTCCTCTGCACTGGTGTGCACTGGTGTACACTGGTGTGCACTGGCAGGGCTCATTACTAGTTTTGCTGGGCCACTGCGGGGCTGGGATGGCTGAACTCAGCGCAGGTTCTCCCAGCAGCAGAGCAGGGATATGCTCAGGTTGGGACATGCTGTTAAAATAAATCATAGTCCTTTGTGGATCCACTGTGCAAATTTCATGAGATGTAGAAATATATCCCCCCCCATGCCTCTGCACCCTAACTGTGCTAGAAATTCACCCAGTTTTGTGATTATGTGGAAGTGTTATGCAAGGAGGGCTTTAAAAAAAGCACAACACTGTTTTGCAGCAGTTGAGAGGTTTTTCCAAAGCATTTAGTAGCAGAAATGATACAGTCATACCAGCTGGGCAATTCCTGTATCTCTTCTGGATGCAGCAACATCTGTTTGCCACCGTGAATATGTTGTGTGATCCTTTTTGTCCCAATTCCAGGAATTTTGCAGATTTGCTTACAGACCTTGTTGAAATACAAGCAAACTCATATTTGTTGGGATATTTCCTCAGCAGCAGTGAAATACCAGGATACTATTTTTGTGTCCTGGCTACGTGGAGAACAGAAAGCCCAAGATACATTCCCTGTCTCCCCTGTGCTTTGTGTGAGCGTGTATGTGCATGTATTTAGGGATCTTTTTTCCATATGCTGTTTATCTCACAAGTTTACTTCAACTGGAAAGATCTTACAGAGCTGCCGTTTAAAGCATGCATTGTAGACAAAAAGGTGACAATACAGCCTTTGGGAATCAGACCCTGCCCTTGCTCTTGTGAAGTGTGAGAGCAGAACTGAGCATAAACTGCACATGCAGAGCACTGAGACAGAGCTGTCTTTCAAAACAAGATGCTTCAGGTTGTTCTAGTGAAAGTAATGAAAAGTCAAAGAAAAACAGAAGGTGACTGCAGGGGTTTCTTTTCCATGCTCAGCCAAACCAAGCCTTTGACTTTTAAGCTTGGGGCTCTTAGAGACACTTGGACAATCCTCCCTCAACCCAGCTATCATGCTTTTGGGATGGCTGCTGATGACCCTGTTTCACTTTGGCAGGGATGAATTATGCCTGTGCACATGTCAAGATGCAAGAACCAGCAAAGGAGGGAAGGAAGGAAAGGTCTGTCTGCTGTAGGAGCACTTCCCCACTTGGTCCTGATCCCTTTCTGCTGGTATCCTATCTGGACCCACCTTTCCCTTCAGTGAAATAAAAAACAGACCAAAAAAAAAAAAAAAAAAAAAGCCCTGCTGCAGGTCTCCTTTCTTCGGGCACAGCGTCTGGGGTAGAAGTAACGAGGTGCAATGCCTTTCGAAAGGAAATCATGTGTCTGCCATTATTCATGAGCTGCAAGGGTTAAGGAGATTAGCTGTTTTGGTGGATTAGTAAGGGGCTGCAAGATCTGTTCGTCTCTGCATGGCTAGCTGTCTTGCGAGTGGATGGGTTGAGCATCTAAAAATAATTGAACTATTTGTGCAACATATCTGTCAGGCTTGTTTCCCTCAGGCAGACATTCGCTTCCAGAGTGCTGCTCCCGCAGCGCGAGGTCCCACCCAAAGAGAGAGGGGAGCAGATCCCTGCCGAGTAGAACATCCAGCTGCCCGGTCCCTGCTCCTCCTCCCCCGAACCAGCAAGGCTCTCACCCAATGCTGTTGTAAGTGGTGGGTTTCCCCCTTTCCCTTATACCCCTCCGCACCTTGGCCACCCCCTTGCCGTCCGTCCTCCAGTGCTGATGGCTACGGATGGCTGTCGGTGCCTGGGCACGGCCACTGCAGGCAGCCCCCCGTGGGGTCTGGTGCTGCCCCGGCACCGGTGTGGCCGTGGGGAGCATGCGTGGGGGCCCCCCCGGGGACAGAGCACACAAGCTGGTGAGGACAGGGTCTCCCTGCTTCTCCCCTGGCTGCTGGGGACGTTCCTCAGCGGGAATAACTCTGTGCCCAGACACCCAGTATTAGTCTTCTCAGCATTAGAGCAATAAAAATCAGTGGCCCTGGGCGGTGTGAAATGAACTTCGGAGATGTACTGGAGCCTTGGCTGTAGATTCTCCACCTGTTTCAATATATGAAAAATAATAAAATTTTTATAGAACCCCGAGGCATCTCTTAGGCATGGAAGAACATTTTAGCTTTTTGTGCTGGTGTTACTCCCACCCGCGTGCGGCTGCTTGAGCTAGAGGTCCCTGTGGTGGCCGGTCAGGGCTAGAGCCATGGGTTAGCACGTGGCGTGGGGAACAGCGGCTAGGGAACGGGGTGGGAAGGCAGCAGGATCTTGGATTCTCTCCCGTTTTTTCTGCTGCGCTCCTGAGTGCACTGGCAGGTCATTTCACTGTGTCTCATTTTTGCTGTTGGTAAATGGGAACACGTTTCGCCTCGCAGGGCTGCCGCAAAGCTTAATTAAGATTTGCAAAGTGCTTTGGTGCTGTATAAATGCCAGTCACTTTAATTAATAAAATGAAATGGCTGCGCACTCTTGGCTTCTTTGTTTACCTGGGCGTGAGCACAAAGCAGCTAGCGCAATGATGTGCGGTACAGCTGATATTCCACACAGTTAACATTTTTATAAATGTCCTGTTCTCCTGAAGGCACCTTGGGATGCCTTACTGACCTGTTGGACTTGCCCACTCCTAGACTGGAGATCGCCTTTGGAAACCAGGGATGAGTAATACCAAGCCTAAGTTGCGAGGACTGCCTTACCGCTGTAGGTGGTCACCTGGCAGGGCATGTGGGAGGGTGCAGCAGAAAGCACATGTGTCCATACGTGTTTTAGCATCCTGCTTCCTGATGCCCAGAACGCAGAACAAGCTGCCTGCACGCATCCGGAGCCGGAGGGCTCGCTGGTGTGTAGTGTCAGTGGTGAACGTCAGCTGCTCAGGTTGAGCATGGCCTGGTGGTGGAAGAGCTGTGACGTGTGGGAGGAGAGGTCTGGGGTGATGAGGCAGGGATGGGGAGCGGGTCAGGGTCCGGGCTGCCTTGGCAGGGTACCTGCAGCCAGGCAGAGCCATGACACGCACGCCTGCAGTGTAGCTCAGGCAGGGACCAGGGGCAAGAGCCACAGCTGAAAAGCAGCTCCCCGGTGAAGGAGAGGATGAAAGTCCCTGCTGAGGCTCTGGAGGAGAGCTGGTTTTGGGAGACTCTGCTGAGGCTGCTTCCAGCTTGCTCCTGCACAGCAGGTCTCATCGGCCAGCCAGCCTGGAGCACAGGGAGGTGGGACAGCTCACTCCGGGCCCCGCGCAGTGGGCGATGCGAAGAGCACCAAAGCAGCCCACAGAAATGGCTTTTCTTTCCCTTTCCTTAGTTTTCCGTGACCGTGTTTAAGGAAGGATTTTGCCAGCCGCGTCATCTGCATCTTTATAGAAAAGGCTTATTTCACATTCATGAGAGCCAAAAATGTCCGGGTGGGAGAAGCTAGCAAGAAGCTTGTTAGGAGATTTTTTCCTCAGTCTTCCAGGTGCCAGATGCTCCAGAGAGTGCTCTCAGGTCTGTCTCTCAGTGCCTGGCCCAGACCTCCAGCAGTCGCGGTGTCCAGTGCCACACGAGCGAGGATTGCTTCACTCTGCAGTGACCCGCTACTGTCACATGCTGGTCCAACAAGAGCAAACCAGAGACCAACAGCCCTACATTTCTGGCCACTCTAGATCCAGATCTGAGCATCCTTGCTTTGAAATAAGAAATCAAAACATGACATCTGCAGTCTCTTTGAGTTTCCAGTGGGTTTGGCTCTGCATCTGGAGAATGCACCATGGCTATCTCTGTAAGGGCTCTGCTCTCTGGGTGCCTGAGGATAGCTTGTTCAAAGAGAAGTCCTAAATAAATGACGGTAAGAGGGAGGAAGAATCTGCATGAGTGCTGTCTGTTCCTGGGCAGGTGTCCCAGATGAAAGTTGGTGGAAAGAGCCCTCTGAGAGCCTTTTCTTGGCCCAAACCCTTGTCTGATGTAGACACTGGGGACAAGGCTTCCTCTTTCTTTCTGTTTGTTTCTGGGAATTGAATGCTGCTCCCCTTGTGAGGTGTAGTTCCTGTTCTGTGGCTCAGACCTGTCCCTCTCCTTCCCACCGAGAAGGGTGGAGCAGCAGTGGAGCCCCATCTATACGGTGGTATCTTTCAACCCTTCCATCTGAGTCTAACTGCAGCATGGATGGATCTATACAATAAAGACCTCACAGACCCCTTCATTTTTCTTTCCTGCTGTTGGTTTCAATCCTCAGACCTTAGACCAAATGGGTGGTTTTCTGAATATGCAAGTTTCACACCGCCTTGTCCAAGGCCAAGCCTGTGGAGGCCCCCTGGTTTGATGGATCCAGGGTCCTTCTGCCTCCTCCTCCCTTCCTTTCCTCTTCACCCTGACATCCTGGGCGGGAACAAGGAGAAAAGAAGATTTTCTGCCTAATGCTCAACCCCTGCCCCAGGCTGGCCCTCACCCTTCGCCCATCAGCGGGCGATGCTGCCGAAGGCGCTGCAGGCTGGCACACCGGCACAGCCTCTCCTGGAGGAAACAGCGTGGGCAGGCAGGAGATCCCGTGTCTCCTGGTGAGGATGATGTTTATGCGCGTAGGTACCGGTGTTGGTACACTCCGGTAGCGTGCATTGCTGCGCGTAACTCCACACTTATCATTTGTACTATAAAGAAGCAGTACCTCTTTTCTGGAAGTCTGCGCCACGGGGATGAGTAGGCGTACGTGTAGGTGACTGCTTTTTACAGGCTGCCAAAGGTTCGTACGTGCAGCCCGCTGGGGTGCTTGTACTTGAACACCAGGTGCACCTCTCTCTCCTTCCCACCCCAGCCCACTGGGACAGAGTTTCCTGGGTGATTTCTCAGCAGTCACCTCCGTGCTGGACTAAAACTAACCTTCGGCGTCCGATTATTGCACCACGGTTCAGGCTTCTAAGCAGAAGTCCGTATCATCTTTCTGCCGATGCAGGGTATGAATAACTCAAAGCATGGGCAGCAGTTAAGGACCAGGATACTCATGGACTCTCATATTGCTTCTTACTCACCTCTGTGTGACCCCGATGTTATATCACAGCTTAATATATTGTCCAGAATGTAATGTGTTAGCATAGTAGCAAATACTGGAGGGAGTCACAAGATCAAATTAAACTCCGTGCCAATGACAGATTTGATTTCAGAAGTGAGTTTACAGCAGGGGATGGCTATGTAGAGTCTAATTCTGAGGCAAATATGAATTTCAAAATTATAAGCAGGATCTTTAAAGACTGATGGGAATATTTTAATATTTTTATGTTTTATATAGCCATTTCCACTAACAGTGATCATCATATGCTGTTGTTTAAATTTAAAAGGGTGATCCACAGTCAAATCTAGCAGAGATAACCCTTAAACAGGTTATCGCTTTTTGCAAATCTGGATATTAATACTAGATTAGCCTTGTAGGTTGTATGTACACTAAGGAGCAAAATTTTAACCAGTTATGGTGTTTCTTTAAACATGTATATAACCCAAAGATCTACTTAGTGTCTCTACTGTGGTTTGCACCAGGGTAAGGCTATCCAATTTTAACCCCATATTAATTAAACCACTATGATTTCTTTTGTGGACAAAGTCAGTAAGAACGAGTGCAAACTATTTGGGAGTAGTACGTGTAATTCTGTGGTGAGTATTTCCTTGAATCAACGTTACGAGACTCACAACACCTCCTGTACAAGATACAAAGGAGCGTGATTTCCAGGTGACATCTCCGTAGGTGAGAAGGTGAGTGGCCAGTAAAGGACACTGTCTGGTTGCCAGCCTGGAGAGGAGGTGAAGCCACAGAAGGCCATCAGGGGGGTTCGCTCCTTTTGCAGTCAGCCAGACCTCATAGGGGATGTCAAGAGGAGTAGGCAAAAAGCCACACCACCACCCTCAGCGATGGGGCAGAGGTCAGCCCACCTTCCCTCAGAAATGTCCTCGTTAGAGGAGCAGTGGTGCGCAGGGGCTGAGCTGCGATGGAAATGCAGCGGAGGCCTCATTATTGCAGGACTAGCTGGTACCATACAAAGCAAATACAGAAGCCGTGGTTTTGGTCCTTACTGGGTAGTGCTGCTCAGTCGCAAAAGAGCCACTGGCCAGGGCTGAAGTCAGAGCAGCATAAAGGCGTGGGACGTGCTCCTCGCCGCAGAACAAAGGCAGCGAGCCCTAAAGGTGGTCTCAAAGGGTTTGATTAAAAGCGTAGCCAGAATTAGAGCGTTTAAATGAGTTCAGACCTCTTCAGAGGGGCTGAGGCTGGGACTTGACTTCAAGAGGCCCAGCGCTGTCAGTATGATGCTGAGCATGATACACACACCGTGAAAACAGTCTTAGTCTACTTAGCCTTGCACTGTCTGGGTGTGGAAATGCAAAGAGCGGTGAAAAGTTACAAAGATAAAGAAAATCCTTTGAAATCTCAGGAGTGGGCTTCAGTTCAGATGCTAGCAACAAAAGTTCAGAGAGCAATTTCTTTTCTTGCTATAATAACACTTTACTCCCAGGAGCTTTGTCTGAGAAACTCAAAAAAGCAGCACTCATTCACTGACCAATTTCAACTTCCCAGAAATATTGCGTGACCGTCCCACCATCGCCTGGGGAGCCCTGGAGTCCCTGCAAGCAGGAGGAAGATGGCTCATCTCTCTGGCGACTGGGGAGGGGAGCCTGCAGCGAGCGTGCCGGCTGCCTCTGGGCTGCCCGCAGTCGGGACCAGCTCTTTGCATATATCCTGGCCCAGATTGAGCAATTTTGACTGGCGCGTTGGCTGCGTTAGAGGACCTGCCTCCTTGTAAGGCACTTTTTTTTTTTTTTTTTGGTCAAAGCTGGGGTACCCTGTCTTGGTTGCAAAGCTGCGAGCAGCGAGGCCCTGGGCGCGGGAGCACTTCCACGGTCGGGGAGTCGCGGGGCCGCTGACGCAGTGCGCGTGCCAGCGGCATTGCTCTGCCATCGCCGGCGCGGAGCGGGAGGGAGACGGAGCCGCTGCAAAGGCTGGTTGAGAGATAAGGTCACCTAGTGCCTCCGGTCACCAAATCAAAGTAGCTGGGAATTCCACGATGTCGTTTGCCCACACGGGGAAGAAAGAAACAAAACCCTTTACATGCTACCCACGGATAGACCCTTTTCTTAAGACTTCATTTAAAACGACATGCATCAGGAAGGAGATCGAAGAATTAACCAGCATTGGGCTGGCCGGTTTCGATGGGCCAGGTGAGATTAGCCCACTGCCGGCTGTGCTTCGGTGCGTGCGAGGTGTTTGGCACAGGGTCCTGGAACACCCTCTGGTTTGTTAGGTGTAGGTGCCCTCTCTTTAGCAAGAGGCATCTCCCACTCTAATCCCGTGCTCGGGATCAGTAACACGTTGTTGCGATGCTTGTGGTTAATCCTCCCCAGGCTTGAACTGCAAATGCCAAGGTGCCGGGACATTTGCGCTGCCAGGCGCAGCCCGAGCCGGGCAGCGGAGTGACTTCCCACGGGAGCGAGGGGCCTCCCCAGGCATTGCCCCCTCCTCCTCTGAACGCAGGGTGCCTTTCTGCAGCTTGCTGCGGCTGACAGAACCACACAGCAGCAAGTACCTTGGAAAAAGAAAACCGCTAAACTCTACCAAGACAAAACTCTGTGCTGCATCCAGAGCCCACAGGGAGGATGGGAGTGATAACAAAGCACACGTGACAAGCGTTAGTCACGTTGCTTAACGAAGGGCTAGAAGGCACTCACAGACCCTGAATAGATGAAGGCTGCTCATGTGGATTTTCTGGTCCTAAAGAAACATAAGACGCCCGGTTCTTACAAGATTTCAGGGCAGCTTTTTCTAGGAGAGATGCATCTATTCAAGATAACCGTGTAAGGGAGCTCTTCAAAGTGAGCTGAAAATGGAGGGGGTTTCGGAATTCCTCTTCTTTTGCTTTTGAAAGTCATCCACCAGGATGGCAATTGAGGATTTCCTTGAGCTGATCCTCTTGACGTTTTTAGCTTCCCCGTCATCTTGCTCTCCTCTTCCAGCCTCTCAGTTCTTGACCCCATTCCTTCCTTGAGGTAAATACAATGGCAGGGCTAATTATCCAAAAAGAAAATATTAGCAAACATCATAAGAAGAGTATGAGGTGAAAATCTGCTCAGAGCAGGGGGCACAGCTGCCTGGTTAGAGCACCCTGCCCGACATGACGCTTATAACCAACATGCCGCTTATAATGTTTGCTTACTTTCTTTACAGACCCTTTGATAGAGGATTTGCAGAGCTCCTTGCATGGTTCCTAGTCCTCTGCCTGGAATTTTTTGTGGCTCCCTTTACACATTTCAAATCAGCCATCAAAAGGAGCCGCAGCAGAGCCTGGGGCAGACAGACAGGATCAGGCTCTCTTGATCAGCTGGTCAAAAATAGTCTCGGGAAACTCTGTGAATCTTGGACGGAAGTAGAAAGAGCAGGGCAGGTCACTGTTTAAGAAGTGACAGATGCTTTGCCATTGCGATAGCAGCTGGTCTGGCGACCATGTAGGAACGCTCTGCAGGCCACTGGTGCCCCACAGACCACGATCTCAGAGCCACTGTCTGCCATATGGATTTTTAATAACTTGGCCTTCATGTTCTTTCAATCACTGAAATATTTAGCATCTTTTTAATGCTCTGCATTGGCCATTCTAGTTCAAGACCCCAGGAGTGCAAGGTTTGACTTTTCTCTCAATAATTTTCAGCCTTCATAACAAGCAGGGTGTATTTTCCTTTCAGAAGAGAGGGATAGGTAGTCATTGTCCCTAATCAACTAGTGGAAGTCCAGCCAGTGGTTTAATCTGTCTCAGAACAGGGGTCACTTGTGGACACGTCATTGAATCAGGTGAGCAGGGGAGAGACCATTCTCTGGTTTTATCCAGTGGGATAAAAGGCATTTTCAGGACTGAAGGAGGTAGGTACCGATGTGTTAATTAAACATATGCCGGCCAGTGCAACTGAGCTCACAGCCAGTGACATTATTGCTGTCATCAGCTTGAGTCTTACAGGCAAGTCCCAGACACAGCACCAGCTTGCACATACTCTGCTTGCATTAGTTTTCTCCCACTATTTCCAGCATCTGCCACCATTGCTGGGCCATTTCTGGTTTGTTGTGCTCTTTGGGGAATGGTTATGCCTTTGGAGGGAGGAATCTCACATTGTTCATTTCTAGAGCACTTGACATCTTAGCGTCCTGCTTATTCACAGGTTTCACAGAACCACAGAGTGGCTGGAAGTGACCTCTGGAGGTCATCTGGTCCAGTCCCCCTGCTCAAGTAGGGCCACCTAGAGATGGCTTTTGACTGTCTCCAAGGATGGAGACTCCACAACCTCTCTAGGCAACCTGTGCCAGTGCTCAGTCTACCCTCACAGTAGAAGTGTTTCCTGATGTTCAGAGGCAACTTCATGTATTTCAGTGTGTGCCCACTACATCTTGTCCTGTCAGTCACTGAAAAGACCCTGCTCCATCCCCTTTGCACCCTCCCTTGAGTTATTTATATATATTTGTGAGATGCCCCTGAGCCTTCTCTTCTTCAGGCTGAACAGTCCCAGCTCTGTCAGCCTTTCCTCATGGGTGAGATGCTCCAGTCCCATAATCATCTTTGTGGTCCTTTGTTGGATTCTCTCCAGTGTCTTCATGACTCTCTTGTACTGGGGAGCCCATAACTGGACATAGTACTCCAGGTGTGGCCTCAGCAGTGCTGAGTAGGAGGGAAGGATCATCTCCCTCAACCTGCTGGCAATACAGCTCCTAATGCAGCCCAGGATACAATTGGCTTGCTTTGCCACAAGGGCACATTGCTGGCTTGTGGTCAACTTTATGACACCCAGGACCCTCTGGTCTTCTTCTGCCAAGCTGCTTTCCAGCCAGACAGCCCCCAGCATGTACTGGAGCCTGTGGTTGTTTCTCCCCAGGTGCAGTTTCAGTCTCATTCAGTACATTCACCCATGCCAGGGAAAAAACATTCAGTGAGTGAGTAAGAAATAAGTATTCATCAGCTGGTCACCCTCCACTACACTGTTGTCCCCAGTAAAGGTCACAAAGCAAGGAGAAACCGTTGCTGGTAGGCAGGCACACCACACCGAGCATCCCATGCAAAGCTACTGCCTGGAGGCTGCTCCCCAGGAGCTGAGGGAGAAGAGCAGCTCTGAATCGCACCAGCAGGGTTTCAGGATTACATCTGAAGCCCTGGGCTTGGCTGGGAGGGGCAGAGGACAGGTGAAGAAGGCAGTGTGCTGACCAGGCCTCTGCTTTCACAGCTTTGAGCTCTATTTCCTTGTTTTTCTCAAAGCCAGGCTAGCACTTTTCCTAGGAAATCACTTATATACCCATCTTCCATGTAACCACGAGCCTCCTGAACCAGCTCTCTCCCGTTGCTTTTGTCCCTCTCCACTGCAGTGCTGCTAGCAAGGAAAGTCAACTCCCACCCATGGTCATGGAGCTCTACACTTGGGGCCACAACAGAGCTCTGTGAAGAAACAATTTTATATCCAGCTAGGTAATGAAAATAGTGACCCAGAGTGAGTAGGGGTTGAGTAGACCCTCCCACCACTTCCTGAAGGCTGATTTTCACCCCTTTAGGCCAGGTGGGAGCCCCAACTGGTGCCAGCTGGGGAGGGGTCAAGTGCTGCTTGGTCCAGCCCTCCCTTCCCCTGCTGCAGTGATAACAGAGGCAGCCATGGTAGTGTAGGCACCAGCTGGGTCCTGGCTTCAAGGAAATCCTCCATCCAGGGGTTTTGTGTACTCTAGTGAGTCAGTCTGGAGGAGCTGGAGCCAAAACTCTCAAGCAGAGGTAAGAAGGTTATAAGCATGAAGAGGAAGAAGTGGGAGCTGTGCCTATGCAGCATCTTGAGATTAGGGTGCAGAAAGGATAAAGCCTCTATTTTAGGCTTTTAATTCTGGACATGTCTGTGCTGTGACTGCAGCTTGTAGAAGGAAACCTGAGAGTTCTAAAACAGTTGCAGTAGCCTGGAGACCAGTACAGTCAATTAATTTTTACTCGGTTTTGCAGGTAGCTTTTGGCTTGTGAGGAGCTCTGCACTGCTGTGGCTGTGTTGCTAGCAGCCCCAAATCTAGCTGGTGATAGCCAACATGAGTAGCTTGACACCAGCTATAGTTATAGTAAGTGATTGCAGTACAGATGCAGCCCTCAGCATGCACGCCTGAAAATATTGGCCAGTCTACCCGTATGTAAATCTCAGTGCATATATTTATTTGTGTCAAGAACTAAATTACATAGAAATGGATGGCTTGCCAGGGCTATAAAAATGTCAGGTCTTCAGAAAAGCCCCATCTCTGCAAGAGCATTTGAAATATTGCATATATATTGGGGGGGATTAGAGCCAAATGAGAAGATACCAGACAGAGCAATAAACTCAGCCTTGCAGCCTGTTGTGTCAGGGCTTAGGAGAAAAGAGTCTGCAGATCCACCTTGTGACAAACAGCAGTTACTCTTGGGGAGCGTGAGCAGGCTCCTTGGGTGTACGTGGGAGTGAAGACAACTTCACTACACTTATGTGAGATCCCCCATCCCTTGAGCTTTAACAAACAGGGTCCCTTTCATGAGTTCATGCCCAGCTTCTTCTGAAAATGACGTTAAAGCAGGGGGTAGGTTTCTAACATGGGGTGGGAAGTGAGTGTGGCACGCTAGCAGTAATGTGGGAGCTGGCATAAGCCCTCAGGAGTGTCATCTTTAGGGCTTCAAGCCAATGATTTTCCTTTTGACAGTTTAGGTATATGATGCCCCTTTTAACCCCAGCAGTTAGAGTGCTTTTGCCCTTTTGGGTTTTGTTTCTCAAACCTTCCTCTAGCCCCAGGATTGAGCTGACTGGGATAAGAGAACATGGTGAGAGCCAGGTATTTGTTTAGACCAATCCTTTTTCTCATTCAGCCTGTAGGTTTTCTGTTGCTGCTTCTGCTTTAGTTTTTGTCTGGTATTTCCTCCTCTTCCATCACAGAGGTTATTTTTTTCTTCCGTTTCACAAAACAATAGCTAATGCGGCTCTTCTGCCTATAAATGTCTTCATTTTGGATAATAAGATGAGGCTCAGTTTAGGCATTGTCTCTTAGCTACTTTATGCAGAAGAAAGGTTTTTATCCAAGACATACACTACAAATCTGTCACCTTTGGCACTTCTGGCAGGCTGCTCTCCAGAGATGATCAGGACTCGGATGAGAGAATCACTTACATGTGAGATGCAGACCAGAGTCACTTGTTAAGCATGCTTTAACAGAAACTTCATTTCTAGTTTGTACTCTAAAATCCAGAGTATTTAAAAAAAAAAAAAAGTAAAAAGTGCAACGATTTTATTATCCTCTTTCCTTTCCTGTTGCCTGACCCAAATGCAACACCATCCTGCATGGAGGGTGTAATCTACTGCAGACTTCCCTTTGCAGCCAGCACACCAGATTGTGTGCCTATTCATAAGACAAAATAACAACAAAACAAAACAAAACAAAACAAGCCTTCTCTCTATCTTTGGGTGTAGTCTTGTCTTACAAGGTCTTGAAAATCAAGCCAAATACAAGGCAAAGCTTGACTCCTCGTTGCCCACACGTTACTAGTCTTTGAAAAGCAGTAAAGTAGTAGAGATGCATTTGCAAGTGGTTCAAAACCGTAGCACGTTCTCCAAGCCTCAGGCCCAGCTTTGAGCACTCTCTCTGGGCTCCAGACAATAAGCAGGCTGCCTGGTTCTTAGCTGGTTGCTTTCGAGACATGCCTGTTCAGTAAGTTCAGCTCTAAGTCTGGTGGTCCTGGCTACGCCGGGTTTCTGTCCAGCAGCCAACATGGCCCTGCTCAGAGGGGTTTATTCCTGATGGGCTGATGCAGCCATGGGGAAGCTAGCCATGCTTCTGCTTTATTGGGGTAGGAGTTTCAGCCACTGAAATATCTCTGGACAATCTGGCTGGAGGCATCAGACACTGACAGTGTTCAGGCATCATTTTCCATCCCTAGTTGCCATCTACAGAAATCCTTGTCTAGGGGAGGGTCCAGAAAACTGTGGCCAGTGTCCAGGAATACTGCCCTGCTAAGAGGATCCCTAAGTTAAAGTCCTGGAGAGGGAGAGAATACAAAAAATCATGGAGGATGTCTGAGGCCAGGTGGCCGAGCTGCCTGGTGAGGTGGAAACCTGCCAGAGCTCTCTGCCTCATTGGGAGGTGTGAAAACAACCCCACGTGCAAAGCCTGTGAGAGTTGTTTTGGGGCCGAAAAAGGCATTATCTTATTTTGTGTATGTAGTAAAGCAAGATTTCCAGTTTGTCTGGGAATGACAGTGCTCAGCAGTGTTGCTGGAGGAGGGCAGGCAGGAGAGGTGGTGCTTTGGGATGCCTCCTCTGGGGCATCTTCTCTACTCCTTTCCTCCAGCGTAGGGCCCTCGGCTCTGCAGGGGAGTCCCTCTGATGGCTTACATGTGGCTTACAGAACTCCAGTTCCTGCAGCGTGACTGCTTGTCTCCAAACATGCTGTGCTTTTCTGATGTCCTTGGTAGACTCGCCTGAGCTCTTGCTCTTTTCAAGAGACCAGGAGCACCTTCGTATTTCTTAAGAGCAAACACCTACTCTCGCTGTGAGACTGAGGTCAGTTTGTACAGGACCTTTTCTCAGGCAGGCTCTGCTCAGTCCTGGTGAGGACTGAACAGATGTTCAAGAACCTTCTTGAGGGTTTGGCTTATTATTATGAAGTTCCATGTCTTGCCATTTCCTATAAGTTAGTGTTTGTTTCACCAGGTTGTATGATCTTCTGTAACAAGACAGGTGATTACAGGGCAAATTATGTGTTGCCTTCCCTATGACTGGAGCTATAAATATGGTGCAACAAGGATGGAATATATTTTCACAGCAAATATTTTAGGTTGTCTGAAGCCAGAACTGTGGTGGAGAGCTGGTGTTTCCAGAAGCTGATGAGGATGCCAGCTTGATTGCTTTCTTACTTTTAAGTAAAAAGTTAATTAGCTATTTATGTTGTTGCAAACTGTGATGGCCTAAGGATATGAGAGTGGCAAAGTCTCAAGGGAGAGGAAGTACGAGCCCAGCTGAATGGTGTGAGTTCCAGAAAAAGACAATTTGAGGCAATGCAGACCTTTTTACAGGCTTAAACAGAAATCCCAAATTTGAAACTGAGTACACTTTGGGCACAAATCCCTTGTGCTCAGAAGCTCATACAGCGATATTAGTTGAGCTCGTAAAGCATATTACCTCTCCTTAAAAACCTTGCTTCTATTTATTTATGCATTTCAAGCATTCTCTCCCCCATAATATTGAAGCATCTTGAAATATTAATGCACTCATGCCTATGACGCGCTTCAGAGGCAAAGGAGCGCTTGTTCCCACTTTACAAGTGGGGGAAGAACTGATTTTGTTGGAGTCACAAAGGAGGACACTGGCAGAGGTAGAGCAAGGACCACATGGTAGCATCTCCAGTGCTGCAATTCCTCTGATCAGGAAAACTAGGTTAAGCTAAGGAGCTTGGAATGGAAACAGCCTATGCTCTCACTATGGGCCATTCATAATTTAACTCCACATTATGGGGAATGATACTGGATTATGCTGTAATTGTAAACTAAAATTGGCCTTCATCTAAGTGAAGGTGTAGACATGGGTGACTTCCCCGTTTCCCACCAGTGCTGCACTCCAGCAGCCCAGGCACCTCCTTTGATCAAGGAGATGCTGCGCCAGGTCTCCCTCACTCTGTCATCCCAGAGAAGGACATACAGATCCTTGATGTTTGCTCATTTATTTCAGAACTCAGTGGAGTAATGAGTTTGGGTTTTGAACCGCATAGCTGTACAATGCGAAACTCCTGCCCAGGCCTATTTCATGTCAAAAGTTATTTTTCATAGAGCTCACAAAGGGAAAGGAGAAAAATCTTGAGGAAACGTCACCACTGTGGTTCAGACTATACAGTTTCCTGAGAAGGCAGGTCTGCACGAGCTAACCTGTCCATCTGTCGCCTTTCCAAAGAGTAGACCAGAGCAAGCCTCCAGAGACTAGCTTTACTGAAACAGTGTCCCGTCAGCCCCTCTGTGTGCAGGCTGGGAGGAGATTGATGGCGAGGTGGGTGTTGGTCTCTCCTCCCATGTAGCTAGCAATAGGACAAGAGGAAATGGCCTCAAGTTACACCAGGGGAGGTTTAGATTGGATATTAGGAAAAATTTCTTCACTGAGAGGGTGGTCAAGCATTGGAAGAGGCTGCCCAGGGAGGTGGTGGAATCACCATCACTGGAAGCATTCAAAAAACGTGTGGACGTGGCACTTCAGGATATGGTCTAATGGGCTTGGTGGTGTTGGGTTGATGGTTGGACTTGATGATCTTCAAGGTCTTTTCCAACCTTAATGGTTCTGTGAGGCTACAGCCAAGCAGCCTTGCAACATGAGAAACAGGAAGGAAGGAAGGGGAATGGCTGAACAGGCAGCATTTGGTTTCTAGCTTGATAACCACAGGTGGTCAGGACCAGGGCTGCTGCAGTTGCAGCAGACACCTCTGCATTCGCAAGTGGTGGGGTGCCCAGTTTTCTGCATGGGAAATGACATTTTATGTCCCTAAATTTCCCCGGTGGCTTCGGCATCTTAATTTGTGGCGTCGTTTTTTGGTGCTGTGTTTATTTTAACATGTGCCACGTTTCATCCTAGCAGCAGGCGCTTTCCCTGGGGCGGAGAGATGATTTTCTGCCACAGCTTGTGAAATGCTTCATGTTGTGTTTCAGTAGGCGTATAACAGGACATGAACCTGGTTTAGCAGGAGAGGCGTAGCTGACAGGAGCCAATGTATACAAAATCAGCTCATAGAAGGGTTAGGTGCCTCCAAGTGATGACTCTTCACGTCAGCAGGAATGGCTCGTTCTGGAGAAGGGTAGATTGCTTTTAGTTGAAGAATGCCTGAATACAAGGAGCTGAGCTGAAGGAAGTGGGAGGCAGTGACTTTGTTTTTAACGTTCACATATATGGATTTCAAACCAGGTTAGGACGTCTAGCTGGGGCACTCGATTTTAGGGGTACTTGATTTTAAAGGCACTTGATTTTTGGCTAGAACTTTCAATAATTTGCAAGTTCAGTTGCTGCCATCCTGAGCGCCTTGGCTTTTATGTTCCCAGTGCCGAACACTTGGATTCGGGGGGAGGTTGGGTATTCCCTTTTCCCATAAAATTTTTCCGTGCTTCAGTTTCTCATCAGTGAAATGAAAATGTTAATATTTACTTTTTTTTTTTTTTTTGAGTTGCTTCTATTCTATTTGGTCCTTTGATAGGAAGTAGTGTCCCAGTACAAGGTGGTTTATTACTCTGTAAATGAAATAAGAAGAAATTCCTGGGGGGAAAAAAAAATCTGCACTTTGGAAAAATACTCTACATCTATAACAGAAACAGGAGCTTTGATCTGTGACCCTGTGAGCATTTTCCAGCATAGGTGTCACCCTCTGAATAGGCAATTTATCCAACTAATAAGAAGCTAGCTTTTCTGAGGTACTTTCCACATCTCACAGAAATAATCCATGGATCCCTAAACACCTGTCAGCCACAGGACAGCCCCTACTGATCTGATACTTACAGCTAGGCACACCAAAGCGGGATTTTGGCTGGCATGTACCCTTACTCTTACACACAGTGTAGGAGGATCAGTATGGAGAACTAAACAGGAGGCTATAGTCTCAGTTTTATTCTCTTTTGAAAGCCAGGCTTACAACATCTTTTTATCCCAGATTTTTCATCAACTGTGGGTGTTTTTTCTGTTTGGGTTTTTATTTTCTCCTCTGCGCTGGCACAGAGGACATCATCCATGAAACAAGAGCCAAGGCCACTTCCTCCATGACCTTAGCTGTCCTCAGGTGTCCTGGCTCCGTATCAGCCAGTTCTGCCACTATATTTTGTGAGCTTTGGCAGGATCCCTTTTTTACTGAAAAGGATGTTTATAGTGTCGGTAGACTAAAACAGGCTCCTTGATTTATCCCTATTTTAACATTTCTGCCTGTGGGTGACTGAGTTTAATTAAGGCTGACTAGCAAATATTTATCCTCATGACAGAAACAGGTCCAGGTTTGTCTGTTTAAAAAATACTACACAGCTTGCCTATTTGGCTGCAGCTAACTGAACCGAACGCTTGGCAATTTTATTAATACCAACGAGGGGAAAAAAACCCTCAAACCACAAGCTTTTAACCGTGCAGCTCTCCGCTGGCCAAGGAGCACCTCTCCCCCTAAGCATCCCTCTCCTGGGCATCCCCATCCCTGCTGAAATGAAGCCTGCTGCCATGGAAGCCTCATTAAATCTGCACCTCACTGGGCCGGGGCAGCAGCTGTGTTTTTAGCCAGTGATGGTTGCGTAAGGGGTACGGGATGGGATGGGGGTGTACCTTACATCTTGCTTTGATGGAGGCCTGCCAGGAACCACCACTGGCCAAAAGACGTGTCCTGCTCGGGAAAGCGCGCTCAGACCAAGCAGCTCTTGGCAGCCCCCGGTGTTGCCTCTTGTTGAGCACGGGGGAGATGCAGCGAACGGAGCTGGTCTTAATGGCCAAGCAAGCTTTTGGGTGGTGCTGTAGCTCTGTGGAGCACCAGGGGCTCCAAAGAACGGGTGTCTCTTTAGATTAGACTAAAGATAACAAGTCTCTCTGCACTTGAGCAAAAACTTAAACACCTGGAGGGGTAGGAAGAAACCCATCTGAGCTCAGCTGAAGGGCAGCACTGCGCTCCTAGCCATGAATACTTTGGGGAAAGCGATATAAGTGCATAGCCCCACAGAGAAGGAAATGGAGCTAGATGGTGTCATAGATGTTTAGGGTGAATCCAATCTTGGGTGCAATCTTGCCTAAACCCATTTTTTTGGAAGGACTGAATTTGAGCTCATTTCCCTGTTTGAGGAACACAAGGCACTGAAGGATCTGAAATCTGCACTTACTGTAAAGGAAGGGGAGAAAAAAACCCCAACAAAACAACAAAACCAAACCCAACCAAAAAAACACCCCACATGTTCACTCTTGGTAATTTCAAATCAGATTTGCTGGCAGGAAGACAAAAAATAGGAGATTTTAGTGTCTCTCAGCACTATTAGGATTTCTTGGCTCAAAACATGGGGCTGGCCCCTCTCTCAGCACTGAATCCCAGCAGTACTAAATGCTCCACAGAACAGATTTTTATCCTGAATTACACCTGGGCAATCTTTCAGTCTTCAGTGGGTCTCACAGATGGCCAGGAGAGCCTCATTTAGCTTGCAAAACTGTTATTATTTGTGCTGAGGCATGAGAAAGAGTCCAGCTTGACTGTAAACTAATAACTCTTGTCTCTGATAGAAGCCGTCTCTTTCTTTGGAGGCTATGAAAATTTGATTTGGAGCAGCTGGGCTAAAATTAAAATAGAGCCCAACGCTGCCATCCTGTACAGTCACACTCCGTCAGAGCAGAGTCATATGTGAAGCTCCAAGGGCTAGTAGGGGCTGTTACTATCATTGCTTTTTAAAGAGATGGCAATATCATTAGAAGCTTTTTTTTCCCCCCCTCCTTTTTCCACAGTCACAGATCTCCTCCAAATGTCTGTCTCTGCAGGAGGCACCAACTGGTAAATAAACATTAAAAAAAAACCCACAAACAAAAAACCCCCATGAAACAACCCAGGATTATTTCTAATTTTCTGGAAATGGGATGTGACCTGGTTCTCTGTAGGAGAACGTGCCTGACAAAACCAGCTTTTGCAGCTGCAGGCTATCTCTGCTGTAGACCATCTCTAAGTCCTCCATGGGGAGTTATTGCCAGCTTCAAGGCAGGCTTTGCAGACCCTTCTCAACATTAGGACCGTGAAAAAGTCATTGCCTGTGGTTTGCAGGGGTTCACAGGCTCTCCGCTACCATTGTAGGATGTACAACTCGCCTTCACTCTTGCTGTGAGAGTAGGGCAAGTGGTATTTTGCCCAGGCAGCCTCATTTCTCCTAGTGCGGTGTCGTGATTTTTGAGTCTTGCGCAGCTTGAGTTGAAGTGGGCTGCTAGGCTACTTCAAAAAGCCCTAAATGTCTTGCTCAGGCCCCAGTGTGGGGTTCAGAGACCCCAGCTGGTGCGCTGCCTGCTCGGCGGGACGCGCCGAGCCAGGAGGGCAGGCGCAGGGCAGGGACCTGGCAGGCCCGGAGCGCTTCTCGTCGTGCTCTTGCAGCCTCGGTGCGCCAGCGATGCTGCTGCCGACGGGCCACGGGACAGAAATGGGCTGCCGTGCTGCGGCACCGAGCCGGCCCCAGGTGCGAGGGGTCTTCCCCGGCAGCAGGGAGGCCGGGGGAGCGCCCGGCGGGGCGTGCGCGTCCCGTTCCTGGCCGCGCCAGCTGCCCGCGAAGCCAGGCAAGTCTTTGACGTCCTCTCTCGCCTTCGTGCTGTTTCTGGAGAGCAAAGGTAAGCGCAGCCTGCCCACGGGTGTCCAGCCAGGGGAGAACCTCAGAACAAGAAGGCATGTCTTCAGGTCCGGGCCACCCGCAGCAGTTTGGGGCGCTTTTAGCGTTTGGAGGGAGTGTATTTCTCAGCCTGCGTTTTACTACAGTGCCTTCCTGGCGTGGCTAAGGAAGTTGCGGGGGGGGGGAGTGTGATGGCAGGGAGCAGAGCTAGGGACAGCATCTGAAAAATAGAATAAGCCACCGATAAGCACAAACACGGGCCCCGGTAAACAGACAGAGCAGAAGGCTCCCGCCCCGACGGTCTCCCTGGCGTACGGCAGTGTCCATGCAAGAGCGTGCGCGCTCGCTGCAGGGCACGTGTGAAACGAGCTGGAAGAAGGTGGGGGCTGGAGCAGGGAGGGAGCGATGCGCAGGCACCGATGTCAGCGCAACCCAACCGCGTTCTGGCTGGGACGGGACCTCCTTTCAGAAAAAAATCAAAATCGGCTCAAAAAAAGAAAAAAAAAAAAAGGCAGCGCACCTTTTGCTTTTTCTTCAGAAGCTTTGTATCTTGGGATTTCGAGTCCAGAGAAGTCTCATAGGTCCCATAATGAGAAAGACTCTTGATGAAGTCGGGGAGTTAGGTTTTTAAGGTGAGAAGGTTGGGAAGGCGAAGGGGGAGCTCATTAGACAAGAGCCACCACCTCCCGAAACCGCAAGGAATTCGCTGTAAAGGTCTGCATGAGGTTTTAGCCTTCAGAGCAGTTGACTCATGTTTCTAAGCCCTCAGGGACATGTTTGCTGATGCTGGGGTGAAGGTTGCTGCACTCAGCCACCAAGCTGGGTGGAAGACCAGGGCTGGGAGGATAGGGGTTTTTTTTTTTATTATGTTACGATTCTAACCAGATGGTGAGAATAATCTGGTGACACCAGCCTGCAAACCTGACATTCAGTGGGAATTTGAAAGGGTTTACACCAAAGTGCATCAGGAGCGTGGCTGGGCTTTGCCAGGACAAGTCAAGTCAAACAGTTCTTCAGCGGTAACATCAAAAATTGAAAGGGAGAACCCGGAGCATTCAAGGTGCTGAGGGAGTTGCAACAGGAGGATTTAGAGAGCAAGAAAGTGAACAAGAGGAGGAGCACGTTGGGATGAGGGTAAGGCTGGCTCTTAGGATAGGTGGAGGGCTTTGGCACTAACGCTTGCCACGAGACAGGGAGGGCAGGAGGATGCTCCTGTCCCTCAGCCGGGGACCTCAGGAGGAATTCGCGCCATCCCTGCCATGGATTGGTCAGCAGGCTTTGGCGCAAACGCTTCGCGCAAAGTTGGATCCACATGGTGAAGGGTGAGATGGGACTAAGTGTTAGGGTGGAAATTATAGCAGCAAGATGATAGAGGACTATGTTGATTAAAGGAGACCCACTTGGGCGGGTGAGGGGTGTGCAGGCTGTGGTCTGTTCGGTCTGTTTGACGCGGTCACGCCAGCATGCAGCGCTTGTCCCCTCCTCTGAGCCAGGCTGTCCTGCGAGGGGGCTGGCTGTGGGGAGGCAGGAGGGTGTCTGGCAGCCCCTCCGAGTTGAAGCGGTGCCATCCCCAAAATCGAGCAAGGCTTGAAGGCTGCCCTGCTCCTAGATTTAACCCCTCTGAAACACACTTCTTTGCTGCAAAGCTGACTGATGACATTATTTTTGTTCAGTTTTTGAACAAGGAGGTGAGTTTTTTTTATGGTTCAAAGCTCTAGATTCTGGAAAGACAAGCCCAGCAGGGCTGGCCTCCTCCTGGGAACCTGCAGCTCCTCCTGAGGCATTAACTCCTGGAAGCTAACCAATGGTCCTGTTTGGGTTTTCCAGTGTGTTTTCATAGGTAAGAAATATAATGAAGTCAGTCCAAAGAAATATAAGTGGAAAACAAAGAAAAAAAAAAAAAAAAGAAAAAAAGAAAAAAGTGATATAACTGAGTATCTTCTACCCTGTTCGTAGTGCTACAGAAAAGAAGAAAATGGTGAGCCTGGTCAAATGCAAAGAGCCTTGGATAAAGATGCAATATCTTTGCTCTGTGTAAGTGGTTGGATGTGCAACTTTGATGTTGCTGTGGCAGTTCAGTGCACTGTCCCTTATCTTGGTCACAAGAAGCCTGTGACCGGAGCAAAAGCACCCTAGCTCCGTCTCCAGCTCCTTTTGTTCATATATAATAATTGCATCCGCAGCATGCGGAGCGGGCTCCTTTCAGGCTGGCAGCTGCGCAGCGTTGCTTGCAGCTCATTAATTTCCTACAGATTGCTGCCTTGCCGCTCCGTTGAACGTAGCGCAACCCCAGTGGCTGGGCTGAACGCAGCCCTGCTGAGCCGAAAGCACCGGCTGCGTGGGTCTGTGGGAAGAGCAGGGCGAGGGAGGGGAAAGAGGGACTTGGGTGGCTGATGTCCGGAGAGGTTTGCGATGGGAAAGTTTGCTTGGCTCTTCGCTGTTTTTGATGTGCTTTGAGCACTGAAATCTGGGGATGCCGCCATGTGCAGAAGCCAAGGAGGAGGTCGAGGCAGGCGTCGGGGTGTTGAGATGTGCCAGCTCCCACACTGGGAACTGGGGTTCTAGTCTGACCTTTCTTGGAAAGCCAAATTTCACTGCTAGCACAGTAAGTGTAGGACGGTGAGTTTTGGGAACAGCCACGTCAAGAGGAGCTTTTGGTCCTCACCTACACTGTCTGTGCTGGGAAGAGCAGTGTTGTGGGCAGTAGGTGCGAATCTCTGCTCGCAGCGCACATCTGGGCTGTGCCTGCAGCTGTTGCCAGCATGGGGGATGTGGGTGTGTCATGGGGGAGATCAAGGGTCTCTAATACCTGCTGGCAGTGGCGACCTTCACTCTCACCACAGCCTGGCTCCTGTGGAGGTAGGATCAGCAAGCTGAGATCTCCGTGGCCATCAGCCTCCCCATCTGGGAGCTGGGTGGCTTGTCCCCAGTGTGCCAGCATGTCCCTGCCTGCACTGCTGGGGAGCCTTGGGCAGCTCCGTCCCCAGCTGCAGCTCCCTGTCTGCCTCCGCTGTTGGCAGCGGAGACAAAGCCACCCCAGCTATGCCAGGAGCCGAGTACAGAGTCAACGTGAGCTTGTGCAGCAGCACGGCAGCAGGACTTGAGTGGAGCTCCCGGAGCACTGCTTTTGGCACTTGGGCAGCAGCGGCTAGCATGTCTCTGCTGGGATGCCACGCGGCACGGCAGGTTTGGTTTTTGCAAAAACATCAGAAGGTTTTTGCAAATCCATTGGGAGTTCAGAGAATTGGATTTTGAAGGGAGATCAAAGAAGTTGTGTAGAGCTCAGCTGAGCTACAGCCAGCAGCGGGTGGCATGCAGCCCTCCAGAGCTGTGCCCAGAGAGGAGGACATGGGTGGTTGTCTCCTGGATGTCCCGGAGTGGATGACCTGAGGGTGCGGGTGGTTATTGGCACTCATGGGAGTGATGAGCCGAGGTGGGGATTGGTGCTCAGCGCCCACCCCGGGGCAGTGAGCTCCGGTCGATGGGGGGAACCTTCTCCCAAAGGAGCAGTACCTGAAGGCCAGCCGCTTGAGTCTCTTCAAACCTGCCATGACAAAGCACTGAGCTTTTTTTTTTTTTTTTGCGTGGTAGGGCCATGCCATCGGGCAGCGCTGGGGGCTCATTTCGGCTAACAAGCTTCAGCAACTTTTGCCCTACGAGGAGTTTAAAGCCTTCCTGGGATGGTGAGCGTTCTTTTGAATCCGGCACTTCTCATTCCTGAACTTACTCCCCCTGCTCCGTCTCCACCTCCTCGTCCTCGCCAGCATCTCCATGGCAACCCTGTTGCTGAAGAATAGAGAAGACATCTAAATATAGCTTCCAAATCTCCACGCCTTCAGCAAAAAGTCTAAAACCAGGGGTGGCAGCTTGAAGCACTGGGCTGCTAATGCCAGCCAGTGGTGCATGTCTTGCAGGTGGGGTTGAGGAGCGCGGTGGTGGGACAGGGGTCCCTTCCAGCTGAATGCCAGTTCCGTATTTGCTCACAAGATCTCAAGGGGCTTTCAGGTAGTCCAGCCTACCCTCTCTTGTCCAGGGCGCTCCCACTCCTGCACCCTGTCAGGTTTTGGAGCCATTCTTGAGAGCAAACAGAAGCATCTCCAGGACTTCATTTGGCCATCAACATCCATGATGGGTTTTGACACGGTAGGCTTTTGTTGTGATATATTAGACTAAGCTGGAGGCAGGAAATTCAAAGAACAAATTCTCTTCCTTGTTTTTCCACCCTTTACTTTTTTCTTACATTTTATGCTGTGTGACCAGTATCGTCATGGCTGAGGTTTTGTTCCTTTTACAATTCCTTTCTGAGAGAAAAAGGGCACAACATCTTCTCAGAGAAGCTGCTCCCCCAAGAACCTGCCCAAGGTAGGGAGGAGAAAAATGTCCATGCCCTGGCGCTGCTTTGAAACTACACCAGGCTGGTACCCACCAGAACTGGCTAGGTTTGTGGGCTGCCAAGCTGAATTATTACTTGTACAAGACAAGCGCTTATTGTACAGACCTCAACAAATAGCTCCACAGGCTGTTGAGACTTTGCTCTTCCCTGGCCCTGAAGCATCAAGTCTCATAGGGTCATCAAGAAACAGCCGACCTGCAGCAGGCCAGGCAAGGGCTCGCTTTGTGTCTGGACACACAACTTCAGTATTTGGAGCCAACAGTCTGAAAGGTGATGCACAGATCAGCCTAGATTTTTTTTCTTTTTTTTTAAAGAGGAACTTAAACATTTTCAGGTTCAGTTATAATGTTTAATAGAAAAAAATAGCTTTATTAAGCTGAATAAAGAAAAAAACCCCTGTGGATCTGGGCTATTATGCTTGTACAACCCAACTTAAATATCTCAACTTAGCTGATCAGCAGCGTGGACTCAGCTGAGGGAAAGGGGCTTTAACAAACACTTTTCTTTGCAGAAATTCTTGAAATGAAATTGTAGCATGTTTCCTTGAAGAACTCTCTCTGAGCATTTTATCATGTTTGAACAAAGTGAAATACATTCCAGAATGCTTTGGAAATCTGCTTGTCTGTCAGGGTTGACGCGTTAAGGAAGTCCCCGGAGCATTTTTTTTGTGCTTCCCTACTGTGCCTTTTCCAGCTCTTCAGGGCTTCCGAGTTGAGCGCGAGGCATTTGCCATTTACTAGCTCTGGTGTCGATTCCCACGGCTGACACATGGATATATTGCTTCTCTTGAGTTGCTCTGAATAACATACCACGTACTTAGGATTTTTTTTGCAAGGCGTGACAGTGCTTAATGGGCTCACCTGCCTGCAACTTAGCAGCTTCGATTTCTCATTGCTGGTACAGTTATTTGCATTTCACATCTCTCTGCAGGGCCACGTGGCAGTGGAAAGTAAGGGCTGAGCTGCTCTGGCAGGAAACAAACGCAAATCGAAAAGTGAAGCTGACCACAAGCACAAAGGGACCACTGTAGTTTTCCTATCCTGGATGCAGAAAGGATAACAGTTTGGCAATTTTTTTTTTTTTTTTACCAGCTGTCACTATAAATCTTTTACTGGTAACACTTTAAAGTTTTCTGGTACAAGTTAAGACTTTAAAAAGCATGGCTTTAGTCTTGGCTATGTCCCTTAATTATCATGTGTCAGCTACTAACACATTTTCAATAGTTCTAATTGAAACATGAGCCAATTTGCTAATTAGCCAAGATTACACAGGGAATACACAAAAGGAAATCACCTTTCTGCGTCAATATTTCCTCCTTTGTCCCTTACGAAGACCTGGTGTGACGTGAACAAACCGCACCGCCAACAGCCAGCCAGGCAGAGCCTCTGAGCTCCCGGTGGTCCTGGGCAGAGTCCCACGTGGTCCCGGGGAGATAGGCATGGAGAGGCACGCAGGGTTTTTGACTGGGGTCTTGGTCTCCACCTTGGGTACAGCCGCTTCTTGCACAGTGTCTTCTGCAGCGGACTCTCCCCTCCTCCCTGTGACCTGCTGTAGAGGAGATGGACGTTTCAGGCCCTGGCAGGAATGGAGTGGAGATGCCCTGTGCGCTGCACACAGGGCAGGGGTGGGGGCATGCGGAAGATCACCCGGGAGAGGGGAGGGACAGCAGGAGTACAGGGAGCTCTCTTTGCTGTCTGTGCCAGGAGGCAGGGCCAAAGGCTTCTTCCCCCTCCCCTCTCAAGCAAGTTATATCTTGCCAGTCTGGGTGGACATTATGAAGGACTTCCTAGGGGTAAGGAGTTGAAATAGGGGGAAGGATTGTCCAGAAAACCATCTCTACAACAAAGCTTTCAAAAACCTGTTGGGCGACCACCTACCTGCCAGGAATGGCTTGGTGGGACTGGCCCTGCCCAGAGACAGGGTGATAGCTGAGTGCTAGCAGTTGCTTCCAGCCCTGTTTTCTGAGGTCTTTTGGTTCCCTCGTGGCATAAAGGAACTTTAGCAAGGAAGAAGATGTGCCCTAGGGAAATGCACAGCTCGCTTCAAATGAGAACCAAATCAGATGGAGTAAGTTGATACGCGTATGAGTGAGTGATGCTTCCACCACCACTTCAAGCTCGCTCTCTGCTCTCTTCCCTCACCCTCCTTATGGCTGTGTCACTGTAACATCCTCCACATTAGGAGTTCAAAGTAAGTAGGGACTGTCCCGTATCAAATCCCTGTCAGAAATAAGCATTGCAGCCACTGCATGGATATAGAAACTGAAGCAGGGAAGTATTGGATGGCTTCAGGCTTGCCTAGAGAAATACATAGGTATTATATACGTAGAATAGTACATAGTGATTAGCGCAGAGAACCCTGTTTTAATAACAAGATGATAACTAGTTATCATCTGGTTAACCCACAGGTCAACTTGAAGACAAAAGAAAAAAAAATCCCATTTCTGGGGGTGGTTCTGTCTATGATACTTTACAGCCAACTGGTCTGGTTAGTGAGGTGGTCTGGGCTGTTCCCCGTGTGCCTGCTGCTGCACAGAGTGGGATGGGTCTTGCACAGCTGCTTTTCCAAGGTCCTCATGAATGACACAGACAGTTCCTGGAAATTGGCCTGCAATGGCTTGTCTCCAGCTCCTATACTAGCACCAGTTCTTGTGTAACTCATACATCAGCAACTTGCACATCAATGATCTGCTTGAAACTCTATCCTGACAGTTCGTCTATCCTGTTGACATCTGCTTAGCTAATTGGTACCAATGTCTGGTCTGACCTTTGGATGCTTCAAAACGTGTCCCTCCCTCTGTAATCCTGTGAGAGCCAAGAATCTTCTTTCATGAGCTTAAGCTCAATTTGCAACCTGTCTGTCTTGGTCATACTCTGGATAGGTTCCTAAATTACCATGATTTCCTGTTGAAATTAAGATTGCTCATCATCTCCTTGGTGAGTTTAGTGAATGTGCTTTGGGATCTAACGATTCTCCTCCTCAAACACCTCCTGTCTTTGTGCTATATGACAGCCTAATCCTTTGCTTCAAAATGGCTCAGCTTGTCCCACCCTGGGTTACTTGATGCGCAACTCCATGTGACCATGTGCATCATATCAGGGCTTCTCTTGCTGGCTTCTTCAGCTTGTCTGCCAGTACTGTCACATTGCTCTGTTAAATATTCATCTCCCAGTGAGCCAGGCAAAGATAGCTCCTATGTATAGCCTTATTTAATCCCCTCTGGTTTGCCTCGGATGTTGACATCTTACCTAGTCAGCATTTCTGCAGTAGGACTCCGCACCAAGATCTTCTGGCAGAGCAAACAGGTCCTCTCTGTAGTTTCATGTTGAAATTCCAGCGCAGTGCAGAGCTCTGGGGAAGAGTCAGACTGGCACCACGTGCTTTGAAATTCATGCTGCAGGGACCTGCAACCACAGCAAATCAGATGAGGATTTGGGTATATCAAGATGTGTCAAGAATGCTCTTGGCTTGACCCAAGGTGTATGCACTAATGATCCACGTTAATGAGTTACTAAAGATCTCCTGGTACTTCTCACTGTCCCAGGAATGTTTACCTTGCCGTCCTGGCTGCTTTCCATCCAGGCTAACAGCATCCCACTGGGGACTATAAATCCTGCCCTTGCACAGCTCTGCCTGTTTCAATGGTATATACTATGTGACATCTTCTGACTTACACTGGTTTTAGAGCTGAGCCTTATTTCACATTCCAAAGTTACACAGACACATCCTCTTAACCTCCTCGACAATAATTTCTGCAAATGAGAGTCTCCACACAGAGAGATGCTCAATATTTTCTAGCACATTAATCAAATAACCATCCAGTTGTTGCCTTATGTGTTGGAAGCGGACGTGTTGTCAAATAAAATGATTTTATAGATTATCCTCTGTACTTCCTAGACGGGGAATTTAGCAACATCATGTGCACGAAGTCCTTTAGGAGAAGATCGATGTCTATTCATTTCATCTTCTGTTGCTTACTCAGGGAAATCTCATGCTTAATGTTTCTCCTCAGAGGAGCTTTCCCATCCCTAACTTTTAAAACCAGTGATTGTTTCTAAGTGCATGTTGAAAGCAGAGCCTGGGCCGCCATCATCTGAGGGCTGTTGGTGGCAGCTTGCAATGATCCCAGGGGAAAAGGAGAGAGCGAGCAGCTATCCTGACTTCTGCATGGCCAGGTGATCCCCGGGAACGCCAGCTCCCGGCTTGCCCTGCTGCGTCACAGCCCAAGCTGAATGCGTTGCTCAGTCTGAAAACACCACCCAGGCCTGAACTAAAGGGCTTTTCTCACCAATGTATTCATGCGGGGGTCAAGATCGGATGATGCCGTGGCTTGGTGCTGGCAGCAGGGCTTTGCAGTTTGCAGAGAGACTCCTCGCTGCTAGTTCCTAGTGGCGTTTAACGAAGGCGGTTGATTGCCAGGAGAGGTTTTTGGATGGTCTCTGTTGTTCACCGCTTTCGAGCTGTCTGAGGTACGTCTTGGCCCCGATGAAGCTGTCAGAGAGAAAGGGGAAGGCTGGAAAATGTGCTCCTTTCCCCACGCGGAGTGACCAGAGCTGGGGAATGGAAGCTGCTTGGCTGAGCAAGGTGGGCTTCGGATCCCTCGCTTCCCATCGTGGTGAGCGTGCCCGTCAGGGCTGCTGCGCCGCCCGCCCCTCCCGTGCCCACCTCTGCCTCCATTAATTTCAAGAAGCTGTCAGGATGTTCTTGCAGCAAAATGTTCCCGAGCCTCCCGCTCCCGCGTGCTCTCTGCCTCCCAGTGTCCTCCTGTCACATCTCTCGCATTAATGTGATGTCTTCCCGGGGCGGTGTTACGCTCCAGCCCTTCTCCCCATCCATCTCCTCCACTCTCCATGCCTTCTGAGGAGGCAGGACTCAGTGTGGCTGCAGGTGAGAGATGAGATTGCGTGGGAGCAATCTGTGTTTTGGCCTCCAGACGATTTACGGCAGCTCAGGACGCAGCTGGAGTTAGGGTTGCTTTCATAGCCCTGGAGAGGAGCGAGCTGCTGGCGGTGGCTGGGGGAGCTGCAGAGCCTGGGAAGGGGCAGCCCCCACCAGCCACGGTGGGCTGGGAGGGGTGACCATCAGATCCTTCCAGGTGGCCCATCAGGGCCACCACAACCACCCTCCGTCAGCGCTGGCCTTTCCGCGATGGCAGTCACCGGAGCAGCCAGCCGGCTGAGAGAAGGGTGCTTCCCCGCAAGGGAGGAAGCCATCCTTGCAGGCTGCAGAGCGACCCGGGAGCGGGGATGCTGCTCTTCCCTCGGCTGCAAAATCCCAGCGAAAGGCTCACCGCTCCTCATTGCCTGGCACTGGGTCTGCGAGCGCTCACCCACCTCCCGGTGTCACCGCACAGTCCCTGAGAACTTCTGCCCCGCTTCTTTTCTCCTTGCACGGGGAGGTCTGGCAGCACGTGGGTTCTGGACCATGGGTGGTGCCAGGGCCCCCACGCCACACAGCCCCCACCTCTGGGCTCCTCCACTGGCTCCCCAAAACTTTCACGTTGCGGTGGACCTGCTGAGCGCTCGCCGCCTCTCAGCAAAGCTGGGGAGGTCGGGCACCTCCTCCTCCTTTGGGATTCAGTCAGGTTGGGCAAGGGGTGCAAGGTCCTGCCTGTGTCTGTGCAGGGCACCCGCAGCTTTGATCTGTGGAAGTTTTGCCCCTCACCTGTTGTGTCAGAGCCAGGTAAAAGGTCCTTTTCTCCCTATGGCTTGTAGCGAAGGAGGAAACCAGGGATTGACTGGATTGGTCACCAAATCAAACACCCTTTCTTGAAAAGCCACCCGAGGCTTGAGTGTGTGGTAACAATCCAGTTTGCAGCAGAGCTGAGCTGGTCCAGGAGTCCAGAGGGTTTGCTCTCTGTTTCCTGTCCCAAGCTTTGAAAAGCCGGCATTTTAGCGTGTATCCTCCCTATGGTTCCCCACCACATCGTCTTCCTCCTTCTTGACTTGTTTTTTTCAAAGGTTAAAAAAAGACTACTCTAAGGAAGTCTCATCGCTGTGAGACGACTACTTAGCAGGTCGTGTAGAGCTCTCCGTATGAAACAAGATGCGCACGCAGTGCGTTGTCGTTATTCCTTGAGCCCACAGCTCTGAGTATTCATCGCGCAGATGAGGGCCTCATGTGGAATCAGGCTTTCCGTACACACAGCACGTGGCCGGGGAGATCATCATCTGCTGGGCACGCGTCCTCATTAAATGAGCATTTCTCCTCCGCTGTGGTATGTGCGCATACCACTCGTAGAGACCAGAGAGCCACCTCATTAAAAAAAAAAAAAAAGGAAGGAAGGAAAAGAAAGTTGCTGTATGAAAGCAGACACAAATGGTGTGCGTGCATAGTATTCATTGCATAACCCCTTAGAAAAGTTCTGTCATGGTACCTAAGCTGGCCCCTAGGAAACAAGTTCTGTGGGTTTTTTTCCAAATTTTTGCAGACGAGCAATACTGGGTAATTTGGAGCTGCTAGAATGGAAAAACCATAAGCAATAGTAATTATGAAGAGGATTTTAAAAAGCAACCCACGTTCAGGAAGCACTGGCTGCTTTCCGAAATCCCACCTTCTGTTTTGTAGTATATGAGCGAGGGAAAGATCAGAGCGATGAATCAGCTGTAGGTTTAACTCAGCAAATCGAACAAGCTTTGCAAAGGACCAGCGGCCCTGACAACATCTGGTTCAAAAGCCAAATTCAGTCAACCTCTTCAAAGAAAATGCAACAAAAATCGTCATGATGAAGTCTTAGCCGAGCACCAACATTTACACCAGAGACCTATCATTTAAAATCCTACATCCTTCAGGCTGGATTAGCGGAGATTGAAAGGTTCTGGAGGAAGGGAAAGGAGGCTAGCTGGAATTAGCGCAGGATATGGGTAGAACAAGCACTGGCTAAAATAAAGCTGATTTATCTCAGAAAGAAGAATTAGAGATGCTTTTTCTTGCATATACCTGCACTGATGGATATACCAGAGGTTGTCTAAAACTCTTCCCTCTATCTCGCATCCCATCATTTGAAAGACAGGGTTTGGGACCAAGCCAAAAACAAGAGCCAGCACAGGAAAGCTGGATAATTTTGTGATCGTTAGTGATATCAGTAGGAATGCAAGCTGCAGCGATGGCAATTAATCAACCCTCCTATTCTCCATTGTGAAATTGTGATTTTCAGGGGGCTGCTGGCAAGTAGCAGCATCCCCAGGGTGCAGGGATGGACCGCTCACTCTCTGAAGCGCTGTGGGATCAAAGATACTGGGTGTATTTAATGCCAAGGGCTACTGGCTGAGGCACACAGGGATTTGAAGCTTGGGAGTATTTTCCCAGACTCTATGATTGCCAGTCCTGCCTTTTCTCCTTCTTCCTATCCCCAGCCAAGACCAGTCGTGCACAAAATGCACCAGGGACTGATCTGAATGTTGGGGATAGGCAAGGGAGCGAGGGGGAGGTTGTAGCTGCACGGCCACACGTGGGTATGGAGCTGTGGGAAAGGGGCAGTTGTTTTAGGATAAGAGAAATGCTTTTTAAGTGGAACTGACTTTTTGTTTAAAAAATGCAGTTCTAGCTTGGGGTTGGGGCCGACTGGAAGCCCAGGAGCCCCGAGATGGCAAGCACATGTCCCTTCGGAGTGGTCGCATTTATACGAGCACGTCTATACGAGTATCTGCTTATCTGCGCACATGCAGAAAATGTTGCATTTAAGAGGGTGTGAGATCGGCCCGGAATAAAAGTGCCAATCCCTTCCGTCAGCGAGCGAGGGACAAGACTGTGTGAAGCCTTGCAGCCACCAGGAAAGCGAGGGGAACGCAGGGGTCATTTTCAGCCCCCAGCTGTCAGCGCAGCCCTGGCTGGAAGGAGGCGGCGGGTTGGCAGAGCCTTCAACTCGCTTCCCTTGTTCTGCTGGCGTGCAAAAGCTGAGCGACGGTGTCCTCTGCATAAGGCAGGTATTTGCCACGAAAAGGAACCATGGGACAGTGAGCTCCTCTTTTTCCTACAAAATGCTCCAAGAACTCCTAAGAAATTTGCCTGAGGAGACATGCAGGGAGTGCTGCCCGAGCATCTCTCAGAGCAGGCTGATGAAGCTGTCCCTTCGGCAGCTGATGCAGCCGCATCACCTCGGGTCCCCTCTGACGTGAACTGTTGTCGGATTTCCGACAGGTTGCAGGGTTTCCCCACGGCCCGTGCGGTCAGCGGGTGTCTGCCCGGCAGAGGGGTGTTGGCTGCAGGGAGGCAGCATCACGGTGCCTGCGGGGTGTGCGTGCTTGTGCGTCTGCTTTTGCACGTGTGTGTGTGTGCACGCGGTGGGTAGCGGGGCGAGGGGTGCCAGCCGTCAGACCTCATTGCCTGCACGCTGAGCCATGCAGCTCCTGAGCCCCTCGCTGGTTTGCCGAGGGATCAGGGCTATTTTTGTCTAACTTTGTTTTGCACAGTGTGGCCTGCCATCATGCCTTTGGGTTAAATGGAGAATTGGCCAGCGTCACTTGCAGGAGTGGGGCTTTAGCCTTTCTCAAGGGCCACGTTGAGCTTCTTCAGTGGGTGAGAAAACTTTGACTAATGTCCCCATGCAACTCTTCACCTTCCTCCACTGTTGCTTTTCTGTTCCCTTCTCCCCTTTATGACACTTACTATTTTTCCATCCACAGCAAAACAGTTCACATCAAGGTAATTGATGATGAGGAGTATGAAAAAAACAAGAATTTCTTCATTGAGCTGATGAGCCCCCGCATGGTGGATATGAGTTTACAGAAAGGTGTAGTACTGGCTCTCCAGACTAACATTAACGTTCTTCTTTCCTCTTCTCTTCCATCTCCTTCCTCCTCTTCTCCCCTCTTCCTCTGATGTCTCTCTGTCTCCAACCGCTCTGCCCTAAACACTGCTCTGCGCAATGCACCGTGTCACATGGTACCCATGGGGGGTGATGCTGGGCCCGGGGGAGGCAAAGTGGCGAGGGGGGCAGAGAGGGAAGGATGGAGAGCAGTCCTGCTTGTCCGTATTTCTGCGGTGGCTTGAGAGGGACCTTCTGCCATCCCCACTGCGGGGTCCAAGCAAATTTTGTAGCGTCAGTGGGAAGATGCTGGCTAGAAGCACATCCGGCATCTCAGGAGATCATCACCTGGCCCTGGTCCTACGGGGTGTCCTGGTCAGACCCATGTTAGAGAAAGACAGGAGTCAAGGCCTGGCAGAGAAGCAGCACCTGTAATTCCTGAGAAGGGCCCGGCAAAGGCTGTGCAGCCCCCAGTCTGGTTGCTGTGGAGCGGCTCTGGGAGAGGGAGACGAGGGCAGGGAGGAGCTGACGCCCCACTCTGGTTCGCCCGAGGGCTCCCAGCAGCTGTGTGCGTTGCAGGGGTGCTGGAGGGAGCCAGGCAAGCTGGCAGCGGGGAGAAGGGGCCCACCCCACCCCACCGCCCGGGGTATTTCCATTCAAGCTTGGGATGCGTTCTCGTCCCATTGTGTCCCCCGTGAGGTCCCAGCAAAGCTGCCCGCTCCCAGGGAAAGCTGCATCCTCACTCAAGGAACAGGTCAGAGAGAAGAGGCAGATGCTATTGAGGAGAAAAAGCAATAAGATGTGCCGTTTAAAAAATGGAAATTAGAAATATCAGCCTCCTTTGCAGCTAATAGAGCCATAGCCTGCCGGCAGAGACCCACCTCACCCACTGGGGAACACGTCTGCGAGTGCCCATCTCCCTCTCTTCTCCTCAGGCTCCCAGCCCAGAGTCCTTCCAGATTTATTATTAATTGTGAGGGTAGCAGAAGCAATTGATCTTCCAGCTAAAATGCAGTGGGTACCCCAAGGTGGTCCTGGTGAATTCCCCACCAATACCCTTTCCATTACCATGTGGCACTGAAAAAAATGCGCTGCAGAAGTCGCCTCCCACTAACCATCAGCAAGGTCCGACTCCCTCTCTCTTTCTCCCTCCTTCCTCACCCCCTCACCAGCCCCCTCTCTCCCTAACACCCTCCCGCTCCCCAAGGAGCAGCTGCAACGGATGCCCCGTGTCCAACAGGCAGGCCGACGTGCACCGCCCCGGCGGGGAAGGGGCTGCGCGCCAGGAGCCTGCGCCGCCGCTGCTGCTGCTGCCGCCTCGCCTCCAGCCGGCTGACCCGCTGTACACAGTTGTCTTTCTTGTTGTCCCTACAGGAAGACCGTAAGGGTTAAGATAGTAGATGAGGAGGAATACGAAAGGCAGGAGAATTTCTTCATTGCCCTTGGTGAACCGAAATGGATGGAACGAGGAATATCAGGTGTGAGATCCTTTATGAAAAAAAATGAAAAAAGAAAAAAATCAGAATCAAGTCTCCAAACCCCAAATCCAGAAAATATAACCCTCTTTCTCCTCCTTCCCCTCCCTCCTTTTCTCCTCCTTCTGTAGATGGATCGACTCATTCTCTGCCCTCCTGTATTCTCGCTCTCACCCTGTTTCGGTGTCATCTCTGCCTTTTAGAGCTCAGCTTACTTCTGATCCTCCTTTTGTGCAATGCTTGAGCCTCAGAGGCTGTATTATTTTGATTGGGTTTCCTTGTCTTGATCTGGTTTTGTTCTGAGCACACCTTTGCTGTTGTCCCCTCTCCTGCTCCTTTGCCAGGACGTAGGGGAATGTGAAAGGCAAGAGAAGGGCATAATGCATGGCTGCCCCTTCGGCTCCTCCCGTACACCCTCCGTTCTTCCCTCTGTTGTTGCCTCCCAGTGGCATTGCCTTGGTGCTCTTGGGTCCCTATGGGGTATGGTGAAAAGCCCGTGGGAGAAGAAGAAAGGTGGGAGGTATCTCGTTTTGCTTTGATTTTTAAAAATGGTTTGCCATGTATTTCATCTGAAAATGCCCTTAATGTGTCACAAACAATCACAACCTGTTATGCAGAAGGTGTGGAGCTCTGCTGAGGTCCTACTTCGTCAGCAGTGAGACCCAAGACCTCCCAGCAGAGCAGGATTATAGTGGGGATAAACCCTGACTTATCGTCCTGCCTTGCCTAGATGTATCTTTGTCCAAATAGGACATTTGACCCCTTTGTCACTGAGCAAGTCTTGCCATTGGCTTCACAAGCTTTGGGGTGGCCTGGGAGGGCCAAGCTTTAAACAGAAGCACTTTACAAAAGGGTGTCTGGTACGGAGTAGAGACAGACGTGTGTGCCCACAGGCTTACTTCTGGTCCCATGCGCTGCCGCAGGCGGTGGGAACGCCTGGCAGTCGCCCCTGCATCACACAGCTTCCCCGTGCTGAAACGTCTCCTGCCTCTCACCTGGCCAGCGCAGCACCTGCCCTCTGGCCAGTCCCAGCTCCCATGCACAGCTCTGTCTGGGATAGAGACAGCTTGCATTAGCATGACAGTGTCATATAGCATCCGTGGATTTGTAAAATGTAAACCCAAAGAGGCTTCATGCCATTAGACCATCTCCTGCAGGCAAGGAGGGATGTTGGGTTTCACTGTGTGCTGACCACAGACCCTCAGGTTTCACCGAAGTCCCACTGCCCTTGGGTGGAAGCAGTGACCAACTTGCTATATCCCATGGGGTTATGTCCCAACAGTTAATTGCCCTCCAGGGTAAAGATGTGAGCACAGTTTCTACGTAGAATTTGTCTGGCCTCAGCTTGTAGCTGCTAGTTATTTTCCTACTTTTCTCCATCAGATGAAAGAACTATATAGCGTGCCGTACCTTCTGTGTAGGTACCTGGTCACTAAGCCATATTACACTCAGATTTCTTCTTGGAAGTTTAAGGAGATTAAGCCCTTTGAATTTGTGTCAGCAAAGCGTTCAGCCCTAGATCAAAGTCTTCAGTCCTAGAATCACCTCGCGGTCTCTTCTCCGCATGTGCCCCTTCCTGTCCATGGGGCTCCCACCTCCATCTCAGCAGGTACAGGAGGAAAATCACCTGTCTCTGGCTCTCTCCTGCTTATGCACTTGGCAGCTTGGAGAACCATACTGAAGTTTCTGCTCAGTTGTCTGCTCTGTGTGAGCCCTGCATCCTTCTCTAAACCAGTGAGCTTCAGGATACAGAGTCAGGACTGGGCTGGTTTTTGTGAAGTCCTGCGTTTCTTTTTCCTATATAGGCCACGTTTCATCTGGCTGAATAACAACAAGTATTTGAAAAATATCCAAATAGCCCCTAAGGTGGTCCAGTTGTAAAACGTCATTGCTACTACTGGGACTATGATGCCGGTTTGCTGCGTGTGTCTCATCGACGCCAGCATCAGTTGGAGTCAGTGGGGCTGTCTGATTTGCAACAGGCAGAGAGGAGGTCAGAGCCGGACTAAATGATCTGCAGCAGAGAGCCTGCAGGCCGGCCGCTCCCCTCGCCGGAGCGGGGGGCACACCCTCGGACGGACCCTCTTTACCGGGAGCAGGTGAAGGACCATGCCGAGGAGGAGACGTGGAGCCCTGGCTGGCCTCGTTAGAGAGGAGTCAGAGTGAGAGCGCTGTGATTTTAAAATCTAAGCGGCGGCAGATTGCAATGCATTTGTAAACGTTGCTGGCACAAGGTGGCACAGTCGCTACACTAATTCCAGGGCATCTGGAAGGGTCCCCGGCTCCGTAGCGCTGCACGCCGTGGCATCTCCCGCGAGCGTACCTTGTGCCTGGGGCGAAGAATAAGGAGCTACGCGAGGCTGTCCCGTGCAGAGCGTCGGCGGCGATCGACGGCAGAAGCTGTCGCCAGCCGCTTCGCGGGGCGCGCGTGTGAGCAGCCGGCCCCCGGCGGGGAGGAGGAATCGCTCACGCCGATTCCTTGCAGATGTGTTCCTGCCGTCACCGCGCCGTTGCAGGAGCCGCGTTCGCGTGGTTTATTTATTGCACAGCACAGGCGCGACGGATACAACCCCGCGGGCTGCGAGGCCGGCGCAGCCGCCTCGGTGCAAACGTGCTCCGGCAGCGCTGCGCGGACGCTGCCGTCGCTCCACTCTCACAGACCGGGGGGAAATCCCAAACCGCAGCCGCCTGCCTGGGACTTCACTCGGTTTTGTTGCGGCGATGAACGGGCCCCCACGCAACTCACGCGGCGAGGGCATGGCACAGCTCCTGCCTCTGCTGGGAGGTTCGGGCTGGGCTGCTTTTGACGAAGAGTCTGTCTGGGTTTTGGTTTCCCACGCATTTGTTTCCAGCACTGCAGAAGACGTGGTTTCCTTGACGGTGTGTCCTCGCTTTGTTGTTACTCCCCGCCTAGCTCTGTCACGCTGAGCCGCTGCCTAGGGTCCTGCAGGAGTATGGGATGTTCTCAGATGGCTCTTCGTAGTGTCTTCAAAACATCTCTTCTGGCCCCGTCGGGAGCAGGGCAGTCTTGAGTGCCTCAGCTGACTGGCAGTCACGTTTGGAAGTAATCTGCGATCCGGGTTGAGCAGAGACAGCCAGTCTATCGCAGTCATGCCGGCACTATCACAGCCTCGTGCCGAGGGCCTGCATTCACCCCAGGACCTCACCTTAGGGACACAAGCCAGGTAGCAGTGATGAAATCAGTGACGAAACGTGGTGCCCTGAAGGGCAGGGAGAGCTGACAGCAGGGCTGGTGATGAGGGGAATAGATGTGTCCTTCTCAAACCAGCCCGAGGCAGAGTTTGGGCAGTTTATTTTGGATGCAGAACATGGTCTGGAGCCCCGAGCTGTTCGAATCCCACGTGCTGTCGCTGAGGGCGCCCGCATCGCTGCTGGCTGCCGTGGCGGTGGGTTCTGATAGACACGCAGCGCAAGAGGAGAGCGGGCGGGAGCGGGGTTCGCTACCGTATGGCTGATTTGCATTACTGGCTGCACTGTCCCATACGTGTGCTGGTACAAGGCAGTCGCCACCAGTCAAGGGAACGGCCGCTTGCCCTAACCAGAGCTGTGGGGTAGAGGGGAGTGACCGTGTCTTGGGTTGTACAAGTAGGTGAGGCTGTGTATCTCCAGGAGGGTCTCCGTGAGGGACGGAAAGTTCATCCTGTTCCAGCAGGGAATTCATCCCGTTGCTCTTGCTGTTTGCACCTGCAAGCACTTCACCGGGGGAAGACATCTCTACTCGGGAAGGTACCTGTGGTGGTCGAAAGACAAATTCCTGTCTTCAGGATGCCCGGGGCCTGCGCAGTGCTTAACAGCCACTGAAACAGCCTTTTGACTGAAATATTTTGTATCATCTGCAGATGCTGCTCCTCACCCCCAATTCTATCAGTGCCATGCTGCTTTGAGCCTTGAGGCTCTTCAGTTGTTAACCCTCACCCTGAGGAGAGCTGACCGCTTACTCCTACTCTTTGCTTTCCCCCCTTATGTAAATGTTACATCTGCAATACCAAACTGTGTCCTAGAGCCCGTTTATTCTTTTTCACCAATTGCTTTCTGCAGCTGGAGTTTTTCAAAGACTTTCTGATCATCCAAACAAATCACATCAAGTAGTTTTACTTTAGCAGCTCTTTTTGTTGATGTGCTCCAATAATTCAAAGAGATGACAATAGATCAGTGATGGGTATCTTGCCAGCCCAGTCTGTGATAAAGACTGATACTGACTCAGTGGTGGCTTATCAGATGCAAAGAGCACTAGCAAAGATGGTGCTTGCCGCAAGCTGGTTACACTGAAGTGAATGAGTAAAAAGAAATCCAAGAGAGACTCACATTCTTTGCTTGGCAAAGATGGTAAACCTTGCTTTTCTCTATCCTCCTGGACATTTCCCAGGTTTCCTGATTTTTTTGCCTTCTTCATTTCTAAGACGTTAGTCTCTGAGTCCGTCTTGTCTCACCTTTCCTCAATATGTGCGGTCATGTAAACTGAATCCTTGTCTCCTGAGTGCTGCAGGGCTTTGAAACCTCCCAGCCCCTTGAGCCACCTTTCTGGACATCCTTTTTTAAGCACCTTTTTAAAGTTTTTCTTGAGGTGAAAGGAGTCTTGTCCTTTATAACAAGGTGCTGTCTGTTGGTTTGACTCTTGCTCTCATGGCAGCTCTGATATTGTGTCAGCTCACAACTCGGACCAAGGATTTTCCTGCTGTCAGCCCAGCAGGATTTTGTAGAAGTAGTTTTTTCACACATCAGCTTTCACACTTTGTCCGCAGTCCTGGATTACAGGAGAAAAACTCGCTTTAGTTTCCCTGGATAAAGTTGGTCTCCTGCTTCAATTGTGGTTAACCTTAATGTTGATGGAGCCCAAATGACAAGTGGGACTACTTTGGAAGATTTCACTTGCTAGCAGATAATGGCGAAAATAGCATTGGGAAAATTGTGTTTCACGAGGGTAACTGGGAGTCTGCTGGTGAGAATTCAGCCCAGGGCACAGAGGTGGAAGATTCGACCTCGGGGCTGGTGCGTGAAGGATGAGTCTTGAGGGTTATGCTTTGTAAAAGGGACCAATATCCTTCAAGCAAAATTTTGCTTCAGAAAGCAAGTCTCCCACAAGATACGACTTCACTGGAAATGGGAGCACAGATGGCTGGCAAGCACTATGAAACAGCTTGCTGGCATGACCTGGCTTGGGAAGATTTTGTCTGAAGTCCTCTCAGCCCTCCCAGGACAGAGTCAACTGGTGCGGACAAGTCTCATAACACATCTCCTTTTAATCAAGTGTCAGCACCCCGACGGGAAAGCTTCGTGCCCCAGAGGGAAGATGTGGCTGGGAGCCGCAGAGTAAGGATTAAACTGCGACAGAGGAAGGATTCCTAGCTTGGATTGATCCAGCAAGTTATCTATATCAAAGTATTGATGAGATGGTGTGACCTGGTACAAAGGTCCGTGCCTGGATAAGATGAGCTGCATCGATACGTGAGCCCATGTGCTGCAGTTTTCTGCGTGGGCAGATGCTGAGAAACTCCTTCTTCCATCAGCTGCTGATGGGAACAGCAAAGAAATGTTAGATTGCTGTTACCTCCTTCCCCGAAGGTTTAATAATTTGCTTGCAGCTCTGTGATTAAGCTGAACGCTGCTGATTCTCCTAATGGAGTCTGCAAGAGCTTTGCTATCGACTTCAATAATAACAGCATTCAGGTTAACGCTGCAAAATCTCTGCTTTGTTTAGCCTGTAAAAAAAGCAAGTTTACAGCTCTTCACCTCAGTGAGCAAATCTGGAGGCAGAGCCTGCGGACAGTTACATCTGGAAGATGGGCGATCCTTACCTTTTCGGGGAACTGAGCCCGTGGTTTGCGTGGTCACTGAGCTCCTTTGGGTGCGCACGGGGCGCAGGCAACGTGTTCTCCTTGCCTTCTGCTGCCTGTGACTGCCCTGTTGTGTGACTGGAGATCTCCTCAAAATCCAGCCTCCTCTCCCTCATTTCAGCACTCACTCACTCTGTAAATCCCAGGCCTTTAACAAGGATGCTCTTATCTCCACAGTGGCTTCCTGGAGTCTTTAGGGATATTGATTAGAAAAGATTTATGTTAATGAAGAATGAGTCCAGAATAAAGCATGCAGTGTGGTCAAATCTCTCTGCGAGGTAAACAGCAGAAAAAGGTGTTTCGCTGTTTAGAAAAAGGCCGAGACACACATTTAGCACATCGGGTTGCTGTAAACTACAGGATTGCCCGATTGCTGGTCTGCTCCCATCCCGAGCCTGGTTCCTCTTGGTTTAACCTTCTTTGGCTTCGGTAGAGTTAAAGCAGGAGGGAATTCAATTCCTGGTCTGTAACCCACACCAACACGCATGTCACAGCAGGGTTTGGCTCCGAAGAAGTACACTGGAAACATGCAGATGAAATAGTTCATTAGTAAATAGCTTTTTTTAGCAGATAAATTCAGGTCTGAATTGTCTGGTTTCAGGGGTGGCAGGGGAAGCAGAGTTCATGCACACAGTTTTGACTTTGCCTAGTAAAAAACAGGCCTGCAGGCCAGAGAAATCCCAGTAAAGGAGGAACTGGCATCCAGAGCTGCAGGCTTTGGGTCTCCCGAGAGAGTCAGTGTCACCTACCTTGTCTGTGGACACATGTGTTTGCATTCACGCCATGCAAGGCTTAGCCGAGGGACACGTGGGACTGATATTTTGGATTTGACTGTGGAGCCGATTTTAGCAGCTCCCTGTAAGAATATGCATCAAACTACATCTCAAGTCCTGAGACTACCTGAGATGCCGGCAGCAATGAGGTGGCCTGGCTTGGCCCCACGAGGAGCATGACGAGCAGAGCAGGAGTGCAGGAGGGGGAGAGGTGCCCTGGGGGGATGGAGGGACGCAGCCCGGGCTGGGGGCAGTGGGGGGAGGCTTGTGGGACGGGAACAGCATGGGTGCCGTCAGCGGGGCTGGTACAGGTACAGCAACCCCATATGGACTGTCAGGAAACATTACAGGTCAGGGCTAAGGGCACATTAGCAGATGCATGTGCAGGGAAGGAAGCTTTAGTCCGTGAAATCATTTTCTTGCTTGCATGCACAGCATTCACTCAGAAATATAAAGATAAAATAATCCCTTGGCTTTCTGTATGCTGTATTCTTGGTGTTTCATTCATAGTTTTATAGGCTTCTTCAAATATTCATGTATCATAAGTGAAAGGGAGAAAAATAGTTCTTTTGCAGGCTCAAAAGCAAATGGGGAAAAAAATAAACTCAAATCCCAGAGCACTAGAAAAACAGTTTTAAAAAACATGAGGAACCAATGATTTTTTTTTAATAATGACAGTAGCTTAGGGACCCAGTAATATTTCATTATATTAAATTTGAACACCGAATCGACCCATTATACTAATTCTCGTAATTGCAAAAGGCAAATTAAATTTCCCCACATTGTCTGGGGAGCCAGAAGACCATGGAATAGTAAGGAGGCCACAGGGTCGCATGGAGCTGCAGCAGGACAGAGCTACAAGGAGGCTCAGTGTTCGTGCTACACGGGCAGTGACAGGCCTGTCGGAGACTTCCAGGCAGAGCTGTGTGGAGGACAGGAGGTGGTGCAGGCAGAGCAAACATCCCAGTGCTTCTCATGGCTCTGTGGCACTGTACACACTGCAGAACATATTCACGAATGTTTCCCCCAGTGGTTTTTGACTCTCAGAAGGAATTGACCCTGAAACACGAGGGATGCTCAGCAAGGAGCCTCTGCGTTGCCCCTGCCCCTTTCACCGCACATCTACCTGCCTGCACGGACAAGGGGCATCTCCCGGAATGCCCACAGTACGTCCGGCTGGGGAGATGGATACATGGGTGAAGATCTTGACTGGGCCTCTCCGCGGGCTGTTGGGAAAGCTGTGCCCATGGACGCTGCCCGACAGAGCAGGGAAGTGACTGGGAGCCAGGACTCGGGATTGCTTTCCCCGGCTCTGCCACTGATGCACTGTGTGACCTTTGACGAATTGCTTAGGAAATCACTTTCAAAGCAGCGCACATCCAATTAGGTGCATCTGTGTAAAAGTGCCTGCTTTTCAGAGGCCTGAACCGGCAAGTCCGGGTAAATGAGCACTCTTGGACTCCAGCCCACTTCTGAGTTTGCACAACGTTCCCTTCAGCCTCTCTTCGCTTGCTTCGCCATCTGTCAAATGGGGCTGTTAGTACTGACTCAGTCTTTGTACGGAGTTCTACGCTTCCGAGACTAAAAGTGCATGATAATAAGTGTTAGTAATTACAATACCGTCATTGCATGCAACCAAGTCTTCGAGGACTGGTTTGCTGTTTGAAGGACAGGTAGAAGTCAAAGCTAAGGCACAGAGCTGCTGCTTGGCCCCTCTCGAAGAGGGTTCAGTAATTTTTGCTATACGGACTCCCCTGTAGTTAGTTTGACACCTGGACGCAGGCTGTGGCTTTCTAGGGGCAACACCTAAGGGGGACCCAGCCAGATGTTTCTTTGTGACAGCTCTGGGGAGCAGGGAAGTCAAGGCAGACCAAGTCAAGGTCACTGCCTGAAGCAGCAAGAGGGCTGGGTAGTACCTCTATGGAAAGCCGGGGTAACGTCATCCCTTGCAAGGACCTTCGCCCCCTTCTCCTCCCTTCCTCCCACCTCTAACCTCACAGGACCACGCGGTCACATCCCCAGGAGGCGGTTGCGTCCTGCTGCCATGACATTGCGCAGCACGTGCCCGCGCAGCATCGTCGGGCAGACCTGCGCTTGGGAGCAAAGAGAGCCCGGGGGACTCAAAGCGGTGATGCCTTACGTGTTCCTGTGCCGCTCTCGGCACCCTGACCCTCTGGGAGCGGTACCTGTGGGGCGCAGGATAGGCGTAGGTGAGCCAGGGCATCCCGGGGGATGACGCACGGCCGCGTCCCCCGCCGTCCCGTTTCACACTGGAGGCTAGCACCCATTTTAGCACCCTTTTTATCCCCAGTTGTGCCAAGCCCTGCCACTCCACACGCTCCTGGCTGAAGCAGGAACCCCTGCCATGCCTTCGGGTCAGTTTGGGTCACGTCAGGCCCCAATGGCAAGCGTAACCGTGTCCCCCCTTTTTCTCTCTCCCCCCCCCCCCGGCCCCGCTACTCCCCCCCCCATCCCATCCCTCTGCCTTCGCTTGGGGGGTGTGACGTGGGGAGCCAGCACCCCGGTGCTCACCAGCCTCCTCTCCCTCTCGCTGCCGCGGGGTCTGCTCCCCAGCCTGCGCCCGGCATGCGGCCCCGCGAGCTCGCACGCTGCCTTGCGCCACCTCCATTGCTCACTGACAGCCGTCACCTGCAGAACAGCTTTTCCCTCTGGGATATTAACTTTTTCCCTCTTTTCTTCTCTCTCCCTGTCCTTCTCCTGTTCTTCTCTCCTCACAGCCCTGCTGCTCACCCAAGGTAAGTGCTTTTTCTCCTTTCCTCTGCCTGCTCTCGCTCTGTTCTCGTCCCGTTCAGTCACCCCTGCGTGTTTGTTTGCTGTGTAATAGACAGCCCCAGCTCATGGCGGTCACGTCCAGCAGGAACTACTTACGAGCAGTGCATTAAGAACATGACAGTGATTGATTGACGGCTAAGAGCCTTCCCCATATCCTAGATTTTTCCCCAGGGTTTTGGGAAATGACCCGGCCAGGGTTGCAAAGCGGAAGAGGCAGCTCTGACTGATCGGGAGCTGTGGCTCGACCCTCTCTTCAGGCAGCTCTGGGGCTTGGGCTGTGCGGAGGCACTGGGGAGCGCGGGGCTTTTCTGCACGGGGTGGCACGCCTGGGGCGCGGGGCGGTGGTGTCTGGGGTGGGTGAGGGCGCAGGGCTGCGCAGGTGTCCCCGTGCCGTGCAGGATCGGACCATGCAGCACCCCTCGGTGCATGCGCCCGGGTGCTTGCCACCTCCCGTCCGGGAGGGTCCGGGGGTGCACCCAGCACCAGGGCAGCGCTACCAGGGCGCGATAAGCACCAGCACCTTTTCCCTTTCGCCCTCAGCTCTGGCTCTGTGCTCTTCATCTCCTCTCCCCGTGGCAGGGTTTTATGTGTATTAATACTGAGCCCCCCCCTCCTTGCCCAAAATCCCTGTTACACCCGTTTCTCTTGATCCCACTGCAGTGTGATGTACGCCTCCTGTATTTGTCTTATTCCTTCAATTCCCGCTATGATTACAGTTGAATTTGCGCTAAAGAAACATTTGTCAAAAGAAAAGGGCAGGCACGGAGGGTGCAGAGAGGAGCTCAAGGCTGACAGGTTTGCAAGCAGAGCTGAAAACCAAAGTGTTCATCACACCTGAGCTGTGCTGCAAATCAAAGGAGCAGCATCTGCCGCGCAAGCTTCAGTCTCTGCTGCTTTTCGGAGGATGCCAGATCTGCTGCGCCGGGGATGGCCTGAGCCGGTGGGCTAATTAGGAAATTGCTAGTGGCAGGCAGAAGTCCCCAGTTCCCCAAATATCAGCTTAGGGTGTTTATGGAAAACTCCTCGGAGCGGTTTGGACGTTTTCCTTTGTTACTTCTTCAGGTCCGAGAGGACTGGAAGGAAGTTGAGCACAGCCTCCTTCCCAGTAATTTCATTGCTTTAATTCAGTAGCTGCCTAATTTGATCAGAACCCCGGGAACCAAATAATTTCTATTAAAATAACATAACTCTCCTCCCTCTGTTGCGATACAGCCTGATTGCTTTTGGCAGCTGTTATTGGAGAACTTGGGCACCAGCTACGGAAAGTTCCTTTCCAGTTAATAATGAAAAGCCTCCTCTCTCTCTGGGAGGGGGCCGGTCCCTGGGGTGCCCCCCTTGCTGGGCTGCCCCGGGGTGCCCTCCGTGCGTACGGCGCGTGCTTGCGCTGCGGTTTGAGCGCGCGGCGCTCGGCCCCCACACGCGCGTCAAGCCAGCGGCCGGCCAGCGAGCAGAGCCCCGCTCGCCGCAGAGGCACGTGCCGGAGTGTCACTCAGCAGCAATCATGGCTAATCAGCGGGGAGAGAAGTGACGTCCTCGTTTAGTCCATGTCATGTTAGATTTAGATGACACGGACGCGCAGGAATCTTTGTAAAAAAAGCTGCATTATTGAATGTTTCCGTGGAATCTGTCGGTCCCGCTCCTCGCCCCCTCGCCCCCGGGGAGCTGGCACGGCTTTTCCCAGCAGCGCTCCTTTCGCCGGGGCTGCCTCCCAGGGGCGGCTGGGCTCCCCGCCTCCCCTCCGCAGCCCCGGGCATTCGCCCCCCACACCTTCGGCGGTGCGGTGGCCCCATCTCTTTGCAGAAGCCCTGGGGTGCCCCGCTGGATAAGCCCAAGTGAAAATGCCTCTCTTGTCCCAGCAGCCCTTACCTGGGGGTACATGGGAGACCCTGGCTCTGCCCTCCCCAGCCTTGCAGAGCCCTCCCTGGGAAAACAGGGCTGGGAATTTTACACAAGGCAAAGCTACTGGGTGGGAAAGAGCCTTTGGCACAGGTTCAGCTCAGCGTTTGTTTCCTCCAAAGAGGCTCTCTGAGCCAGACTTGCAAGGCTGTGCAAGGCTTTTGAAAGCCTTGCTTGGCCAAGTGTCCAGTGCCAGCTCTTGGGGCTGCAGGGGACCACAGTAGTATGGGGTGGCTGTGAGGTGACTTCAGAGTCAAACCTGTTTTTTTTTTTAACTTCTCTGATGCTTAACCGTTTGTTTTGCCACTGGCAGTGATCTCTCCATATATCAGGGAAATACCTGGTACCAAAGGGCATAGCTGCTCCAGTTGTCCCTGCCATTGCCAGCAGTGGATGAGATGCTCTGGTGGTCTTTCTAGCCTTTACAAAAGTCACGGAAAGCCTAAGCAGAGCCTTGGCTTGCAAGTTTTGAGGCTCAGGAGGTTCAGATCTTTGTAGATACTTGGTAGATACTTCTCTAGCCTCATTTCCACATAGTTACCCAGATCAAAGAAGATATTTCTAAATATGTTTCTTTATTTATGCATTAAAGCTCATGGGTCCACTTTGCAGTGGGGAAGACTGGGGAGCAGAGACGCCAGCTGACTGGCCTGTCGGGGACGGTCGTGTCAACAGCAATCTCAAGGCAGAGCCAGCAGTGGAATAATGCGCAGTTCCCAGCCCTGTGCCTTAGCCTCCCTCTCATGAATGTGCAGCGCTTCCCTGCTAGTGTTAAGGACACTGGGGCATGTATATGAGATGTATCACGCCTCTAAAATAGCTTTCAGGACTAAGTAAGCAGATTCCTCCCTTTTTAGAATGCAGCCCAGGCTGCCGGTGCTTGTGCGTGTGCATGTGTTGCAGTAAAGGGCATATCCATATGCTAACTTCAAAAGCCAGAGTGTCTTTTAGCCAGCAGTCTTCCCTAGCCGTGACTGACGGCTTGACAGCGCTCTGGAGAGAGGAACTCATTCACGCTCTCCGTTTACTTTGTTTAGCCAGGATTGTGTTTTATTGAGCCGCAACCAAAAAAATCCCATTTTAATTGTCGTTTTAATTTCTTCCTAGCAGCGCAGTCCCCAGAAGGGGTGACCTTCATGCAGATACATGCCTGCTCTGGAAATGGATGGAGACGAGATAGCTCGAGGGGTGTGAAATGGCCTTCATATAGCAATCTTTCATGAATACATTGGTGGTTTTAATCCAATTTATTCAGCAAGTGACAGGAAATACAAACTGGTCCGTGGCTGTTTGGTAGTCTCGCAGCATTGCCTAGGTGATAGGTAGCTGCCTCTCTAACGGTGTTACAGGGCTTTCCTGTTTCAGCTCGGAAGGTGTCGTGGCCAGATTACACCGTGGAAATGAGCTTTATCTCACTTTGATTTATGATGTGTCCAGAGGGCCACAGGCAATGTCCAGTTCCCGTTTGGTCCCCCCAGCCTGAAGGAGCTTGAGCTAGCAAGCACTGGTGCAGTACCTACCTTCCAGGAGCAATGCATGACATGAGAACACTGCTCGGTGCTCTCCGTTCCTCCGGAAAAAATAAGAGAAAGGAGGGGATCTGCTTACAGTGTTTTGAGCCCCAGAAACTGCCTATCATGTGTAGGTGGGAAAGCGCTTTGCAGATGGCTGCAGATTGAGTCCCAGGATGGCCCTTGCAGGCGGGATCCTAAGTGAGAACGTGGAGTGGTCTAACCAAAAACCTCTCCTCGCTTCCTGCAAGCGAGCGTCAGGTCCAGCACCTAGCGGGTGTCAGCTGTGGCCATTGCTACGGCCTGGGCAAAAGTGGACTTCATTCTCGTTCCTCCCACCCAGCCTTTGATCTTATCAATCATCAGACCTGTTTGTCTCCCCTGCTTGTAGCATCTCCTCTCTAGCCCGTGGGCTCCCTGTACCTCGGTGCAGCACCTGCCGCAGCAGCCCCGGCTTGCCAAGCCGTAGCAGCCTGCAGCCCCTGTAGCCCAGAGAGGTCACTAGCACTCGATGGTAGCACACACCTCTGCACCTCTCTTCTCCCCACCTTCCCAGGGAGGGGGTTGGAGGCAGCCCAGGAGGTCCTGGCAAGCTCCTGTTCTTGCTGGGCATAGCCAGACCTTATCAGGCTTAACTGGGGTTGACAGCAGGGAGTCCAGGGCGCAATCCACATTGAAAAGTAGGTACTGATGCTGATACAAACAGAAATCAGGCTAGTTAATAATTAAGTTGCAGCTTGGCAGCATTCACCTTGACAGACTTGAGCTCCCAAATTAAAAGTCTGTCTCTCCCCCCTGCCCCTTGTGTTTTATTTATCACAGCTCTTGACAGTCTTCTTTGCAGGTGTTTAGCCCCAGCCGGCAACTAAGCACCACGCAGCCGCTCGCTCACTCCCCCTCCCGCAGTGGGACGGGGAAGAGAATTGGGGAAAAAAAAAATCGTGGGTTAAGATAAACACGGTTTAATAGGACAGAAAGAAAGAAGGGAACAACAATGATAATACCAACAAAGGAATGTACAAGAACAAGTGATGCCCAATACAGAGATTGCTCACCACCCCGTGATCGACAGCCCGTCCCCGAGCAGCGATTTCCGCCCCCCGGCCAACTCCAGTTTATGTACTGGGCATGACGTCGTATGGTAGGGAATATCTCTTTGGCCAGCCTGGGTCAGCTGTCCCGGCTGTGTCCCCTCCCAGCTCCCCGTGCACCCCCAGCCTGCTCGCTGGCAGGCCAGCACAAGAAGCTGGACTGTCCTTGACTGCTCAGCAACAACCCAAAACATCAGCACATTATCAACAGTTTCTCATCCCAAATCCAAAACACAGTCTCACACTGGCTTCTGTGAAGAAAACCAGCTCTGTCCTGGCTGAAACCAGGACAGCAGGCTAACGCACCGGGGCGATGTGTGACATCCCTCACCGATGCCCTGTCCCTGCTTGCTGGAGGAGCCCTCCAAGAAAGACCCCCATCCCCACACCCGGTCCCTCGGGAGTCGGGGGCCTGTGGCTACCATAGCCCGCGTGGGAGCATGCCCCGTGGTTGCTGCAGAGACAGTGGCCCCCTGCGGCTCTGAAGGCAGACTGCTGCACCGTGCTGATGGTTGAAGTGCTTCCCTGAAAGGCAGGAGCACCACGAGTGTGTTCTGCCACTGGGATGTTGCAAGAGTTTATCCCCTCTCAGCTGTTGGATCTGTACACGCGGGGCTCAACTCAGTCCTCAGCATACCGTGGGAACAGATAGACTCAGCAAGCCTGGAGCAGGTTCAGGTTGGGGTCTGGTGTTTTGCAGAGGCTGACACTGATTCATGCTACAGGGTGCTCAAGTGTCCTAAATGGCAGGTGGGGAGAAGTGGCGGATTCATGCGGGTGCTTTGTATCGCTCTTTGGAGGTGTTTAACTCTCCCCTTAATTGTATGGTGAGCATAGATTGGGGCAAGAAACATGTCAACCTGGCCCTTAGCTTGTCCTTCCTACCGCAAATGGCACTGCTTTAACTTCAAAGGACAATCAGCAGCTTGTTACGTGGCACCTATGGATCGCTTGCATGAGTGCATTGAGTGAGATCCGGCACAATATTGACAGGTGACTCAAAATCTGTTTGTCTCCTACATTAGGATAGAAGTTCAGTGAAAATACAATGGCAGGTTCAATGTTTTCAGATGCACCTTTGAAGTTTGTTAGGTTTCTGTGCTTTGCTTTCCTGTTGCACGTTCACAAATGTGACTGACTGCTTTTTAATGAGGCATGAAAGAATCGCCTCCTTTTTTCATTATCTGCAAGCTTCCTCTATTAACATTTCTGCAAGGTACCCATTTGGAGATGCTGCCTATGCCTGTTCTCCAGGAGAACATGGAGCGTGGCAGTGGTGTTCAATCAGCTGCCTCCATAGGACATCCTTGACGTGCCCTCTTGGGCGACCGTGTTTCTTTTCTCTGCGCCTCAGTTCACTGTATTCACCACAGAGGAGCTGCATGGTGACAGCAGCACCTCCATTATTCATGTCTCAGTGGACGTGCTGTCAGCAGGCTACAGTTCTCCATCACTGGTCAGCTTGTCCCTTCACCGTGAGTGGCCTACCTAGGGCTTGAAGGTGCCTCTGGTGGCACTTATTCCGCTGACAGCATGCCCTCTGGAATAGCACGAGTGCCATAGCCATGGTAAGCACCAGCGCCTTCACTTTGGTGGAGTGTCGAGTCCCATGCTCATGGTCTCTGGGGCGACCAGAGTTCTCTGTCCGTTCGTGGACATGGACATGTCCATTGATTTACTCTCTTCTAAGAGCTGCCTGATGAGTGATTGCCATTCTCAACAAATCAAACAAATCATTAGGTGAGCCACAAGGGGCTTGCAGATGCAACAAAGCCACCTACCAGCAGCTGAAGGTCCTGCCACTGGCCACAGGCACAGGGGTTCCCATGCAGCCTGCCTGACAGCCTTGGTTGCAGTCAGAAGAGATGAAGGAGGTCTTCCTCCTCAGAGGAGGGTTTTGGGTCTTGCGCTGTCCTGCCTGGCATGGGTACATAGACCAGCCTGAGCAGGATGCCAGGCTCTGGGATTAAGCCATGTTGGACACTGCTCCCTACGGGGAGGAGGAGGCTTTCTGCACTGCGTGTGCCTACAGGCCTGCCTGCAGCTCAGCCTTGCCTAGATAGATCGTATTTGCATGAGGCTCCGTGTTGTCTTACCATGACAGACTTCTGTCAAATCAGTTAAAAGCAGGGACTGAGGTTCGTTGCATTGTTTGTCCTGGAGTTAAGCTGAGGAAATTCTGCCCAATATTCCCTATTTTCAGGGCAGCCCCTCTGATTCCAGACATTTGCCTCCTGTGCTGTGCATCTGGGGAGATGCTGTGCATCTGGCGAGAGCCCCAGGGACCATGCCACCAGCTGCGACCCGCAGTCTTTCTGATGTAGTTACCTCCCAGCGAAGGTTGTAGTGAGCCAGACTGGGTTGAGAGAGTCCCTTGGGAGACCCTTTTCCAACCTTACTGATTCTGTGATTCTGTGACCGTCCCCAAGTCTGGGCTTTGCAGCCCTGCTGGGGTGGCTGCTGCGCTTTTGCTCAGCTCAGTGCCATCAGCACGTCAGCACGCCCTCGGCTCGTCCGCCAAGCTGGTGCCTCTTCCTCTGAGCTTCAAGTTACGGTGGAGCTCATACAGGAGAGAGCCACGTGCGTGGTATGGCATGTAAGCACCTGCATTTTTGATGATGGATACAGCTTGTCATCTTCATACACTTCCAGTTAGAGGCAGAGGCAGAGACTGGACTTTCTAGATGTCTCTCTTGGAAAACTCCTTGCTTAAGTGAATATAAGTAACTTGACCCTTGTCCTTGATGATCACCAGTTCATGCCTCCAAGTGTGGCATAAGGCAGAACATTTTGTCCAGGTTCACTCCTGTTTCTGCACTTCTCCAGCTCAGCTGCCTCCTCCCCTCTGTGCTTGCTTGGCCTTTGCCTGCATTTGCCCCCCCGTCCCCTGTCATCCTGCATTGCCCATCTTCTTCTCCAGGTGCTGTGCTCCCCTGTATTTATAAACTTCTGGGGATTCCCAAATCCAGTGTGCACTGTCTTTGAGCTAAGCAGTGATGGTTTTGATGTACATCATTGATTTCAGATGATGGATGTAGTTATTTCTGCTTCTGTGATGGGTTATAGTAATGTCACCTGCCACGGGAGTTATATATTTTATAAACTCTGCAGGTCTTGCAAGGCTTACAGTCTTTGCAATCAATCTAGGCAGGTTGGTGAAGAGAAGGCAGAGTTTATAACTAGACTTCACTGGGACTTCATAATTTCTGTGTGATTTTTGGTGCGGAGTATGAGATCTGCTGGAGCCCACATGGGATTAATCATCACATCTGAGGCATTCCCTGGGATGTTTGTAAGCTCTGCAGGAAACCTTGGGTAACATCTGACCCACTGCTCAGCCACAACAAGATGCTCTGCGTTTGTGATGATACCCCCCCAGGTTCTACAGAGCTCCGGCTCCCGCGCGGGCTCAGCTGGGCTGTGTGCTCCAGCTCGGATGCCCCGACTGGTCAGGCACAGGAAAGCCAGGGGAAACCCAGCTTCTTTCTTGAGATGTCAAGGCTTTTCAGAGAGCCCATCGGCACGTACCTGCACTTGGATGTGGCGGGTGGGAGAGGAGACCTGGGTCAGGGCTGGGGACAGTGGCAGGGCACCCTTCCCGCTGGGTGGCGTGCTCCTTCCCGTCCAGGCAACCAGAACCTCCCCAGGCACCTCGCTGGGTTTGCTGGAGCATTGGCAAGGTGAGCCTGACACAAGGTCATCTCAGCATGCTGCACCTCCCGGCCAGTCCCACGGGGCACCTCTCCTGCCTCATGGTGGCATCTGTTGACCTGGGGCCCTGGCTGAGCTTCCTCCAGCAGAAACTAAACATGCAGTAACATGGAAGCAAAACCCCACTTGGCTTCTGACTTACTTCTTCCTGTTCATTTTTCCCAAATGCTAGGAACAGGTATGTGTCTGCACGTGTGGCTGTGACTCTGTGTGTCTGTCCGAGCGTTAGATCAAGCACTGAGTGGCACAGGGTGCCAGCAGTGATTTTCTAATCAAAGGGGAATAAAAAGATCCTGTCCCTTGTTCATTCAAACCAGGACATGCGCCAGGGTGTTAAAGCTGTCTTAAAGGACACTGGTGTCAAATGGCAGAATGAATCGGTCCCGTGGGCTCCCCAAAGATGTGGCTGCTGCAGGGATGACGGGAGGGCGTATGTCATCCAAGAGCACCAGTGCAGGCCGAAGAAACATTTGTGGGTTTTTTTTAATAAATACATGTTGTGTATGTTCTTGGTGACTAACTGATACTCAGAAATCTTGGTCCTTTGTTTCTGTGGTCCAACACCCTACCACTGCCCCCCAGATTGCTGCGTGAGCTTAGCAAGCTGTGAAGGGGCTGCAGAAGCCCATGCTCAGGCCCTGCAGACAAGCCCCCATGGTACCCCAGTGCTCCAGGGCTGCTGTCTACAAGTTGGTGTTGACCTTGCTTTCACAGAGGTGGCTGAGAGGAAGCTGACGGTTGAAGAAGAGGAAGCCAAGAGGATTGCAGAGATGGGCAAACCAATACTTGGCGAGCATCCCAAACTAGAAGTCATCATCGAGGAGTCTTATGAGTTCAAGGTCAGTAGGCATCCTCCAGGAGGGGAAAGCTGTGTGGCACTGAAGAGCAGCCATGGAAAGCAGAACTGAGGAGGCTGGGGCTGGCTGTGTGTACAGGCAAAGGGCTGCTGGAGGATGAAAAGGAGTATGCAATGCAACAAAGTACAGGGGAAGCCTACAAGAAGTGCCAGGGGACGCAGCTACTGGTAGGCAGAGGTGAAGGGAGGAAGAAGAGGGAGTCCTGCTGGAAGCAGAAGCCAGTGTGCAGGACCAAAGCTCTCTCTGGTGAGGCAGGGGCAAGGAAGAAGGAGCCCCCTCTGGAGTAAGGGGTAGCAAAGAAGAAGGCTCTGGTGAGGTTTGGGTCAGCCTGTCTAGGGAGAAGGTGGGCCCAACTCCAGTCATGGCCTCATCTGACTCCTAGGAGAGTGCTTGTGACACCTCAACTGTCTGGGAAGGGTCAGTGAGACCACAGAGCAAGATCAGCCTTGCCTGCTAGGGGCCGGTTTAACTGCTGTGCATCTTTATTCCCACAACAGAGCACCGTGGACAAACTGATTAAGAAGACAAACCTGGCTTTGGTTGTAGGGACACATTCCTGGAGGGACCAGTTCATGGAGGCCATTACTGTCAGCGCAGGTGAGCAGGACATTAGAAGACCCACACCAGCATCCCCCGGGTTCGTGGAGCCTGGGATGAGATCTGTCTGGGCTCAGGATGAGATCTGATGAGATCTGTCTGGGCTCAGGGGACAGCGTCTGCTGGTCAGTGATGCTCAGCTGTTGCATGTGTGGTGGTCACCAGCAAAGCCAGTCCAAAGAGCTCCTCTGCTCCAAATATACTGGGCTTTTGCAGATGCATTAGCCGGGAGCCCAGGAGATCCATCTTTTGGTGCGGAGCCGTTCAAAGACTTTACTTCTGATGGCAGCGCTCCTGCTGCTTCAGTGGTCTGATGAGCAGCATGCAGGCAGCAAAATCCCATCCTGGCTGGGCTGCTGGCTCCTGGTGTGCGCAGTGCTGTCCTGTTCAGGTAGCTCCTGCTGCTGGAAGATGTCCTGTCTGCCACGGCCAGTAGTGTCTCTGAGAGTAGGGAGACATGCAGACAGGAGATGTTGCCCCGTGAGGCAGCAGCTGGTTGGAGGAAAGGCCCAGAGACCTGCCAACTGCTGCCTGGGGAGCCTGAAAAAGCTCACCGTGTCCAGAGCCAGGCCGCCGTGGAGCAGACATGCTAGGCATGTCTGTGCCACTATGGGCACCTTTCTGAACCTCTCCTTGATGGTTTGGCATCTTTCCCAAAGGGCTGTCTTCCACCCAGCCGCAGTGCAGGCAGCAGGCAGGCAGGCAGCTGAGCAGGAGCTGTCACCAGTGGCCACTGTGGCTTCTTCTGAGGTGAAAGAAGAGGCACAGGGTATTCGGTTTTCGTCTTTCTAGCAATTAAGAGAAACTGCTTCTGTGGAAACAGTACTTCCACCTTTGTAGCGAGCAAGCCTGCTTCTCTCTTTCTCCATCTCTCTCTTTCTCATGCCATCTGCTCTGTGCTCCCTACCTGCTTTCTCTTTTACCAGTTTATTTTCATTGTCCTGTATCTTGCACAAAGACCAGCAGTGCTTCCATCCTTGGGGCTGGCCTGGCCCACCAGGCTAAGGAGGCAACCCCCACAGCGATGAGAAATTTGGTGCAGGAGGACCAAGAGGTTACTCCAGTTTCCCAATTCCATCACTTGCCTGTGCGACATCATGGTGCCCCTCAACAGTGATCTCCACAGGCTGACTACATACTACGTGACTGCCTGTGGACGGGAGCAGGGGTGGGGCTGCCCCTCTGTGGGCTCTGCCACTCTCCAGCTCTGGGGCGTCCCGGGAGGCACCCCTCTCCCCAAGCCTCACCCCTCTCACTGAGGGACCTGGTGTGCCCTGAGCCCACTGCCGTGGCCAGCACCACGCCGCCTCGTCCCAGGAGAGTAGCATCCCTGGAGCCCTGGGGCGGGGGGCCAAGCACAGGCTGCAGGCCACCCCTGTAATCTTGACCCATCCCATCATAAGCACTGGCCCTCTCCTTGCACATTGTTTGCAGCAGGTGACGAGGATGAGGACGAGTCTGGTGAGGAGCGCCTGCCGTCCTGCTTCGACTACGTGATGCATTTCCTGACAGTCTTCTGGAAGGTGCTGTTTGCCTGCGTGCCCCCCACCGAATACTGCAATGGCTGGGCCTGCTTCGTCGTCTCCATCCTCATCATTGGCATGCTCACGGCCATCATTGGGGACCTCGCCTCCCACTTTGGCTGCACCATTGGCCTCAAGGACTCAGTGACCGCCGTCGTCTTTGTCGCCTTCGGCACTTCAGTACCAGGTGAGGTGGCTGCAGGGGGCAGATGGGGTGGGAGGAAAGTCCTCCAGCAGCTCTCCTGCCCCCAGGGGAGCAGCTCCATCATGAAAACGGGGTTGAGGCCAGGAAGGGGCTCCACAGCACCCTGTCCCCAGGCAACATCTGCACCCCATTTGGTGGAAACACAGGGTCCCTGGACCCAGGAGAGGGGTGTGCACCAGGAGAGGTCCATGTCCTAACCTGGCCAGTGCCACACCTGAGCCTCCCTTATCCCCTAGAGATGAAGGGTTGCCCATCTCCCCTGTTGGACCCCCAGTGATTTCTCCTTCCCTCCTCCCCCAACCCCAGACACGTTTGCCAGCAAAGCCGCAGCCATCCAGGACGTGTACGCTGACGCTTCGATCAGCAATGTCACGGGCAGCAACGCCGTCAACGTCTTCCTGGGCATCGGGCTGGCGTGGTCGGTGGCAGCGATCTACTGGGCATCACAGGGGCAGGAGTTCCAGGTGTCGGCAGGCACCCTGGCCTTCTCCGTCACCCTCTTCACCATCTTCGCCTTCATCTGCATCAGCGTCCTCCTCTACCGCCGGCGGCCCCACCTCGGGGGGGAGCTGGGAGGCCCACGGGGGTGCAAACTGGCCACGACGTTGCTCTTCGTCAGCCTCTGGCTGCTGTACATCCTCTTCGCCACCCTGGAAGCCTATTGCTACATCAAGGGGTTTTAGGCGGTGGAGGGACGGTGCCACCGGGGGGAGGGACCCCCCTCCTCCGTTACCTCACCGGACACCGGTCCTGGAAGTGCGGTTTCACCGGAGGGGACGGCTGTCCGTCGGGGGCTGCCGCTGCCCAGACGGTCGGATGGCTGGTCGCCAAGAAGGGCAAAACCATCAAAGAATGAAAAAAAATCCCAAACAAAACCCACCCAAAATGATACAAAAAAAAAAAAGAACGCAACAATGGCCAGTGTTGAAATGAAACAGAATAAACCCAGCCACTGACCCCATTCAGTGAGATTAAGTTTCAGCCATCTCCAAAGGCCACCTCTCCCACAGGGGCTTGTCTGCTTTCCTCCCAAGCACCCCTCCACTGTAAGGAGATGTTTTCTTGTTTTTACTGGTTGGGAATTGCAGAAGGCTGATCAGGAATTTGATTTTTTTTTTTTCCTTTTTTTTCTTTCATTTGCTTGTTGCTTTTTAGTTGGGGGGGGAACGCTGCTCAGTTTTTTTTTTTTTTTTCTTTTTTACTACTAAAACAAAAATGTTAAAAATTTACTCTAAAGCTTCGAGCTGCCGTCAGTGCTGGAATTGAACATGTGTATTTTTTGAAGCCACAAAAGACTGTGAGACAGTCAGAGAACTTTTTCACTATTACTCGTTTCCTCCCTCGCCGCCTTCCATTTCTTTCTTTTTTAAGAACATCACAAGACTGATATATTTTTAATACAAACACAGACACATACACACACATTCAATGACAAAGGCTGGAGCATGTAGCATCTCAATCACCTGCCTGGGCTAAGAAAAAGAGGAGGGAAAAAAAAAAAACCCAAAACCCAACTCTCTAATGTAATACGTATCATGTATATTTTGACTATGGCATTTCTCTTTGTATAATTAACTTTGAGCTTGTGGTACTGCAGGGAGAGAAAATTATGTTAATTTACAACCGATAAAGAAATAAATGGCTTCCCAGGAACAGCCTGCCCTGGGGGGAGCGAGGGGGCCGGGGGAAGCGGTCCCGGATCCTTGGGGTGGTGGTGGGTTTGCTGCGTGGTCCTCCTGCTTGGCGGTGGAAGTGAATCCAGGAGAACTCGGATAGCGTGCCCGTGTGTTCCCAGCACCGCGCCACCCCGAGCTGTGGCGTGGCCGCCCTTCCGCTCGTTTGCTACCCCGGTTTTCACAGCGCCCGTGTCTTGCTGGTGGTCACCAGGCCACTGAAAGGTACAGGCTTAAAAACTGCCACCCACGTCAGGACTCCCGTAGCATCTCGAGTACCTTTTAGGAACACCAGACAGACAAAAAGGCATCCTTTTCATTTGAAGTGCATTTCTTTTTAGAGGGGGGGAAGGGGGGGAAACAACAAACCCACCATGAGAGTATGTCATGATTACATCAATGGCTGCAAATTGAAATGTTGGGTTGGTAATAAAAATAAATAAAAACTATACCTGTATCTATAATAAACAGTGCTATCTAGAAACCTGTTTCTTAACTGGGAGCCCTGGAAGAGGATGTTAAAACCGTGCTCTTTGTAAAGTCTTTTCAAGATGAAGATAATTTCTTCTATCAAGAAGCAGGTGCTGTAAAGGGAAGCATTTTCTTCATAACGTTCCCTATAATAAGCCAAACCTTGGGAGGTGGCGAGTGAGAGAGGGGCTGCCAAAAGGCAGGTCTCTGCCTGCTGCAGTGCTTTCTACTGCCCTGGGAGGCAGGGAGGAGGTGGCAGCAGGTTAGGAAAAAAGCAACAGGAACAAGGTTGTCGCAGACAAAAAAAAGAGATGGAACATCAGAGCAGGTGACTAGACGAGAGTGCTGATGGTCCTTAACACACAGATGAAGTATTTATTTTCATACAAAATGTTTATCAGATATCTGTATCTCTATATAAATGTGTGTACACGTAAGGCAGAGAAGAAGGATCCTTCTCACGAGCAGCAGGAGCTTTGCTGGTGGGAGCACGCTGTGGGTGAAAGCTGTTGAGTTTGAAGCCAACAAGCATCCAACCTCCTGCCTCCTTACGCTCCCCTCACCATGCTTTTGGGAAAGGGCTGGAAAAAGACGGGCAAGAAACCCCGAGGCCAGGCTCCCACTGAGCGTGCCCATCCTCCTGGCCTCTGGCCGCACCAACAGCCACTGAGAGCAGCCACCGGCCGCCAGCCCCAGCGCACACGCGTGTGACGCTGCAAGAAAAATTACAAAAGCCTCCCCCCCCCAAATGCTGCCTGTGGGGGTTTAAAGTGCAGCTCTCAAGGCGGAGTTTGTTAACATTGCTGGGTTTAATTTGGACGCACAAAGTCTGCTGAGCTTTACCTTACCCATGCCCGCTCACCCACCCCTGGCTAAGCCCGGCCCGGAGAGCTGCCCTGCTGGTCTTCTGTTGCTTGTGCTGTCGCCACCATGTGCTTTTCCTTCAGCTGACCTGGGAGAGGGCGCGCAGGGGAGGACGGGCGGCCACGCGTGCCAGCTGCGTGGGGACCTCGGTGCCCTCCGTGCACGAGGGCGATCTGCACCAGGCCGGCCACACCCACGGAGCGTTTCGTTTAGTTTTATTTTTTCCTTCATTAAAAAACATGCAAGCTGGGAAAAAAAAAAAAGCCTTTGGGGATTCCCCCCTCCCCACGAGGATTTTATGTTTTATTTTGGGTCTAGCTTGCTCCCGTTTCGCTTTGGGCAAGCGCCTGGCCTTGGTCGCACAGGCTCTGGCTGGTTCGCTCCTCGCTCCGCCCCAGCCCCCTGGTTCGGTGCTGCCGGGAGGAGCCGGCAGCGCTCGCCCCCGGCCGGCTGGCGGCGAGGAGGCTCTGCTGGAGCTTTTGCTGTCACTGCTGCTTCCCCCGTGTGCCCCCCTCCCCAGCTTCCCCCGGCAGCCTGCAGCGACAGCCGCTGGCCTCCCTCGGCGGCCCTCGTGCTCTGGGCGGCACACGCTTGCCTTTCGGCTTCCCTCCGCCCTCGCTCCTTGCCGCGGCTGGGTTGAGGGTAAATAACGCGCCCTGACATCAGGAGGGAAAGCCAGAGGTGACCAAGGGAGCTGCTTCGTCCCTGGGGACTGCCGTGGCGCGGGGCGTAGTCTAAGGGCCGCGCATGGTGTAGAGCCAGCGCTACATCTGGCTGCCTTCCCACTCCGCTGCCATGGGGCACCCCCAGCACCCCACGGGTTTTGCCGCCCAGGGGATGCTGCACTGCATGGATGCCAGTCAAAAATCAGCCTTTAGGTAAAAATCAGTTTTACAAATACAGGCATCACTTGCCTGTCCCCCTCAAGCTGGCTGGGAATCGTGCCCTGCGTTTGGCTGGTACCGTGCCCCCTCCTCACCCAGCATCGCCACTGACTGCCTTTTTCCGTTTGTGTTTGGGTCCCTGACCCCAAAAATCCCCTTTACAGTGAGCTTTGTGCCTGAACTGTCCCCACGTGCCTTTCTGCAGCAAAGGGGCGGCTGGTGCAGCCCATAACCCTGGTGGGAGCCGAGGGGAAGCCCCCCAGCTGGGTGCCTGCGCTGTAGGAAGGTGACCCAGGGGGAAGCACACAAGCTCCCGCTCCGGGAAGGGGCTTTTGACTTCAGTGAAGGGGCTGGGGGCAGTTTGGGAGATCGGGGGGACGGGGTTGCGACCCTTTGGGGCTGGCTCGCTGCCACAGCTGTGCAGAAGCATCCCGGTCCCCACAAGTGCTGGGGCTTAGGTCCAAGACCAAAGGGCACCGTCCTGGAGCGAGCTGGGCTGCGTGACAGGAGCGTGCAGGCATCAGGAATCGGCTGCAGTACAGTACGGTGAGAATGAAATGTTTGTCAAAGCCAGTGAGCACAGGTTCTAAGCAGGGAGGAGGTAACTGCAGCTCTCAGAATGGGCTTTGTCACCTTTTTGGCAATGACTGCGTTGCTGGTGCGATCAAGACTCTTCTGGACAAGCACAAATTAAGCACATCATAAACATTCTGCGTTGCACGTTTCCTCTGATTCCACGGCTGGGGCTGCTGGACTGGTTTGTAAGCCACTTGTCCCTGGTATGGGAGGACACTGCCACCACCCTCCATCCCAAAGCAGCAACACGACCTCACCTCACAGCACCATCTGCAAGGAGAAGCCCTCATCAGCTGCGTCTGCTACCTCAGGCTTCAACCACCCTGGTCCACTGCCGCGGTGGAATGATGCCTACCTGCATGTCTCCACCAGCATAGCACTTTGCTTTGGGAAAGCATTTTGGAGGACACCTGGTGCTGTTGTACCTGGACACATTTGAGATAAAGGGTTGGTAACAAGACCTTTGAAGAATGACCATCATCTAGTTCTTGATAGCACAGTAGGATAGATATGTAGTAACAGAAGGGTATCCAGCAGATCTGGTCATGCTTGAACATGCCACCATTCAAAGCCACGAATTTTCAACCCATCCTGTCACACTTTGGTGTTATCTGGCGGCAGGTTTTTCCTTATATGATTCACCTGGAATTGCTGCTTTTTTTTTTTTTCCCCCCCCCTGGGCAACAAAACAAGCAAAAGCTTTTTTGGGTTAATTCTGCCAAGGAGTGGTCGCAGCCCTGACCTTGCTGTAGGAGCCAGCCCGCACGAATGGGAACAGCAGTTGCTGAGCCCTGGCCAGCCCTGGCCACAAGCTGAAAAGCACTTGTCACCAAGAAGAACCTTTGGAGTATTATATGGCAAAAAAAAAAATGTTTTTAATGACCATTGTCATCTGTGCGCGTGTGCCAGCGGCAGCCAGCTGGTAAATACCAGAGCTATGCGTGCCAGTGCCGCTTAGCGCCCAGCAGAGAAGACGGGGCTCCAACTTGCCTCTGCAAGGCGGAGGGATTAAGGAACTCCCAGTATTTAAATGAGCTATTTAAAATATCTAGAGAATTAACACCACGAGTGGATTTACCCGCCCCACACACATACACAACTGCCTTCCCTGTGCCCGGGGTGGGGGTCTGTGTTTTGCCCGGCAGCATGCGGCGGTGGAGGGAGACCCTCCGCTGCCAGCAGCAGAAACCCTCGGCCGCTCTCCACCTCCGACCGGGAAACCCGGCTCTTCCCCACACTTGGCCTCAGGTGGTAATTTTGAGCTTAGACATGGAGCCTGCAGGCACAGTGTGAGGCTGCTGATAAGCTCATCAGGTGTTCCTCCTGCACCTAAATATGAGCACTCACCAATGACCCAGACAGTACCGCTCCTATTGCCACGCACGTGGCAAGCTGGGTTGGAGCTGTGGCTAAAGGAAAAATCATGACTTGCCTACTACTCATTGCTGGGCATGCACTCAGAAATTGGCCCAGTTTGAAGAATGCAATAAAAAATAACAATACAGGTCTAGGAAGTACTTTGAAACTGCTATGAAATCTAGGTGAATTAAAAAAATAAAACATCCAAGCAAGATTTTTTTTGGGCGGGTGTTTAAGATATGAAGTTATAAACATGTTCCCAGGAAGATGTCTCTGTTGTCTCAGAAAGTAAGCTTCCATTACAGAAACACTGGTCCCATTTTGTGAGAATTACCTGTGTGTAACTTGAGTGCATGGAAAAGATGTAGGAAAAAAAAATCTCAACACAAAAGCTTCAATGGTGCTCTCAGAAGATTCCCTGGGCACCTCCACGGCATACTGTACAGAGTGCCTCCATGCCTCTATTCACACCATGGGTGTCCAATAAGCTTTTAAAAAAGCTATCAATCAAAAGAGATTCGATTGGCTCCTTTTCTTCAGTAGCATCTTGGGTAGAAAAATAACAGCAAACCCAAATGTGGTGGTTTTTTCCCTGGTATTTTTTTTCCTTCTTGTTTTATTCACAAAGGCATGGAAAACAACTGATTACTATCTTTGTCATAAGAGCATTTTGTATGTGGTAAAGCCCTTCAGGTTCTCCTATTTCTCCTCTTCCAGCTTCTGAGCAGTCGTTTCTGCTGGATCGCTGCCTGCTGGGTCTCGCTTTGTGTTTGCGCGCTCATGCCTCACGGCAGGTCATCGCATGCTTCTCTGCTGAAACTCATCCTGTTGACTTGGACTATTTCTGCAATTTATTAAGCATTCTGGTCCTACCCTTCACAGGTACTCACAGCCCCTCCCAGCTGGATATCACCAGAAAATTTTATAGTAAAGCAATTTCCTAAAACTGCTGATGAAAATCCTCAGTAGACCTGGACCCTGGACGGCCGCTGTAAAGGTTTCCCCAGAAAGCTCTCTGACTTTGACCCTGAGCTCAATATATTGCGAGTCTAAATAGGTTGCGTTTCCTCAGCTCGCTTACGAGAATGTCTTCTGGGACAGTGCCAGAAGCCTTTCCAAAGTCAAGACATATCACATCTAGCACTGACCCCCCTAGCCATGAGGCCAGTTATCCTGTCAAAGAATAGAATCAAATTAGTTTGATACGATTTGTCCTCAGCAAAACATCAACAAATCCATTCCAGCCATTTTATTTTTTTTTACAAATTTATACATTTATCTAGGGGATTAGAGAATAACTGGTCAGTAGCTCGTTCTTGGAAGTTTTCACAGAGACATATTAGGATATCATGTCCGTAGTTCCCTAGGCTTTTCTTCACCTCTAGTGAGGTGATGTTGCCGTGCTGTCCTTAAGTCTCCTGGAATCTCACACGTAGTCTGCAGTGCTCCAACACCAATCCCACGTTCTGTATTTTTCCTTTTCATGCTTCAGGATGTTGAAGACCTCTTGATCCCCTTTATTGGTCTCTACTTCATTTCCCTTGCAGCAGGATAGTTTCTTATTTGGACTTTGACTCCAGCTCTTTTATCAGCCCTCAGTTCTGTTTTATCCGTTAGGGCAGCCCTTCACAGAGCCCACCCACCAGTTTTTTGAATTCATTTATATTTCATATTTTATTTTTTGGAGTCTAAGTACTTTAGATTAGCTCATTTTACAAAGGTCTGATATTGAACTGCATGCCGAGGAGAAAAAGCTTGCAGCAAATGTCTGAACACTTGAAACAATCGTAACAGCTCAAGAGATGCAAAAATTCACGTTGGGCTGCAGATGAACAGATCCAACTTCAGCCACCTTCATATAGCTTTGCCTGTTGCAACCTGCCAGCTCATAGCGCGAGCATCTGAGTCACTTCAGAAATAGCTCCGTCTCTTCAGCCAAACGCTGCATCAGCTCTTTTCTGACATGGTGAAGTCAGCAGGGATTACATGAGTGGTCCCAGCCAAAATCGTGACTGAGGGAGACAGCAATGGTACTTTGTGCTATGCAAAGCCAGAGCTGTCCCATGTAATGGGCAGTCAAACTCTGCAGGTTTCATTGCTTGAAGCACAGCACTGAGATGCTACAGAACTCACTTCACCAAGCTGAGGATGAAGGTCACGCACAGTTCCAAGTCCTTCCTTCATATACCAAAAAGCAACGAATTAAGGATATGTTTTGTACGGGGGCTGAATTTTAGTCTATTTTAGTAAGGTGAGCTGAATTCATCAGCACTCCAGGCTCCTCAGTCTGGCACTGAGGAGCTACTCTGAGCTCCAGACTAGGGCCACCCAGTTGTGAATCGCATGCAGGAGAGCCGGGCCTGCTACTCCTGCCGGCACCAGAGAGGAGGCAACCTCAGCTTTCGGGAGCCACAAAGTCCTGCGTCCCTCATCGCTCGACACGCACCATGCAGGTCTAGCTCAGGCAGGGACAGAGAGCCACCCACCACCAGAGGCCACAGCTCCTCTGCCTGGGCTGAGAGCCAGAAGACCCCCAGCCCAGTCCCCCACGTGCTGAAAGAACAACATAACGTGGAAAAAACATTCACTCGTGCCACTGGGGGAGGTGGGGATATAGGTTTGTGCTGCAACCTGTAGCAGAGAGCTGGTGGGGTTTTCTGAACGCGAGTAGACACCTCGCTGGTGCGCACAGGCACGGCACCTTTGAAGAACAAAAACAGCCACTGAAATGAGTGAGCAGGCCCTCGGACACGGAACGGCAGAAAGCATCATTGCTTCCCAAAGCAGCCAGCCTCAGGTTTTCAGGTAGGCACGCCACAGAAACTACTTGCTGTTCTACTCCTAGTTCCTGAGGTGGTGTTTTCTGTTGTTTGTGGGTTGTTTTTTTTTTTTTAAACCCACTTCGTTTTCAAGGTGTTTTCCAAACTAAGGAGCACCACTTCTGCAGATCCTGCTGTCCAATTTAATACCAGCTTTTGGAGGGTTGCCAGGTTATTTGGCCTGAAATTGCTTGCAAGCGCTGGCTGCTGAGAAGTCAGAAGGTCAGCATTCTGCATGTGGATTTTGCTAGTTATGTCAAAGATAAAGGGGAAAGAGGCAGGGGCGGAGGAAAAGCCTTCTGGCAATATCAATGTTGGAAGCAGAGGCAGAAGCAAGCTCTTTGTAGTTCTTTTGACTTGCTTACAGAATGACCGCACCACCGGTGAAGGGTGAAGGCATCTCAGAGTACCTTTGACCCCAGAAAGAGAACATGGTCAAATAACAGCTTTTTAAAAAAATATTCTTTTCTTATTTTTAATTAAGTCTTGCAGAACTCCAGCAATGACAAATACTGCTTGTCCCTTAGCCCCAAAACACGTTACCTTGGCAATACAAGGAAATTAGCCCAGTTTTCTAGTTTAGTCTTGACAAAGCCACATTGGCTGTCACTCACCCCGGCATTTGCTCCTTAAAGTTTGCAGTACTTTCATCATTTAACTTCCATCTAAAGACAACAGTCTTAGCAGCCCCCCCTCTGCCAACCTACAAATAAGCCAGCCTGTGACTACAATACAAGCAGAAAACCTCCCCTCGGGACTGCAGTTGCCTCCCCTTCAATGTGCAATAAATGAGTCAGCTCCTTATTAATTCCAAGAGATTTACATGTGACCAAGGGAAGTTACAGACATGAGAAAACTGGCCCTATCTGCTTGATGGGAACAATGTGTGGCCTCACTGTCACAAACCTGGTCCTGCGTCCTCTGATGAATGCCACCCCCCCGCCTAGGAAAAGGCATGTTTTTCAACACAGCAGCAGCTTCCCAGCATAGCTTGCTACTTGTCATCTCTGAGGATTAAAAGGTTTTGGACAACCATGTAGTGAAGCCTGACCTGCAAAAGTAAAGTATGAAGGCTCCCAGGTGAAAGGGGATGAGGTGGTGTGAGGTGCAGTGTCTATCTTCTGACTCTGGTTTAGGAAGAGACTGTGCAACAAGATCCCATGTGGCTGTGGGTCCCCCTTTCAGGGGTGACCTCCACTCTCCTGCTGAAGCTTCACAGCCTTTCTAAGCAGCCTGGGCAGATTCAGGCAGCTGTCAAACTGCAGAAAAGCACTCTGGAGCATGTTTTAATGCAACCTGGAGGGTTATACACAGGAGAGGAACATCCAAGGACCTCAGATCCTGACCAAAGACTGACACATGACTGTGGGAGCAGGAAAGTCCCCTCTCCTCTCCTATGGCCCTGCATAGGTAAGACAACATTATGTGAAAGAGAGGAGTTCTGGAAATCAAGATTCAACAAGAAACCACCACAAGACACGGGAGCAAGAGTTATCTATTTTATTACAAAACCAAAAATCAAACAGATGCCTTTCAGTCTAACAAACAATGCCAGAGGCAGAAATGTGCTGCGGCAGGGTAAGTTCAATATAAACTCAGGCCATGGGAAGCGGTGCCTTCACACAGATGAATCCCACTATAACGCATCTCCCTCCAACATGCTACGTCCTTGGAGGATCAGCAACAAAGGAAAGATTTTTGCTTCTGGCAGGAAGAGCAGATGAGTTGCACTGTGGAGCCCTGGTTCTCTTCTCTGTCCCAGCTGTTTTCAGAAGTCATTCAAAGTAGAGCTGGAGAGGCCCAGAAGGACTTGAAGGATGAGGAGACACATGCCCAAGGTCTGCTTCCAGGCACAATGCTGACAACTCCCCGTGTCCCACCTTCAGTAGGATGCTACTGATGGAAGGCAGAGCAGAACATGCTTACCACTGCCAGATAAGGACGTTTGACCTGCCAGACAGGTGGACTGGGCAGTTACCTGGCAATAAAAGCAATAAGGGAAGAGGAGAGCTGAGGCACTGCTCTCTTCTGATGAGTACAGACTGTTTGGACAACTCATAGGATGGGTTATATGAATCAGGATCAGTACTGTCTGCGTGATCTTCCAAGACACAAACCCAGAATAAGTAAACCAACCCCTGCCCAGACATTACACAATCATGCTGGTTGAGTCTTGCATACCAATGCACAAGCGTTGCCAGAAACTGCTCAGAGGCCCACACAAACCCAGCAAGTCAGGCTGCGGGGACTTGGACTTGTCTTGTGGAAGTAGAGGGGAAAGCAATATAATGCTTGGACCCCAATCCATGCATAAAGTCAGCTCTAGCATAGCAACATGAATACCCACCAATTGGTATTGGAAAGCCAACATCAGCCACCACCCCCTGTTTGACTTCCTTGAAGAACTGATCCAATTCTAATTGCAAACTACATGTGAGTGCAGGCCTTTTGGAGGGGAAGGACACAAGGATGAGAAAAAGGAGGTCTGCAGAAGGATTTATGTGACAGGCAGGAACATTGGCTGGCTGGTTTACTGACATTTCCGGAAGAAAAGATGCAGTGGCTTTTAGCAGCTCTGCACTCTCCCGTCCCCAGTGGCTGGCTGACAGAACTCCTATAGGCATCCAACTGGCTGCTTTTGCTGGATGCAACTATACGTTAAAAAAAACAAACATCAACCCAGCAGCCAGAGCTTTTAATTCCTAAAACTAGCATATTAAAAAAGGAGAGGGTTTTTTTTTTTATACAGTTGGATTCATTCTTTACTCCTACAATAGGATTAATGAGTGACAGGGACATTTCTAACTATACACTAAACCAAATCATTTCAACACACAAAAGACGTGCCCTGGGCAATTAAAAAGAGGAGATGCAATCAAGAAGATGGGAGCTTGTAGACCAAAAAAGCACATACATTGTGTGTGAGAAACTATGAAGATCAAGCAGCAGGATCTGCTCTTGCTAAAGAGCTGACTTCTTTATGATGGTGTGATGTAATCTCTGAAGTATTTCAGAGATTAACAGAGGTGTTTTCAACCATGCCAAATGCTTTAATTAGCTCAAATCTACTTCCCAGAGGAAGAGTTATTACTAGTCTTAAACAGTTATTTATAGAAAGATTTTGTTTGGTTTTTTTCTGTTTTTAAACTTCCCATTTTGTCAACAAGGCACTAACTTACTGCATCAAGACACTCCTGCTGTGATGTGTTTATCTCATGCTATCATCATGATGACATGCCACAGAGTGAAGATGCTGTATTGCGACATCTTTTACAAAAAGCAACAAAGTCTCAAGGGACAAGCCCAGTCTCTATAGTAACACAGTGCTGTTACAAGGAATTGTTGGTGTGATCTCATGTCATGAGATGTCATGGCATGTCATCATCTCTGACTACACATTCTTGGCCCAGAGACGAGTGGCACAAGGATCACCAGCTCTGAAGTGGGAGGCTGCTCAGAACATTGCCTATGAACAGACAAGTGCTGTCAGCAGTTGGAAATGCACAAAGCAAAACACTGTGTCACATCACACTCCACCCAAACCTAGGACTGCTGTTATGGGTGTCCCTGCCCTACTGCTGACTTTACAATTGTATCTCAGATTAGGTAAGAAACAACTCCGGGAAAACTGCTGGCAGTTGAAACAGCCCCAGTGGCCTCCAAGAGATCAGGCTCCTCAATCCAAGTCTTCACTGTTACTGTAATGTGACACTGGTGTGTGGTAACACAGGAGGTACTGGTAACAGTGGATACTTTAAGCTAGGCAGGCACACTGCTATGCAGAAGAGGACCCTGGGATCCACGACCACCAAAGGCAACACCAGTCATTGCAGACAGACCTTCACTAGTGAACATGGCCCAAGCTGTAGTGTTGAAACATAAGTAAACCAGACTCTTGGGGACCAGCAGCATGACTGTGTCTTTCTGCACTGACAAATATATTCTTTGCTCTTCAGCAAAGCAACAGGCAGGCGGATGCTGCTTTTAGCAGGCTTCTCAAGTATTTTTATTGTTGTACAACATACAGATGAACACTTTGTCAGAGAGGAAGATGCCAAGACCACTCCACTGACTCTACTAGGCCTACAGCTCCCATGTCTTTCCTACAGTTTTAGATTCCCAAGGCATGGCACATCTTTGCTAAGCACATCTTCCAAACCTGGATAGTAATGCATTTGCAATAATTTCTGCCCAACTTGCAACAGGTGCAGAAACTACTTTTGCATGTCCTTAATACCACCCTTTGCTACCCCTACTTTAAGCAGCTTTGCAGTGCACCAATACTTAGTACTCTCTCAAAAGCCCAATTGCCTGTGAGCTGCACATGGCTTTACAGTAAGAAAAGAAGGGGATCAGCTGCTACCAAGAAGCATTTGGCACTGCGTGCACATCTGCAAGCACAAGTCATGCTGATATACTTGCTCCTTTGTGCATGGGGATGTTAAGGTTTGCAACCGAATGGCAGAAAAACACACATTACTGTAATCCCTTAAATGCAAAGTGTCCCTCTAGCCCTAACAGCCTTCAAAAGCAAAGGGAGGAACAGAACAGTGACTCCAACCCCTGTACAAGACAACTGTACAATTTACATATATATTTATATACAGTATATAAAATTCTCTTTCTTTGAATCCCAGTGAACTCAATTTTACGTCATCAGTAGCTGTTCCAATTTTAAAAAGTCATGATCCTGCTTCCCCTCACTCTCCAAAGTATTAGATAATGGCATTGAAAAGCAATTAAAAACAAACCCAAACCCAAACAAATTATTAAAAAGTGCAAACGTTCTGGGTGCCACTTCTGCTACGTTGGATGATGCTGCATGCTTGCTCACAAGCAGCAAGGTGTCTGTCCATCTGTCGCTGGATCTTTCTTTCCTTTGGGTTGGCCCCTGCCTTCCCTTCCTGTCTTCTGCTGCTACACCAGGCGACCTACTGAAAGGGTGGGGTGAACAAGGAGGAAAACAAACAGAAGCAGAAAAAGTGAAGAAAAAAAGGCAAATTAAAACCAAAAGCACACCTGACTGATAAAGATGTAGTACAGACTCTGCTGCAGCCATTGCCCCAGAAGGCTGAGATCCTAGAGTAAGCTGTGAGGCTGAAAACAACCAGGGGCTAATGAGACAGCCTTGCTGAAAAAAAGCATTGAATGAGTCACACTGAGCCCTAGGGGCTGATGTATTTTTAAACATGAACCACCACTTTCCTCTCCCTCCTCCTCGGAAATGGGCACGCAGTCAGGGGAAACAACTGGTCTGACATCTCTCGCTTTGCTCTTCTGCCTGCCATGACTGATGCAGAAGCCTGCTGCTGCCTGGATGCCCTGCCACCACCTCCCCCGTGAGCCGCAGGCAGCTGCCTCCTCCCCTAGCAGGCAAGCAGGGCCAGGGCAAGCCACCTCTCCCCACCTCTGCCACAGCACAATGCAGCAGCGTCCCTGCTCAACGGTTCTTGGAGACCTGCGGCACCAGGCAGCCTCAAGCCTACCAAGCTACTGAATCTACGGTGGGGATATAGCATACGTGGAGCTGGGAGTCCCAGGACCCTGTTGAGCTATTAGTGTCCCAGGGGATGGTGCAAGGGTACTGCTTGGTGTTTCAGATAGATGCACACATCCCCATGCTTGTTTCTTCAGAAAGCTTTTCTTAAGCCCCTCATCAAATGTTCTTAAAGAATCAAAACTTTTACAGGATCAGAGCAAGAGCTCTGTGGATTAACTACAGGTGAAAACATGCTGAAGAGAAGGCAGAAGTATGGATTTGGTTTTTGGAAAGAAGAAAGGTTACCAGACAGGCCTCATTGGGTTGGTGCTAATAGACATGCCCTGCCACAGGGGGTGAATATTGTCAAATACAAAATTATTTCCAGATAAGTCATATTTGAAATTGACTGCACAGCTCTGCAGAAGGCACAGTGCTTAATGAACAGCTCATAAAACCAGTGGACAGACTTCAACGTTTGTACATGCAATGCAGTCCGTGAGTGGGGAGCAGGGATGACCTATCCTACACTGTGCATTCCGAGTGACTAGGAAAGAGATTGAAGCCACAGTACACAATTATTTGAACACCTCCGCTCAGCTTTTAGCAGCGGACAAAAATCTGATACATGCTCAGAACTGAGGACACACCAGGAAACATCACTACATCAATGTATGAGGCTTAGCTGATCCTTGTCTTCAGCTCTCTGTTCAGCCCATCTCATCAGCACCAGGTAAGGTACCCAGAAAGGTAAAGGTAGGTAGCAAGAGGTATGGGAAGACATCTGTCATTAAGCAAATACATAGCCTAGGTCTTTTCAACATGGAAAGGAATCTAACCAGACATATGTTGGAGGGCTATAGAACAACAAGTGGCAAGAGAGAACTGCTCACTTTTTCCCCTCACATTCCAAAATGAGAAGCACCCAATGAAACCATGAGGCAGCAGATCTAAAAGCAAAACAAATAGTTGTTCTCCATGCCTGATGAAAGGGTGTGATCTACTGCCACAAAATACAGAGGAGAGCAGACCTTCAGGAGAGCAAACCAGGACAGAGAAGAGTCTTCATGGGAACTTGTCCATGGAGTCATGTAATGTAAACAAAAGTCACCTCAATCATTGCTTGCTGGAAGTAGGGAGAAGAGGGTAGAAGAGTGTTCATCCCATAGCTGCTGTATCCTGTTCTAATTCCTTAGCAATGTACTGTCTGCACCAGATAAACACACAATGCTGGACTTTGAGATGATGCAGCAGAGCTGCATGTTATTATATTCACACCTCTCATGAACAGCTTTGGTTTCCAGCTGTTTCTATATTGCTATTTGTGAACATAGGAGACCAGAGGAGAATGAATTTTGGGACACATGGTTATCACAGGAAAAAAAGGAAACATTTTGACAAGATACTCACTGAAAGGGTTAAGGCCTTGTCTTTTTCCACTGGGGAAACTGCTCAGGCTACCTGTAAAATCCAAGAACCACGTTAAAGGCAATAAATGCCAACACATGACAAAGGAACCTCCCTACTGCTGGAGGGCAGGTTCAAAGGAGCTCCTCTGAGTGTGCACGCAGCAAGTCCTGCCAGCATTCCTTAAGATTCACATGCAAGAGTCAGACTAATGTGCTTGAGATGAGACATGTTAAATACCTGATGTTATAGTAGCTGAACATCATGAAATCCAGATGTTTGGTGTGGGCAAGAAGCAACAATTACAAGGTTAAACTAAACTGTGGAAGGAGGAAGAAGAAGAAAGGAAGGATGCAATTAGTGCCATGAAGTTTCCCAAAACAGTTTTTGCCAAGAGCAAGCAAAATAACATCATGTAGAAAGGGAGCAGCCAGAAAAGAGTGAAGGTGTAGGCAATACAGATAACCCAAGTTTACTAAATTTTTAGCTTGGACCAAACAATCAAACAGGTGCCTAAAATCAAAGACCTGAACTCATACCTGGCAGAAGAGCAGGGACAGACTGCAGAGCTGTGACTGCATGAGATACAGGCACACACACCCTACACCAGATGGAGCTCATGACAAGGGCTCTCACCTCAACAATAAACCTGTTCCTGCCATGTGCTGTGTACAGACAGCTCAGGGATTACAGGAGCTCTTGAAAGCATGTCACATTTCCTGCTAGCTGCTTGGTCTGACTTCAGATGAGGTATTAGCTGGAAATGGGAACTGCTGCTCCCAGCCAGATGCAGTAAGCCTGCTGCCACTCTCCATGCCAGCCCAGCCTAAGACTCGTCTTTGATTTGCGCATGTATCTGACCTGATTGCACAGCTTGCTTGGCACATTAAGTGCTTTGCACACTCGCAGCTAAAGCACACTTTGCTCTGTGCAAGAGCAAGATGAGCAGAAGCTCAGAGAGCAGGGGTGAGGCTGGGGAAGCCCTGGGGGACGGGAGGCCTGGGCTGCAGGACAAACAGAATTGCTGGGAAGGAAAAGAGAGGGGGAAAGAAAAGGTGGCGGTGGCTGAGTTTGAAATGGGTAGCAAAGCACAACCTGTTGGCTTTAGAAATCATTAATAAGAGAAACTGGATAAACATGGTAAGTTATTTCAAGGCCCTGGAACACCAGCCTCGTATTGCCATCTGCCCTGGTGAGATCAGAGGAATCGTTCTTCACTTATTTTCTGGACCCATGTATGAAAAGCAGAGTTCCATTGCCAAGAGGCAGATTTCCTCCAGAGCTAATTGGGACTCTCCTGGAGGGCTGGCAATAAAAACCCAGGGCCTTTACAAGCTGCAGCATCCTCCAGCCAGCTGGAGCCACAGAGGCCAGGCCGCTCCTGGGGCCCTGGAGGGCCTGGGTAAGAAAGAAGGCATACTGAAAAACAGCCTTTTTGCACGCAGTATGGCTAAGCCTACAGCACGTTGCTGTGAATGAGACCTACTTGTCTTTGGAAAGAGGCAGGGAGCTCCAGGTAAGTTGATACAAAAGGCAGGGAAATGTCAGGGATGCTCCAGGCTGGGCAGGGCACACCTTTCCAGCAGCCTGGTAGGGCTCTGTGCTTTCCCTGGGTATGGCCCCATACATCCGTGCTGGGAGACTACCCTGAAGCTCATCACCTGTCACTCCAAAGGCAGAGAACATTGCCTTCAGCCAGCTGCCTTCAGTATGAACACAGGCCAGCCACATATACCTACAAAACCCCACCAAAACAACACTGCACCAAGCATAAAGTTGACATGAAAGTGAGGAAGGAATATGGCAGATGGGGACAGTGGGTTCCTTGCATGTATCTGGGAAGCTCTTGGGTACATCCCATGATTCAGTAAGTTTCATAATGCAGAGTATTTGCTCAGCCTCACAAGTACGCTATTTTGTGTAATAATTCTAGCTACACTGGATTAGGCCAGGTGTCTTTCAAAAGGAAAAGCCCCAAGGAAACCCCAGCAGCTTTCTATAGGTAGAAATAATTCCTCAGACTTACTGAGCAAAGCTCTCTCCTTTGATGAGGGAGGAACATGCTACCACAAGCCTTATCTTGTGTTCTCAACACAATACTGATGTCCTGATTCATACTAACCATCAGTAACTTTCCTCAAGATTAAAGGCGACAAAGTACAGCACCTCTACTGAGGTCCAAAGGGGGATATCTGAACAAGGCAAACAAAAACAAGTACTGAGCCAGTGGAGCTCATTTACACTCTAATCTAATTCTCATTAGATGTACTCTGAATTTCCTTTTTATTAGCTGAGTCATTACCCGGCTACAGTTTTCTCATAGCCTTTCAGACTGTTGTCAGCTTTCTACCATCATCAGTCTAGAGGTCTTTCCCAGGTGACAGCTCCTTGCTACCTGCTCCCATACAGCTGCTTGCACAGCAGTGATACAGAGCGTCCTCATTCCCAGAAGCCTCCCAAGCACACAGAGAATCAGTTACTTCTGCGGATACCAATAAGAAGAGTCCCAAACATCACTGAATTAAGCCTGCTGTTTAGATTGTCCATTATTTTTAATTCTTTCTGTAGGATTTGCTCAGCTCCAGTAGAAAGTGAAAGGCTGTTTGATTATACACACACACTTTTTAATTAAGACGTTTTGATCCTGTTTCTGGACTGTGCTCTTGGTAGCTGGCTGTTGGTGCAGACAGGCTGGGTTCCACCCCAGAAGTCCTCACAGCCTGTGAAGCATGCCCAACACCTACCATCTGACAAGCTCTTGGATGGCAAAACAATCATGGGATATTAACGGGCAGAAGGAAACTTCACGTCAGCTGGCGGAGGGACATTTCTTTGCTGCTTAATCCCTTAGCTCCTCTTTCAGCAGGCACAAAATGCTAACTTTCTCTGCCGAACTTGGAAGAATATAGAGCTAAAACTCAACTCCAGCATTTCGCAGCCAGCACAACTAGTATAAGCCTTGCTCAGATCTACAATCCTCCTCTCCGAGATCACTGGACTCCAATTAATCTTGAGTCCAATAACTTTCCAGCAAAGCTTTACAATGCGTGTCTATCTCCTCTCAAGGACTCTGCCTTTTGACTAATACAGAGAGCTAAATTTGTTCTTTGATCACAGATGGTTCCCTCCTTAACTCAGGCTGTGCCGACTGCACTGATGAATGCTAACTTTTAACAGGCTGTAAATCAGTCTATTTACCTTCCACAATTCCTCAGACAGTCCTAGATCAAATGATGGCAAAGACTGTTTCTGGTGTACTCCAAGCTACAAGCCCTCCCTGCCTCTTCTGCACCAGTTTAAGAAACCATTTGCAGGCTTCTGCAAGCCCTCAAAGGCTGGTTTTATATGGCTACTGCATTCTGAGATCCAGGAATGGCATTTTCCCATCCAAGTTGCTCCTGATAGAAACACACCTGGTTTAATTAGAGGGGCAAGGGAGGTGCAAAGTGGCCACCAAACCTAGCAGATTTCCCAGCAACTTTCTAGGTCATCATAAGGATGGAAAAGAGGAAGAATTGCTGGCAGGACAGCTATTTTCCTCACTGAAGAGCCACTGGCTGGCAGCACCCACATATTAGGTTACCACAGGCATCATGAACCTGCTGAGGAGGTGAAGACAGACAGAACTGTGCATCTCAGACAGATTCGATTTTAAGCTGGAAAAAGCTCAAATTCAGGTTTGTCCTTATGAATAACCCAGTTGAATCCTCCCACATAAATTGTATTTTAGACTATTTAGTGCCCAAGAGGCATATAACAGTGCTGATTTATCTATGCCCTGTGCTTCCTTCAAGCAACACTATTCCCATGTTTGGATGGAACTGGCCACAAGAAAAAAATCCCAAAAGCAAAACACTGACAAAAATGCAGAAGCCTTAACATTTGTTTTCCTCAGCATCCCAAACCCTACAAAATTTGTATTAAGTTTTATTTTCAAAATCTTTACAAGTGTTCAGTTTGCCTAGCAGGAGGCACACACACCTGGAATGATGACCCACTTCATTTTAGTCCTTATGCTGCTGGATACCCAACCAGGATTTGGAACATCTGAGGCAAGTTCATTTGTAATGAACTATATCAAGTGGAAAGTGATGACTTTCCTTGCCTCCCTCCAACCCTTCCTCATCCAGTCCAGACCAGAAAAACTTTTTCAGCAAAGCTTTCGTTGAAACAGAAGCATTTCCATGAAAAGTTTTGGTTTCATCTGACTGGCAGTTTACAACTGAAAGTATGTCATCAAAAAGGTTCCCAACTAGCTCTTGGCTTGGACCCACAGTGACCTCAGCCCCAGCAGATGTTTGAAGGCCACAGTATGGAGAAAGAAATGGAGAGTAAATACACGGATTAGTTGACTGGCTGCATGCACCCCTGATCAGGAAAAGGGAAATTTGTAGGAGTAAGCTACTGGTTATTTCTTAATTTAGATGCTCTTGTAAATAGAAAGCATAGCAAACATGTCATCTACCACCTCACAAATTCATGAAGACTTTAAAAAAGATCCATCACAACCTTGCTTACTGCACCTCTAGAGCACTCTCCCTCAGTTCTTTCCTACATATTAGTACCTGCTCCCTGCACTGCCCTCTCTACTGCCTTTTAGCCTTCAGCATCTTTTAGCCTGCCTTGGTCCTCCTTCCACATAACCTACTCATTTATCTTTGATCCTCAAGGCCCATCAGACCTTTAGTAGGTACGCGGAGCTGTATGATAAAACAAGGGCGAGTCCCTTTTTGCACACAATCCTGTCCTCATAATGGAAGAAACCATGAAAGGTCAAGGCTGTGTTCTCAGCAAATAGTTGGGCAATCAGGCACTCACAACAGTGTCTCACTGCTTTCATTCCCCTTAAGAGGCTCAAAGACTCACATTTTTTTCCTTCTCCCCCCCCCCCCCAACTAAATTTTGAACAGTTGGTTGGCCAAGGCAGCAGATTCTTCAGTCTTATTCCAGGCCAAACAGCAATAAAACTCCTTTGGCATATTCATCTTATTGGGAAGGTAATAAAATTAAGGAACAGGATTGCTATTTTGGTATGTCATTCCTCAGTAAGGTACTGATGACTAAGAAAAAAACTTCCACTGAGCTAGGGAAGCTGAATGCTTCTCACCACTGGCGAGTAATGCAACAGGCTTATGATAACTAAGATGTTTGCAAAGCACTTAGAAAAGGCAACTTCCCAACACCCAAATGCACTGACTCCCTTCCCACTTGTGCTAAACTTGAGGAAAGAACTAAGGAAAGGTTAAGCCTGGAGAAAGCAAGCTACCTGCCCTTCCCAACTGGCACAACGGTTACAACAAGAGCTGTCTGCACAGCCAAAACACCTGCACAGGAAATTAGTCCCCTGGAATCTCCCTGTTTGCCTTCTCCTGCCAAGCAAGTCTGCCCACAGTCAAGAATGGCTGATAATTATTGAATTTGGGTTGAACAGTTTCAATTCCTAAAATTTCTAAAAATATCTATTTGGTCTAGGTCCCAACAGAAGGTGAAGTGAAGATGAAAGAGGAAGGAGGGGGGGTTGGTTGCTCAGGCACTAAACAGAAAGGAAACTACGTTACTCATATGCCCTATTCCTCCCCCAATCTTGAAGTGCAATTTAACTCTGAAAAAGGGCAACAGTACAGCCCTGTGCTTTCTTTCCGAGTTGTTCTCTCTGCGTCATCCACTTTCCTGCATGCTGGATTTCGCAATGAAAATAAATATTATTTCTGTTAGTCAACAGGGTCTCTGGAGGACTGGGTCTGTGCAGGTTCATACATCATCCAACCTACATGGTTGAAACAACAGAATATTGTTAGCAGTATATACTCAGAAGGCACCTAATCCGAACTACAGTTTCCAAGGACTTCTACAGTACAAGCAGCATTCTGGGCAAGGCTCATCTTTTTGCCCTGTTTCTCTATAGTGCTTTGCACAAAGGTCCATGATAAGGAATATAAGACAGAGCCATAACACAAATAACAAACTGCACTTGCATGGCAGGGTATTAATCCCACTCATTTTCTCACACAAACTGCAGCACTTTTGAATCGCCTGGGAGAAACCAGATTCCTGAGTTTGCTGTAACTCCATGTCAGTCTTATTCTCATGCAGTAGGGAAGGAAAGGCACTCACCTCCTTCCTTGCTGACTCCCAGGCACCCCTTCAGCTCCTGAAGAGAGATTGACTTGTCCTTGTTGAGGTCACAGTAGTCAGTGAAACGTCGGGCACATTTCTTGGGCTTGGCTTTCTTCTTTACGTAACGCTTGAAAGGCTTCAGCTCCCGCTTGTTGATGTCATTGCTGCTGTTGTTGTCCAGCTGGCTGAAGTACCAGTGTACTACTCGCTCCTCCAGCGTGTGGCTGGGGTCTGGCTCGGAGAACCTGGAACAGAGGAAGCACAGGCCCCTGACAAGTGGGTGCTCTCACCACCACTGTCCAGCACATGCTGAGGAGCCAGAGCTGCTCGCCGAGTCAGACACACACTATGCCATATTTAAAGCAGGCAAAATATGCAAGTCTTACAATCTCTTCCTTTTAGCTGGGCTCTTTTGAGAGATGAACTTTTTCTAAAAATGTCCTTTAGCATTAACAAGTGGTGCCAAGAGATCCCTGGAGACTGATAGACTCAGTAGCTCTGGTTCTTCTCACACCAGTTGCTGAAACTCTGCCTAATCCCAGAAGGATCTCCCTTTAGAGGGCAAGAGGCAATCTGCATGGTCCTTTTGACCCTTGGACTCCCATTCAAGTCACAAACAGGAGAGCCGTGAGTGTCAGCTGTCAGGGTAGTTTCTGTGATAGCAACATCTAGACTTCAGAAAGGGAACAAATTCATTTCATGCAAGACACGTTCATTAATTGAAAATGTCCTTGGCAAGATGCAACATTCCTGCTGTTGTCTATTTATATGATCTGAACTCCTGTAATGTATTTTCAGCATATTTAATGCTTTTCACATGGTTGATTTATACGCAAGAATTCCACAGCAGACAAGCACCACAAATCCATTAAAAGCAATACTATGGAACTGGCAACTTCAGTTTGCTTCATTTCTTACTCATTGTGATATTACAAGTTTGATGTTATTTGGCTCACATTTCTTTCTATGGACAAGAAACAGTATCAGAGAGGAGAAGAGGAGCAGGAGGAAAAACAACAGCTGAAGATGCACGAATAGAGAATGCTGCCATTCAACATCAAGCCATCACTAAACAGGCACTGTTAGGTTGTGCCATTTAAGTAGCATCTGGTGCTCTGCAGCAGCAGTGGGAAAGGGGTTATTCCTCAGTGATACAGAGAACCAGCAAAGAAGGTCTTTCTAAAGAGGGATTCTTCAAAAACTGCACTAAGCTAGTCCATCTTTTGTCCATGTGATGAGTGTGTCAACAGAGAAAGCTAAAATGATGCCGAAATGAGGCTGAGACTTGAGCCTTTTCCCTCCCAAGAATAAAGCATTTCAGTGCACAGAAAATCAGTGGATAGGTAGTCAGACACACTACACTGGCACTGGTTGCTCTGACTTATTCCAGGAGACACCTCCAGCTGCTGCCTAATTCCTTCCCCAGCAGTGAGAGGGGGACAGCTGCATGCTGCAGGCAGACAGATTCTGGTGTGAGTTTGGGGCATTCTAGTTTATGGGGAAATACGAACCCAGATACCTTATAAAATGTACTTTAAGACTGTCACCAACCTTGTTTCAGAATCTGGCAGGTTATGTATTTAAATGGTCACTGAAAATTTCTTTGTTGGGAACTAGAAGGGAGAAAATTCTTCTGACCTTCCAGTATGACCAGTTTTGCCTCTAAAACACAGCTACAGGGCCTGAAAAATAAAAACCCCACCCTACTGCCATGGTAACTTAAATCACTAATGAAGGGAGTCTGCAACATGCAGGAAGCAAGCACTGGAGCTTAGGTGGAGAACAGAGATCCCCATTAACCTTCTCTAATAGCTTTACAAATGAAGATACAATTTAGAAAGGTAGCACCCATCCAGAGATATCTGGATCCTCGAAACAAGTAAACACACACAGTAGGGAGAGGCAAATAAACTGCACGTTTTTCACAAGGTTTGACCCGAAACTGTCCCCCATCATTTCATTCTTAGCTGAGGAGGAGCCTGACATTCAGTCACCACGTGTGGTCAATGTATAGTGGGATAAACACTGGGGGGGGGGGAGGGGAGGGGGTGGAAAGTGAGACTAAGTCTGGCTTAGTTTTGGGAGGCAAAATGCAAGGCAAGCCCCTGGAGCCACCTGTGGACAAGCAGAAATTGCAAAAATCTCCCCAGGTAGCTAAGGGAGTGCTCAGATTTTTCAGAACTTTGAAACTGTATGTGAAAACCAGGATGACAGGGGAGAATAAAAAACACATCCTGTGGCATGTTTTCATGACATTTATGAACACAGTCATCGCGCTCTCTCTCCCTTTTGGAAATGAGCTGGCTATCATTTGAAAACTAGCATGTTTCCAACAGCCACAGGGAATTTCTGTATTGCAAGGGACAATATTCTGCTTTTGCTGAGATAGAGGAATAAAACCTGAGCTTTTGCATGTGAGATTGTCCACACCTTGGCCTGCCCTTTGTTTCCTGAAGGTCCACAACTGAATGGAAATGAAAAAAATAGCAGAGAAATGGAAAAAATAGCAGACCATCTTGGAAGCAACAGCAGAAAGGCAACAGACAGGAATACAAGCTTCTCTTTACCTGCTGAAAAGACACTCAGAAGCAGGACTTAGAAGTGCCTCTCTTTCAGGGGCCCACCAACAGGAGCTCCTACGAGTTACCAAGAGAGGCAATGTAATTCTCTTCAGCATTTTCATAAAGAAAATCAGGGAAATCCACAGGCTAATGCAAATACATTTACTCATGAGATGATGATACATCAATTTTTGCCATTTCAAACATGCTGAGAGCTCATGCTGAAACTTGTAGCATGCTAATGGAGCTGAAGGCAGTTAGTTTAACTGCTGTGATTGTAGGAGGAAGGAAGATACAGCCATTTCTGAGTTTCTACCACTTCCTGTTGGCTGGCTTAGTGGGACTGCAGTTCCTGAGTTCGTTGCCTGCCCTTTCTGATGACCATGCACAGGATGGCTCCACATCATTTCATGTCTCCCTGGCTCGTGAAATTACATGATATACCGAAAGTAGGCTGGAGTTACAACACGGTATGCTATCTTGGCTTTGACAGCTGCCCATGCAAGACACTTACGCAGCATCCATGGAAGAGGAATTGATACACCTTCACAGCACTGCTAAGCCCTCTAGCTTTGACGATGTGCCATGACAACAACCATGCCTGCTGGGCCAGCTGAAATGAATCTAGGGGCTCTAACTGTCCTGCGAGCACAGGCTTTGCAGGAGTATTGCAGGGGAATTTCCCTCTATTACCTCTCCATTGCTCTTGCAAAAGAAACAAATCAGCACTCAGATGCAAACTTCATTTGTTGGGCTGCCTCTCTGCTTATTCAGACCATGAAGGAATCGGAAAAAACAAGAGAGCGCAAAGCTGCTTTGTACATTCTTAACTCCCACCAAAACAACATCTCATACTCTATTACGTCTTACAAAGCTGCTATGGCACTGGAGTGAGAAGACTGGAATTTGGTGGATTTTTTGTGTATCTGGTGTTAAAGATAGACATTACCAAAATGCAGATAGCCTCAGTTTTCTTGTGTTGACTACATTACAGCTGTACTTACTTTTCTTCCCAGTTGTTCCTCTTTAGCACTCCACAGCAAAACAATCAATCCTAAAGAATGAATGCTGGGGAAGCAAAGAGCTCTGTGCAGGCTGATTTTCCAAATCTAACCTGCTATTGCTGGGTCACTTCTGTACATAAGCCAGCAAGTTGAGCTCCATCATGCAGCATAAGCCCACCCACAGCCCATTCTTACCAAAGCTGATCCTTTGCTCCCTGAACACTTGCAGCCCCGCTGCATCCCACTGCACAGGCTGCACGGACCCACAGTACTGGTTGCAGCGACAGAAAATCTTAATACAAAATACTGCTCTGACAGAAAGCAAAGTTGCAGTCTCTGAAGTACCCAGCAGATGATCGCCTGTTTGAAGACCTTTAGAAAACCTATTCTTTTGTCATGTAAACTTTATGTAGCAACAATAGCAGCTGAGGCAGGAGGGAAGGAGAGTAAGACCAGCCTAACATCACCTAACTGCAAACAGAGACTATAAATCAGAGGGAGCTATTCCAGGATGAAAGAACACTGATGGACAAGAAGCTGCTAGCAGAAGCAACAGTAGAAAAAAAAAAAATATCCCAGCTCCCACTCCTAACACACAAGGTATATTTGTGGTCTACAGGAGTTAAAGTTGTAAGTTTCTACGACTTGAAAATATTTTGCAAGGATGTATACCTTGCTTGGTGCTGTTGCTGAATGAAGAACGGATGAGTGCGAAGTTAAAGAAATGACAGGACTGACCCTGCCAATTGATGCCCATGACAGCATTGATGATGTCCACCAAGGTGCCTGCAGGGAGTGGTGGAAAGTGATAAGTTTGACAAGCTGAAGTAAAGTGCAGAATTGTTCTTGCTCTGCTTCCACTTCTTGCTTTCCTTTTGTTGTTCTTTGCGGTTGTCTATTCTAAAGTTAAAGGCTTTAATGGTGGAACATGGCTTGAATCAAAGAATCTAATGAAATTGCAAAAGGATCCTGTATTTGTATTATTATTCTCCCTTTCCTGTAGCCAAAGAATCAAGAAGCCAACAAGAAACTAAGTTGTGTTCAGACTAAACAAAAGGGTACTACACAGTCCAAACTCATTGCAGGGAATGCATAATACCTCCACAGTTAAACCTTAAATTATCTTCCTATTACAGGCCCAGTTTCTTCCTCTCCTCTGGGTAAGCTGTGTTCAGAATGTTTCATACACAACTTTCCTGAAGATTGAGAGATAAATCATTTAGAAGGTTTAAAAATCACCTCCCTTCACTCCTCATTGACTGTTCAAAGATCCTCCTCTTACATGAACTCTCCTGTATCCTTAATTAGGCTAGAATTTCCAGAGGAGCACAAAGAGAAGTTGGTATCCAACTTCAATTGAAATGCAATAGGAGTTGGGCATTAACTTCCCTGCGCTGTTTGAAAGTGTCAATCTTTATTAAAACATGGCTCAGCTTCAGAACACCCTGGAGATGTGCTGAGCCGTGCTTGCCTGCTTCAAACTGCTCAACTAGAGCATGAAAGGGAACCTCGGGGGCAATTTTCTGAAGTACTTTTTAGGACTATTACATAGGGAATAATTGGCAACTTAAAATGAAGGGACACAGCTGCTGTGCTACATGATAAGGGTGGCTGTTATAACCTGCCCTTTTAACCCTAAATTCTACAGGGCAGTAATATTTTTGCTGATAATGTAGCAAGTCAGAGTGCACACATTCTGGCAACTAAAATTAATTTCTGAATTGGCAGGGACCAAAGAGAGTTTCTCAGATCAGGGAAATCCAGGCTGGGATCCCCTTTGGTCTATTTTAGTTTAGGCCCTGTGCAATATGAATATGTCTGAATTAGAAAATAGACTAAAATGTACTAAAGCAAAGTCTAAATTTTAAAAAGTGCTGCTCCTATTATACAGGATTTATACATGAACAATTTCAACTATGCGTTTTTTTAAAAAGGATACCAAACACCGGTTAATAAACCAATTTCCTACAAGCGTTCCCTTAATTACTTTGAAAACATACCGTAACAAGATGTGCCTTGGAGTTATTACGTAAACTTAAAATTAAGAATGAATTTTACCAGAGATTTTCTGTTTCAAAAGTCTAAATGAAGTCTACTTGGCTATTTTGCTGTAATATAAACCAGGGCCACGAGGAAGGGAAGTTCTCATCTCATTTACATTATTGTAAAGCAAGAGTAACTCAATTAGAATCAATAGCTTTGAACTTGCTTAAACGAGACAAGACCTATAAGGCATTACAAGGTTGTTTTAAGCATACCCAATAAAAAAAAGTCTTATCAGGTTTTACTTACATGGCCTGCAGCAATCCAAGTTGTACAGCCTCACTTTGCTGCTACTAGATTGTTTTTGTGTGTTCCAAGTACAAAGCGTGCAGCTTAACACAAATCTACATAGTATTTTAAATGCAGATCTCATTCTCCCCATGCTTCACACACCACCCCACCCCAAAAAATATCTATATGGACATAAATTGCAAAGCCACAGATAGCTTTGCAGCATAAATAGGTAAAGTTCTGAAGATGAAGACACTCAGCAAATACAAGAAGTTTTCACTCACATATCCAGATTCAGACTGAAGGCGGCAGGGTAATCTAATCTGATTTCCTGTGTATCATACTCACAGAATGTGAATCAAATTACTCTTAGGACCATAACCTGGGTTTGACTAAAGCAAGTCTTTCTGAAAGGCGTCAGGCCTAAGATGAAAGCCTTAGAGAGAGGGAATCTGTCACCTCCCTCATGACTTCATTCTGCCTTGGAATTGCCCTCACTTTAAAGAAATTTTGATCACAAGTTTGTTTATATTCAGCTAATCATATTCTTCCCTGCTAGACTAAAGAGCCTGCAGAGCTTTTGTCCCTATGGAGATACTCAGATTATAAGAAATCATCTTTCAACCTTTTTTTTCTTTCTTTCTTTATATGGGGCCAATTGAAATGGGGGTACGGCTTGCTGTTTGCCTGGCCTGCCCCCTGCAACAGGCATAAGCTTTGTTGGTGACATGTTAAAAATTTACCTTTGATGATTGGATGCATTTGTTCAAAGTCTAAAAAAGGCCCAGGAGGATGAAATGCTGAACACTGTAAAGGAAGAGAAAGAGGGAGGCTACAGAGGGAACCAGTGCGTGTTTTAATACAGAACCTGTTCTTCCATTGTTATGGCAAAGATGGAGAAGAGCCTGCAATAAGTGAAGCTTGCCTCACAATCAAGAAAACTGACATTAAGACATTAAAACTGACATGACTGTCATTAAGAAAAATCAGATATTCAGATCTCTAGCTTTTCTTTAAACATGACTTTCTCAGCAAGCTTGGGCCAGGGAGATAGAAGAATGAGAACTTGTCATAAACCCAGTATTTTGTTAGTTGTTAAGGTTGGAAATTAATTATCCCTATGGTTAACCTTGTAGGTAAAATAACCCTGTCTTGGAAAAAAGCTTTCATTTCCATTGCCAAAGTGAAGTTAGATCACCCAGACAATGTCAGATATTCCTGAAGACAGGACTCAGGACATTCCTCCCCTTGGGAAACTTGGAAAGCAGGACTCATTGCAGAGACAGCTTCCCAGCTCTCCAACCTCATATGAAATTAAAGCTTTACTGATTAAATTTTTATTTAAGTACCCAAAATTCCTTGAAATGCTTTTCTTTGCAAAATAGATGGCCCCATCATGGCATGGTGGGATGGAAAAGATTGACATAGGTTCTTTGGGGTATGTACTTAGCCTAGCTGATGCACATGGAAGTTTACACCAGAGCAGTTTCCCGAATTTAATCATGGCTGTGGGGCAGGCAGAATATTTGGGTGGTAACAGTCTTTTGCCTTACAAAAGACAGCCTGCTAAAAGATTTCTTTTTCCCCTTGCAACTGGGCTGCCAACACTGGAGCTGAAAATAAATCAACATGACGACTGCGTGAAGTGCTGGGCAGTGAAAAATTCTACCAGAAAGGCCTCTATTGAAAACTGAGAAATACACAAAACTTGGGGAACATTAGGAAGCAAGCCTGCTGGTTTATAGAAGTGCAGTGGGGGCATACATCTCTGGTCTCTACAATATTGGTTTATATTAAGCTTTATTTTAAGAGTGATGATTACATTGGCTGGGTTTCAGTTCCAGTGCCAAAGATGCCAAATAAATATCAAATACTCTCCAGGGCTTCCTGCCACCCTACCCACTGCATTTGAACCATGCAAATTAGACAGAATTGACATTGGAATGCTTATGGCTGGGAGAGAACGACGTATTTCCCATCCTTGGGGCATTTTTCATCCTGTTTATACGAATGCAGACATGCTAGGCATATACTGCTAATTCGATGGGTTACAGAATATTCAGCGTGCAGGCACTCAGCCACTGGCCTGATTTGTTAGGTCCAAATGCAAAGTTAAAACCATATGGGTTCACAAGCAATCCATACTGAAACCACGAGGCACAGAGGTGCCACCCAGGAAGCTTTGTCTTGAGTAGTTAAAGATGGCACTGCTTCCTTCTACATTTTGAAAGGGGAAAGGAGGGGATCAACATCACTCGCGGCACACTGGAGCAATACACACGGCAGTAACACATGCACAGAGGCATCTCCATCTCTATACCCCTACGAACACCAGCACGGTATTTGTTGTGGCACCCCTGCACTGAGCCCTTTTACAGTCGGGAATCCAGGAGCACAGAAGCCTTGCCTAGCCAAGGCAACGTAGCGCTGCTTTTACGTCCGCCACAGTCCGTTCTCCGTGGCCTGTCCTGCCAGTGCTGCAGCTGCTGCACTAAGGGGATTTGCTGTTATCGAGCAGAAGGGGGAGACAAGACCTCAGCTTTTCTCCAGTTCCCCAGAAAGGCAGACTTCTGCCCACCTCTTGCAACAGGCCTGACCTGCTGCTCCTTCCAAGAGAGATGAACAGGGAGCCGGTCAGAGGGGAGGGCCATGAAAAACAGCTCCTCTCCTCATCGGCAGGCTGGCTCCGGCCCCACAGCAAAATCACAGCGCTGGTACTGCCAAGAATTCAGTTTGCATTCTTCACTCCCCATGGTAGCCAGTAGGCCACACGGTCTCCTTCAAGCCATTTGCATTTTATTAGGTCTTTTCATGCACCAGGGGACAAAAGAACAAGCCACTTCCTCCCACTGAGCTCTCATTTCACACTTCAAATGGGCTATACTAACCTTTATGGTGGAGCAGCTGCTGGGGAGGAGGGGCGGGAGGAGGCAGGCAGAGCTAGGGTGACATGACAGAGCAGCATCTGAAGATGCAGCCTCAGCTCCTCTCAGCAACCCAGAGGAACCCAAATCAGCACAGAGCAACACCTTTCCCTCCCACCCCCACCTCAGGGGCACCCAGAGCTCTGCAGCCACCTCCGTGACATTCAGCCCAAGTGCTTTCTGGACTCACCTCCCACCCCCAGTAGGTGCCGCTGAGTTAATAGCCTGTACCATGTCCGTAGTCAGAGCATCAAGTAAGCTGGTAATAAATTCAACTTTCTTTCCTTCTGGGCAGCCTGCAGAAAGAAAGAGAGGAGGTTTAATGCAAGAACACACAGGATTGGTCTCCTACCCCTGTTCAGCAAGAATCAGCCAGAATCTCTTTTGTTTGTAACATGGCAGCCATCATCACAGTCCCTAAGGAAAGGCAGATGAATCCCTCAGTGGGTTTCTCTGTGTGGCAATTTGTCCTACAGCTTTTGTCCAGGCACACAGAGGGTCACCAACAATATCTGGCAGGAAGACCATGTGGTTAGCTTTATGGCCTCTCCCAGTTCCCTACCAGCATAACCACAGGGATGTGCTGGAAGTGCCTGGCAGACAGGAGTTCCCATAGTGACCCTTGTAGAAAAGTTTACAAAACAACTCATTACCTCCTGGGTCATATTCCTCTAAAAACATGGCTGTTCTGAGGTCCTAGCTGGCAGCTTAAAGCTTCCCAAAGCATGGGCCAAAGAAAGGACTGCTGCTTGCACTCTCCTCTTCAGCCACAGAGAGCGTTGCCTGCCAGCAGCTGCCACAATAGTTCAGTTCTTTGCTTGTGCATGTTGCATGGGAAATACGTCAGTTTAAGTCAACATGTGACAATCGCCTCCAGTCACTGCTGGCTTAGGCAGGACGAAGCAGGCTGAAGATGAGCTTGGTAACTATTTCCATTACTTAGTCCTAAGGCCATCCTGTTCCCCACCATCATAACCACAGACTGACAGAGCCTTCTATCCTTAACACTGGCAGCCTATTATGACACAGCTGAGTAGAAAATTCTCCATCTCCTCACCTTTTTGAGGCAATCTGTGCCATTTCCTTCCTTCTTAAAGGAGCAAAAGCGTACTTCATTCACTACCACATTAATACTGTAACAATAGCCTACAAAGGAACGAACATATATTTGTTCAACCCATCACCTCCCATCCTACTGTCTTCTCTGATGCGACAGAGAAGCCATCACCACGTTCCTCACCTCCTCTTTCCCAAAACCACCATTCAGTACCAATCAAGCACCTGATTAGGGCAGCAGACATCAGAAAACAGCATTCCCCTAGCAACACACAGCAGTGTCAACACTTTCTGCTTTTCCCAGACAAGCAGAAAAGCACATGTACCCCAAAGAGAGCACCAGAAACTTACTGTAATCCCTTGACAGCTGAAAGCAGCTTGCAAATTGATCTGACAAAACTCCCTCCTTTGCAGTATTACAGGCTCTGTTCTCTGCAACAGCTAACCAACAGTCCCTAGCCTGTCTCCATATTATGTGCATTACACACACGCACACCCCTCAGCACTCGTTTGGCACATGGTCCAGAAAATGTCAGCATTGTAATGGGTAAGCTGCTATGGCAGCCAGAGTAGACCACTCACTTGAAGGAGCTTTTTGTTGCAGTAATGAGAAGGTTGAAAAACCATTTGCTAGAAGTCATCTCCCTGGGGCCTCAGCATCTCACCGTCTGCAGGAATTAGCGGCTTGCCATTTGCTATGTGCAAGCAACACCTTCCTTCCTTCTTTCTTCCTTCTGGCTCTTGTGGGTGCAGCCATGACACAGTTTGTGAGGAAGGTATGCGTAGGTGTGCAAGGATTTGGATTTATGTCTCCCCTACCTTGGCCTCTGCAGGATCTCTTCACACATGCCAAGTAGTACAGCACCTGCAGCACTGAGAGTCTGAAGAATGGGCAAATGTCTAGAGGAGGAATAAGGTGAGGGGTCCCCCTTACAGAACTGAGTGCAAATGGAACTATCAGTGTCAAATTAAAGCAGGGTTTTTTCTTAAGATTCAGTTCTGGTAAAAAAGAGCAGCGAAAAAGTAGAAGGGAACATTCCCTCTCACCCCCTGCAGTTCTGGCTCACCAGTGAATTGTTGCATACAAGAGCAACTAATCAAAAGATCATGGAGCATAGCATCTTTCAGGCGGACAAACCAGGATCAGATCCTCTGTCCCCTAGCCTGATACAAGGGTATTTTCAGTGACAGAAACCATCATGCCAGCAATGCAGCCAAGCCCAGAGCTGAAAGTTTACTCAGATACAGAAAAGTGGCTTGAGCCGACAGGGAAACTCTACTGGAGTCTGATGCTGGGATCAGGCCACTAAGCTACAGAGCATCATATGTCCTCTTCTGTGTCAATCAGTTCTTGTGCCCTTGTCCAGCTGCAGCTGAAGTGCAGAAGAGGAGGGAGAAGGAAGGTGAAACCATTATATCTTCCTGAGAGATCAGAAAGAGAGTCTCAAAGAAAAAGCCCAAGAGCAAAGGGTTTTCAGAGTTCTCGAGAGAAGGAGGGAATTGCAGAGAAAAGCAGTAAAGCAAGGAGAGAAAAGGATATGGAAAAAAAGGAAGCAAGATTATTCTATTTTAGCATTATTTCCTAAGGAAATGAGCCTTAATGCAATCATTTAGCTGGTTTCCCTCCCCCCAGCCCCAAAATAATACTTGAACCAATTGGCCAATTTCTCTCAAATGTGAGAGGGAGGCAGATAGGAAATTTCTACATGACTTTTGAAAATGAGGAGCTGCATAGAGGAGAGCCCTGCTGAGGGCAGGGTTGCTAAGCAGAAAGCTACAAGACTCAAGGTCAGGAGCCAGCAGGAGGAGAATTAGGAGACACAGAAGGCAAATAGGGAACAAATCTCATTTCCTTTGCTAACCAGCTTAGGGATAACTGATTTTATGCTAGCCCTAGAAGAGGCCAGGAGAAAATGAAGTGAATTCAGAGCCACCAGCTCTTTGTGAAGAGTTCCTGGGCTCTACGTCTCCCTCGTGGCAGAGAGGGACCCACTGCAGCTTCTGTTTTCAAGCAGTCAGCCCCCACCCAGGAAAGCAGTTGCTGATCTCTGGGGGCCCCTCACTCTGCTCCTTAGAAAGGCATTGGGAAGGGAAAAGCAGAGCACAGGCAGGTAGGATAGTGTTTTTAAGAGCCACACAAACACCTATGCCCAGCACATCTTCCTAGCAGAAACAAGGTGGACAAACAGTAAATAATGGTTTGTCACTCTCTTAAGAGGGAAAAGCATAACATAGAACAAGCAGCAATGGGAGATAAAAGTGGGTCCCAGGCAGAAAAGGAGGAATAAAGTCAAGCTAAGTGAGCAGCCAGCATTAGTTAAGTGACCTTAATGTACCAGGAATGCTGCCCTGCCTGGCCCCCGCAGCGTCAGGGAGCCAGTTGGTCCACTGACAATTGCCAGCTGTGTCCTTCCGAGGGCGTCAAGGTGCTGAAAAGCCCTGCAAAATGGAAAGGATCCTGTCCTGGCCAGGTTTTGAAGAACTTTCAATGCTGAGCCCATCTTTCCCAATGGACTTCCAGGCATCCAGGTTTCTTTCCTGAAAATTCTGATCCCAGACATGTTTTCAAAGAAGGGCAGACAGGCAATAAACCAGTCCCCAGAGTACTCCCAGCCTTTTCCAGTTCACTGCTGAAACTGGAGGTGATCCAAAATAAGACAGAATAAAACCCATGGTAAAACATGCACAGTGAGATAAATCCCCCATCTCCTCAGTGATATTCTTGGCCTCTTAAAGTCCCAAAGTGAGACAAGGGGAGAAGGCAGAGACAAGATTGTGTTCCTCTCTGACCTGGAAGTTCTCTGTCCTTGAATGGATCATCAATCTCTGTGCTCTTCGATCTGGCATCGCTTTCACACACTGGGGTCTCATAGCTGAAAAAGGAGAACAGCAGATGCTAAACTATGTGATATAGCTTTAGTGTCACCAGATGGTTGCAGAGGTGTTGTGTCTTATCTGCTTAGTGCAGGGGAAACAAATAGACCTGTAGAAGAAATATTATTCTCAAGCATCTCTGCTTATGGACAGTCAGCAACAGCAGAAGTAGAAAGAGAAGGAAGAGCATACTCTGAAGTCCAGTACCAGCTACCAGCCCAAACCCAAACAGCACAAGGCCTTCTTCCTCTTGTGGACACAGGCTGAGCTTTTTCCCAAAGCTGTCCATGTTCTGCAGAATCATTGTATCTAGCAGAGTTTAGGTCCCAACTCCTACAAGCCTGTTTTTGTACCTTGCCAGACTAACAATTTGTTTCCAAACCCCAAGCGAGAAAAGATTCCCCAGGTAGTTTTAAGATATAGAGTAACTTAAAGAAAAACTTATAATTGGCTGAAAAATCTATTAACGCACAACCAAGCAGTCTTCTAAATCTGCACTGGTCAGGATCCAAGTGGCAGCAGCATGGAAGTATAAGCAGAGGATAATGCAACAAAGCCACTTCTCTTTTCACTGCTCTTGCCCCTGACCTGTGCTCTTAAGCAAAGCCTGGGTTTCTGCTACCCAAAAAGTCTGCAAGCCAGCGAAAAAAGGTTGCTTTGCATGAATACTTAACACAGAGGAAAGCAAGGGCAGTAGTTACTATGCATCAGCTCCTACAGAGAGGGAGCTGCATAGCAACATTCAATAGGAAACATCACATACGGCATTGCTAGCTCTAAGGAAGGTAGTACAGAGCTGAGCGCTCCAGAGGTAGGAATTTATCTGATATAGCAACAGTATTTTTTTTATATCTCATCTTCTCCAGGCAGGCATCTCACCAGGCCTATATCTCTTACCGAGTGGAAGTACCAGGCAGGGGGCGTCCCGTGTCCACCAGGACACACCAGCAGTACCCAGTCGACTGGTGGCATTGCACTGGTTTGTAGAGGCCTCCAGGAGCGCACTCGGGGATGACGATACCCTCACGGGGGTTCTGCCTGGCCTCCTCCAGGGCGCTCTGTCTTTCCTGGTCGCAGGAGTGAACTTTCTCTGGAAGACGGAGGGAGGTTGGAGAGGGTGGAGAAAAAATTCAAATCAAGATCACCTTCCTCAGCTCAGCAGGATATGGGTATCCTTCACATCAGGAGACCTTTGTAATCTGTTTTCTTCTCAGCAAACACCAGTGTATCTACCTCCCTAGGAATTCAGGGACTTCTGGGTCAAGAGCTTCCTCCTACATTTAGCTGTGACACAACAAGATTATGGATTATAGATATTGACTGCCAAGGGCCCAGCAAGCAAGGAAGAGCAGGAAAACCTGTTCCCGTTCACCTAAGTTTTAGAACAGAGCTATCAGATAACAATAATTAATTATTACTGCAGCCACGGGGTAAGCATTTCCCAGATGATGTTTTCGCATACCGAGAGTTCCTAAATTGTGACATTTATTTTCCAGTTAAACAAAGGAGGCAAACACCCTGCCCTGTCCCACCATCTCTTTCTCTAGACTGCAACGCACTCCTCCTTCTCAATAGCACTTCTCCAACATGATCCCAAGAGGAGCAGAGAGTTATGTTTTAACACTGCTTTATCCAGTGCAGAGAGCACCTGCACACACCTCAGCAGGGAACAGAATGGGATAGCCCATTCTATCCACACTGCCATCACCTCTCCAGCACCATTGTTCTCACCTGGAAAACAGAAAGCACCCACCATTGCTTCCTGCTGAGGGGTAGGTAGGACCCTGTCCCTTAACAGCTTATTACACAGAAAAGGTTATTTCTAAGGACATTGTCAACCAGAGAACAGTACACAGATGGCAAACACCAAAGAAGAGAGAGGAGCCCAGAAGTGGCTTCTGCAGCCAGCCTGGCACCTTCAGCTCTCACGCTGCCTCTTCAACCACTGCCTGCAGAGGAGTGACAGATGCATGGAGAGGTGCCAGGCTGCTGCCTCTTATTATGGACCAGCCATTAAAGGGGGAAGAGACCCACAGAGTACCCAAGACCTATTTGGCTCAACAGCCAGAAGTCTTCAAACATTTTGGCCCTTTGAGGAGTAGGAAAATTATTTCAACTTTGGGAAGCACTGAAGGTATTACAGAGAGGAAAAAAGCGTGCATGTAGGACAGAAAGCAATCAAAACAGCTGATCACAGGATTTAAAGCATATCTAAGTGTAGGGTAAAAAAAGAGAACAATAACACTAACTTTTTTCCTTAGGAGAATGACAAAAACCAGAAGTAGGAACAGTTCTCTCCTTCCCTAGCTTTCTTCTCCCTTGCAGTTTACTCTGGTTTGTTTTTTTTTTTTATAAATGAGCCACAACATCTGAAATTCCTTGCCACAGCCAATAATCCCCTCAAGCTTTCAATACATAAAATGCTTCAGAACTGACGGGAATGACATCACAGGTTCATCCGAAACCTGCAGATGTTTGCACGGTCAGCCAGCAGATGTGGCATGACCTCAGCACCCTGTCACCAGGACGGGCTCAGCACACAATTAACACACACTCACTGTTTCCCTGTATTTTGCCTGCCTGTCTGTACCCCATCAGTTACATCTTATAGTTTGGTGATAAATTCTGGTGCAGAGTGTAATTTTTGTTCCATATTTGGGGAACAGAAGGTGTTCTGATTCACAACTAGAATTTCTCAGCTTGGTAGCAGTAGGTACCACACAAACTCCAGCTGGTCTGCACAGCATCACCTGGGTACAGCATGCTTTGGGTACCAGCAGCACTTTTACTGGTTTCTCATTGAACTGTAGCAGCTAAAGAGTCTCAGAGACCCAGAATGGTTTCCCTCTCCTCAACATTTCAGATCACTGTTGAGGCTGGGAATGTGTAGGGCACCTGAACTTTGCCACACACAAACCCACACAACCGAAACACAGAATAAAAACTTTTAAGTGTCGGCAAGTCTGACTCAAGCAGAGAGAAACTTGATCAGGAAGGAGCAGAAGGGGATAAAGTCAACAAAAACTGAAAGGGAGCTCAAGCCTCAGCTGATATTTAAGCTGACTTCACTTTGCTGACAGATTTCACATCTGAAAAAAAAAAAAAAAAAAGAAAGGCCCCGTGACTGTTCCCAAGCTGTACTTGGACAGAGAAGTCATTGAGCGAGAGGCCTGCAGGGTCCTTAACAAACCACTTACATCACGAGGGGCCCCCGCTTGCCTGTGGTCTGCCGACAGCAATTCACACCTTAGCCCTCAGGTGAGCAGGATCATTCATGCAGCTTGGGGAAGTAACAGGGGCACAATTCCCTATCATTATTTTATATAATAAGTAAAAGAAAAAAACCCCACAAACTTCTGCTGAAGAGAACTACATTCCAGGAATTTTTTTATCTAAATCCCCAAGGTTTCCTGAGTACACAAAGTCAAACCAAGATCACTCAAGTCCTTTGAGTGTTGCAAAACTAGCACTAAAAATTACTCTGAAAAAAATAAAGGGGTGTCAGAACAAAAAGATATGCCACTTTTCTTGAAATCAAGAAAAGAAGAAAGAAGAAAGAATAAGTGTCTTCTAATGAATTAGTATCTTATTGCACATATATTTGCAGTTACGTATGCAAATTACACAAAATAAATGTACATACTTACACACACATTTGTACTATGCCATAAAAAGTGGTTAAAAATTTTCTGCACATATTAGCAGAAATTTGTGGGAATTGAATAGTCACAGCATTTACAACCAGAATACAGAACTAATTGGTAGCAACTCCTGTTTGAAGGGTGTTTAAAGGCTGAGTGAAACAAATCTTACAGGTTTTGTTCAGCTGACATCAAATAGATGTAATGATGCAAAAGCACCCATCGTCATCAGTATTCCTGTCATTAGCAATGATAGCAGTACAACTGAAATAACAGGGAGATCAGATTTTTCTCATTTCTACCATACATCTTGAAATAGCCACTATGAAAGTCCCATCTGTTCCATCACATCCTGAAGAACATAAAACAGACATACTGGGTCAAACCGAAGGCCCAACTTGTCTCTGTTTCAGCTCCGGTTTGCAGTCATTCCTTCCCTGCCTCTCACTGCTTTAGATTCCTACTTCATGTCTTTTACATGCTGAAGAGTCCCAGATGACCCAGTTGTTCCTTCTCTGAACCCTTTCCAGATCTACCATACCTTCCCTGAGCTAGAAGGGATCACAACATCAAACACTTTGACACTACAAGGAGGTTCTAAAAAAAGCCCTGTGGAAAGTTCCTTCAGTGACATCTCTCTACTAAGCAGAAGAAAGTATTAACTAGCGCTAACCCCCAGAGAGGCTCTTTCCTCCAGGCTATCACTCTAACAGCACTTAATTCCCTTAAAAAATGAACATGAATATTAACATTTGGGGTGTATTTCAACAGCCAGCAAAATCAGCTGGGAAATCCATACCTTCAGCTTGCCTAGTATGGGACTTGGCATGAACTGCATGTACTGTCACCCTGAAAGACAGTCTTGCAGGTAATGAGGGGACCATCAAATGCTATCCCAGCTCCAGGACACTGAAGTCAGTCTGTTCCAGTCAGACTGCTTACTGGAAACTTTGCTGTTGTTGCCAAGACCAGGTTTATGGAGGATAGTGAAAGCCTATGGCCAAGCTAGAAGGTTTAATGCCAGCTATGAAATTAAGCTGTCATCTTAGAAAGAAACATATATTTATTATATGTGCAGGGTACTTAAAGTCTATTCCCTGTTTGAGTTAATGGGGGTTGCAGGCACAGAAAGATAGAGAAAAAAGGTTTTCCTTCTTTCTCTATCTTAAACATTTAGAGAGAGAAGAACATTTAAGACAGCAAGTCAGTGGGACACAAACAGCCTTCCCAGGACCAACAATAATATTACACACACACCTTTTTTTTTTTTTAAAGGCACTGTCACATTCCCCTATTTTCTGCCATCTCTGTTTTCACTTAAGACAACCACCAGCAAAGAAGCTGAGTAACACTTACTAACTTGCTGTTGCTGGGGAGCAAAACCTTCAGGAGACAGCAAGTCCAGATTACAACAAATCCAGTGACAGCAGAAAAAAGATAGGGCATGCGCACACACACACCCCCCAAAGAGAATCACTGGCAGAGATACCCATTTTACATTAACTGCTCAGCTCTAAAATGCTAGCTGTTTGTTCCTTTTTATACTTGACTAGGACTAACACTCCTTAAAACATTTTTAAAAGTAGTGTCTCTGAAGCCATTGAGCTATTGCAGGAAAACAGGGCTTGGACATCTGCAGTTGTACATTATTTATGCAACAATTTTCCCCTAGTAATGGCCTTCTGACAAATGGTCAGATTCATAAAAAGGTCTCTCATTCCTGGTCCCTTAAGTACACCCATTCAAACATACATCTAGTGCCTGCACAATAAAAATAAAAATGATCGATGAGGTAAGGGACTCATCTGTCTAATAAACTAGATGGTTATTAAGGAGATGGGGTGTTTGTTTACCTTACAAAGCTGAGAAGAGAGGGTGTCTAGCAACATCTCGCCAAAGGCTTGTGCTTAACAGCTCTCATGCTCAGCTTGCAGGGCTAGATGCAGCCAACGTGCTGCTCTGGGGAGGAGGCAGCCTCCCCCAGCTGCTCTCCTAACACATAACAACTCTCATTGCTATCAGAACCAAAGGACCAAGCATCAGCCACCAGGGTTGTGAGGATGCTGTGGATAATTAGGGTGGGACATAAGGAAGAACTGCCATGCAACCACAGCAGATTATTTTAATATTGCTCTTCTGCACCCAATTTTTTTCTTATTAAAAGAAAAGGGAGACTGCGACACCAAAACCAGCCACCTTGGAGAGAACTCTACACCCCTGAGAGACAGGAGTCCTTCTTCCAAACCAGGCAAAAGAGAGGATCTAACCTCCCCCTGTGCTTCTGCCCAGCCCAAATGAACCTATGTGAATAGTCTAACCCCAGAGCTACAGGCTATGCCAGGCAGGGCAAATTTTCTTCTCTTTCCCTCTCTTATTTCTTTTGACCAGAAATTCTGTCTGGACCAGGGAAACTTTTCCCATGGAGTTCCCACAAAAAGCTTCAGTTTTAATGAACAAGCATTCATCAGAAGGGGAGGAAAAGGTCTTTTACTGAAGGATTCTTGACCAATCCCCATTGTTAGTGCTGCAACAGGGACCTGACTTCAAAATACCATTTCAAAAAAAACAAAACACATGCCTCCCAATTTTTTTTGTTCAACTCCCAACTTTCCCCTCTGTGAGGAACTAGTGCAGCACAGAACAAAAGGCAGCAGTATGGATATCTAGTGCCAAGTTCCTACTGACATCCTATGCCAATCCTAAAAGTGAGGACTAAGTGTCTTTGTGCCTCAGTTTTCCTCTCAGTGGGAGAAAGTGTTAGCCTGTCTCCCAGGGAAGCTTAATTCAAACAGGGTTGATTTCTCATTTTTATTTAGCTTATCTTTATACTGCTCTGGCAGAGAAGAGGAGCCTTGAACTGCTTATTTTATCATAGCATGTACACCCGCTTAAAGGTGCTTTTGCATTGTGTAAGGGAGCTCTAATGTGAACAGGACCCAGGTGCTCTCCAGGAGAACAGGGGCCTTGTCCCAGTACAGAGTTTATAAAAGCTGCAGGCAGCAAGCACAGCCTCATTCCACAAAGCTGAACACAGGTTGTATCAGCAGCCCAAATCTGCATCCCTTGCACCTCAGAGGGGAAAGAGAATTTGAAAGCCTTGGGTATGGACATACACAAGGGCTGGCAGGACTAGCAAAGTAATGTGGTGAATAGGCACTAGCTACATGTCCCCCGAGCAGGGGGCTGTGGGTGGAAGGAGAGAAACAACGCCTTCTGTGTTTACTAGGAGCACAACAGCTGAGCAAATACGGCTCATGGGGATAGCATAAATCTCTCTGCACCTCTGTTAGTCATCAGCACTGCTACCCACTCCACCCTGTTCTGTCTGGGACCATGGTCCTTCCAGGGTATTCTGGCTAATGTAGAGAGAAAAACAAACCTTACAGGTGCTCCCAGACTGTACCAGTTGAGCAGTTCTTGCTTTACCTTGGTACTCAATTTCATTTCTCAAGGCATAGGCTACAGAGGAAGCAGAGGTTACTACATGTTCCAGTGCTGAACAAGTACAATGCAAAGGTTTAACAGGTGGCTTATAATTTTTAAAAAAATGCATTGTTCCAAGTGGTTCATTAAACTGCACCTATCCAGGAACACATCCTTCCCCTGCCATCCTTCTGGTCAAAGTGATAAAGCTGCACTGCACTCCCACCAGTGTTACGTGATGAGAAGCCTAGTCAATATCTACCCTCTAGCTTGAAATAAGGAGGAATGGCTGAAGGAAGCACTGTTCCAGGGATTAGAGCGAACTTGCTGAGGGACTTCTTAATGCACAGTTTGTACTCACTTTGCAGAACCTGTGAGCACGGGGTGCTGCCCAGCTAGGAAAGCAGTCTGCTCCACAGGGTTTCCAAACCACGCAAGAATAAAGCTCCATGCCTGCACATCTTGAAACCTGCCAGTTGAAAGCTACCTGTCCCTGCAGTTCTAACTCTTTCAGTCAGAGCTTGGACTCTTTCTACCATCCCACCTCTCAGAGAGTCACACACATAGTCCTTGCCCTCCTAGAGCTGTAGCCAGAGGAGCTGAAGGATGGCAGAAAGAACAAGACTTTTTATGGCTACAGTACATCACACTGGCAAAAAAATGCAAATATTCGCATGTTCATATACAATGCATTAGACAGAGTTCTGATTATATTCTGGTTCATTAGAGTATATTATAAGTTGTGTCATTATCATGAGCAAGAGAGGGAAATGTAGATTATACGCAATTATGATATAGTTGCCTAAAACTGCACATTAAGAAAACCATGCTCCAAGAGGAAAGGTCTCAAATCTCTGTGAAACAGTTCTTCAGTATTGAAAGTGATCATGAGACTTGTGTCAAATTAAATGATCCATTTGGCTAGTGGAACATAGCATCCAATTTACAGACAGAAATTCAGGAAAGAATTCAAAGTCATCTCAATAAATGGTTTTAAATCAGTGTGATCACAACTTACAAGTACAAACTATAACAATCAGCAAGGAGAAATCCAGTGCATGGAGAGGAAGTTACTGCTGAGAGAGCAAGACTTGGAAAAAAATGGACAGGAGCTTAGGTAGGCCCCAAAAAAGTCTGTAACTTCATGACATTGCAAACAACAACAACAAAATCAGAACAGGTAGATATAGCTGTGGGATGTAGTGACAGGGGCCTCACATAAGAAACAGGTACTAAGGACTGGTGAGCCTTTAAATCAGCCCTGTGTCCAGCTCTGGGCACTGCACTTTGAGGGAGAAGTGGATCATCTGGCAAGAGTGCAGGATAGAGCCAAGGGAACAGGCAGAAGTCTAGGAAACTTGATCTATGAGAAAAGGCTGAAAGAATTCCATTTGTTTAGTCTAGGGATGACATTCAGTCTTCTGAGACATAAAAGCTGTTATATAAAAAAAGATGGTCATAGATCATCTTTTTTTCTTCCCCATGGGTAGTTCAAGTAGCAGTCAGCTTACTTGGAGAAAGGAGGTTTAGGTTTGGTACAAAAAAAAGCCCTGGTGATTAATTGTTCACTCATTGGAAGAGGCAGTGGGATCCTTGTCGCTGCATTAGGAACAGGTTACACGTGTCAGAGCTGCTGTTAACTGGATATGACCCTGAGTTAAAATGGGCAGGAAAAAAGCTATGTGACCTCTTCAGATCTTTTCCACTCTCCTCACAGAGACTGAGAAGCTCCAACAGATCCTAGATGACTGAGGGAACCTCTTTGCAAATACAGCCTAAAATCTTCAAGATATTTGATCTGGTTTAAGGTTACAGATTTTGGGTTCTGATCTTCCTAATGCACCTGGCTTTCATATTCTCTATGACAGCTGTAGCTATGCAGTACCTTCACGACAACAGTTTCCACACTTTGAGCAGAGAAAGTTTGGCACCAAAATGTAGCCCTGTTGAGTTCTTTATATCAGGATGGTCCCTCAGCAGTAGAAAAGCTTTCAACCTTAGACATTGCCCTTGTGATTTTGAGAAGCAGCTACTTAGAGTCTGCGTTTTTTCTTCCCTAACTCCTCTTTTCCATTTCACATAGTTTCTAAGCACTGTTAGCTTGTAGCATACCTAGCTTTGAGATAAGCCACCTGTCTTTGAACACATTAATTCATTTTCCCTATAATCCTGTCTCACTCCACTGTTTCCACACTGAGGAATGCTATTCAATAAAATGAGAAGCCATAGGTGTTTCCACTGGAGCCTCAGCATTACTGGGAAACTATTTTCATTTCCACACCTGTTTTTAATAGTGCTTGGAATAACTAGCACAGCAATTGTTGGAGCACTTGCCTACCTCTGCTGGCTGGAGTATACAAGCACACTATTTTTACAGTACTGTAAGTGTATAATTATAGGACACCAAATAGAAAGCTTTTGTAAACTATCACAGGCAGGTAAAAAAATATTTCAGACTGGTCTACCTAACTACAGTAACACTCCTTTTTTTATGCTACTGCTGGTGAGTAAAAGGGAGGGAAGACAGACAGGTTTATAGTGATGAGTCTTTTCATGTAATGACAGATCAGCTTTTTCCTGTAGTATTTAGCACGTTGCAGAGAGGCAGAGGGAATTGCCTGACAGGAGTGCTAGCACTCACTCTTGGCCACTTCGCTTGAGCCAGGTTGACTCTGGGCAAAATATTCAGGCTTTGGATGTTCAGTGACCTAACACAGGAGGTTCAGACATCAGCCCCAGGACAGAGAAACTGTTCCTGCTGCATCAGTGTCATGAGATGGAGGTAGCCCTCTTCCACACTCTGGATTGAAAGGCAAGGGAAGGACTAGAGTAATACTGTAGCTGAGGTTAGTGTTCTTCCCTGGAGGATTTCTCTGAATTGCAGTCTTACACAGGCAACAGTCCCTCCAGCTGTGGGATCTCATGCATTCTGGGGAGTCCAGCTCCAGAGAGAAGCTGCAGTTCTGTGCTGTTGGAGCCTGTTGAATGAGCCTAAAATCAGGTGGGAGATGACACCAGCAGGATCACAGACCTCCCTGCATCATAACTGGTGAAACTGGAGAAATGCCATTCCATTCACCCAGAGTCAGGGCACACAGTTTAACATATCTTCCTCTCTCATATGCCCCAGTAGATTGAAGGCTGCCCTGCTTTTTAAACACGCTCCCACTTCTTTGCAGGGCTCTGAAGGTGGATTCTCTGCCCAGCCTTCTTTCCTGACTCTTCAGGGAAAAGCCTTGCAGCTAAGCCACGCCTGAACTGCACCACAAAAGGTACTCACTGGTTTCCATTGACCACTTTCTTATTTTGGTGGTCTGGCAAAATGCAAAAGTGAGAGAAAAGGAACACGAGGGTGGCAGCTTTTACTCATGTCCCTCACAAAAATATACACAGCTCTCTTAGAACACAGGTCACAGGCTTGTTGACATCAGACGGTTTGAAAGTAAAGAGACCAAAGCTGACATTTTCCTCAAGTGTCCCATGCTGCTACTCCACAATCCCTACTGACATTCCTGCAGGGCCTCACACATTTCCCTCCTTATCTACTCACTCCTTCTCCAAGGCCCACCAAAGTGGAAAGCCTCTTAACCCTAAGCCTGGCACCAGAAGAAGGAAGCTCTCATGGGAGGGGTAGGGTTTTCCAGCAGTTCTGGAATGCAGCTCTGCTCTCACAGCGTTGTGCTCTACTAGGTGATAACCATGGCCTCCTTGGACAATGCTAGGGGCAGCAGACAATCTTAGGGATACACTGACCTGTGTACCACTGAACTTTTTTTTCTTCAGTTGTTTCCTTGCAAATCACTTGGGTCCTCAATTCTGCAATTTCTAAACCCCACCAGGGCTTTTGGTTTCAGGAGAAGCCTAGGTCTAAACCTTTTCCAGAGGGAATCTAGGAGCACAGGTCAAGCAGTTACTTTTAAATGGGTCCTCCTTCCTTCGGAACGTTATAATCTTTCTTGTCAAGTTGAAAGGAGCATTTCAAGAGAGGCAGGAAGATGAGTAAATGCATGTAAGTCTACCTGCAAGCATGAACAGATGTTGAAATGGATGTCTGAAGTGCAGATCCACATACTAGCCTGTGTTGAACGCTGCTAGTACATACAGTGAGGAGCACTTTGCTGCTAAAGAATTACTTCAAGTCAATGCAACCCCTTCAATATGAACCAGCTTCTGCTAAAAAGCAAAACAAACTACACAAAGTTGACCTCTCTACCCCGTTTGTTCCTGTACGTCCAGGTAGTGTCTGGTGCTGGAGCTTATTTCCTTTCCTTTTCCCCTCCAAATCCTCAGGGGTTTTAAATACAGGGTTTTCTTTCCCTTTCACCCCAGCTTCTTATATCTTTGTCCCCCCCTCCTACTGCTCCCTGTCCACTCACCTTAACTGGCAGCTGTAGCGTAGCAGTTATGACTCCATGTCTAGAGTAATTTGTTTTCTTTCTTTAGGGGATAAGGAGGGGGGAGTGACTGAATTCTTTGGGAATGATTTATCACACAGCACTCAGGGGGAGCTTCATTTATTTGCCTAGCTGCATATGGTTTAACACCTATGGTTGCATGCCGATTATTATACAATGTTATTTTTCCCACTTGTATACTTTGCACCTTTTCATAGAGCAGATTAACTGGTCCCCAATGGCATGTTATTTATGACTTTGTTTGCTGGCTGTCTGGGAAGGGTCCAGGTCCTAGATTCTTCCATTCTCCCTGCTTCTGCTCTCCCCTACACACTCCTTTCTTGACCACACCTGTCATATTGAGACTGTGGGAGAATCACACTTGGGCATCACGTATATCGTACCTTCTCAGAACTTCCAGGAGGGAGGGAGAGACAGAGGCGTACCAAGCAGCAGTCAAGACAGGAGGGGATGGTTGAACCACAGACAGAGCCAGAGGGAAAGAAGGGGTAGAAAGTTAAGGGAGAAACATCACATTTTGGCTTGCAAGGAAGCAGGAACTAGGTAGAGAAGAGCACAGATATTTGCTGTGAAAACGTAATTGAATTAGTAAGTTTTCATACCATACTCAACAGGAATTTCTCCTGAGATTGCTTCATTTGGTATCAAGGCAGAATCTAAATTAAAATTAATTCAAAACCAACCCAAAACAAGCCCTCAGAAAAAGAAGGGGTGGGAGGACTAATACAAAGGTCTGAAGATAAATAGTTCTGGCAGGTGGGACAGTAAAGTGACAGATTTTAGCCCAACAGTTTTGACAGGTCAGAGGCGCACTGTGTTGGGAGGCACTGACTCAAGATGCAGGACAAGAGCCAAGGAGAACGTGTTAATAGAGGATAGTAGAAAAGTCAAAAGCTTTCCAACTCATTGGTTCACTGCCATGAACTCCTGTTCTTGACATCATCAACAACAATTCTTTTTTCCCTCTTCAGCTATGGAGAAGTTCAAAAGCCACTACTCCCAGGTGTTATGCCCAGAGGAGATGGAAGCACCAAAATGTTCACCAAGGAGGACTGCAGTCAGCATTAGGATGTCATTCTGAGGCACCAAAATTTTCTAATTCCAATGCCACTGTACCATCTTATTCAGGTGTCACTAAAGCACAATTGTGCCTGACTACCTCCCCTTCTCGACCTGCCTTCCTGCTCAAGTGGGTGGAAGAAAAAGTTGATCTCATCTCCTCCACTTGGTGTCCTGACTAACAGCAAACAGCCACGGATTTTGAGGAAGAACCTACAATCCTGTAATAAACATTTGGACAGTAACTTTAACACAACTGGCATGGAGAGACAGCCAGTCAGCATGGGACTAACATAACTAGTTTAGTAGTAGCAGAAAGTAGGAGAAAAGTAGGAGAAGCAGAAGCCCATGGTCTCACGTGTCATTAAATAACAAGGTGGGGAGTGCTGTGCACCAAGAATAGGACAAAGATAGCTAAGGAATAAGGCTGAGAAGACAGGATAAAGACAAGTGAGAAACTGCCCCCATTCAAAACAGTGCTTTGCTTTTCAAGAGCTTCATCTGAATCTACCTGCAGTTCCCTGGTCTCTGCAGCATTCCATGTTTCCAAGGCACAAGGAAATTTGCTCCAACTCCAAATAAATATACATTCAACACAAATGCATGCACTGTCTCCCCAGTCTAGAAAATATAGGTCTTCAAGCTCCTTGGGGTTAGTCATCACTGCTAAAAAAGTCCTAATAACAAATCAAACTTTTGTCTAACCTTGGCTATTTTTGGTGTGTCCCACCAAAACTGCCATATTCCTTTTTAAGGGCAAATCAGCAGGCCCTGCCCTGTTACATGTTGGTTGGTCCCACCTGCCAATCTGACTCAGGAGGAACTACAGTGATTCTCAATATAGATGGCTTAAAAGTAAGATCCCATAAGTACTGGGATCCTAAAAAGACTCTATGACTAAGGCAACATACCCTGAGCATGTTCCCCTAGGAGCAATCACTATCCCTGATCCTTAAGAAAGGCATGCAGCAAAATGATATCACTTTCCTAAGTGAGTACTAGAAAGAGGGAGCTTTTTTGGGGTGCCATGGGGGTTTTCTTATCTTTTTTTCTGCAAGTGTGAAAAAACTTAAGGAACACAAACCAGAGAACCCAGGTCTTGGCAGTACACTTGATATAATCACATCCCACCTCACTGTGTGGCTATCTGGAGACAAACTGCACCCAAGAGTACACAGACTACCTTTGGGGTGGATGGCAATGTGTGCTTCTGCTTCTTGCAAAAGTATATACAGACATGCAACTTTCATGCTGTTTCTCCCTTTAAGAAGCCCTAAAGTTTGGGCTCAAGTGAATTCAATTAACAAAAAGAAATGTGAATACCACCACTCTTGTTTTCAAAGCTCATTTACAGTTATACTCTGTCCACTAAGAGCTCAGGACAGCAGAAAGCTCTATCACTGGAAAGCTGTCACATCAGATGCCTGCATGATGCTTGGATGCCAGAGCTGAACAGAATAGGCTACATGGAATTGGCCCCCATTCAACAAGATTTTGAAATAAACGGCTACGGGTTGTTTTTTTTTAAACTAGGCACACACAAACCTGTCTTCAGCTGCTAACCTTAATATATTACTCATTCTTCCTTTCAAATAACGTCATGTTCAAAATCCCAGTGACTGCAGAATGTTTACTTGAGGCTGCTACTGCTGCTTTCTCTAGAGCTGTTTGTTTTTCCATTCATGAGATCATTACATCACTCTGTGGTTTTCTTAAAGGTTGTCAGAGTAAGCTGGATACAGACTGGAATCTCTTGCTAACTAAAACCAAATCACTAAGTAACACAAATGGATTTGGAGATAACCCAACTCTGGAAATGAGGAACAATCATGGATTTCTCAGTGGAGATGGGGTGCTCCCAAACAGGCAGCTGTTAGATTTGTTTTCTTGGAAGCAGGATACACTATTAAGTATTTCCCTAGATTAAACTAAAAGAGGGTAGATATAAGGATTAGCTTTTTCACAATGAGGATGGTAAAACACTAGCACAGGTTGTCCAGAGAGGTGGTAGATGCCCCATCCCTGGAAATGTTCAAGGTCAGGTTGGACGGGGCTCCGAGCAACCTGATCTAGTTGAAGATGTCCCTGCTCATTGCAGGGGGGTTGGACTAGATGACCTTTAGAGGTCCCTTCCAACCCGAAGATTCTATGATTAAGAACTGTAAGAAGATAATCATTTGGACTGTTCCAGCCCAGAATAAGGTTGGGGGGAGAAGGTAGGAAAGTAGGAGGCTGAATGGTAAAAGTAGAAGGAAGAGACAGTTCCCACCCATGCTGATTAGAGAATGGCTATTGCAAAGGTCCCACCTGTATTGCCTCCTGCTCTGGCAGTGTTAAAAATAAATGGTACATCACAGAGGGCAGTGCTAAAGTAACAGGCTTAGTTTGGGATATCCATGTGTGTGTGCACACAGGTGTGCATGTTTGGGGAAGATGCAAATCAATTCAAAATAAACATCAAAAAATGTTTTTGTCATCTTGTCACAGCAAATAAAATATTGTGTTGATCTAGATCTTTCACTTGCCTCAAAAAGAAAAACTGACTTTTGGGCTTTTAAGATGCATAAAGGCAGAAGACTTAGTTTGTAAGTGTAGAAGAACATTAACTTCCCTGCTACTCAACAGTCCAGATGTTAGAGCATGTTCATATTTTGGTTCCTGCCTCTGGCCAAGAAGATTTGAACCTGCATCTCACCCTACTGATAAAAAACTAGTCGTGATTTCATTCTTTAAGGTGGTCTGGGGTAACAGCACTAGCAATCCCTCCTAGCAATGCTGTTTTACTTAGCATAGAAAAATTCATTGGCAAAACACCCAGAGACATACAGATTCTCAGTCAAGTACTCTAATCAGCAGGGTAGAGTCATCCTGCTTTTCCTGATCCCTAGCTTAATTAGTATTTACACATGCCAAGCAAAACATAAATGCTCCAAAAGAGAGGACTGTTTCAGGAGAACCTCTTCTATTTGTCCACACTAAATGGAAGGTGAACACCCAGATTTCAAATGCAGTTCTTAAGAGATGTAAGAGCTGTGTAATGAGATGTAAGACATGTGTTGCATATGCAACATGGGGTGTCACCAGCTCTGCAATGTTCAGCAACCTGGTGGTTGGTTCACTCTGCAGCCTAATGTTGACCAGAGACAATGACAGCAAATTACAGAGCCTATTTGTCTCCATAAAGCAATTATCATGGTTGATATAGTGATGGTGCTAGCTTTCCAAGATGTCCAATGTCAGTGCAGATTGGAGAGCAGCACAAGTCCTCTGACAGTAGTATCTACTGGATTTCTCCTCACTGCAAAGGACAGGGCTGTATAACCACCACAGGGAGGAAAGATCAAGGTTAAGTGTTTCAGCATACAAACTCGAAGAAACAGGTCAGGCTTTCAAGAACTCAAGACTAACAAAAAAGAATAAAAATAAAAGAGTTAGGCTGGATATTACCAAAAGAAAAATCTTGAGATTGAGTTCAGACAGCAGAGCAGCTCCCTGTGGGAAGAAGTGAAATCTCTATTGCCTAAGGCATTTATGTTATACTAGAAAATGCTGCTCTTGATACAGTACAAACATTCACTAGCCCTAAAGCAGTAGATCAGTCTTCTCACCTCTAATTTCAGTGAACCCATTAAGTTGCTGCAAGAGGATACCAGGCTATATCTGCTTCAAGACAATAAATGCAAGCTCAGAGAGACAATACAGTAGAGCAAATACCAAAACCAAATCCAATCTTGCACTAGTAAAATTTACTTTAACCCTTTAAAAATAAATTAAAAATTAGAAATGTGCTAAGCATTAATATTACAAGCTGACAAAGGTCAAAAGCAATTAAAAACATCCCCTAATTTTGCATGCCCATCTCATGACAGCTGTTTCATCATCTTCAGCCGAAACAGACTTGAAGACATTTGAAGAACCTGATTCTAAATGATAATCACCCTCCCCAGCTCTTTGTTGTTCAATCCCACCTACCCTTACATTGCCTTTTAAAATATATGACAAAGGGTGAAAGGAATGAAAGGTACCAAACAAGGGGACTAGGCTTTACTGGTTGAAAGAAAGACTGAAGTAGCCCACACCTAATATCAGCTAAACCACAGTCTTATTTTGATGAGGCAGCATTTCTTGATATCAATAATTTGGTGTAAGAAACTGAGATGGCTGTGTATTTGTATGGCCTAATGTGGAAATTTGGGGCTAAAAATTGGCAGTCCAGTCTTGTAATGAGATCCTACAGCAAATGAAGGTCTTCCAGGGCAATCAGTGAGGCTGAGTCAGAGGAACCACACATCTCCTTTTAGCTTGCTGTAAAGACCAGTTCTTACAGAACTCTTGAATTTTCCAGAAGACCACTTATTTTCTATTTTTAGCATGCACCCACAATAATCTTATTTGAATAACAAATTACATCAGAACCAGTTGAAAAAAGGGGACAAAAGTAAACTCGTCTGTGAACAAAATTCCAGTTTATTTCAGGCAGCTTCCTGAGGAAACGCTTGAACAAACTGAGTGTCTTTACAATGTGAAAACCAGTCTACTTTGGCTCTGTCAGGTCAAGAAAGGATGGGAGACAGGATATCAAGTAAAAGACCCTCCCAATCCCAAGTCACTTAGAACCCAGATCTAGGAACTCTTATTTCCATTGCGGCTACGAGATTTGCTGTGTTAGAAGGAAAGCTGGTTTCCCTGATAGGTGGAAGACTGGTAGAATGCATCACATTGGATTTTAATATTAAGCTGTCACCTTCAATTGCACTGTGAGCTGCTGGTTGTCCCAGCAGCTCACAAAACACAAGCTACATTTGCTTTCCTGTGAAAGACATCCTTAAAGAATGCTGGTACTCCTACATCATCTGAAGCTTCTAGACGATTCCCACTGGCAGTTCCTACACAGACCATCCTGGTACAAGAACAGTGAGGAGGTGAGGCACAAGAGACTTGCTAAAACTGGGGTCTAGGCAATGATGGATTCCTCCTGCTAAGAGCTCTTCTCCACTGGGCAGCAAGAGAATCTCACCTAACCTAGCACTGATTTCACCCTGCAGTTGGGAAGTGGCACAGGAAGGTTAAGGGAACTGCTGAATGCCACGAATGCTCTCTGGCTAATCCAGAAGTACCAGGTGACTAGGTACTTCAAGCTATCACAATTTATCTGCTCTGGGGACTGGAGTTATCTCCCACAGCTATTCTAGGCATATATTGTTTCATAAAATATATGCAATAGTAGCAGCTCCTATTTAAACCTTAAAGTAGACCCCTGGCTTGTTAAGGCAATTTTCTTCTTTTGATATTCCCTTTACCTTCTTCCTTTCTTCCACTTCAGATAAAAATATATCAGATAGAAATCATTCTTACCGAGAATGCCTAACTTTCCTCTCCAGATTCCTCCAGTTTCTTGTGATTTCAGTGACTCTACACAGTTTCACCCTCATCTGCAATCTCAAGTTTTACATCCTAATTTCACATCTTCCTGCTCCCCCTTTTCCCATTCATGTTCATGATTTTTTTCTTTGCTGTTTTTTATGCTTGGTCTTCCCTCATCCACTCTCTTACCAACAAAAATATTCTCAACATTTACTTAGGCCCAAACACAAATAACCTACTTTCAGTTGTGAAATAATCCAATCATTTCTCTATCAAAAAATATCCCCTGCAGAGAAGAATCTTGAAGTTGCAAGAAAAGCCGCCCCTCTCTGTATTTTCTCAACTGCTTAGACCAAAACCACAGCCCAAATCACAGAGCCAAATGCATCAGTTTGTACATCCATGACAGACTGCTGAACAGCAAACAGAATAAAGATGACAGCTGGCTGCGATGAATTAACAGATGAAGAAATTAGAGGTTCCCCAGTTATGGTTTGGGTAAACAAACATCCCTCATCACACATCGACTGTGGCCTTCTGGACACAAAAAAGGATGCTATCTGAAATTATTTTATAGCCTGCACTTCAAGTCCTCCAACAGTGAAAAGCAGCAGGATAGCTACAATGAAGAAAGAATGAAACAGGAACAGACAGTGAGGAACTGAAGCCTAGTTAAAAGAAAGCTTTTTTTTTCTTAGATGGAACATTACCCGAATTCCTTATACTGGAGCTGTTCAGTTTGGAATCTTTGATGACCAAGTGCTTAATCCAAAGGGTGGGTGCTGTGATTTCTGAAAGAGAAAAAAATAACAGCCTTAAAGAAACTACAGCAACTAGAGAATACTTGTCATTGTTACTCATGAGGACAAGCTGTTTGCTACAATCATGCCTTAACTGACCCATCATCTTTGCAAAGTTTGGCTCAACCCCTGGTGAGGTCTTGCACCTCTTATGAGCCACTATTTGTAAATCTTCCACACGATTATCTCATTTTCCCATTCCAGAAAGTACCTCTCCATTGGTAAAGCATTTTTTCCCCTTCCTCTACCCCCCTTTTCCTAAGTTTTCAAGTCTAAAGCCTTTCTCCTCAAGCCTTAGAGATCTCAAAGGCTATATTGTGGGCTATAGTATATATTGGTTACCACTAAAGTACATATGAAATTCAGCTTAAAAAAGTCAATACAGACCTTAAATATTGCTTTAAAACCCCAAGAAGAGCTGACCACAGTCAGTTCCCTAAAACAAGCAACAACAAAATCTGAAATGAATAGGTAGAGAAATTAAGATATTTCTGGAAAGACTTGAAAGGAAGTCCATTAAGAAACAAGTTCTGGTTATAAAACCATGTCTGATGCACTACAACCAAGACATCCAAACATAAATCTGTGGAAAAAAAAAAAAAAGTACTTAAGCAGCACCTCCGAGGTGTTACAATCAACTTCAAAACACAGCAGAACCTGCCCTAAACCACAGAAATGACACAACATCAGCATTTGTTTAGAACTGAGCAAAGCAGTACTCGATGCCATGGGTTAGAGCTCCTAAAGTGACATTTTCAGAACCGGTATTTTCTGAAAAATTTTCAGTTTCCACAAGAGTATGCCTTAAATACTAGATCCTGGAGTCTGTCTTAAGTTCCACTAAGAAGTTTTATAAGAGTTTTTCTGCTCCCTTGTTGACAAGGGAAAAGCTGTCTGACTGATTATACATTATAAGAGCACAAAAGAAAAGTGAAAGGGAAATTTTCCTTCCTAAATGTTTTCAGCTATACTGATTGTAGTCATTATTATAATCATGTTCATGGCATTTTTTCATATGGAAATATAGGTTGAACACTGATATTCCAGCAGTAGTAAAAATTTGCTTAAAGATTGCCTTATCTGCAGGTTTCGCTATGCTATTTTATTATTTGATCATCACTCAGTCATGATGTGCTCCTATAAATACATATAATTTGGCCCTTTTTTGGGGAGAACTACATCAAATCAAATAGAAGGTGAGAGGTAGGAGGGGAAAAGCACAAGAGATGGAAAAAGTCCATAAACCAAAGTGCTAGATCAAAACTCCTAAATCTGGGATGAAATTTATCTCTGGCTCTGTATTGTATGGACTGGGTACGTCTACAGGTAAAAAAGGAGGAACAACCAAAGTCAATAGATGCCAAAGAATGGGTCAGGGCCTTTAGAGATGCAATGGTGCATATTTTTAAGTGAGGTTGAAACATGCAGAAAAAGGAACTGTGGGAAAACAGGAGAAAGGAAAAGAAAAGGAAGTTAATCCTTTGGGATCTAACATAAAAATGTATTTTCCATCCAGTCAACCTGGACATTTTTTGGAAGACAGGTAAGCAACATAGACTCCTCTGAACAGACCTGTGGAAAGAGTAGAATCCCACTGAGTTAGAAGGTGGAGTTTACCAAAAAGAGAAGATGTTTATAGAAGATATTCTTTAGGAAATACAACTTGCACATTGAAAATAAATAGAGGATGGATGCAAAGAAAACAGAGCCTAGAAATGCAGGAGGGACTAAAACTTTTCATTTAAAGCTATAGCAAGGACCATTAATAAAATACTCTTCTGCAGAGGAGAATCTTGTTCTAAGAGAAGAATCACTATAAACGTTGCTGAGATCTGCATTGTAATGAAGTGAAATAATTTTTTAAGAGATGGCTTCTTTATGATTCAAACCTTGGACAGGAGAGTTTAAGTTATCTGATCTACATTATCTCTGTCACTGCTCTGTTATGCCCTCAGGGAGGATGGTAGGGAGTGGGAGGGGAACTTATGCCCAAAATGTGAATTTTCATTATCTTCCAATGTAGATAAAAACACAAGCAAGGTGAATCTTCATCTTGGAGATGTTGAGGTCCAAGAGGTATCATACATTTCAGGGGCAGCTAAGTGTATTTAATGCCCTTTGAAAAAAGTCAACCCCTTGGGGACTGAAGGCAGGCACCCAAAAACAAAGCATGAAAAGAAACTCTACATTTTTATTGTCCATTCATCTTGCTACCAGCTCCACCCTGGTTGTCTGACTTTGAATACACAGGTTTTCAGGAGCCCAGCAGATCTCAAACTCACTGAAATTGAATGGGATTTGGACCTTAACTCCTTGGAACATCTATGAAGAGTCCAGACCTGACAGGTGAATGGATAGCTCTTTTGCCTTCTTCTGTCATCTGACATTTGGGTCAGGCACCAAGTACAAGCCATTCTTCAGGAAGACCTACCCAAGACACTGGGAGAGTATCATGACATGTTTGCTCAGATAGAATCAAGGGATTTTTCAGGATGACATCCTGAAGTGTCTAGTCCAACCTTCTGCTCCAGACAGGGTCAGCTATAAAAACAGACCAGGTTGCTCATTGCTTTATCCAACTGGCTCGGAATGGAAGGACAGAATATGACCTCTCTGGGCAATCTGTTCCACTCATTGTCCTCATGCTGACTAAATTTTTCCTTATATCCAGTCCAAACATTTTGTTTCAGTTTGACTGTCGTCTCTCATCATGCATTACTCTGAAAAGCCTGGCTCCATCTTCCTGATAAACCTTCCTGTAGGTATTGGAAGGCTGCTATTAAGTCACCTTTAAGTCTTCTGTTCTCTGGGCTAAACACTTACACTCTTCCTGATGCACCCATTTTAAGCCACTGTTGGAGACAGGATGCTCAAAGGTAGTGGATTACACAAGCTTTTGGTCGGACCCAGAATAGATTTTCTTGGTTACAACCACCACTGAAATCTAGTTAGTCCTATTTTACTAACAGGGTCTGACAAAAATACCGAGTGACAAACTTAGCAGAGGTTATTCATCGATGCATAGCTTGATTAACCTGCCTGTCATATTCTCTTCTCCCAAATCACAAGGGACACTGCTAATACAACAGGAAGCCATTGCATTAGTCATTCTCTATAGAAGTTTAGGAGATAAGGTCTTGCATAATATATTGGAAGATTTGTGAGAGGCAATCTTTCACCATACAGTCCAAGCCCATTTATCAGACTTGATTTCACCTACAATTCAATGCAAAGGTTTTTGATTAAAAATGTTTTTCATAAAAGATAAGATTGTTTTTTCAGACTCTGCCTGTTTCCAGAAGGACCAGAAAAGGTCTGTTCACCACACTATTTCTCATTAACTTTGCCCAGTTCTATTTGAACGGCCAAAATGTTGAGTCTCTCCTAAAAGGAGCTTTTGAACAGGCCGTATTAACCAGATCAGCGCTCTCCTGCATTTTACTAGTGCATTCTTTCCTTTGAATATCTATGGGCACACTCTCAGGGGAAAGCTTAAAGGCCAGAAGAACTTTCTTTTGATATAAACAACGGATAATCAGCATGGCTTCAGTCTCCTTTGCTTATATGAGAATGTTTTTTGCTCTGAGGGCTTTGCTTTGTTTCTTAAAGCTCACAAGAAGATTCTTACAAACCTACGATCACTAAATGGAAGTGACAGGACTACAGCATCTTAAATAAGCTTATTTTAGCAACAAAAACCCCCCACCCCATCACCTGTTTTTACAAGAAGGAGGTATCAAGACCACCATCTACCCTTGCTCAGTAGTCTCTATTTCTGCCTTTAATCCACTTCAAAAAAAAGTGTCAAGTACAGTCTGTTCAGTATGAAAATGCATAGGCTTTCCCTCACTGCCTTATGGTCCACAGTTTCAGGTGGGCCACAGAGTGGTTTGGACTTCAGCCCATAGCTTCACTATAATGGTTTAGGTTTAAATCTATAAAAAAACATGCACTTCTTCTAAGCAATATGCAGGTTATAAGCAGCTGCTAATAGGCCCACTCACTACCCAGGGACCACTATCCCCACTGGTATTTATGTTTGTATGTCTAAAAGGCTTGAATCCTCTGTGATGACAGACATTTTATCCTTGTTTAAAGGTTTCCAATGGACTAAGGTCTGATATTCCCTCTCCAACATAATACAATTGCAATATTAGCCCTTTTGAGAAGGAAACTGCCTTGGTGGGCCATGAATTAAGTGGGCCCAGGACACCGACTTCATTTGCTTAAATAGTATGTGTGCCAATGAAAGTAACTGCTAAATAAAGAAGCCTCTCAGCAATTTTCTTCCAAGTCAACATTCACAAACTGTGGTTTAGCACTGTCCTCCCTTCTGTGAAGCTGTAACACGTTGCAGAGGTTATGAAACTCCCAGCATTGGTATCATGCGGGTGAGGAGAGTGAGGGGGTAAGGACAGTCTAAAGGAAGCTGCCATTTCTGACTTGATGCACTTTTTTTGCCATAACACCTTTTCCTCCAAGGTTACCCCAGGAATCTTGTCAACTGGTGTTATTGTTGGATTCTGGGGAAGAGGAGGATGTAAAAGAATTAGGGAAAATGCCTGAGGTCCCAAGGGCACTGTGAAATTTGGATAACTTATGAGATCCACTGGCTTTTCTGCTTTGCGGGATAAAGAAAGCATTTGAGCCATAAATCCTAGGGAAAAAGGAGAAGGAAGTGGGGGGGTGTGTGTTGTTATTTTAAGGGATGCTCTTACCTTCTCCATCGAAAATAGGCTGGGTTTCCATGGTAGGTGTTGGCTTCGAACCATCATCTGAATTGAGGGTTAAAAAGAATCGAAAAGAAACTACCATTATTGAGGTAAATACTATCTACTCTCCAGTACTGTTGAATGATTGGGATTTGTACATGGCCCGGCCAAGTCCAGAAGAGAGAGAAGACAGACAGAATGAAAACAGTTTATGCTAACAGCAATAACATTTTACATAGCAAGCATGCATCAAGCACTATCTATAGACTTTAGCAAAGCCTCCCCCCATCCCTCCTCTCTCCTTCCACAAACCATTGCTGTGCATCAGCTGGTACTCTCCCCTTGTTGCACTGGTCAGGCAATCGTCTTTAATTTCAGGTAGCTATATCCCACCCAGGACATTTCCTGAGACAGCACAGGTCTGGAGATTGCTGTCCCACTGTGTCTTTCTCCTTATTCTTTTTGTTCAAAAAGAAAAACTCTTCTTCTGAAACTTACCTGGCACCAGCATTCACTGCAGAGCTGTTAGAAAGGGATGGTCAATAGCAAATCTTTTTTCTTACAATGACTGCATGGAGGTGTTCTCTAATTGCAACACTGTGGCGATGTCTTCCAGTTGCAAAATCACGGGAAAAGAACTACTTTTAAATTAGGTTTTTCATGTGGAAGAGTGCTCCATGTCTTCTGACCACAAGTCTTTCATAATTAAAAGCTTCAACCAAGAAAGATTCCACAGGACTTATAAATATCAATATTTAGAGATGGACCACAGGCAAAAGTGTTCAGTTTACGCTCTGTTTGGCTTAGTATGCTTAGCCATCATACCTACAGGCCCAGCTTGTATTCAGGCTGAGTCTAATTTGCTCAGTGCTCAGAGGCATCTGGATTTCAAGCCCCAGTTCGGAGCATCTTTACACAGCACTAGAACAGTGGCATAGAATTGAGGAAAAACTTTTGCCTGTGGGCAAGCTAAGCTGGAACAAACCATAGAGGAAAGTCTTTTGTTACATTACAAGATTAGAAAATAGAATACTGTTGGGATGTAAACTAAGATGAGATTAGCCTAGAATTGGGTTTGTTGTGTTTTTTTCCTTTTTGGAATAGAGAGACTTAAAACTCACAATTTGTAAGAAGTATTTTTTGCATATTTTATGGGCAAATATGACACTATGCATCAAAGTGGGTAGTAACCTAAAATGTAAAGTTACACAGCAAAAAAAAAAAAAAAAAAAAATCAGTTGGAGGGAGGAGTCTATGCCAGAAAAGGCAGGCTTGCCACAGTCTCCATGACTATCAGATGCACAGGGCAGACAACATTTGGAGGAAAAGTTCATGGGACAGCCCCTCCTAGAGGTAGCAACAACTGCCCTCAGCCTTCCCTTATGTTAGTTCCAATTACAAAAGTAAAAGACCGTTAGAAGGGAAAAGGTAGGGCAGAGATGGAAAGCAGAGGCTTGTAGACTATTTTTCCACCCATACCTGTATTTGCAGTTTTACGAAGTGAGCAAAAGCCTGAACACCTCTTCCACAGATCATTTTACGCATTTCCACAGAAAGCAGTCTAATTCACAGAAAGCAAAAATGTGCTGCTAATTTCATTTCAACCTCAGAGATGCACTAAAGTAAAGGAGGTTGACAGAAACAAGCAAGAGAACCTGTTCTCATATTCCCTGTTCATCACTGTATTTGGTTTTATGCTTAAATGCAAGGATAGCAAAAAATATTTGGACATAAAAAAACACTTACCACTCCTCAGTCAACTCTCGTTCTGAGTTTTCCTGTTGTCAGGTATTACCAGTAACATGGGTAAGGAGTATTTTTCTCTAAAAGTTTGAACAACTTATTTCTTGGAAAGTTTCCCCGAATTTTGCTTGATTTACAAGAATCACAGAATCATTAAGGTTGGAAAGGACCTTTAAGATCATCAAGTCCCACCATCAACCCAACACCACCATGCCCCCTAAACCATGTCCCAAAGTGCCATGTCCACACGTTTTTTGAACACTTCCAGTGATGATGACTCCACCACCTCCCTGGGCAGCCTGTTCCAATGCTTGACCACTCTCTCAAAGAAGGAAGATTTTACCCTTTAAATAAGTCTTTGGATAAAAGTAAATAGTTGATCTTCACTTTTTTTGTCACAATAGGCTGCTCTGCTTCTGGCAAGATCCCAGAAGCCACAACTGTCACTTGTTGTTTACTTAGGATGACACCTCACACTAATGAAGCAGTGGGCAGCATGTAATCAGCATGATTTGCTTTACAGATTGAGAAACCAACCTAAAACTGCAAAAGATACTCATAGAACAACTGGAAAGGTGAATAATTCTTAAGTTATATAAAATAGGAAGAGACCTGGCATAAAAAAATGACCAGTATGATAATAAGTTTATTCCTATTGTTCTCATGAATGCTTCAGCACCAAGTAATTACAGAATTGCTTTTCAGATTTGAAGCAGCAACCCAGAAGCCAACAATGGAGAAAAATTAGAAGTGGATCTGAGCCACCGCACTTTATCCAAACCATTATGTGAACTTTGGCAGAACTCAGGATACTTCAGGTTCAGGGGGGTTTCTTTTAGGCTCATGTGTGTGTGAAGAACAGAGACAGTAGCAATTACAATTTGTGAAATACATTTTTCTTAAAGAGAGAGACTTTTGTAGCAGTTTTTGTATAAAGTTAGCCATTAAGCTACTGGAGAGTATTAAACAGTGACAGAATAATTGCAGCAAAGAGACAAAAATACCAAACTAACCTTTGAACTGAGGGTTTTGTTTAAGACAATCTCAGTAACATAGCTCTGTGAACCACACCACCATTTCCTCACTGGGTTACTAAGGCCAAGTTGTCACTAAGTCCACACTGTAGCAGCACCCAGTACAGCATTAAGGGTTTTGCAAATAGAAGAAAGTATAATTACTCCCCTGTTGTTCAAGCAAGTACAGTTCTTTCACCACGCATACAAGAAAAAATGCAATAGACAAGAGCCCTGTAATTACATTCACCATATTTCAAAAGAATCAAAAGCCAGGGATATTTCTGACTTTTTTTTAAAGGTCATGAAATAGTCACATAAAAGACAAAAATTGCACTTTATTAAAAACACCATGGTCACTTCCCAGCTGCCAGCTTCTTACTCTGAAACTACCAAGTCTATTTCTTAAACTGGAGAATTCTCAGTAGGTTTTAGTGGTTCAAATTAGCTTATGGCAAAAAGTTTCACTGCCGCTCCCTTTGGGCAGAAGAATAACCCTAATACTAGTCTACTCTCATTTGATTTTTCTTTTCGCTCAATACACTGTTCATCACACTAAACATTTGTTCCACTGGCATGTTTGTTCCTGGTAAACAAGGAATAAGTTCTATTTTACATACCTGAAAGTTTGGAACAAACATTTTGTATTACTTAAAGAAACATTTTACACAGAACAGAAAGACCAAACTATTTCAGAGACCTGGAGTCTCCTGTGATATTGTTACTTTGGAGCCGAAGGTAATTAAGTATGTTCATCAGGTACAATCTATTCCTTTTTTCAAAAAGCACAAAATTCCACACTTTCAAAAAAGGCGTTGTAATGGCAATAGTTCCTCATGCAGAGCATGTCACAAACAGAGGGATCCAAGAGGTCAAGTGCTTCCTAATCCCTCTAGATGGCAATGCTTCTAGATCAGGAACTCACGTACTACAGAAACAAAGATAATTTCCCTTGGTTGCAGAATATTCTCAGAGCCTTGATGAAGAGTGCATTGGCATACTTCTCTTCCATGTTTTAAAACCCAGCATGAATACCCACTTTCTTTTTCCAAGACAACCACTGAATACAGACAGCGTCACTCAGAATACCTCTTGATGTGACATCGTTTTAAAGCCATAACACTCCTTTCCAGTAAACCTCCTTTTCCTAGGGTACACTTGGAAAAGTTGAACAGATTTTTCTGGCTCAATTGGTGTCAACTTAAAAATGTTATTTTTATCACTGGACCTGCCTGTTTCACTCTTATCAAACAACTCTCCCTAAGCCATTTTCACATTAAGGTACCACAGCTATAAGCCAGAAGCCCACTTGCACCACTACTGTCAGAGGCTCTTAAGTTTAAGAACAGGTGTTGCTGCATTAGCCCGACAATAACTCAAAACAGGGACAATATACTTGCATGTCCAGATCTACTACAAGCAGTAGGCAAGAACTCTTTCACAGAATCACAGAATCACTAGGTTGGAAAGGACCTTCAAGATCATCAAGTCCAACCATTAATCCAGCGCCACCATGTCCCCTAAACCATGTCCTGAAGTGCCACATCCACACGTTTTTTGAACACACTTTGTAGTCCCACTACAACACCCCTCTTTACCCTTAAAGAATATCTAGCAAGCATCCACACCTGGAATGACTGCAGTGTACACTGGGGTTGAGGAACAAGGAGATTCAGTTCATGTGAAAGACGACTATTAAAGTGATCTTTTTACTCTGAACACAAGCACTGAGGCCATGAACAACTCAAGTTATGTCAGGAGAAGAGTAAACTCCCCAACATAGAAAAAGTATAAGTTACTATGGAAAAATGTGAAGTAACTGTCTGCTGCTGTGAATCACTGTACTTGCCTCCAGCTACCTAATGGAAGCTGGAAAAAGGGAAGAGTTAGGCGATAGAATTAGCCTCCCACATCACACCTCTTACCCAGGAAAATAAACCCACTACAAAAGTAATCTGTATACTTGCAGCACCATGTTAACAGACCAAGATCTATATTATTCTTAAGCAACCTCAACCTTTGGTACATCACTTTTGTGTTCCCACTGGAATCCATGAGACACTCTTAAAAATTTCTACCATTTTAAAAAGCACTAGTGTTTATGGGGTCAACCATCTAGGCCTTGTACAAAATCTAGTCTTTTTTGTAAGTCTACAGCTTGAACATCAGTTGTTCCCAGACTTTGAGTCAGCCTGATAGAATAAGAGGATGACAATTTTAAGTGCATAGCTCTGCCCTAGGAGGAAGCAGTGTTTTTCCAGTATCAAGTGATTCCTTCACTTACCATCATCTGGCTTTCGGTAAGCCATTACAGAGTGTAGCTGAAGCTAAATAGGCAACATGGAGCACAGATAGCCAGGACAATGAGTGAATTCTTAACATGTTCAAAGCAGCAAAGCCAGCCTTTAAGTGAGTCTGTCAAACCAACAGGAAGGGATAAGAGCTTTCCTAGGCTTGAGTGCTCCCGAGGGACTTAAGTCATACATACACCCTTCTGTGGCTTTAGTAACTCTGGTCAGACACAACAAAGACCTACCAGGTCAACTCAAGCTCCTTGTATCTGTGTAGTTCCTCAGTCTTGAAGATGCAATTTTACAATTTTGACATTTCTATATATTACCCCCAGGCTTAGGGGTGGTGTTTTAAGTATTAAAAAGAGACAACAAAACCTGTGTTTGCACTATACGGGGTCTTACACAAAAATACATGTCCCTTCCAGTATCATAGGGGTGGAGAAAATTGTTGCCTTAATCACAATCCTTCCCTACATCAAGTGAAACAGTTTCATCAGGGCAAAATTAATTTAATAGTCTATGCAACTTTTATGCAGAGACTTACATCGCTAATATAAATGCAGAAAGTTAGCACTCATGCCAAAACAAATGTGAAATTCTTACAATTCAGCCAAATCAAGATAATTTCTTGCCAAGAAGCTGAAATGGAAATGCACCAGTGCAGATAGACTTCCCTGCCAGTCACACCCTTTTCCACTTTTCCACTTATATGCATGGAGATCCCATAGCTGTTAATAAAGAAAAAAAATCAACTTTTTAAACCAAATCAGCAAAAGCAAGTTCTCAGTCTTTATTGTCTTCATTTTAAGAAACATCAACAGTGTGCTCCCTTTGGGTATAACAGCTCACAAACACATGGACACAGACCAAAATATGGAAAAGTTTTGCTTAAAAGGTGAAAATGTGCCTAAATGCTAAACATGAAAGGGCTCTGTATGGCTTAAGGAGCTCTTAACTGCACAGATTGACTTGCACGGTCACTGTAGTGATTCTTCCCTTTCTACATCAACTATTCCGTATGCCTTACAGATGTAGGTAGTTTACTTCAATGCTGCATTCCAGGCATCATCCAGATAGGATGAAGAGCCTTTCCCTGCACCTTCTGGAAGGCATTAGTTCCCCCCGCTTGCTCCTCACATCTCCCTTGCAGGTGCATCAACATGAAAAAAGCCACTCAAGCCCCGAGGACTTTGTGGTCCAATGTAGTCAGTGCATTTGTATGGCAGTACAATTCTTTGCCCTTCAGGAAAGCCTATCCCACGCACAGACAGCTGGAAGTAACTCTGACCCCCGTGACACAATTCAAAGCCTCCTCTGTTTGGCTTTTTGATTCCTGATTGACACATTCACTGCCAGGCGGAGATAAATGCTGCTGGGAGGACAATGTTGATCCGCTCCGACTATTCTTGTGAAGGACTTTTTCAGAATAATAAACAAAAAAAACATTGGTGTGCTTAAGTGTCTGAATAGAACTGGAGATAGACAGAGAGGAGATCGGAGTGCTTTACAGAGGCTGGCAAGTCGATTGAAGAGTTAATTGTCTGGGTGTACAATGAGTTTATTCTGACTGCAAACAAAGAGCTCCCTCTTCCTCAGCCTGGTCCTTCAAAAGCAAACGTGTCAAAAGGGGTCTGGAGCAGCACTCAATATTAATAGCAATGCTCTAGTCTCTGGGATTCGGTAGCTTTAAAACTGTTGAATCCTGAGATTCAGATAGGATCGTTCCAAAATCCAAAGTCCTCATTTACAGCTTAAGTTCTCAAGGTACTTCTACAGTAATAAGCCAAAACAAACCTTCCCTCTAAATTCTCATTCTTTGTAGCTTTCAGCAAACTGTTCCTTTTGAAAAATAAAGGCACAGCAACACACCACGCTTCAGACATAATGCTGTAGCCACCTTCCCCAAAAATAAGAGCCAGTTGTATGTTATTTCAATTATGTATCGTTTAAACAGATGGTTTAAACAAAACAATTGGCCCTGAATGTCTCATACTTGGGTAGATACAGAATCCCAGTCCACATCTGGACCTGCATTTCAGAGCTTGCACTATAATAGGTCAAACAAACACAATGTCCAAACACACCCCCTGCCTCTGGGAAAGTTCAGATCCAGATTCAGATTTGAACTTTGTGGGTTGAACCAAGCCCTATGGTAATTACCACTTAAATACCTGACTCACTTCTCTAAGTTATGCAAACCTTTCTGGGGAGGAAAAAAACCTTCCTAGTACTGCTGCATAGAGGACAATGCCACTGAAAACTAAGCCATTATACTTTACCACTTTGATGGCAAAACTCTTACCGATTTTGGTGCCAATGAAAGTTATTCTAGGAACAAGGAGCAGCCACGAAGTTTAGAGAATTAAGCTGAGCTGGTTGTGAACTTTCTAGTGATGTAAACTTGCTTCAATACTTGTGAAAAGTTGTTGTTTTAACCCACTCATAGCAATGTAGCATTCCAAATAATATATTTCCTCAGGTATATGGGCATGCTTCCAAGCAGAAGACAAAGCAAGAACCTTAAAATAATTAAAGCCAGCACTTACAGCACTTGCCTAATTCAAACTTGAGACCCACCCTTTGCTCTCCCCTTTCTCAAGCTAAGATCGCAACTATAGTGTTATCAACTAATCTGGGAGCGCAGCAGGGAGCAACAAGTTTATGTGATCTCTCCTTTGTTACCACAAGTAATAAATGAGGGATTCAAAACCTTGAAACCTGTAAAATAAGATTTCTTGGTTTTCAGCCAGTTTCTCTCCAAATTGTGAACAGTAAACTGCAGTCTTAACCAATTTTGCAGGCTTGGAGTTTTGGACAAGAAGCAGCAGTATCTCTCAAGTAGCCTGAATAGAGAAATAATTCAGAACAAGGAACCTGCTGTTTTGAACTTAACTAGAATTTTCAGTCATTTTGGGGCCAAAGCCTAACACAGAGATCTTCTTTTCTATCCAAGTAGTTTGTCCATAAGAAATAGGCAGAGAAGCAGATGATCAGATTTTCAGTTTGGTTAAAAGAAGATTTCTAAGGTCAAACGCAAGGAAGCCTGGATGGGAGAAGACCTGTCATTGCACATATGTTTACGTTATACAGCTTTACAATTTTCAGCCTCTATAGCCACATTTCCACCCAAAAGGCAAAACAGGTCTCTTCAAAGATTTGGAAGTAATGGGAAAACAAATGCCCAAGGCCAGATTTGAACCTTATCTGCTAAGAAGGACATGATAAAGGTCAGGGTAGGTTAAGACCATCTCCAGTTTAGGAGACGAGGAGAGAGCTGCTAAGATACAAGTCATGTATATATTTTTGTTAATCTACCACTTCCACTGCATCAGATTTGACCGTTCCTCCCTTTGAGCAGAGTTCCTTCCTTCCCTCATAGGCAAAGTGTCGTAATTCTTTGGAAGAAGGCAGTATTTCCCTGGTATTGCTGCATCTTTTCTATCCTGCTGCTGTTCTTGCCACCCTGCTGAGATAATAGTCAAAAAAGTCAATTCTTAATGACTGTACAAACTATGCAATGCTTTCATCTTGAAAAACAAGCATATTCGCAATCCCACAGTGTCAGAATTCATCCTCCTTTGTATTTTTCATATACCTCATGCAACCAGCTAGGCAGCAGCAGGGACAACACTAAAATTGCTCTTTGGCCTGGAGTCCATTGGTCCCACTGTACAGCTTGCCTAGAAACATGACATGTAAGTGCCATACATTTACATGTAAACCTGTATTTCACAGCAGTTAATTTCAGAACATAGCATTTTGCAACACACAAGCTGCAAGCCCATCCTCGCAAGCATGGTTAAAAAACGCTATTTCAACTACTTTGAGTGAGAAATGGAGCAAAGCTCTGAACCCCAGCTCAGTTTCCAGGCTCTACTTCAGTCATCTGGTAAGTTTTCAGATAGGATTGCAGCCTGCCTGTCACAGCAGACTGATGTTTCACAGCTTCTAGCAGTGTTCTGCACGGCTAAAGCAAACCTGTGACCACCACTGAGTGTGGCTATTTTCCTTACATACCAGCAGCAATTTCAGTGGTGTAAAAAGCTCAACTAAAATGACGCACTATTGGAATACCTTCAAACCTAAAGAACTCATATGGGCTGCAGAAAGAAACTCTCTGTGGAATAAAGAACATTTTTCATTCAGCTGCATACTTAGCTGTCTTTCAAAAGTCTAACATCATCCTACTGATACACATACCCAAGGAGAAATGGAGGGATAGCTAAAAGAACCAAGTGGAGTGGATGGCTTTTGGGACTGTTCGTAACTCATAGCATCAAAAACTACCTGTTACCAAAAATTATGACTACCTGATGCTTGCTGAAGAATTATGACATATTTCCTAATGGACAATGGCAACTGGCTGTGGGGATGGCAGTTTCAAAACTGAGTCTCCAAGGCTCATTTTGACCAGCAGGCACCTTCACAGGTCAACTGACCTGGAAAAGCCTTGTTGTGGTAAATGCAACCCAGCAATTATATGGCTGTAAATCCAGCACTTCCCTTTTTCTCTAGAGAAAAAGGATTAAGGGAATGAAGAAGAGAGGAAGAATAGGAATAACCTTATTCTTCAGGGAGATAAACAACTGAAATAAGCCAGCTGTAATAAGCAGTGAATAAAGAAGAATTAGGCCCTGCATCTGTGTAACAAAAGTTGTATGCAAGCTCCTATCAATACAGGCTACAACCGAATTATTTGGAAAAAAGGTCATGCCAATCCATAGAAGGAGCACTGTCCATAGTAATAAAAGGAGAAAAGAGGAGAGTCAGAAGAGGCAGTACAGTACATGGCTGCTCCAGACAGTCCTGGCACTAAGCTTCACAGGGAAAGTGGAGAAGACAGGCAGAACACAGAAAAAAAACAGAGCAGCAATATTATAAGGGCTGCGTAAATCACAGTCACCCTTCAGCAAGAGTTGGACTACACACTATTAGGAATGTTTGTTGGTTTGTTTTTTTTTTTTTTTCCAGAGCAGAAGCACCTCCAAAGTGCCAGTGTTACTAACACTGTGGAGTGAGTGAAGAGATAGAGGAATTAGCAATAGCCAGAATTGAGAAACTTTAAAAATAGATTGAAGGAGGAGTAGAGGAGGAAGAGAGGCTTACTTTTTTATAGCTTCCTACTTGGTAGAAGAATACATTGTCTCTCACCCTGTAAGTACTAGAGGTATGATAGATACTGTCAGATTTTAAATCACGGTATCTTAATTTTGAACCATCTTCCACTTTGGCTCACTGCCTTGAGTGACATTTGAAATAAAAAAAGGAGCAAAAAAGTTTCTGCACAAAGAAATATTTCACTTAAGACACCATATTTGATAACAAGATTTTAGCACTTGACATTGCCCCAAACTTGGAAAGAGGTTCACAGAAAGCTCTATAGCACTGTCAATAGCTGCCTGATCACAGTTAGCAAAAGCAACAACCACTGATGTTTCGTTTAGCCTCTCTGGTTTGATTCTACCTACAATATATCTTGTCTTCTTTCAGGAGCCTCTGCTTTGATGTGAAGTATTCTCTGTTCTCCCTGCAACACCCTCCCCCCCGACCCTTGACTACCTCTCCTGAAAGGCTGCACAAAGTCCGCAATGAGCTCCACCTTGCCACTCCTAGGCTGTGTAAGACACCAGATACCTGTAGCTGTGGAAAGGGGAGCACATATGAAAAACCCGCAAGGATATTGTGATTCTCATCTTAGACTGCTTTGCTGAGTGAGGAAAAAAAATAACTTATTGTTATGCAAGCTTCATATAAGTACTGATCAGATCCCTAGCTTTGGGAACATTTTAGAAGCTACTTGAAATATATGGTGTCCTGGGGCAAGGGGCATGAAGGGTGTGATTGGAATCTCTGTGTCTCTCCTACCTCTCTCCCCAGTATCACACACATTCCCTTTCACTCCTCTTCTTCCAGCTCTGATCTCATCAAGGTAAAGACTAAAAATTCCCCCACATCTTCAAGGAATACGGTCTGTAAGTGGGGGTGGAGACAGCAGCAAATTGCCTAGATCAATGGCCATTTGAAATTCAGACATATGGCTTAAGCCCTACAGCTGCATGTGTTAATTACCACACGTGTCCCCTGTAAAGCAGTCTGTTAACCACAAAAAGAAAACAGAAAAGAAAAAAGCTTTTCCAAGGGATTAAGTAAATAGTCTAAATTTTTGACCCTGCTCCCCCAGACATATGCCCATGTATAAGAACACAAGCTCCCTTCCTTTCTCCCAACACCTGCATACTGAGGAAGCACAAGACCCATTCCATCTCTAGCCACGTGCATTGAACCTATCTCAAAGTGTACTTCCCCCTTGCAGCTCCCCTTTCCCCCTGCCCAGCCACCTTCTCACCAGCTCCTCTCCCTTTCTCCTTTAGAGAGTCAATTCCTGGCTGACAACCAGACTAGTCTTAGGCTTACAATACACCTTTTCATTTCCTCACAGGCAAAGAGAATGGATACCTTGCTGCTACGTCTGTATTGCATGTGTGCAAGTGAGGGAAAGGGGAAAAAAACCTAACTATATTTTTTTCACCACTTATTTCTGCAGGTTCCAACCCCCTCCCAGGATCATTAAGAATAGAGGTTCAGAGCTTCAGTGAGTGAGCACAACTCTGCTCTCTAACTATATTGCCCCAGCTAGTTCACCCCAGGACCTGAATTTAGTCTAAAGGAGTTTTTGTATTTGGTTATGAAACTGAGGGAACAGTTTTTCTATATGAGGGAAGAAATGGGGAAGAATGGAGAGAGGCAGATAGGCAGGGTAACTGAGTAGTGCTGGAAGGACCTCCAAAGGATCTAACATGCTTCAGAAGGAAATCTGTACATATGGAACAAAGTACATCCCAAAAATGGACACAGGGTACAAGTGACACCACATTCTCAAAATTAAAATATAAGAGGAGAAAAGTCGTTCTTCAAAGTTACAGACTGCCAGATATCTACAGATTGACTGTTCAAAACAAGCCCAAGACAACTGATCTGAAGAACCATCATCATTTAGAGGCATATTTGTGAGCAGCTGAACTGTCAAGATGAAACCTGTCACATCCTTGCACTTGAAAATTGCTTTGCTGCAGCACCTAAAGGTCCCATCAGAATCTGAGCACCAAGATGAGCACAGTGACATGCAATAAGAGACATGGACACAGCTCTAAAATTCATTCTGTCAAGAAGACTTCTCCAATCCCTAGCCTTTATCAAAGCACAAAACCCCAGGTAAGCGCATAGAGGGAAGCTATTATTCCATCTATTTGTCCCGAAGCAGCTTTAATTCCCATAGGTGCCATCTCAGGATCTCAAACAAACCTTATGGTTGCCTCTCCAGCCTCCTCCTATCTTATTTACCAGCCCACATCCTCTGCATGCATTCAAGCTTTCCCATCACAACTTTGTAGTTTATCTCCATTACAGAGAAACCTTGACAGAGCTGATGGGACAAAGGAGTTGAAAGAAAAGTAATTCCAGTCACTCAACTGAAGCCCTGCATGCACAACAAAACCCATTTCCCACTGTATCACTCCGATTTGAAAAAAACAACAGTAATGTTTAGATGTCTAGATTCTTGTGCAGGATAAAAGTACTCAAAGAAAATAGGGTCATGTTAGGCTGCTACAAGAAAACAACTTCTAGCTTCACTTATCTGCAAACCCAGCAATTTCTCCAATATATCCTCAGGTATATTTTAACAAAATGGCTACAGAAGACGAGAAGTCTAGAACTATTAATTTCAAAGTTATAATGATGCTGTTTTAAGGGATCTAGAGAAATATATAGCATAATAGTGTAACATCTTGGCATGCTGATCCAGATACTAAAAGAGCATGGGAAGCATTTTTTTAACAACTCTTTAAAAAAGAAAAGGTGTTGAGGCCACATAGCTGTGAAGTATTTAACCGACAAAAACAACCCACAGTTCCCAGAACTATTCCATTTCTCTGCAAGCTGTAATTGGTCAGACACCAGAAATCTGTGTATAGCACATAAACAGTTAATAATACCTTAACAGATGTTGCTTAATCAATTGTTAGTCTGCTTATTAGATCTACTCACCAGGCTGTTCGATACCATGACTTAATCATTTAAAAAAATTTACAGCTGTTCTTAAGACATTACAGACATGAGTAGTCTGTAGATTGCTATAATAACACTTGTAAACTACAATTTTATTAAGTCATATTATATAGACTAACCTACCGATTAGAACTGTTGCTTTATAGATGAAAGCAGAATTCTTGCATTATATCAAACAAAATATACTTTAAAACAGAATTTGCCTTCTGCTTAAACTTGCCAATGAAACTTTCTTCAGCTTCAAATTTGATACATATGTTCTGAGGCCCACAAAAAACGTCTTGATGAAAACTAAACAATTTTAGACAAGTCAGTGATGTGGGGACCCAAAAGGATTGTTTTTAATTCTACTGTTTACATAGCAAATTTGAGGTTGAATTTTTCTCCTAGACCTTAATATATCTCATAAATCAAACAGATTTTTGAAATATCTAATTGTTTCTTAGAACATTGCTGCAATCTGGAAAAGTGATCCAGTATACACAGTATTGTAAAATTACACTCCTCTGTTGTCACAAAAATTGATTACAACTCCCAGTTAAAAGCTGTGTTCTCTGTCTTCTAAAATCTGTAATATTGGCCAGCTACAATTTGCCTTACCTGTGAAACTAACTTGCTTTCTACAATTATGTTTAACTGGAATTTAATAAACTATTTTGAAGATTACGTACAGTATAGGGACAGTAATAGGAACCAGACAGAATTCTGAATATCTACAAACTGTCAAACCTATTGATTAAAGTAACAGTATTTTTTACAGAACTGTTTTTATAATAGAGAAGCAAGCTTCAGTTCTACTGCTAAGTTTGCTTGAAAATCTAAATATGAGCTAACCAAAATCTTGTGTGCTACAAATACCATCTACAGGATTTTTTATTCACAGGCCACTTAGGCCTTTGCAGGACAATGTTTTTTTTGCACTTCTCTCTCCCAGTTACTCAGTCACCTGAGTTTTTATCCCAGTTTCACGAAAAGCAGCACACGGTCACGCTTCTCCCAGAGATGATTTCCCGCTCCCTGTTAAATTTCATCAGCATAGACTGAGAAACTGTCACCAAAAGCTTGATTTGTCCTACCATGCACTGAGGAACATCCAGAGAACTTGGAGCATTCACTTAGCACAGGCACAGCAAATCAGCTCCTTTCAGGAAGCAGACTTACCATGCATGCATAGCACGGTCTGGCTTTCCACATAGCTACACTACACACACAGCTCTGTCCAGAAACATCAAATTGTATGCACACACTCTATGTACACATGTATATTTTACCCAGAGAAGACCTAACAGGAACATGTCAGCCCTGGTCTAGGACTGTTACCTGACAGTTAAACAGTTCAGAAAGCAATTTTTGCATGAAAGTTTTCCTTCATCCAAACTTATGAACTAGTAACTTATTTTTAAATATATAATAAACATAAGGGATCCAGAAGAATTGCCTGGGTGGTGCTGCAGACTTAGTACCTGCTAATGTTCTGCAGGAAATTCATCATAAGATGATGTTCACCAGCTAGAACCATCACTTGACTTCATACTGCCCCAGTAAACTTGTTTTTTTTTCACCCTACTGCTGAAGACCATGCAATATTTCTCTTTCCTGTATCCTCCACAAGCTGCTAAAGACATCACAAATCATTTTCTCAGTACTTATGAGGTTGGAGAGGCAGGAAAAATGGGCACTTGAAGCTTAGTTCATGTAATAGCACAGCTCTGTTTCAGATTTGATCAGTACTCTGTTGAATCCAGAAAGAACTGGAGAAAGTAAAGACCAAAGTTGCAGTCTCAGGTTTTGGTCACATTTCAACTGGATGCTTTTGTCAAGATAGTATCCGTCTTTTGAGACATACTAACCACTGTGGAGGCAGAATGGTCCCCTCCTTGTGAGCAGACAGCAGGTAAACCAGTGTCAGCTGCACCTGACTTCTTACCACCAGCAGACAAAGCTTCCAGGCCTCCAGGTACAAACGCCTGCATTTATTTACATCAGCACAAGCCATCCTACACTTGGGTTTGCCTGAGGAGAGTGTTCACCCTTTACTGCTCAGCCTAATTACTGACTCAGACTAATGGCTCATTACTGATTAAAATTACTCAGTCTACTGGCTGCACAACTAGGCCATTAACATTTTCTAGAGGTAAGACTCTTGGAAACTTGCAGGAAGAAAGCCATAGAATGGGCCAACTTGCCCACAACTGCAGCAGAGAATTTCCCTGCAATGAAGCCTGCCTGTAAGCCCATTTCTTGCAGTTAAATCCACAAAGGAACCCAATTCTAGATCTTTAATTGGCAGAAATTTTAAGTTGTTCATCTTTGATTCCCCAAATTGCTTCAGTGTTTTCTTGTAGGCTGCAAGTTCATTGGGCAAAGATTTTCACAGGTCCATACAAGACTCGTGTCTACATGTAAGTTAGTAAGTGTAAAATGAGCTCAACCCAGGTTTTGCCTTCTGTGGGGCTAGAGCTTACATTCCACCAACATCACTGTACCTGCTCCAGGTTCAGAGAATTGCAGATACTACTGCCAGCTTTTGCAATAGGGAAACAAAGCTAGTCAAAACAGACCTGGAACTTTATGCACTGCAGGAGACTATGAAAGAAAAAGGAGGTTCATACCACTCAAGACTGTTCATGACTGACACTGACAGTTTATTCAGTCCATATTTACCCTGTACTTGCGTCATCTTTTAATCCCAGATTATAGAACAAAGCCTCCTTTCCCATTTCCTTCAATCAGTGGATTTAAAAATGGCATCAACACCTCTCACACAATGTCCAGAATAGTTAACAATCACTAGCAAATCAGTACCCTCATTTAGATTCCCCCCCGCCTTTCACTCACTTCCAACCTCTCCACTTTCAATTCACTCCATTTCCAGTTTTAAGAAGGAAGACCAAGTGACTTCATTGAGATAAGCAATGTCATGGCTGCTTTTTACATCCCTCTGTCTCCTGACCAGCCTACTTTTTTAACCTGTTGGTGACTGCAGAAGACACTACTCATGGTTGCAATATGCCCAGGGCTCAGTTTTGGGGACAGTCTTGTTTATTATCTTTATTGATGATCTGGATGAGGGGATCAAGTGCTCCCTCAGTAAGTTTGCAAATGACACCAAGTTGGGTGGGAGTGTTGATTTGCTCAAGGGCAGGAAGGCTCTGCAGAGGGATCTGGACAGTCTGGATCAATGGGCTGAGGTCAATTGTATGAGGTTCAATAAGGCCAAGGACTGGATCTTGCACTTGGGTCACAACCGCCCCATGCAACGCTACCGGCTTGGGGAGGAGTGGCTGGAAAGCTGCCCGCAGTAAAGGACCTGGAGGTGCTGGTTGACAGCCAGCTGAACATGAGACGGCAGTGTGCCCAGGTGGCCAAGAAGGCCAACAACATCCTGGCCTGTGTCAGAAATAGTGTGGCCAGCAGGAGTAGGGAAGTGATTGTGCCCCTGTACTCTGCACTGGTGAGGCTGCACCTCGAATCCTGTGTTCAGTTTTGGACCAGGAAGGACATTGAGTTGCTAGAGTGTGTCTAGAGAAGCTGGTGAAGGCAATGAAGCTGATGAAAGGTCTAGAGGAGCAGCTGAGGGAACTGGGGTTGTTCAGTCTGGAGGCTTAGGGAAGACCTTATTGCTCTGACAATTACCTGAAAGGCAGTTGTGGTGAGGTAGGTGTTGGTCTCCCAAGTAACTAGTGATAGAACAAGAGGAAATGGCCTCAAGTTACACCAGGGGAGGTTTAGACTAGATATTAGGAAAAATTTCTTTACTGAGAGTGGTCAAACCTTGGAACAGAGTGCCCTGGGAGGTGGAGTCACCATCACTGGAAGTATTCAAAGAATGTGTAGACAGTTCTTCAGGATATGGTTTAGTGGCCATGGTGGTGTTGGGTTGATCATTGGACTTTATGATCTTGAAGGTCTTTTCCAACCTTAATAATTCTGTGATTCTATGCCAAATCTGTAGCTTTGAGCTCCTCAGATAAAGAAAATAAAGTTTTGTTTTGTTTCATGTTTGCTTGTTTTGTTTCAAACATGTGGCACAATTTCCCTTTGGCTGGAAAGGGCCATTCTGCATTCTTTAGGCAGGGAAGAAAACCAGTCATGTTGGCCCCAAGGATGCCTTTCACTGCTTCTTAAAACATTAACAACCTCCCAGTGGGAGAGAGTTGGGAGATCCAGCCCTCTAGGGGACAGCGTGCATCTTCCAAGTCTCTCAAGCCTTTCAAACTAGGCAGCAACTGGAGTAAATTAGTGCAAGAAGCTCGTTATGAGAAAAGATCATATAAGGAACAAGCCGGAATAAGGAACAGACAGCAACAGACATTTGCAGGTTCTGGATATCCTCATCCCATCCAAGAATAACTGCATACGCTGACAAAGGACCTGGAAATTTGTTCTTCGCTTGCAGGCTGAATTCAGCCTAGAAAGTAAATTCAGCAGCAAATGTCTGAGCTCCAAAGTCCACACATCAGGCATGACCTGGAGAACCTGGGTTTCCATTCTACCTCATAGAAACATGCCCCCACTTCCCCCAGCCCAGGTCTGCTCTGCCTTCCAGCAACAGAGCACTTCTCAGACACAGAACAAATCAATACATTCTATTCTAAAGCTTTAAGTTTGGTGCCAATTTAATTTGATTTAAAATTACCTTACAGGGCAAATTGTATGAGTAACTGGCATTCCATCATACAGCAATAGCAGCAATGTAAACATGGGCAACCAGAGCATGGGATTTAAAAATAAAAAGGATTTCTTGCCAGCACTCTTGCCTGTTGTCTGCAGAAAGCTCCAGAGAGCCACTTCAGGATCCACATGTCAAGCCATATGACCATAAAGCCATTTAATTTTCTTTTCATCAGTAGTGAGAGCCTGTGAGTAGAATCACGTTACCTCACATCTTCTGGTGACTCCATCATACCTATTGACCCCCAGAAATTAGAGCTAAACAGGATGGAAGAGAAGCCAAAACATTTAGAGAAAGAGTTATTACCAATAACCAGCCCTCTTCTCCTTCCAACATTAATTTCTCTCTTCTAAAGCAGAGCTAATATGCTAGTAAAGTCTTCCTTTTCATTTATTACCCAACAGCTCAAGCTTACCCATCTGCACTCTAAGGCAGAGCAGCCTCCATCCAAAAAACTATTTTGCCCTGAAGACTTGAAAGGCACCAGCATCATGCAAAGTTTATTAACTCCATATTTTACATTCCTGTATGAATGGGACAAAAAGAAATCACTTTCGAGAGTCTTGGCTATTCCTTTTCCTCCTGAGAGCACCTATTCTGTGTCAGATGATGTTCTTTGACTCAGAGACCCTCATCCAGGGATGGAATGAGAAGTCTGCTGTGCAGCAGAAAAAGTCCGAAAACTCCTGAGTCAGATGGCAGTTGCCCAAAGTGACGTCACAAGTTTCCAAGATATACCTCTACAACAGAAAGGTCATCACTGACCCAGTTCCTGCTGGGACCCTCCTCATCCTGCCCTTTTTGTCTTCTTGCAAAGAGCAATCTTTGCGGAAAGAATCTGAATACTCAGCTAGAATGGATGGCTATATGCACGCTAGCTAGCCACCAGTCTTCAGAGAAGCCAGACTTCCAGCAACCACCTTGCTTTCAAGGAAGCCAGGCTGTTCTTGCTTCCAACTTCCTTACAACAGGACCCAATATGGGAATTTTAAAGTAATTTAAGTCAAGAAAAAAATTATAAGAAAACCAAATTCATTTTTAGACTAGGCATTCATCACTAGCCAAAAGTAATGCTAAGTCCATAAAATTTTAAACCAAATTATTTCAGCTACTTAAAGTCCTCTTGATTTTAAAAGACCTATTTAATAATTGCTTACAAGTATTTTTCTAACATGGTAGAGAAAAGCCAAAGTGACTTGTGCAAGGGCTTCCAACAGATATGAAGAGATTCAGAGTTGGAGGGGACAGTTACATGATTACTTGAAACACACTAGCCAAAAGTGAAACATTTTCCTTTTCTTGATGTTTACTGCATAGGATGTTTTTGCAGCCATGTAACCAAGTGTACCACTCTTGAAACACGATACCACAGGCAGCACCAACAAGAATCAATTTATATTACAAATTTTAGAATAATTAATTCCATTTACAGTTCTCTTTTTGACGTGTTCCAACCTCTGAGTTTTTAAAGGGAGTAAAGTAGGAAAAACAAGTTCAGGTGTTTTCCTCCCTTTTGCTTCCACTTCTTATGTAATTCAATATCAGGTCCTTCCAGTTCCAGAAGAACAGGCCAGGACTACTCAGGTAGGAAGGCTACAAACAATCCCCACTCAAAAATAATGCAGATTTCAAGAGTTACTTGATTTGCTTGTACTTCAGGCTAGACTAGTAATGATTGCATTAACAAAATGATAATGCATTCAGGTGCCAATTATGCATTAACACATAATTACAGGTTTACAGAGACATATCCTTATGTAAAATAAGTAGGCTTCAGCATTCACTCTTAACTAAGTAGTTCTCCTGCAGCTTTTTTCTCCCTACCTTTTCTTAAGCTACTATATACAACCAATAGTCTGTAGAGGGGATACGCTCAAAATGCATCACTGCTCTGAACATAGCAATCTGTAGTTCCTGTTAAGTGTTTTCAGGACTGGATTGACAGTCTCAGCATGGAAGATGTTCTTCAAATTAAAGTGTCTTTATCAAGGTAGGCATTTTCCTGGCATTTCAAAATGCCAGGAATAATTGGTTTAGGGAGTTAGCAGTAAAAATCCTGCTTTAGATAACAACACAAGAACTTCTCCCAGGAAACAGCCTTCATCCTCACCAGCACGAGTGAGGATGCATTCAGTACTGTTTTCCTGTAGTAAGGAGACAAGCTAAAAAGTTGACACTGAATGGGGGGTAGAGGACAAGGATTGAAAATGAGGGTGTGGAGAAGGCCTAAAGACAAACTTGACTGCTCATCCATGTATACTTCAGTGGTCACCCCTCCCATGACTATTTCAACAAATGCACAGAGGACACAGAGGGCTACGAATACACACAGGAGAACACTACATCTAATGCCTTTCTCAGGAAAGGCAAGGACTGAAGAAAGGAGTATAAAGACGATGGAGGACCAATGCCTAATGCACAAGAGTGAGGTTTCTAAGGACAGCTAGGGTTTAATCCAGCACTGCTCCAGCTGGCCAGAGAGTTTTATTGCTCTGTTAAAAAATCCACCTTTCAATGCATATAAAGCCACAATTTGGCACTCCTGACTCACAGTGCACTAGTCATTGATAGCCTTCCTCATCTCTAGGGATTTTACTGAGAAATGTTCAGCAGTTAACCTCAAGGTGAAGAAGCAAAGGTTATTCTGTGCCAGCCACCCCTTTGGGAAGCTCTGCTTTCATGTACTACATCTCAGCTGACAAGCATAGAGCAGAGCACACTGTTTTCTACTCCACAGGGTGGTACATGAACAGTAGGAGTAATAAGGTGATGGTCTAACAACACATAAGCCTCCTGCACACCAAGCTGATTAGGAACCCAGTGTGAGTTATCTCAAGGGACTTGGCTGGGCAGCTGCTATTACAAAACAAGTTGCTGAAGCACAGGACTCCACTCACCTTTCCTTCCAGAATTACCCTGGCTTGATGGTTTATCAGTTACAGAACCTAAAGGGGAGGAAAAAGAAAGAAAGAGAGACATCTATTTAGATGCTGTATGATCACACAGAACATGTAATGTCACATTCAGTCAATATCTCAACCCACAAAATGTCTGTTTTACTTGCCAACAGCTCAATTTAGGATTTAGAGCCTGTGGCTTCAGCCAACTGGGATAGCATAAGAAAGTTTTATGCATTAAGATGTTAAATCAGGATGAGGGTAAACAAGAAATCTTTAGTAGCTGGATCCAGTGTTTTGAAAGAGCTCAGAGCAGTGTGCTAGTAAGAAACCTGGAACAAATCCAAGGGCAAGAAGGAAAGATCAGTAAGAGTCACTTCTTTCATTTGCAAATGTCAGGAAGAACAAATCAAAAACAGGTGGGGAGAGTGTGCAGGGAATGCAAGGGGTAGTATTCTAAAGGAAAGGGATTAAATAGGACAGTTTGCAGAAAATGGATTTCAACAAACCCCGAACATCCCCAGCTGTTTGAAAAGGGACACTGAATAAGCATGTACTTGAATAGAACACATCTCAGCTTTTTTAATATAATTTAGATCTTCACATACGATTCTACACTTGTTTCTGCAGTTTGCTTTAGTGCTTCATCACACAGTTTTTCACTAAAACGTGAACTGATAATAAAAGCTTTTCAAACAAAGCCATTACCAAAATAAAAGTTTTTCATGTATTTTTATACAATAGCTTTACTCCCAGGAAATTGATTCTTCTGTGCACCGTTACTAAACAATTCCAGTGATTACTGATCCTTCAGGAAACATGGATAAAAAGTCAACTCCAAAGGAGGCAGCTCAGCTCGGACAGGCCCAAGACCCTGGTCAAGACAAACTCTATTGCCCAGGCACTTTCACTTGCAGATCAGTTCATCACAGATCTACTGCCAAATCACAGGTAGGAAGCACATACCCAATATTAGTCCTGTGTCCTACAATACACCATGACTTTACTTTCGTGGTAACACAAGTTTATAAACAGCTCAAGACTAAATGAACAGATCAGCAAAACTCTAAAACATGCCCTACCAAAACCATATACTGAGAATGGTGGAAGAAAGTCTTGTTCCAAGGTTTAAGCCAAATTACTGTAACATTTCATCTTACACAAAAAACAGGATATTAATCTTATTTTCTTTCCATGTACCTGTGAAACATGAAGTGTCCCCTCAAGCTACATTGAGGGTTACTAGACAGTTCTCCTACTCAAACTCTCATGCAAGTCATTGTGATTCCTTAGTACCACAAGACACCCTACAGGCAAGAGGACACTGAATAAGGTGAGAAGGATTAGAACAACAAAACAAGTTTGACTGCTATCATGTTCACATCTAAAGGCAAACACTGCAGGGCCCTATGAAAACGTAGAGGCCAAACTCATCCCATCTGAGCCATGGGCTGCCATATTGAATGGTAAGGTACAAAACCAAACATCACTCAAGTACAGAAAAGGATGGATTTAGGCCCAGTAAACCATAGGGCATAAGAGCAGTGTCAGGCTGAGAGACCAGAAGCAGGTCACAAAGCCATGACTAACAGTCTGGTTCTGGACCTCCCTCTTGTCAACTGTTGTGCAAGCCCAGAGATGTCCAGCCCCATGACAGAAACATGGGGATCCTGGAACTGAGCAACATGATCAGAAGACCCAAATCCATTATAATAGTAGGAGCCCAGAACTGGGGGTTAGTAGTCAACAACTACCAGTTTCTCTCAGAACCACCTTTTAACTGTGTCTCTGCAGACAAAATGATTCCATGGCCCACTCAATACAGCCTGAGAATGACTTCTTTAAAATACAGCTCATGGAAAAAAAGTTACCCATCTGTTACAGGATCTCTGGCTTTGGTGTACACAGCAACACTGCAACTCTTGCCTTGGCTCCCACAGGCTGTTACCTTAGTGGTTTTTCTTAGTGAGCCTTGCAGGTGTGTCTGTACCCTAGTTGCAGGGTGGACATGCCACAGTCCAAGCTTCCTTGCAGGTTCCCAATACCAGCAAGCACACAGGGAGATACAAGCGCAACCAGAGTGTTGAATCAGATAAACTGTCCAAGTCACCTGAAAAGATTAAGCGCTCTGAACAGGACACATCCTCCCCAACCCCCTTCAGTTATCATATTAGTATTTGTTGAAGCCACTCCCACAGTACCTGAACATACAGGCGTTTTGTTCTGTACAGAAGAGCCGCTAATAGGCTTGCCATCAGGTGTCACACACCAGCAGTATCCCGTGTAGGTATGGCACTGCACCTGTTTGATAAAACAAAGAGCAGGCATTTCATTTCTCACTATCACCCACCACTTTTATTATAATCCAGCATCTTAGTGGAAGTCCCAACCCAGATGCATCACAAACACGTGCTTCAGAGTGAGGTCACAGAAAAGTGTCTTTGATATCTTTTCACTCTCCCCTCATGTCCACCCTGAGGAAAGGTCATTTCTCCTACTTCATCACCTTTAGCTTCAATTCAGCAGGCAAAAGTTACAAGTAGTCAGCTTGAGAACACTTCATTTTGGGGATACAGCAGTTGTGTCTCAACTCATTCCATACTCTGCTAAATCCCATTTACTATTTACCATTAAATAGCTGCATCACAGCTGGGATGTGGAAAGACCACCCTAGCTCAATTCCAGATGCTGCTTGAGAACAGCATCTGTCGGCATTTTGAGAGCATTTTGCTCAGTTTTGTCTGGAAAAATGCAACACTGACTTATGTTAACAAACCTTCTCCAGAAGCTCTCTCCTGTTACTATGTCAACCTAGGCAGTAGGAGCAAGATCCGACATGCTTACTTTTCATGTATCGATAAGGATTTAAGAACATTTGATAAAGGCTCTAATGAGCCAAAGGTAGACAGCATAAGATTCATCTTGCTTAACTTTAAAGCTCTCCTTCGCCACTAAACATCTGGAGTTGCCCGGTTCCTTCCTTCACAACAGAAGGACACCAGGATGACTAGTTCAGATGTGGACCTCTAAAGTGGGAATAGATAAACCCTGGTCTAGCAGACTGGTCTTTGTAACATCTATGCAGATACTGGTTCAGTGGCACTATAGTTTCATTTAACTTAATAAATGTAATTATAGCCTTTGCCTCAGCTTTCAAAGAGTGGTCAGCATTTGGGTGAACTTTGTGATGCCTCTGACTTCCCTTGAGACAAAAGTAAATGATCATCATACAGGCATCTGTGTAAATACTAACAGGTTCCAAACTCTTTCTAGCAAACACACTTTCAGTTGCAACCAAGTGTGCACATCAGCACTTGCGGCATCCTGACACGGTATAGAAATGCCTACATTACTATAAGCTAGTAATTACTATAAGCTATTTCTGAAAAAGAAGCCATGAAATGAGATCACTTCAGAAACTGCCATTTTTATTTTACTTGTAAATTGAATTCTGTCTATTCTCTCATTTTCTGAAGTTCATTGAAGCTGATTTCCCATTCCAGTCCTCTCCAGAGGAGAGAAGAGTGATGGGGTGTTTGTGCCATTCCCTTCATTAGGGATCCTTCAGAGCTAAACCAGTCACTCCCCCTTGCTGACAGCTGGCTTCGATTCCCTAAGGTAGCAGAGTTTGTTCAAGGACTTAACAACAGTCTTTTTAAAAGGCTTTGAATATCGCATAAAACATGATCTAAGAGCAATTATAACACAGTACCACATGTTTATCTTGGATTTTACTAAAGTGCAAATCAATCATTTTGCCTCAAGCAAATTCACTTTTAGCAGCCAAAATCAACAATAATCTTATGTACCCATGTTAAAGTCATTGTCACTGGTATCTCCACACTTTCATTTTTATTCTCTCAATATATCACAAAATTTATTGCTAATTACTCAAAAGCACTATGAATATAATCAGCAATAATCAAGTTGCAAAATATTTCTTATTGCTCAATCTAATCAATTGCACATTCAAAATGAGTCTGATGGAGCTGCTTGGCTTTGTGCATTTCGTGTTTATCTTTGCTGATCACACACTCATTATTGCATTCCAAACAGTACAAGAAGTTGTCTTTACATCTGAGCATTAATTGTAAAAATCTTACCCAGAGTTGAAGCCAAATTCCAGGATAGAGTCTTGAACTCTTAGGGCAAGACCCTTCCGTGTCACATTACAGAAAAAAATCCAGTGTACCCAGCATTTAAAAAATTCAAGTATTAGTGACCTGATAATCCTTCAGCCAATCCTTCAGAAAATAACAAAGTACATGGCAGAAGAGTCCAAAAAAAAAAATGTATTGACATAAATTTAGGATAGATGCATTAACTAAGAGCATGTTATGTAACTCATCACAATGGAGAGCTAACAATTAACATTTATGCAAGCCAAGCACATTACATCCATAAAAGAACTAATTTTGTAAATAACTAAGCTAAGGAATGTTGGTCTTCCTTGGACTGGTATCCCATGACCCTTTCTTCCCCCTGCCACAGTTAAAAAGAGAAATAAATCTCCAATTGACAGCACTTTCACAACAACCACATGTTCTACTACAGCACCAAAGGACTTCCCTCCGGATAATAGCAGCAATTAAACCTCAGCCCTTGTCCTAAAGGCCAGACAACCCATGAAGAACAGATACTTCTGAAACCTCAAATATCACTGCAGTTGGCTTTCCTGAATGTCTTTGTGTTGAGAGATGCTACCTTTCACTATGATACCTGACCAGGTCTCAGCATATTTAGGTGTCTTAACAGTGGCTTACAGCCTAGAATTTGCAGCTTAAAGGCTGGGAAAACTGGTATACTTTTCATCAGTTACATAGCACTGGTACAGCACTGAAAAAGTTGTAAAGGCAATAGCTGATCCAGTACCATTTCTAAACACTGTGTGTAAACACAAACTCTTAAGTGTCCACTATTCCAGAGCACCTATACTACAGAATCCTGAAAATTCAGGTTTTTACTTTAAATTTTTCCAATGAGTTTCCAGTGATCTTAGGTTTGTTTCTAAATGCCATTTAAATCTTCTACCTGAAATGTAACCTCTAGTTCAACCTCTAATCCTAATCCCACAGTAGCAAAATTTTTAAATAATGTTATAATCAGAAGAGTAATTGTGTAAAAATGACATCTGTTTACTGCATGGATCTAATCTTCAATTATTGAGTTAATTTGGGCTCTACCAAAATACACATTAGAAAAAAGTGTGTTTGACTTTTTGGCTCTCAGTCTTCTACAGAGAAGCATTGCGACAGAAAATACATTATCAATTTTATATACAAAATAACTCAATTGCTAACCAAGCTGCCGCTACAGAATGCTCCTTACCTCTGGAAAAGCACGTGACAGAGTTTGACATCTGAAATTAACATACACCTGTCCAACAGCTGGACATTTTAAGTTACATAACAGGGAATCAGAGAAATAAACCTGCAAGTCATTTAAGGTCTTCCAACAGATTCCCCATTAACATCTACACTTAATTTTTTTTTTTTTAAATTCAAACTACAGTTTAAAGCCCTGCAAGCACCCAAATCCCTGACTGTGCAGGAGGACACAGTTCCTATTTTTTAGGAGTGAGAGATATGCCATTTCAACTGTGCCTCAGCTGAAGGATGAGAAGCATGAGGGACAAACCCAACAAAAATTTCTCTGCCACCATTGTCCAAATTAAAGGTATAGCAGCAGCTCCTCTATTCCCCTCTGCCATTACGACGTGTGAAAACAAACAGCAGCTAACATACTAGCCACTGGCCACATGAATAAACACCTGCTCTTACCAAGTTCATTACAACATGAAAACATTAAAAGCATAGTCACTGGCAGACAACTCTGCCTCAACTTCCTGAGGGGAAAAGAAGCAACTGTTTGGGTTTCTTCAATATCTCACCAGCAATGCCGAAATCAGATTACCAAGTAGCCCAAAGCTTCTCAACAAGCAAGCAGCAGCTTCCTTTTACAACCATTTGACAAAGGAGCATCAAGGGTTTGTTTCCAAAAGGTAAACTGGAAGTGGGAGAGAGCTTGCATGCATGTGTCCTGGTTTCAGCTGGGATAGGTGAATAGATAGATGATAGATAGAAATATAGATTCCATACCATATAACATCATGCTCAGTATATAAACTTGGGGGGAGTTTGTGGAGGGTTGGTGACCATGGCTCAGGAACTGACTGGGCATCAGTCAGCAGGTGGTGAGCAACTGTATTTTTTCATATTATATATATATATATATATATATATATATATATTCATATTTCACTTGTTTCATATATTCTTTTACCATTATTATTATTTTCTCTTCCCTTGCTGTCCTATTAAACTATCTCAACCCACAAGTTTAACTTTTTTTTTCAATCCTCCTCCCCATCCCACCAAGGAGTGGGGAGGAGCAAGCAAGTGGCTGCATGGTTCTTAGTTGCTGGATGGGGTTAAACCATGACAACGTGTATGAGGGAGAGAACAGGGGCAAAACAGTAATTCTGTGATGGCTGAAACCAATCTCTATGGAGTTACAGAAAGAGGCGTAAGAGCTCGAGAGCACCGTGGACAAGCAGTCATCTGAACACAGGAACAGCAACATTCAGACTAGTCTTTCACCACTGTTCAGATGAAGAGTTTGGTTACCAATTCCCATCCCATTGTAGATCAAACCTTTCCTAGTTTCTTCCATAATGGAGGGCAGAGAGAAGGGAATAAAAACATTACTTCTGCATTAAAAGCAATACTTCTACGACAGAAGAAAAAACACATCCAGTTTTTGAACATCATTGCTGAGGGTGAGGGAAGGCAGAAAAGCTACTGTCCACACTCACGAGGCAAGGCTCCAAACCCTGGCTGCACCCAGGTGCTCCTTGTAAACACTGTAAAAACAGCTAAACAAATTGTTCCAAGCCAGTAGGTCATCTGGTCTGACCCAGACAGCAGAAGCTGCAGTGTCACACAGCAATTCTTTAATCAAGCCCTTCCTTTGAGCCATTGCCATTAAAGCTCATCTAGAAAGTCATCTGAACCCAAGTTAGTGGCACACAATCAGCACACTGGCCTTATGGCTATTTATCCTAACTTTAAGTGGTGATGCCTCTGTTCTGGTTTAAGTGTTTTACTGTACTGCTTATACCCTGGATCTTGTCATACTTTCTGCTTGATTAAGAGTCAGAAACCTGCCTTGCCTTTACAGACAATTTTAGGGAGCTATGAATCAGTCTGCATCTTAAGTTTAAGACTGCAACCCCTTAAATCATTTTTGTCACTTTTTCTGTTCCCTGCTCACATTTAATTCTTCCCAAATGATGTTGTGCAGACAAATATTCCCACCAGGGCCTTATGCAACAGCCACCTCCCTCAAGTCTATGTACCATTCAAGAAATGCTTGCTCCACAGGAATTTCACTATTCATATAACCAGGGAAAGAAGTGATTTGTGGCAAAAGAATCTTAGCCATGGTCAAGGGCATTTCTACCACACACTGACCCAGATACCATTTTTAGCTTAGGAGAGGGCTCTCCAAGAGAGGTTCCCTGCTTCTGACACAGAATGTGACCCTTTAAAAGTTAACAATTGCCACTTGCCTTAAGGATATCCACTCCTGCTTTAAGAATCTGTTCCTTTGCTCTCTTGACTGGTACTTCTTTGAAGAAATGCTGTATATAACCAAAGTAGCCACCTCCTTACCCATCCATGGGTTATCTTTAGCTCAATATACAAACAAGAAACAATGAGAGCTGCAGGAAGAAAGCAAGTGCATAAGAGGCAGACAAATCTGTAGAGCAGTATTCAGAGAGCTCCAGCTACAGTCTTTTATAGAAGGGATGTCTTAACAAAAAAGCCCAAACCATCTACTAATTAAAGCCCAGATTCTTTATGAAGAAAGTTTCTTTAATCTAGCAAGACAGACTGTGTTCTTTCCTTCTGAAAGGAGAGGTTAAGTCCTTAAGAGCTTAGTATTGCTAGAGTATGAGCGCTGAATAATGGAATAATAGACAGCATCCAGGGAATGCAGGACATGTCTACACAGTGCCCCACAGCACCGTGCTGCATTAAGAAATGAGTTTGTAATTCTGCCCAGCATCATGCTACACTAGCTAATGCAGAGGAACAGACTTGGATCATGAAGTCACACTGAAGGCTGAGAGAGTTCCCCATGTCTTTAGAAAGGGGTCTGTGTGGGACTTAAGAGAAAGCAGTACTTTGTAGTCACATTAGCATAGCAGCGAATGAAACTATTGCTATGGACCATAATATAGATCACTCTTTCCAAAGAGACATGTATTACCAGATGTGGGAGTGCTCTGGAAGCTATCGGACAACAGAAAACTGCTCTGAAAGTCAGTCCACTCACTGATCCTGTCATAAGATGCCAGGTTTGACTGATGCGCACTTGCTTTAAGAGAAATCTCAGTGCTGCATCATAACTGCACTAGCAGCTGCAGTTTTGATAGCCCTAAACTCAAAAGAAGCTCTCCAAGGAGACTTGCTTTCAGCCACTTGTATGCAGACCTGCAAGGAAAAGAAACCACAGCTAGACAGTAGAAGGTGGCAGCAAATAGCAAGACACCACCAAAAGCCCCACAAGACTACACCCCCAAAGCAGCGCTAACATTATTTGTGTTCATATTAATCTGTTTGAAACTGATCCCGTTTAAAACCTCAGCAATCTTTTCTAAAAAACTGCCTGGGGGTAAACTAAGAAGAATGCAAGTCTCCCTCAGCCCATGGCAACAAGCCCAATGGCACTAGGCAGCAAAAAGAAAGTGTGCAGATTACCCAATAGAGCCTGTTGTTTATGAAGAACAGATCACAGCAGGTTAAGTGCCACATGGAAAGGGAATGGCATTTATGCAAAATACAGCATAACAGCAGAAAGAAGAGAGCAAGTCTTGGGAACAGAAACTGGTTTTAGTCATATCTAATTTTGCACAACAGTATGTGACCTCAGTTTTATATAATTAATCAAATTACTCCTATCAAACATTCTTATGTTGTGAATAACTCAAATTTTATCTACATGCTTATATGACTGTGGGCTAAGTGTAGAGCATTTTTGTTACAGGAAGTAATATTCCCCACACAGACTGAAATATAAAGAAATAGCAGTTCCAGAGCAATTCATCAGGTCTGCTCCCACTTACAGTCATCCCACCACGCCTGCAATGCCACCACCTCTTCCATGCTGCAAATCCATGCCACACTTTTAAATGTGTAAGCAGTGCTGAAGTGGACTCCCAGAATAAGGGAAGCAGACACGGTGCTTAGAAAGAGTTATGAAAGCCAGTGAATTGACAGGTGCCTGCTCCTCTTCATACAGTACACAAAACACATTATAACTAGCCATGCCTAGGAAAACTGGCCATCCAGGCAATAGAATAGATGGCCACACTTCTTTTCAGTCTAGATTTACAGACAATTAAAAGACAGATTATACAAGTGTTTAAGACACACAAAATGTCTCTCTAACACAGGGTTTAAATGCAAGCCAAACCAAGGTCTTTGCCTTCAGGCCCTCCTCCCTTTCACCCTTGCTACCACATCTAACTGTTGGGTCTCAGAGCCAGCTGCCCTGCAGGGAAGCAGGAGCAGATAATGCAAGCATGGTCTCCCCTTTGCAGCCGCTGCCCCATGCAACACATGCTGCTGGTCACAGCACAGCAGGGTAGCTATGTTCTCTTCACTGCCTTACAGCCCCATCCAGCTCATGGTGGATCCAGTCCCAAATTCAGTTTTGTACTAGATGCAATTCCAGGAGCTGGAAAGGGCAGACCTGAGCAGCTTGCAGAGGAAGAGCATCACTTAGTGCTGCTTTTAGTGTTTACCCATAGTGATTGCAGTTTAGTTTCTAATCAAGAGGCTGATGATAAACTACAAAAGCAACAGTTCAAGCTGGTTAAGACCAAGCAGGTCCTATGAACATAGTTGCCACTACCAAATGCAGGTCCCAAACTTGCACTGTTCATGTTTTTTACTCCTGCAAAACTTTCAAGAATTTCCCACAATTAATTAGACAAAAACCCAAATCTTTTAAAGTCTGATGGCAAGGACGATGATGTGGGCCTGAACACCTACTGTGTATGCATCTACAAAAAAGAGGGTCAGCTCAAGACCTGGAAGCAAGTCATCCACACCTTGCGTGAGTGCTTTAACAATTAAGACATCTGATGTTTTAAATATATGCATGCATCTTTCTTTCCCTTCTGGTCAGAATTTTCCTTCTACACCAACTATTTCTCCAATAACAGTTACATAGAAGGGGGGAACTTGTTGAAAAAATTTCCCTAGTCAACTCTACATACAAGGTATACCCTGAAGCATATGCATCTGCTTAGACTCTTGTTGGCATGGGGATTCAAGGTTGAAGAACATGGTGAGTCTTTCTCCTATAAACTTTGCTGAGAGACACTGCCCTGCTCTGGACTTCCCAACTGAGATTTTGGAGTTTGGATGGAGCAACTCTCTGGGTACTGAACCAGAATAAACTAGTAACAGTTCAGAGCTGACTTCAGCAAGGCCTCAGGGACTTCAAGAACTGTCCTATACAGCTTCCTTGCTGAGCTGAATGTGGGGGTGCCAATTCTCTGCGCAAGAGATGCAGTATCCAAACCACCTCCACCAGATGAGATCTATTCATGAGTTGCTGGAAGAAACAACTGTTTGGACTGTTCACTAAAATTCTGATTTTTACACATCCTTTTAAAAATCAAAGTTTAATTAATTTGGCCAGAAACTAAAGGAAATATTTGTCTCAAATGCAGGTTGAAACCAGTTAGCTTCCTTGGACATTGTCCCTGCATAAGATGTGAATGAAAAACAATGACCTTAAATGCTGCAATATAAATGATGAAGCTGGTTCCTAAGGTATGTGGAACAAGGAATATTTTTACGATCCAAGGAATGATATGAATTTCAGTTAATTCCAGCTACAAAGGGATCAGAGTCTTCCTTCATCATGCCAGGTAGAACAAAAGCATTTTAGTGTTCACCGATAGGACTGAATAAAGAATGTGAAGTATCGCTTGGCTGCCAGCTAAAAACACACAATCTTTCTAAGCAGTTTCATGCTGCTGCTCCACTGGCAACCCACACTGGCCAGGGAATGTGCAGAATACGCCCAGCCACTGCTCCACAATCCAGACACCAGTACTGGCCTTCCAAATAAGCCTGTCTGAAACAAAGCTTTATCAACTACATTCTCAGTCCAGCTTATCAGGATAAAAGTTTCACCTGCACCCCTACTTTATTCTCCAAGGGGTTGATGGACAGTGACAGACTTTGGAAAGTCAGCCTTCCTACCCCTTTTCTTGAACTATGAAGTTTAACATGGAACATCTAGCTGGCCCACTACAAGTGTTACAAACATTCCCCTCCAGTGCCAACATAACCTGAGCAGCTCTGCACAACATCAAACTTCAACAGTTGAGAGTGTAGTTAGACTGCAAGAAACTTCTGCCACCTTCTCTTACCCCCACCTTCCCAAGATGGCCCACGCTGTACACAAATATGATGCTGCTCCAAAGTAGTATGCAAAGTTGGCAGGATGGATAAAAACCAAACTTTTCCCACTTCACCATCAAAAAACAAAAACACTCCCACACACCAGATAATGGGACGGTAAGGCAGGGGGAAATAAAAATTTTTGGTGGGTTATCACAAAAAAAAAATCTTTCTTCTCTTTCCCCCAGGCATCACAAAGTGTTTGAACCAATCCCAAAGCTTTTTGCCTTTCTCATCTTTTTGAAGCCAATATTGATCATATTTTTGAAATTTTTACCTTCAAAAGACTTTGCAAATGGTAATTAATCCTAATATTTCTGAGGCACAACGTCTCTAGAGCAGTGCTAGATATAGGGAAGCTAAGGCAAAAAAAGTTGCATGATTTACCAAAGTTCACAAAGTAGAGGTCATTGGGGTTGCAGGATTTCGGCTTTTGAGATGTGTGTCAAACTGAGCAGACAGTATACCCCTCCTGCCTAGTAGGAAACTGTACGTGAGCCATTTTTAACGCCCAGTTCAGTTAGTACTGGGACACTACTCACTATGCTAGTGGTAACAGAACCAACAGCATCACTCTTAATTTCTACCCTGCCTCAAAATACTCTTCCTCTCAAAAATCTCCTTCCTGAAGTGTTTTTTTGCCATAAATACTTCAACTTTTCTGTAATTCTGTAGGATCTCTCCCAGTCCAACTATTTAAGGATGCTCAGTGACCAGGGCCGACTGTTTTTCACAGATGTTAAAGGACAACAAACCATAAGCCTCATCTGTTATCCCTGCCTGAGATAATTTTTTCTCCAGAGAAGCAGCATTATGAAAGTCTACAATCCCAGCACATCGTTAGATTCCAACAAGTAAACAGTGAAGAATTAAAAACCCAAATAAAGCCGTCTCCATCATCTCTCTGCCAGACCCCCAAACCACAACAGGGCATAGAACAGGAAACAGGAGTCTGTCACTAACAAGTACCCTGCAGAGGTAAGAGGCTCAGACCACTTTTTTGCTGGGACGGATGAAACGCAGGTAACAGCAGAAACAGCTTGGTCCACCCTGTTCTGTGTGAGCCACAGCTCTCTATGGTTCATCTTCAGCGAAAAATTGACCTCCCCTGCAATTTGTTTTTGTTTCTCCGTTATGCTGGAGGTGGATGCCATTTGTTTCTGTGCTACAGTGGAGGTGGATGCCATTACGTATGTATGTGTCTTAAGGTACGGCAACTGAATCAAAGCTTCCAGTTGGTTAAACAAGTCCCCAGCTTTCACCACTTTCACCTGAGTAACTGAGTCAGTGTGCACCCATGCATCTATCATCACTTGGCTCATACCATAACAGTGAATCTCCTGCAGTCACTGGGAGCCTGGTTGAAGGAAGCCAACAGAAGTTTTACCTGTGTGAATGATCCATCCTCATTGCATTCTGGGATGAAGACTGCTTCCTGTGGCTTCTTTGCCTGTTCCAGTGCTTGAGCTCTCTCTAATCGACATTTGCTTTGGCCAGCATCTACAAGGAGAAAAGCAAAACCCACTTAGATTTCAAAGACGTTCAAAAGCTACCAGACACACCATGCAGCTGGGGGTGGGTGAGAACCCCAAACAAATATAAGGCATCAAGGACCATTACCTGCACATTAACAAGGCAGCTATGGAGATAGCACTCATTATCCCAAAGACAAATATGAACCTAGACAATCAAACTATGAGCCAGTTAATGAAGAGCTGCCTAATTTCCTAGGCAACAGGTTTTATCGTCATCCAAGGGCTCTGGAAGCTTCTTCCAACAAGTGCTGGAACACAATGTCCACACAGTGAAAGACCTTCCTGGAGGAAGCTGTGTTTGTGTTAATATTAACAGCCTGAAATTGCATGGCTGAGCATAAGCTAAGTAATTCAGGCCCAGAAGTGAGCAACGTGGAAGAAGGAATGGCCCCGGCAAAGCTTCTCTGAGCAACTCTCCCAGTAAGATGCTAAAATAACTGGCCACCCATCTGAACTTCCACCTTCGTGTGGTTCAGATAAGGTAGATATGCCATTGCCTGTGCTTTCCTGAAATCCAGCTTCTACCTTTAGTCCCAGTGCTTATAGCCAGGTGTGCATTATACTTTCTCATATCAGTTGCTCACCTTGCTGCCAAGAAAAACATTGCTTTGCAAGCAGAGCTGGAAGGGGTTAAGATCTCAGCTCTGCACTTATTTCAGATGATGGCAGCATGTAGCATAAGCAGGGACTTTAACCTCTTCCAGGTCCAGCTGCCTGTTACAGAGGGTAGACACAGATAAGCCTAACGCTGATGACTGATGGGTCAAAGACAAGAGTTCTGCCCTGCAGAGATACAGATTCACTCAGTGTTTACATTTAAAAACATGATGTCTAACAGTACTGCTGTTCAGTCTAGAAAGAGAAGTAAAACAGCAAACATCTGTTTCCATGGAATGGACACAGGGACTAGGACCTTCCTTTTCCCATGAATGCACTGACTGAAAGATTTTTCAGTGCAGAAACTGCAAAATCTGATCATCAGAATTTTTCAGCAGCACCATAGAGAGTGATCAAGGTTGAATGCCTATTCTACCAGGCACAGAAGTCAGTCGGTTAACAAAATAATTCTACTGGATCCTTGAAGATCCCATATTCTCCTTCACAGATCACATGAACTTCAGCAGAATCACTAATATTAGCACTGAATTAGAAAGCCAGTCTGAGTTCTCAGATCAACTGAATTCACATTGCATGGAAATAGAAACCATTTCCATCTAAGCATATCTAGATGCAGAAACCAATGACAATGCTGTAAATAGTTTTGCTAAAGACATAGACCAAAGCTTTCAAGCTCAGTACTTTATTTACACAACTGATGACTCAAGAGAGTTAAGTTTCCAGTTTGCCAACACAGTTTCATTTTAAACATATCACATTACTCCAAGAAAGGTTTCATAAGTCTTCTGGAATTATGGAAATCAAACCCTTCTCTTTGAAAAAAGTCGTTATTCATAGCAAGAGTATTCAGTACAGATGACTGTAGCTTAGGCACTGGGTTACAAAGCACAAGTGCCTGTATCAACTCTGCCACTGAACCACTGAGTGACTGCAAGTCACTCACCTCACCTCCCTATGACCTTGTGTCCCTTCTGATCCTGTGTCACTCATCTTTAGACTGATTTTTTTGTGGGGTGTTTTCACAATACCCTCAGCACACGGACCTTTGATCTCAGGTGGACCTATTATAAGCTTGTATAATGAGCAAGACTTATTCACAGAATGAAAAGACTTTCTTGAATAAAATTGACACTGAATTTAAAGAAGCATTATTTTTTGTCCTATTTCACCATGATATAACCTCTGAGCTGGAATTTCCTTCCCCCGCCGCTTGCCAAAGTAACCAGATGATCAGACCTTGTTTGCACACCTCCACTGGAGGATGGTCCTGCCAGCAGTACTGAGCCTTCCAACACATGCTCGTTCTCTCAGCTGAAAAGGAAGCACTGGCAATGCTGTTAACTGGAACACCTATCACCTGCAGATCTCCTGTTCAATCTTGCTTGATATGACATAGGACATTATTACAGATACAGATGGCGTGGCTGCTCCTTCTGTTTTATAGCTAGCCATCTGACTAAAAACACCTTCAACTTCTGCTTCACAGGAGACAACTAAGTAGCAAAAAAATCAGCAGGTATATGTGCAGATCCGCACATATAAGGAAAAAAAAAAAAAAGAGTTGTGAATTTCTCGTGTGACAATCAAAGCAGATATTCACAAATGAAAGTGTGTTTTCTAGTCTCTCCATCTGAGGATCCAGGACTGCAGATAGGCTTATCTGGTTCCTCTCCCAAACATAAAACAGAAGCATAAAGCATTTCCATATAGCATCTACTTTAGTGCTGGCACACTCACAACTACATGACTGAAACTGGATGCTTCACCACATAGCTGCTAGGAACAAACATTTTGTGGTATTCCCTGCAGTACAAATACAGTAGGAGCCCAGGCAGAAGGAAGACTGACTCAGATCTTTGTCCAATTTGTCTAACGAGCAGACAAACGTGCACACAATCAAGCCCTTATTATAGGAGAAGATAATATAAACATGTTGCTGCTAAGGTGACTATGTCCCTCTTGGCAATTTTAACTGGCCTTTGTAGATTGAACTCTCTACTACCACTCAATAGACCATACTGTGTAGCACACCACCACTACACCATAGCATTTAAAAGCTCATCGTTGTTGCAGCATCCTCTTTTGCATTTCAACCCTTGCCTCAAGTGATGTCTCTTCACAAATTGCTGCTGAAGTGCAGAGAAGAGACAATTTTTCTCCTGTTCATGAACACTCAGCCCTGATTACTTTTCCCATCGTCCCTCATTGATTTCCAAAGGTCACACCAGTCCTTTTACAGTCTTGACTTGGAACAACCACCTATATACCACGCTGCCTGGAGAGGTGTGTGCATACTGCTATCTTTTTTGTCTGTCATTTCACAGTTCAGTTCCAGTAAAAACAGTGCCTTTAATATCAACATTTACCAGTTTGTTTTTATAAGGACTGTCAATCCTTCTCTTCCTCACTCCACAGGCTGGTATTTTTATGTTTGCATCAACATCTGATTTCAGCAGAATGACTTCACCTTGCTATTTATGCTTTGTTAATTAGAAAATGTAAAATATGACGTAACTACCAAGTGTTAAAAGGTAGTTGCCAAATAGCTCACCCCAAATAAGATGCATTACAAATTTTACTAAAGCCTGATGTTATGATGTAGATTCATATACTCTATTCTGCATTTTGATTGTTTAACCAAGTGTTTCAGCACTTTTCTTGCCTCTTCTTAAAAAATGTTCTCTGGAGTATCAAACACCAAGCTTATAAAACAGAATGGTATTAATGCATTCCAGTTTCATGGTCCAGACAGACTAAATAGGACTTTCTCCTCTCCCTTATATAACGTGAAAAACCAAAACAGGATGACTTTTTTAAAAAACAGAGCTGGTTAATAGTTTAATTACCTTCAAACTTAGGACAGATTTACTGCTGCTCAGAAAGCTGCCTTTTAAAGAAAATTCATTCTCAAGTTGGTAGTTGGCAACTAGGAGATTGTGAACTAGAAGTCACATGTTTGACATATGTGGTATAACCTGTAGAATGCAGGTGCACATAATTTTAAATTTTGCAATGAAATTGACTAGTTACCATGGTTGATCTTATCCATGAACAGTTTATTCAAATGAGACCACCGTGTCCCTCAAGATACACAGTCCACTCCTGAATAGGCCCCAAGAATTCCAGTATCCCCTCTTCAACAGGCAGAGGGAGTTTTGACACCACTGACATCGTGCTATAAAGACCCAAGCTATCCTAAAAATACAAAGTAAAAGTATCTCCACGTATCCATGTAACACTAGGAGCAAATCTATACAATGCAACCTAGTTATTTAATTTTAATTCTACTTTGCTTTTATCAAAATCTCAAAGGGCAAAAATTGATAAAAGCAGATTTTCAACTATTTCTAGTTCCATTAGGTAACTCTCACCTACAGGCCAGGTCCCCATGAGGCATGAAGCAGTCCAGCTACACTGAGGTCAGCAGATTCATAGCCATTTACTCCAGCCAATGATCTGTGTCTTTGCATAAAACCATCAAAAATGCAACCTGAGCAAACTACAAAAAGAGGTCCATCTGTCCCACAGGGTGTCAATCATTCTCCACTCCCCCCCATGGTTTTCCACTTCATTTCTGACAAGTCCTACACCTGGAATCTCCAGCTTCTTTCCTTTTGTGCTGACATGCTTTGCTCCTTTGATAACCACATACCATTTTTACTCAAGAGTTCCCCAATTTATTTAGGGCATACCTAAAAACATGCCTAACTTTGCAAAGTGATTGAAAGTGTCATTTCAGATTTTATTGCTTAACTGCTGCCAAGGAGGGACAGACTTTATTCTCCATTGACTAAGAAGAAGAAAGTTCAAAGACAAAAAACATAGTTCTAGCAAGTGGAGTACAAAAAGTGATTTCAAAGTATCATCTCCTGTCCAACAAGAACAGTAGGTAGAGGAGAAAGATTACCTTCCAACAACCCATCACTAGTCAGGAGACCTTCCCTTCCAGCACATTAGCTAAAAGTTGTGTTCATCCAGGTATCCCAGGAAATGGGCTGAAGACCCCTGTTACAACTTCCAGCAGTAACTTACAGATAGATCACAAGTAACTATGTAGAGTGAACCTAAGAATAAGCTCTATATCAGCAAACATTCAAAACCAACCATTACAAATCTAAAAGGAAGTTTTTAGAACACTTACACCCCCTTTTTTTAATTAAAGGGGGCAAAAAAGTTCCTAGAAACCAACCAGTTAACATAGAATTTAAATGCGTTTTAAGACACAGATAGCCAATATACCCTAACAATCACTGAATAATCTTGACAGCTTGCCAAGACTCATTTAAAAAGTATTCGTCCTTCATCCCCGCAAAGTTTTGATGCAGAACTCATTTGACATCAGATCAAGATGACTGCTGACAAAAGATCCAAGTAGGAGTGCTTGGCTGTGTATTTTATGCACAGCTACACCATCTGGAACTATTCTCTAGAATCTCATCAATGAGGCTCCATTTGTCATGGATGCTGTAGTCTGATCATTTTAAGCTACTCTTGACTTTTAACCCTTTATGATGTGTGACTGGGGGTTCGGAAGGAGTTCAGAAAGTTTAGTGCTGAAGGAATTTCCTTGAAAAGCACGTGAGGAAGCTACCAAGAACAAGGGCTGAGTAAGAGTTATAGCTCCCAAAGGGCTGGCAAGATTTCATCTTTAAAGGTCCTCAGCTTCTTGAGAGAGCGCAGAGAGCTAAGCTGAATCAAAAAGGTTCTGTTTTCACTTGGTTTGCCTTGGCACAAGCACAGTTCAAGTTATCGGCATATGAAATCGGAAACCTATGGTAATCTGAGGTGCAGAACTATGTCTTGCTGTCCACAATATACTCCCTCTTTTCCTTATTTTAGTTACCTGTTCCCCTCCAGCAAAGGAAGCACAATTTAATATTGCCCATTTCATAAGGATAAGTTCTTGGATACGGTATCTATCACAACTGCATGAGACTGGGCTCAATGGCCCATTTTCTATAACTCCAGTTCTACAGAGTCCTCCATAGAGCATCCTGTCATGCAGAAGGAATGAAGGCTGTTCACAATAAACCTGGTACCCTACTGCAGCAGTAGAAGGTGCTTGAACACTGCTGGTGATACCTTCCCTTGTGCGAGTACAAGACAGACCTGGCCAACTGCCTGTAGTTAGGCACACCCGTCTTGCAACTGTCTGTATTTGCCAAGAACAGTGATCATCATGCACAACTAGAGGTCATATTCCTCATGCGACTGGAAAAGCAAAATAGCTTTCAATAGCAGCATACATGGAAATTACCAGCAAGGTTAATTTTGAATATCATAGTTAAAAGAATATTCCTACTTTCCAGGGATTCATGGGGGTGTTAGTGGGTTAAAAGCAAGACTTGCAGTTGTCAAACATTCCCAGGTTATTAGGTAGAGTACCACAGGGTAAGAGGAAAAGGGAAAAGGAGAACGTGAGTAGTTTCAGCTAAACATTTCAGTTGTGTCTAAGAGCAGAAAGGAAAGTATAATTTACCTGTGCTTAAGACAAACAAAGTCTTTAGTTACTTCTTTGGGACTCTTTGCAATCACAATATACAGTAGGCTGTGTAGTTTGGCAGTCAACATTTTCTCCACTTCCAGAAACAGACACTTTTGCATATGGATGTACCACATTTCCAACCTCATGTTTTAAGTGACTGAGCAGTGACAGTTTACATGCCAATATCAGCCATGGAGTTGCTTATCTAAGCCACCCTGCCCAAATGATGAAAGCAAAAGGGGGACTTGCAACCTACTGCTTCTTATTGTGATATGCAAAAATGCATCACTTGCAAGAAGAGCCCAACTGCTTCTTGAGCCCTGAGAAGAAAGCTTCTGGGTTCCCAGCACTCAGAAAGCAGCATGATTCAAAGGCCTTTTTCTATGCTATGGGAGAGAAGCTGCCATAAAGCAACCCAGCAGTGATTGGGGGGGAGAGGGGGAAGGAAAAAAAAGGACTCAAAAGTAAGCTTTTTTTCCAATGAGAAACTGTTTAAATGAGAGCAATATTTGATGTCATGCTCATAATTCACCTAAACTATAAAGCTTGTCAATACATTGAAAAGGGATTTCCATTTCAGAACAAGTAATTCTGACAAAAGATACTTTTTTGTAATAGTAAAAAAGACTTCGTGAACAAACACCAGGCTTAAACATATGCTTATTTATCCTTCCACAGGGATTTTAATGAGTTTCATGAGTTTCTCCTGTCACTTCAACCAATTGCTAAAAACATCTGTGCCATCTGCCCTCTGAGTCAATTGTGCTCAGAAAACACTCGACTTGATTTTTTACTTCACTGCAGAAGCAAACAATTCGTGTGACAAGACACCAATATTCCTTTAAAAAAAGTTGCAACTTCAGCTTTAGACTATGCTGAACAGCTGAAGAGAAAGAAAAAACAATATTCTCATTTTTAAGTAGATGTATAACAGCAAACAGGAAAAAGGAGGCCATGTAAAGCCTTGCATGCATTCTGTTGTCTTAATTAGCTCAGCACAGAAAGGCTGTGTACATCTGCAAAGGGATTAGACATCTAATGTGCACCACATTCTTCCCCACTCCCCATTCTTATCACTCAAAGGTATCTCAGTTCCTCACTGGCACAGGTAGCAGGGAAGCTCTTTCAGGATTTGGGGCCAGCTCCCTCTGTTCCACAAATACATTTTTCAGCCCTTTTTCAGTGATGTCTCCGATTCCTTTGCTGCCTTTCATTGATGATTTGGTCAGTTCTTACATCTGCCTCCTAAACCCAGACTCAGATACACATGAATGCACAATTTCAATCAGATTACTCACAGAGCATGATACTAAACTCAAGGGTCTAAGAATCTAGTTTCCTATGAGGTAGAACTCCCATTCCTCCCCTCAAAAGCATTTGAGATCCACCTACCTTTGCACCGGCCACGATGTGTCACGCTCAGACTTGACTCCCGGCATTTGGCTCTCTGGTAGTCACACATTGACTCATATGTTCTGCCGTCAGAGGCACAGAGGGGTTTGGACTGGGACCTGGAGCAATGTAGGTTGCACTGAGGGTCTCTGTCACGGTCACTTATTAAAAACTGAAGTGAAAAAAGGAGGGAGGGACAAAAAAAAAATACTGATTTTGTTTGGTTTCCCAAAACAGAGCATAGTGTATTTTGTTTTTATGACAATAGCAATATAGTCTATAATGCAGTTTAAGCTGCCTACTAAAGCTGACTTTGCCTGAAGGGAACTTAAAATGAAACACGTACATCTTTAAAAAAAAATTAAGGGTCTTTGCCATTCCATTTTCTTTAATAGAATGGAAACATTACTCACTCTGCCTCACCTCTGAAAACATCAGAAATGCAAAGCCAAACAACCCACATGGGAAGGGCAATACTGAGTCACAACAGCCCAGCTTGCCCAGCACCCTGCCGCAAACAGTATCTGGTACTAGACAATTTTAGTCAGACGTGCAAGAAACTTATCACCGAGGATGGAGGAACCCAAATAACCTATCAAGATTGGCCTTGGTAGTTGAACCATGGATGTGGCCAGCTTTATATGATGTTATTTGGTTTTTAAAGCATTACTTATATCATCTGTGGATACCATCTGCAACAGCATACCTACACACTCCCAAAGCTACGTTTTGTTCCTTCCTGATGACATCCTGCCCAGCTGGCAATTGCATTCCAGGCAAGCCACTATCTAATTGCACACCATGCAAAAGGCTATTTCCTTTCAGAAGTTTGAACTTGTCATCTTTCTGAATACCTCTTCTTCCTGAGCATTCAGTTTGGATGTAGCCTGTTTTGTATAAATGTGGCACTCTTTTCTTGTCAGTCTCTCAATGTGAACCACCCCAGTGTCCCAATCCCTCACCCAGAAGGCTTCCTCTGTACCACAACTACTACTGTTTCCTTTCTCAGAAGAGAGCTTGCCTTCTGCCTTATCTTTTGGAGATAGGGAAACCCACAATGCACATGAATGAGTCCCCATTTTCTGTCTGCTTGTTCCCCACAAATCACAACATCTGTCAGTTTACTGTTGTACCCTCAGCTGCACTCTGAGCTGCCTATAGGGATACCCAGATCTCCTTCCCAAGTTCATACTGTCTTCCTGAGGATCCAGACTGCCAGTCCTCTTTCTATAACAGGAAGAGTTTAACCAGGACATGATAGCAGCAGCCCTTTTTGCTTCCCATGCTACCTCTCAGTGGTTAGTCAGACCTTTTAACTATTACCTAAACCCACCCACCTGCTCACAGGAAGGTTTCAGGGGACTCTTGAAACAAGTCCCATGAGGTTTAAGCAAAGAAAAGAGAAGTTAAACTTGCCTTGCACTTCCCCTTCTCCCCTTCTCCCACCTCTTAAGCCTCTCATGAGCCTGGGGGAACCGGTGTTGCTCTCTAACACACCAATAACCCAGCTCGCCATCAAAGCGGTTATGAGCTCAGCAGGTCGGAGCTGGCTGGCAAGCGGGCACCGACTGACACCCTGTCTGCATGCACAGAGCCACAGCTCTCCAAGTGTGTCGATAGCTGGATGCCTTACAGGGAAGTGTGAGTCACTGCCATAATCACCTTGGTGTTACAGTTGCCTACAAAGCTGTCTGCTCTATGCTTTGAGGTTAAAGCTGTTGAAAAAACATTGCCTGAAGCCTAGTTTGGGTTGTTTTTTAACCACTCCAAGAATATGCATCTCTGAAATTTGTTTTTCTGACATTTAAAAAAAAATCTTCACCCCCTTTCTCTCCCCAATTAAATAAGATGAAAAACAATTGAGAAGTCACATATTTTCATGGAAAAACATTAGCTCTGTACTGCTGGATCTTCTGAAGACTGATGAATTACTAAAAAACCCATTTAAACATGACAGCTGGGAAGAGCAAGCAAGGTCTTCACTTGTTTTAATTCGGGTGGGGCAATTTTAAAAAAAATTTAATCTGTCAGACTTGCCAAAATTTGTAACAGCAGAGTTTTTAAAATGTTTTTGTTCCTTTTCTGCAACACTTTCTATAACCTGGCAACACCTGTTCCAAATGGGAAGTTGGAACATTTAAACCTGAAGGCAATTTTAAATGGTTTAGAGACCTGGACTAGACTATAAAAACACTGTAAAGCTGGACCAGATTTTTGCCCGATTCTTGTCAAGGGTTGGACTGTCACAAGGTAGCTTGGAATTGCTCTGGCTACAGAAATGTCTTTCAGCAGCCCCCAAGGTATAAAGATTACCAGTGACTGTAAACATACAGCAAAAAGCAGCAGACTGAAGATGCTGAACCTTCCTCCCAGCATGTGATGTCAGAGATCCTGAAAGGCTCACAAGACTTTTCAGCTGTCTATATACACAAACTTTAAAAGCAGAGCTGCCCAATAGCACAATACAGTGCACATACAGCAATTAAATATTCAGTTAAATACAGAAGCCATTCTGGTTTAGAAGGCAGGCACGCATCTGCCATTTATCACAACTTTGAGGGCTTGAGCTACTGGCATGAAACTTTGTGCCAATTCCTTGTATCGGAAGCTGAGTTCCACAGATCAGAGTTATCCAGAGGTGCACCAGAAAAGCCAGAATACTGGTTCCCAACATCAAAACATATTACAAACTTACTGAAAACCCAGCTTGTATCATGAAAATTCACCTAAGCCTTCTGCAGCCTGTATCAAAATACTTAGTATAGAGGGGTTTTGTGGGCCAGGAACGCCCCTCCTCTCAGAAAGGGCATCTCTGAAGAATAGAAAGTCCTTCTCAGGGCTGACACAAACAAGCTAAACTTAAGGCTATGGAATAGCTTTCCTCTGGTGCCTCCTCAGAGGGATGGGGAGGAACAGCTCAGCATTGATTAATTATGAGGGCCTGAGGAAACATGCAGAGCACCCCAATGCAGTCTATGAAGTTCTTGCCTACCCAAATTAAGCCAAGAACCACGTTATAAAAAAATCAAAGCCTTTTTAGCATTTGTAATTGGGATTACAGTAGGGAGCCCACACAGCATGTTAGGTGCTTTCCAGACACTGAAGACGCCACACCTGCCTTGACAAAAAAGTTTATGGTTTACGTAGTTGCACAAGATGGTACTTGTTTTGTTCAGCTAGATTATAATTGTAAAAGTCTGCATTAATTTCCAGAAGGATCCAGGATCATGCCTGTCTGATCAGGGTTCTTCTCATGTGATAGGACAGCACTGCCAGGCAGGCTGGATCTCCTGGAGAAACTACTGAAGGGCTTCAGAAACTCCCCCTCAGAGTAGGACACCTGCTCCATGGTAGCCCAGAGCCCTTGTCATTGCTCAGCAGCCCTGCCAGCTTTCAGAGTGTAAAATGGCGGTTCTTTGTCCCATTTCTAGCTGGGAAGTATTCATGCTACAGAAGTGATTGTCAACACAGACCATCCAGAGACATTTAACATACCAGCCCTTTTGAGTGTCCATCCCCTCTCACGCAGCACAGAGTTTTCTTTCTAGCATTTTACCTGAGAGCACAGCTCCCCTCCTTTGTAAGCAGCTTCAGCTGCTTGAAGAAAAACACTGGAAGAACACCAGAATATGTGTCTGCCTGCAGGGAGAGCACTTGAATCCATCATTTTAACAGCTAGGACTACAATTCAAAAGTTTTTCATTCCCAGTTATTTACTCCCACTTTGAGCAAGGAGGCACCCTTTTCCAAGGGGCACAGCCCTGCTCCAGAAGAGCACCTTGGTCACTGCAGGAGATACTGCTGGGCCAGACAGTGGGCTGGAGCAATGTGCATAGCATGCCCTGACACTTGGCTACCAACCCTCCCCAGACACAGTCAGGGCCGTAACATGATTCTCTGGTCCCTTCAAACCAGGGGAAGCACAGCAAGATGTTATGCTATGTTCCACCTTTAACACTAAATGTACTATCATGACCCCTGAATCTCATATCAAACTTGTGATCCTAACAGCCTCAGGATGCCCACACAAACAGGCTTTGCAAACAGAATCAACACTCAGAGCTATGCTTCGTGCTGTACACACAGACACACAATGTCAACAGATCTGGACACAGGGAAAAAGTAACCCTGCAAACATGAGCAGCACTAGTGGGTTTCCAAGCTTCATCTAGAAAGAAGAGGGAAATAATGATCTTAGCTCTGAGATTTCTCAAAGCTTCTTGATACTTGTGTTCCCATTTGCCTCAGCATCCAAAACAAATGGGACTAGGGATGGTGTCATTGGCTTATCAGTCCTTTTCTGTCCTCCCTTTTCCTCCATGAGAGAAAAACTGTTAAAAGCAGAAAAAACTACCAACCCACCAAACCCCACAAAAATCATGCAAAAACTAGCAGGAATAATCTATTTTCCAAGGAAACATTAAAACTGACCAGATTGCAAATGGTATCCCTTAAATATAGAGTAAATACTAAAATAAGTAATACTAGTATTAGACAACAATATTTGTATTTTCACAGCATTTGCTTACATTAAGGGAGCCCACACAGCTCCTACACCAGTCAGTGTGAGTCCCTGCCCAGAAGAGCTTGCCATTCAATGCAGCTCTCAGAGCATCTTTTTATGTCAAATGTTATATCTGTATAAGGACATAAACTTCCTCCTTCAGCAAATACATTTACACAGGTGCTTGCAGAAACCACTTCCCAAACTACTTTCTGCTTCTTCAGACTTGAAAAGAAAAAGGAAAGATAAGAGGTCAGAATGAAGTTAACTTTGCCAACAAAGCATATCTGTTCTTTTTCTCCACACCTCAACACCACTGCTGACAAACAACAAACACTGATTAAAGGCTTTTTAATGCCTGTGAAGGAAAGCAGACTCCCTGCAGCTGCACAGCAGCTGGGAACACTTGTGTTATTTAGCAGAGAAAGGTCTGACCCCACAAGTGAAAATGAGCTTGGTGGTCACTCATTCTATTCACCATCTGGGTGCATTATAAGCACAAACAGAACAGCACAGCCCTTTGTGATGGGGGTAACAAGAAATGGCTAAGGCATTGCAGTACCAGAGTAACATGCATTAGCAAGGCTTCAGAGGAAAGAGGGAGCAAGGGACACAAGTGACATGAATGTAAGAAAATGGAAGTCTATTAAGAAACAAATCTACAAGACAAGAGTCCACTACAGATCAAAACAGAGGTGCCTCTGTTGTTTAGCAGTTTCGCTTCCGGTTAGTACTGCAGGCTGCTGCCTGACAAAACTGAGGAGTAGAGAGATCAAGAAAAAAGCACATGCAATGCAGTATTCCTGTTTTGGCAGACTTAAAGTTTGAAGACCCTTAGAATACATCTTTGGAAAAAGTGATTGATCTAGGTATGTTCATATGGCACAGATCACCCACCCATTTGTCTAAGCACTCTGACTGGCCTGTCTTAAGTACAAATGAGCAAGTCCTACCATTTTATACATTAAAGGAGACTATAAACTTCTGGACATTTTTGTTGCTGTCGGAAAGCATAATTTCACATTTCCTAGTTTTAACCTTACAGATTTATGCCTTGGTTTCAGGCTCCAAACTGGTGCAACCAGCCATACTGGAGGCAGAGCTGGAGCCAAGTCCCAGTTTTAGTCATGGCTAGACTCTCAGCCTCATGGCAGGTTGCCTACAGGGTGCAAGGACTTCAATTTCAACCATGGGTTTGGGACTTCAGCCAAGTTTCCTGTCATGGAACCAAAAGCCTAGCAGGCCTGAAAGGTGTCACAGATCCTGCTCTAAGCCAGAGACCCAAAATGCTTGGCTTCTAGAAATACAAAGAAGAAATTTGAAAGCCTGAGAAACTCTGGCAGAGATAGGACTGTCAGGGCTTGTAGTCTTCCATGTGCAGATTATCAGTCAACCAGAACCACCACAACACTCAACAGCTGACCAGAGTGTCCAGCCTCTGAAAGTGCCCATGCAGCCTCAGAACTTACCCAGTGAAAAAAGGCTTTCAAAGCAAGCTTCCTAGGAAGTCTGTCATGTGTTTTGGGGCAGGGGAAGGAAGAGATTTATTATAGTATTCCCTTTTTGGAAATGCTCACAAGTTTGTATTCCATTCACATCTGGACAACTTTGGTTTAAGAGTATGTTTTTAAACCAAAGTTTCTCAATGTCCTGCATCTTAACAAGTTCCAGTCCTTGTGTGGGTGTTTTCTAGCATCCTATAGTTTTATACTGAGACTTGAGGCATTCCCAACAAATTCTAGAAGAGCACAGCACTTTCCCAGACAGGAGAGACTTATGAGAAGGATATTGTAATACTTTTATTCCTTGAGTTATCCCACCTGCAAAGTGAAGAGTCTAGCCTAAGTTAAAGCCCCACTTATGTTTCAACCCCAGCCCCCCAGCTGTGCAAACAAGAATAGGTTCAAAGCACACAGCCTGTGCCTAAGGATGGTGAAGACTGGGCAAACATATGGGATCACACCACAAAGCAAGCAAACTCTAGATGTATTTGCATGAGTTGAACTCAAGACAGTTTTCTACCCTTACAAGCTAGAAACCTCATCTTTCTACAGTGATTCTCCCTTCCCCCCACCATCCTCCCTCAATCTTTGTTTTGTGTACGCCACTACAGTGAAGGACAGCACTTAAGTATTATGCTTCATATGTTAGACAACTTCTAGCTAGGAAATAATACTTTGGTTTTCTTCACAAACTGATCCCCAAACATGACACAGCAGCTGTGCTCTGCTTTTAGAAGATGAGGTACTAGATTCAAAGATGTTGCCTAATGACATATTTGAAGAGCCCACCTATGACAAATGGTTCAGGAGAAACCCTTAGAATCTGACCTCATCCCAGAAAATCTCTGCTGGGTTTTGTGTTGTGTTTTTGTTTGTAACAGAAAAAGCCATTGCAGTGAACTTTTAAAATTATATCTCTTTTTTGCTTTTGAGATGCAAGTGCTTAACTACAGTTGACTTGTAGGGAGGAAAATGCCAGAGATGTCAAGGACAAGAAGTTGGTCTCAAATTTCAAAATAATCCCCACTTCCACAGAATTTTCGTCTACATGCCTGTATCACCTTCATAAAAGGTGACTTCAATTTTATAAACATCAAGTTTACTTAAGCATCTCATAAGTTGTACCACATATCAGTATACTGATCAACAGAACAGAGGAGGAAACCAAAACTCTCAATCACAATAGAAAATTCAGCTCAAGTCTCACATTTCTAACACACGACTTCTAAACCTTTCTAGTAAGTTTGGCAATATTAAGGTAGAGACTGATCTAATTCCTTTGAAGTAACATTACTTCAGCTTCTGTCAAAGCTTACTCTCCTACTCAGATTATTCTTGCAGCCAAGATGACATGCAAGCCTAGAACAAACTTGAGATTAAATTTAATTTGTCAAACACATTGACAAGAGAAGGCATGTTACCTTGGACTATTTCTCCTCTTTAGCTTTGCTACTATACATGTTGAACTGGATAGAAAATACAGATGTTTGTATAGTCAAGCAATGAACTTCTTGTCCCAAAGCAAATGACAGCAAAACTTCCATTGACATAAAAGGTAGAATCTTGTCTTTAACTTGTATTGTTTAATAACCTGATCCAGTCTTTCTGGTTTAGGGAGTCCTCTGCTTATTCAGCACAACTTGAAAACAAACTCAAAACATGCTTCTGTATAACTTACACCAAGTTAGTCTCCTTTGAGTAACCATATCCCCTTACTTCTGTTTGTCATAATGATAGTTGAGGCTGTTCTCCCCTAGCAAATGTAGCAGGATTACCTTCTAATGACAGCACAAAGTTGTAAGAAGTCCGCTATTCCATCGTAATGGGACAGGTTTTCCTCAAAAGAAGCTCTCAGGAAAGCAGAAGGGTTGAAGTAATGTCAGGTGTACACTTTAACAAAGGACAGTATCTCAAGCAAGATTTCTGGGAAGAGTGATCCCTGTCCTTACCCAAATGCTATCACATTGAATGCTTTAAACCACTGCCTGGGTTCTTCATGATCTGGAACAAACCCTCTTGGCCCTGATTCTCTTGAATCATGGAGGAGATTGAAGTACATGCTTTTTTACCCTCTGCTGTATAAATCACTAAAAGTCAATTCCAGGATTTGTAGACTTCTGTGCAGTGACATAGGAAGTTTAGCTACATAATAAAGTGGCTATGAAAGAATACTTAGAGCGTATTTTCCCCCTTGTACTACCTCTAGTAGGACTGGCTATGCAGTCAGCCTAGGAAAGCTTCTTCCCCATTTACAAGAGCTTGGAGTACTGCACACAGAATAGGCAAGCTGTGGGGCCATCAGTTCTGAGGTCTTGAAGTGTTAGAAGATGGAGTTTACCTAATTGGATCCAGCTGTGTAACCCACAGTAATCTTTCCTTCCACCTATATTTAGTTGCTTCCTAATAATTCCACTAGAACCTTTCTGGGGCCTATCACTGCTCAAGAACAACAGTGCAAGATGCTTCCTTCGAATCTGTCTCAAAATTTCTACTAATGCAAGTTTGCCAACATTGCAGTAATACCTTTCAGTATGGTGTTATGAACATCGTAACACTTCTTCCTGGTTTCAAAGGGCAGAAGAGTCTTGATAACAAAGACTCATGTGAGAAGCTTATTTGATATGTAATGCAGGGATACACATTAACTGCAAGCATGTCTGATTATTCATTTAAGAATGCTTTAGCAAAACTTTTGTAATCTGTTTGATGATTCTGTTGAGTTTCCACCAGTAGCCTGATAGCTATAAAGGGCTTCCCTTTAAATCCAAAGCCCTTAAAATTTGGCTTCATCACCTGACATCAACTCATCCAGACTCCCTTCTCTTAATTACCTTCTCATGCTGTCTTCCTCTCAAGAACTCAAAGTACTTTGCCCTTTCTTTCCACAGTATTATTGCTGAAGAGCAGGGCCACCTACTTTAAGTGGAGTCTCCAAGTCAGTTGATAAGCTTTCTAAACATCCCAAACTGGCAAGAAGATAAAAACCACAATTCCTCCTCCCATCACTCATTCTCCCCAATAAGACAAAACCTTCTGTGCATGCCAGAGACTGCCCACTGCAAAAAGTGGGTATCAAGTCTTACCAAAGATGTCTTTGAAACCTCCTGAACACTGTCTCCTGGGTGAATACCAATACCTTTTAGCATGCACACAAGGCACATCGCTTAAGCACACACAGCAAAACAGATACAACTGAGCTTACATCAAGCCAGATACTCCTTCCCTACCGCCTAGTTTACACACAGCCAGTGTCTCACTTCAGTCACAGCCATATGTATTAGGCACTATTATTGTAAACAAGGCAGATGTATGAAGAGGACTACCATCTCTGTAACTGCTCTACTCTGCTAGGAGAGCATCACATGAGGAAACGTCATGATTAAACATAGTTTACAAACACAGTTTGGCATCCCTATCTTCAGAGTTGAGCTCCAATGGAAATACAACTGTACAAAGGCACTCCTTAGACCACAAGTGTTTTGTTCTTGTAGATCTTCCAGGATGGAAAATACCACCCATTAAAACTCCATAGCTCTACAAGTTTCAGTCCTTCTTAAATCAATTCTTCTAAAACACTGAAAGAGGCATTCAAATTGAAGCTGGCATCAAGCCTTCATTATGGTGGTTGTTACCGCTGCCAACAGCGGAACCAAGAAGTAGATACTAGAAATAGCTGAGCTCATTAGTTCAAAACCCAGCAAGGGCTGGCTGCCCATCAGTAGAGGTATACTAACTGAATGCCAAGACTGAAATTCCATTGCACAGGAGGGATATTAAAAAAGGAGGTACTGTGAACATTAAAGGGTTTGCTTTTCTTAACTATATTCTTACCCCTACATGATCCAAAGATAATCATTAAGCGAAGATAACTCAGGGGAACATGGATGCATCAGGGGCTTCTCCCCATTTCATTTGACTTTACATGTGCTATCATCAACACTTCAGTGTCAAAGCTTCTGAAGCACTATTACTACTTCTGTCTGGAGACATAACTATCTTGGCATGTCTCCTTCTATAGGCCTACCTTGCCATCTCCAGAGAGATATTCAGAGTTGAGTTCTGGCCCCATCAGCTATACGTAGTAATAAAGGTCACCCTTATTTACTCTGTTATTCTTCTAAATTGTCAACAAGTGAAACTGAAGAGACAGGAATTTCACTTTCTTCATACATAATATCATGTTCCCATATTAAACACAGACTAGCTCATGTTGCCAATACTGTGAAAGGAGCAGCTTTCTCATTTATGGTTAACATTATTCTAGCACTCTTAAAAAGAAAGGTTTTTTTTCCCCAATGTCATAAAGCTTGTGTTATCCCTGTACTTTTAGCCTAGGGATTAAGAGGCAACAATAAAAATACAGTCTCGTTAGCAAACACAGTAACTGTTCAGTTAATAGCTATAAGGTACTCTTCACTTCCCCTACAAAACGCTGCAGTAGTGATATCCGCCTACCAATACACACAAGGTATTGGTTCAGATCACATATGTCTGATCTGCAGACAGGTAGTTTCAGAGATTCAACTCTAAACAATTCAAATAGTAACATTTAAAGACACCATTTAGAAATCTTAACTCTTTCTTTAGCAGGTCAGCAGAGACTCTTCAGAATAGCCCTCCAGTAGGGTGCTTTTGTTATCATAAAGATTGCAGGCTTTGTTTTTTAACACTCACTGCTGCAAGTGCCAAACCCACCTTGGTGGATTCCACAGTGACCTGAACAGGCACATTAAGTCTAAGGAAAGGTTTACATTCAGAACCAAAAAAAAATAATCCTGCTAAGCAAGAGAATAAATGTGCCAGCCAGGAATTTAGAGCAAGGGGCGGGGGGGGGGCAGGGGGGGAGGCAGGGAAGAACAGGAAAGGATGTAGGAAACAGAATTGAAACTCCTGAAAAAGTAAAAAAACTCCAAACTTTTCCCCTTAACTCCTTAAGGGAAAGTCTCATTGATTCATTATTGTTCTGCAATTCTGTTTGCATTGTATTTTACAGTGTTTACAATAATTCTCATCTTTCTACTTACATTTAAACCAAATGTTTCCCTCAGTTCTGTAGGGGTAACCACCCACAGAGTTTAGCTCTTTGTACAAATTAAGTGCTGGACAATGCTTCCTTGGACTGTCAAGCAGTCAAAGCTTTCTAAGACAGCACAGGCAGTAGCAGAGAAGCTTTCCCGACTACTAAAGACTTTCTGGATCACAAATGGAATAACCTGCTGTGCACAGAAGGCTTGGGATATGAACTTCAGTTCTGCTAGTGTGAAACTCACTGTTTGCTCCCTGCTTCCACCCCAGAAAAAGTCACTCAATATGACTATCTAAATACATAAAAACTTTGTCATATCAGACAAGATGCATGTACTGGTTACTTCAGGAGTTGGAAAAGCTACAGAGGGACAGTTCTAAGATAGTGTTCTTGCGAGCCAAGAATGAAGGATCCTTGTTAGCTGCACCATGGTTAGCCTTAAAGCCATCATCTATGGTCAGCGACAAGCAACATTCAGAAAAGCGTTACTGTATACACTGAAGAGCAGATACATTTTCTGCAGACAGGATCCATTTGCAGTAGTTACTTGTGTCTTTCTTCAAAGTTGCAGCAGTACCCTAGCTGCTGATTACTCAACTTCAATGGGGAAAAAAAACAGGTCAAGCATCACTCCAGCACTGCCATTTGCTGCAGAGTCAAACTAGGCAACACCACCTCAAAATAGCAAGTTGTTAGCGTGCAAGGTCTTCTAGTTCATTCACATAGAGTTCCCATACCTTCCAATATCTTGGGAGTAAGATGTAGTATTTTATCACTACTGCTGAACTACACAGCAGCATTACTATCACACTAGCATGAAAATCTGTTTACAGAAGTCAGGAATATTTTCCATACTGAGGCGACAGACATGGTTTGTCAGGCATGTTTCCCAGCAGAACCCCTCCCACTGAGATCTACAAGGAATCATAGAACAGAATCATATAATCACTTAGGTTGGAAAAGACCTTTAAGATCATAGAGTCCACCCATTAACTACCAAGTCCACCACTAAACTACATCCCTAAGAACCACATCTACACATCTTTTAAATATCTCCATGGATGGTGACTAACCATTTCCCTGGTCAGCCTGCTCCAACACCTAACAACCCTTTCAGCAAAGACATTTTTCCTAATATCCAGTCTAAGCTTCCCCGGGTGCAATGAGGACATTTCTTCTTGCCTTATCACTTCTTACTTGGGGGGAAAAAAAAAAAAAAAAAAGAGACCAACACCCACCTCGGCACAACCCCCTTTCAGGTACTTGTAGAGAGCAATAAGGTCTCCCCTGAGCCTCCTCCAAACAGCCACAGCTCCCTCAGCCACTCCTTATAAGACTTGCTCTCTTACCCTTCACCAGCTTTGTTGCTCTTCTTTGGACATGCTCCAGCACCTCAGTATCTTTCTTATAGTGAGGGGGAACACAACTAAGCTGTCAGGGTTGCTGCTATAAGGTCTGCAGGTTTTAATATGTAGAAAGGGAAGCAAGGACAGGTGTGTCTTCAAAAGAAGAAACATTTACAGGTATCTTGATGCTGCCCCAGGTTGTTAGTATGAGTTTCCCCAGCATGATACAAAATTCCTTTCCCAAAGCACTTCCCTTGCTCCCCCACCCCAGTATTTTATACATATACTTAATCCCTACATCCAAGCAGAAAAAGGTTAGTGACTAATCTTCACACACTCTCGCAGGTTGACAGCTTTTCCACAACATTTTGTACTATAGAACTGTTTATTTTGTGCATATTTACTTTCAACTTGCAGAAAGTGATTCCAGCTACACTAAACTATTTCTCACACTTTCAGTGAGGGGCTGCAGAACACTCATACTGATTCCTTGTTGCTAGAGGCAGACATGCTTTCTGTATTTTCTGTGGAAATAAGTTTTAGAGCACTTTAGAGCTCTACAGTATTTCAGTTTAAACACAAGTGAAGTTAACTTTCATTGTCACCAAGAGCCTTGTAGTCAAAAAGCCATCCAAGTCAGTGGGGTATCTTCATATCTGAGCCATTTGGTCCACAACTGACAGCTTTTCATACAAGTAGCCCCCTCTAGTCCAAATTCAGACAGCACTTCCCAGGTTAACTTTCCTCCAGTTGCACTCAGAGGTTCTGGAAGTGCTCAGCTAAGTTTGTGCTGCAGTTTGTATGTGTCTCTAAGTGGAAGCTAAAAAAATATCTAACATACATATTAGTCTATTTTTGCTGTCTGCTTCCCTGAAGGGAGCAGGGTATCAGTCTTAATATAAGCAAATATGAGACCTTTGCACAATAAATCTTTGACACAGATAATTGGCAAGATTGTTGCAGTCTCTCATCTTCCTTTTCAGGGCATGTTATTGAGAAAGTTGTGGCAAAACAGCTGTGGCTTTATCTGGATTCCTCAGATTTTCTGGATCTTTTTCTGTCTGGTCTAAGACCTGGCCTCAGTACAAACACATACTCAGGCTCACTGGTCAGACCTCACAGTGGACAAAGATCAAATTGACATTTTTAGTTGACAGACTTAAAGCAGGCTGTGATACCAGCTTCCCTATACAGTTTTTTGTGACTGGTTCAGACTATGAAGAGTAAGCAGTACTCATACCATCACCACATCTGGAAGAATACAGTGAGCTTCTGCAGAAAGTTAAGCAGTTTTCTTTCTTTATACCTTCTGTAGCCTGAGACACTGCTGGGCCTGATCTCATCTGAAGGAATTTGCTTTTCTGACCCCAATGATCAAGGTTCTTTTTCTTATTGGAGGATATTGCCTACCTTTCCAGCAGCCTGGACTATGGCCTATAGGAAGATGAGCCTAGGAAGAAGTGGCACCAGTAGGAAGGATCAGAAGAAGGACTTGCTTTATCACTGAACAGCACAACTGAAGGGTAGGCTGCTTACTGCTCATGTGATACTATACTGCTTGAGGGAATAGAAGTCAAGCTAATGCATTGGCAGGGAACAAGGGAGATGAAGTATCAGTAATCACTTCTGCCCATCCACCTGCAGCCACCCATGGAGAAATTACAACATGCATTTCTCCTCATCTAAACAAGAAGATACCAGCAAATCATTCTGCATCACCCTGCTCAAGTGTAAGCCTCAGGAGAGCTCTAGTCACTACAGTCACTATAGCATCACTATATAGTCATGAGAGTGCTGCAGACCCCAGTTGACGTATGTTTAAAAATAGGTAGATAGATAACAACAATGAAAGCCTAGACTGTGGTGATTGGCATCCACAACCCAAAGAAGCAGCTCCGTGCTATCTAAATATTAGCAAGACTAGTGGCAGCAGCATCTAGGGCAACCAGCTCTCAGTGGGCTTCTGGTTGAGGCGGAGCCTGTTCTGGAGCAAAAGACCCTTGTCCTCTCCCCTCCCCTGAGCTCAGCAACCTCTTCAAGCTGAAAAGTTATTGCAGGCACTAGGTGTCTTAAACACTGAGAAGTCCTAGTTTCAGCCAAAAAAAGTCTTGACATGTTGTATCACATATCATCCAACTTCTTACAAGCTTTTTTGGTCCATACCAGGAGGTATGGTTTAGGGGACATGGTGGTTCTGGATTAATGGTTGGACTTGATGATCTTAAAGGTCCTTTCCAACCTAGTGATTCTGTGATTCTGTATGAAAATGATTGGAGGGGAAAATCAAGTTTAAGAAATCCATGGAAATTCAGCCTTACAAATAGTAAGGGAAGAGTTAGAAAAAAAAAAATGTGATTTTATGTTGTTTGATAGAACTCCAGGCAGATACTAAGTCAGTTTAGGTCAACTGTGACCCAAAAGGAAATATCTGTTTTGATTTAAGAAATTGGGCTGACAGTCACATTAAAACTGGTTTTGTAGGTGCATGAGAAATGGCTGTGTACCTGGCATATCTGTAAGTTCACAGACCTTTAAAAAGTAAAGATGTGGCCACCAGTAAAGATTCCAGCCTAATTCTCTCCGAATCAGTTTGCTTATCCTTGTCAATCCTGATTTTGTCCAACTCTTGTCATGGCTGTCTACTCCACACACTTCTCCAGTCAAGTCTCCTTGTAATCAGACACTCCAGTTTCTCACTCTTACTTGCTCACTCTTTGTCTTTGCTCCTTTTTAATTCCAATCCTCTTAAGTATCAGAGAGATCCTACACATTTAATCAGCTCTCTTCTAGTACCTACTTGGAAAATACTAAAACCTTTGAGAAAACATTAAAGCCAAGAAGAGTCATCTCTGCTCCTCCCAGCTGAAGTTTGCCAGCTCTTGCGCACAGAAAGATCACTCCTATAATTGACTTTGAAAGACTTTTTTCCTTTAGCAATTATACTAACATCTTGCATATACAAATAGTTACCAGCTCATGCATCAGGCATCTTCTTCCCAAGTTTATTCACATGCCAGGCTACTGGTTCATTTACATCCCTCATTACCATTCCAGCTCCTTCCCTCCTATTCTCAACTTGTCCAGCTTCCTAGACCTTTTCTTTCTTCCCACTACCAGTTACAAACCCATACATCATTCAGAATTCAAGTAAAGGAAGTTATTAACCAGACCCTGAAAAACACTAATTGTACTCAGTAATCCAGCTCTATCACTGGATACTATTTCAGTCTCCAATCCTCTGTTACTGGTTACAGCTCAAGTACCAGCACATTCCTTTTTTCTTTTCCCCCCACAGGACTTCTGACTCCAGACTACAGAGAAATCAGCCAGTTCAATGTTGCCCTGTTTTTGATCCATCAAGCTAGATGACAAATTTTAAGTTTTGAAAGCACATTTTATTCCTATTAGTTTTCAGTGGCAGAGCAAGATAAGCATAGCCTAGTTTCCTATTGCTAACAAGTCCTGGGATATCTCATAGTTGTTGGCCACAGGGCAGTGAAGCAGTAGCTCAGTTTCTTGCAAAGATCTTAGAAGCACTATAGTTACACTTGGGTATCAAGACAGTGCCAAGAAAGTACTAACACTACCTAAAATAAAAGCAAAGTGGAAAAGAGCAAGAAAAAAATGCAAACTCAAGTTATCCTTAAGAAAATCCAAACCATCTGAAAACAATGCTAAGTTGTCCTGCAAAGAATCCATCTCTGGATTCAGCTACTTTCCCCCGCGTACCCAGAGCCTGCTAAGAGCACAGGTATGTTAGGACTCACACAGGACTAGGACTTATTGCAATTCCCAAGTCTAGTTGTGAAGTTTCTGCTAAGGAGCTTCCTTCTTCCCTCTCACCCCACCACTGGAATCTCCTCATTTGCAAGCAAAGCCCAACATAAACCTCTTTAAAAAAGTTAGCAGGGTATTTTAGTCATCATTAATCCCTAGGTAAAAGGGAGGGAAAGTTTCAGTAGGTAAAACCAGAGCCAGATTTTGAACACCTGTGAGAAGGTTTAAGGGAGGGAAGGTCTGAAGTTTGCACGCAAAGAGGTTGACAGCAGTATTTGGCTCCAATACATAGATTTCTATCCCTTGCTTATTTCATCATTCTCCATGTTCATACCCAGGAGTGGATTCTGTTACAGAGTATGAGCACTGCCTCAGAGCACAGATCTTCACCTGAGCACTGTTCTTAAAATGGAGTCACTTAAAGTCCTCTAAAACAGATGAACCCCAGGTTTGCAATCAATAAATGGACTGCTTGTATGTGGTAACTTACATGAGAAAGCCTTGAAACAGGACCTGCATATATCCTCAAGTATGGAAAGAAGTTTCTTCAGAAGTCCCAAAATGTAAGTATGGATCCTTAAAAACCTACTACTGAATGAATTGCTAAAGAGCAGGAAACAAAGTTGGAGTGCCTAGTCTGCCCGAACAACAGGTTGCCATGCGCTAATGACACTTGCCCTAAATATTTTTATTCAAGTCAGTTCTCTGAACTGGCAAGCTCTGAAGGTGTGTAATGCTTCAGGTGGCTAAGTACTTATAAAAAAGGCTCAGCTTGAACTGGGAAGAGGTCAAGCCAAGTAATGGAAACACAGCATCCTCACAGAAACTCAGTATAGTGTGAATTTAGAGATGAGATTTTTGTTAGAAGATGGTTGTCTTACTGTTGCCTTCCCAGGAAAATTCAAGGACCTAGAGATTCTGTGAAATGATGGCAGCTCTGATTTTAATATTTCTATATAGAAAAGAGCTCTTATCCATTACTTATGTCAATTCAGAGGCAGAAGTACTATACCTTCTGCAAAACTGTACCCTGCAAGGAAAAGGATCGAAAAGGCTCCTTCTTAGCTCAAAACCAGGAGATTGCTTTTATAGGAGAATGCATAAATCAGTAGTTAGCCTTTGCAGCATTTAACAGGCTAGACCATATTGTTCAACAGGTAGCAGTTCACCCAAATGCATTGGTCAAATTCATTAGTAAGGACATAGAAAAAACCCAGCAAGTCACTCACTAGTTAATCCTATTTTTCCCCTCATCTTTTTTCTGCTTAAACAGAAGTCATCTTTAACAGCAGAAGCAGCCCATGACAAACATTACTTTCACATACAATCTTTCCCACATAGTACTTTAGTTCAGGCAGAAAAAGGCTGTTACTGATTCAGAGTAGCTCTATTCCTGCTGGTTGTGCCACACAATAGATTCACAACTAGATGATACTGGAACTGTATGATACTGGATATCTTCATCTCAGTACTCATTAGCCAGGACTCCTCAAAAAAGGGAGTGAACATCCATAGCCACAGCTACCCAAAGGCAATTGTACCAGGACAGATTAATGCAGGCAATGCATAGCTAGGGACCTCCTGGTCAGGTTCACTCTACCTAGCTTGTTGACTTCTATTTGTCACCTTCTCCCTGGGCATCTCACTCCATTTTCTGCTTATAATCATTCCCCCACCATAACTCTATTTTCTGATAAAGTTTACCACTTTCAGGTTTACACCAGTCATCCTTCTCCCCATAAGCACCAAGAATATGAGATTCCCCCACTCCTTTGATCAGGACCAGCCCACCAAAAGCAACAATCCTGAACACACTGCTTTTCCCATTCACACAGTCTAGTTTCACTACTGGAAAATGGGATGCAAGAGCCACAAGCAATCTGTCCCAACACAAATATACGCTACACTTGCACTGCAGAAGTATCACTAAAGGCCCATTTCAAGACACCTAATAAGCAATTGGTCACAAGTTCCTATAGTAAGTTTCTTCATAGTTGTTCTGACTACTGAACCACATGTTTTTATTACCCTTAAGCAACATCCATGTATGCAAAGGCTGTTTATCTAAATACAGAAGTTACTTTCATTTTCTGTAGAGTCAGATATTAAAAAATTAAGCCAGTAGTCAGAAAACAGTAGGTAGTTGCATGGAAAGCAATGCCCATAAGAAGTCATACAGCAACAAGAAAACTTAACAAGGGAACTTGTTAACAAGTTCAAGGTTTTTTCCAACAACTTGCTTGTGGGAGGACTTACTCTTATGGTCATCATTAGCAGAACCGTTCACTGACCTCTAGGTTTCCTTCCCACATGCTAAACTGTCTGCTCTGGATTCAAAGTGTTGGAACAGTGTCTGTGTGCTAATCACAAGGAATCAAGACTCTCAAGTCCGCTGACCTCTTCAGCTTACCAATCTTAAACTCACTTTGCTCTTCTTGACAAGGAGATGTTGTCTGAGAAAGGTAAGTTATTTAGCCTTAATGAAGTGATATTGGTAATACATCAGGAACACCAGAGAAATCCTGTAGTTTTTGACTGTCTTAAGAATTGTTTTACATGGTGATAATATGTGGCACCAGCTTGGTATTCTAGCCTCGGAGGCTAAGCATTAGCAAGGAGCTTCAACTCAGGATTTAAGGAAAAAGCACAAGACCTGCAAAGAAAACTTGCAGCAAAAACAAACTGAGCATCAGGAAAGACACTGACAGAGCTTTAAAGTACAGCAGACAGAATGGCAAAGGAAAGGGTCAAATGAAAGCCCAGTACAAAAGTCACAGAATATTTAACTGTGAAGATCTTTCCTAAGATCTTCACAGTTAAATATTGAGGTTTTTCAAAACAATGTCCATCACAAAGGTTGTTTTAATTACTCTCTCATCTCTAGCCAACCCAAATATGGTTTATCAGGAATGATCTCCATCTGCACAAGTCTTTCAGCCCAAGTCTCTTGTCCACAATCTTCTGTGAGATATAGCTCCTTGCACTTTACAATAAAGAGGAAACAATGCCAAGAATAAGCATTTTTCCTTCTGAGATGTTTTAGAAGCAGTGAGGACAGAACATCTAGTGCCAAGGCAGCTCACAAATAGCATCACTCTTCTACTCCTTACCTCCCTCCCCCTCCATAAGAACTCCTACATGGCAAGCATGTGCTTCTGCAGCAAACCAATACAGCCATTAGCATGAATTCTGTTTCTGACACTTAATGCCTATAAATAAGTAGCCCAAAATAACTGAGGATTACAAGAAAACAGCAAGAGACCACTGCCATCTCAGGCATTCTTAGGTAACTTGTCAGGACTCTTCAGCTGGTAGCCTACAGGCTGCACCCAGCCCCCAAGACAGCTGAATAATCTCTTGCCACTCAGCAAGCCTATTCTTTGCACTGGGGCTCTGAGGTGCAGAAGCACAGTCTTTAGGGGAGGGGAAAGTTCTACTGTATTAGTCTGTCCCTTGAGTAATCAGCACCTCCAAGCGATGCAATGGTAACTGTGTTCCCGGTAACAGCTCCAGTACACCAGAAGCAAAAGGGAAGGACGCATCCACACTCCCATCCCAAGGCTTTGCTACTTCAGGGGCCGCAAACCAGCCTCAAGGAACCAGGGTGGGACTGCCTGCATGCAATCAATACCTTATGCACCAGATATGCTCCCCTCCTTATTTTCCCCACCCTGAAGTGAAGGCCTTCTGCATTTCCTAATGGCCAGTACTAGATAGTACTCTCACAGACACTGGCCTCCACTCACCCTCCTGCCATGTGTTTCCAGCCTGTCCAGTCCAAAATCCTCATTCGCTCCCTGAATTACAGACAAAGGACCATTACTTACATCATCATCTTTATCAAGTTCCTTAAACTTCAAGTTCGCCTTTTATCCTAAGTGAAATGGGTCTGACACCCCTCTATTCTCCCCACCTTTTCTTTAGATTTATTAGAAAGCATGAGATAAGCACTTGAGTGGCAAGGAAAACTGTTTGAAGGAACAGTTTTTCTTATTGAGCACATTCCTGCTCTTAAATTTAGGTGAGAACATACCAGACCCTCTAGTGTACCTTATTCCAGGAAGGATATTGGAAGAGTTTCTTCTCTGCTGTTCCCAAACCAATACAGACACAAAACCACCCAGACATTATTTCCTCTTGTTTGAGTTTTAAGGCAAGGATTCTCTTAGGTGCTGTGCAACACATGAACAAGAATAATTTGGGGTCGTGTTTAAGAGCAAGCGTGGCCAGGATCCCATCAAATGCAACAGGATACATACTTGGCTGCCTCTTACAAAATAAAGAAGACTTATTAAAAATATCAGTTTAAAACATCACCTGTTCTCTTGGCAGGGCCTGAAAACATCCCTCATTAACTGGAAATTGCATTAGATATTGCCAAACAGCTGTTTAATGGGGATATATATGTGTGCTGTGCAGCTTCAGAGGTTTTGCACTTCTAAGACTTCTTTTATCTATGGACTACAGCATATTTACTAGGAAAAAGGCTCCGCCACATACCTGTAAGGCAGGCTTTATCCCACTCTAGGTGAAAAGCTTTAGAGATGGTAACTCACTCCAGCTCACAAAACAAGCCAGTAGAAGAGATAAAAGAGGGCACAAGCTACCACCATTCTCCAGGTACTTAATGCCTGGAAAGCTCCGCTGCCGCAGCCTCTGGTCACATTCATAGTTACTCACCAAAAGCACATCCAAGAGAAGAGTACAATAAGACATCACTGTGGTGAGATGCAGTATGTAGTTAACTCCTTATCCCTCAGAGCTCTTTCCTCTAAGCAGTTACAGCTCTGAAGGAAGCACAGGCTTCACTTATATGCAGTGTTTGAACTGTAAGGAAGCACTTGCTGATACAGCCTGGCTACCTAACATAGATGAATAACATTGGACAGGAGTGAATGCTTTAACCTAACCAGTTACAGTGATATTGACTGGGATAGAGTTAGTTTTCTTCCTGATAGCTGGTATATCACTATATGATAGTGGTGCATTTTGGATTTGGGACTAAAATAATATTGATAACATACTGATGTTTTTAGTTGTTGCTAAGCAGTCAAGGACTGTTGAGTTTCCCATGCTCTGGCCTGCCAGTGAGAAGGCTGGGGGTGCACAGGAAGCTGGGAGGGGGCACAGCCAGGACAGCTGACCCCACCTAGCCAAGGGCTATTCCATACCATGCAATGTCATGCTCAGCATATAAACTGGGGGACTGGCCAGGGGACAGCCACTCAGGAAAGGGCTGGGCATCAGTCAGCAGGTGGTGAGCAACAGCATTGTACATCACTTGTTTTGTACACCCTTTTATATTTTTTTTCTTTTTCCTTCATTTTCTGTCCTATTAAACTGTCTTTATCTCAACCTATGAATTTTACTTTTTCCCAGTTCTTTCCCCATCTTGCTGGGGAGGGGAGGGTAAACAAACGGCTATGTGGTGTTTAGCTGCCAGCCAGGTTAAACCACAACATCCATGCAGTGAACACCCTTCAGAAGGGAACAGTTAGGCAAGAACCTATTGCTGCTGGTTTATACCACTGCATGAGTATTGCACTGGGGACAAGACAGAACACCACTATGCATTGTCTGAGACTTTTCACCTGCCAAGGAAAGGTTAAGTAGAAATACACAAAAGGTGGTACAAAGGCTACAGTCAGTCCAGTTGAATGAATATATGGCATGCTTATGGACTTACTGACTTGTTTGGGCTTTTAGAGAAGTTACATATATACTAAGTTTACTTTAAATACTTAGTATATAAAATACTATATTTAAGTCCAAGAGTTAAGTGGACTCAGACTCATGCAGCTGTAAGAGTAATATGCCATAGTTTATCTTATAAAACTAGATTATAACTTCATTAGTAGCTTAGCCAAAGCCGTAAGACACTAACCCTCAGTAGCAAAGGGGCAAGTTATTCCTTTGATAGCCTGTAAAGGCCTGCTCCCCCTCCCACAACAGCTGGTACATTCCCCGTCAAAGAAGTGTTCAAAACAGTGAAAATTCAACACTAACCTGATGCTCCAGGTTTGACTGAGAGACTTAGATTGTCCATATAAGACTCTGGAGCTTTCCATTCACATTTGACATGTTTACTCATTGTTTGAAAGACTTGAAAATCCTCTTAAGTTACCTAATCACATCCTGTGGCAAGCTGAAGATACTTGACATTCCTCCCTTCCCTTTCCCCACCTTTGGGGCAAGATAAGTGTAAACATGGCACCAACCCAACTACAGCAGAGCCAAGTACCATTTAGGCTCTCATAGGAATACCCTGTGCCCTCAGAGGTTAGCACAGCACAAGAGGTCCAGGCACTGTCCCTTCTCATCACCTAGCTGGCCTGGGGGTTAGAAAGCATTGGGGAGGCAGGGAAGGGTGAGTTTGATTTTTGTTCCAGTGCTGGCACTTCCTCTCAGCTGCAAATCTAGAAACACATGGCAGCTCCTTTGTAACAGAAAAAATAATCACTCATCCACCTAACTAGGAACATAAAAACAAAGGCACCCCAAAACAAGCAACAAGGGAGCACATGCAAAAAGGCAGAGACCCCCTTCAAATTCTTCATTTATGAGGGGCAGACAAGAAAGGAGCCAGAAAGAGTAGTCAGCGTGCTGTGGCATTTAATTCTCCAGACAACTCACAGCTTGCATAGATTCCTCCTGAAAACTTCCAGGGCAATTCCTTTGGCCTGTTCCCACCCTGCAAATCTGTGTCAGAATACACACACTGCTGACAATCCAGCTTAGTACACTTACAATATGAGAAGATCAATTAGGACTGTTGTTAACATCATTGCCTTTCACAGAGACACCCACTCAGCTTCTGACAAGCCCAGAGTTAAAAATATCAGATCTAAGGCATGTACCTTTGTGGGAGACCAAGAGCTATAGGCTTTGGCAAATGCACCCAAGCCAACAGCTCAGAGGCTACAGAAGTCGCATGCCAGTTTTAGCAACTGTTTTGCCATCTCAGCATTGCTCCCCCTTATCCAGTACAGGAACATCCACCGAGTTCAGTTACAAACAGGATTGACTGGATAAACTCAGCAGCACAACTGTAATCAAATATAGTATCCATGACAAAACCAGAAGCTGAAGAATCCAATTCAATGCTTAATTATTGGAGTACAGATCTGCTGAAACAGTGGTTGAGAGCCTTAAAGGATTTCCTTACCTGCTAAACAATGATTCAGTTCCTAGACTTGAGCAGAAGCCTGACAAGTTTCTATCTTCACTTATTTCTTATTTAGGCAAGTCCACGTTGTACAAAGTGAAGCTGCAGTCAACACCTGCTTAACCCCTCAGACACCTAGCCTTGGCTGTACAGAAGTACTACATGGCAAGGTAACTTTTGATACTTTAGAACTAGGAAATATGAAGCTGCTGTAGGCATCATGGGGAAGAGAGACACCACGCTGAGTTTGATCAGAAGATTTATCTCTTCCTACTGAAGTAAACAAGCCACTGAACTAAAAAAAAAAGATCAGGCAAGTATTTTGGCAGCTATATAGCCACTGTATTAGTATAGGACAAAGTATCCTTAAAACCACGTTATGTGATTTACTTCATTGAAGAGTTACTTAAGATCCCAAGCCTAGTGAAATGAAATCCTTCAATTCTTGGGACAAATCTTTAACATGCTGGAGGAGCACCACTTCAAAGAACACAATCTAAAGAGAAAAGACAAGTCTTATTGAATCTTAGCTTCAACATGGTGAAAAAATGAGCCTATTTAGGAGTTCTCCAATTTAAAACACAACCTGAGCAAATTACCAGAACAGATATTCTCCAATATACAACCACACTCAGAATTAGACTAAATCTTCAAAAGCCAGATGCATAACTCAATCTTTGTTCATTCAGTACAATCTAACTACAACTTCCACTGCTTTTATTAGTTGCTTCCAGAGGTAATTGCTCAATTTCCAGTTCAAAGTGCTTTACACTAAGCATGCAAGAAAGCCATCTTTAAGACACCTTATCAGTATGCTGCACACCAACGCATACACCTCCAAATGACACTAACGGCAAATTAATTATATCATTGGTCAGGCAGACTATTCAAGTGGAATTAAAGCATCTAATTAACTTTCACCAACAACATACTGAATGAAAGTTGAACTACTACATCATTATTAGAAGCCAAAGTTTAAAGATCAGATTTAAAGGCAAGAGTCTTGCAAGTAGTTTTGATCTTTAAAACTTTAAGGGATATTCCAGTTTTCCTTCTTGGCAGTAAGCAAGTGCAGACAGCCAATTATGCCATCTTTTTACCTTCTATAGCCCCACAAACACTGAATGTCCCAGGTTTTACTCCTCAAAAGAACAAGAAACAGTGTTAGAGAGCACACAAGCAACAGCATTCAAAGCTAAGCAGTTACTTTAGATTAACCTGTTAGGAGCTCACACATGTAGCTGATTTGCCCATACAGACCTCCAACTGCTCCAAGTTCCCAAGCCTGTAGTCTTCTATGGCCCTTGCACTGTAGATAAAACAGTGTGCATTTTATCTGCGTGGGTTTTTGGCAGCTATCTGTGAGGTTTTACCTCACACCAATGATGCAGTTCTGCATTCCCATTTTAGTGTCACAGTATCTGTTTCTTTTCTTAAAACCCAGGCTCTTACAGAAGGGAATGCTGAAACTTCTGCAGGGGGCTCCTCAGAGAAGATTTATTCCCCTAAAAAGGCAAAAAGTACCCCCAGATCTCACTTCTGCAATGCCTGATATTATGTAATATTTAAATAATTCAAGTTGGGAAGTATTTTCTGGATGTTTTCCATTGTTTCTCATACAGTTACAGCATAGCAGCGTCCCCAGAATGCACACCTTCAGCTACCTCTTCCTGCTGTGCAAAACACCTTAGGCTGGTGTTCTAGGTAACAAGCCAGCCATTCCTTGTACAGTTAAAGCCACTAGAGGGCATTGAAATTTACTCTGAAACTAGGTTTCTGTGAGAGACAGGCCTTGTCTTATGCTTTATAGGGAGGTCAGAGACTTTGATATGGGCTTTCTCTACTCAAAGTCCTCTGTCCACAGGCATCACATCACCACTTGGATGCTCATGCCTATAACCACATGAAAGACATCCCGTGGTTATCATAACTGCCTTACTGCAAGATTTGAGCCTTTAGCTTATGTCAGCAAATTCACCTCATCAAGCCACAAATCACATCAACCCATGTCTTCCCACCCTGGCACACCACTGTGTACATTGGTCAAGTTTTTGCCATCACATTTCAATTTTTTGGTAATTTGGAAGGCAGAAAGGATTTCTGAGCATTCTCTGCCCCTTCTGCAGACAGCAACACTGTCTTCCTCCCTTCTAGGCTAAGTTCAACATTGCTACGCATTCCAGACCTACTTTCTTCATTCCCATCAAGTGCCTTGTTCACAGTTGCAGAGTAAATGCTTTAACATACTGTATTTACATACACCCATGACAGATTTTCACTTTCACATGCTGCAAACCTAAACAAGGAGATCTGAAGGCAAGTGACAATCCTGCATTCAGGTTTAACAAGCAACAGATGAGCAGAGAAGCCCTGTGCTCTGCTGAATCACCTCTGTTCTATTTCAAGCAAGTGCTTAAATATTTGACAATGGAGAATAAAAAGCAGCTGTCGAGAACCTTGCATAGGTTGGCCATGGGACTTAATAGCCAAGAGAACATAGATGTTAAAAGCCCATATTAATAGTGTGCCCTAGCTAGGCTAAATCTAGTTCATCACACCCATACCCAAGGGCTCAGAGTTTCCTCCCCCTATTAGATAAAGACTTTTCAGCGTATACATAGGACCAAATCCATCCACCAAAACCTCCTGAAAATTCAGTTTCTATTGCACTGCAGATAACTTTTCCAGGTTCTGAGGAGCAACGTCATCCCCTCAGGTGCTGTTCCACGTCCAGTTGGAAGCCAGCTTGCCCAGGGCATCACACAGTAGTGTCATAACCAGTGTGACACAACCACATTATTCCAGGGGTTGCATCTTGCCCTTGTACAGTTCAGTAAGTAGGAGTAAAACATGAAGAGTGCGAGTTGAGCATCTCCAAGTCATCCAGCCAGCTCCTCGAAGTCCAGGCAATGTTCTTATGAGATCATGGGCATGTCTTCTACAGTTGTTGGCAAAGGTGGGCATCCTTGCAGAGTTCAAAAGTATATGTACACAATTTGGATCTACCCACCACCACTATACCAGGTATGCACAGAAAGCTTCCAGACAAGTAGCAGGACAAAACTAATTACAATGCCAAAGTTGGGACATAAAAGTTACCCCAGATCTTTGCTGGAGAGATGTATAGTTTTCTTTTAGCAGACACGTTCTTGCAGATAGCCAATATATATCTTTAAAGCAGGCCCAGACAATTCTGGCGTTCAGTTATACCTACACTAGGTGTAGCATAGGTAGAAAGCTCTGCCAGCACAGGACACCAGCAAAGTATTCCTATGTTAAAAGCAGAGAGATATGCCTTCAGCTGAAGTTACTGCAACTCTCAGCACAAATCTGGGTGGATTGTATTCTTTTAGTAGATGTTAACATTTGCTCCTATTCTCAGCTATCACAACTCATAGTGAGTACACTCAAGCTCTGCTTTTGTTAAGGAGACAGCATGAAGAACTTTGCATTATGAACAGTACCAAAAAAAGACAGAAGAGACTCTTGTTACTCTAAATAGAGGGTAGGAAGCAAAGCTCTTAAGTGTGCTCTACACGAAAGGGAAAGGAAAGCAGTGTTTTATCTTTAGAGTTTAACTTGTAGCAGAGACTCAGAGCTGTAACTCCTTTTTTTACAGGGGTTATATAATGGGATGGTATTAAAGTTCATAACTAGCAGTTCCAGACTTTGCCTGGAGCTCTTAAGTACAACTCTAGGCTTTATCACACATTGTGTACCTACCCAGTGTTCATAAGCAAGAGGCAATAGCATGATTTAAGACTAAATACAAGGTACTTTTACTGAAACAACATCTCCGATCCAGTGATGTGCAAGCAGTCCATCTATGGGTGATGGGAAGAGTTAATTAACCAGTCTGAGAGCAGGTAAGAAGCTGGGCTTCTGAAACAGGAGAGATGCACCTACAGTCAGTGTAAGTTGAGTGTCAGCCTCCGAAAGATAACAGTTGCAAACAGCCATGGATTTTTTTAATTACTGTGCTTTTAGAAGCTATTGCAAAAATTTAACCTTACTAACTAAGGTATGGTAATATTTGTACTAACTAGTACTAACCTTAGTATGTTGCATGAAAGAAACAGCTGAGGAACTTCCAAGGGTCTTAATTGCCTGATAACTAGAAGTGCTAACTCAGCAGGAACAGAAAAAGCCCATTTTCAGCATGGTCCATCCCTACAGCCAGCAGACCACTATCAGGAATTGCAGTATCATAATGAGAGCTCCTGTAGTCTAAATGCTGCTCAACTTCCAAGATATGTCAGTGCTTCAACCACAAGGCTCTCTAGACTGCCTTCAGTAGCCGCCCTTCATCCAGACTTGACCACCAAGACAAGTATGACACAACACAACTCCAGCCAGACAACTGGCAGGCAAAATTTAAGTGTCAGTCCTGCCACAGAAGCAAGTTGTCTGGCTGTAGCTCACAGCAGGCCAAAGCAACAAGTTTAAGACATAGCAGGGGATCAGAAAACATGCTCAGACATGAGCCAACAGTATGGATGCAGCATAAATGATTGTTTATGGGTTGAAAAACAACAAACTGAAAACAGGAGGTTCTTACAGCTCAGGAGTGCCCAACTAAGCTTGTTGTCTGTTGCCCTTAATTGCCAACAGTCTTATCTCAAACAGCTAGCATAGACCATTATTTTTTCATAAATTGCTTTATTTTACTTAAAAATTGTACTTTCCACAAAATCCTGCCAAAAGGCAGCAAGCAATGCAAGAAAGGAAGTACAGTTTTATTACTGCTTTAAAGTGTAAGATCAGCAAGTGCTTGTGAATTACTGCAGTGATATAGCCTTCATGAGGCTTTGGAAAACAATTTAGTAAAGGCCTAAACCCTCAGATTAAACTTAAAAAGGTTTATTTCTATCCTGTTTGGAGACTGTTTGTGACAAAAATTACTAACTTCTTGCTGTCCAGCAAAAGACAGAATTTAAAGGCAACTATCAAAGAAAGGTTTTAGCCTCAAGCAACAGTAAAAAGACTTGTTATGAGATAAGAGAAATGAAGTTTTGGTCTTTGACAAACAGGATATTTAAGTAGACAGCCCAAGTATTTGGGCAGTAGTTTTTCTCTGAAGCTGCATTCTGATCAAATATTACATATTCCTTTCCACTATCAAGCACAGAGCACTAAGCACTATCACACATCAAGTTTCAGCACCTGCTACTTGAACACAAATTAAAACTGGTGTAAGTTTTATAATGATGCTATGCCTCACTGGATAGCATTGATATAACTCTAGCTGGGCTTTTTGCTGCTAAAGGCTTTCAAACATACTTTCATCAGGGAATTAAAGCATGGAGGCTTGTCCACACCCAAGGATGCAGAACACCAGATCCAGATGTTATATAGATGCTCCTGTAAGTTTCCCAGGTTAAAGTTTGCGAGGAGTTACAATACCTGGCATTCCTCTTTCAGAATTACTCAGTACCAGAACCAGTAATAGCACTTTGTCTCATCATTAACTGTATGGTCTCTTCCCCTTCCAAAAGGTGAAGGTGAAAAGCCAATCCCTAGGTTTGTTTGCAACAGTCTTGCAGTGCCATGCCAAGATTTTTAGAGGCTTCTCAAGGAGCCAGAACTTACAGACTTAAATAGCATCTAGGTGCTTGAATTCCTGTGGGATTTAACACCCATCACTCACCCAACTCATTGCCAGATAACTTGCGTCAGTATCCCATGATCTGAAACATCAGTAGTGTGTGGAAGCTAGAATCCCAAAGAACTTCAAGTAAGGTCATCAGGCTTTCCCCTCCCTTACTATGGAAGTCACTCACTCTTCGGAAAAGTCACACACATGCCTGCAATGCAGCTGTACACAATCGGTACAGAACCACAGTATTCTGGAAGCAGAGGCACTCATATGGAAAAAAAAAAAAAGAGTAGCACAATCAGTACTGAAATCTATGTTCATATGGGACCAGAACTTATGTTCTGTTGTCAGTTTGAGGCTATATCTTAAAAAATGAAACACACAGAGAGTAGAATATATGTCAAACTACATCTTCTGAATTTTAGCTGCACCTAAAATTTTTGCAGCTTGCACAGCAACAGCATATGCAACCTCTGTAAGACATCTACACTGCCTTGAAAAGGATTGAAGCAGTTGACCTCAGGACACAATCAGTTTGACTGACATGTGAACTCCATGTTGTTGGTACTTCCAGAAGCACAGGCACATCCATTTCTGACTACTAGTGGCTTTCCAGGCCCAGGCCAAGGCAGCATTGCTTCTTCAGTCTGCAGACTAACCATGTAGAGCCCCATCTGACCAGCTGTGTTGGGTTTACATGGCAAGGTTTTGGTAGCAGCATGGTGCAGAGGTGGCCTCTGTGAGAAGAAGTCAGGGGCTGCCCCATGCTGGACATAGATGATTCTAAAACATACCCACTGCAGACCAAAGGTGAGCCCATCAGTCATGTTGGCAGTACCTCCAAAAACATACTTAAAAGGCAAAATGTCACATGGCATGGAGGGAAGTGTGAGAAGCCATAGTACAAACAAGGCCAGAGAAGCAGGTGCTCTAGATGCAAAAGCAGAGACTCTTCTGCAGCCCATAGAAGAGACCATGGAAAGGATGCCACAGCAGAGCAGTTGGACATTTCCTGAAGGAAGCTGCAGCCCATAGAGAGCCCATGACGGAGCAGATTTTTTCTGGAAGATTGCAGCCCATAAGGAAGACCCATGCTGGACCAGGGGAAGAAGTGAGCAGGGGTTTGGCAGCTGGGCAAGGTCAACCAGCCACACCAGCAAGGAGAAAAGCAGAAACCTTTCCAGTTTGCAGATTCTAGGCACCATCCTCACACTTCAGCTAAGAACTACCCATGCCATTCAGTCCTGTGGATAACTTAGTAACATCTTGCTTGTCATTAGAGGTGACTGTGGCATAAGTGAGACCTAAGAAATACAGGGATAGTTTGAAATCTAGAAAAGAAGCTTTCCCTGGCATAAATGAGTAAACCAATAAATAAATCAACCAAGGTAAGGAATGGGTGAATGCAAACAATTAATTACATTTCTGCTTAATCTTGTCACATTGACTGACACCAAGTCAGAGGTTCTGAGCTGTCCTATCTGTCCAGGAGAACTGTTGACCTTTCAGACTGATAAAGAAACATCTGCCTTTTGTTTTTCTTTTCTAGCCTAAGAGCTTATACTTCAATTACCAGGGTGGATTCCAAGCTTCAACTAAGACAGACACTTGCCAGTTATTCACTCAGCCCCCCACAATTGCCTCTTCAGTAGCTTGTAGTGTTCGTTGAATCACTGCCAGTTGAGTTTTAAAGTGAGATGGCTTTATAATCTTACTCAACTTCCACAAGGACTTCCTCAAAGGGGAAAAAATCACACTTAAAGGGAAGCTTCCTACAAAGTCAAGCTCACTGTCTGAAAGCAGTAGGTCCAACTAAAACTGTGCAAAGTGAGCAGCCTCTGCATACAGCACTAGATTTAACATAGATATTGCCCTATAATACATCTAGAAAGATTCCCAAGAGCCAGCTGTACATTCTAAACCATCATCAGCTCAGAACAAGATGACACTGGGTACCATCAGCCTCCTCCCCAAAAAATACCTAAGACAGAGGCATGTCTCTCCCGAAAGTAAGGGGAAACTTCCTGGTGCTTTCTCTTCACTTCATGAATCTGGAGCTCCAAGCCAAGTGCTTAAGATGAATAAGAAGCCAGACAACAGCTTGACAAGAGTTTCAGTTAAAAGACTGATATTGCAACCCAGCAACTACTATCAGCAAAAATAAGGACACAGCTGGGGAACAAGGAAGAAGAAAGTACTCCCTACTCTTTGGGAATGAAATTCTTCCTCAAATCCTGTCCCACTGCCTATTTTAAGAGGTTTCCTCTATTCAGAGCCATCAAATTCTGATTGCAATTTAGCACAGAGTATTAACTAAGCAAAATTCATCAGTGACAGCTTTTATAAATCTGTCTTCAGTTAGTATCTTGTTGACTCCAGTAGGGACTTCATTCAGATGCCTTGTGTAAACAATGCCTAGCCCTGGTGTCAATCATTTCACAACAAAAGGTTGCCAAAAGAGTCTTGTATTTTCATATCAGCATCTTCTAGTGAAACAAAAGCCACTAGCAAGTCCCACTAAAGCAATTTTAGATAAGTATGGTTCTACCTGTCTGAACACTGGCATGAGATTTAACAAGATTATCATCTCTTCCCACTTGATCCTAATTGGTTGCCTTAGGAAATGCATGGATATGCATGAACATTAGTCTACCATACAGTGAAGAGTTGACATGCTTGGCTTAGGTTGCTTGTGGTAATCCCTAGGTTTGCTTTCTAATAAATACTAACCAGAGTCAAGCCAAAGATAACACCCTATTTTGTCCTCTTAATCTGAGGTGACCTCATCATGTCTATCATCAGCCTTCTGGCACTTCCTGAATATAAGTGCTTCTATTCTCCATGGTTTCATGCAAGGTGAAGACAAGGAAAGAAAAGTGAAAATCATCTTTAGTTTTTGCTCTGACATGCTGCACTTAATCATTGCACTGAAAGGTTGGTTACATCTCTACCCCAATAAGATTTTATTAAAGCTGAACAAAATGAAGGAAAGCTTATCAGGTAGAAAATGTATGTGCAGTTTAACTTGATTTACTTGCCCAGTGATTTCCAAAGAAAAGCATGAATTCCTGAAGCTGGACAGACCTTTGCCAGAAGGAAGGCTTCAGCAATAACTACCAAGTTCAGAACTGTTCTGCTGTCCTTGCCCTGCCTGAACAGAGACACAGACACAGAGTATACACGTTGGAGGCTGTGGAGCAGAGTTTGACATGAGTCTGGATGTAAAAAGCTAGTCAGAAGCTTTTTATCTATAGCTATTCTCAAAGTGACACTATCAGTGGGCAGGTTAACTTGAAAGAAGTTATAATGGAGGCTCCCCACTTAAGGTCAGATGTGGACATTTTCTTAATAAAAGCAATAATGAGCCAAGAGTTGCAGGGGACACCTGAGAAGGTATCCAGTTTAACAGGAAGAACAGTTACTGTAATAAGATACCTACCTTTTTTTAATATAGGCAAAGAGTTATGCCTTTGGAACTCAACATTCTTTGCTACAGAGAAAAACCTGCTGACAGCTGGAGTTGGACTTTATTTGGGATTGTCATTCACTCAACAGCACAAGTGTTGCTTGTTGTTTTTGAAGTTTCAACTAAAAATCAAATCCTTCCCTTGGCAAATTTCATGGGATTTTCCTACTGAACTCTTCCCATCTATTCTGGGGCTCCTGGGGGGGGAAGTCCCTAGGTTATGTGAAGCAATTTGTAGAAGCTTTTTTGGTTTTATTTTGTCTTTATGCCAGCAGAACTAGAAAAAATCTTGGAACCTTTTAGGTAAATTCTTGGAGTCCCAACAGGAAACTTAGGAAAAACTTAGTTTACTTCTGACACCAGCTATTCAAGCTAGATCAGAGTCAAATCTCTGGGCTCAAAACGTTCTTGTCATACAACTGGGTCTGTTCCAGAGACATTGAAGAGCAGGTTTTAAAAATGCTCAGATTTATTCAAGTGTGGCAGATTTTTTTTTCTTCCCAATCAGTTGCAATTTCAGCACCAAAAAAAACTAATGTTCTAGAAAACATAGAGTTTTTCTGAAGTTAAATCTACAGGCAAAACTCAATTTGGAAGTTGGGACTGATTTTTTTAGTTACATTCATGCAAGAACCACACACGCAAACCAGCATAGCTTCATTCTTCTAGTATAAGAGCTAACATACCTACACATTATAGCTGTTTATGCACTGACAGATTTTACAAAACAGATCAGATGAGTTAAGGTGCTTTGTCCTATGGGTGCTTTTACATCCTGTGTAGAAATCTGCAAACCATACACTGCAGTATGTTGAGCAACAGCTAACTTCAGTTCTAATATCACTGCCAAAGTGCTTCAGGTAAAAAAGTACTTTTTCTTTTGCAGTAAATAAAAGCTCAACTTTTTTGTTCCCAATCCAGCTAGTTTGGCACTCCTTTAGGGATCTATCCTTCACAATAAAAATCCCAAAATTTAGATAGTCTCATTGACAGCTGAGGACAAAGACAAGAAAAGCATCAGCAGCCCTAGTTTCATGCTGATTGCTTCCCACTCCCCATCCTATTCACCCTCAGGAGGTACCTATACTAGTGACAACATGGCAAAAGTTTAATTTGACTAGTTATTTAAAGCTCCATCAGCCATCCTAAATGTAATCCTGATTTTCAGGGTGTGCATAACTGACAGATGAGCTGTGAAGATCAGGAGACTTCCCGCAGTTAGATTTTAACAACTCTGTAAATTTTAAGAAGGATAGTAGCTTAGGTGACAGTTCAAGTCCAGCAGAATACAATTATTTTCCACCAACACACTTGTTACTTCAGGGGATCTGAGGAGAGGACAAAACTTGGCGGCCTAGGAAAACTTAAGTCTTCAGTAGCTATAGCCAGTAACATCCAGACTGCTTTGCAGCCAACTGGCCTGCCTCAAAGTAAGAGTCCTTAATTTAAAAAAGAAAACCACCACCAAGATGGAGCATAAAGCACTTTCAGCATTCACTGTGAAGAAAAGGCTCAGCTCCATGGAAGTTCCTGAAGATGAGCATCCAAAAAAATACTTTTGTGATGACATACTTCCCCATCCTTCCAGACAATGGGTTTAACCATCATTAATATGCTATCACCAGAAAAGTATGTTTATGTCCATTTTGTAAACATCTGTAGAAATTGCAGCTACTATTGCTTCTACAGTTCAAGTTTAAACTAAGAAGAGTAAAGTGAGTGCAAGACCAGTTACTGCCACTGAGAGAACATCCTGCCTTGATGCAGCAGAACATCGCTGCCTCTAGAGCGCCTAACAAGATAAAGCCTGTAGAGGACAGCTTTGACTTCCAATCCTGCACCTAAAGGTATGATTCCTGCTCCTAAAAATACTGACTGTACCTGCGTAATAGTAAAGAGGGAACAACAGCCCATAGACACTGACAAAGACAGAGGAATGCTGGTAGGAACCCTGATAAAAGTTCATAGCAAATTTCTTCAATGTTTACTCCCTTATGGAACGCATGAGCCACTTGTTAGGTAGCACTGCCACCAGCCACCACTGAAATATCTTATTCCACCATTAGATGTTACCTAGTCATATAAGCAGTAGACACTGTGCCACCACTTCACATTCTACCTATAAAGCTGCAGCACAGCATCTCTAGAATAATCTGAGGCCTTTAGGTACAGCAGCCAGAAGCACCATTCTCTTACAGTCAAGAAACCTGTGGTCTTGTACACATGTGCAGAGCACTTAAGATATCCTATTCCATGACAGCTGCTTTCAGAAGTTAAAGCTCTAGCAGGATAGATTTTTGCATCTAGCATAATTTTCAGGAATATTTCAGATGCATTGTATCTAACTGAGGGCAAATAACACCAACAGCAGCAGCACTGAGAATGCAATTGGCTACAGTTCCTACAACAGCAGGAAGATACAGCAGCAGGGCCGCATTACTGCCTTATACCAGATCCCTTACCTGACAGAACTCTGAAGACTTGGAGGTAGATACTGGTATTGTTGAAGTTAAAAGGGTGGAGCAAATTCTTCTAGATTTAAATACTTTTAGACTAAGACACAGAAAGGGAAACAAGTGAAATTAAACTCTGTAACTGTGTAGCAAAAAAAAGCAGTGTTCACCGCATGAACTGCCCTGTTAATTTTATACGTATCAGTCTTTTATGGACTTCTACCTTAGAAGTATTTTGCTTCCTCCAAGACTGAGAAATGTACACATTAAAACTCACCTTTCCCTCACAAGTTTGGAACAGATTATCCTCTAGTGTTCCAGATACATACATGTTTTTAAAAGCTACTTTTGCAACGCTTGCCTGCTCACTTTTAAGAGCAAAGGAATACGCCAAATGCAAAACTCCAGACAGAAGCCAACAAGAGTTACCACCATTCTGTATGGTAACTAGACCAAATCAGAAGTAGCTACTTGGCTCAGACAGAAACCCCTTTATCTGGCCAGTATCCGCAAACTCCAACTCATTTAATATCCTCCACTTGGAAATCACACCCAAGAGCTTCTGGCTTTTTAGTTCTTAACTCGCACCTCATTCCACCGAGTATTTGTTTAAGCCTAAGTGTAGACTGAATGTAAATCCGCTTCAAAGAAATGGGAAGGGAAATGGTTTGATGTACCAGCTAGAGTAGGCTCTTTAATCTTCATGCTACTCAAGGGAGTCTATGCTGCAACAAAAGATTATCATCCTATCTCCTTCTGATTAGTGTGTGTGTCTGGTACACACAGAAGCAAGATCTAGAGATAGTGTATATCTGGACATCTTTCCTAGGCATGTGTCCCTGTTGTACATTAAAGGATACCACTACCTTTACCAGGTGTTTTCACCTGAGGATGCTTCCTTATCTATTTGGTTCCTGGTTCACTCTATACCAGAGGTAGCCACACTGCTGCTTCTGCATCCCAAGGAGCAGCCATGAGTCCACTCAGTTTCATGGTGGCCATAGAACATAACATAGTTACCTTTACATTAAAACTGTATTAGATTGTTTTAATTTGGTGGAATGTCAAACCCTAAAGTATTAGGATTACAACTGAAGGATCAGATGATTCCATATTTCAGGTTCTCTGTATAACCAAAGAAAAAGTTCTTAACCCAGTATTCTGGAACTCCACAAGAGTATAGAACAAGCACTGTTCCATGCAGCACAACAAGCCCAAGTATAGCAGCTACGCTAGTGGACTCTTCTCATCAGAAGGCAGAGCATGGCTTCCCCATGCAATTTAAGTGATTGATCCCAGTCATGGAACAGGGATGGACAACATTTTCCACATTCCTTCTAGTCTAACCCAGCTAATGGTAACAGAGCACTGGTAGCCAAGAGAAACTCTGAAACAGAATCTGCCCACTAAGTGTTTGGAACTTGTACTCCCTATTTGAGGATCAGCACTTCCCTCTGGATATGATTACAACTATCATTAACTGGACCAGTGGCCAAGAAAAACCTCAGAAAAGCAAGTTATTTCATCTGTCCTACTTTCTCATCTTCCTTATTCCTACACATCTTCCCTTCCACTTCCTATATTTCTTTCTATCAGAAGCCCCACCTGTGAGAAAGCCCTCAGCTTCACCACCCCCTCAACCCCAGCTTTAATCAATGTCTCAGTGGCACAGAACAGCAGACTTCTTCCACTCTAAAAGGGGTGCAATTGCATGCTTTCACTTTGCCATAGGACTAAGAATGGACAAAAACTTATGTTAGGCCTATGCTCTTCCAGCAGAGGCTCAAATTTAACTTTGGACTGACAAGGGCTGCCATGTAGCCTACTGGCCCAGTCTCAATAGATTCAGTCTATGCCCTGCACATAAAGAATGCTGTGTGCAGACAGTCTGCTTTGTTTCCCTTAGCCACTCCAAGTCAAGGTGTTTGGGGCAAGGCAACCCAATTTACAGAACCATAGCACATGGTCTGGGTCCATACCCAAGTACTGAGCAGTGTGGCACTTACCCATGTACTACTTTCCTGCTCACATTCATTCATGTACTTCATCCAGAGGCAGTAGTTGCTCCTTAGGAACTCCAGCTCCAGCCCAGGATATGAGTGTGAGTGCCCATGGCAGAGCAAGTTATCTGCCTACACCCACCAGTTTCTGTATGGCTTCCTCCACCTGCATGGAAGAGTCTGCCAGCAGCACTGGTGGGTTGCTTGTCTACACTTCACTGCTAGACTGTACTTGACAAAACCCTGAGCCAGCCTTTAATGATGCAACCTCTGTTCCTATAGTAACTAGTGTTATTTTTCCCATCTCTAGGTGCAGGTGCTTCCCCTCAAGGTCTAAGTTTGCTCTTGTTTCACACCTACCACTCACTTCCCCACTTCATAGCTACATGCCACTCCAAGCGAGAACACCTGTCAGTGGGCCCTCAGAAGCAGCCGGCTCAGCCACAAGCCAGTGGGAGACACAAATGCAGAAACTGAGCATGCAGGCATGTCCTCCCAAGCAGGCTACAGCTGGGAGTCTGCCAGGGAAGGGTTTGATGGTGCAAGCAGTTGGAAGCTAATGGAGGGCGGCTTCTAGGCCACTGCTCTGAGGACAGAAGCACCACTGCCCCAGAGAAGCCAGCATGAGAAACATCTGGCAGGACAGCTCTTTCACTAAGGCTGTTACTGCAGGCACCTTAGCATCATCCAGTCAGGACCAGGCCAGGCTTAAGGCTACCTTGGAAGGGTCATACAGACTAGAATTAATACCTTCATAAACCAAAGCCTCTCTGTGCTCCATCACACCTCCCCACACTCTAGGGACTGCACTTCCAGCATGTAGGCCTTTTACTCAGATAGAACAAGCTTCCCTCAGCGCAATTCTTGCAGGGAGCATAACAACCCTATTTGTCTCCTCAGTTTCATAAGTAATAGCATTTGTGAGTGGGCAGGCCCACTATACAAGGCCATGTTTTCCTCAAACGAGCAAATGATTCTTCTCTAATGATCATGAATATCACTAACACTATCTACAGGGTTACTGCAGCATCCCACAGGAGTCTAAGCTGCATCAGGAGGCTGTGTTAAGGAGAAAAACCACCCATGACAGGAGCCACGAGCCTGATTTCAAGGTAAGGCTTCATCCTGAGGGAGCTGACTGCTCTCAGGATGAAGAGCTGCCGATAGCCTACATGAGGTCACGTACAAAGAGCTCCTTTGTGCGGTGGGGGGTTGTTTTCACTGCCCTGAGTGCAAGCTTTACACTCTGGTGCGACTAGCTACACTTTCCTGCAGTTACTCTTCTATAGCTACAATGCCTCCAAAAAAAAAAAAGAGCAGAGTTGCATTCTCAGTCATCACCAGAAGGGTTTCTGTGACAGAATACTCCCTTCTCATACCTACAGGCAGTAAAGCCGCCACACAGAAAGCTCCACAGGGCTCACATGTAACCTGCTACACACAAGCCTTAACTGCTCATGTGAGCCAGTCAGAAGAGGGAGACAGTTACATATCACATTCATCACATCCTGGTAGTTTCTCTGTGTAAGCAAACACCTCACACTGACCTCACACCTTATCCAGCACAGAAGCAATTCACACACAGCAACAGCAGTCTTCAGTGTTGGGGCAAGCACATCAAAAATAGAAGAGCTTCTCACAAAAAAGCATAGGAAGCTTCAAGTCCTACCAATGCAACAAGTAAAGCTTGTAAAACAACAAAAAAAAAAAAGTAGGTTTCATAGTTCAAGTCAGAAGTTATAGCATTCACTTCTCTGCCAGAACTTCACTTGCTGAAAAAGCAGTAAACTACTACCACTGCACACCAAGCTTGGCTCAAGGTCTGCTGTGCCACAAAGTCCATGGATGTTGCATCAACACCAGAGAGCTTGTTGCAGCTGCTTAGGGGCTCTGACAGGAAGCCATCACACCATCACACAGGAGGCCGAGTGTGACAGACAGCAGCCTTCAGGGATTAGCTTCAGTTTCACCTGTATTGCCTCCGCATTTAGTTTTTTTTAATGTGAACATAAAGTTTATTGTGTAACATTTAACTGCACTGTCAGATGTGCCAGCCCCAGAAGAACTGGGGATTCAGCAGCCAAGTAGGAGACAAATGGGTTTTTGTTTGTTTGGGTTTTTTTGACATAGTAATGTCGCAATTAGTTTGAGATGGCAGGATAAGAACATCTAAGATATTTAAACAGCAGTATTAATATTTCAGAGCTACTATACCACTGAAATGAGGTTTACAGTCATCTTACCAACTGCTTCAGGCCATCTGGAAATGAAAGAAGCCAAGACAGCATCTGCTCTGCACTGATGGCAGTGAAGATTACCTTAGCACATGACTAGTGCTAGAAACTTGAAAACTAGTCCAAGAGGTTATCATTGTAGGTGTTCCACCAGCTACAGAGCTTGCTGCGACCAGCAGCAGAAATACATGAGCAGTTTCTTTCTGTATCAAATCTTTTGGTGGCCAGAAATCTTTCATTAGCAGAGGTCATTAACATGAGTGAAATATTCTCATAACCAACTCAGAAGCTCAGGCAGTTAAAACACCATCTCTAAGACAGCATGGCACAGCACAACTGGGATCCTACACTGTTTTCCTGTTTAGCACAAGACCCGCTGTTCCAATATTAATGTATTGGAACATAATATTTTAATATTTCTCCATACAATAATTAATCCCATTCCTCAACACAGTTGCATAATGTATAAAAAGCAAGTCAGATCAGTTTCTTTGGTACACATCACCGAATTCAGCTGTCTAACATTAAAGGTCTAAAAAGGAACAAGGAGAGGGAAAAATACTTAGTATAACTCTACATACAAGTAGAGCTTCCACTTAGGCAAGAACACCTCTCGCCCAACCAAAACAGCATGTCTGTAACCAAAAGCTATTTGCCAGAGTAAGAAATCTGTCCTGTCAGGGGATGCTTTTCTGAAGACTTGCTTTGGGGGTACTTATTCCTTAAGATGAGTCTCTCCAACAGTAAGGAAATCTAAAACATTGAAGTGCTTCACTTTTTACTTATCAGTGTAGACCTTTGCAATGCAGGTGATGATTAACTGCAGAGTGAGAAACAAAATTCAGTCCTTGAAAGCCTATCCTAAGTTTCACTCTTCTGTTCAAGATCTCCTTCATATGGAGCCCTTTGCTTTATATTTTTATCATATGTCCCTTTCTAATTTCTTCCCACCATGAAGAACAGCATCCCTAATTTTAGTAGAGCATGTGTAAAGACACCTGCTTTGTGAAACTCTCCCAGCAGCGCTGCAGTGAGAACACACAGCAGAACACAGGCTCCTTGGCACAAGCTGCAATGCTGCTTGCTCCTTCAGAGGGAATGGCAAAGCTTCATGAGCCTTTTCGACAGTTTTTGTCAAGGTTTTTGTTTGGTGTTCTAACTAGTAGCCAGCTGCAGCAGGGAATTCCCACTGCCCTGTGGCACTCCAGTTTATGCTCTGGAATCTGTGAGTATCTTCATAGTTTTACTATCTACTACCTTCCCTTTACAATAGCACTGAACTGGAAGGCACACCCCTACCTCCAACCAGCACACCTTTCAAGGAGGGAATATGGCATGTTTCCATGCATGAATCTAGGAAGAAATAGTGAATGCCCTGCCCTCTCTTCCCATTTCTTAGTCCTCTACAGTCACTGGGCAGTACAGATGCCTGACCTTCCAGAAATCCAAGCCCGTTCCTAGGACAGCTTTTGACTGCTGCAGTCATCTTCTGCTCCTTCTGCAAGCACCCACCATTTGCCTGTGCTAATATTTGTCATTACTGCCACCAACAGTTCTCTGCCATAAATGGAGCACGTTCATAATGGTCAGGCATTATACTCAAAAAGCAGGGCAGTTACATAGATCTTTCTGAACTGGAAAGACAAAGGTCACAATTTATTGTCCAGATGGGTGAAAACAGAGCTTAAAGGCACAATCTATGTAATCTGCTATGAAAGTACTGCTCAAATGCAGCACACTGTATGAGATGCAAGAGGCAGCCCAGTCAAGCTCCTCATCTAGCACTTTGGGGTCAAGGAGGGGAAACAGCAAGACCTGGCTTGTCACACAACTCCATATCTCATGTTAACAGAGATAAAGAGGCACCTGGGAAGAAAATATGAATATGAAGTAAAGCCTGATTATCTTTTTCCAGAAAGCAACACCCTTCAGACAGACATTTTCCAAGTATAGTCATTTGATCGCTTCCTCAGTGCTCTTTAGACCTACAAGAGTAGAAGTGATCAAGCAATTGCATAACACAGCAGAAGCTTTTCTGGAGTCTGTCAAGTGAGGAGACAATTCATACAACAGCCTTGGGCTTCCAAGTTCTTTCTAAGACACCCAAGATATTAGACTTACTATGGGGATTCACTGGGGACAGTAATTTACTGTCAGTGGGCCACAGCATATGTACAAAAACCAGATGTTTCCCACAGGTGACAAACACTTCCAAAGTCTAAGGGATTCATGTCACTGCTCATAGTTTTACCATAACAGGAAATGGTAAGCTTTGTACAACATCTTTTGAGAGCCAGAAGTACTTCAGCAGGCCAGTAGATATTAGCTGCACTTGCTATTTACCTTGTATTCAAGTAACCATCTTGAACTAACTCACTTCATCCAAAAGTTTGATCCCTTATTGACACAAGAGATGTAGATACACTTATTTCCCTTCAATATCCTTAGTTTTTCATCATTTTCTGCAAACAGCAGCAAGCCATACTCCTCTGCTTATGTATTCAGCGACAGTGCTGGTTGGTGCTAAGCCAGGCAGCACTACAGTAATAAGAGGGAAATGCAAGGAGAAATATCAAGAACTTGCTTGAAGCATTATTGCTGCTCATTTAAACTCACTGAGTAGGATTAAAAACTGCTGTTCACCTTTAAAAGCATTTCAGCTTAAAAATATTGTAGTTCTGATGCTTACCATATAGAAGTGAAAGTGTGAAAGGGTAAAGATCACACCTAGCAATTGAACACCTGAAGGATCAGGCCCCAGAACTGCAACACAGACACACCCACACACTCCCCACCCCCCCATCCAGAGAGGGTTCCTAACCGGAATATGCTCTTGATCACAAGTCTGCCAAATTACATCAGTGTTTCTCATGCTATCATCATTAAAAATGAATAATAAAGGATTTCCTTATGTACATTGGAATCTGAAGTATGGCATCTCTATACTAATGAAACTTTACTGGCAGTGTCTAATCACTAGAAGAGATGAAGCTCTTATCATATTGACTAACATGATTGCAAACAAGTAAACCAAACTCCCCACCTTCACATGCACTTTAGCATGACACTTAGAAGGGGTAGAAGACAAGCTTCATAAGTTAAACATCCTGGAATTTCACAGCCTTCCATTTAAGAGCTCATACGCTAAAACTTTAAAAAGTTAAAACTGTCACGCACATCTTTCTACAGAACTGTAGACACTGGTGCTCATAGCTGATATTCTCCCCAGTCATGAAGGGAGAAATAGCAAAGTCAGAGAAAGAGCAAAGTCAGTTCACTTACTTCAAGCAAAAAGTAAATCAGTAGTCCTTTGTATTTGGTTTTCCACTCTCCTGAAGTAGTTCCCTTTCCAAAGACGACACAGCACAGGGAGCAATTAAACTGCCTTGTAAAGTACAGTATATAAAAATGGCATATACAGAAACTGTTTGATAGACAGGCTCATTGTGCAATTATGCAGTCATGAGGATTTTTTAATTTTGTTCTGTTCCAATGGCTCTTCATTAAAGCATTTAGATACTAGTGCTGATGAAGGGCCCTAGTCATCCAGCCAGACTCTTACTTATCACCTCAAAGCTCCTCTCTATTTGGCACCACTCCAATTTTGAGATTCAAGCTTGATACCTGGTAATACAGATATATGCATAAGTACCCCTATGTTTCCCCATCTTTTAAAACAGGTCTCCAAGAATTTATAGCACACACTAGTTCCAGTCTGCCACATTCTAACAGTTGCTGTTACACATCTGGCCGTAAAAGAGGCTACATAGCACAGATGAACACAAGGACACCAGTGCAGCCAGTATGCTTTCCATACCTCTGAGAAGCATTTAATGGCCACCACGGTCAAACAGCACCTCTATTAAAAAATAGAGCATTGCACTAAAGTCCCATATTGTTACACTTCGCTGAGGAGGGATTCCAAAGACTCCTAGTCTTGCCTAACCATGGTGCAAGTTAATTAGGTACTACTTTTCATAGCATTTCAGACTGAGGGGTTAAGAATGCACATGGTCAATGCATCCAACACGCCTGCAGAGAGATCAAGTTTTTCCACTTACCCAGAACTGTGCTTTTATTGCAGCATTGGCTGAAGAACAGCTACTGTTTTGCAGCTTTATAATTGAAAGCTCTCATGCTACTCTGTATAGTGGTGCTGCAGTGGTAACGTTAGCTCACTGTGAGGACCATATTTAGAAGAGATGTTGGGTTCTTCCTCAGAGCAATGTAATAGTTTGGTAAGTGAAATTAACAGCCCCAGTAAGAGTCAAACATTGTCAGATTAAAAAAACAGAGCTAGACTCCTACAAGGAGAAGTCTGGGCTGAAGGCATCTAGCTTTATTGCAGGGATTCATTTAATCCCTGCTTGAGAACATAAAAAAGTGCTAAAGCTCTGTGCTGGGAACAGGGGCTACATTAAATGCAAGACAAGCAATATAAAAACACAGCCTGCCAGCCTCCCTCCCCCCGCCCCTTTTTTTTTCTGCAATTAATACCAACAAGTTAATATCGACATACATACTTCACGCACCCAGCCGGTACCGGCTTTTAGTGACGGGGGAGGCCCTCGCCAGGGCCTGCGCCCGCGGGGAGCGGACCGGGAGGCGCTGCGTGCCCGCCGCGGGGCGGGGGCGGCCCCGGCTCCCAGCCGGCGATCGCCGGGGCTTCACCTGCGGCGCTGACAGGGCGCGGGGCGGCGGGCCGGGAGCAGGGCAACCTGCCGCGGCGGGGCGGGCGGGAAAAGGGCAGCCCCGCCGCCGGGGCGGCGGGTTCACTTACCCGGGGCCCCGTGGCTCGGTGGCCGCAACCCTGAGGCAGATATACCAGCAGCAGCGCCAGCAGGAACGGGCGAGCCCCCGCGCTGCGCCAGGCCCGCGGCACCATCGTCCCTCGGGGAGGGCGGCGGCGGGGCGGCGGGTCGGCGGGGCTCCGCGGCCACCTGAGGCGGCTCTCCCGGGCGGCCGCCCCTCAGCCTGGCAGCGGCGTGTCCGTCGGCGGGCGGCGCGCACGGTGCCCCAGACCTTCTCTGCCCCCTCCCGCCGCGGCAGGTTACCCGCCTCGGCCATGGGGATGCCCGTTATAAAGCCGTGGCGGGGCGGAGCCGGGCGGCACTGACTGCGGCACGCACCTATCGCAGCGCGGCCGCCGCGGGCTGCAGCCAATGGCGAGGCGGCAGTGTCCTCCGCCCCGCCGCCGCTCACGGGCGCGAGGCGGGCGGTGCAGGTTGGCCCCGGGCGGCGGGGACTTGCCGGCGGCCCGGCGAGGAGCGAGAGGCGAGCACCGTTCCCGTGCCGGCGGCACCTGGAGCGGCCGCCGCGCCATCAGCGGCGGACGGGGTGCGCGAGTGCCGGGCAAGCCCCGGTGGGGTTGCGGGAGACGACCAGCCAGCACGGCCGGCACTCCCCGGGGGGCTGCCTGGCTGCGCCGCTCCCTGTCCACCAGCCCCAAAGCCCTGCTGGGCATCCGCGGCCCCCACCGCACGGCGACAGCGGTGGCCATGGCAGTGACAACTGAGCCACGCAGTCGGGTCGGGCCAATGAGCAAGTGAATTTGGCATAGGAAATTACCTCATAGTCCACGTACTGCTTTCCCTTGGTTCCACACTCTTAGGCCAAGGCTGCTGCAGAAACAAGTTCGCGCCTCGGGGAACGATGTAGGTCGTCTTGTAACCTCCATGCCAGGGCTCAAAGCATGGCTGACCCATAGCCACAGAGACTACCCATCCCTGAAGATCTTCCCCTGCTTTCCCAAGCACAAATATAGCCCCACAGCCCATGGCTCTACATCACCCAGCAAAGCCTAAAGGCCTTGTGGTGGGGGTGATGTTCTTGGGGTCTTTGGTAATTCATACCTTGAACCTGGAGAACCATCCCAAGATCAAGTTTGAGATCTCTTGAGACAACAAGCCCTACCATCCCCAGATCCAAATTGGTATCTCTTGTGACAACAAAACCTTCTAGGCTGCACGTGGGTCCCGGTACGTCCAAGCATAACCAGGCACTCGATAATTGGAGGCTTGGGTAGAAAGCGTGTGTTGCGTCACACAACTGGCAAGAGGATGCAGGAGGAAAATGAAGATGCATCTACTGGCAGGGCCCAGTCTCTGCAGGCATGTCTGTCTGATTAGGACCTAAAGAGAGAGCAGTACTGTGGCAGTGTAATGGCAGTAAGCCCTAGACCCCGAGCAATGGAGGTGGAGAGTAATGCCAAGCCTCTGTCTACCTGCTGACTGAGTGACAGAGGTATCTTGTGAACCAGACTGACTTGCGTTTACATCAAGTCCTTCATTTTTAAATTACAAGCATAAGTTTGGTGGTGAGCATGGCTGGGCAGAGGCCCAACACTTTGCAAGATAATATGCATGGGAAGTCATCGCTGTGCACATAATAGTGATAAAAAGGTTTTTGTGGGACTGTTTTGTGATGCTCTTATGGAAACACCCAAGACATGCAATTTCTTCATACAACGTATTTAACTTTCTTTACGCAGTGACCTTACAGGAGGCAATACTCACACTTGTAAAAACTCCCTAGAGTGTATCCGCTAGGTATGGGGAGGGGCTGCTACGCCCACACGAAGAACCTTGTTACACAGTAGAAGTCATATAATTCTGGCATCTTATCAGAGCAAAGCAGGGTGTTTAACTATAGCGGTTGCTTTAATCTTTCTTTTCTATTAAAAAAAAAATATTTATTTAAAAAATGCCAGTACGTAACATTTTGTCATTAGCCTAGGCAGGATAAGCCGTTTGTTACTCATGCGGAGCTCTGCCAGTATTCATTATTCTTGGCTTGCAGATGTCTCTGGAGCTCCAAACCCAGCACCCCATACAAGCCTACCAATGTACCTTAGTCCTAACCCTTACCACTCTTTGCTATCCCGGTCCTAATCTTTGCCAGCTCTTCTTCAGTATGGCCTGCGGTATCCTCTGATTTTCCATTTCAAAGTCTCTCTGATCCACATCTGAACTTCTGCCATTCCACATGACATGAGCAGAGAGACCTTGAGGGGAAGAGGAGGAGGGAGAGCTGGGAAATCTGAATATGAGTGTCCTTGTGTACATCAGGATCAGCTCTATTGAGGTTGGACAAGTTATACCAGTGCACACCTGACATCTGTGAAAAGACAGGCAGAATCTAATACAGTTTTGTTGGGGTGGTGATCCCACCACTGAAGTATCACATCACCTCATAGTTAAGTCTTGATTGAATTCCAGTCCAGATAACAATATCCCACTTGCATGCATTCCCCTCTCCAATTTCACAGGGAGTTTCTTTGCATCTGACCTACTTTGTGTGATGCCTTCATGTGTTCTTTATCACTTGCACTTTAAACATCAATGTCTGTTTTTGGTGTATTTTCCACAGACAAACCATAGATACCAGGATCTCTCTGCAATATAAATGCTCATTACCACCATGAAAAAATTTTTGGTTTTTTATTCCCTAATAGAGAACACCAGCTACACTGGAAGCCTACCCTCCAATGCTTATGAGATCCTGACACCAGCAGCGTCCTAACACAAAGTAAAAGGTCCAGAGAGGGTAAAAAAATTGCAGTAACTAACTGAACACTTTGACCACTTTATGGTCAGTGCTGCAGCATTTGCTTCCAGCCTTGACCAATATTCCCATGGCCAGGTGTTTCTCTGTAGCAACGTATATTTCCTTTGCAGATAGTAACTGCCTTAGGGCAATAAACAGGCCAGAATAGATTCTATATGTCTGCACTATGTATCACAACCATTAAAGTTCTGAGCCCAAAAACTTTAGCAAAGCACCATCCAGGTGGATGGAGGACATCCAGCCCCAGTTTGAAGACAACAGCAAGAGAGACAACACATATCTGTTCCAGTGGTGAATCTCCTTCACCATTGAAAATGTGTGCCTAACTCTTCGGCATACTAGACCTAGTTGGTATAGGCACACTTTACTGGTGTGTCATCTTCAAAGAAAAATCTAGGTAAATAAAACAAACTGCTGAAACAGGAAGTTTTGTGCCACTAAATGGTCTGTTAATTCTCTCCAGCCTGCTGGCAAGTGGGAAGCGTCTGCTTTGGGCACCCGTGGCATTGCAGAGATGCTGATGAGCTGAGAGGAGGCTAGTGTCCAAACGCAAGAGGAACTGGGTGCCTAATTTACTGTCTTGAGCTCTTCCGAAAAACCCTGCCATCACTCAGAGGATGCAGTGCCAAATGCTGTGCTGGCACAGTGCCACTTCAGTCAGTGGTGTCTCACCAGCAAAGAACTTGCCCAGGGTGTTTAACTGAAAACTACAAAGAGAGAGGGGCATGGAACTAGGAGAGAAGTGTCTTCATGTCCAGGCATTCGTATGCCAGAACCAATGTTCGGATGCTTCCAAGGAAGATGTAAGCCCAGCCATAATGAATTCAGCTATGCAGTGCTGCTGGAGGTAGCACTGAAACTGGTACCGTTGGGGCTTGTTGCATATACCAGATACAGCCTACAACTTGCACCTCTGAAGACTTACCCCAACATGTGCCTGTATGTGTTGATGATTAATATCTTGTTGCTATGGTGCATGCATATCATGTGCACCACCGCAAACCCATGGCACAGGATGTAAATATTGGTGGTCTTGACAACTGTTCAGGGAGAACTGTTTGATTGCTTTGATTATTTGCCTCTGCTTCTACTTGTCTTATCCTCGGACAAGTTTCAGAAGATTGCTGTCCTCTTTTGAACAGTATTGGCACCCACAACAGAACCATCATGGGATCTGTCTACCACATCTTCCATCAGGGAACATATCCCCTCTTGCACACATTTAGCAGAAATGATTACTCACACTTTCAATAAAGAATAATCTGCTGCCTCCAAATATGAGATAATTGCTTTTAGGGACCAAATTAAAGTTAGTTGTTCTTTTTTAAGTCAGCGGATGATACAATCATTCCTGCAGCAGGTCTGGATTTAATTCACATTTTGTCACAAAAGGAGTAAAGAAGAATAGGGGGGGGTTGCTGTGATATTGATTGTTGTAGGTTGTAATGATGCAGAATTTAGAGCTCTTTTTGTGAACATTGTGCCTATTGAATCATTTGGGTAATTATAATCAGAGAATTATCCATTGCTGCCAGGCCTTAATTGATGAGAACCTGCAGCAGTTGAAGAGCCTTTTCTACTATGCTGACACCCGCAAATCTCCATCCAAAGGTGAGTTCAGGGCAGCCCAGAATAAAGATTAAAAAGCCACAGTTGAACACACTCATGACCCTACGCAGGTTGGAATAGCAACCACAGGATGACACAGTCTGTGCAGTCACCCTAAACAGGTAGAATTTCCCCAGCTTCCCGGAAACAAGTTGAATATGGGGGTAGTGGGGAGGAGTAAGTTTGACTCATAGTGATTATGAGGCTGGAAATCAAGTCATTGGGTTTGAAAGGATTCACATCACAGCATATGGCAATTTCACAGTGTCATCCCACTGTCAGCAGAGTTGCTGCTGGGGGCAAAGTATTCACACTTGTTAAGATGTAGAGGCACACTGCTATTGGCGTGTCTTGGGGTATACTTGCTGGATTATGTCAATTAAAAGGAGTCTCAACTTCTTATGAAAGCTAATTATATATATGCCTGAATGAAACAGAAACCCTGTTGGTAATAGTAAGCATCCTATTGGGTTTTTCATCCTTGAAGCTCTTTGCAGAATGTTCACTTATACTTGAACAAAAAGCTTTGTTAAAAATATGACAGGATTGCAAGTCTTTTTCCAGTGAAATCTATCCAGAGTCTGCTGCTTCATTAGTTATACTTCATACAGAAATTCTGTGCAAAGCATTGCTCTAGAAAGTACATTAAATTGTTTGGGTCCTGGCTGCACATCTTTTGTTTCTCAAAGAGTTGCTAATAGTTCTGGTTAGTTCCCCACCACTGCCAAACCCTCACCTCTCACTAGTGCCTGTCCATCTGATCCTGCTACTCAGCCATACCTTCATGCCCTTATGTTATTCCACCACAGGAAGAGACTGTTGTCCATACACCGGTATTATTGTGAAAACAAACAAACAAATAAATGAACAAACAAAGAAAAAAGAATGCAGTGAAGTGCAAGATGTAGTGAAGAGGCAGTCAAGCCCATTTGAGCTTCAGTATCTTTTTTCATGGCACTAAAGCACATATCTATTTTTAAGGATGGAACCCCTATGATGACCTGGCTGATGTTAGTCTGTAACCTGCCAGGTCCTTGAAAAGAAGGACATTCTTCTTTTTTGACTTTTTACTCTTACTTATGTTTTTCAAATTCTAGGATAGAATGTTGAGAATCAGTATGAGGCCCAGTGCAGTGGTGGTGAATGATGGGCATTTATGTGGCGCTGGAAAATAAAATGACTCTTCCAATAATCTATCTAACAGTTTTCTAATGTTCATTGCGCAGTTTTTTGAATTTTGTGAAGTAAATATAATATCACTCCAGGCTCTAAAAAGAATGCCAATCGACCATATCTTTAACCTTTAGAGTCTTTAAAAGTACTTAGGAACTTGCCAATTTTTTTTTTGTTTTGAATCAGCTATGAGATTGAAGTTGGGTTGGACTCCATATGGACTCCAGAAGAGAAGAGCTCTGTTCCAACCTCATTTATCAATCTTATCAAGGCAAGGATTCTTTCTGCTCATCCTGTCTACCTGGGTGGGATAGATGGAAACTGGGTGGGGAAAGAAATACCTCCGCGCTGAAATTTTGAGGACTGGGTACTCTGGGCTGCAAATGTGAGAGGGAGCAGGTAGTGAATCTCCCATGCATGAGCACTCTCTGCCCACGCAGAGTGGACTTACCACTGAAAGTGAAAAAGAAGTGTGTTGGGGCGATCATGCCAGGGTACATGGAAGGCAGGGTCTTTTGTCTGACCTCCCCTCCATGTGATACTCCACCAGCACAGACAACAGCAAAAAGGAGGAGAAAGCAGCTGAGGATCAGGCCCTGTGATCTTGAGTCATGACATTGGGATTATTTTTTATCTCTTGAGCACATTTACCATGTCTCAAAGAGATGCTCAGATGAATGGATTAAAGTATTTTGTGTCACAGATTGGCACCCGCCTCATCGCCTCATCTGCCTCCCTGCATCAGCAGTCCTTACCCTCAGGAAACTCAGAATCAGAACTGCGTCTTAAATTATGTGAAAGCAGCTCAGAAAAGCAGCCCTGGCATAATATTTAGACACTCTTTGTCTTCTGAGTTGGGGAGGCAAAATGGTGACAAAACAGCAGGATACAAATTCTAAGATGCCTTGATTCTGCAATTTTTCATCAGGGCCAAGAGTAACACTCGTTATCAGACAGGCAAAGTTTGTTTTTTCTTCCCTACCAGTTTCTTAGCACTGATTTAGTCTTCACACTGACACCAGCAAAACTGCACTTAAATCACAGCCCTGAGAACCAGCTACACGTATCCAAAGCTGAGCAGAGTTCAAACCTCAGCCCTGCGCTGATACAGAGTCTTTTCTGTTTTAAATTGCCCACCCACTCACTATTCCCAGCTGTCGAGCCACATAACGTTCAAAGACCACACACAAGGTGCAAGAGCAATAGGGGCCTGTTGAAAATTAAAGTGCAACAGCTTAGTCAAGAGGATAGGCTCCAGCATTGCTGCCTAGAAAATGGGGGCAAGGAATGAGGACGGAAGGGCAGACAGAGACCGTGGGAGATCCACACAGAAAGTGATGGGAATCTACATTAGAGCATATTTTACAGAAATCCCCTACCCTTAGCTCACAGATCAACAGAGACACAGACCTTCCTGTATGAAGACAGGCAAGGAGCAGCTCAGAAAAGGAGGTGGTGCTTTCCAGAGGCTAGAGATGGCACTGGGGTCCCAGAGTTTGTTCTCAGCTTGGCTGTTGGCTTGCTAAAAGGTCCTGGACCCAGTCAGAAAAAAACTCTCTGTGCTTTCTTTCCCCCTCTTGAGCAAGTGTCAAGAAATCTATGAGCCTCACGTGAATGTTGTGCTATATCCCACAGCCCCTGACAGAGAGTAAAACTGTCAGAGAGCTTGATTTCTTCTCTCCAGTGCCGCCTCTGAAGGGACCTTGCTCTGAAAAGCACTCGTTTGAATGCCATATAGTAGTGTTGCCTGTCCCTCTTCATCCCATCGTAAGAGCACGTTACCGTCGAAACTAGGGAGTGTTGCGATACAACTCGGTGGTGACACAAAGACAGGAGGAGGTCAGCACCGTCACACATCACGGGGCAGCACCCCCACTTTTAGGAAAGAACTTGAGAAAGTTCTGCTGACCCCCAGGCTAGGATTCGCAGGGTCTGAGGCAAACTGGTGAAAATCGACCTTACCCTGAATACATCGGCTCAGATGGCCGCGTTGGCTATGATTTTGTACAAAAAGAGACTGTTCACCTCAGAGTGTCTTAAAAACATTCCTAAGTTTTGTCCCATTGCTTCTATACATAAAGAATATGTGTTTATATGTTTATACATCAAGATTTTGTGCTTAGTCGCTAACCAAGGCTAAATACTTAAAGGCTGAGTCAAGCCGTACTCTAAATGCGGGCTATTTTACCCATTGCTAAATGAGACGGCTACACTGCTGAGACAGGGCAATGCTGTAACGGCACACAGCACAACCCAGCAGTCGGAACAAGAAACAACGAAGGTGGTTTCTAACAGAAAGCTCTCAGGGTGTTTGAAGAGGCAGACTGCCAGGTCTCTACGGGTATCATCCTCCTCCCTAGTCCTCAGTTGGGACAGCAGCTCAGGAGAGATGAAAGGAGGAAAGATGAAACACAACACGCCATGAGCTTTCTTGCTGCAAGTCTGATTACTGCTAGCAAAAGAAAGCAAGCCAAGGAGAGACTGGAAGGAAAGGCTCACTCAAGTACCCCGTACCAAATACTCTGAGATGGTGGTTTGAACCCAGAGCCGCATATCATAGCTAGCATCTGTAATGATCTAAATGAGAACCACAGATACAAAAGTGCTTGCAGCATTTTCAGGTTCTTACATTTGATCCCAGATTTGGGCTTCAGAACACATTTGACAATAAACAGAGCAAAAGATACCGAGACTGGAACTTCAGTAGTTAATGCTATTGCTCTATTAATTTTCGCTTGTTCTTAAAAAAAAAAAGGTGAATGTACAAAAAAATATAGGTGTGCATGCGTACCGTTTCCTTCTTCTGACCCCTGTCAGAAACTCGGTGCAGAAAGAAACCTTCCAGCACACAAGCGCCTGCAACCAGCTTTTTAAAATATCCCACTGTGATACATATCAACCTTTTTCTTTTGATTGATAGACTTTGCTAGAGAAACACGGCAGAACAGATGTGTGTGCATGGGTGCCATCAAATGAATTTTAACGCTCTTTCTCCCCCCCGCCCTCGACTTATAAAGTTATTCTGGAAGACATGCGAATCCTAAATGATGGGGGAGGGGAGAGTGGGGATTAAGGGGCATCTGAAGAAAGTAGTATAAAATTGCACTGAAAGCAAAAATCCTCCCACCATAACCTACCCTTGTCCACCCCTGTATCAACAAATATGCAACCAATTAATGTAATTGCGGAGTTATTTATGGCGCACAGGAAAGTGTAGTCAGGGACCCTGAGAAACAAGGTTGTAGGGATAGGAACGCCTGGGTTTCCCCCTCACCCCCTCCTTTGCAGATGTTTAAGTTGACTTGTGGTATCCATGTGTCTCATAACCAAGAGCCTGTCTACTTTGCAGGTGTTGCTTGCTGCATGGGGGTGGGTAATGTGGATGAAAGGAGACCTGGAAAAGAGTTGGGGTCTTCTGATTTCAAACTGCGACCAAAAGATATTGGTGGGGTTTAGATATTCCACCCCCGCCCCCCTTTGCAGCCTACAAAAGCCCCATACTTAATCCCTTCAGATGACCCTTCCGACAGCAGCAACAACATTTGAACACAACAGGGGAAAAAAAAAAATTCTTAGCGCCATGATTTGATTGTTCAGGGTGACAGTTTTGTTACTGTTCAGTGCCCTGCACAAGAGAGGTTTTAATTAGAGCTATTGAGCGGTTTGAATTGGCACAATTAGGGTCAGCATTAATGATTGCTGCATGTGTTCTTTTGAACAGTAAGGGCTTTTTTTTGCCCACGGACAGGAGGGGGTAGCAGCTAATGAACTAGGAGAGTGCAAATTATCTCTGCAAAGCTGGGGCAAGTGTAATACACACTGGGGATGAAGCGGAGAGCAGGAAGAGAGACCACAGCTTACGGGGCTGATCCAGCCGACTTCCCAGCGGAGTGCTGAGCGCCGTCAGTCCCTGCTGCTTGCCATTCGCTTCCTCAGGTGCTGAGGCTGTACAGAGCGCTGGCGGAGGTGCGTTTCTTGCATCGCAAGGGAAGACTTCAGAGAGGCAAAGCTCATGCAGCGCTTTCATACTGAAGAATACAAAAGGAGGTGGGGAAAAGGCTGCCGTCTGCTGAGAACAGTAGTCTGCTTCAAAAACAAGGCCATGCTCATGCAAATTTGTACTCCCGTGAGTAGGCTTGTAGGCTTTACCCACCTCCCATTCACTTCAATGGGATAATGGATCAGTTCAAAGAAACACAGCCACATAAAATAGATATATATATAGAGATATATATATATTTGTGTACAAGCACCCGTCCTGTGTGTGTGTGGAAACGCCTCCCAAACATGCAGACCTGCCTTAACTGCACTGCAGATAGATGCCAGAGGCCCATGCACATGACAGCTCTGCCAAAGGCTGCTCCCACCCCTGCTGAGAAAACAAGAGTCCTCACAGCACTTGCAACTTGATTTAAAGAGAAGACTTCATGGGGGCATATCTATGGTCTCCTCATGACTTGCAGGTCCCCCAAAATATGCCTGTTACACAGCCTTTTCCTGACCTATATGGTCCATGAAGATGTCCAGAAATGTTCCTGGGAATGCACTCCATGCCACTCCAGCAGAGCCAAAGACACCTCCCTTCCACTTAGCTGCTTGTTGGAGAAATGGCAAGTAGGTGATGGTGACACCGACCATGTGGATGCAGAGACTGACTGACTGCACAGGACCTTCCCCACTCCCATGAAGAGCCTCCACTGCCCCTGGACTGAGCAGGTCCTCCCCAAAGCATGAGACATATAAGCAAGCTTTTTTTCTCCAGGCCTGGAATAAAGCTTTCTGAGTGCTCTCCAGTTGCTAAAACTAGATTCTGGTCAGGCGTCATGTTAGAGCCACAGGCCTCTCTGCACATTTGAGCTACAGAAAGAGTTTGTTCACGTGCCAGCTCCCCAGCATAGCAGTTCCTCACTGCCCTCCACCACGAGCAGCAAGAGACAGCCATTCCCTGCTTACATTTGCAACACATCCCTTTTTACCAATAGTGAGGTGACCCTCTGATGGCTGAATCATCCCAGAAGTCACTTCTGGCCTCCAAAATACAGATAGAGCATCATTGGTAGGGGTACCTGTGGGCCCGTCTCAGGTCTGGCAGTACCAGCCAAGTCAGATGCTGGCAACTGGTCTCTTGGTCTGGCCCCTGAATACCTGTGAAAGCCAGCAGGTCCACTGTAAAATGTCATCTCTAATTGTCTGCAGTAGTAATGTCTCCTGAACATGACCCAAAGATGGAGATACATTGTCAGGCACCACACATCAAAGAAAAATTTGATTATTCAGTAAGCTAAGCTAGTTGGTAGAGCAGAAGAGAATAGCACGTATGTATATACTGTCAGAGGACTGATCCTTGTACATTTTTCAGAAAACATTTTCAGCCAAACTTTCTGCAGCCATCCCAGAGTGTGGCCAACTAACCACTCAAATTTTTGAGGCCAAGCATTAGTACCAGCCAAGGCTGCACACCTCACCAGTGCCTTTGCTGGCAAAGCAGGTACAGCTATGTGCACAAGTGGAGCACAGAAGTTGGGTGAAATCCTGGGTGTGCAATCTCACTTGGGAACTAGCCAAATACTTCACCTTTCATATATGCAAAAGAAGAAAAAGGTGCCCAAAATATGGAGAGAATGGTGCTCTTTGTTGTGTTTAAACAGAGGTTTCTCTGTATTTCTGTTAGTAGCTGTTCTCAGATATTTCAGTGTCTCCCTCTCTCTAAACATAATCTGCTTCTCAGAAAAAAAAAAAAATTCTCTGGCTTTATTTAAGTAGGTGGTGTAAATTATATTATTCTTACTTAAGATACACAGCAGCCCAACACATTGGGGAAATAATCACAGGCCAAGATCTTGCCGTGCAAGCAGAGGACAAACAGATGGTTTCTGCCCAGAGCACTCATGTTCTGTAGGCCTAAACCAGCAGAAGTTTAGTCTGCAAGACGAAGGTTAACCAGCGATGCTATTGCAATCCACTTGTAGCCTATGGCTGGATAAAAATCCAACAGGCACTCACAGCTAGGACGGTCTCACTTAGTTCTCATGGTAGAAGACGGTAGCCGGAACTAGACCTCTTCCTCTCAGGCGTGGGTTACCTACTCATTTGTCACATCTGTGGCTTCACAGCAAGTTCTTCACCTCGCTGCAATTTCTTTGTGGCGCTAATGCCCAAGACACGTGAGGGCCAGTCTCGTAAAGGACCTTTCCCAGGTGTGCCAGCCTCCAGGACACAAAGAGCCCAGCAGTGTCAGGCAGAGTCTGCTGTTGCTGGCGGGAGCTGGAGTGGAGCAGGTGGGTGGCAGGAGGGCGAGAGCAGAGCTGCCGCGGCTGCTGAACCCCGGCGGCCATCTGGAACAAGCCTTTACCCCCAGCAGGGCTCCATCCCCCGGCAGCAGCATGGTCCTCTTGGGAGCGAGCACCACGGCTGCAGGTGGCTTCATCTCGCCCAGCACCCCTCAGTGGAGAAGACATCCCCCTGCCCTGAGCTGGCCAGGAGGAACCGGTTCCACCGGGCCCAGCAGAGAAGCAAAATTGGAGCACCAGGGGAAGGGCAGAGACACAAGGAGCATCTCACAAGTGCTTTTTGCTTTTGCCATTGGCTGCTTTCGCCTCCTCTCCCCCAAGTCTGTCTCTCATAAGGACTTCAACTGTTCCCACGGCCAGCATTTTGGTTTGGGCAGACATCCAGTATCGCTTAGCAGATCCAAAACGACACCTCACACATTCTTGAAGGTGTGAAAGAAACAACCAAGCTGAATCGTTTCACCACCGTCAGGGTACTAGAGGTGATACCGTAGACTTGCCAAGGAACATGCAAGGACATCCACAAACATTTCACGACCACCTTCTTTGAGGCTGCTTTATTATTAAAAAAAAACCATGGGTTTTGGCATTAGCTGGAAAGCTGAATGTGCAACTGCTCAGAGGTGACCTCTGTCTTGACTTTCTTATCATATATCCTCAAAAAGGCAAGACTTTTCACTAACGACTTAGATTTACGTTGTCAAATAAATATATTAATAGTCTTCATATAGATCATTTACAAGAAAATAATAATGCTGCAGCCTGGAGGATGGGGATGGGGATAGCACTGCAGGCACCAGGCTGTCAGCTGGGCCCTGGCTGAGATTGAGCTACCTGGGGAGGGTGTGGAAGCCAACGGACGTGAGAGTGGATGTGGCATGTGGAAAGCTGGATGTGAGAGGGAATATTGTGAGAATCTGGCAAAAGCTACAGATGGTGCTGTGAGGGCTGGCAGGATTCCTCAGGTGGTTAAGGGGGACGTGTGAGCAACAGTCGAGCCACACAGATAGCTGGAGTGGAGCACTGGGGACATTCTGGGAAACAGGACCTTGCCAGGCCAGTGTGCCTGGTAACCGTGCCGGTAATAGCACATAAGGCTGACGTAACCTGAAATAACAAATTCAGGTATGGGTATGGCAAAACTAGGACTAATGAGGAAGAAGTTATGTGCAGGTGGTCACTCTCGATTGAGGAAAAGAAAAGAAGATGCAAAAGTGGCCAAAAGTGGGGTCAAGAAACACAGAAATGGATAATAAGATATGCAATTCACATGGCTGAGTGTGTCTGGAGCATTTGTCAAGCAGCTCTATGTTTGATCACTGCAGCTGAAGCCAGACAATAAACCAAACCCCTTGTGCTGGACATGCCAGAAGAGTCAGACCTGCTTCCACCCCAGGCAGCAGACAGGGACTGGCAGTGCCAGGGGGGTGATTTCACTTGCTGGCAAGTAAACACAACATCACCACGTTGGTGCCTATTCCAGGTTGGATGGCATTAGCAACTGCCCACCACTTTGTAACAGATAGGACTTAGGGTTTTCTAGGTTTGTTTGTTTCAGTACAGATAAACTCTTGGGAATAATGAAGTGCCTTGTCTACTTTCAAAGTCATGGTCTACACCAGAGAAAAATGTCTTCCAGTAAAACAATTTGCACTGAGAAATCAGTATTGCCTCTCCTCTGCCTTAGTACAGGCACCGATTAGGAAATACAAAATATGCAAACTCAAAAACATGTCAGGAAAAGCAAGTTACTCAGAATTTTCTTAATCTGATCTTTGGCTGAAGGTTTGATACAGTCTTATTTTACTGGAATTAGTCAATCCATCTCCAACTTAAAAGAAATACATTTTGACTTTAGGCTCCACAACATTTTATGCACCGTCCTTCAGATCACCTATAAACCAGTAGAGACTTTGCTTTTCAGAATTTCTCCATATTGTTTGTTGCCATACCAGTACATTTCTGTGCTGCAGCCAGACCAGCACAACTTGCGAGCAGACCAGCTAAGTTGCGGTGATGAATGACCCCCTGGAGACTAAGCTGTGAGACATCTCTCCTTGGCCTGAATATAGAGCAGCAAATTTCCCCTCATGGCCTTTCCTCCATGTTCTCGGGTCTCCTTCCCCCAGCAGGTCTAGATTTTGTCCTAGCTTGAACCTTGCGTAGGGAAGCCAGTAGCCCTCAGCACCCAGAGCTTCAGATCTTTCCTGGGGCAGACTGCTCACTCTCACTCCAGAGCTCGTGTTTCCTTGCCCTCTGCTGTAACCTCTTCTGAAGGCAGCTTTTCCTCCACCCTTGCTACAAGAAAAATAAGTTACTCCAATTCTGTATCTAAGGGAACTTCAGAAACTCCAGTGTTGCCAAGACACTAGCAGGGCGGCTGCAAGAAGCGAAATATTTTGCCGAGTTCTCTCCTGCAGAACAGAAACATGTGCGAAGCCAGACTCGGTATATCACCAAATTCATCAGATATGATAACCAATAGTCACTGCAGAAAGCAAGAGAAAGGTGGGGACCTTTAGTACAGATGGCAAAGGGAACCACCGTGAAGAATTCTACACCAGCTGAACTAGTTATCCAATTGCCTCTTTATTTAGTTGTAAGCAACATCCCTTTTGGCCACCCCAGGTTTGTTTTTTCCCCACTATTAAGGAGAGTTTTCAATATTGTTGCCTTGATTTGGGGGAAGGGTAGGTTTTTTCTTTTGTCATATCAAGCTCCCTTCTCACATAGAAGAGAAATGTCAGGCAGACAAGTACATTTTCAGTCACATCTGCTTCCAGAGCAGAGCTCTTCCCCTAGTTAACCAGTGGGATGGACCTGAAGACATGGCTCAGGAAGTGTGTGGGCCTAGGCTCAGTCAACAAGCTGATAGGCTTGAAAAGGGACAGCTGATGTCAGGAAAAGGCACTAAGAAGAAGAGCAATGATGTGAAATGCACGATAATTTAGGAGTACCATCAGGAATACCAATTCTGATGTAAACTCTTTAGGTTTTTGTAGGTAAATCTATCATTCAATCCACAGCCACAAGCAGCTCATATGCAAGGGTTTCTGCAGATGGGGAGGGCAGTGGATCTTCCCACCTGCACCAGAATTCGATCAGCACGTTTGCAAAGTCATGGCATCCAACAGCCCAGCTCCTTCACGACCATCCTGGCCAGGCTCTGATCCCATGCATACAGCAGCGGAGCTGACTGCAGAAGATGTACATCTGTGTATGATGTCTAAACTTTCCAGAGTCCCTCCTTGCACTGATTTCTCAGGAAGCCTGAGAACATCTGCACTTATTGGAGACCCTACAAGAAAGGGGGATTTGTCACTGCAGGAGCATATTTCTCATGCAATATCAGTTTGGAGTGGTGTTTTAAATCTGGTTGAAATGAGGAGCTAGAGCTGTGGTCTTAAGTTTAACATAGCTGTTTGGGGAACCACATCCTCACCTTCTTCAGCTGTCCCATTTGCACTGCCTGCAAATTATTAACCTTCCATTAGCCCCATCTCCTCCACTCTTGAACTACAGCAACTCAACATAGCCTTCCTTGGTTCCATGGCATCTAGTGGCTGTAAAGCAAGAGCTTACACAAAAAAAATGTAGGAAGCTGTAAAAAATCAGCATTTTAACTCAGTCCGCAACTGGCAAACATCAGCAGAGCTGATGCTAGTGGAGTGGCATCACCAGGTCCCTCAGCTAGGAACAAGGTCTTAGCACAGTCCTGATACCCAGGCAGCTCTGAACCAGAGAGCATTAGGGGCTTCAGTACTGTCATGATAGGGTAGCCCCAAGGAAAGCTTCCTACAGGGAGTTGTGGCAGGAGCATGGATAGGGAAGGTAGAACCTTAAATGTAGTGCAAGTGAAGATCCAGTAATCCAATTGTAAGAACGTTTGTTGGGTCCTTTAGCTGATGAAGTGTTACAGCCTTTCTGAGAAGCCAATCCTTGTTGATATATCATTTAAGGTCCAGTTAGCTCATACTGTAGGATACACAGAGCCTGCCTGGAGGCAGTCCCTCATTGCCTGCAACAAGTCCCTAGGTCTGATCAGGTGTCTGATCTCCTCCTTGGCTCCTACAGTCCTCCTCCTTCCAGCTATCTAGCTGGTGAGATGTGTAGCCCATTACTCTCCCGCAATGAAAAGCAAAATTGGAAAGATGAGCAAATGCCTCCTGAAATAATGACTCCATGCAAATGGGGGGTGCAGATTAAAAAGGGGGAGGGGGGCTTTAAAAGCATGAGCAGCAATTGCCCAAGCACAGGCACCACTGCATGGAACTGAGATGCTGCAAAACAGCAATATCGCAGCGAATGCAACACCCTTTCCTGTAAACTGCCAAAAGCCAGTATCTTGTCTGGGGCAACAAGGCTAACTCACTCTTCTGTAAAACATCACATGCACCTTGGTGAGAACAGCCATTAGAGAATGACGTTCTTTCTGATGATGTTTAAAAGTACTACGGGGCACAGCTCATAGGAAGAAAGTCCTTTCAGCATCAGCTTTCCCAAGGGTAGCTGTACTCCAAGAGGGCAGATATCTTGGTGGAGGGAGGCAGGAACAACTGGCTGGGGGCAGGCCAGGGGAAGAAATAATAATAGCACTTTTCATTTTTGGAAAGAGCAGTCAGTCAAGCAGGTTGCAATGCAACAACCATCATTTGTCCCTGCTGAGGGCATGTAAGATAAGTGAGGTGACACACCCTCTGGAGTCCTCCTCGTCCCAGAGAGAATTGAGATGAATGGTTTCAGCTGTGTATCCAGCTTTTGGGAAGTTTGTTGGGCAGGGAGGGCCCCCTCTCAAAACCCGCAGGATTGGACTCCCCCAGATGGACACTGGATAAAGGCTGTGGCATTAGTTCTTGCTTCTTATGAATCTAGATATCACTGGGCTTAACAGCAAACAAATCTTACTTTTCTGCCAACAATTTAGCTGCACGCACGAGTGTTGCCAGATCACATTAGCACTTATGGAGAACCTTTCACAGATAACCACTGCTGTGATTTACCAGCGAAATCATCTACAGTTGCCACAATCAGAACCAAAGGCAAAACTTCCACTGCCAAAGCGTGGTATTTCCCAGTGTGACTTCAGCCCCACGACACCCCTTGAAGGCAACAATAGCCACCGCCAGACTTTTCACAAAAGGGCACTGAACTAGACTGTCATGCATGTGTAGGTTACTGAGCAAAATAAGTAGCTAATTTTCAACAGAGATTAACGAAGTTCAACTCTGAATTTGAGGTAAGGTTTCTACTGGGTATACTGGCCTTCATGGTTTCTGTGCTGACATTCCATGGCCCCCCACCACCACCTACTTCATCCCTCCAGGCTGGAACAGCTAGCAAGGGGCTGGTCCACCCTGCCTCCCACGCAGCTGTCCACGCTCCCAAACCAGTACCGGTGGCAATACCCTTTTTCTTCACCAGGCCAGCAAGAATCCAGCCTCACCTTCACATCTGCAGGTGTGTTTGCAGTTAAAATAACTTTTATTCTTGTTATATTACATGAGCCCCAAGCCTTTCCGCTGCAGCAGCCTAGGGAGTGTAAAGATGGGAATCTCAGCAGGCTTCTACACGGCACCCATGCCGTGCTGCCGAAGCTGCGAGACAGGCAGGGAAAGAGTTCCCAGCAAGGGAAAAAGAGCGTAACGGAGTTCCAGCAGAGGCACTGGTATCCATGGTAGTCCTCATCAAGTTCTGCACTTCCCCTCACATCATTCTCCGGAGTAGGAAAAAGATCAGTAACCTCATCTGCTCTCTGCAGTTAAATCCTCCGTTTGGATGCAGAGGGCCAGGCTGGCAGGGGGAACATAATTTAAGAGCATCTAGCCTCATGCTTGGTAAATTGGGCCCATTATACAACCCCCTGTCTGTATGTATCACCTTACATATAGAGTACATATTGATGAAGGGGGATTTTTGCACACTGAATAACATCCATATGTTACCCAGGAGATATTTCCTGTTCTCAGTGCTGCTGTGTCATTAATTTTCCTGCTTGTTTTGACTGTTTATCTCTCAAGCTGAAGTGTCTAGAACCATGAAAGCCACAGCCAAGAAAAAGTCAGCAATATAAACATCATCAATATTTATGATGGACACCTAGAGAAAAATATTCCACGATGCAATACCTTGTTTTCCACATAGCTGGGTTAGGGCTAGGATGCCTTGGAGTGCTATTCTGTTTCAGCTCACTTCCATTTTCCTCCAAGCAGCAAGGGCACCTCGGAGCAATGAGGATTTTCTGGCCCTTTAACAACCCCCTTGTCCGCCAGACTTCCTCCTTTCATAGCCCCCATGCGCTCCCTCCCCTCTCCCCCAGGGCTAGTTAATATGTGCCAAATCCTGACACCCTGAATGGTTTCCCAACGCCGACACTAATCACGTTTTCGGGAGCAGGTCAGCAGTGAAGGAGCTGAAATTCGTGTGAAAAAGTCCCCGGGATGGCCCCGGTGCCTCACACCTGCGTGGCCTATTCATCTGCACTGTTTACACATTGTCATCCACAATTAATTCTTTCCAGGGACGCTCCACTGCCTGCCCTCCCGTTGCACAGGGACCCCATTCTGAGCTGTTGTGTCTGTTAAATTGAGCATGGGGTGCTGCGATTAAATTAAGTTTTGTGGCTCTCTCTCTCCCCCTCCCTCCCCTCCTCTTTTCTCTGCGTTAATAACGATGCCTGATGGAAGGTTGCTGGCACTGGAGTAAAGAGGTAATTACAGGCACTAAAAGTAGGGGAAGAAAAGTTTCTATGTGGAAATGTGAATGGGGACATCTTTTCTGGCTAGCCGACGTTGCCCTCAGTGCGAGCTGGGAACCGCAGCCCCATACGATGTCCAGGGCACGAGGAGGAGAGGAGGGCACGGGGCTGCGCACGAAGGTCTCCCATAGACAAAGCAAACCAGCAAAATTCGGATCTGCAGGAACCTGTACCTGCTGGCCTGAATACGGGTTCTTTTCAGCGAGTGGCATTCCCACCTTCCGCTACAGCTGTGTTTGTGCATATATGTGGCACATACCAGCCGGACTGCTCTTCTCCCAACATACCATACCCAGACACACCAGGAGGAATTCCCTGGGCTAATGGGCTAGCAAGTCACCTCCCCACACCAACACGCTCCCGCACTGTGGTGTAAAACATGGAATGAGAACCGCTCACTGGCAATGAGGAGGAAAACAAGAGAAGAGGACAGGAATTTGACCAGCTTTTGCAAAACCTTCATGAAGCAGCAGCGAAGTGTTTTGCTCATGCATGAAGTGGAAAACTGGTTTTTATTACTGGGATGTCTGCGGAGTCAAAGAGCCATTTTTGCTGAGAACGGAAACGTGCAGCTCTCCGAGCAAGCGTAATCAGGTGGATTTGGCTTTACACCTTCGTTCGGCCGCTCGCAGGACTCGCCACCACAACCGGGCTGCAGCCTTCCGGCACAGCACAGGCAGTGTCCCTGGAACAAGAAGGGCAGAGCTCAGACTCTCCCAGCCAGCAGCCTGGACTGGAGCTATGGCCAAGCTAAAGAACAACCTCTATTTGCTGTTTGCTTATGTCAGGAAAAAAAAAAAAGAAAAAAAAAAAGAAGAAAAAGAAAGAGAGAAAGATCTGAGAATCACCTTAAGTTCTAAGGCCCCAATAACCAAGACACACACTAAATATAACAAAATTCATTGGCTACAAGAGCAGTCTTTTAAGGCTTGGGAAACAGCAGCCTCTCTGATTTTTATCCTATGCAAGAAAATTACCCCTGCAAGAGAAACATCTTCATGTCAGCAATTAAAAAACCAGCCTCCTCATAAATACTGCTGTAAAATATTGTTGCATGCACATACGAAATGTGCCAGAAAGCACATGCTACATCCCCCTCTAGTGCTGAACTACTACAGGATAATGACCTAATCCTGCTACAGCTTTCTTCAGCTGGAGTGTAGACTTTTCTGTGGCAATCCATGAGTAAGCCCCATAAACGAACCAGGAAGGTGGCTGCCACTTGTGAAGGCATCTTTACAGGATGACTGCTCTACAGCAGACGGATTCACCAGGACTGAGAAGCCTGAGAGTCCTTAAGATGAGTAAGGTTTTAATACCTCCTAAATACCAATGTGGATCCAGGGCAAATCTGTTCTGTTTTACAAGCCTCCTTACTCATTCTGTGCTTCCACTTAAAAACTAGAAGGCTGTGCACATCACACACTTCATCAACGCCCATCCCATGGCGTCACAGGTCTTTAGTGCTTCGTACAGAGCAGTACCTGGGGAAAGCAGCCCTTCCGAGAGCACCAGCTATGGTCATTACCCTCCCAGTCATCCTCCATCACAGCAGCCGTGGCCCTGCAGGCCTTACTCGGGGAAGGAGCTTGCCCGAGTCAGACGGGGAGCGCCAGCCTTCAGCAGCTGCCTGTATCCTGTTGCATCAGCCCATCTCACCGTCTGCACCTACGAGGACAGTCAGGCTCGACACCGAGGTCACACCAGCCCTGCGGGTCTCCAAGGCATGTGGCAGCTCACACCAGAGCCGTTCAGACTGCAAGGCCCCTTTCTCAAGTGTGCAGGGCGGCGTGGCGTGCGTCCCAGACTCTCCCACGCCCGGTGACACGGAGCCCTTCGGGGGGTGGGTCTGCGCTTGCCGTGCACCCCGCTTTGGGACAGCCTCAGCTGGTTAGCAAGAGGAAGCCGGAGAGAGGCCGGGTGCCAGGGAAAAGGTGCTGCACGAGTGCTGCCTGATTTTGTGCGCTCACCGTTTACAGCGCTTGAAGAAGTTCCTGGGGGCTGGAGGGAGCAGAGGCAGGCCAGCTTCAGCAGGTCACCCGGGCCAGGCTGGGCAGAGATCAGGAGTCGGAACCAGCACGGGCAGCAGATGTGGGTCTAGCTGGCGTCCTCAACTGGATGTGGGAGCAAGGCAGCAGGCACAGCACCAGCACCATGCTCCCTGCTTCCATACTTCTTCACCCAGCTGACACAGCCTGCTCGTACAGTCCTTCCAACCTGGTACTACAGGCACCAAGCACACAAATTTTAGGAACATCCTCCACACAAAACCACTATCACTCATCAGGAGAAGAAACAGCTGAGCCAGAAGCCTCCCCATACCAGCCAGCCATGCTGCACCACCAGCTGCAAGCACACTCCCAGGCCTCCCCTCTTTATCCAGCCTCAAGGAGAAGCAAGCCTGACCCTTCCTTCCAGGTGGGTAAAATCTTTGGTCTTTATCATGGAGGCATTTGAGCAACCTCAGTGGCAGGTGTTGGGAGCAGCCCTGCCTACAAAAACTTGAAGCAAAGGCTCATATTTAAATTATTTTCCTGAAGCAGAACTACTAGTACCCTTAGTAATATGATTATTCACAAAACCTGCAAGCTGCCTACCACCCTTTCCTCCCACTGAAACCAATGAGAGTGGAGGATGTTCAGCAAATTATACCGCCTGCCCAGTTAATAAACAATTCACAGAAGGATGCACGGTTTTGAAGTGCTCTGTAAACATATATTAATCAATCATTAAATAATTAAGATAATTCTCTGTTCTTTTTCTCTGGCACTCCCAAGTTGATCGCCGTTCCTATAGCAACGGCGGAGCAGGACCGAAGGCAGGGGAATGCAGGGCGCGGGGAGGCAATGCTAGCGGGACCTTTGCTCCCCAGCCCTCCAAAAGTCACGCAGGGCAAGCGGAAGGGGGCTGCGAGAGGTGACATGCAGGAAAGAGGCTTTCAATTTTAATGGAGATTCTTACGATGACGGTCTATGCAAATAGGTACATGAAAGAGGAGAGGAAACAGACTGGGGGAAGGGGGAGAGAAATTAACCCTGGTTCAGATTTCAAAGCAAAGCCAGGAATAATTTTTGGAGCTAAGAATAGTTGCAATGCACCTTGTTCTCCTTGGGCTCAAGCCCTGCATAATCCTTCGGCTCGGGGTCTGAAATTACAGCGGCGGGGGGGAGGGAGGCCAGCCTGCCCAGTCCAGGAAACGCGGCTGTCCAGGCTGCAGCTCCATCACCTTTATGGTTCCTTTGTGTCACCAAAAGCGACTATTTAACAAAGGACCCGGCCCTCTGCTTTCCAAGGGCCCTTGCAGTTGTTTTGCAAATGAGATTGCTTGATTGGTGAGCAAAATCAGAGATCTTTTGAAGCTGTTGCCCAGGAAAGGGGGAGGGAGAAGGATTCAATTATCCCCCACAGTAAGCAGTAGGATCTGCCTGGTCCTATTGAGAGCTGTTGAGAATGAAAACTTTTGGATCGCTTTTTAGGTGAAATCCTTCAGAAATCCCAGGAAGACCCTACAGCCACTTCTATAAAAAGAGCAGGGTCTGCCCATGTCCTAGGAGAAACTCCTCTTCCTATTACAGCCCCCTCACCCCGCCCGGGGGACAGCCGAGCCAGAGGCTTCAGCCAGCCCCCGAGCAGGCGAGCGGAGGTCTTTAGCTTGTTGGAGAATCTGCTCGACCGACACTAAAGGACAGCTTCACCGCTAAGTCCAGGGGACCAGTCTGCAGCCCTCAGGGAGCTTATTGCTGTAGATCACGTCAACACCTATGCAGGCACTCACTGGGAGATCTGCTTCTTTTTTTGATCAGAAAACAGCTTCTGCAACACCAAAAATGCCTGGGGGAAGACAGGGATGCTGCTGACAAAAAATGATGTTTTGTTGGAGGTGAACTGGAACGGAGCACTTTGCTTCAGCTGCCCCCAAATCTTTCACTTTAGTCAAGTTCAGCACCGAAACGAACTTTCCCGAAAAATCCTCTCTCCTTTCCTGTGCGTGGGACTTGCAGCTGAGCTGCATTTACTGACAACAACGTGGACCTTGCCCAAGCTTTATGGGAGCTGGGCAGAGCTCCCAGGGAGCACAGCCCAGAGGAGAGAATGGGACCCAAACCCAAGGAAAGGCGCTGCCTACTTTAATGTTAAGCAGACTTGAAACGAAACGTTTCATGTCAGTTCAACAAATTGAAACAAAACATTCCTACCTCAGAAACGTCAAAATGCTTCACTTTGATCCAAAAAATGTCAAAACAGAACACGGAGACGTTTCTGAACATGACTGTTTTAATTCCAGGAAACAATTTTTTCCTACTTTTTTGCCCCAGTTTGTTCTATTCGGGAAAACAGAAGTAGAAATTCAAAATTTCACATAGCTCTACTTCAAGCCATTTATCACAGGAGGGACCAACATTGCCTATACACACATGTATGCGTGAGCACTCTCACACACAGTGCATCCACTGTGCCTTTCAGCAGCACCCCCAGGCCTCCCTCCAGATTGGTTTCACCACCCACATAGCTGTCAGGCCTCCAGCCCCATGACTGGAGGGTGCCTTTCAGTCTGCAGGAGGTCCCAAGTGCTAGGACATATCCAGTACAAGTGTGCTGTCAAACACAAGCAGTGGCTGTCCACAAGGTACCCTAAAAACAGGGTGTTTAGGGCTGGCACAGCCATCACTACCATCACTGCAGGGTTCACATGCAACTCAGGTTCCCTTTAGAGTCCTGCTTTCAGCCAAGGCAGACACAGGGTTTGGTCTGACCTATTTCAGACCTTGTAGTTTGGTACTGATGTGAATAGCGAGGACCTGGTTTGAATCCTTCCCTGCTTTGGGGAGCAATGCTAAAAACAGCACTTATTGAAAAAGATGAGGAGAAGGGTGTGGGAATTTCACAGCTTTAGTATAATTTGACCAGTGACCTTGATTTATATTGCTGAGGATTATGGATCCTGTCCCCTGAGCATGGTTAAGAGCACACTAATATGGAGAAAGGTGACACCTAACCGTGCTCTGCATGCCCAAGGTGGATCCACACGTCTGTTTTCACATCGGTAGGTGTAATCCTAACACTGCATCTAGTAACAGTTTGATGACTTTGTGTGGACACGACTTACAATGTTCTTGCCCTCCAACTGAAGGCTGCAAATGTGGCTGGCTGTGTCACTGGCCCCTTGGAGAAAGTGCTCCCCTCCTCTGTGCCAGGTAAGAGCCAAACCATAAAGCCTTCCCCTGTGCTCCCCGCTGCCAAAGCTCTTTAGCTATTCTATGTCTTCCATATGCTTGGGATAGCCCTCTTCTTTCCAAAAGCTAAAAGACATCCTAAACCATCTTTGTGCATTTATTTTTTCAGTGTTGAGTTCCTCTCCATCATATATCTCCAAACAGGGTCCCTTGATGCCGGGTCCTACCTTCTTTCTACAGGGTGAGGTGTCCGCACATGGGTACGCTATGGCTCTCTTGCACTGGTGGGATAGCTGACACGACCAGACTAGCCATGTATGCTTTAGCCCTCTGGACCAGACTGTCCAGGACTGGGGCTCCACACTCCCCTCCCGCCAGACTCTCAGCACCCATTGCCTAGGTTTCCCTGCTACAGACCAGTCTTTCCCTGGTGCCTTCATCTGGGGGAACTTTTCCATAACTTGGTCTCTTCCTTATTGGGGGAAGAAGCTTGTTTTAAATATTTCCTAGTAGGAATTACTGCAAAAGCAGCAACTCTCATCAGCCCTGGATATACACTGTTGCACCAGAAGATAGATTTCTCTCATTTTGTATAAATAACTCCTAATAATAATTCATTCCGCTAATTCTCTGATTCTCTCTGACTCTTCCAAACTCATTCACCCTCTAAGCATATAAAAATAAACTGCAGGAACAATTCATATTGCATCTACAGCTAAACAAACTCTCTTGGGTTCCGCTGTTACTCAAACTGTACCCTCCAGATTCATTCCCTGTGGGTTGGCAGTAGCTCAGAGCTTGCAGGCTCTCTCAGAGGCTTGGATCTGATGCAAAACCAGCCTTCTTGCTGAGACCTTGCAGTCTCTTCACAAGGCTCCTGCAAAAGCCTAAAAGAACATCCAGAAGGCCTTATCCATCACTGGGCTGTCCTGGGCTGTGAGAGGAAAGTGGATCTGAGATGGGCTGGCTTCCAGGTGATGATTGTTCCTACCTCCTAGGAATAGCTTGCAGCAGCCTTGCCAATTGCCGGGATGTGTCCCTAAATATAGGAAGGTTTTAGGATTTAAAATGTGATGCAGATGATTAAGAGATCTTCCTTTTAGGGATAAAAGTGTAGTGACATTTCATGGAAGTAGTATATCACCTTTGAGAACCAACGCACGCATTGTTTTAAAAATAAAAGACAGTAAGATAAAATAAAGAATAGCCACAGGGACAGAGAAAATCGGCATGTAGGTTATGTTCCAAAAGTCTCCCCAGTGAAGCTTCAGATGTGCTCTGTTGCCATCATCCCCCTTGAAGATTATTTCAAGGCTGTACTAATATGTGGATCATGACTGTGGCTGTTACCATGGACACCTATCTAATCAAATGGGGCCTAATTATGTATATTACCCGATGTGGCACTCTGAGAGCACTTCAGTGATGATTCTTCTGCTTGTCTGACAAATAACATGGTTATTCAGTAAGCTGCATATGTTTTAATGTCGCGTTTTTGTTCTTTGATAAGAAACTGTCTAGCTAACCAAAAGTGCTTTTCACTTGCAAAGGTATAGCTAACATTAGCATCCAGATTCAATTAATTATGTTTAATAAGCTAATAAATATATTTAGGACTCTCTGTGCTATGCTCAGTCACCTTTAGAAAACACTTCATCATTAGTCACCAAAAATGAAATGGTCTCTTTTTTTCAAGGATGAGAGCACTTTAAAACCTTCGGTTTAAGCTTACAAATTACAATGGAATTAGCTTTAAAAATAGATTTTAAAATTGATGCTTTTCTTTAGCTTTAAGACCGAAAACAGATTCTTTATATCTGTCTGAGATTTATGGGAGAAGCAAGGAATTTTTCAGGAACATGTCAGAAATAAGTTGGTGATGATCATTCTTATGCCTTCACTATATGAAAGCATAGAAGATCACTGCTTCTCCCACCTTGCTACAACGCTCCCTGGCACAAGCAGAAAACAAGGCTCTTCTTGTGACACCCATGGAAGGAAGGAAGGAGATTGCCAGCAGGACAGTGAGATGGGGAGTGACAGAGGCTGCAGAGCTGAGCCATGCTTTATATTATCTGTGACAATGAGCTGGTACAGAAGACGGGAGCCTGTCAGACTTGGGTCAGCAGGAGTCAAGCTTTCAGGGAGATGAGCGACCCCACCTGCGCAGGTACCGCTGCGTACAGCATCACGCTTTCCTTCTCTGTCTTTCTGCCAACTCTGTACTGGCATAATTTTCTCCTGAGTATATTCAGGGAAATGACAGAGAAAGGCCCCTCTGGAATTTGCCCCCACCCCATGTTACAGAATCACAGAATCATTAAGGTTGGAAAAGACCTTTAAGATCATCAAGTCCAACCATCAACCCAACACCACCAAGCCCACTAAATCATGTCCCGAGGTGCCACATCTACATGTTTTTTGAACACTTCCAGTGATGGTGACTCCACCACCACCCTGGGCAGCCTGTTCCAATGCTTCACCACTCTCTCCTGTTGTTTTACTTTCCATACCCGTCACACCCACACAGCTGCCAGGAGAAGGACACATGGTTGGGAGAACCTGCCAGTTTGAGCAGCCTCTTCCTTCCCCTCTTCCATGCACTGAACAGATAATGCAAGGAGAAAGAGAGTTTGTAAATCACTAGGTGACCAGAAGCACACCACCTTCTCTGCTTTTCTTCCTACGACAAGGATTCCTCAAGCCTGCAAGAGACAAATATGCAAAGTGTGGAGTTAAGATGTTGGGTACAGGAATTAAGTGAAATGTTGAGCTGCGGGGGAACTGGTGTAACAGAATAGGAAACCACCCAAACTGCAAGGTGTCCAGTTAAGACTAGCAGTAGAAAAGTGCAGTCTACCAGAGTCAGTGACAACTAGGTAAGATCGTGGCAAAAGGACTGAGGAAGTACCCGACAGGATGACAAGCACGAGTTGTGGCAGGTTGGCTTTGGGGAAATTCTTTTGGAAACCCACTGTTGAACCCACTTGCTGATCAGAGAGAAGACCAGGACCCTTTGCCCTTGCGGCCCTGATGTCAACGGGTGAAAGACCCCCAGGTCAGCGCCAGTTGCCCGCTGTCATCAGCAGAGGTACCCCACCCCAATGACCGGTCTGCAAGGGCACGGCTTACCTGGTGTAGCCATGCTGTGTTGAGAGGTGGTCCGGCTCCAGCCGCCAGTTAGCGTGTGAAGGAGCTGGTATGGTTGGCGTTCGTATGGCTGCCACTGTAACGCTCAGGTTAGGTGCCGTTTGTGTACAACTGAAGCGTTAATAATAAAACACATTGTTGGAATATGGGCAGCCTAGTAAAAAATAGAGTCATATCATTCAATATTCCCCATGTTGGTCATCATCCGATTCAGCCAGCCATCTCTGTGCAAATCGATCTTGAAGTTCCCAGCTTTAGTTGCTCTGTGACACCAGGCACCACACGGCCTCCTCTCCCTCCCCCAGCCCCCACATCATTAACGATAATTAAACACTTGTCCCGTGGTGTCCAGGTGTCACAAGACACCTGGTAAGTCTCACCTCTAACCACCCGCTTGGCTGGGCTGGAATAGCAGCGCTGCAGATGCTGCCCGTGGGGCTCAGCTCGCTCCCACCGAAGTGCCGGGTGAGCTGCTGGCGGGGCACCCCCAGCTCTCCTCGGCTTCCCAGGGCACAGCAGGGAGCCGCAAGTTAATCAGCAGTGCCCCACCGCAGGTCAGCACACCCAGCTATCTGTATTTCCCTTTGTTTGTCATTTTCCATCAGCCTCCATTTTCCTCCAAATCTCTTTGGTGTACCAATTAATCCAGAGGGTTTTCATTTACTCAGGCCGCCCGAACCAGCAATACACGAATACCCCCCACAATCCCTGCCAACAGCTCGTAATACATTTTAACTGCTCCTTGGCCTTTGATGTGTTAGCCTTCTGGGCAACATTATCATTACCCTTTATATACCTCCGTAGGTGAACGCAGCGCTGCACAGCGGCTTGCGCATGCTAAGTGCGAGCTCGGGTCTGCTCGTGTCTGAAAGAAAGTGCGGTGTCCTAAGAACCGTGCAAGAATTGTGCCCTCCCGGCTAGCAAAACCCTGAGCAAGGCCAGAATAAACACCAATAATATCCTGGGCTCTGGAGAGCTTATTTGCAAAGTGCGTGAGCAACCATAAGGAAGGAACAGGACAAACCAAGAGAGGCACCCACCTGGGGAGAAGCCTCAGTGGGAGAAGGGAGTGCTGGTGGAGTCTGGAAGTGCGGGCACCACATCAGGGCAAGCAGGCGGTGTGCCTTGCACGTGTGCACGTGCTGGAAGTAAAGACACTGCTCAAGCTGAAGCATCGGACACAGCCAAATTCAGGAAAATACAATGGCCATTTCCAGGGAGCCAGGGGCATTGCAGTCCCAGACTGGGGCATTCTTCACAACTTTGGAGCCATTTACAGTTTTGAGGGCTCCCTTAATGGAAATAGTTACAATTGCATTTCTCAGGGAACATAAATCAGCATGGGTGGCGTCAGGCTGACGATTTGGAAGGGCGCTCAGCCCGGATAGGAAAATGTGAAAACATTCAAAACCCTGAAAGCTTTGTTGGAGATGGTACAGGTTAGCCAAGGGTGTTCCATAGCAGCCACACAACTCACAGGTGCTTGTAAGAGGGGGTGGAGAAACAAGGTTCCTGTAATAAGCTATTTTTGTGGGAAATGACGCGTAGACAACGTTAATACGGGTGCAAGCGGTGGGCCCAGGGGGAGGTGGGGCGAAATAATTTCTAATTTGGAGTCCCCGAGCCCAGCCAGCGAGGGAGAAGGGGCTGGCCAGCGAGGCAGGAGATCCTGTCCTTGCCCAGCCAGGCTGTACCTCTCAACTTTTTCTACTGATCTCGCCATCTTTTCTGACAAAAGGTGGTAAATGGCTCCCTCGGTCATCCTAAAGCTGCAGATCAAAGCCCTGCTCATCGTTGCCCTCCTCTATCCAGAGGGCTGATACTTCAGTTTTTATAATTCAGAACGATCTTTGATCGAGCAGGCCAAAAGAAAATTTCCCTCTTGCAGGCATCATTCTGAAAAGGGTGCAGCAAAAAGCCTGGCGTAGCGGGCATGGCCAGCCCCCAGCCCCTCCAGTTCTGCAAGGGACTCACGCTGGATTAAACTGGGACTACCCCAAAAAGTTGGCAGGGAGGCCGAGAACGGGGCTGCTTGCAGCGTGACGCTGCATGGGTCCCTAAAAAAGGCATGAGCCCTTCCCCACTCCCCCTGAAAGCACCGGGGGGTAAACAGATCACAGAGAGGAGCCATTAAAGCGGGTGCCGGGGGGGACCCGGTTTCAAGCAGGGTTTGGGACACCGAACAATAGGCTGCCATTTTGAAGCAGCCAGAGCCCAGAGCGCTCATGGCGACGCAGCGGAAAACACTGTCGCAGGGTACGACCCTTGCTTGCAAAAGAAACAGGCCCCTGAGAGTTCATTGTGCAGTGGTTGCTGACGTGCAAAGCTCGCACTGAAAAACGTAAACTGTGCTTTCTAAAAATATAAAAGAGCAGTGCCCGAGGGAGGGCGGCTCGGGGCGGGGGAAGCAGAGGGAAGAGACCAGTGTTGTTGCCGAATGCCTGCGGGATTTTTGGGAAGGCACCGTCCCTTTCCGTGCCCCACCGAGAGCAGGGTCACGCTGGGGGCCCCGCTTGCAGGACCTACCGCTCCGTGCGGACAAGGCCCCGAAAGCAAGGTCCCCTTCCCTTCACGAGCCCTCGGGGGAGTTCACACCCCTCCAGCCAGTTCCGTAGGCTGGATATAAACCTCCACGCAAAGCCGTGGCTGCGACTCGGCGGGGGACAAGGGGTGCTGCTGCCCCCGCTGAGCTCCCCAGGCCCTTCCCCACCAGCACAGCGGACTTCAAGACCTCGGAGAAGGTTTGCTGCCTGGCAGGTCTGAAGCACGTGGCCAGACGCACCCGCGCAGGGCAGCCCGGCGTCTGCTGCTGGGGCGATCCCGGCTGCCGCCGCTGCCCCCAGCTGCCCTTCCAAGCCCCCGGAGATGGAGACGGCTCCTCGGCCAGCCAAGAAAGAGGGGCAGAAACAGTTAAAATAGCTGGTAAATAAAAATCCCAGTAGAAAAACATGATCCGGCAGAGAAAAGCATCCTTTCCAAGCACTGCCAACCCCACATACTCAAAAATTATGTATCGGGCTCCAGAGAATCACGGCTTAAAAATCACAAGGGTTTTTGTTCTGGTTTTTAAAGAAAATTATAAATGTTTGAGCTTTTCCTAATTGCACTCTGGTTTCTTGAACTTTATGATTGCATTTTCAAACTTTTCTCTAAATCCCCCAGGGCTACAAACTTCTACATTTTTATTATAAAATAAAGTTGAGAAGCTCACCTAATGCCCACAGCTTTGGGGCAAACAGCAAAGATCAAAAGACTTAGGCTAAAATGAGAAGAATAGGAAATACTGGAGATCAAGAATGAACACCCTGCAGTATACGTGTCTCTTACCATTTTTCCCCAGTGTTGCGCAAAAACATATTTTGCTGGTTTAAGCAACGTGATGTTGGTTAAATACTTTATTTGCCAGTGTGAAGAGCAGGTCTTCAGTGACATTTTGCCTCAGAGCACAATGTTGCTTGCAGCCAAGGGCTGCAGAAAAGCTAAAACTGAGGCTGCTGTCCCAGGCTAAGGGGACCAGAGGACCACAGAGTTTCCAAGAGCATCTTGTGTGCTCGGGGTTGTTGCTGTTCACAGACCAGGAAAGGTTGGGAAACATTATCCAAAGCTAAACCTAGACCTGACCTTCCATCTTTAGCCTGATCCATACAGAAACTTACTGCCCAAAAGGGGTAGGTGGGTGCCATCCAACTTACTTACTTCATCTCCAAAGGCACTGAAAGAACTGCCATGTGTCTTTATAGGGATACCTGTGTTACAGGTACAGATAGACTGTGATAGATGTGTCAGCCTGTAAAGAGCTCAGTCATCCTCCAAAATTAAAGGCTGATCGGAGGGCGGACTCACTATCATGCCTCTTGAAAGGATCTGCCTTGTAACAGCCTGGTTATCGATTGCTGCCTGTAAGAGAATGTGATACTCTCTTTTGCCCTGGTCCTGTTAGCTCTATTTACCGTAACACTTGCTGAAACCTCCTCTTGTAGAGATAATGGCTTCCTTTGGCTGCTGTCAGAATGAACAAATGGCAGTAAAAACATGCCGCTACTAATCGTGTCCTACTTGTAATTAAAGCAAGACAAAAGCATTGCACTGCTGGGTTTGGCTCGCCCAAGAACAAGGGCTGACCACAGGAACGCCAATAACCAAAAGACAACGGTGCCTATTGCATCGGTGAAACTCAAAGCCACGAGGTTTCCACCAGCCCAGAAACTCGGCAAAACATCCAGGAGGACAACAAACATATTTAGCGCCCGGACTGGGGTCCAGCACCCAGGGGTGCTGCTCTAGGCAGCGCTCAGCACACGTGAGCCTAAGGGGCTGCAAAAGGTGAAGGCAGATGGTGAAGTATATGAATAAGCAAAGTTTTTTTGACAGTCCTCTTGAACTTTTTGTGGCCATGCAGAAAGGCCAACGGCTCAGTTATTCAGGCAGGAGGCAACAGGACTTTTGCAGGATGGTGCAACACCATTACCCAGGGTGCTGGGGACCCTGAGCCCCCCTAAGACCAAAGGATGCACCTAGAGCCCATCACAACAAGCCCCCAGCCTTCCCAGAGTTGCATCAAGGCATGGTGGAGCCCAGTACCACATCTCACATCCTCCAGGGTCTTCATCCTCACCACACCATCGGGAAGCAAAATGTCCCTGCCTGCAGAGGTGGAAAATGTCCCTGCCTGCAGAGGTGGAAGAGAGGCAGAAATCTGCTTACCTGTGTCCTACAGCAGGGGTAAGCAAGGAAATAGGCCCATCTCTCTTCCCCTGCAAGCGGGCACCATAGCCCTCGGCATGTCCTGCCTCGTCAGGCTGAATCCGGGTCCCATCACAACAGGCGCAAATTGAAGAAAACGACAACAAAGTAAGTGGGGGGGGGGAAGAGCAAAACTCCCCTCCAGTCCCATCCACAAAGCAGTAGCATAACCACGTCGCTGAGCACTCACAGGGCTTGCCCTGTAAACAAACAGATGCCCATATCCAAGTACTGCTGTACAGCCCGATATTTACTTAGGATTACTCCGCTGACTGTGGATCATGCGAGAGCTGGGCCAGTAGTCCAGGACCATCCCAGGGACAGCCAGGCTTCAAACATCCCCTGGGATGCGGTTTCAGGTGGCCCACCTCCGCCGCGGTGCTGCCTTGTGAAGCCCTGCTGTCCCCCGTGCCCACTCAGGCTGCTCCCCCGGGCTGGCACGCTCGGTGTGCTACGGGAGCCGGGCTTTCCCACTCGCCTTTCTGCCGCTGCTGAGAATCAAAGCAGGCTTAAAAGAAAACCTTTCTGTAGCTAAAATGTGCCCATGCTCATCTCTTAGTAAGCTTGGGTCACTTCAGGAGCTTTCCCCGCACAGGAGAAGGCAATAAAGCAGGGAGCAAGACCTAGACCGACCCCAGCCACCTGCTCAATGGCTTCCTTGGTCCCAAGACTCATGAACAAATGCAGTGCAGCTGCCGCAGCCGTTTCTGCCTCGCAGGGAAATCTTCACTGCTAAGCAAGATAACAGGTCCTCTTGAAGCTTGTAACACACCTATGGGAGAGAGAGAGGTCTCATCTTCTAATACGCACAGTCTGCAGCTTTCCTGCAAAGTCGGTGAGTAACCACAAGAGGAAGAGAGAAGAGAGACGAGATCACCTCCAGGCACCGCAGTCAGTGGTGCAAGGATGCCGAAGGCGCAGACAAGAACCAAGGCAAATCCATGGGCTCCACAGTTTTCCTCCTTACTAGCCATGTAATGCCAGAGTGTCAGCTTGGTCATACAAAGTCAGGTATGCACTTAAACATAGCTCTGTTTTGGACTACATTACTTATATTTTCTTTTTGCTTTCCAAAAGAGAGATTTTTTTCCTCCTCATGCTGGGAAGGATGGTGGCTGAGAGCATCACAACAGGGTTGAGGGACAAAAGGATACGGAGGTCAGCGTGTTGACAGATAATTTACCCAAACTGATTCACAGGCGGGGATTAAAGTTTCCAGGCAGCTAAAGCTGCTTGGTTGCTGGCTGGAGCGTTGTCTCAGCAGCACGAGGATGCTCTCCAGAGCCATGTCAGGACCCAGGCTTTGCTGGCATCCCACAGACACCGGCAATGGCACTGAGGAGCATGGGATGCTCTCCTCTGGCGCTGCATGCGTGCTGCAAGGGAACCCCCGGCTTTCCCACTGAGCCCTTGCGCGCGGGCACCAAGCTGAGTGGCTCTGTGGCACTGCTGTTCTGCACCCACCGGAGACATCTCCCCCACAGCCACCCAGGGGCTTATTTCTAAGATTAAACCCTGGTGGTAGTTTCTGTGCCTCCTCTTTGACATGGAAATTTCTCTCTCTTACCACGGCAATTTGGCTGCCCTTCAGATGGGAGCTTGGGGAGCAACAGGAGGGGGAAGACTGGGTGATGAGTCTGCCTTTTCAGAGACCTCCTGCTTCTCCCCTGGGGTTTGCATAAGGGTCTTGGATCCTTCAGTTATCCTTGGCTATTCCTGATCACCTTATTTCTTACTTCCCACTTCCCTAGCCATCTCCTTTATTAAATCTTCATATTCATCATGTAGGAAGGAGAGCTACTTCATGTCACTGATGGAGCAATTTAAAGCTACGGAGGTAGAACTTGAGCACAATCTACCCAGTGAAATTATTTAAAATATAAGCTTTGATAAAAATGAAGCACACTGACCTCAGCTCAAGGTACAATTCCTCTTCACAGCTGGAAGCTGGACAAGGGACTAGGAAACCTTCTGCCGTCCAGATCAGCTCTCCCAAGCTCATGCCAAAGAGGCTTCCCGCCTGACCCAGAGAAAACAGAGCATTTTCTGAATAGTTATCACCCTGCAAAGATCAGAAGAAGAACAGACAAGGCTCATTTCTCCCATAAAGCTGAGAGCAATAGTCAAGGCTATAACGGATCAGATACAGGCTTAAGGGAAGTCCTGCTGGCCTGCTGACAGCATTTTACCGAAGTTTCAGGGAAACTTAAGCTGTCAAATTTTTATGAAGCTGTCTTTGACATCTGGTCCCTAAGGAAATGGAACAGTCAAGATTAACTAGAGCCACTAATTACGTAGTTAAGAAGTGACTACAATAGACAAGAAATAACATCTTTCTTCCCATGGGGAAAAATAAGCATCATGGACATGAACACTTTTTTCTGTGGAATTCCCCCCAAAAGCATCCACCCTCGAGGTGAACCTGCTCCAGCACCACTCTGACACCCTTCCTGCGGGCACCGGTGGCAAAGCCAGAACCACCCTCTGCATCCGGGGTGCATGTGGGGTGCCCCCAGTTCTCCCCTCAACCCATGACAAGATCCCCCTCCCATCAACAGGGGGGTTTCTACCCCAAACCTGCAGACTGCTCCCCAGCAAGGGAAAACGGAACCTCTCCCATGTATTGCCACGATGCACTAGCTGCTACGGGCTCCTTCGAGAAAAGCAAGCAGCTATCACAGCAGTCAGAAATCCACGGCAATCCACTGCATCTGCTAGCCGTAAAAATCACCCTTCTCCAGAAGTGGACCTCTCTGTCTGCAATAACTTAAAACCCCTGAGGGTAGTAACAGCACTGAAAGGATGGGGCAGGACCATTCCCAGCCACCAAGGCACTTCAGCGCTTCAGGGTGCTGGTGGAAAGCCTTGCTCTAGAAGTTAGGAGGAAGAGGCCACCTGCTGAAACGTTAGTCTCAATGGCTGAAGTGCCTCACCCACGCTCTCGGGAGCAGCTCTCCGTTCTCCAAGCAATGCCCACCTGGGCCAGCAAGCTCAAATTTAAAACAACCTCCCTAAAACGGAGAAGAGGCATCGTAGTAAGCTCATTTTTCACTGCTGACCGACCGGAGCATGCTCCGGCTGACACTGCCGAGTCCTCTGCGGGTCTCCTGCTGAGACGAAGCTGTCAGTAAAATCACAGGAGGGTGCACTATCCCCTCCTCTGGCTGTTTAAAATAAGTGTCACTGAACCAGACAGATGCTGGCGCTGTGTCTCAGCAGGCGCTAATTTAGCCCATACGGAACGCTCTTACATCATTTGTTCTGGACACAGCTTAATTGCAAAATTAATTATTTTCCTATCAAACAAAATTGTATAAGAGGGTAGTCATGGGATTTTTTAAGCCTGATGGATGCTAAAATGGGATTTGAACAAATATAAACAACTTTGGCTCCTGTCTGCGCTCAGGACCTCTAAGAGAGTAGGGCTGCCGGGGCGGGGAGCCAGCGAACACCTGGCGGTGGGGGACAGGGCACGGCAGCCGCCCGAAAGGCAGGGCCGCCCGGTCCCAGCCGCCCTGCCGCGGGGCGCCGGGACGGGGCCCCCGCCCGTGCCGGGGTGCCGCCGCAGACGCAGCTGGCCGGTGAACCGCGGACGGCAGCGCCGCCCGGCTCCGGCAGGTCCCAACGGCTGCGGGAGACTCCAGGGCGTGCTGCCGGTATCATGGCAGGGCTTTCAGCCTCGCTGCAGGGAGCCGGCAGGACGGTGCAGAGCTGGGGGAGCCTCTCCAGTCTCCCTTGCCCTGTCCCTCTCCAAATGTGCCCCTTCCCCCTGACACTCTGGGTAGCCATCCCTAGCACAGAGGCAACACGATAGCACCCAGCATGGGGGTGAGGAGAGGTGGCCATCACCATGGCATCAGGCTGCAGCTGCTCTGGCCAGCGGTACATGGCAGCTTGTGCCCAGACTGGTCCACGCTGAGTGGCGAGTGGTTTGCGTTTCAGGACAAGCCCGTTCAATTTGTTTTTGCTTCTGACCCTGTCGCAGCGGGCTCAGACGCAAGCAGAGCTAACCCCCACCCCAAACACACAGGTTTTCCCATGGAGGCCAGACCAGACCCAGATTTTAATTGGAGGACATCCCATTTAAGCGTGCTGCATCTTCAGATGACGACAGAAGTGAAAAAACACGGATAGGACCAAAACCGTGGCATGGGGGAGCCACAGCTGGTACAAGTCACGACAAGTCGTGATCGTCCCTTGCAGAAGCCCGCCCTCTTCAACCCCCTGACAGCCACTCCAGCACAGCGCCCGCCGTGCGGGCAGCTCTGTGGTGGGCGGGTTGACTCAGGGGCCCACAGAACTGAGCAAATTGATTAGCCAAGCATATAACCATACAGCCAGAAAACCTCACCTGAGCGAAATACGTGCACCAGATGCCAAGGTCACACCTCGGATTGTGGGATGACATAGTGTGAAATGTGGCACAAATCAAGTCACCGCTGCTCTTACCGGGCACGTCTGCTGAAATATGGCCTTTGGGTAACAACTGGGCTGAGCTCGAGTTACATTAAATTCTGTAAAAAGCACAGAAGAAATTACAATCCCAGCTGCAAACTGGAAAACTGGACCTCAGGTCCCCGTCAGTGAAAGGGGCACGTGAGCCACTTCATACTTACCCAGTGACTTTATGAAGCTGCATTATGAAAGCATGAAGCGGTGACTCCTTTGCTGCCTTTAAAAAAAGCAGCAGCCCGCAACCCAGCTCATTTCGAGCTCCAACAGGCAGTCTGCAAACTTGGGGGGGGTGTGGGGTGGGGTGTAAATCCCTCCTTTAACGCCTCACGTTTGTTAGGCATCCTTGTGACGCCCGATGCATCAGACCATACCTCTGAACTCGGGAGGATCTGACTTAACAAAAATGATCTAAGCGATCGCACCTACTGCGTTTTAGGAGGGTTTTTCTCTTCAGAGAGCGGCCAGGCTCCGGGCATGCAACCACTGCCCTCCAGTGGCTTGAGCTGCGCAGGACCCTTCGGGAAGCTCCTTGGCTTCACACAGAGTGAGGGCACAGCCAAGGGCCTTTGCAGGGCGAGCAAGAGGTTTGAGGGTATTTGGGCCACGAGAGTTAAAAAAGGAGACCATTGAAAGAACATCTAGAAATTTGCCTTTTAAGGACTGAGGCTGGAAAGCAGTCAGAGGAAGGAAAAGGCACGCTTTGTCTAGGGATGACACCAGGGACTCGCTTGCCGAGCAGGCGGCTCCTCCGAGGCCGAAGCCTCCTCTGAACAGAAGTAGATGATGTGGCCATCAGGTCAGCAGCAGCCCGTCGTGGGCTACCAGCAGGATGCCATGCACCAGCCGGGCCCCACGGCCTCCCGGCATGGGAGCCTGCTCCTTCCCCCAGCCAAGCTCCCTGGTGGTCCCACCTCCCAGGTCCCACTGCAGCGAGCAGCGGCTTTAGAACAGAGATGCAGCTCTTCGGCCACATCTGAATGCAAACCCCCAGCTCCGGTGCCTGTGTAAAACAACTGGACGTCCCCAGCATGAATCAGGGGAAATAATGATCGTAATTTATTCTGCTTCTCCCAACCAGTCTCTCCCTTGGTTCCTGTGGCGTTTCCTGCATTAACTACTGGGAACCAGCAGGAACGCTTGAAGAGCAAACAACTAGCAGGCATTTTTTTTTAATTATTGGGGTAGTTGAAACATTCTTCTTACAGCCCTGCAAAGACAAAGCGGGAGAGCATTACAACATCGCTGTTTTAAAGCCTTGAGCTGCACTGAGCTTGCTGGGGCGGGGGGTCTGGGCACTGCGGAGGCAGTGGTGCTTTATAACAACTTAATTGTGCGACTTGACCTTTCTCGCATCTTCTGACAGAATTCAGCACACAGCGAAGAGGCAAGCACAGTGAAAACAAGCATTTCCTTAGCATGACTCGGAGTCTACGGGAGAAAAACCTGACAGGAGGGAGAGAAAGAGGGAGGGAATTGCTGTGGGCTTTGCTCCTGCGTTTTCTCCTAATTCCTACAAACCTTCCCGATGTGCCACTTGGGCCGCCCTTACTTGTGCCTGGAAATCTTGCAGGTGCCCAAGGAGAAACAAAACGCGTGCGGTACCGCAGGCCGCTCGCTTAGCCAGGGCCCAGGCAACGAGGCTGAGCAGTGCTCTCTGCCACCACAGTGACAGAAAGGTCCCAAAGCATCACCTGTGATCTTTGGGGCAGCGCCCCTGTCCCCAGGCACCGGGGTGCCATGCTCACAAGGGTGTAGAAGACGATGCTGGCACGGGCACACAGAGCCACTGGGAGCTGCTGGCGCAGCTCTGTCCCACAGTGCCGCAGGCACCGCTCCTGCCCATGCTGGGCTCCGGAGCTGCTGTCGGTTCTTTTCCGTCCTGGCTGCCAGCCTGGAAAACAAAGTTCCCGACCAAAGCGAGAGCAAGTGGGGAAGAACAGCTCCAACATTCCTGCTTGCCGCCAGCAGCATTTCCAGAGCAATGGGGCTGGAGGGGCTGAGGCCGCCGAGCTCCCAGATGAATAGGAGCGATGGGCACGTTACTGCAGCGTTATAATGCCCTTCAGCAAAGGGGTTAGGGCTCGGCCATATTGCAGCAAACCTCCCCGGTTAAAATCCCCCACCAGAGAGAAAAAGACTGCAGTCCTGTAATGTAACTATCATACAACAACTTCCCTATCTAAAAGGCTCTTTTAGACCCAGACTATATATTCTGCAAGCAGAGGACAAGATTTTGCCAAGAGGAAAAGATTTTCTTGAAGCAGAAGGACTGAAGGACCGAGCTTGGCAAGGAAGGAATGGAGCAGCAAATGATCTCACCGAAATCTCCCATAGGTAACAGAATTCGCTTTGCTCTGGTTTAATGTGTTCAGCTCGGCATGTTTTTGGAGTCCCACGCCTGACCTAGGGGTTGGCTCAGGCTGATTTGCTCCATAAATGAAGGCAAAACCTGCAGAGCCACCGGGGAGCGTGGCACCTGGGGACGGGGCAGGCGATGTGGTGTTCCCCTGCGTGGCAGACACAGGAAGGCATGTCCCCCGTACACCCAGGGGACAGGGAACAGCGGGGGGATGGACAGAGGTCACCTCTGCAGCAGCCAGAGGAACAATCTTCACCAGCCACCTCTCCGGTCCCTCTTTCTGCCCGAGGACTAGCCGCCCAACTCCTGTTTCCTTGCACGCCAGAGCTCTGTGTGCTTGTACCAAAAGCACGAGGCAGGTACCAGCCCGGGGTAGGCAGGAGCTACCTATCTGCCTTTGCTTGGAGAGCTCGGGTGATGCCTGCTCCACTCGCTGGCTCGTGGTGCGGGGCACCTCAGGTCCTCAAAGCAACACCACTGTGCTGCGGCAAGCACGGCTTTGCCCCTGCCATGCAGAACCTCCCCTCAATGCTAAGAAGGGAATAATATTTTGAAGGAAAAGAGATGTGAAGGCCCCTAAGGGTTTGCTAGACAAACTACTCGTCCATGGAGGAAGTTTCTCCCTAGCCCTTCTATCGAGAGTTTGACTTGTGGCCAGAAGCATAAGCATTTTATAACCCGTGTTAAAAATAAAGTACTCTGGATGCATCACATTTTTAAGTGTTGGTCTTGGCAGTATCTTGTGGATGAGAGTTCTTCTGGTTCGTTTCTCCTTGTATGAAGTGCCTGTCTTCAACCAGTTTTGAATGGGCCTCCCTCTCGCTCTCACCAGCTGTACCCTCATTCTCACGGTGAGGGTGGATGCTGGAAGAGGTGGGGTACCAGAGCAGAAGCTACACAAACTGCACAACATATTACTGAAGGAAACGGGGTTTACAGCTAATTGCTCAAAATGTGGTTTTCTGTTTCAACAGCTGCTAAATGATAGAGTGTGGCCTGAAAGAGAGCTCATGTTTTGCGTGTATTAATTGGATGTTATTTGTATTTCTGAATCAATCTCTTCCTCACCTTCCCAGCCCACTTACAGAAGGGACCTCTAAACTCTTCAGCAGAATGAACAAGACCAAGGGGGCCTTTGAGAGCCCAGAGATTTGGAGCCCAGGTCAGACGCAGAGCACCTCCTTGACCAGTGTGGCACCACCATTTGTGTTTGGCCAGCAGGCCACAGATGAAGCCCTGAATGTGATCCTTATTGTGGTCCTCTTCATCATCATGGTATCTCTGGGGTGTACAATGGAGATAGACAAGATCACAACCCACCTCAGGAAACCCAAAGGCTGTGGTAATTGCTGTAATGGCTCAGTATGGCGTCATGCCCTTGACAGCATTCAAGCTGGGCAAGCTCTTCCAGCTGGGTGCTACAGAATCCCTGGCCATCCTCATCTGGATATGGCGGGCAACATTGTCACCAAGGATGAGGACAAGGCTGAGGTACTTAATGCCTTCTTTGCCTCAGTCTTTAATAGCCACTCACAGGTATCCGCAGGGTATTCAGCCCCCTGAGCTGGAAGATGGGGATGGAGATCACAACAATCCGCCCATAATCCAGGAGGAAGTAGTTAAGGACATGTTAAACCACCTGGACACCCACAAGTCTATGGGGCCTGATGGGATCCACCCGAGAGTATTGAGAGAGCTGGCGGAGGAGCTTGCCAAGCCACTCTCCATCATTTATCAGCAGTCCTGGTTAACAGGGGAGGTCCTAAATGACTGGAGGCTTGCCAATGTGACGCCCATCTACAAGAAAGGCCGGAAGGAGGATCCTGGGAACTACAGGCCTGTCAGCCTGACCTCTGTACCGGGGAAGATCATGGAGCAGTTGGTCTTGAGAGTGCTCACAGGGCATCTGCAGGACAACCAAGGGATCAGGCGATCAGGCCCAGCCAGCATGGGTTCATGAAAGGCAGGTCCTGCTTGACCAGCCTGATCTCCTTCTATGACCAGGTGACCGCCTAGTGGATGAAAGAAAGGCTGTGGATGTTGCCTACCTGGACTTTAGTAAAGCCTTTGACAGCGTCTCCCACAGCATTCTAATGGAGAAACTGGTGGCTCGTGGCTTAGACAGGTTCACTCTTTGCTGGGTGAGGAACTGGCTGGATGGCCGAACCCAGAGAGTTGTGGTGAACGGCATTAAATCCGGCTGGCGGCCGGACACAAGCGGTGTTCCCCAGGCCTCAGTTCTGGGGCCAGTCTTGTTCAATATCTTTATAGATGATCTGGATGAGGGGATTGAGTGCTCCCTCAGTAAGTTTGCAGATGACACCAAGTTGGGTGGGAGTGTTGATCTGCTGGAGGGTAGGAGGGCTCTGCAGAGGGATCTGGACAGGCTGGATCGATGGGCACAGGTCAACTGTATGAGGTTTAATAAGGCCAAGTGCAGGGTCCTGCACTTCGGCCAAAACAACCCCATGCAATGCTACAGGCTTGGGGAGGAGTGGCTGGAGAGCTGCCCGGCAGAAAAGGACCTGGGGGTGCTGGTTGACAGCCGGCTGAACATGAGCTGGCAGTGTGCCCAGGTGGCCAAGAAGGCCAACAGCATCCTTGCCTGTATCAGAAATAGTGTGGCCAGCAGGAGTAGGGAAGTGATCGTGCCCCTGTACTCGGCACTGGTGAGGCTGCACCTTGAATGCTGTGTTCAGTTTTGGGCCCCTCACTACAAGAAGGCTGCTGAGGTGCTGGAGCATGTCCAAAGAAGGGCAACAAAGCTGGTGAGGGGTCTGGAGCACAAGTCTTTTGAGGAGCAGCTGAGGGAACTGGGGTTGTTTAGTCTGGAGAAGAGGAGGCTGAGGGGAGACTTTATCGCTCTCTACAACTACCTAAAAGGGGGTTGTGGCGATGAGGGCACTGGTCTCTTCTCCCAACTAACTAGTGATAGGACGAGAGGTAATGGCCTCAAGTTGCGCCAGGGGAGGTTTAGATTGGATATTAGGAAAAATTTCTTCACCGAGAGGGTGGTCAGGCATTGGAACAGGCTGCCCAGGAAGGTGGTGGAGTCACCGTCTCTGGAAGTGTTCAAAAAACATGTGGATGTGGCGCTTCAAGACATGGTTTAGGGAACATGGTGGCACTGGATTAATGGTTGGACTGGTCTTGAAGGTCCTTTCCAACCTAGTGATTCTGTGATTCTGTGATCTGTGGCTGCTACCCAGGGGGAAAACTCTCCAACATCTTTAGTCTGGCACTGAGAGGGGACATGAACCTCAGGTAAGGCAAGCAAAGTATGCGTTCATTGCCCAGGTCAATCTAGTCATATGACTAGTTCAGAAGCCAGCTTAATCAACATTAGCAATCCCCAAGAAGCTCAATACAGACTGAAAAAAAATCTAGAATATTTTTCTAGTAAAAAATTTCTTTTCTATATTCTGGAGTGTGTCCAAAGGGCAACAAGGCTGGTGAAAGGTCTAGCAAACAAGTCTTATGAAGAGCGGCTGAGGGAACTGGGATTGTTTAGCCTGGAGAAAAGGAGGCTCAGGGGAGACCTCATCGCTCTCTACAACTACCTGAAAGGAGGCCGTAGCGAGGTGGGTGTCAGTCTCTTCTGCTACGTAATAAATGATAGGACAAGAGGAAATGGCTTCAAGTTGCACCAGGGGAGGTTTAGAGGGTTGTCAAGCATTGGCACAGGCTGCCCAGGGAAGTGGTTGAGTCACCATCCCTGCAGGTATTTAAAGGATGTGTAGATGTCGTGCTTAGGAACATGGTTTAGTGGTGGACTTGGCAGTGCTAGGTTAACGATTGGACTTGGTGATCTTAAAGGTCTTTTCCAACCTAAATGATACTATTCTAGTAAATCTAGAATATTTTTGAAGCACCCATATTGCTCAATGAGTCAATTTCTCTCAGTTTTACCATAAAATAGGATTTTGTAGCTTTCTCTGAAGCATATGGTATGCTGCTCTTGATGAGAAGGGTGCAGGAAGACTTCTTCATCTCCACATAACATCTATATGCTATATCTATCCATATAGCAGTATATAGTTCTGTGTAAACTGAGCACGCCGTCTGGAGGGGCTGCATCAGTGAGAAATGTGGAATTAGCAGAACCCCACAATCCAACAAACCCTAGTGATAAAACAAGATCCAGGGGGAAAATACCAAGTATTACCTTCTCTGTCACTTGTGAATTTCTGAAATGTGAGCTGTACCCATAACAAGGGTTCTTTCTGAGCTTGTAGAACTTGAGTCATTTTCCCCCTCTCTATTCATGTCACATCATTATACAACCTGATAGTGATGGGGAAACTTCATGACAGGTTGGGGAAGAGTGAGGTAAAGTCTTCTATTAAAACCATGTGTCCAGGTTAGTAAGAAAAATTAGTGCATTCCATAAAAAGTGTCATTCTTATACTGAAGGGTCCTTTCTTCATCTCAGCATTGTAATGACCACATGCTCAACGGTCCTGGCAATTGGACTAATGCCTCTGCTTCTGTACCTTTACTCGGGAGGACTATACGAGGGTGATTTGGAGGGCAAGGTACCTTACAAAGGAATAAACACCTCCCTGGTCCTAATGCTAATCCCCTGTGCCATTGGCATCACCTTGAATGAGAATAAACCACAGTACACTGGCTTTATCATCAAGGTAAGAAGTACCCTGTGATAGTTGGCTTTCAACCAAGGGCCTCAGGGAAGTTTTCAGAAATAGAGGCACAGAAATACTAACTTCATTAAGGGAAGCCACAAATCAATGAAAGGGTTGAGGATAAAACTCAAGAAATCCACTCCACCACTTTAATAACTAAAATATTTGCCCAAAGAGAAGTGTTCCACCTTTCCCAAACAACATTTTTTAGGCAACTTCCTACTTTGCTGTCCTTTGTTGGCTTCAGTTTTAACTTCATTTTCTTTTGCTACAAGCACCACTAATAAGCCTCATAGGCACTGCCCCCAACTACTGCTGTAACCAAAGCAGACCCCAGATTTAAAAAAAACCAAAAACCCCCCACCAAAACACCCCACTATTCTCAGGGGTCTAGCACAGGGAAAGAGTCACGTCACAAGTTGTACACATCACAACAATCACAACACAACAAGTAAGCTGCTGCTTACATCAATGAGATATCTATCCAGCAGAAGCCACCAGATCATGAAGTGGCTGCTTATGCCTGGAATCATCTCCCTGCCTCCTTTGTACATTAGGCATTTAAACAGCAAAAGGGAAATCTGGACAACCAGCTACACCATTGTCTAACTCAAGAGCTTCACTAACAATACCTGGAGAGCTGCTAACAACTTTGGAATCCCACTTTTCATAGTTTCATCTGCTAAGACTTTATCTCAGAGAAACTGGGACCAAGCACAGCAAGAATTGGGTGCCAAGACTCAGTAACAGACCTGATAAAAAGGCATTAGGAATCACTAACCTCTAAGATGCATGGGAACCTGGGAGTCAGGGTAGAACAGATGCAGGAGGACCAAACCACTTCAAAGATTCCTTTACCCAGCATAGAGAAGTGATGGTTTCTAAAGAAGCTTTAAAAAGCCCAGCATGAGAAGGTGACCTACACCAGCCCAGCTGACCCTTTGGTCACGTCCCTTTCTGCTAACACTACATTTCCATTTATCTCCTCTACAAATGAGGAAGGGGGTGGAGACTTGCTTTTAAAAAACACCTGGGGAACTTCATCCAAAATGGACTCCAAAGTGGAGAGACAGGCAGGAGAGCTGTGTACTCTGCCTCTGAAAATTCCCCAGCTGCTTCATCTGCTGACTCACCAGACTCCAATGAGATGATCTAAAAATGCAGCCACCACCTTCCAGACCTGCTGTAGGCAGGCTCTACCTGTGAGCTTTGGGTGGACTAGAGCCACAAAGGGACCTGGACAGAGAGACACAGAGCAATGCCTAAGAAACAAGTGGCTGGTGGAGCAAGAACCAGTCATTTTGCATATAGATCAGAAAGGTGCTTGATTATTTAAGATCTCACTAGGTAATAACCTCAGGATGGTCTCTTGTTGATTACATGTAACATTTATGCCCATGAAAAGCACTTATGCATTCTCACTATATACTTACATATGTGATGGACAGGGAACTGGCCACAGTTGCTTCCAACAGCTGAGGCAAGTTTTCCTGGGGATTTCTTTCTTGTCCATGTCTTGACCACTTTTATTTTAGGCGGGGTGGTTGTGCTTCTACTGTCATCTGCTGAAATAATTGTTCTGTCTGTGGCCAATGCGGGAAGCGGTATCATGGTTGTTTTCTCACCATCCCTTGTGGGATCTTCTGCTTTGATGCCTTTTATTAGATTCCTGCTGGGCTATGCCCTCTCTGCGGTCTTCAAGCTTAATGACCGGTATGTTCCTCCACTTCCCTCTCCCCTCACTCTCTAACATCAGCAGAGCAGAGAGGTATGGCAGCTCTGGGCCTATGGAGCAATGGTGAAAACATGGGTTTCAACATGGATGTGCTTTTGTAAAATAAACACTGATTGCAGTCTCCCAAAACGGGCCCTAGGAGTACGAGCAGATGCACTGCAAGCTGGTCCCAAGTCAGTACTCCCACACCTGGAGTGGGGAGAGAAATGAGTGCAACCTCTGCTCAGTTCAGTGGAGAGAGGAGGAACAGATGGAGCAGTTTTTGACACAGGTACCTCATCACCAGGGAAGGGGTGGAAGTCCATTATGCAGGTTCACTGAACAAGCGGATGGATGGGTTTGACCTGAGGTGACTAGTGACCTGCTAAGCATACATCACAGCCTCTGCTCCAGCGGAGTTGGAGGAAGAAGAGAACGAACAGCAACAAAGAACAACAAAGAACTGGGGAATACTGATGGAGACCAAACCCCAAGTCACACAACTGTTCCTCAGCTGGTAATTGTCAGACCAGTCAGTGCATTCAGCTGAAACCCCAGGGATTCAGGATGGTAACCTTGCATCATATAGAAGCCAGTCCTTCCCTTTCTTATCCTATCTAACCCAGGTAGGAAGCCCACTAGTCCTCACTACTTTTTTTTACCTTTGCACCTTGGAAGCAAATTCCTTGCCTGCAGCAAGCTGCAGCGCCCAGAGCAGGACACAAAGCCTCCAAGCACCATTAAGCGCGAAGTCCACGTTCATAGCTGTCTTGGTTTCAGCCAGGATAGAGCTGGTTTTCCTCACAGAAGCTGGTGTGAGACTGTGTTTTGGATTTGGGATGAGGAACTGTTGATAATGTGCTGATGTTTTGGGTTGTTGCTGAGCCGTCAAGGACAGTCCAGCTTCTTGTGCTGGCCTGCCAGCGAGCAGGCTGGGAGTGCACGGGGAGCTGGGAGGGGACACAGCCGGGACAGCTGACCCAGACTGGCCAAAGAGATATTCCCTACCATACGACGTCATGCCCAGTACATAAACTGGAGTTGGCCGGGGGGGCGGAAATCGCTTTCTGTCCTATTAAACCGTGTTTATCTCAACCCACGAGGTTTTTCCTAATTCTCTCCCCCGTCCCGCTGTGGGAGGGAGAGTGAGCGAGCGGCTGCGTGGTGCTTAGCTGCCGGCTGGGACTAAACCACGACAATAGCATGGTCTGTCTCTGCACACTGCAAAGGGAGCACGAGCCAAAACCTTCTGGGGATGCCAGTATTGCTCCTGATAAAGCAGCTGTTAGCACAGGCAAACGCATGAAGCGCTGCAAGAGCAAAGTGGGCAGAGCTTCGTTTTAAACTGTTTAAAAGTGGATTAAATCTGTTCTCCTCCTTCAGATGCAGGTGGACAGCGTGCATGGAAACTGGCTGCCAGAACGTACAGCTTTGCTCGTCCATCCTCAAGGTCGTCTTCGCCCCAGGAATCGTTGGTCCCCTGTACTTCTTCCCACTGCTCTACTTGCTCTGCCAGCTTGGAGAGGGACTTCTGCTGATCCTGGTCTTCAGGATCCATGACAGAATAAAGAAACCAAACAGCAAGTACAGCTTCGCTCCTGAATTTCTTACACTTTCCAATCCGAACCACATACGCTTACATGTAATTACCAATTAATTGCTGCTTTCTAGGGGCAGAATCAGGTTGCCCTTTGGTGGTAACTCAGTTACCACACCCAATGCATTCAATACAAACCACAGTCAAAATTTCATAGGTAACTGAAGATATTAGAAATTACGGCTTCTTGCATCAGCAGAATGTTTCATATAGCTATATATACTATCTATATTATCAGTGCTCAGAGGTTTTCAGAGTCCTGTGCTTAAGCTAGGTCGGGCATCCTGCAAAAGCTGATTTGCACTGAGCACATGCAAAGAACAGTCACACACGCATGTGCACACCTAAAACTACATGAGAACGTCAGGTATTCTTTAATGCAACGAATTCCAGCTTCACTGTAAACTGCTGAGATTCACTGAAGGGTGTCACTTTTGGAGAGGGGGGGAGGAGGAAAAGGACAGAACTGTCAAGTGCTCCAGCTGAAGGAAGGAAAACCATGGAACCTTTGCTAGGTAAGTACATAGATTCAAGCTTAATTAAAATATATATACAGTATTGGTATAGATGCGAGGTAGACTCTTCTCCAACTTCAACAGGTCCATAATACCAAAGCCCAGCTGAGCGTCTGCGATGATGGCTGGAGAACGCACCACTGAATGAGATCCTCCACCAGTTATCCCTCTGACGCTTCCAGACCAGCTTTCTCTAGTCCCTTGGGACAGAGAAGCAGCTGAGCAGCTGCTGCAGGAGCACTTCACTGTATCTTATCGCTATAGCTGAAGGATGACCATTGCTGGGGAAAAAAACCCCACTCAGTTCAGACCCTCAGGTGTGCCTTTGGTGCAAAGCAGTTGATATTGGCAATAGCCATACAGGTGCTTGCAAGACTGCTATAAACAGGGTGGCTTTCCAGGTTCTGATTCATGAATGACTGGAAACAAAATGGCTTAGATATTTTGGCAGGACTTCCAAGTTCCTTCCTTTTGCTTTAAATCTCCCAGCAACACCAACTGTAGCTGTGTCACAACTTTTCCATAACCCAAGTTCAGCATTGCCTATTCTCACTACATTTTTCTTTTTCTTCAGCTGCAGCAAAAAGGACCTGCACAGCTGTGGACACAGCTACTGCTCAAGAAATGAAACTAGTGTCAAGGCCCTGCAGAAAGAGTGGTAAACCAGGAAAACCATACAGCAGCTGCTATCACAACCCCTCTGAGTTCCACCTTCTGCAGCCAGCTTGCAGGTCTCCAGTTGCGTGTAAGACTTTTACCTACATGCTCATTTTACACCAGGCAAAGGGATCACCAGAGAGCTATCTGCACCCTCACTGTTACTTCCCAAAGACCTCACTCCGGGCTAAGCCTCTCCCTGCCTGCCCATGAGGGAGACTTCCAGTGACTTCCAAGTCATCGTGGCAACCCTTTGGGAGAGCTTAGGGCCACGATCCCAAGTGACTGCTGCCAGTTTTGTCCACGTGAAAATCACTGCCCACATGAGTTCCCTTTTTTTAATTTCACTTACCTGTAATTGTCCCGCTGGCACATGGTGGAAGCAGCTCTCAAAGACGTCACTGAAAATAAACGTAATTTCTCTAACAAAGCCCCAAAATAAGGTGTGAAAGTTTCTCAGTGCAGGAGCTGCTGAGACCCAGCATGCAGCTGAGCAGCCCATGCTGGTCAGTCCCAAACCCAAGCACTGTGTGGTGCACCACTGCTCTCCAACATTGCAGAGGCCACAAAAATGGAAGACGGTGACGCAAATTGCCTTAGTACATCAAGCTTGGGTCCAGCAAGCTGTACCTCTGAAAACACATGAGCCTTGAATGTGCCTTGCTTTGTAGGAGTCAGTGAACTGAATACAACCCCTCGTCAGGACACCGTCTAGCCCTCGTCACTACAATGACAAGTATGAGGGAAGACTGGCATTAACAACTCCAACGGGCAAAGTATGCATCGTTAACATGAAGTAACCCATCCTAACCAAGAATAAACAGGCTCGTACCAAGACCTTACGCTTCATAAATGCGGAATCGTTTCTGGCCAGGTAACCCTCCATAACACAATGCCTGGGAGGTTGTTGTAAACTGGAAGCTTGTCATTGCCAACAGCCCGCTCCCCAAGTAAAATACAGAAATCTACTTGTGCTGCTTGCAAGGTAAGTGGTGGGGTTTAGAAACAGAATTGGGAACTGTTATTTATAGAGCGGGTAGTACTTCATATCTAGCCTGAGGAAGTGGCCAAAATCCCACCCCTTTCCAATCATCAGGTGCCTTCAGCCACCTGGGTCCCTGTTGGAGCCAAGTCCCACTTGAACAGACACTCACAATCATTCAAGTTAAGCAGGAAGGAGCTGGCTTGAGGTAAGGCAGCTAATCTCACCCCCAGCGGAGGGCCAACGCTGCCTTCAGCCCTGGAGGTTAAAGCACTCTTCTTCCACACCTCTTCAGGTGATCCAGCACCCGACCTACTAACCTCGGAGCATGAAGCCTCCCACCCCCCAAAGCCGACTAGTAATAATCCAATTCACTGCCGCTCCGCCGGACCACCTCTCAGGGCCTGCTCCCAGGAGCGCCTGACCTTTTGATACAGTGCCACCCGAACGGACACGTTCACAGGGCACCAAAAGCTCATTCTTGTTCGTTAGCTCAGAATGCATTTGTGAGAACTGTGCAGCAGTAGGGAGAAAAAGGCAGCAGGGCCTCCAGACATCCCAAACAAGTAACCTCCCCCAAGGCCAGACCTTGCTCTGAGCAGAACCAAACAAAGCCCAGCCTAAGCTCCAGCCATATTTCAAGGTTTCCCTGGATTGCTGGAGTAATGAGAAAACGCTTTAAAATTTAAATTCTAAAGCGCTTTCTTGGAACATGGATGAGGGTTTCAGCAACACAGGATTGCAGAGGGTTGCTGCTCCTGGAAGGAACACACACTAAAACACAGGCTGCAGTACTCCCACCCACCAACTTAAAAATCCCTCCTCTTCCTCCAGAATGAGGACTAATGCCTACAAAAATGCTTTATCCATTTATTCTCTCACGTGTCTGTGCACAAACACACTGATGAATTATGCTGACTACATCCATCATTTATATTCCGAGCAGTGATTAAAACCCAAATGACTTGTCCATTCCACCTTCTGCTATGAACTATGACAGCATGATTCTCCTTATTATCAAGGTTCTTATTTCAGAACATAAAAATATCCAAGAACATAGCAGGAGGTATTTAAAGGAAGCAGGTTCTCCCCCACACCCAAAACAATAGCTTCACTGTAGATCCACCTTTAAGAAACATTTTAATACTGTCCAACAACATAAGGCGCAGCCACACTTATTTTATTAACAGTAAAAACACACTAGAAGCAGATACGTGTTTCTTTATACTTTATTTGAGCTATTTAATTCTTAAGTATCAAGAATTAGGGTGCTTTATAGAATATTATTACCACAGGGCAGTGAAATGGGCATTTTCTTAGTGTAGTGCAAGTTATATTAAATGAAAACCTTTTAAAATAAAGTTTTATTACCAGTACTGACCAGCACTTAAATCTGCTGACCTATAACTGAAACAATGGTTCAAAAGCACAAAAAAATACCCTCTGAAATAAAGCTTTATGTACAGCACATGTAGAGCTCTTAAATGTCTAAAGCTATTAGTTTAATTTGAGATATTAAACTAATGTTCTGAGTTGCTATTCACAGTTGAATATACTGGGAATTAAGTGTTCAGATGACTTCTTTTGGAGTACAAAAAAATTTGTCTGCTTTAGTTATAAAGAGCTCTGCCAATATACACAAACTATACACTTCAGACATTCACAAAAAAATGTGAGCAAGAAAAGGGTTATCAAAAAACATTTAATACAATTAGTCAATAACCCTTCCCACCATGGTCCACATCTACAAAGTTCCCCCATCCCTCCCCCCTCCCCATCCAAACCCTTCCCCACAGAAAGTCACATACTTACCACAAGTTTTAGCAAGTATGGTTTAAAAAAGGGCCCCCAGGGCAAGTTACTTATAGTTCAGTTGCCACTGTCAACAGATCTGGACCTCGATCTAGACCTCTGCCGATCCACAGATGATGGGGTTTTAGATCTACTGGAAGAACCACGTTTCTGGCTCTTCTCTGGCATTGGAGATCTACTAACTGATCGAGACTTGCTACGGCTCCTACTCCTTGACCTGCTGTAAGACTTGCGGCTGCGGGAACGGGAACGGCTACGAGACCTGGATGAGCTTCTGCTACGAGACCGTGACCTGCTTCTGGACCTACTGAAGAAAAAAAAAAAAGCATCGGTGTTAGCAAGGGAACATCACAGACCACAACAATAACCAGGCAATAACCACTGGTCTCCACTTCAGCTGCCTCGTCACTGTCTTCAAAGCTTTCTTAGTGGACATTTAAGCATTATTTAAGAGAACAGAAATCCATACCTGTGCCTTTTGCTGCCTTCAATTAGTTTGATTTTCCTTCCATTAATTTCTTTACCAGAAAGCTTTTCAATAGCATTCTTTAAATCACTGTAAGAGGCGAATTCAACCACCCTACAGAAAAAAAATAAGAACAAAAAAAACCAAAACACAGAGCTCACTATTGCAAGTTGTACTTTTGATGATAGAGCAAAACATACTCCAGGGGAAAAAACTCCACAACAAACCACAACTCAAAAAACCTCACACTGCTCAGTGCAGTCATCCCTTGTCATAACTCAAGCATGAACTGAAGGATTCCCTTCCCCAAATACCAGAGAATGCATTTTCAAAGGGTAGCTAAATTAAACCACAAACAGCTGCTGAGCACTGAAAGCAGCCAGCTTCCCTCTGCAAATACTACACGTACAAATACTACTCTACTGCTTGCAAGAGATGATTTTAGAGGCTTACCCTTCATTTAACTTAGGTCTGTGTGCATCTGCAAAGGTTACTTCCCCAGCTTGTCTCATGAAGTCTTTGAGATCCTAACACAAGACCAGTTATGTTATGCAAAGAAGTGAAATTAATACTTATCTATATAAAAAGTTAAAAATCAAAACAAAAGAAACTTATGACTACTGAAAGAGGTATGTTAGATAAATTACAAACATGGCAATTGCCATACTTGTATTCTATCAAAATTGAATTATCTATATCAGGGCACGAAATAAATGAAAAAAGCACATTGCTTTAAGCAAAATGCTAATAGTGTCTTAACATTAAGGAAAATATTAGTCTACACAGATTATATAGATTAAATAAGAAAGAAAGAGAGAGAGAGAAAGAGAGAGAGAGAGAGAAATAAAAGAGTACATTTGTATATATACTGGACTGAGTGAGAAATACTACCCATATATTTTTTGTATTATTTCAGCCTCCATTTACATTACGAGTCTTATAGGCATACAGAATTACATTTACATTAACACCAATTATTTTGTGCCCCATATGTCATTAAAAATATAGTTTACTTTACCTTTATTAACATTTCCCTAGGCTAGCCAAGCAGCAAACTGCATTAAGCGACCGGAGATACCGTCATGATATATGCCCGACTGGCTCTTCGCCACCCACTTGACGAACACTACCCAGTCGATGGAAGCCATTAATCGCACTGCCCTCCCTATTAGGAGACTATTGATGGATCCAGACATTCTCTATGCTTGATGTTACCAAGGACCACTTTACTGCGATCAGGATTCCAACGACCACCTAATTTCGTATCTTTCAACTCTTTTCGACCAGGACCTCTTTATTCGGAAGCGTTACAGGAAGAACAGCTCTCAACTTAGGAATCAGATCTCGTTAACGCTCTGCGATCGCTGCAATGTGGCACTTTAAGGAGTGCATCGATTACGTCTAGACCGGCAAAGACAGATCTAGAGGTGGCCAAGTGACATTGTAGGAGCTGACTGGAAAGTCAACCAGGCCCAACCAAGAGTGACCAAGACAGAACGATTAGGATAACCCACAGGCACTCCTCGTCATAAGGCCAACGACACAGATAGGCTGGCAAATAAAGGGTTTAATATGTGGTTAAAATGGATTTAAAAAACAAGAAAAAAATAAATATATATCCTCAAATATATACATTTATTATTATTATAAATTAAAATTAACTAGTTTTCATTCAAAATATTTAAATTACATTATTTTAAATTACATTAATTACAAAAACATTTTAATAAATTATATTTAGTTTTAATTAATTATTTTACAAAATAATTACATTACATACCCATTAAACGAAGTCAAAATAGTTAATCGTGTTTCAACAAACCTGCCAGCTGACTCGGGAAGACAAATTTTCTACTATGAGGCGATTTTCTGTTCTTACAGGTGGAGCATTTCTGTTTGGAAATAAACAATTCAGACTTTTATTAGTAATTAAAATATAACCACATGTTAATATAAATAAAAGCTGTACCAATAACTGCAGCATAGCACCATCACTACTACAACTTAACTATGGAATGCCCTGAGTAACCCAGGACAAGCATTAAGTACTTTGGGGGGCAGAGGGGAACATAAAGAAGACAAGCATATCTGAGAAGTTTTGTAATCCTCACTATCCTACTGCCACATCAAGTGATTGGCTAAAAAGGCAAATACTACCTTTTAATATCTCATTCGAGCTCAAGTTCTTGGATCAGGTGAGTTCACAGCATTCTATTTTAAGTTATATCAGTTCAAAGCTATACATACCTCCTGTCACTACGTGGACGGCGGCTACTAAAACGGTCAGAGTACCTCCCTCTGCCTCTACCCCTAGAGCGTGCTCTTGCATGCTCAATTGTAACCCTGAGGGGGGGAAAAAAAAAAAAACAACTGGAAAACCATACCAAACCATTTTTATGTTTTTCTTCTTACATACTCCTTCATAGTGACAGGGAAAAAAAAAAAAAACCAAAACACATAAAATAGTTTAAACAGTACTGTAACACAATGCAAGTTAAAATCGAATCACTTATTTTCGATATTCACATTTGTATATTCACGAAATAGGGCACCTCACCTCTCACTGCAAAGCTCTTTTCCATCCAATTCATAGACAGCATCATCTGCATCCCTCGGATCCTCAAACTCCTGCAAAACCACCACAGCAAAAACATAAAACTAAAAAAAAAATTACACCTCTAAAAAATCAACGAATGCTTATTTGCCACATTGTACACCTAGCTGAGCACGTTAATGGCATTATCTTTAAAAGTGGCTTCGCGCACATCAAACGCGCATGAGATCGGAGTGACCACCACCGGGCAGGGACCACAGAGCCCTGCGGATGAGCGCACTTACCACAAACCCAAACCCCCTCTTCAGATCGATGTCCCGGATGCGGCCGTACCCCTTGAAGAACCTCTCCACATCTTTCTCCCTGGCGGCCGGGTTCAGTCTCCCGATGAAGACGCGGCAGCCACTCATGGCTGTGGGCGCGGAGCTCGCTGCGGGAGACAGATCGCCCAGCCCCTCAGCGGCCGCGGCCCCGCCCGGTGACTCAGCACGCCCCCGCCCCGCGCAGCCGCCCTCCCTGCCGCAGTCCGCAGCAGTCCGACCCCCCGCCCTCCCCCGGCTCAGCCTCGCCCCCGCTCCGGCCCAATAGGAGGGAGCCAGGTGGGGACCCACCTCTGTCTGCGCCAATGGAAACCCGAACTTCCGCCTGCAGTCCCGCCCACAACATGCCAAACATCGCGCGGCCCTCCCACCTCTACCAGACATGCGCGCCGCCCTGTCGAGGAAGGGAAGAAAAGGGAACGCCATCGCTCCGCCACAAAATGGCGGCCCGGGCCGCACCCAGCAGCGATGCCAACGGCACCCACTCCGCGGAGGGCACTAGCGTAAAACAGAGCGACGAGAAAACCGGCCGCCGGCCTGGCCGGCTGCACAGCTGGAAACTCCCTGCGCCACCGACTACTGCTCCCCCGACACCGCCCTCTGCAGGGAAGGCCCCACCCCGCTCTGCCGCGCCGGGCCGGGCCCCCAGCCTGTCACGAACCTGGGCTGCGGGTCTCGGTGAGGGCCGAGCCAGGCAGGCGCGCGGGGCAGTCGGCGCTTAGCTGGGGAGCTGCTCTCTCTTCCCTCCGCAACGGCCAAACTCCCGACTGCCGCGCCGCCCCACCGCTGCGCTGCGAAATGGAGGCGGCCCCGCGCGTCACCGCCACCCCACGTGACGCTGGCGCGGCGCGGCGATTGGCGGAGGCGGTGGCCCCGCCCCTTCCCCAGAGAATGTAGGTCAGGGCTGGGAGGGGGCACGTGTGGTCCTAGGCCGTGGCGCAGGGGCTGCCAGTCTGGGGGCACCGCGCTGCGGGTGGCCACGCTTGCAGCTCTCCTATAGGGCCGGTGGCCCGGGGTCCAGTCCTGCAAGCGGAGGAGCTTGGGGGCGGACGCCCTTCACTACCTGTCCCTCTGTAACCGGGCCTTCCCGAGACCCTCCTCGGTGCACAGAGTGAAGGATGGCCGCTGGTGTTGTCACCTTCACCTGCCAGCTCACCCGGCCTGCGTTAGCGAACCGGTGGCAGTATGTTAAAGCTGCCTGTGTGGGAAGAAAACTAACAGTGGTGCTAATGCTGGTCCGGAGCATGAAAAGCACAGTGTGTTACTTCACCTGGAAGCCATTTTGAGAAGGCAGCAAAAGCACAAATCAACCTGGATTTTCAGTGTTGCGTAGCATAGGGCTGTCATTAAAGCTAAGGTGATGCGGTAAGCACAACCATTGGGCTCTTTTATTTGTACAGTACATAACAGACGCAAAACTGTGCTCCGCTTGTGTGCCAGGCAGGCACAGGAGTGGGCAAGGTCTTGCAGGAACAAGTGCTTCTCTCTGCCATGATGAGCAAAGAAATGAGAGGCAAAAAATACGTAAGGAGCACCTGATCTATTTGCATCCTCATTTGGAATCAAGTGTGTAATGACAAGGTAGAGACCTGAGCTTCATTTCTGTTTTGTGTAACTGCAGAATTTATCCCAGCTTGGCTTCTAGATGATTGCAGTAAAGGCAACAGATTACCCCAAGGGGCATTCAAAATGCAGAAGACATCTGGAAGTTGAAGATACACACGGTAGTCTTCTAATACAGACAGAGGTTGTGGCTCTGTGACTGTCATTGCCAGATTTGTGCCCTGCTGGATCAGCTGGCTTTACTGTTAGCTGGCAATTATAGTATGTCAGGTTGACCTGAGGACCCTTTTGATGACATTTCCTTAGCTTGTTATCTGGAGTCCCACGCTGCCTCGAGTCCTACCGCCTACCCATTCCCTTGTGGACTGTGAAATGCCATCTTTGTTACACCCAGTATCTGTTATTAATCAGCTCTACGGGGATGAACTTCTCTTTTTCATGCTTAGTCACTGACTAGAGCAAATTTCCCTGGAAGAATACCGCACATGATGCCACTGACATCATAGCTTTCCATGACTGCACTCACACACACTCCTCAAACTGCAACGGTATGCAGAGTCCCCCAACTGGGAAAGTTATTTCTGCTATGTGCAGGCAAGGATGAGAAAGGCTACAGTGTAGCTAAAGGCAACTGGCAGCATGCCTGCGTACTTCCATTTTGCGCAGCGTCTGGGTCCGCGAGAAAAGCAAGGATGACACGCGCATGGGAGAATCTGCAGTAGAGTGAGGACTTTGAGCAATGAAAGACAACACTTGTGATTATCCCTGTAGATCATAACCTTTACCTGCTGAGGAAGATACATTCAGATGTGCCATCTTTTAACACTGCTAATTTCATAATGAGTTACTGTGCTCTAACAGGTGCTGTGGGAACAGGCAGTCCTGTTCCTGTCAACACTGGGACTCTTCTGACTGCAGAGTGAGCTGGTTCACAAAGCTAAACCAGCAAAACCTAGCCCCGGAAAATGCAGCAAGCAGATTTCTGCTGGTTTAACTCCCTGAAAACTATCTTGCAGTGGGATAAAAACAAGGGTTAGCGCTGGACAGAGAGGAGGGGAAGGGGCAGGAGCTGTTCCTTTTAGCAGTGTGAAACAGCAGCCTAAAAAGTGTTGTCCTTGCTACAGCAAGGCAGGAATCTCCTCTCTGCAGCTGATTTTCAGACCAGTGGGAGAAGAGAAGCAAAAGTCAGGAGGGGTTGCAGGAGACAACAGTGACTCTTTAAGAGGTTCCTGTGTTACCGATCTAAAGGTCATGCGCTCTTTCACTCATCATGGGCTTCCCACATGAGGGTCATGAGCAGGCACATCTGTTTCCTACCCAGTTTCTCCAAGTTTTTTGTTAACAGGAAGGATAATTCTCCCTTTGGCTTGAGGCTGTTGAAGACCACCTGGGACTTGTTAATATTCTTGCTGCTGGCTAGCCCTACTTTCCTTGAAACTCTGGGCTGCTGAAAGCCACACAAGCAGGCTGCAACACCTCTAGTTAATTCATCAAGGTAACTAGGTAAATACCGTCACTATTTGGAAGCATAAAGGGCATGAAAGCTGAAATAAAGTCCCAGTCAGCCACCATTACTGTCTTGTACTGCTTGTGGAAAATAGTCAATAGGGATTAACTCTTCACTGTCTCTTCCAAATACAAAAATTAAATGTCACCAAATGAAACTAATTGTGCTGGTTTTGGCTGGGGTAGAGTTAATTTTCTTCATAGTAGCTGGTATGGGGCTACGTTTCGGATTTGTGACCAAAACCATGTTGATAATATAGAGATATTTTAGTTACTGCTGAGCAGTGCTTACACAGCATTGAGGCCTTTTCTGCTTCTCACACCACCCCACCAGCAAGTAGGCTGGGAGTGCAGAAGAAGTTGGGAGGGGACACAGCTGGGACAGCTGACCGCAACTGGCCAAAGGGATAGTCGATACCGTATGATGTCATGCTGAGCATATGAAGCTGGGGGAAGAAGGAGGAAGGGGTGGGGGGGACATTCAGAGTTATGGCGTTGGTCTTCCCAAGTAACCATTACACGTGATGGAGCCCAGCTTTCCTGGACATGGCTGAACACTCACCTGCTGATGGGAAGTAGTGAATTAATTCCTTGTTTTGCTTTGCTTGCATGAGTGGCTTTTGCTTTACCTATTAAACTGTCTTTATCTCAACACATGAGTTTTCTCACTTTTACCCTTCCAATTCTCTCCCCGCTCCAACCGCGGGAAGTGAGCGAGCAGCTGCATGGTGCTTAGTTGCTGGCTGGGGTTAAACCACAACACTAATGATGTCCAGGTTCAAAACATTCAAAAAGAGGTGGTTCTTCACCAATTGGTAGTAGACCTCTGGCATAACTTGCTGGAGGATGCTCTGGATACAGGAAGGTATGGTTTCACCCTACAGACAGCTCTAAACCAGGGAGGAGGAGGAGGGAACAGGAAAAAAAAGAAGGGGGGGAGGGAGAGAGAGAGAGGAAAAAAGAGAGGCTCCAATTCAGAGACTCTACCTGCCATTGCTGAAGACTGTCTGCAAAAACTACTGCCCTCAGATCCAGGGTGAAGCTGCTTGTATAAGCCATATAGCCAAAGACTCAGCACTTGCCCAGTTCTGCGAATGGAAGCAGAAATGGAGCTAGCATCCTCTCTTGCTACTGGTGAACATATTTGTTATTACTTTCACTATGGTTCTCCATGTTAATCTCCTCTACATTTCTCTACTTTCTCCTTTTCTGTAGACGTATTTACCTATGCATTCTCTGTCCTTTTTTCCAAGGCTCTGTGAACCAACGTATTTCTGTTACTGGTAGACTAAGTGTAGCTTTCTTAAAGGCAGCAGCAATGAGGGCGCAAGACCTGCTTTGCTAAAGTCTCAAGGAGGTGGCAAAAACTAAATAGAGAATTTAATCTTTGGGCACCAATTGCTTTTTTTCAGACTATTTGGAGAAACAAAATGGAAATTGACCTTGAAATAGTAGAATAACAGACATTCAGAAATAACTTTGTCGCTGTGTTTTTCTATTTTTCCACTTTTCAGGAAAGCTAAACTTTTCAAATGACTCAAATCCAAATATATAGATTTCTCATATGTTAGTGTCAGGCTGAGTCCTTGCCCACCAACCAAAAACATATTTCGCTGTAGCACCTTTTTTTCACTAGACTGTAATCGAGAGAGAAAGGTGCTGCCACGGGGCTGTGTGACTGAGCAGTCAGTAGAGTTAGAGAGCCTGACTGAGGGCAACCCTTCCACAGTCCAAACAGATCCCCGCTGCCTAAATGGCCTTGTTTCAGCTGACTCCTGCTAGAACCCCTTGGATACAGTTCCTCACAATCATCTTTCCTGGCCAAACATAATAATTAATATCCTGTTAATTATAGCTCAGCAGCAGTATTCAGCTAGTCCTGGAGGTACCTTATGGAAACAGGAGGATCTGTAGCTCATCGCTGAAGTTGCAGACCTTATCTTTTAGTTCAGGTGAGTCTGTTACTCAGGGCTGTGCTAATGGCTGTGGCTCAGGAAAAAGCAGCAGAGACAGGAACGGATCACCTCCTCTTCTCTAGGTTATGGAGCAGGCACTGTCTATGTCTCTGCATTTTGCCACTGTGTGAGGCAGTTAAGGCAGATTGACAGCAGAATTGTGCATCATCACATCAGATCACATTCCAGTAGAGATTTAATACCGATAAGACATTACATACCATCACATTTTTTACATTATCTGGTACATGCAACAAAGTTTAGGTTAGGTCTATGTTTTTATGTTGAATTTCTGCCAACTGCGGAAGGACAGGTGGTACCTGGTCCAAAATGAAGCTTACAGCTACAAAGTGGAAAATATTTTTTTTCTCCTTGGGTTAATATTTGAATCATCAAAACAAGTTTACACCAGCTCAGTGTGTTTAGTTGCAGATGCCTAATGTGAACTTGTGAGGAAATCTCACAGTGCTGTGAGAACAAGCCGCAGACAGCTACAAAAACACTTTACTGGGTCAAAGCTATTTATAAACCTTCAGAGGGTAACAGGAGAGCTTCTGCAGGATCAGGTGTCCTTCCTCAGCTGGCCCTTTCAGGCCTTTCCTGAAAGCCACCTGAGCCCCATTATGATTTAACTCAATGTTAGAGGCACCCCCAAATGCAGCCACTGCACTCATGGTTGCCACTACATTTCCAAGCAGCTGAAATCATACCACGTCTTTATTTTGACAAACCATCATCTTTGTTTACACAAACCCAGGGACTAACATTGGCAACAGTTTTTGTTTTAAGCAGATAGCAGATTGCAAACACTGAGCATGTCATGTCCTCTTCACCTTTTGCTTAACTGAGATCCAGTATTCATCTTAAAAAGGGCGTGAAGAACAGGTCCTAATGGGGGAAGAACAGGAAGAAGAAAGTTCGCATGTTCTCAAGTAGCCAGCACTTTCAATCGTTAAGAAACTGCCTGAAGTAACTAATGAACCATCACCGAGAAGTCTCTAGCATCATGCCGAACGCCTAACTTCCTGGCGGTCCAGTGATTTTTCAGTTGGCAAGCTTAACTTCCAAGGTCAGAAAGGCAGTGGAACAAAAGATTAAATCATCAGATTATAAGCACTTTAATTCAGTAAACTGGTGAGCTGCTCATGCCAACAAGGCAGGCAATCAAGAACAAGTTGTTTCAAATGAATCCAATACTCCTTATTGGAATAACTAAGCTAACAGGCAAGGGGAAAAATAGAGATGTGTTAAACCTGACTGTAATAAAAATTTCAGGGCATTTTCTTAAGCAAACAGGAAAATGCCAAGGTAAAATTCATTGTGAGCTGGAAGCACAACTTTTTCAATCTTCACATTCAAAATAGGTCCTTGTCAAACTTGGGGACAAAACCTTTGTGGAATTGGGGATCTCTTCTTAGCACAGGACCATTCAGCACCTTCATTAATAATTTGTTAAGCAGATTAGAGCACGCAGTGTTAAAACATGCAGCTGAATCAGCCTGGGAAGAGTTTCAAACACTCTGAAGACAAGAACAGAATTCAAAATGAGTCTCAGAAACCAAAGGAATGATTCAACAAGAAGATGAAATTCTGCGAGAACAAGGGCACACTATGTTTAGGAAGTCTAATCCACCAGTAAAAAATCAGAAATACCCATTTAGGAAGTAGTAACATCTGTAAGGCTTGAGCTAAAGTAGATCTCAATCTAAAAAATAGCTCAGCAAATACACTGGCATTGCAGAAACAGGTAAAACCTATTCTGGGATGTGGCAACAGGGGCTATGATATTTAAGGGACAAGTGGTGATCTTAATGACTTATGACTTAATGACAGTAAGGTAAGTAAAATTTAACAACAGCCTCAGGTTTCTTATGGCACAGTACTACTCCAAGATGCATATGGCTGCCACACAGTTCATGAAGAGCTTTGTGATATCTCTAAGAAGTAGAGGTCAAACCCTTGCAGAAGGCTGGAGCGTTATCAATGCTGTAAGTGTCTTGTCATGTTTATATCACCTAACTTTCATGTGCTTTTCAAGTCTGGGGAGGATGGTACATGTCCCATCACTAGCGGTTTTATTTCTTCTTTCTAGACAACTGTTATACTAAGCAAAACCAACGTTAAAACAATATACCGCATAGTTGCACAATCCAGAAAGACTGTCATTAAGCTGTAATCACAAGAGACTGTTTGAACTAGTTGTCATGTTACACAGGTAAAAACACAAAGTACAAAAGACAAAGCTTACATATATATGACATCTATATGACATTCTGGTTCCTTCAACCTTCTGATAGATCTTGCTGGAAAACAAACTGCAATTTCACCATTTAACCACCCAGAAATTATGCCTAGCATGCACGAAATTTTTATGCCACTATAGTTACTTTGAAAAGGTATAGTTAAGTATTACAACTCTTTGAAAGTACTCATACCAATACAGGGGTCTTTCTTTTCATATTGCCTAAAGGTACAGGAATACGCGGTCTTTCTATAGGTATGATTTGATGCTACAGTCAATTCAATGGCAGTCTTGGTTCTGGACGTTCCTGTTCCCACCTTCTCCCACTTGCTGCTTTCTCTCCTTCAGTTTTACCGACTCAACTTTCAGGGAAACTGTAATACCAGTTATTTTGTTTTTTTCAGTCCAAACTGTCAATCACTCCTCCCCCTTGACAGGGCTCTGCTGTCAGAGGAGTAGTAACTAGATCCACATCTCACCGTATGCACACCAGAGAGTTTACCTCCAAAGTGCTCTTTCCCTGCTGGGCATCGTGCCACCACGTGGCATCATGCCCTTGAGCTTTAAACCATCCTGTGATCCATGTGACAGGTATAACACCACCGAGCTAGTACAATTAGGGAGGACACTGGAATTCACCCTTCCTCTAGCCCGTAACGGTAGCCACCCAAGCCCTCAAGAAGACAACAACTCATTCTCTGAATATTTTGCCTTCAGCCACAAATGCTGGAAAGATTGTCTAAATGAAAGAGAAGATTCAGCAGATTTTTGGCTCATTTTATTCTCCGACACGGGCTGTTTCTGCAAGCAGCACTCCATGAGCCCAGCGGGTGTTTGGTGCTACAGAACAGTCTCACCTGCAGGCATTAAGAAGAGATTTACACCAGCAAATATCGAGGTCAAGGTGGGACAGCCCTCAGGGTGCAAGAGGTGGAAGGCTCAGAAGATTTCACAAGCACCTCTGGAGCGTTAAGCTGGCTGAATGGTGCTACTCTCTGTGTAGACTTTAAAGACCGGTATTAGGTTGTGAGGGGCAGCTCATATCAAGTTCAACCTCGGAGCCCCGACATCAGCGCACAGTGAGCTGCCGTGCGTGCCGGGCTGCAACGCAGCAGTAACCCAAGGTCACAGATGTCTCCAGCGTTGCCTCCTCTCCTCACTCGCCTCAGTGGTCCTCTGAGGGGCCGGCTGTCACCCAGCTGGGGCCAGGGCAGCGGCAGCAGCACAAGGAGCTGTCAGCCTCAGCCTCCCTCAGCAGTTTACTGACACGTTTAGGCCTGACAGTAAGTTTCTAGGCACGCACCAGGTTCACACGGAGTGCCTTGGCATCTCAGCCTGGTTCCCAGACCCACATCTACCCAGGCCTGGTGCTTCCAGTGCCCTTCTGCGAACCTGGTGCCAAGAACTTAATTCAACCTTCAGCCTCAGAGGCGGAGGGTTCCTCTGGCTCACAGTTTGAGCTCAAGGACCATCACAAGGCCATTCTGCCCGACTTGCCCACGCCAGAGGGGAAAGGCAGCTCGATTCCCAGACCTTTCACCAGCGGCACCTGCACTGCCCTGGGCTTGCCGGCACCGTGTGCCGGGCCTGCCGGAGTGCGGCTTCCCCTTGCAGAGCCGAAGAGGAGCAGGGCTTTCCTGCTCCAGCTTAGGAAACGAATGCACAGTCAGGCACCCTGGGGTTGTCCGGCATCTGCCGAGGACGAGGCCGGGAGTGCTGGTGTCTGGTTCCTGCCAGCGAATCATTATCTGGGTGCATTAGCTTTGCTCTTTCCGCAGTTCTTGCTCCAAAACCCCTGCTCGCTTGGCACAGGAATCGGTGTCACCTCCCATAAGGAAATGTTGACGGTGCAGCTGCCTTCCCAAATTCGGCACTCAGATCAGCGACAATGCTACTTTTTCAGCACTGAGCTGAGGACGTCCCTTTCGGTGAACATAAATTCTTTGTTCAGATACTTTTTGGGCTTTGCTCATGAGCACAATGGCCAGAAAGCCTACTGTTTAAATAGCATTTTAAATTGTTCTAGGAAGATTAAATGCTTTGAGGAATAGGCACATTTTCTATTTGTCCTCCCCCCACAGACCATTGAGAAGAACATATTGCACCTATCGCTCTAGAATTAAGCGTTCAGCCACCACAATGTCCTGACCATGTGTCTGCCAGCAACAAAAGACATGATTATGCAGATCTCTTTTCTATCTGGCACCGTTTCTGCAGCTCTGAAACAGCCAAGGCATCTCTCATGCAGCCCCCTGAGCTGCACAGTACATTAATTAAAGCTGCATCAACTTTTCCAGGGGTCTGATTCTGCTACACGACCCTCCAACATCCCCAGTTGCTAATTCCCAGCACAAACACCAGCGGAGGAGTTTTCTTTTATTACTATTATCAAATTCAAGTGTCGGATGGCACGTAGGATAAGCAGCAGGCACAGGCCGTTATTTCTGGCAGGCAGAAAGCTGCCAGACAAGGAGCCCGGCAGGCCAGTCCACCACTCAGTACTTGCCCCAGCTCCTCGCCACCACCTCCTGCCTTTCCTGAATCACAGGGAAGTACGTGCCCTCCCCGGCGTGCAGACGAGTCGAGGGCCTGGGCTTCCGCTGCGCCCTGTGGGAAATCGCTTCAGTTTAATGAATGACATTATTACAAGGAATGTTTTTTTCCTGTATTTGCCTTTCAAAATGCCTCCCGTCACGCTGAGTTACAAGCCCCTTGAATGAGGCTAAAGACCTCCTTTTCCTCCCTGAGGACCGTTCCGTTTGGATAGTAATATCAACCTTCCCTAGCTGTCCCTGCTCAGCTGAGATACGCGTATTTAGCCCTTTTCATCTTTTTTCTAAGCCCTTCCAGCCTCTGATCATTTCACTGCTCTTGTGTGACCTTACTCCGTTTTCCTGCGTCTTTGATTTAACTGCAAGACTGCTGATTAAAATGATAAATATCACCCTGCTCGAATATGTGGCTGCTCCCCGGGGTGTCTCCCACCCCTCCTTCCCATCTGTTGGTGAGAGTCAACCTCCTTGGAAGCCCGGGGGGGCTTTTCTTTGGGCAGGGCTGAATTTGTGTGACAAGGCTGACCCGATCAGCCTCTGCCGCTCGGGGCTGCGCTGCCGAGGGAGGAAGGAAAAAGGACTCCCTGCCCCGTGAAAGAAGCTCTCCGAGACCCTAGCTCAGCCGTCCGGCTGAGGTGGAAATAGGGACATAAGGCACTGGCTCTGTCAGGCAGCTTCGTGGCGGAGGGGAGGAGTGATCCCTGGAAAGAACTGCTGGGCTCTGCGCTCGGTCTGTAACGTGGGGTGACCACACTGTGCACGCGGGGAAACCTGGAGCGTTCCCGACAGCTGCGCTGGGGTTTCATCCGGTCCTATGTCAGGTTTGGGTCCCCCCCCGGCAAAGATAGGAGGGGGGAAAAAAAAAAAAGAGCAGGGGGAGGTTAATTTCACTCCCTATTTAAAGAAAAGACCATTTTAATAAGCATTTATGTTTTACCTAGTTATTTTCACATTCAAGAAAAAAAAGGGTGACTTTGTGGTTAAACCGGCAGGCTCCCCGATTGCAAAGGTAAAAGTAGCCGCGGCCGTGTAACAGCTGAGTGCTTCGTGATCTAGGCTTCATGCTTTAGTGGGTAGCTGGGTACGCAGATGAAAATTCAGGCAAGCTCTGCCTTGTGTGACTGTGAAGCATCAGCAACAAGGCGACATCACGCAAGCTTCTGAAGGAGGGAATAAAGGCCCTCACCAAATGCTTTAGCTCCATTTTTGTTATACATGCTTTTAACTTCAACAACTTAAATGACATACTGGCTCACAGCTGCTTTTTTTAAAGTTTCATTGATCTTACTCTGTTGGGAGCTTATAATGAATACCAGACCCCATATCCCTAATATTTTCTGTGGAGACAGGCAAAAGGAAAACACTTAAAACAAGGCAAACTTTCTTTGAAAAGCAGGAGAGGGAGGGAATCCCCCTCGAGCATTAATACCCCCTTGCTCCCTCACCAGACTAAGAAGGAGACACATAAAAGTTTTAAATAACCTTTTTTCAGTTATGGAACCCAATAAAAGAAAAATATTTTGGGCTTTGGACATTTAAAAAAAAATATTTTGTGGTTTTGAAAATTTCAGAGGAAACTGCAACAATTGCCCAGAAGAGCATCGTGTCTGGAGAATTTGTTTCCTTTCATGTAAGAAAATGACTCAGTATTGCTCTGGCAAAGAAAGAAGCTAGCCCTGCTAACCACAGGGAGAAGAGGATCACCCTGAGCAGCTACAGAGATTTGTTTTCCCAATGGCCATTACGTCCCACAAACAAATTTGACACCCTCACACTGAAGAAATCAGCAAGTTTTTGCCTGACAAAGCAGAAAAAAAAAGAAAAGAAAAAAAAAGAGCATTCTACCATCAAGTGTTCTGCCAAGGAGTTTCTGGCCCAAGCCAAGTGAGTATATTTAGGATGGGCTTGTGACCCTCTGCAGATGCAAGTGCCAGGTTAGAGTCTATGGAGAGGAGCCATCTCCCAGGGCACGTCTTCGAGATGATGTTCTCAGGGTGCCGTGGTGGCAAAGGCCCTGCTGCAGCACCCCTCAGAGTCACTGCGGAACACAGGCTGGTTTGGACCAAAGCCGCTGCTATTTATTTCAAATTTTGTCGTCGTGAGAGTCTGTTCCGGCTTAGGTGTCCTGGCAGGTACACTTACCGGCTCCTTTTCAACTTGATCACCGCTGCTGGCACATTAAAGCCATCCTGGTGTGCTAATGGAGGGTTGCTTTCATAATAGGGAAGACCAGCTTAGGAACAACACTTGCAAGGCCCCGTTCTTGGGCAAGTATTTGACATTTCATAAAACAGTATCGCACTACATCTTAAAACCAGTCAGCTTCCTGGCTTCCCCTAGCCCCGCCACAAGTCTTCCTGGTACCTAATCGATGGTGGTGATACTAATTTCTGGCCTAATTTCCATCAGGGCTAGTATAGACTCATTTAGCCCTGTGCCAGCACTCTAGCTGCTGAAGCAGATTTGCTGTGATTTTTTTTTTCCTTTTTTTTTTTTCTCCTCAAAACATCTGTTATCTTGATCTTAAATACAAATAACCTTATCTTTATTCCCTCCCGAAATAAACTCTCTGGTTTGAGGAACACATTTTAATTTTTAACTCCTAATCACTGTTTAGTTGCCAGAGGACATACATGAAATTTGTGGGAAAGCGTGGGAACAGACATCCGTCCTGGAAAACCCTCATTCAGCCTGCGAGTGCCACCCCCTCAGCTATGTCACTCCTTGGTGGTGGCATCTTGGTGAGGTGGAGAGCCATGAGGCTGTGTAAAAAGCAGCTGCTGATGCTGTCGCCTCTTCTGTCGCACACCGTAGAGGAGAAGACGCCGAGCCAGGCCCACCGGGCTGGCGCTGAGCCACGGCTGGCCCCGGGCAGGCGGGTGCAAGGTGGGGGTGTCGGCAAAATTAGAGACCATCCCGGGCAGGTTTTAAACCAGCATTAGAACTCAGCTGAAAGAGATCCTCGTGGCATTAGACTGAGGTAAACTGGGTGGCACAGCAGCCCCCCGCATCCCAAAAGATCATGTTTGGGTTGCCGTGCGTCACCCCCGATGCTGCCGGAGGGAGACGGGGAAGACTACTTGCTCTCTGTCCCATCGCTATCCCTTCCTTGCCACCATGGCTCGGGAGAGCAGCAGTAAGATGTTGCTGTGCTGTGTGGGTTTTTCCTCCTGTGGGAAAGGTCAAGATGCAATGGTGGTTTGCATGCTCAAAAACTGACCCAAAAGAATCCCTGGTATAAAATGACGAAGACAGCTTTGTACAAACACAAAACACGGGAAGAAAAAAAGGAGGAAACATTTAATCTCCCTGGATCTCTCACAATTGTCTCTGCCAACTGCAGGGGAAGCTACAAGGCATTAATCCTGGTTCTCAACTCACAGGGACCAGGACCAGCCCAACTACCGATAAACCAACCAAAACAGCAGCCCGCTTCGTTCCCTAATGCATTAGTAAGCAAGAAAACCTAATTCCAGTGTCTCAAAGGTACCCCAGCACCACGTGCCCCTGCGTCCAGACCCCTCCCATGCTCTGTTTGGTTGCATAGTTATGAAATTCCTGATTTTGCTGCCAAGATGCAGCAAAGAAGAAAGCTCACCTTCCTGTATGGCGCTCACAGAGTCCCCGCTGACCTGTCTTAGACTGGGAACAGTAGGGCCTCCATTTGATTCCCCAGGGCACGGCCCTGACTGGTTTGTATCTCAAACTCAGCTGCAAGGCGGAACAAGAAGACAGCGGTCATGTAGCAGGTGTTGCCTTCGGCATTACACTCCCACGACGAGGAGAATCAATCTCTCTGAATTACCCTTTCAGTCATTCCCCTCGGGCACAGAATCAAGGGGCCGTCCCTCGGGTGACGGCTGGATCACCGCGCGCAGGAGAAAGAGGAGCTCGCAATTAAAGCAGAGGTCTGGAAGAAGGCACGCTGAAGGCATCATTAAGAGCGTTTGTTTCCCTGTCTGCAATGCAGCCTCTGGTATGACCGGGAGAAGGTTACTTCTGTTTTCTGTGCCTTGTCTTTCCCCTCTCCCTGTCAACAGGGACAGCGTGGGCTTCCCACCGACTGAGAGGCCATGAAGATAAATTCACAGTTATTTGTAAGCCTGTTGACAACGCACCAGAGAAGCACAAGAGAAAGACTCAACAGTTTCAGTAACAAATCAACTATTTTAAAACTTCCTGGAGGAAGCAATTATTTGGAGCCAGGTTACGTTTATGAGGGGAGAGACAGACTGTAGGATGGTAACGACTTTGTCTGCAGAGCTGAACCCAGGATCATAAAGCTCTTCAAAGACCCGTTATAGGGACATTGCTGCCATCCTCCGCAGGCGGATGGATGGAGAGGGAGGGAAGTTGCTTGTGCAAGACTGCTGTCCTGTCCCGCCCGCAGCGAGCCCCGCACTGCCCTGCAGCACCCAGGGACGGGAGCACAAGGCAGGGAAACCCAGCGCTGTCGCCTCTTGGGTGCCAGGCTTCTGCTTCTGGCTGCCATCCGGCTTGTCCAAGAGGGCTTCGCTGCTTGAGTTGTCCTCCCCAGGAAAACTCTGCTACTGCAAAACCTGGCCCCTTGGTCTCCTCAACACGAGGAGACCTTAAACTTGGGTTTCAAGATGACCATTACATACTTTCTAAATACGGGCAGCACGTTAGCCCTTCTTAAGGGAGGGCCTGCCTGCTGGCTGCGGCCAGGGCTGAAGCAAATCCAGCTGCGTGCCAGCTGTGGCCAGCAGCTCTGCCCAGCCCAGCAAAAGGCATCCCTGGCTGCTGTTGGCCTGTAAGGAGGGATGTGCACCGCCACTGCCAGCTCTCCAGCCTGGTCTCCTACCACCCCCGTCTGCCGCGGGACCGCAGGGAGGCGGCAGCCCCAGGAGCAAGTCTACGGACGTGCGCTCCTTGTCAGAGAGCGGTGGCCAGGGGAGGGACGCCGACCTGCTGCCGAGGCCTCCTCGGCACTCTCAGGTACCCAGAGCATGCTCCAGCCCACTATGGCTCCCTCCTCCTTCCCCGAGAGCACCAGCCCTGCGCCCAGCAGCGCCCGACTGCCTCCGCTGCAGGCCACCCCGGCGCCGCGGTTCGGCAGGTGTGGGGACAGGGAGAACGGGCCTGCCCCATGAAGTGGGTCCCGCCGGCCTCACCTGGGATCCACGGGCCTGGAAGGCAAACCCCGCTTTTGCGAGGCAGAGCTGCTGAGCACAGCGTGGTCCCAGCTGCCACCCCCTGAAGTAGCTGCAGGAGACCCAAGCGACACGCCGGCAGAGGCAGACGGGGTTCTTTGTTGCCCTGAACGCCAGTGTGTTGGCACCGGTCTGTGCCCTCTCGCCCCAAAGTCTGGGTTTTTTTTGTTTTTTTTTTTTTTTTTTTCATGGATTTAACATGAAAAACCTGAGCTGTGTCCCAAAGAGCTGCCCTGAACCCAGCACGGGCCAGCTGGCAGAGAGCTGCCAGAGGACAGCCATCTTACGCCGAGGCACCCTTGGGGCTCTTTGGCTCTGCCGTGTCCCAGCCCAGGTCTCACCAGAGGTTAAGGTGAGGAATTTGCTGGGAGACATCATCCTGCTGCAAAAGAGAACAGAGAGAATCAGAAAGTCCATTATCTGCGTTTGTCCACCCCTTCCCCTGCACCCCGGGATGGCAGCTTGGTGCCAAGCGAGGCGGCTGCAGCCCTGCCAAGTACCGCAGCCGACAGGGACGGGGGCTGGCAGTGCACCCCGGCCAGCCCCTGCTCTCTTCTCCGGGGACAGCCCTCCAGGACAGCATGGCCCTGGTGGGTGAGGAGGAGGGCGCAAACGCTCGCTTTGCGAAGCATGGGGCTTGTCGGCATGTAGCCTGCCGGCACCCTTCTGCTTTCGGGAGGGGGAATCCTGCGTTGTCGTGACACCCCTAAAAAACAGGTCAGAGGCTGTTAGTGCAGGGGAGGTGCCCGGCAGAGGCAAAGCTATGGTCTGCCAGGGGACAACCTGACAATGCAATCCCACCGCAAAGCTCTCCGACGGCGGCACCGCGGGACGCGGCAGCCGGGGGCAGCAAGGAGTGGCTCCAGGTGCGCTTGGTCCTGTTAAAGAGTTAAAGCATGTGGTTGTAACGGGGCTGGTGTGTCCGTGGCTTTGCGTGCCTGGAAAATCCACATGTAGAGAACATCCTGTCTGGGAGCTGGGCAGTATGGCGTGCTGCTGGCAGGACGCCTGCTCAGGGCAGGAGCCCATCTACCCCTTTTCCCGAGCAAGTTTCTCAAAGCAGCTTTGTGGCGGGGCTGCTTTTCTGGAAGCAGAGGTGTTCCTGCATGCCCTTCCTGCCCTTCAGCCGCAGTGCCAACTGTTCAGGAGGATTTCCCAGACCACCCACCTCAGGCTGGCTTCCCTCAGGCTTGGCTCCCACAGCCGCTTCTCATTGCAGGCACAAGCCAGAGGTGACAAGTTATTTCCAATGTGTCTAACAGATAAGAGCTGCAGAACAACAAGAAAGGCACATTCCTGGCTGCCCGAATTGCTGTGGCAGGAGACCACAGCCCAGTGAAATGTAGTAATAATTTAAAAGCAATTCCTGGAGGCCACCAACTCCCATGGACCAACTGTCTGCTACAGGAGGGCAGGCACAGGCCCAGTTTCACGGCGGCAAAACTACAGTGAGATCAGCTTGCTGCATGGGAACCTTTTAAGGAATAAATGGAAATGGGAGGAAGGCAAATGTCACCCCTTCCCTTCTCTTTAACCTGCCTGTTCCTCCACAGAAGAAAAAAAATCACGTACTCGAGTATACAAAAATCTCCTAAGATCTTTAAGGACTTTGGACTTTGAACAAGTTGGCCAGAAGGATCTCCTCTCTAGTTCCCTTCACCTCTCCTTCCCTCTCCTATTACGCTACCCATGGATTTCCTTAGAAGAACGAACCACTCATTAGTACACTTGCCTCAAGGGCAATGTTACCTTAGGTCTTCGAAGCAATACACAGAGCAGCAGCAGCGGACTGTACACAGCGCTAACAGGACTACGGGTGTCCGTTCCCCGGCCGTTTCTGCTTCTGCCGTCCTCCCGGTGCAGCACAAGTACGCAGACAAGGGAAGAGCAGGGCCCGCGCCCAGCCTCACCTCTGCTCTCAGACCTGCACTGACACCACATCTTTGGAAGTTCTCTCCAATGTCTCCTATGCTGTCCCACTACCCTTTCTGGATTAGTATTTTGCCAATGAGAGCGATCTTCCCTCTATAAATAACACCTTCTCCCTACATGTACTGTTCCCCTTATCTAGTCTCCAAGATGAATTAGCTGTTTATTATTCACACCTTCTTCCTCTCTGAAGGCCTCTCATGCCATACATCACCTCTTTCAACTTTTCCCCCTCCTCCCCTTTTTCACCCTTAGCAGCTTGGCCAGGACCCTTGACTTGGGACTCTTCCCAACAGCCCCACCAACGATGGAGACGCTGCAGAGGCCACCAGCCCTTGGTGCCAAGCCCAGCAAGTGGGGGACTGTAACAACAGAGCAGTTGCTTCAAACACTCCCCAAAACGCATCTTCTCTCCTTACCTCAAATCCAGACCCAACCTTACTCCCTCCTTGAGGCCTCCCCATTGCTTCATTGCTATTGCCAAATTTCCTCCTCACGCACAGACCTGGCGGGAACACATTTGCTACGGCTGCTGTGTCCTCCTCCCAGCTCATGTCCTCCCTCTCCATCACTGGCTGGTCATTGCTGCTTCCTCCCAAACCCCTCGGACTGCAGAGGCTGTGTTTTGCCTGGGAGAGCAGGGGCAGGGACAAAGCACCTGCAGGGGTCTTTCCGCACCACATTAGACCAGGGGATGTGCAAAGAAGGCATTGCACCACGGCCTCCTGATCACCAACGACCCACTAGACTGCCATCCCGTAAGACTCAAGCAGCTTAAAAAAAAAAAAAAAAAAAAGTACACTGGAGATTACAGATTCACTTCAAAAGAACTTTTTTTTTTAATTTAGAAATGCAGTTATATACATAGAACAATTAAATTAAACTTTGTACAAATATTAAAATACTATCTTCACACCCACTGCAATGTACAGGATACCAGAAAATATATATAAAATAAAGCAAAATAAAACCAATTGAATGACATCCTGCACAGCATCATTTATGATTTTGTTTTTAAATCCCACATATATATGGAGTACCATTCTGCAAATAATTCCATAGTGGTGCAAATCAGATAAAAAGAAAACACATAGAGGAAAGAAGATTAATGCACAAAGGCAATCAAGCTCCCCTTGCATTTGCATCAGCAACTACCAGCAGTCTACCCACCATGTCATAGGACATCTGCTTCACGGACAACTTCACTTCGTTTTCTTTTGGAAGGAAGCAAATTCAAGAATCAGAATGAAAACGTTTTCCAACTCAGCTCGGTTGCCTCTGCCCTTGCTTACTCCAGGGCAGAAGCAAAAGCACAGCTTATGGAAAGCATATGCAAAGCATTGGTAGAACCCGTTCTGGTGGGTAGATGTATCCGTCCATCATCTGCAGAGCTCGAGTTTGGAAGCAGTGCTGAACGCAGGGCCGTGAAGGGAAGTGTGGGAAGTGGCGTGCTCTGTCCTGGTGTGGAAGGGCAGGAGGAGGGGAGGGAGGATTGGAAGAAGGCTTTTTTCCTATATAAAAATACGCCTTAAAATGAAGCCTGCTCTAGGAAACCTCTCTGCGCTTTCAAAGCATATCATAGAGAATAAATGTTTTCTAATGAAGTTCTTCTGCAAACGAAGGTGTTCATAAAGAGCAAGTTCAATCTGCAGTTCCCTGGTAAAGACTGAAGGGTGAGGTTGGGGTGAGGCAGGATGTGCAAAAAGGATGGCATTTATTGCATTTATATGCAGAAACCAGAAAGTGAAATAGATTTAATAAGTTATCTGGATAGAGCAATAAGGCAGTTTTTTTTTTTTTTTTTTTTTTTTTTTTAAACTGCTATCAGAGCAGTAAAACCAGTTTCTGCAACATGTTCTAAGAAGGTCAGCAAGGAAATCTCAGTGTGTCCAACCAGCTGTATGTTAGTATTTTTTTAATACAGCAAGCCTGCTGGTGTCTGCAAAATCATTTAAACAAAGCACAAGCTTCCTTACAACCTGGTCAGGAATGCATTAGCCCACTAGCCTGCAGCACACCTCTGTTTTCAGTTGCAGCTCTTCCTTACCCCACGCCTTGTGTTCCCTTTTCTGTACTGCAAATGACTTCATCCCAGATTATTTCCAATGGCTGAGCCTGTAGCTCTCTCAGCCCCACTCCTCAGTATTGGTCCAAGTCATCCACCTCTGGGAGCATCTCCCAACACAGGGGGAACAGATTTCTTCCTAACACACCTGACTTCTCTATGTGCTGAAAAGCCAAATAGAGGCTCCAGATGCATTAAAAGAATCACCACACCAGAGCTGAAAGGCTAAGGAGGAACCTCAGGGGAGATGTCCAAGGGGTGAACAAGCAGCATGCTGGCTGAGTAAGCATTCTTCTACACAACAAGGTTCCTGCTGGTTTTAAAAAAAAAAAAAAAGGAAAAAAAAGACAAAATCGCATTAAGCTCTTTTCCTTCCCAAACTCATGGAAGTTTTAACTCAGCAACAACTCCACAGCAGCACGTCTCTCCTCCTGACTTCATTTTTCATGTCTTCTGCCATTAATGATGGGGAGATGCACACTATTTAAAACCAGAACACACAAAACCATCTCTCTCGCCAATGCCGCTGAACCCCTTCAAGGTGGTAGGAGGCTCTGACACAATCCAAGCTGGCTCATCGTTGGAGCTGAGCTTCATGATGCAGATTCTGACAGGAGACCGCCCGCTTCCCCATGGGTTACTGTCAGCTTCACTTTCTGGTTCTCTCAGACCAGTCCAGTTCTGCAACCCTTGGGCTGTAAACAGTGCAGTAGGAGGCATTTTATTTATTTATTTATTTAAAACTATGCACCTGAAAAGGAGCAAGGAGGTTTTTCTATTGCACATAGTACTCTGAATTTCTGAAATGCCCTTTAATTTTTTAACCTATCAGACCGCAAAAATAAGGGAAACCTTTCAAGTAAGTGCTATTTTTGTTTTTCCAATGTAATTAAATAATTTTACTGTTATTGAATATTACAGGATCCAGCATGTATGACAGAACAGGAGATGATTATGTCGCGAGTGTTAAATAAGAAAAAATACCTCCCTTTTAATTTTTTGCCAGGCATAGGTAGAAAAAGAGGTAAGGAGGCTGTGGCCCCATGAGTAAAAAAAAAAAAAAAAAGGCAAAAACAAAAGAAAAAAAATAATCCAATGTGTTACATCTTGCAAGAGTGACCCTCTGTACTCCTCATCTATCACGCCAAGATCCAGGCTGCATCTGCCTATGGCAATAGCCAGAGACGACAGACTCTTTGCTCAGAGGTAACAAACGCTCCCGAGATGGCGCAGAGCTCACGGCTGAGCCATCTTTAAGCCTTAGCCCTTGCTCCCATGAGTACAGACAGGACCATGCAGTTTGGTTCTTCCAAAACCTCTGCCCAAAGGACTTCCCCATCTGTCAGCCTCCACAGAATGAAAACAAAACACAAACGAATAACAGTCACTTGACCATCCTTAAAGCGAGTCCTTGCTCCCCCCTGCCTTGAAAAAAAATTGTCATGCAGACATCTTGGGTTCCTCCCCAGCCATTCTACCTCATTTTATATGAAAACAAACTTTAAAGCTGAGGATATGGGAAAAAGGAATGTGATGCCCCCAAACTGGGGGGCTCAGTTCTGGCTCGCGCGGGTCGGTGGGGCCCATTCCCAGAAGTGCTGCTGCAGGGGACAGGCTCTTCTGCAGGCGCTGGAAGCACCAGCTGGGGCTACCAGCCAGCACAGCAGAGACTGGCCTGGGAGCTACTGGTTTACCCTCGCAGCAAGCCAACAGAAGCTGCCTGTTTATGTCTGATCACAAGATCTACGCTGCATATTTCCCTCCACCTCTGCATTTCCCCCCCCTTAGTAAAGTCATTTCCCACAATTACTATAAATGAAACAAAATTAAAGCACTCCCTCTTCTGTGCAGCTTGCTTCCTTCTCTTCCCCACCCAAACTGACCTTTCTCTCCCTGACTGGCAGCTGCTGGCTTTACAGCAGCAGAGAGAGGAGGCAGGGCCGCACAGCACGTGCTTTCTGCTGCGGAGCCAGCACTCGTCCAGGGCAAGGTCAGGCCTTGGGAACAGCTTCCAGCTTCGTTACGGGATCCTCACACCAACCCAGAGCTAGCCCTGAGTTAAGGGGCTGCCCCTTGCAGAACGACAGCACGTACCTGACCTCTACACCTTGTTTGCTGAGGGTCACCTTGAGTAGACAGGACTTTAAGTGTGTAAAGAGCAACAACTCCTCCTGCTCCGAGTTGGTAGCTGGTAGCAGGAAAGAAGTCACATATTCTTCCCTCCACACTCCCTCAGCCTTACCACTACACTCGCTTGCTCCCTCCATCTGCCCTAATGAAACCAGGGAATGAGAAAATTTGCTCAAGCTTAGACTATTTCCAAGGCAGGAGTTAAAAACTAAATACCAATGTTCCAACGCTTATTTTCTGAAATTCCAATAGCAGATGCGTAAACAACACGTGCCCTCTACAGTGCTTGAAGCTGAGACAGTGCAGCCCACTCTAAAATGTCCTGGGATTTTCCTCATCCAAACTGAACAAAAAATACCTGAACTACCCAACCCAAATCCCTGTGTTAATGCAAGGTTACATGAGCAATAGGGAAGGAAGTTTAAAATACTGTATTTTTAAATTAATAACATCCCTCTAAAACAAGGATAGGGAAAATAGGATTATTCCACCCACAGGCACACACTGCCCCAGGTGTCCTGGGATTTAACAGCTAATCAGGAACAGGAGCAGCGGGCCCATGGCTGGATACTATGGCCAATCCCTACTTCCAGGAACTGGAGCTAAGCAACAGTGATTTTATCTATAAAGGCTTTGTGTCACTTTTACCAAGTATGTTCCTGAAACAACAAGGATGAGGATGGTAAGGATCAAAAACCAAAAGCAAAGCAACAAAGACAGCATCCCTATTTACCTGTACATTACCACATGATGTGTAAGGCCATGATATTTTGCTTCTTCAACTCAAACAAAAATTGAGCAGCTTCTCACAGGGTAAACACTTCCCCAGTTACTTCAAGACAGTTATGACAAGGTACATGCATCTAAGAAGCCAACTCTTCTTGCTGAAACCAATCCCAGGGAACAGTGTCCAGACCTCCCTGGTGAGGAACCTGACAACCACCACAATGCTTTTGTGATTGGATCACCTACCACAGCTGAACATGGCTTCCTGCAAAAAGGGAGTCCTGTTAACAGCAACCAGGATATTCTCACCTGCTATAGATAACTGTGGGGGGCAGAGGTATACGTATTTTTGGATTTTCTTTTCCCTGCTACCAGAACTTGAAACAATCTTCAAAACTTAGGTTCAGGAATAAGCTATGACATCCTATGGCACTGATATCAATGTAGCCAACCTTCCCTCACAGCAACCGTCAACTGCGTTGTATTTAGGAGAGACTTTATAAATGCTGCTTACCCCCATCCCCATGGAAGAAGCCCTTCTCTGTGGGCCCACTGAAGCCCATGAGGATAAAACAGCAGACTCTTGCTGTATGAAGCCAGGAAGACACACTAGCATCTGAGATGGTAGCTACCCAGGATTCAAGTACCAAGGTACCTAGAAAGGTAATTTGGGATTGCACCAGTGGCACTAGGCATTCACTACCTATGGGCATTTTTTTCTCTTGACATTTTCAAACACCTGAACCACTTCCACATTACACCTGAAAAGGTGTTACTCCTGCCTGAAGATCTGACCAAAAGGAACCTAAGATTTAGTGCAGAACCATACTAACTGAAAAAGCTTTGAGACACACAGCTTATTCAGAAGAGCAGGGTCACAAATTTGGTTCCAGTCCTGATGCCTCAGTGAATGGAGCTAACTCGTAGTTAACACAGGGTTGGGTTAACAGAAAGTCACATCCTCCAAGCTTTCTGGACCCTGCTGACCACAGGCCATTCTCCAAGGCTCTTCTACAATCTAACATCAGGAGCTGTTCTGGCACCAGACCAAAGCTGAAAGGGTTGCTTTATTTTTGGCAGTACAGTCCCAGTTTCTAGAAACACAGCATAACCAAGTGGGCTGCACAGGTAGAAAAGGAAGGAGACAAAAGTCATTTTCAGGAATGGACTTCTGCAGAGATGGTTTTTGGAAAGGGGGCAGAGGGCATTCCTATGCGCTGGACTTCTCAGCCTTCAGCGCTCTCGCAATTCTCAATGAACTGTTATTGCACAGCTAAGTTGTCACACAGCCCATCTCATCTGAGGCGCTTCTAGACATCACAAGCTGCCCCTTAACTGGGATCCCTCCCACGCCCAGCTTCAGTCCCAGTGAGGCGCTTTGTCCTGCCCTATCACAAAGAGGATGCTGGAAGAAGAGCTTATATAACATATGTACGTGTATATATAAACTGTGTCTGCACCCAGTGAGCAAGCGGTTTTAGCCCCTGCTCTCTGGGCAGCAGAAGGGCTAGAGGCTGATAAGCTGCAACAAGCCAGTGTAAGGAGGAGAAAGGCACAAGAAAAGAGCAGCTCTTCAGAGACTGCTGTCAAACATCTGGCTGGGGAAGAGGAGGAGAGAGCTCAAATCCACTCTGTTCCTTGAGCCCCTGATGCAGATGGAATGGGGAAACCACCGCTGCACCAACCCCACTGGTGCATCCAGGAGGCAACCTGGCAACATCCTTTGGATCTTCAGCTGAGGGCGTCTCTGCTTGGAGGTATCCAGGGCACAGCTTGCGAGGATGGGGAAGGCTGCACAGAGTGCTTCTGTCTTGAAGGCAGGGGGAGGAGAAGAAGAAGAAATCCAAGAGGGAGAAGGCTAGATAAACACAGCAGGTCTCATGCTTCCTTCAATAAGGGAATATCTGAATGGTGGGGAGAGAAAAAAAGAAAAAGTAGTCAAACTTTTGCAGTTCGATGCACACCAGAAAAAAATACCGTTGAAAGCAAGACAGGCTCCCACTTCCATAACGCAATAACGCAGTGGTCTTATCATCACAACACAGCTGAAGGGACCTCTGGAGGCCTCTGCTCCAACCTGCCCCTGCGAGCAGGACAATCAACCAGCTCCAGCCTCAAAAATCCCCAAGGACAGAGACTCCATCACCTCTCTGGATGCCCATCTGGTCCGGTACTACCCTCCTAGCACAAAATATTTTCCTAACGCCCAATCTGAGTCTGTCAAGTTACAGCTTGTGGACCTTGCGCCATGTTATGTCATCTGGCTGAGAAGGGTTTGGCTCCATAGTCTTTTCAACTCCCTGTAAAGTAATTGTAGTCAACTGCTGGCTTGGCCCTCAGCTGCTGCTACACCAGATTAAAGCAGCCCAGCTCCCTCAGTCATTCCCCACAAGCCCCAACAGAGCCTGTCCAGTTTCTCCACAACTCTTGAACTGGGGGTCCCCACAACAAGCTTCAGTATTCTCAGTAAAGCCTTACCAATGTTATTTAGGGGAAGGTAATAACTTCCCTCAAGAGTAACAGTTTCCTTCTTTCCCATGACCTCATCACTCTTTGTTCCTCAAAATGTCCAAGTCATGTTTCTTATGTGACAGGGATGGTTGGAAATACAAGGATTACACCTGCCCTTATCCAACCTGAAGAAATGTAGCCTCCTCTAGTAGCTGCAGCTTCCTCATCTTTGAGCCATAAGCACGAGCTTTATGGTCTCCTGCTGCAAGGGGCAACCTGCTACTGTAGAACATGCCTTAGAGGCCGTACAGGTTTCCAGGCAGTGATAAAAATGACACAATGCAGAGGCAACATTCTCTAATTTCTACATTGCGGACATTTTTTGTTAAGCTCCATTTTTACATTTCTGCTGTTTATGCACTTGAAGTTTAAGACCCATCTCAGGACATGTTGCCGTTTCCGCCCTTTAGTGGAAATCCCCTTTAACTGTTTTTACTGCAAGGGTTCCCATGACACCATGGGAAGGAGAAATTCTGCCCTGAGCTACCTACAAGCCAGGTACACTTCTTGCCTAAGACACAGCAGTCTCTGCAAAACCAATCTTGAGCTGCAGCTTCGCATCAGCTCTGGCATTATAAAGCAAATCCTTCAGGGCAGAAGTCAAGAACACATGATGCACTGACTGTTTAACAGATTTGCCCCTCTGCCCAGTACAGTAAGTTCAAGCACATCCCTTTTAGATCTTCTTGCTTGCCAGGGCTGCAGCACTGTATGCACATGTGGCACAAAGTTGCTTACTAAAACAGTCTAAAAATGAAGAAGCCAAAACATCACAAACGGTTTGTATTCCAAGCATATCCTCCCACTCTCCCCAACTTGTTTTTCATAAACACAGCTATTTTACTGTATTTGCACTATGATGCTGAAGGCTGGCATTCCTCTGCAAATCTTTTGCTAAGACAGGAATAGCGAGTAGCATAATGCCAACAGTCTTTCCAGACTGCCCTAGGCTCCCAGTCTGAGTGCGCTGCATACTTCAGAAGGTGGTATCAAATACTGCTTGCACACCTAAGTTGTGAAACATGCCATAGAGACTGTGACAACGCTTTTCAAAAGCTCCTCTGGTGCCTAACATACATAGGGGCATTCCTTGCCATTTTCATCCTAGGTAGTCAACTGTAGAACCTTCTCTTATAAGGGTCTTGCTCAGTGCTCCTTGCCCAAGTCACATACCATCTGTGTATTCCTCAGAGGAAGTGAGTGATAAAAGGCTCTGTATGTCACTGCTTTCTGAATCTTGGACCTCTTTGTGTACAGGCCTACTGCTAGCCATGCCAGCTACCCAGGAAGAGGTAGCAGCCTGATGCACAAGAACAGTTTCAGAGCGCTGAGAGCCACTGGCTTCACACAGTCCAGAATGTCCAGGGGCTTCATCTTCTCTTTCAAAGCTATTGTGAGCCCCTTGGTCCTGCTGCTGCATCTCTCTGGCTCCATTCTGCCCAGCTCCCTCCGAGAGCACGATCTGCACTCGGGAGTCTGAGGGTGGAATGCAGTTCCCCGTGCTGCCATACACCGCTTCTTCATAGGATGGCAAGGCCACCTGGACACCATCCACCATGATAGAGACCTGATCTCCAGACACACCTTGGTCTCGCCTCAAAAAAAAAAAACACAAAGAGGAGGGGAGGAAAAAGAAAAGAAAAAAAAAAAAAATCAAATCAAGTTGAGCATTTATATCTTATATATAAGTTACAGAGAACTCCAGTAACCTCCCAGAGCAGAACTCTAATGCTCACCATTGACTTATTTAGGGGAGAAGAGACACGTGAATGGTGGTTTAACAAGGTCAAACAAGCATGGCCTTGCAGCCCTACTGTAAATTGCTATAAACGTGAGCAGGGGCTGTAATTCTCAGTGCCTGATGGATTTAGCAGTAAGAGCTGAAAAGGTTACAATGCCTCCCACCTCACCTGCCTCCATAGCTAAATCTGACAAAGATGATGACTCAGAACCCTCTGCTGTCACAGCCTGCAGATAAAAAAAGAGCTCTGACCACCTCTGATTTCAGCTTGTTACACTACTATATTCTGCAACACGCAGCGCTGCCTGTTCTGCCACCTTTGCTGCTGGTGAGATAACCTCTGGTGGGATGGGGCAGGCAGCTCAAACTGGCACAGTGTGAATCACCTAGGCTCATGAGTCAGAGTGCTGAGACTGAGTTTTTCTTTTACAGTGGTTTGGACTTCTTCAAAAAAGGGCAGACTCCAGGGCCCCAGCTCTCAACCTCCCCGCTGCTGGACAGCCGTGTCTCTGCTCTTATTTAAGGAGTACTAGTAGCTGATTCGGAAGAGTCCACAGTGACTTTGTTGACCTCAGCCAGCAGCAGTGTAATGGCTGGGTCCCTCCTCTTATCCACACCACCAGGCCAGGAGGGTTCTCCTCCCACAGCAGGGAACAATGGCAGATCTGCATGTGTACCTAATCAGCAGTACTGCCAGAATTCGTGTCCATAGGTTCTTACAAACAGACTGGGGGAGATACATATATATACCAGACACATACTTCAGCAGCTATCTAAGGCTAGAAGAGGCAGGAGACTGATCTACAGCCAGACTAGCAGGGATCATAACTTTTCACATTCAAAGCCAAGGAAAAAAGAGCAAGGAAACCACTCACCAGGTGGCATTCTAATGGGGACTGCAGCTGGGTGTTGCAGACCACCATTTCAGACTACTGCTGGACCACGGGGCAGAGGTGACACTGAGGTGATTAAAACAGGAGCAGAGAAGCGAGGAGATAAGTTGCTCCAAAATGAAGGCCTAAACCAGGTATCTTAATGGGTTTCTGCTGCAAAGAAACAGGATGCCTCTGAGCCCCTCCAAAGCCCAGTTACACTTACCTGCTATGATGGAACGACTTCAGCTTTGGCTGCAGCAAAACAAACAGCACAACTAAGAGCAGGATCAGGGCAACGGAGCTTGCTGTGGAGGCTACTATGGACAGCGTGGGTACTCCAATTGTTGGAGGAGAGTCCTTTTCTACAAAACCAAGAGGGACATAAGGTAAAATGATCCACTCCCTGAAATCACTGCCATAGGGACAGAAAAACATCCACGTTGCCTGCTCTCAGGACTTATACTTGGCTGCATGTGTGAGGAGCCCAAGTTTCCCATACAGTCAAGGCACACCAGCTATCTCGTATAGAAGACAGGTCAGAGCTCAAGCTGACAGCTCTCCATCAACTGTAAAGGGAACCTAAAACAAAACATGCACATACAAGGGTTCTTTGGAAAAACACAAGGCAAACAGAGAAGCAGTGCAAGCAGGCCACGGGAACGGATAGATGGTGGTAAGGGTCACGTTATGTATAGATCTGGCTGAGCAAAAGCTAAAAAACGTCCTGATATCACCAGCAAGGCCAATAATTGGCTAGCACAATAGGCTGGATATTTTAGGCTAAACAATAGGAAAAGTTCCAAATAACGAGTTTTCTTGGCTAATGGAACAGTCTCCCAAAGAAGGGGTGGAAGTCACCTGGCTGGGTGAGTTAAGATGCAGCAAGTATTCAGGTTCTCTCTCACACAAACATATGCCAGGGAACAGAGAGGGAAGGCAGATGTTACTTCAGGATGCTGAGTTTTCAGTGTTAGATATATGTGTTCTGTTCACATTACTCCTCCCTACCCTTCCTCAGCTGTGTCGTGTAAGTGTTCAGGAACCAATCTGGCTTTTAAAGGTCCCTTGCAAGACAGGAACAAATTAAGAGTGTAGAGAGAACAGACTGGAGCTGCTATTGCTGAGCATATCTTGCCTAGAATGCTACACTAGTCCTTTCATCTCCGTAGAGCAAATAACTGTCTGTATATATGTCGCCTCTGTCCCTTATTTACGTCTTCAGTAGAGATCTGAAAAACCTCACTTCCCCATCAGCAAATACTATCATGCATCTCACATTCAGGACATTCTCATGTACACAATTCCTCAATTCTTTTTTGTGATATCCAATATATTGTTTGGAAGCATGGGTCTCAAACTGCAGGGGGACGCAGGACACAGATGCAGGATGCAGATAGGGATGAGGGGAAGAAAAGCATGCAAACAGAAGAAAAAAATTTATGCCCAAAACAAGCATGTGAGAGTTGGTGTTGTTCAGCCTGAAGAAGAGAAGGCTCTGGGGAGACTTTATTGCAGCCTTCCAGTACTTAAAAGGGGGCTTACAAGAAAGATGGGGACAGACTATTTAGCAGGGCCTGTAGCAATAAGACAAGGGATAATGGTTTTAAATTAGAAGAGGGTAGTTTTAGGCTAGACATAAGGAAGAAATTTTTCACAATGAGGGTGGTGAAACACTGGCACAGGTTGCCCAGAGAGGTGGTAGATGCCCCATCCCTGGAAACATTGCAGGTCAGGTTGGACAGGGCTCTGAGCAACCTGGTCTAGTTGACAATCTCCCTGCTCACTGCAGGAGGGTTGGACTAGATGACTTCAAAAAGTTCCTTGCAACCTAAAGATTCTATGATTCTATGTAGCTGGAAAGCCAGTTTGCATTTTCTGCATCTTCTCTTGAGGTTAAACTTCCTGGTTTAATTGTTTTGAACTTGTTTTCCTGAATTTTTTCAGAAGTAGCTTGACCTCTCCCTGAGGAAAAACAATGTCTGGTACATTTTTCCCTATGGCAAATAGGGTTGAGTAACGATTTCCATTTTCAACATTACTCAGGACACTTTGAATACACTGACAAGAAAGAGGGTAGGCAAACAGGGGTGCTCCGTTTTCAGCAGCAGTACACAATGCTGTAAAAAGGCTCACTACCCAGGATACACTCCAGCATATTCACAGTCTCGGATTCCACCACAATGCTCACCAGCTCATACAATAAACTGTCAAAAGGCTATGGGGCTGACAGGCTCAGAGCTATGCAAAAAATCTGGTAACTGCTAGGGATTTCATTTACTCTATATGGAGCAGGAGGGACCTTATCCATTACCAATAATTTTAAGACCTACTGCCTTTCTCTCTACAGCCTCCTTTCTCCTCCTCCTTTTAGACCTGTGAAAGAGGTTTGGTAGCTAAACTTCAGCTCTCTCTGACCCTGACCAGTTGTTTCAAAGCCTGTGCTGTGAAAGCAATGGCTTTTTCACTGAGTCAGACTTTTGAGGCTCCATATTTTTAATAAGGCCACTGATCCTTCAGGATGCTAAAGAAATCTGATGGATTTCTGCTCATCACAATGCAATCCCTTCAGCTCTGATGTAGAGACCAAGTGCCACCATGCAGGAATGCCACCCAAGGAACACTACCTGCAATAGCACAACTTTGTTCTCCAGCCTGGGTGCAGCATGGGGAAAGAGCTGTGGAAAGGAAGCTGATGCTGAACTTGAAAAGCCTCTTCAGGGTCTGGTTGCTGCCAGATAAACTCCCAGTCCCCTTCCTTATATATCATAGGAAAGGGCTACTGGAGTCGCGGTGACAGAGACACTGAGAAGACAGTGTTTTGGGACAGGTCGGGATGTTCCAAAGATTACAGGTATGCAGTGAGCTACATAAAGAGCTTGAAGAAAGTGCTTTTCCGTTTCCTTCCCATTAAGCTAAAACATTTTGCTTTATGCATTACGAGACTTAATTCCCGAGTGCACATCTTGCTGACTTAGGATGACTAAGCAGTAAGACTCTATCAACAAGCCAAACTTGAAGTGGGGAGGGAGTTCTCCCTTTATCCAGTATGCATGCTTTTAAAACCAGAAGAGCCATAGGCAAACTAAGAGCTGTATGATGAACATTTTCCTGCAAATCCTTTTACTTTCCTGCTTTGATGGAGGAATTCCTGTTCAGCTGGGGAGAGACGCACAAAACAAAAGCTGTCCACTTCCGTTTGGAGAGAAGCAGAAATAATTTGTCAGCAATGCCCTTTCCTGACAGTACAGGGAAAAGCCGCACCATTGAGCTCTTAGCCCCAGGAGGCCAACAGTTACTTAACCTGTTTGCAAGGAACAAATTGCTCTACATACTCACACCCCCATGTGCACATGTGGACAGAGGGGTATACCAAGGAGGGAGATGTATTGTCAAACCCATCAGGAGCAAAACCAGACAGCACAGAAAATGCTTCGGTTAGGGCCTCCCCCATTTCTGGGACAAGAGTTGTCAAAATACGAGGCTCCACATAAGTAACAAATTGTCTCCTTTATAGTCTTTTCCATGCGTTGTCTCCTTGTGTAAGGGACTCTGAGCTTGTATCTGATGGGCTGTTAAAGGAGAGACATTTTTAATAGACAGCTGTGATTGTGAGTCACATTTATCAAATTGCTGGAGCAATGACACACAGCTGTATGGACTTCCTCAGCATGACACTGACTCAGTGTTTAAGGATAATCTGAAAAGCCAATGCAAGGGCAATTCTGACTGTCCCAGTGGAGTCAGGGAGCACTCACCTGGGCTGAGCCTGCAGCTGACTTCCATGGCTGGATTCCACTCTCCATTCTTGCAGGTCAAGTATTTATAATCTCCTTTCAGCATGTAGCCTTCGACGCACAGATATTCTATGACGCTGCCTGAAGTCAGAGGGTTGTTGCAGGGGCTAGGGTGGCATTTATAGCCTCCATTCTCAGGCTGTGGTGGCTGGGGACAATCTGAAAAAAAGAGAAAGCATCATGGAGGATATCTAGGAGGAAGACGTATGTTGCACAATAGATACATAGGCAGACTTCCATCTACAAACACCCACTAAATTAAGAAGCCACCAAAACCAAGAAGAAAGACTGTTATACACAGGCAAAGAACATTGCTCAGTTTCACCTCTGATAAGTCCTCTGTGATTGCTAAATACTGCTTGTTATCCCAGTAGTACAATCTAGTTGGCAGGCATCAAACTGGTGATATTTTTGAGCAGTGACACAACAGAGATTCCATATGAGAGAGGCCCAGAACATCCTTGGTGCTATCTTTTCCCCACAGCTGTTTCACTAGAGACTGGGGGGAACCTAACAACCAGGCTTTCCTATTAGCCTGATATGGAAAAAGCATGAGAGCTCCTACTGAAACACCCCACTGTACTTTGGGTACAATGTCAAGGTATAAAACTGCCCCATAAGGCACCCTGGAAGCCTGTAAGAGCACGCTGATTTTAGCTATTTTATATAGATATACCACCAACAGTATGGGGAACAGAGCTTTGCTGCAGTAGGACCAAATATTTCAGCTTATTTTTTAAAAGAAATTAGTTATATTACAAAGACATTTCTAAAAAACCCTCTGTTTACTTATGTGAAGTCTGGAGTGCTGAAGGCACTTCACACTTCTCCTTGCATCTCCCCTATCCTGACTAATGGGTATAGACATAGTATATACCAGAAATTTTCTTGTAGAATTTTCAAAAGCCATTCAAATAAAAACAACAAACCACGAACAAGGAAACTGTGCTGAAAACAGTTTTTGTATTGCTTAGAATTTCCTCTCCTCTGGCAGGTCACAGTGACCCTGCAGAATAGCCCCAACACCCTCTGCTGACACCACGTATCTGCCTGGCTGAAAGAGGGAGAAACCGAGATTTTTCCCTTTAAATCCACATCAACTTATCAAGCTTCACAAAATAAAATACATCAAAGATCACTCTTGAGGTATCTTGTGTCATGGAAAACCAGCCAACCCATCCACCCTACTCCATCACAGCATGGTTATCCAGGCCTGCCCTTAACCCCTGCAGCATGCATTCCCACGTTCTGCCTCTAAGTGTCCCACTTACTGTGGGACAAGCAGCAAGAAACAACTGAGCAAAGTTCAAGTAAACTGGATTTTGGGCAAGATCTAAGCAGCAAAAGAAAACTTTAAAGACACCATGGAAAAATTTGCTACATTGCTGCAGTGCAAGCGACCCTTGAACCTAGTCACACGTGTGAATACATCACAGGTAGTGCCTTGTAAATGCCAGTAAACCCTGAGGTGAAGTGCTGAGCAAAGGCAAAAACCCTCTGGTATGAGTTCTGCCAGCTTTATAACTGCAATTCAATTTACTTCTTGAAAGAAAAGGTTAACCGGTCTAAGTAGCAGCTTTTCAAGAGGACTTTGTTCTTGAGATTTATTCTTAAATAAGCTTCAGAGAAGCCACTGTCTCATGCTTCATGAGTATTAACTGTTGCCTTTTCTGTGTTTATTTTTCCTTCCCACTATAATTTCCCATTTTGTAACTAATGTTTTAACCCTTCTCCTTATGATTCTAAAACTTGCTTCCACTTTAAGCCCATCCAACACTTTGGGTCAGCTGGTATCAGCTGAAGCGACAGATTCATGGCACATTTCACATTCAGGCACATAGACAAACGCCCTGCTTCATCTGCAGCCCAGGAGAGGGGTTTCTTGCTAAATTGCAAGGACTCATTTCAGCGCCAAAAATATTCTCAGCAGTTAACGCGTACCTCTCCAGGCAATGGCAAAGAGCTGTGGGGAAAAAAGCTACTGTTGCCAGAGCAGCTGCCAAAACTCGGGACATAGAGGACAACTTCCCTTACACCTTTTTATGCCGCAGGAGGTACCTCGAATTGCATCTTTCTGCTAGCTGACTGCAGCAAACAGAGCTTGTTCTCTCTGTTTCCCCCATCCCCTGAGCTGAACCCATGCATGGCCATTGTGCCAGGAGCCCTTTTGGACCAGGCAGCAGCTCACTGTTCGGTTCCCCTTCTACCATAAAATGCCACCTACACTGATGAGGTGTCCGAGTTACATACAAAAATCATCCAGCCAACAAGAAACAAGCACTCATTCACATTGCAGTAGCACTCTCAAAGGCTTGGAAACACCACCACATCAGTCACCTACAGAACCCTGACTTGGCCTCCTCGCGCAAGGGCTTCAGGAGATGTGCAGCTACGCAACTGCAGGTTGGTTTCCTCCTCACCTCCACAGGCCACTTGGCACACAAATGGAGAGAAGCAGCTGATAAGCATGTTCAGTCAGTTGTCCCTGATTTGTCCTCTTCACACAGGGAAGATACCACAGAATTAGTCACCTCCCCTTTTTTTTTCCCCCCACCTCCTTAAATCCTTTGTCATCACAGCATTCAAGAGCATCACAAGTACTTTAAAATGTCACCTTCACTGTGACAGAAGAATACTGTTTATGTGCTGTGGAAATAGATAAAAAAGATCTGGATCAGACAGCTACAACATCAACGCCCTCCACCCTCAAGCTGACTGAGCATCTTTGGGCAACTCCAGCTCCCCTGGAAGACCACCTGAACTGTCCTTTGCGTGGCAGCTTCAGGGGAACAGAGGGCTACTAGGCAGTGCTGATGGCTTCAAAGATCACAGAATCATTAAGGTTGGAAAAGACCTTCAAGATCATCAAGTCCAGTGGTCAACCCAACACCACCATGCCCACTAAACCATGTCCCGAAGTGCCACGTCCACATGTTTTTTTAACACTCCCAGTGATGACGACTCCACCATCTCCCTGGGCAGCCTGTTCCAATGCTTGACCACTCTCTCAGTGAAGAAATTTTTCCCAATATCTCATCTAAACCTCCCTTGGCGCAACTTGAAGCCATTTCCTCTCATCCTATCACTGGTTACTTGGGAGAAGAGACCAACACCCACCTCACCACAACCCCCTTTCAGGTAGAGAGCGATAAGGTCTCCCCTCAGCCTCCTCTTCTCCAGACTAAACAACCCCAGTTCCCTTAGCTGCTCCTCATAAGACTTGTGCTCCAGACCCCTCACCAGCTTCGTTGCCCTTCTCTGGACATGCTCCAGCACCTCAACATCCTTCTTGTAGTGAGGGGCCCAAAACTGAACACAGTATTCAAGCTGCGGCCTCACCAGTGCCGAGTACAGGGACACGATCACTTCCCTACTCCTGCTGGCCACACTATTTCTGATACAGGCAAGGACGCTGTTGGCCTTCTTGGCCACCTGGGCACACTGCCGGCTCATGTTCAGCCGGCTGTCAACCAGCACCCCCAGGTCCTTTTCTGCTGGGCACCTCTCCAGCCACTCTGCCCCAAGCCTGTAGCGTTGCATGGGGTTGTTGTGACCCAAGTGCAGGACCCTGCACTTGGCCTTATTAAACCTCATACAGTTGACCTCAGCCCATTGATCCAGCCTGTCCAGATCCCTCTGCAGAGCCCTCCTACCCTCCAGTAGATCAACACTCCCACCCAACTTGGTGTCATCTGCAAACTTACTGAGGAAGCACTCAATCACTGGAGATGGACCAGGCAAGGCTTGGGTGGGCAAGATGGTGGACTGGCGGTGCCTGAAAAGTTGAGGAAGTCAAACACCTCTGCTTCCTGCTGGACCAGCTCCCATTCCCTGGCATCTCTGATGGAGCTCAGCACCTCTGCAACCCAGGGCACAGTCCAGTGTAACACAGGCACCCAGAAAGCTTGGGACAGACAATGCAGCTTTCCACTACAGTGACCTGCTCCCAAGTTTTCAGTATCCTCAGCTTTCACACACTCCATATTGGGTTTCTTCAATTGCCTCCATATGTGTGCTCTAAACTGGGGCTAACAGAAGAAAAGGTAGAGTCTGGTTCTGCACAGCCCTTTATCTCACCAAACAGCAGCAAAGCTTATGCCCTGAGTTTGTGGTCTTGGCTGCTTGGCGCTGTGCATTTCTTTTTTCAATTAGTAAGGCTCCCGGATCCTAGCAGGCATCTTACACCCCTTTTTTCCTGCACTAAGCACCTCAACTGTATTTCAGTCATTCACCTCTTCTGCTGGGCAGTCTGACCACACAGAGATGAAAACCAAATCTTCCTTAACTGAATGTATTCTTATAAAAAAACAAACCCAACAACCAAACAAAAACAGAACAAAACTACTATTCATCATCTGCTTGAGCGTGTACCTGTAGGTTTGTAACTGAGGGAGAACAAACCACTGCATCGCTCACCTTACGTGGGTGGATAGATGAGTATAAACACCAATTGCTTAACAAAGGGATGGTTTGCACTGAACATCCAGTAGCATTTCTTCTACTTCTCCACAGCAAGGTACAAAGGTCACTAAAGCTAGGAACAGTTTTGACAAATTAACATTGATGTTTATATGAGTCACGCACAAATCCCAGCAACTTTAAGAGGAAGCTGAACTGAGCCTCAGGTTAATTCCTCACCAACTACACAAGTGCTCTAGCACGTTTGACCGTCCTCAGAGCAGTGTCAGACAAAGCTTACATGTTAGTGCTGAAGTATTTTGGAAGCAATTTGGGTAGATGACGACTCCTCAGCTAGATCCCTTGAACATGTGCTCTGTTTGGATACGTTAACACCTCCTGGGCTTTCAGACATGCTGCAACTTTTGTGGGATGTGAAGACTGGAAATGGAAGATCCTAAGCGCTACAAAACTTACTCCATTTAACCGCTATTATCAAGACTGACAAAAGAAAAACATCCTACAAACAAAAAACACCCTCCTGATTTAACAAGATGAACATTCCCCTGGCTAATCTGGTTAAACCTGTCATGACTGTCTCATGCCAGCATGTCCAGCCTGGTGAGCAAACATCTTTGTGAAGAGAACACCGAAGCACCCAGTTAATTGGTCCTGTACGAAAGGACGTATGATTTCCTTCTTGCTGGGATCTGTTCCCTCAGAAGCCTCATCCTAACTTTCTTGTGCTACCTTGACTCCCCTTACAGTAGGATTTTTGTGGAGTAGCTTAAAAAAAGGTTGTCTTCCCTTAAAGTGTGTCGTTTTGTCTCTCTTCATATCTCCTGTCACACAGAAAGGTTCCCTCCTGGTTGCAGTCACTGCCTTTGCCTGTTTACACTCCTCCAAGTTGTGCTCCAGCACACTGTACAGCGGCAAGGGGCACTTCTCTGTCCAAGTCTCTGGTTCTCCAAAACACCATCACTTTTATTCTCTCAGCCAGCACTTGCCACTAGCCACAGAAACAGTACATTTAGAAAAGCATCCAAAATAAACAGAGATACCCCAATCATCCAGTTACTTGTCCCTGCTATGGAGGCCTCTGATTTTTCAATTCTGATATATCAATCTGTGTGTCTGCATCACTTCAGCACAATGAAGGAAACTGCAAAAGCTATTACTAACTTCTGGCAATGACCTTCAAAAAGCACCATACTGTCTAAGGCACCCTTGAGAGTAATCCTCTCTACTCCTCTCTTCAAGCTGGGTCCTGCCACAGCTAAATGGGTGGTCTGAAACACCAGCTGCATCTGAAGCCTTCTGCAGAGACACTGCATGTTCAGCATCTCAGACCTGAGGTTCAGATTTAATTAACACCATGCTGAAAATAACAGAGCCACGTTCACTGTTTCTCTCCACTTAGTGCCCGCAACAGGCTTGCAGCAGTAAGTGGTTGGGGTTTTTTTTAGTTGCTATTTGTTTGTAAATTCATACACACAGGCTTTCATCTTTTTTACACAATGCTTTTTCACAATTAAGATGTGACAGCCAGCCAGATGGGGGGCTAGTAGTGCAAGTCAGAGACAAGCAATAATGCTCATTTTGGCTTCTAGAGGGTCTGGCAATTCTAACAGCGCTGCCCATGGGTCCCACTCAGAGGTGACACTGAGCATCAGGTTTGCTTTAGGAAGCAACTGAACGAATTTGCTAGCAAGAGCTCTGGACATATTTCCTAACAGGAGAAGAGACATAGCCTTCTCTCTTTGCAGAGTTTCAGTTCTTGCCAGCGGGGCACTACCTGACCTCTCCACTAATCTCCTGGTTGTTTAGTAAGACAAGAATGAAACAATTTACCCCTCTCTTAGCCAGGTTTTTGGATGTCTTCTATTTATTGGATATACTCCCAACCTCTGTCACTAGTACTCAGAGAAGTATGAATGTGACCCAGCCAGGTAATAACATCACCGCTGTCCTTAGCCACAGCAGCCAGGTAACCAGAGTCACCAAGATCACGCAGCAGCTTCTTGAGCAACAACAAAGGCAACACATCAGCCTCCCAGTGCCTGCAGACAGACTACAGTGCCTCAGCTTACACCTCACCGAACACACTGTCCAAGCTTTCATGCAACTCAAAATCTTTTTTGTTTTTAAGTTTAGCTCTTCCTCCTAGAGAGATCCCTACCTAGCATATGATGAACTCGAACCCCACTATACACCTACTGAGAGAAAAAAATAGAAAAGCAGCACCAAAACTAAAGGCATGCATATAACTGGCATACACACAGTTTTCAACAGCAAGCACTTTTATTTTATAAACCCTTCCCAAAAAGCTGACAGGAAATTCACCATCCAACTTGGCTGCTTTTTTCACAAGAATTTCACCCCCTATGCCGTGAAAAGTCCGGGCTAAAGGTGATTTGCTGCCTCAAGGAGGAAAAAACCCCATATTTATATGTACACACACCTATTTGATTCAAAGAGCATACAGCTATCTATCAGGCCCCTCTAACCCAAGCCTCCTGCTGCTCAGTGTCTCAGTGTCTGGGGGAGCAGGGGAAGACCAGCACGGCCACAGTGATACCGTGACTGCAGAACAAAAAAAATCCACAAGCTCCTCTTTGGGTCAGGATTTTTTCCTCTTAAACCAGAGCTTTCAGTCACACATCTATTCCTTCTGCCTGAGGCAGGACTGGTGTTTGGCTCCAGGATTCTTCTGCAGAGAGAGAGACGACGTGGGGAGAGGAGCAGCCAGGTTTGCTTTCATCATGAAATCTGGACAGGTAACATCCTTGTTTTTCCCCTCTTCCCTTGTGCACATAAACCAGACTATAAACAGCAGAAGCCACTTTCAGAAGTCCCTCCCTCAGCAGCAGTTTGGTTTTAGCAAGAAGCAAGTCTGTATCATTTCATACCCTTTTTAGACTAGCTACGTGTCAACTAAATGCCATCTTTTACCAAAGCAAAACCTACTTCCCAGGCAGTTGGTCTGCAGAGAAAAAGCACCTAGATAGGCTTTGATCAACAGCACTGACTCTTCCCCACCCACACCTTCCTTCCTGTTGAGAAAGCAACAACAAGGGGATTTAGTGGGAGATGCACAAGTGGTAAACACAAAAGCAGTCACCTTCACCCACATGCTCCAGCTAGTCAAGAGTGCCAGCTCCATTTCCGAGTGCTAAATAACTTCAGGTTTCCAACCACTGACGTTTGCCTGGATGCACTCTAAAGCCTTCAGCACAGCAGCTTCCCACTATGCACCCTCTGCTCCTGCATAGTCCTCCCCAGTCCGAGCATTTGGATTGATGCCAATATTAGGCTAGGAAATGGCTCATCAAGTATTCCACGGATAAACGTCACTGCTTGTAACAGCAGGTCTGTGCTGAACACGAAGAGCCACATGCTTTAGACAGGGGTTTCTCTGGGCAGGCTGGCTCCGAAGAAGCACAGCAATGACCTGCTCTGGGAACTATATTTGCGATTATACTCTTTCCCAACACCCAGAATCTTGGGGACATTTATGAAGGGACATATTTTAGCCCACATAATTAAATTCCAACAGAAATGTCTCCTGCAGTCATTAGAAAGCCTTCTCCCTAGAGGACAGGTGGGTCCTTCCCAGTGGAGGTAAAGTATGTTCTGCTTCCCTTTCAGGGAGATTGAGGTGTTAGTGTTGGGGTTTTTTTTTGCTTATTGCCTACAAGTGTGCTAAGCGGCATTTTTTAACTATACAAGTACAGTAGCTGCAGATGTATCATCTGAAAAGGGATCCAGACCAAAGCTATCCTCTGCCAGCTGGAAACAGTTTGAGAACTCAGTGTGTTTCTAACCGGAGGTGACATTCACACCATAAAAGACGTATTACCAGATGCCCACTGGTCTGCAGTTTCTGGGGTTGCGATGGGGACTGGAATGAGAAGAACAGATTTTGAACCTTCTCCTTGTCAGCACTCTGGCTTTCTCTAGCACATGAGCAGATGGGTCATTTCCCAGAGGGACAAACCAGAGACAGCAGTTGCTGCCGGGGCCCAGTCACAACAGCTGAGGCTAAAGGACCTTTTTATATTTTACTTACAGGAGGTAGGAGTCAATACAAGGCCTCCATTGTGAGTGCACACTCTTCTCGCCGACCCTGCCCCTAAAATACTTTAAGCCTTCCTAAAAACACACTGCAAAACATAACCCTCTTTTGGGCTGTGTGTATTAAGCAGAGGCCAAAGTCCACTGAAAAATAAGCTCTCTGTCTTTACTGGCTCCAGATGCTGCTTACTCTGAAGTCAACGACAGAAGAGCAAACTGAGCAGGACTGGAGCCTTTACGGGGAAATTACAGTTTCCCTAGCAAGGACATACTCTGAAGAGGAGGCTTATTTTCCTTTATGTCATAATGTGGGTAAATGAGAAGAAGCCAAAGCAAAAAGATTTGTGTACATATAATCATATAGCTGTGCATTTATATAATTAGACACAAGCACTTACACTGTGTACAGTTAACAGGCACCCTTCACACAGCCATCCCGTACACACGAAAGCTGCCTTTTTCTTTTTTTAATTTTTTTTAGGGCAGGGAGGAAAAAAGGAAGAAAGAAAAGACTCTTAATTGCAGCCTTCCACCAATGCAGTTGCCATCTGGTAACTCAAGAGACACATGGAGCCGAATTATCTTAATTAACATGTTACAACAGTATTTTAAAAAACTCTATGCTTATTAACACTCAGCTGTGATTAGCCAACCATGGAGGAAGCCTGCTAGTGCAACATTAATTATGGGACTTGTCTGTCTGTCTATTAGAAATATGATTTTTTTTTTTCCTAGTGGCTTATCTTTCTCCTAAGAAGAAAACCATTAGCATCAAAGCTTGCTCTAAAATGCAAATTCTATTTACATCCTACAAGAGTCAAAATGTTTAGGCTATATGAAGCTGCCACTGGTGCTTCCAGAGTGCTACAGACTGTCTTGATATAAAATGTACTTTTCCGTATTTGCCTATTAGAAAGCTTTGCTTCAGTTTGGTAACTCTCACTGAAATTTTAGCAGAAAAATAAATTTTATACCTTTCAAGTTCCTTTTCCGCTCCAGAACAGGAGCACAGACTTTGCTGTATTCTAGGATGGGAAAACCAAGACAAAAAATCCAGAGCTAACAAAAGAACCACATCTGTGAAAGGAAGATTTCTGTAATGGAAAGCAGCAACCAAAACACAACTGCACTTCATCAACAGATTTGCCTCCCTAGAATGGTGCTCCTCACGATAACAACTGTATTATTTCCTCTGTAATAGGCCCACCTGTAATGTGCTCCCCTCAGATACATTCCCAAATGATACAGCCTGACAGGCTCCCAGATTTAACACTGCCAAGTTTTTCAGCCATGGCTCTGCATATGTTTGCACAGGGCTGGCTGCAGCGGGGCTCTCATCCGCACCGGGCACTCTGGACATCAGGGTAACACTAAATCGTAAGACAAAAACTCAGTGCTTTTAAACATGGCCGGGATTAAGAAATTAGTTCTGGAGACATTAACAAGGAGGAGGAAACAAACCTGGGACAACTGCAGAAGTGCTTTTAAGATCTTCTGATAGAGCAGTCTTATTGTTGCACACACACACAAATAGATAGATAGAAACTGCTGTTGGTGATGTATGTGGAAGCTCACGCAGCTTGCTCAGGTCCAGTAAGGATGAAGACCAACTGACCAGTACTTTACAGCACCCCATACTGCCAGGACAGTACAAACAATTTGCATCCGGATTGCAGCTGGAGCCAGCAGTACAGTGGCTACAGAACAGCCAGTTTCATACAAAAACCTGCTCTCCCCCATGGGCACAGCACAGCTTTCCAAGTGGCACATGTTTCATTTGCTTTTGTTTTCCAAGGGCGCTTCTGGCCTCCTCATGCCTTGCTTCCAACCACCCCATAATTATTTCCACATGTTTGGAGAAGGAAATTAAGCAAGTGCTGTAACAACACTTTGTATAATCACCAGGGTCCTGGATTCTGCTTTTGAAACCCAAACCCACTGTCCTAAGTAGCACCCAGCTAGTTTTGTGGGTACCCCCTCCTTCAAAAGTTTGATTAAGAGGGTGCCCCTAAGAAAGTTGCATATGGGTTTTAGTTTGAAATTCTAAGTATGAAGAAATTTAAAGAGTCCAAAAGTGTTCACTGCACTGGGCAGAAGCAGATAACACTTATGAGTGGCCTCTCTTCCTCTCATTGGCAGCTCATCCAATTCTAAATCTTACTTAATATTGCAACAAGGAGGAGATTCTTTAAAAAGATAATAAGAAATTGTAAAAATATTTTACATTCTTTCAAAAAAGGAACAGACAGCTACACAGGAACTTACAGCACCTGTGCAGAGGCAGGTTAGTAGAAAATATGTTAGCATGGTATTTGAACTCAAATAACATCCACTGTCCTCGATTACCAATGCTAATTTTAAAATTTCAACTTCACTCTTCACACAGCTCTGATCCTGTTCCTGCTCACCTCTTTCCAGAAACCTACAAAACTAAAAATTGGTCTTAATTCAGAGGTAACCTGCACATTTACCCTGCTCTTTCCTTGGCTGTTCTTAGGTGGGTTTTCAATTTGGATATCGTAAAACCCCAGGACTGTCTTTTTAGGATAAAAGCCTGACACACACTATGGGCTCTGGTCTCAGCAAAACTATCTGGCTCTTCAGCAAAAACAGTTAGACACAATAGGAAAAAGGGTAACTATCAGATGTTCATGCCTATTTTGGACACCAGGTTTTGGCAGGACAAAGGTGACCAATTTGTGCTGACTGGGAAGTCCTGACTGAAATAAATAGTTTCCCTATTGACGCCAGGTGAGGACATAGGGGAAACATACCTCCAGGACACAGCAGAGCAAAACTCATCTCTACCAGCAAGTGACAAGAGGCCTGCAATTTAGTAGTGCCTCAGGAGGCTTAACTTGCTTGTGGATTTCCATACGACTACAAAACACTTCCACTTACTAAACTTCAGCCTGGTAGAGTAATCAAGTTCCTTTCTCCAATAAGGCCTTAAAAGTTCTTGCTATGGCAGTCTCCCAAAAATGTGTTTCTGTTGTGGGCTCCAACACAAGCCACTCAAGCTCTGGATGACACGTCACCTGGCCGGTAACACTAGCAGCAGTAGGAGTCCATTGCTCTCCTTCCACCGGGAGGTGGAACTCAGGCACGCGCCACCAACCTCCACAACAACCGGCTCCCCCTTGCCCAATGGGCCAGCTCATGCCTACCTTCTAGTTCTGCTATGGTTTATTCTGAGACTTGACACAGGTCATTGCACAGTCATGAATCTACTCAAGAGGCAGTCCTAAATGTCGAGGGGACATGGGAATCTCTGAAGTAAGAATTTTAGAGTTTAGAAAGGAGCCCTGTCTTCTCACGTGTGTGTGGAAAGATCCCCACACTAGCCAAGTCACTTTAAACCTCTGCCCTGGTAGGCCTCCTTCGTTCACTAATAAGCGTTTTGCAGCTGATTCATTTTTCATCCTTTCAGCAGCAGCAGCTGTTGCCTCTGACTCAGCCTATCCAAAAAGTACTAATTTGGAAGTTTGGCCAAGACCAATCTAGTAATGGCATGCACACAGGAGATTGCTTTGTGCTAAGTGTTGCTCCACTTTCATCTGTGTGGAAAGCAAAGTGGGAAGCTCAAAGCCCTGGGTTACTGAAGTTTCCCTCTGCAGTATGTCTATGGACAGCTTTGTTAAGGAAAGGTAGGTAAGGGCAGCAATCCTGAAACCTCAATGTGATACATCAACACACACAGGAGAACGCTTTTTCATCCTGCCATGCCATTTCTCTTCTGACCTTTGGCTCTGTTCAGGACCATTGAACAGATCCGCATCTAATATCTGGGCAGATCTGTTTATCCTTTGAGAATGATTCATCTCTGTCATGGGACTTGTCAGAACAAGCACTCAAATCATTTACCACTGGCTGGGCAGAATGGCAGAGAGTTATTAGTCCTGTCTCACTGGAAAGCCTCTATTAAGCACACTTCATATTTTCACTCTAGATGTGGTTAGGTTAGCTGTAAATATTAAGTCATCTTTTCTACCGGCTTTACAGGAGCTCAGCATCACAAGCAACTTCTCTCCAGAGTCTGGCAGGAAAACAAAAATAGCCCCACTTGAACACTCTTCAAGCCATCCTATTCAAAGTGGGAGGCACCTCAGGCTACAGAGTGACAGAAGTACTCCATAGGGCAAAACTAGCTTTCCCACAAAGCCTCCCAGTTATGCTGCAAGTTCAACCACTCCCAGCTACATTTTCTTGACCTGATTAGCTGATACAGACTCAATCCAGACTCTAAAGACACACAGCGTGAAGTTGAAGAAGTAAGCTTCAAAGAGTAAGACGTTTCCTCTACTGAGAAGAGCTAGCTATGATACACCTTTCTAAATCGCCTAACTCTTTAACAATGCTGGGCAATTTAAGAGCTAGAGAGGTGAGAGCAGGAAAGGTGGTGTCAGACCCTGTATAACCCACACTGAAGCTTAACAGCTACTCAGTACATGGTTTTCTCTGTTTACTGGGAATGCAAGTGACTGGAGAGTGTTTTTTGGAAAGCAGGGAGGTAGCCCAGTGAAGCTATGGCTGAAGCAAGACACATTCAAGGTGTGGTGTGACGCTGCTGCTGCTTCGATTCACCAGTCACAGAAGACACCATCAGTTCTGGCAGAACAGGCAGTCCCCCACACATTCCACCCGCTCAGATTCCACTGGGGATCAAATGGCACATGGAAAATAAAATGGCAACTTAGCATAATCCTTACAAACAGTGTATAAAAGAATTCAGATTTTCAGCCACATCCTTTGAGAAGACTGTCTCATTATAAAGATGTAATAGCTTCAAAGTGTTTGTTTTTATACCTCCATTTTCCCAGCACCTACCAACAGCTCTAAGCAACTCAATGGAAATTAATTAGCAAATTGCCTAACAACATGTATTAGCAAATTGTCAAAAGCATACCTAGCAGCCAACATGAAATGCTGCTTTCTGTCTTTCTAGCTCCTCATCCCAAACACCCACAGGGTAAACAAAACTGAGCTGGAACAAGCCAGGATTGGGAAACTGTTCAAAAACAAGCTCCTTGCACAGCTGGCAAGAAAAATGTTCAGAAGAGCTGTGTAGAAGGAGTTCTCACCCTTTGAAATACTACTTGCCCTTTGACGCTTTCACTATAGCCATTGGAATCAAAGTACAGGCAAGTCAAAATATCCAGCTGAAAAAGCACGTAATAAAAAAAGGTTAGAGGTAGCAACTGCCAAGACAGGATACATTTGTAGCCCTAGATGCCTGACAAAAATGTAAGAAAAGAAATACCATTCCTTCCATCTGACATAAAAGGAGATTATAAAACATACAACCCAAAATCCCAGTGTTTAACTATTTTCAAAACAAAATCTTCAGGAAAGAGATCAGACCTCCTCAAGGACTGCTAAACTTCAGTCCCGCCTCTCTGCACTTCACTGCTTTTGAGCAACAAGAAATACAAGACTGTACATAATCTTTGATTCTTATTTATATTCCCTGGTAACTTAGACAGGTTCTTTGTCCTGTAACAATTAGGATACCAAGTTAAAGCTTGGGGGGGAAAAAAAAAAGCAAACTCTCATAACGCTTTATTATGGGGTTGCTTTTGCTCCTTTCCTGGTGGTTTTTGGAGCACAGCTGGCCTGACACATGCACCTTGGAGACACACAACTCCAGCTCCTACCTACTGCCACAGAGCCAGCCAAAACACGTCCCACCGCTGACTTAGAGGTTATGGATCCTTACACCAGAGGCTGAGATTTGGAAGCAGGAGACACTGCAGCTTAGTGGCTGGAACTAAGGCCCAGGCACAAGGGACCTAGGCCTATAGACATGCTCCACTGATAGCTAACCTGAGGTTTTGCCTCCCTGCTTCCCTCTTCAGAGGGCTTTTCTCCCTGCCTTTGTGAATATATGGTTTCAGGTAGTCTGGAGAGCCCACTGTGGTGACTTAAGGGTTCTTGTCACCATTGTAATTAATTTCCATTAGAAGGACTTACAGAGTAATTTGTCTGCTTTAATATTTGTGCCTTCTTTTACTATAGAAAGCAAGCCAACTCAGATACAGGATTTCACAGCTCGGTAGTTCTTCCACACAGGTCTCTGACCAGGAATTTACTTCAACCTTTATTGCCATAAACAGGACTAACACATGGCTAGGGACACATATGCCGCACTACCATCTTGCAGTGTTACTGTCTGGTTTTAACTCAGCAAGGTTCCTTTTGTGCCAGCTGGTTTCTTACATTATTTGTGCCATTTCATTAAGTTTCATTTATCGTTTTGAGGCATGTATTTGCTCAGCTCTCTCAAGTGGCTTCCTTCAGATACATCGTATCTACACAGCATCATCAGTCATGTCAGAGAAGCTCTTGCTAAACCAGCAAGAGTATTTCTCGGGGCAATGTACAGTTAATAAGGTAACAGTGTGAAAATGCTTGAGTTTTGGCTGCATAAAGTGCCCAGAGTCACACCTCAACGATAGCATTTTACCTGTGTCACTCTTGACTTCGACAGGCCAAGCCTGAATGATACTATTATCAGTCCCTGCCAGCCAGACCTTGAGGTCTAGGACACTGCCTTATTGAAAAGGGGAGACTGTTGCAGGCCAGGTTCTTCCAGACAACTCAGTTTATTTGCAGATGCTGTTACAAAACCCTGTTTCCTTGATTACCACAAGCATGAAACCATTTTCATTGTTCGTTGTCCTATGCGCTTTCCAGCCAGCATTTACAGCATCAAGTTGCAGAAGTTTCAAGTCCTCCTACAGCTTCTTACAGTTTTGCTGCCTCCCTCCTGAAGTCCTCCTGCTCCTCCTCAGAGCCATCTTCCATCAAACATGCATGAGAAAATTCCTGCTCAGCTCCAGCATTCCCTCATATCAGACAATAATTTCAACTCCTGTTTCAACTACCTAGCTCCATAAAAGAGATGGTGTGGTTAGCTGGGGTTCTGAGGGGTGTGTGTTGTTTCTGTTTGGGTTTTGCTGCTGTTCTGGTTTTTTGTTTTGTTGTTTGGTGTTTTAGGTTGTTTGGTGTTTTTTTTAAGCATTTACCTGCAAGGGCAGTTTTTGTATGTTTCAGTGATACCTAAGTAAGAATGTTAGTGGATAATAACAGTATCCACTTACATTATTACTTGCTTCTTTTTGTCTAAATTATCAGTCCAGCAGGATAACATTTCAAATTTGGTTTCAAGAGCTGCAAGAACCATCTTATCTTCACTGGGAGAGACAGAAGACTTCTCAGAATGAAATGCTAACTTTACATTATAAAATGCCGTTACAATAGCTCAATTCTATGATATCCTGAGAAACAAGACGAGGTGGGAGGGCCAGATTATCACAAAAGACAAATAATTGTTTAAAGGAAAGTTTTATTTATTTAGTTTTAGGTTCATGATTCCCTAGAACATAAAAATCCCTTGCACTACTCTAGTCAACACAAAATACACATGTATAGGCACCGATCTAGCAGGCAGATTTCACAATCGCCTCCTTCTGACTCAAGTTTTGGAAGGGAAACACCAAGCAAGAGCAACCAAGACAGTAGGAGAAGTTAGAGCCCATCAGCTAAAAACAACAATATAATCTTTCCCAAACCATGCAAGAACAAAGCAGTTTGAAGAAGTTTCTTACACAGAAAAAGAGCATTTTGGATGCTCCCCAGGGGAGAATGCAGTGGAGGAAGCTGTTGCAGCATGCCTGAATGCTGCAGGAAGTGCTCTGCTGAGCACAAACCGGAGAGGGGGGAGAAATTCATGAGCATTCCCAGCTTCTGCAGAGCTGGGGAGTGTGGAGGAATGCTGAGAACACCCTGGGGAGCCCTCACACTCACACAGCTGGACCCAGATCTGCCTCCCACGTCACCACACGAACACATGTGGTAGGAAGCGAGTATCCAAATCCCAGCTCTTCTCCGGTATCAGCGCTCCCATCTAGTACACCCTCAACCTAGAGAGAAAGAAAAAAAAAAAAGAAAAAAGAAAAGAAAAGCAGCATCTGCTCTTTTCCAGTAAGAGGGCTTATACTATCAAAAGCTTAAACCAGGGGAGGGCAGAGGTTATGCTATTCTTTTTCTCTGTGTTCTCTCACCAGAGGCCTCAGTGTTACTACCAGTCTCAGGGAAAAGTTTCTGCAGCTCTTATTTCCCTCCCTCTACAGATCCAGCTGCTGAACCTGCCTTACGCCCACCTTCCCAGGCCTCACTAGGTTTCTGCCCGTCAAGCCTGGCTTCAACGAGACATCTAACAGGCCCTGGGCACTGACTCAGCAAGCCCCATTTGTGTGAAGAGGCAGCTCACAAGCAGATCATCTGACACTTTCAACAAAAATGCAAGATCTACAGGATCCCTCAACACACAGGGCACTGGACTAGCCTAAAAGCTGACCCCATGTATGTACCCAGTCACTTTTTCAGGGAGCTGAAGCAAGCACCTCTTACATGGGGCTCGCCAGACAAGAGTTCAATTCAGGCTCAGTTAGTTCTGAGGCACTAGACATCCACACAGGGCTGGCAGATATGGCACAGAGCCCTCAGGAGCCCTGTGCTCTTCCAGAAAGGCAGCTGAATGGCAGGCCAGATGTGCAGGCCACCGACTCCAGCCCACTAAATTACCATGTCTACATCTGTACACGTCCCATGCTAACTAATTCAACATCCCTATTGCCATTTCTACACCGTCATCCAGCCTTACCTCCATGTCCCCTATAGAATTCACGGTCTACTCTATACTCTGTGAATTCCCTGAACTGCAAAGTCTCTCCTCCTCATTTAAATAGATGATTCACAAGTTAATGCATTTTTTTTTTTCCTTTCTCCCTGCAGCAGATGTTGAAATTTCTCCCATTGCACCCTCTGGATTGTAGTTCAGTACAGAAGCAATAAACCCACCAAGCGTTATGGCCAGATGGAGTTTATCAGATGACACAAATGAAGACCCCAGACACAGCAAAAATAAATAGTACACAGATAACGCCCCTACATTAACTGCTTCCAAGATGTAGGAATTCTATGCCAGGCTACACCATGATGTCTCTTCCCTGCTCAGGGGAGCTCAGTCTACTAGAGGTTTGGTGAAAATGCCCGGACAGTGCTTATAGGCTTCTCGGTAGTGGAGTGAAAGCTTCCCATGTAACTTTGAGATTCATTTACTGTATGGTTCAACCTCCTCCCAGTTAGTGAAGTTTCTCACACAAAGGAAATGGAAGCCCCAAAGAAATCATGCTAAAAATAGCAGAAATGCTGCCCCCCAGAGACACACACTTGGGAACTCTCCCAACTGCGTATGCACACTCCTTGAGAACACGTAAATAACCGATATGGATGTCCTATCCTTGAGAACTAATGAGAAAAACCAGCAGGGAGGAAGGTTATTTTGATGCTGATAAATTAGTGTCCAGACTGTAAAATAAGAGTTCCAGAGAAAAAACAGGAGTCCATTTACTAAACCTATCAGTTAGCGTTCTGTAACTGACCTCTTTTTCACACCAATACAGAGAATTTCAGAGAACAACACATGCATTTAATCAGGAAGAATAAGCATTACAGGGGTAACAGTGTAAACAGAAATCTGAGAGCTCCAAACCCAAACTTGATCACTTGGGTCAAGTCTGCTAGGAACATATGGTGTCTTGAATGCATACCATCTAGGATGCCTTTGGATCAACAGCAGGTATTACAAAGCCATTCTGATAAAGACAGAAGCAGTATCTCCTTTACCCAGAGCTTTCCTGGTTTTGTTCATTTGTTTCCCCACCTCCTCCATATGATTGGGGAAAATGGGATTTGAAGTCTTTTAGGGGATGGAAATAACAGAAAACCACTTACTAGTAAGGCAACAGGTACTGCAGAGCAATGTTTAGCAGGCAGCAGGGAGCTACCAGGACAAGAAGCGGTACAACAATTCCACAGCCCCTTCTTTCAAACTTCTGGTAATTTTCCTTTCTTCCAGTCTCCTCCACCCCCGTACAATTTGCTCAGCACACTCACCCTCTCACCAGATACATCCCATCAAGCACAGACGCTGTCAGAACTTTCTTCCTGTTGCCAACACAATTATAGTCAAAGACTATCCAAAGGCTGTTGCGTTCAGTTTCACAATGCCGATCATGTTAGACAGCCTGCAGCACCATCCTTTGTTCTACCCCTTGTCCACCTCTGCCTTTCCTATTCACTTTTTAGAAAAGGCTACTTTAGCCACACTTAGGATCTAGGATGCTGCTCCTAAGAACAGCTATATTCTGGACGTCGACATGGAGTCTTAGGAGACAGCTCAGCCTCAGTGGAAAGCAGCTCAAGTTTGGGAAAGAAGGGAGAAGTATTAAAAGTATCTACTTCCCAACTGAACTGCCTTGTATTAATTTGTATCTTTCATCAGGGTATTAATGAAATACTGAACAGCCCGATCTCAACAGAGTTCCTCTGTGTCTCCTCCTCCCAAATCACTGCTCGCTGGTCAGGGCACTCAACTGGAGTTTGACCACACATCCTCCAGCTAACACCGCATTCCCCCTGTGCATGCATGCAAGAGCCTTCTAAAACCTCACAAGACGATCTTACGTTAGGATCAAAGTACAAAAGGCCCTTTTCCAAAACCTCTGGATTAGATCTTTTTGCCAAGTACCCAGGGATTTCAAAGTTACTGTTTCTAAAATACATGTTCAAGACCTAGCACTGCCAAGAAACAGTTTCTCATTCTCCCAAAGGGTTACCCAGCGACAAACCTTAAAATAGGTTTTCAGTTCTTAAGCAGATGCTACAATTGTGTAAAGGGTCATTTTGTGGCTGAACACCATTATACTGTGTCAACTCCCACCAGAAGTAAAGGTGACTTCTCAAGAAATAGAAACAGAATTTAATGTCTGGAGAACTAGGGTGTTCCTCAAAAAATAGACCCACTGCTCTTCTCCATTCTCTTTTTCTTGGTATCTTTCCTGAGGACAAAGAGGGAAAAGGCCTCCCAAGCACTGGGAAAAGTCACATGGATTATGACACTGGACTTCTTTCTCCCCATTTTTCTTACCAGTTGGTATGGCTTCATTAATAAAGCGAGTGGAGGTGTCTGTCATATTAAATATCTACTTTCATAGCCCTGCCCCCACAAGCATCAGAACTTAGAGCCATCAACACAAATCACAGCAACCTAGTTATTGCACATCAAAGCTGTCACTCTTACTCTCAGGGTGGAAGAGACAACCAGGCAGTTGACATTTACTCTTTAGCTCACGGGGTAAACAGAAACCAAGTCACAATCTCTCTTCTGCCGCTCTGGAAAGACACTGATCTCACACTACCCTGCAACAACCACACTGCCAGGCCTAGCGTCCCTTCTGCAGTAACTCCACAGGGACGAGCGAGCTACCCAACTGCCTCTATGTTTTCTCTTAATAGGTGTGTTTTTTGAAGTTATCCCTTCCTGCTCCTCTTAAATTCCTCATCAGCAATGAAAGTCACCCCAGTGTGTAAAACACACATGAACAAGAGCATTCCTCCTTAACAGAGGTGGTTTGTGATCATGTACCTTTGTATTCAGGGGTACATACCTCTGCCAGTTACAGAAACTGCTTGTACTGGAAAGCAAGAAGTTATTTAAATTTCCATTTTAACACAATTAAAGCAGTTTGAAAGTAAGAAGCTGTCATCATGTGGCAGGCAGAATTACACGGACTATGACTACGTGTTCTGAAGACCGCTGCTTGAAAACTTCTAATCCCAGTCTAGCACATTTACTGGCAGTAGATTTCCAGTCTAGACTCTTGCAAAAAGCTCCCAGAAAAGTAGTTTTTCCATAGTGCTCCATTCTGAGAGGAAGTCATGCGACTGCAGGTACAAAATTAGGATATATTAAGGGACCTGGCACTCCTCAGTTAAAAACATTCAGAACCAAGGTTCATGGTAGTGGGAACATAACATGGAAATCCTCTTGAGCAATCACAGACTGCTAGACTGCAGTGAGTTCCTGACTAGAGTGCAAAATACCTGCACAAATGGAACTATGCTGTAGTCAAGGAGATCCCGAGGGCTGCAGCAGCCATAGGAATAGGAAGGATGGTTTTGCAAGAGTTGCTCGTAGAACAAGAATGCACAGCTACTTTTGTCCTACAGCATCTGTACTGGCTCCAGTGCACAAGCTTGTTCCATGGTTGAGCACCTGATGAGACTGACCAAAACATGGCATGTCCCCAAACACTCCTCTTGATGACTTGACAAAAGGAGTCATTAAGAAAACCACAAGAAAATGCCTCACCATTGCTGCATAAAACTACTTTATTCAGCATACTGTTTTCTAATAAATCATGCCTTGGGGAGCCCTCACACTGTGGCTCATGCTGAAGATAACAGAAGAGCCTGCTGCTACTGGGCAGACTGGGAACACAGAAGCATCTTTCCAGGTAGAATTGCAGCTAGAGAATTAAGTTTCCTTCCACTGATATTCAGGTCCCAGCCAGCTCTGGCAATGTATCTGTTCTCATCACAGAATGGGACAAGCTGGAAATATGAAGCCCTCTTGTACTGCTGGTAGACCTTTAGTACAGATAATTAGTATTATGTCTGGGGGTACATACCCACAAAGAGGAAATGAAAAGGCATATGGCTCTACCCTGCCTTCCTGAAACAACTCAGAATGAGCTGTCACCACTGCAGGTTGTTTAAGGGAATGAATTGGTGCCTTCTTCCAAACGCTGCCTCAATCTGCTTACTAGTCAAGTAACCTTTGGAGAAAGCTAGCTTCAGTCTCTCTTCATGGATTTCCAGATGTTACTCAGTCACTGTGTTAATCAAAGTAATCTCATGTTTCTCAGTCATTATGGCAATTTTGCAGTTCTCCTTCAGTACTGTATTGCCTGCAAATTTAAGCAGCAGGATACTAAATCCCTTTTTCAGATTGTTAAACATGCTGGGCAAAATTTTCAGCAGTGCTTGCATGACTTGAGGCATCTTCTCCCAACTGATTACCAATGAGACACAAGCACTTGGGAAAACTTCATTTTCTGGTAAATGGATCTGACATCAGAGCCATCCCACCAGATATCTTCCCTAATTTAAAGAAGATGCAATGCTATTTTTCTTTGCTATTTACTTGCTTAGCTGACATATCACTTTATAAAGACCAGTTTAAGCTGACAAAAGAGCAAACAATTCAGTGGAAACTAAACTATACCATCACGAAGGGAGGAATTTCTGACACAAGCTTTATTATACAAAGATCCTTGTTTCTGGCATTCTGCCCCATCTCCTTTCTCCCACCTCATGCACTCTTGCTGCTTGTTACACAGAATCCCATTACTCTATTCAGCCACTTCCTTTCTGTATTTGTCTCTATTTTATGCTGACAGGAACAAAAGAAAGAACAACTTTATTATAAGAACCTATTTGAAAGTCGGTATCTCACTTGCTTCCCTGCATTTAGAATTGCGTCTTCTTGCCCTGGTTTCTTCCATCCCAGTACATCAGAGACGTATTAATTCAGTTCTCTTAACATCTACAGACACAAAGCATTTGCAACAGGGGATATAGCAGTTAATTCTTACTCATGTCTTCAATTATTTTTACTGAATTGCCTCTTCTTCTTTCAAAATTTGCAGTCTTGTTAAAAGAACATTTGAAAAACCCCACTGGTTTGCTACTAGCTATTTCCAAGTAATTAAATTCATTATTCCAAACAGGGAGCAAGGGAAATAAAACTACTTTCTCCTTCATGCTTTTTTCTCCTCCTTTTACTCCATAATAATTAAAAATGCTCTTATCCCACTAAATGTTATGACCAGCACTTATTCATTCTATTTTTTGCTGCCTTTACCTTTCTCTTGCAAGCCTTAAAACAGCAATTGCCCTGAAACTGGAAGGAATGACAGAGAGTTCCTCCCTCAGTAAACCTAAAATTTGATCAGCCCCTCAGAAACCAGGCTGTTTGTTGTTTCCTGCATTCTTTAGTTCCTAGGTTTTTAGTTCATAGCATTCAGATTCACAGTTTACTTTTTCTCCAGCCTACTTCCACCATAATATTGAATATTTCATTCCTATCATCATTATGAGAAAAGATGTTTCAAAAAGAGAATGCAGAAACTTACACATCCTAAAACCAGCCACACAAAGATGCACAGTAGCTAAGTTTAACTGCAGATTCAGAAGCCTGCTCCAGAGCTGGTTGCACAGTGACTAACTTCTCAAGGAGACAGCTGGCAGATTTGCATAGCTGTGTGTCCTGATTTCGGCTGGGATAGAGTCGGTTTTTCTTCCTGATAGCTGGTATAGTGCTGTGTTTTGGATTTGATATGAGAATAATGTTGATAACACCAATGGTTTTGGTTGTTGCTAAGTAGCTGTAATGCTTATACTAAAGTCAAGGACTTTTTCAGCTCCCCGTGTTCTGCCAGTGGTGCACAAGAAGCTGGGAGGGGGCTGATAGGGGGGTCAGGACAGCTGACCCAGACTGGCCAAAGAGATATTCCATACCATATAGCGTCATGCTCAGTATATAAACTGGGGTTGGCTGGGGAGTGGGAATCACCGCTCAGGGATAGGCTATCGATCACCAGGTGGTAAGCAATTGCTGCACTGTGCATCACTTGTTCTTTTATATTCCTTTGTCCTTTACATTCTTGTATATTCCTTCTTCCTATACCAATTATTATTGCCGTTGTTGTTGTTTGCTTTTCTTTTGCTGTCCTATTAAACTGTTTTTACCTCAACCCATGAGGTTTTTTTTTCCTCCAATTCTCTCCCCCGTCCCACCTGGGGAAGCAAGGTGATCAAGCAGCTGCATGGTGCTTAGTTGCTGGCTGGAGCTAAACCATGACACTGTGTCTGCTGTGAAAGAAGAAAGGAGAAGACAAGACAGTGTGACCATAGGGACTTGCGGCTCTGCCACCCTGTGCTTTCTGTCCAGCTTACCTGAGGCACAAGGCACCCAAAAGCTTCACCTTTGTTCAGTGCAGGTTCAATTGAGCATCTAATGTCTAAGACGCTCCATCCTCACTGAAGTTTATAGACACATATTTGCTCTATAGAAATAAGCAGATTAGAACAGGTCGGGAGATTGGTAGAATTAGAAATGGGCTGAATAAGCACACAAACCTTGGCAGCAGCCACCACACTCCTGGAAGGCCTTCCAACAGTTCCTGTTTTCACACCAAGAAGTTAAATGCCTCTCTTCCTTAGCACACCAAGTACCCTGTGCTGTGTTTACAGAGGAAACTCTACTTCTGCTCCTCCTTGATGCCCTGAGGGACAGCTTATCCAGGGCCCAGGCCTCCCATCTCTCTCAGGAAGGGCTATGCAGGTCTTCCAGCCGGTCTCTGGCTGTCTGTCCCCGTGCAGGAGCCATGAGTCACCACAGGAGGCCCAGCTCATGGCTGCTCCCTCCAGAGCAAGGGGCGGCCATGACTCAAGCCAGTGCTGCTTTGCAAAACCACTTGGTGGACTATCTCCTACGTGAACACACAAAAGAAGTCCTTACGGGCACACACAAAGATTAAGGCCTGTGAACACTTCAGCCTATGCATATAACAACGTCTCTCCAAAATACATCTTCCCATTCTTATTCAACAGTTCAAGACACACAGCACTGGCAGTACTGCCCAGGACAAGGCTCCAGGTAACCATCAGCATTTTCTGCTACATGCCCTCCAACCATGCTCACACAGTCAAGCCAAGGGACTCCTATTTCAGACACTGTGTGTTGGCTTCTAATTTTAGGGCACATACACGGTTGAAGAAGTTGAACAAAGTACTCTTGCCTCTCTCTGGTAGGCAAACAAGACAACTCCCTTTGCTCTCTTGCCCCAGGGACCAGATGATCAACCTGGCCTGACCCATCATTTCTACAGCTAATGGAGCTGGAGAGGAGGTAGCAACTGTGGGGAATTTCCACCAGGGCCCAGTTTATGTAGGCCCTTAATGCAACTTTCCAACACAAACAACATCAGAAAGGAAACATAGTGAAAAATGAACATCAGCTGATTATTGATCCAAAGTGAGGATATTGCAATAGAGTTGCAAGAGTCGGGAAGTAAGTCTTACTTGAGAAACTTTTGTTTTTAAACAAGATCTTACAAAAAAACCCAAAACAACCATTTCTCCAAGGAACCTCCCTGAAATCCTGTGCAGGGGCAGAGAAAGCATTTTTGGTACCATGAGAGGCCTGGAAGGCAGAGAATTAATAGGATGCGTGTGCTGCCCATTTCCTTTGGTTGAAATATATGAGACAAACCAGTATAGTTACCTTAACTTTTTCCTGTAAGCATGACTTACAGGATGCTTCTCTAGCATACAGTTGTGATCTCAAGACATTCCCTTTTATATTTAACTTTTCCATTAGGAAATTCTCAGACAATCTCTCCAAAATTGTTAGCGAAAACACATGCTATCAGCAACAACAACTTCGCATCTACCAGTCCATGTTTAAGCCAATAAACAACCCGCTTTTAACATGTTGTGGCCACCTTCACCTGATCCCTTCAGGATCCGCATGCTGGGGGGGAAGCACAGAGAGCACCAGAAAGCAGCTTTTCAAGTGATTCAAAGTAACAGCCAAAATATCCTCCCCTCAGAACCTGGGGGCTGTGGTAATCCCCTTTTTGAAATGCTAATGTCATTACAACCATAGCACCAGAAGACAAGCGGTAGGGCCTGGGTGACAGAACCTCTGCTGTGCCCTTACACAGATGATTTAAGCTGGGCCTTTTGTAACTCCCCTCCCCAAAGCTCCCTGCCTGGCACCGTGCTTGACAGGAGCTGCAGCTGCCATCCGACCCTCCCGAGCAGCAGGGGTGGAAAGATCAAGCTGATTAATTCATGCGTGTGGGGCATGAGCCCGGGGCGCAGCAGCCATACACCGCAGCCTTGCGTTCTCCAAACACGTACAAGAGGACAAAGATGGGCTTGGGGAAGACTTGAAAAAAAGGCAAAAGGTCCCCAACTGCTCTCTCGCTACTGCTAGACAACTGCATGACAGTAAAAATCATCACAAGCTGGTCATTAGACTTAGCACAACAGATACTGAACAGATACTGGTATAGGAGAGCATGGCTCAGAGAAACTAAGCAACATAAATACGTCTATCCTCACAACCCCAGGAAGCAGCTCAGCCTCGGGGAAGAATCCCTCCCATGGAGAAAGCTACTCCAAAGAGATGGAGAGCACTGAATTTCCCTGCAAAACCAACTGGAACTAGTTGCTGTGCGGAGATCAGAGACCAGACCAGGCACCACAAGCTTGATCCTGCTACCATGTGATCTGTAACAACTGACAGATGGTTACCAGAGGGCTTTTAAGCTTTGTTTTCAGTTTAGTGTTCAGTTTTCATTGCCTCCGATACCAGTCAGGGAATCACCAGGGAAAAACCAACTTCAAGTAATGATTCCTGTCTTAAGCACTACAGGATTTGCTGCAAAAAAAGTGCTTCCTACAGCTTACCATTTCCTACCATCTCCCACACAGCTTCCCACTACAGGAGAAAAGGGAGACCATCACCACAATGGCTGAGAAGTAAAAAAAAAAATCAAGCTAAGTTTTACACCAGGTGAAATACAGGCTAACTGGAAAAGCAAGCTGCAGACTGAAACAACATTTGCCATTCACAAACACTGCTGCGTTTACAGCGATTCCCACGTCACTATGAGACTGGGTGAAGCTACTCTAACATCACAGAAATAAAAAGTAAGAGCCCCAAATCCATCTGCCAGAAAAGAAACTGTAACTAATTCAACTTGAAATTTCAGTCATCCCACTGCTCCTTAGGTGTTTGAACTCCTACCTATAGAGAGGTATCTCTGCATTTAACGAGGATGCCAGCCTCTGTTGCCTCAGAAAGAAGGAAGGTGACAGGCCCCTCTGGAAAGGGAGATGTGTTTGCTTTCATTTGTGCATGGTGCACACTGGCAAGCAGCTTTGAAATGCTGCTACCAAACCCAAATAATTTAAGTGAAAAACACAAAAGCATCAGTTCTGCAGGCACCCTCCCTTGATGCTACTAACTAACCAATGTCAGGAGAAAAATTTCCTCCATTTAAAGCAGCTAATTAAGTTAAGAGTTCAGCAGATGGAAACAGACTTAGTGATAGATGCCTCCCTGCTGTCAGAGGATGCAGAACAGACATCCATTCTCATTTTCTCAAACTGCTCCATGGCACCTGAAGCGGCCAAGCTTGAAATACTCCAGACTGGCCTCAGATAAGTGGCAGGTGGCCAGTGGTATGCGGTAAAATAGTTAAGTCTTTGCTCACTCTGTCTGCAGTCAGAGAATGAATCTCCTCACAACACCCCTAATTAGCAGCCTCCACCAGCCTCTCTTGGTTTTACTGACAGCAAGAATCACGGATGCTAAAAGCAGCCCTACCCATGTACCGGATGACAGGCTGCAACGTCCCCTTTACCCTATGCAGTCACACCACTGCCCACACAAGGACTCAACTCTTACATGGGCTCAGCTCATGACAGGAAAGAGCTGCTTAAAGTAGGACCAAACATGACCAAGGCAACACTGACAGGAAAAAGAAAGAAAGAAAAAAAACCACAACTCACCCACAAAAAAGAAACAGTGCCTGAAAAGGTGCGCCAGCCCTGAGGAGTCTCCATAGCTGGATGCACATGCCAAGAGGCAGTCAGTCCTCCAGGGTGCTAGGATGAGGCAGAACTTCTTACAGGGGCTAACCTCTTCCAGCACAGCACCCAGACTGCACTTCAAGCATGTTCACCCACCAGAGGCATCGCCTGACACCAGCAGACAGTGACCCAGCCACCGTTGTGTGCACTTCCTCTCCCACACGGCAGAAGCGTGCTAACAGTGCCTGACGGCCAGACTTGTCACCTGCCTCAGACCAAACTTGCCAACTACTTGTTTCACTACCGCTCCAGTGACACAAAATTAAACGAGGACCCTGTACCACTGGAGAACTCAGCTCGCCCAGGACTGCTCACCTCCCCTAACTTTTCCACGAGTAGAGTCTAGCTTACTAAATGCCAGAGGGGAAACAGCCTCCATCAAAGCACAAACTGTCAAAGATTTGAGAAGTAAATGCAAATAGATTCAAAATAGGAAGGCCTGAAGGTTAAATTACGCTAGCTCAAGGACATTGTATTTCTACATCACAGCAAGACTTCTGCTTTGGGCTACCGGCAATAATGTTTTGCAACAAGACTAACTTCTTGTGAAAGACAAAGTAGTGAAGGACTAAAAGAATACGATTGTAAAAACAAACTTGCCATCAAGGATTTCACTAAGACAGTTCAGGTTTTTCAGCTCATGTATTAAAAATTAAGAATTTCCTCAGTTGAGAGAAAAGTGACTGTTGAGCCTAAGTGCTCAAATGATAAAGCCGTTACCTTTTGTTAGCATCTTATAACCTACGTCAATTACGTCCAAGAAAGTGTTTACAATGAAACCTGAAGTTTGTTCTCCAGGAGCATTCAAAGGTTACTCTTGTTAGGGAAAGCAAAACCAGTGACAGAATGGAAGAAGTACTAAGCTTTAGGATCATACAGAGCATTACAGTTATGGTCCTTTGCCTATGCTAAAGAGAAGCAAAGATGTGCTGCAGCGTAACAAATGGCTCAGCAGAACTCTGACAGTACCTTCTCAAGAAGCATGTCAGCCAGCCTAAAACTTCAACAGCTGGAGACGGGTTACGCAGCAGGCGCATTGCCAGGACTCCGAGTTTCAGAGTTACCCCTGAGGGTAGGGGTGGAATGGGCCAGAGGAAATAACATTAAAAACCCAGGCTTCTCTCCCAGCCAGGGATATATCAACAGCTGTGGTTTTGTATGACACACCAGAAGCATGTTCCTAAAGGCCTCTGCAGCATCAGGTAAGTCTCCTGGAGATAAATCTCCAGGATGCTAGTGGTCCGGAAGAGAAAGGCAGCACCAGAAGTCCCTAACCCGCTCTGATATAACTTCATTCCACACATACAGTGACACACAGACCGGTAGGAAAGCACTACCGTCAGGGGAGTGATACCTTGGTGTTGACAAGGATCCAGGGGCTAGCAGCTTTAATAGGTTTATCTTGTTTAGAGGAGTAAAGCAGCTATTAACTATAAAACTGAACACAAACTAAGAAAAGCAGAACTTCCTGAGACAGTCACAGATGTTTCTCTAAACACAGCAGCAACTTCCACTTGAAATTCCTCCCTGTCTTGTGTCACACGCAGTTGCTATACAATCTTACGCAGCTTCTCTCCCCTCCAGATCCCCAGCCATGATGTTAGAGCACTTGTAGGCAGGCACAGCCAGTGCTCCAGCAACTGGTGTCTTCACTCTCCTCTGCTCCTGCCCTGAGGAGATTCCTGCCTTGATGCTTCAGTCCCTGGGGGGCACACACACTTTGTAACCCTCAAGTTCTTAAACTCTCTGCCAGTGTCTCATTAGTCAGTCCTGTTGCATGTTGTAAAGGCATATCCTGCATCCTCCTGCACTAAGACACTCTTACCTAATCATTAAAAAATAAACACACACATACATATATTTCTACTAGAGTCTTCCCTCCCAAGGCCATACTGTTCTCAACCATTCTAATCTGCTTGCATAACTAAAAAAACACCTTCTTTCAGGACCTACACTACTTAACCACCAAGCCACTAACTGGCTTTTTATACCACCAGGATTTTTTTCACAACTCCACCTGTGGAAAACTTCACCTTCCTGTTTTGCTGCACTCCTCTGTCTTCTTCCTTTCCTTCCTAGAATCTTATTCTCCCCTCATTCACCTCCAAGCTACGCTACCACCTTCCTGCAAATCTCCATTTGCTTCTAGTCCTTTTCTATGCCTGAAGAGTCTCCAGATAGGCCCATTTCCTTGAAAATATTCTAGTTCTACTTAAAATAGAAAAACTTCACCTGTTGTCTCAGCAGCTGACCCCTCTTGCTGAAAAAGAAGCAGAAGAAAATGCAAAGTTGCCTAAACCACAAAATTGGTAAGATCACAGATTAGTTTTATTCTGATACATAGTTTTGTGGGTGCTTAAGGGTATGTCTGACACAAAACTCGTTACACATCACCTTGGTCTTTTTCTCAGGACATAGAAAATGTTCAAATTTTCAAGCCAGAAAAGCAGCATCAGCCTCTGGCTTTCTAGTTACGACTCTAGGCATGTGTCAGGCCTACCACATTTCTTCCCTGTCTGCGGGTTGAAAACTAAAGACAACGTCTACCAGAGGTGTTTATCTCACTTTACAGCATGGCAACATTTTTCAAATCAGACATGCTTCTTGCTTTACTTACAAAGTAAAAGATATATCTCAAAAGCAGCAGCAATGTTTCTTTCTGCTCTCAAAGAAAGATTTTCTCCATTGAATTAAGATGACTAGCTAGACCTAAAACACTGGGCCTGCAGGATTTAAAGATGTTCTTTTGTTACCCTACTTTTCAGTTCTTTAGTTTCTGCTTCTCCTGAAATGCTTCTTACCATACCAAACAGATAAATGCATTTATCCTTGTGTTCATGGCATTGGCTCTATAAAGAAGGAACATAGGAGGCATCTCCACCCAGCACCAGCCAGGCCAAGGTATATTAGCAGTGAGGGAGCATCCCCACAACCTCTTGAGATTAGGCAGTCTTCTCAGCACAGGAACTCCAAAAGTTCCCCTTCTCCTTCCATAATAAAAGGATCACTGTACTAGGCTGGCCCAAAAAGCTCATTTTATTCTTCAACAGTTTAGCATCAAGCCCCCTCTATCCCAATCCACCTAGCACATCCTATAACTCATCTAAGCAGCCCCACACCTAAGGGGTTATTTCAGATCCCTTCAACAATATCTGGAAGTAAGCAATTCACCAGTCCTTCAATACAATACTTTGCAGAAGTAGAGCCTCAGGGGAATTCCTGCTTGCAGAGGAAGATGAACACTCCCCAGAGGTTTCGTTCATTAAAAGGAAAAAGTTTTTTAGGTGCAGATCAGTGCACACAGATAAGCAGGTACAACCTCTTGAGACAATGCCATAATCCTGTCACTGCGTTCCAATTACTCTCACAAAGGTACAAACATTTTTGACCTTGCTGTTCAAGCGTCTTCAGTGCCCTACCTTCAACTCTTGACTATCAGCAGCTTGTTACCAGCAGTGTTTTAGCAATCCTCATCTAGATACAGATTGCTGGGTTTAACACAGGGCCTTGACAGATTCAGCCGCAAAAGCTGAAGACTCCACAGCTTACAGCTACCCACCTTGCCCTAACACTTGTTTCCCCCTTCTCACCCATGTAAGCATGCTGAGGGCATATCTACTCCACAGCTTTACATACCACACACCAGCTATTCCAGCAGTATCTGCAGTAACAGCCCAGGCTGAAGTTTGCCACAGTTCCAGAGCAAATTTACTTGTTCTGCCATCCCCACTGCAGTCAGTAATAGCTGGCAGCATAAACAGGAGGTGGCAACTGCTTAGCAACCTGGACTGAAGTTCACAAATACTTTCTCTTGAAGAATAAACCATGCCATTCAGCGCCCCTCCCGCTTCCCTCTATAATGAAGCTCCTACTAGTTTCCATCTTTCTCATTCCAGCCCAAGAAGCTAAGGTTTGGTGGACCAGACAACTCTTGAGTTATTTCCTAAAGCAGCTTATTCTCCTGCTAGCAACCATGGAAAGTTCCTTAATACTAGGTGTGTGTGATACCAGTTTTGCCAGGAGTAAGGATTTTTATCCAGGCATTGGATAAAAATCTAGGATTCAGAGGATTCCATCACCTCTTCTCCCATTTCACGCTCTCTGAAGACCAAAATTTGGTAGGTGGTAAAATTCTCCTCCCACACCTTTAAAAATACTTCATTATGAATCCATTCCCCTCAGACTCTGTTCCTGCATTCTATTTTCTTTTGGCAGAGAGAGGAAAGTTCAGACTAAAAAAATCAAATTTCAGAGTTCAACAAAGATTTACACAAAATTTTATATATTTTAGACAGATACAGAAGCCAAATACACTTCCCAGTTCCTCCCAGAGTTCTGTACATCCACAATATGCACACCGGAAAGATTTTAGACTTTTTCCAAGCACAGGAAATGAAATGCAGGAATATCCAATACATCCAGAGCCATGTTCTGTGATGAGATGTTCACCTTTCTTAATTAAAGGAAACACAAGGATTTTTGCCTCAGCTTTCCCTCCCTGCACTCTCAATCTTCTCTGGCAGCCTCTCAAAACTCTCACAAGCAGCATCTCTCTCTGCACTTTAATAAAATATTTTTTCTATTTTTTTTTTCTCAAGTCATTTGAAGTTAAATGCTATAGAAGGCACAGGGATCACTTCAAGCACAGTGAAACATACAACGTTGATTTCCCTCTCTGAAACTATGGGCAGTCATCTTTACCCTTTATCAAGGGACAAAAATGGAAATGGGACATAGAGATGGACCTCAGCCTATCCAACACAACAGAAGTATAATGGGAATCCTAGCTCACAGCCACTTATATTAACCAGTAAAACATCACACTCATTTCTCATAGTACAGCAGTGAATATAAGTCTACTCACATGCAGGTCCTTTGGATTTGCTGAGCCAACCTAGGACAGACAAAAGGAAAATTCAGGATTACTATTATGCTTGCTTTAATTCATCCTTCAGCTATTAGAACTGGTTAAAGTTAAACAAGTTGTGTGGCTTCTTGAGATCCCTACTACTCCCTTCAAGACAGTTTCTTCAATATCCCTGCCTGGATCAATGTAGTAACAGTGTGAATATTATTATTTGAATAGTCCAATTCTGTGCCCGTCTGAGTCTGCTTCCTAGCAACCTTTGTGGTCTGCCCATTATTCTGCAGCTCCTCACCATGCTCTTCTGTACCACTCTGCTCTTACTAAGCTCTTCAAAGGGACTGGAAAGAGGAATTGCACCTGAAACTGCTCCCCCTTCTCTCCACAGAGAACTGCACACTTCTGGCTGACTCTTAATTTACCCAAATCCACACTTATATGAAGCATGCAGGTTAGAATGAAGATCATCTGCTCATGCACGACACCTCCCCACATTTCTGTCTGGCCATCCAACGTTATCGTGTCCTTGTTTTCATGACCATTGAATTCATCCCTAGCTGTATAAAAGCCTTCCTTTCAGCTGCATAATTAGAGACAAAGGAAACCTCTGCTTTGCACAGATTCCCAAAGAATAGGAACAAGTCTGAATCTGCACAGTGACTGGCGTGCGCTCTAACAAGCTGTTCTATGCAATGCAAACAAATACCAGCGGTATCCAAGAGCTTCTGTGCAGAATAACCTTGGCACTGAAAAGACCTTAGAAAAGCAAGCAGCAGATTGGCTGCAATTGCGTCAGAGACAACACACAGGAATGAAGTCGTTTCAGTTTATTCAAGCTCAATTTATCACTTTAATGGCAATCCTAAAAATTAAAGAGCTAGCTTTATAGCATTTCACATGTGATCAGTCAACAAAAATCAGGCTGTGTCTAAATCTAAATGGACTTAGATTCACCAAGCCTACATTATTATTAATTTTTAAAGGTTAATATTTAAACTCTCTCCTTTATGGGTATTGATATTTGCTTAATTCAGGATGTTTAATACTTTTACCAACACCTTTACTTGCATTTCCCAGGACCAGGTGATGCTATTATCAATAATGAAAGGCCAAACCTATGTTTTGATAGGTTTCTGACAGCTGGTTATGAATCCAAGAGAGATTACACCATTTGGAACACAAATGATCGGAAGCTTTCAGAGTATTTTAGAGACTGTGTGTTAAATTTTAATGAACAACTTATTCTGATCCACTGTCATCCTTCCAAAAATAGCCTGCCCGGACAGGAGGACCATTGTGAGTGAGATATAAACACAAGGCCTTTGAGAGCTTGGGAATAACCTTAAGGGCCAAACGGGGGGGGGGGGGGGGGGGGGGGGGGGGGAATCACAGCAACAAAGAAAGAATAGAGAAACGTTATCTGTAGAAAAGCAGACGAAGTGGTTATTGCTCCTCTCCAACACTTCAAAAATTCCCCATCTCTACCTACCAAGCACCCTGGCTCTTAGCTACGTTCCAGATGAACCCTCAAAGAAAACAGAAGAGACAGATGAAGAACTAAGCCTCAGCATTTCAGGTCCTTGCCTTCCAAGTCTCCTCGCCTGCTCAAGCCTTCATTATTTTCCCCAACCAGTCTTGAAGAAGTTGCCAGATAGGGGGGGAAAAAAAGGCACAAGAGTGATAAAGCTCAAAAAATATTTCTGAACAGCACTGAAGTTTCCATAAATCCTCCTCTTCTGACATAGCTTCATTGCTTGTCCATCACCAAATGCTGCATTTGTTTTGTGTTAAAATATGTGCAGCTGTTATTTTTATATTCATGGGCATCTTCCTGTGAAAAGGGAGCAGTTTCCCCAAATTCTGCAGTGTGCTTAGTGACTAAGCAACTTACCATACTCATCTCACGGCACTCCAGGATATTTGGATAGATTGCTTGAGACAAAGGGCCGAAGATTTTTCTTAAAAACCCATGCATAAATAAAATCAATTTATTACCAGAGGACAGACCAGATGCTTACTGACTGGAAATGAGTCTGCCCTCTGCATTAACCACGTGGCAAAGAGAACACATTCCTGCCTGGAACGTGAATATATCTCTAAGCCTCCTGGAACTCAAGCAATAGAATTTCTAAACAGCAAAATTATTGCAATACAATATACATCATATGGTTTTAAACATATGAATCACAAGCTCTTGTTTTCTCACTCGGAGCTGATCCAGCCATTGTCTCCATGCTTGTCTGTCTTTTTATGAGAACATTCTTCAGCTTTTGTAGCAATTGTGAGCATGTCACATTGGCCCCGCATTCAAGATAAGCATTACCACCAAGAGATTTAATGCAATCTCTTGCTTCGTGTTAACATCGCTTTGCTCTGGCCTGCTCTGAATGATTTTGCTATGTAAAGTAATAAAGTGAGGATGGTGGGGTGGTTTGGGAGAGAAAGATGAGGAAAAGATGATTTTCCCAGCACCTCACCAGTATTCTTTGTTTCTCCATCTGGCTTCTCCGCTCCTCAGCCAACTCACTCATTGATGTTACTCATGGCTGGCGTGCTGCTGCAGGTGCAGCTCTCCGGGCCCATGACGCATCGCCGAGCTCCCCCATCCCTCCCAGCAACTGGCAGCTGGGTTGCTACCTCCCAGTCTCAGAAAACCTGTATATGGAAGCATTCCTCAGTGACCCCTTCCCCTCCCCCAGGATTTTTTTCCCCGGCATGTCTTGCCCTCTGCTATGAGCTTGGGCTCCCCTCCACATGCACTCACTTTCTCACTTCCCTGCTGGAAATGGTTCATGCCTAGCCACTATAATCCTATTTAGCTGATCATCTGCCTTGATCAGTTTACCACAGCTGGTTTCAGGTCCTGAAGCAAAAGCAACACAGAAAGGGAAACAATGCAGAACCACCCCTGGGTCTTCTGACATGCTTAACTAGCGCTTTTGTTAATGTGACTGGATGCCTCAAAAATCATTCTAAAAAGGCTTGCCAGTATTGTGGCTGCCTTTCCCTGTTCAGCAGCCCCGTGCAGCACAACGCATTTGCATACTGATTACAGACTCAATTGAAGGTGCTGCAGTGTGTAATGGGAGTTTCAGATGGGGATGGTGCACTCCAGCCCCAGGCTGGGAGGCATATCTGACAGACCTACATCCGAAATGAGGCAGTGACATTATCAATAACAGTAAGACTGGAAAAAACAAGGATAGACCAGATCCAAAAAGACCTTGTCCCTTTCCCACTCTCACTATCAGTTCTTGCTAATTCGTCACCCTCTCATGTGTGTCCCCCCATCCCTCATTACCTACAAAGCCAAAATCAGGCCAGGAAGGTATACTCAGCAGTCTCTCCCTTCCAAGAGCCAGCAATACTAAAAGGAGATCAACAACTCCTCCAGCAGTTTCCAGCACCAACAGACTTTTTCATAAAGGATCACTTAGGCTTTGAATGCATCTGGCAACAAACAGTTATTCTGCTTTACCACACAAAGGCAAATTCAAGCTTCACTGATGCCGAGGAGTGTGGGTCATGGGATGTTTTCAGGTGTCATGATATGTCAAATAAATAGGACTTTTTAGAGCTATGTCAAGAACTGAGGTTTTGTTTTTCAAAGGCAAGCTGTTGCTCTATGTTGCAAACAGCTGCTGAAGTCTATGTGCCTTTTTGGGACTAATCTCCTTTTAAGTTCTGTACAAGAGCACACAAAATTGTTCCTTCCATCCCACATAACCTGTGATCAGACATATCTACAGAAAAAAAACCTACATCGTGGCTGGTCTAGGAGAAAAAACATATTTCAGCATATACTGCATAAACAAGCACATACTTCACATCATGTACTACCTTGTGAGTATCCGGTATAATTTTCTTCTTCCACTTATTTCTACAAGGCAGATCCCCTCATCTTTGTTGACATTTCACATAACATCTCACTGCACTGCTATTTACATTATTGACCACACTTGTCCATTAGATAAACATCAAGAAGTTAGAAAAAGGAGGGGAGGAAAACTCAAGTTGCAAAGAGGATCTAAAAGAGGCATGCAGTTAGTGGGTGCTGAGGTGTCAGAAGGTAGCACACAAGGAAACACCGGACAGATTCATCAGCTGTGCAAAGAGCTGTAGGCAGTCCGTGCTTCCAAAACTACTTCACACAAGCAGCTCCTACAGGGAATACAGATAAGAGTGTCTACATGAGAATCTCACTGAACCAAAACGCAGGCCATTCTCCTGAGACAGCCCAGGTGCCCCCAGCTGCAGTGAAGGGATGAGAATGGAGAGGAAAAAAGCTGGGGGAATCAAAATGGGGTAAAGGACAAGCACTTATTTATCAAAATGCAAGACTTGTTCAGTTCAGACACTGCCCCCCCTACTTAACAAGCAGCAATGGAAGTTTTCCTGTGAGTACTGAAAGATGCGTACAAAAGCATCAGCCACCACCAGCTTCCTCATAAAAATATAAGACTACCTCCATACTTATACACCTCCCCCTCCCTGCAGCACATGCAAAGGTTTCACTTACCTGTGGCCTGTACTTCCAAGATAAAGGTACCAAAGATAACTAGCAGAAGGAATAACCCATGGCTAGTCAAGGCAAGAGACGATCCTGTGTCGCTCTTTGGTGCTACCATTCCATGGCACATCTTTTACCCACCAAAGTTCCTTTTTAAAAAATTCCCCGAAAGATCTGGTTGATCAGGAGCACTTCGGTCTACAAAAACAAAGAAAGAAACAGTAAGTGTTGAGCCAAACACCTACATCATCTAGGGAGAGGGGCAAAAGGAGAAATTCAGAATCAAACAAGAGCTACCTTTTGCATGTTCTAGCATTTAGGAATCTTACCAACTATTCACAGTTCACAAGGAAAGAGGAACAGAAAAGGCAATCCTCTGCATAGAAAATACTAAAAGGAGCTGCATTACAGAGAAACCAGAACTTTTCACTCACTCTCTAATATTTCAGGTGTGAAGACTGCCTAGCTTACAATTCATTTTAGCTTTTTCTTTCAAGACAGCCCCAGAGGATATAGCATCTGGAGAATTTGTTCCAAAGTAACTTCAAGAGAGCCAGCCTTCCTACACCCCCACCACCTTTCAGAAGGTCTCCAAGACACAGCAGACTGTACTAGACAGCTAGGATAAATAAATCAAATGCTTCTTCAACCACCTGGAGAGGCACAGCAAATATGACAGCCAGCCGGCAGGCAGGCAAACACACGCTTATGAGGAGGAATGTAAAACAGCTTGCAATCCTCAGGTATAATATTCTGACAGTACAGAGAATAACAATTAAAATTGCAGGATGTGACACTGCTCATACCTGAGGACTGAGGGATTCAGCCATAGCCTATCAGGCACTGTCACAGCAAAAACAGACAGACTTGTACACAAACACACAAAGCACAGCTGGGAAATCAAGAAAGCACACAGTTGAACTCCTATTTTTAGTGAAGTAAAAGAGACCCAGCAGAATACATGTCCCACCAAGCTAGTATGGTTTTAGCCTGCAAGACCGCCAATGTTAATTTTGGACCTGGATGAATAACAATGTCATGTGTGACTCCAACGCTCATGAAAGAAAGTTGGGACTAAAAATATATGTGTACTGGTTTTACAAAGGAGGAAAGAGAAAACTGGGATAAAGACAACTGGGTGGGTGAAGGAATTAAAAAAAACCCAACCAAATAAGCCACATGGAGACTCATTGCAACGCTTCTACCATGTTATTCCTTACACAAACATCTAAAGCTCTCGGGGGTGGGGGGGGGGTCGTGTAAGAATTTGCAGAAATTAATGTTTCTTTACACTTGACCACAGGTATACTTTTAATTTTGAGGGAAGCCCCATTCAGCCACAGCTGCTTCATACTGAAGGGAGATTATATTTTTCTGGCTAAATTTCCCCACAGAAATTCCAAACTGCTAGATAACTCCAAACAAATTTGAGAGGTGCAAAGGGGTACCCTGTAAGAACAGATGGGAGACCTGGGTTAGTGCTCCTGCAGTATGGCTTTCAGATCGTTAAGTACTTCTGAGATGAAGCCAACATGCCAGCACTGACCAAAGAAACAAACGACTCAAACAGCCACAACTCACATTTCCAATTACTCAGGCAAAAAAAGAAGCTGCATTATGGGAAGGAATTTGTAGATTTGTCATTAAACCTGGAAGTCATCCTAGTAAAAAGAGGATTTCCTTAGTTTCATGTCACTACTTTGCTTATATTTACTTCACAAAAGAGCTATATTTAAAATTTGGATCTTTCAAGTCAATTAGACTCTACCAAAGAATTCTTTGTCTGCATACACCCCCACCTTGAAATGTCATTTCAAGATGACATTTAAACTGCCATGTGGCAAGTCTGGAGCTGATGCTACAATAGACTCTGTGTCTGCTCCTTTTATTTCTTGCTTCCTTTGGAGGGAGAGGGAGAGAAGTGAAGTTATCCCACTCTACGCCTCTAGCATTGCCTATAGATTTCTCATGTCTTCCACAGACAAGGAGCCAATGCTTTGTTCATCAGAAAGGAATAAGGGTGCTGCCACTCACCTGCTAGAATTCCTTCAGCAACGATTAGACCATGGAATGAAAAAATACTCCTCTGTGAAGAAAGCCAAGCCAGCTAGTCTGTACATCTGCCTGCTCCTCTCAATTCAGATCTCCCACATGGATTTTAAGTTCATATTCCGTTGGAAAAGGTCAGAACCTGACCTATACTCCAGGCCAACAGCTGGCTGCTTTCTTCTAAGAGTCACTGCTCTACACCTGAATTACAGCTCTGACAAAGCAATGTACCATCTTCAGCAAATGGCCCTTCTGATTAGATCAAGACAGGTCTGTCCTCCCCATTCCAATTTAATGAAGCCTCATTAGTATAACAAACTCTGCAAGTCTTGCCAAGGTATCTTTTAAAGATGGCCTTCCTTGCCCTTGGAACAGTGCTTGCTGAGTGACGTATCAGCAGGCAGAGGAGAGGTAGGGAAGCAGGCATGCAATTATCACAGAATTTGCTGAGCTGCCTGAGGTGTGTTACCTTGCCCCAGAGGCATTTTTCTCTCCTAAAGGTTGCACATGGAAGCCATCAGTCCAATTCCGAACAACTACCAAGTTAGAGATATCCAAAACAAGAATATCTTCTGGACAAATCAATTATTGCTTATTCTTGATTCACTAATAGATTGCTCCAAAGCACAGTGCTGTTTCTCTCCTTTTTTCTGAAGGCAGGCATGGTTTCCTCATCTCTTTTCAGCTTCCAAGTCACTTGAGTCCCAAGTTATCTGGGGTCCTATCTGTCAGAGGCATGGGACTGCCCCACAAAGGAATGCTGTAAACTGCTGCTGCTATGCCTACAGTAACATCCCACTAAGCTGATTTAGTTCAGTGTGGGATTTGAAGGAGACACAAAGGCACTAAAACCATTTAGTGAAGATAACAATTATAAACCCCTCAGAATTGTTGGTAGACAATGGGCACAGGTACCGCCTGTAAGGATCCTCCCTCCCGCTTCAGCCAGGTTACAAAACTTGTTCCCTGCCTTGACTTTTCCTTGGCAAAATTAGAAGATGAAAGAGATTCTGGCTAGATAAGAAGATATCCTTTCTTCCCAGAGGGGAGCTGGTGGTTGGGAAGCTATTTAGACAGATATTCAACTCTCTGAAAGCTGGCTGTTGTTTTAACGCATTCCTTATACCTACAGCTCAGGGGGAAGCAGCTTTCTTAACAACTCTTCAGGCCCCCACCTCCATCAGTTAACTGGAGTGCACTGTAGAGCGCACACATTTGTCAGAGACATACTCTCAGGGAGATGGCTTAATTTCTGGGTTCACGTGAATCAAGGCGATTCCCTGTTTACACACAGCATTAAGGAACGGGCTGGCTTCTTTAATGGATCCTAGAAACAATGAGGCAGAAGCCAACAGCAGCATGAATATACAGAGCAAGGGCACTTCAGACCCATTTCACATGCCACAGCCTAGGGGCTGAAGGTTTATGAGAGGATTAAGTTTAAACAGAGAGGTTTTCAAAGATAATATTTAGCATAGCCAGCGGCTCCCATAAATACAGTAAGGAGGGGAGAAGAGATTCTTCTGTGTTAACAGTCCGCCAGTCATTAGAGGGTTGGGGTTTTTTGCTTTTTAATGTGCACTTTAAAAAACACCTACTAAATACGGATAAGAAAATAAACTGTTCTCTATGGCCACAAAGTCAATAGCCACACACCCTCTCAGGGAATGCTATGAACAAGGGAAAAAGTACTCATTGCTCCCAGGTTACAGCCATCCCTGGCTCTTTCTTTTCTTAAAGTCTGGTCATGAAGCAACCTTCCCAGCGATGCTTCAGCATTAGTTCCCCTAGCTGCACGGCCAGCCCTGCTCACACAACAAGCAGTAGTTCGCTTCTACATGAACTCCCTGAAAGAGGCATCAGCTTCCACTGAAACCACACAGGCCAGACTTTCTGCTCGCTCTTAAACCACAATCAGCCCTCTCCAAAGATGACGCACTTGTGTATGGCAGGAATTTTTTCTAAGCTAAGCCGTTTGGGGACATCTGCCATTTATCTTCTAGACCTTCAGAAGCTGCCAACTCATATGCCTTGGTCCAAGATCCCTTTGTAAGCAAGCATACATTTTCCCAGGATTATGACTAATTTTCTGATTTTTTCCCATTTCGTCACAGCAGGACTCCTAGGTACCCATGGAAAAGTGTTCTTTGGAAGGTCACACACTCAGGACACAAAAGAGAACCAGATTCAGGTTGGTGCACCAAGGACATGGGGTGTCAGGGCGGTAGACAGGGCAGTCTGAAGCTCTCCAGTTGCTCAAGATGCCTGGCACAGCTATGTCCTGTGTCACCATTGCTGGAAAACAGGTCTTCAACCCGGATTCTTCGCAGTTTGTTTAGGGAAATGTTCAGTATGTTTGGAATGCTACTGGCTTGCTTTTAAATATCATACTTGAAACTTGCCAAAGGAAAATTAGTTATCCTCACGCACGTCAGAAATCACTTTTTTATTCACATAGTTTCCCCCTCACAGAATAATACTCAGAAATTGTTTGCTATCTCTTGAATGCGTACAGCAAAGATCTTGGCAGCGAGGTGACTGATGGGTGTGCACAGCATACCTTTTGAAAGGCTAAGCATGAGGATTGTTCTTGCCTCATGGTCATGCTGCAGGTGGAACCCAGTGTAGGCAGTGTAGTTCAGATGATATAACCTTCACCCTTAGGTGCATCCTTATTTTGTCTGCTTTCAATGAGCAGTCAAGTTTTAAAACAGAGTCATCCTTTTGGCTGCTTAATAAGAAAAATTTCAGAAAAACCAAGTCCAAGTACCAGCAGAGGGAAGAAATCCCTAATTCTACTTACTTCCTGTAGCTAAACCTGTTTAATAGAAAGCTTTTAGAAGCAGAATTGTGTTTTTACCATTTTAGGATAACTTCACAGTTCAATTAAACTGTTCAGTTTAACTAGACACAAAGAAAAAAACCAAAGCATTCAAAGTTACCTGCAGGCAGTTTAGAAAAATCTTAATAATCTGACTTTCCAGCATAGCCAACTCTCAATTATCCAGGATAATTGGAAAAGGTGGAAGAGGAAGAGAAGAAATAAGAAAAACCAAACAACCCATGTAAGACTCCCTGCCCACACACACACAGAGTAACCAGATGATTTAGAACATGTGTGTTTGGTAGCTTCATTTTACACCTTCATCTTTGAATTATAACAAGGCACATTTCTGTATAGCACAGGCTCAGCATAAAGCAGAGGGCTGAACTGCACATATCCCCTGGTGCAGAAAGGAATCACTAGGGCAGAGTGGGCTGCTTATTCCAGACACTGGCATCACTGCACATCGCCCTGCAAACCAAGACCTGATTGCAACCTGTAGTGGGACCTGAATTGTTGGGTTTCCTTCCTCATTCCCCAACTGTGCCACAGGGTTTGGCCTATGACCTGCAAATTCACCAGTTTCTTTCATGTAAATATCTTGCTTTATCTTTCACCTCCTCTCTCATGAAGGTTTCTGAAACACCAGCACAATTGTTGGTGATGCAGAACTCCCATTTTCAAGAGGGAACATCAGCGTTTGCTCAGAAAGAAGCTTGCTGGACAGGCTAAATTCTGAAACCCCACTTTAATCTCTGATAAACGGCATGTGCCTAACTCTCCACAGCCCCACTAAAGTACACTTAAGCTTCAAGTCAGGAAACTGGATTTTTCACTACTGGATAACCAATCCCTTACAACTGGGGAAGTCACACCAACATTCCCACTCCAAGTGAATAAACCTGCAAGATTCACCAATTTGCATAGCTTATTCCCCAGCCACCTCCTCTCTATTCTTCCAATCACAGTCTAAAGTCCTGTTTGCATCTAGATCATGCTTTTTCACCCCTCCCTTGCTTGCCTTCTTATCTCACTTGATGTTCCTCAAGAAGTCATCCTGAGGTTAGTCAAGAATATTCTTCCATGGGCCAAAAGCAGGGACCACTCCCTTCCTCCATCTATTTCCCTTCCATGCTAGCAGCTGGGTGCACGCCTTTGTATATGAACTTCTTCCCTGCTGTAGCCCAAAGAGAAATGCACAGCAGGCTCAGAGATGTTCCTGAGTGGACCAAATAAGCTGCAACTGCAACAGTCCCCATAGAGGTAAGCAACAAGGAAGGAACAGATTTTCAAGGTGTACAAAGAAGAGATGCAAGGTTGCCAAGGGGGAAAAGGGGAGGTATTCAGTACCCTTCACTGTCCACTGCATGATGGAAACTCCAAAGTCAGTTGTAGATTAACCCCAAATGGTTTACCATTTCTCAGCCCAGCGTGATGCATGTGGCAATTTTTAAGCATAACAAGGACCCCAACACACTGTTGCTGCTCAGGACACCTTGCCTGCCAGCTTCTTCTGTTCCTAATTATCCAGCCAATGAAAATGAATGAGAAAAGAGGCCTAGAGACTCTTTAAGAAACACTTGTGCACATCCAAGAAGCACCAGAAAGAAGACAACACCTCAGATCCCAACCCCTGACCCCCAACAATTTTCTATGCAGTATCTCTTTGGGAACCACAAGACATACTGGGGGGTTTTGAAGATATTTTGTATGGAAGATGAATTCATTGGGTGTAAGTCTGCCAAGTGAGGGCCTCCTGGATCCCTCAAGGAAAACCAGAGCAAGCATATTTTCACTTCACACTTTCAAAGTCCATTGCTACATCATTATCAGTCATAGTTCACAGATTTGCATCTCCTACAGTCTAAACTGCCATCCTTTTGCATGGTATATTAAAAATCCAACCAACCATGCACACTGGTCTACTAAATAAATCTGTGCACTGCAGCACTGAATAAGTGAATACCACCTTCCCAAGAAGACAGAGTAGGCCTCAAAAAAAAAAAAAAAAAGTACTTCACTTCAGGACCAACTGGGTCAGACACCCAACTGCACTGGGCGAACTGTTAGCAAAGATGCTTGGGTATATCAACATCCAGTAATACTGTTTCACATCACAGCCTTTAAGCCATAAAATGTTTTCTGACTCGCTTTCCTGTCCAGTGGCACAGTAGAGAGGACAACACAACAGCCCTTGCTCTAGGACCCGTTTTTTATTCTTGCAAATATCACTCTCATACTTTTAGAAACAGAGTCACAGACATATTGTTAGAAATAGTCTCTGCCTTGTGAAGATCCTTCCCCATTTCCAAGTACTGTGGTTGTCACGCCAGGTCTGACAGTCACAGAAGATTTGAATTTTATGACTGAAAAAAACCCAACCAACCATCCAATTTTCCCTGCCTTGCTAAGTCTGAGATAAAGCCCTAGATACTATTAGCTCCCCAAATTTTAAGAAGTTTCCTTGAAAGACACAGAATTTCACTGGAAACTTTTTCTGTTTTACTTGGGAGGAGGAAGATAAGAGATTAAAATCTGATTGTCCTTCCACACAAGGCAGGAGAAGCTAGTTACGGGCAGGCTGTGAGCTTCCGGCACCAGGAGGAAAGAAAAGCAGAGCCATGGAGGGGCAGGGTAGACAGCACACAACTCCAACACTTCTGCACCATTACAAAAATGCTTATAGCAATGAGGTCACGTCACCACTGAATGAAGAGAAACCAGTTACTAAAAAAAGAAGTGCTGGATCTGTTTTAAGGAATTGTCGTCTTTTTTTTGTTTGTTTGTTTAAAACATACTGGCATCTATGCAATGTATGGGAGAAAGTAGAGACTGGAGGATAGTGGAGAATACATCTCACAATCTTTCCCAGTTTTTTGGGGTTTTTTGTTTGTTTTTTTTAAGTATGTCTTTATTTGGAAAAGCATTCCCTTTGGTAACTATTGTTTCAGCATTTTTCCCCCTGCCGCACTGCAACAGAAAGGCTAGGTTTCATACTTTCAGCTTTAATCAGTACAACAGCACATTTACAGAGGACCATATGCACAAAATGTTCCAGAACGCTTTCCAAAAATAATAAATCCTAAAAAAGAAAACTCACAGTAAACTGAAATGGCTTCAGGGAAGGAGAATAAAGAAAAGCCATGCAAAGGCAGAACCTCTTGAAACCACATACAAGCTTGAAATGTTATTTTCAGTAAGAACAGAGTTCTTGAATCAGCACTGTATCAGTAAGGTCAGTTGTATATCCAGGATGCTTTTCTCATTTATGCAACTGTGTTAATCTGTTTCAGGGAATGCACCGCAAGGCCCATGTACATTAAAGGTTTATTTTATAATCCCTCACTACTAGAACGTGCTTCTCCCCATCCTTACCATTTGTTGTGCTTTCATTTTCAACTGATGTGGCTAAAAACATCAGTCTGCTATATACGCTGCTGCGGTATCACCAGGCAGCACAGTTATTTGAAGATGACATCCATTTGGGAAATCTTTTTCCTATCAAAGCCCTCTATATATAAATTTCAGTGAACCAGTCTGATATTTAAATAAGGAACTATACTAGAAGATGGAGGCACTCTTACATTTATTCCTACGAGTACAGCTGTGAGACACAACTCAAGTTTAGAAGCTGCTATCCCAGATACGAAAACATCTACTCACCCACTTGCAAGGGATGATGACAATTGCTGTGCAGTGCTTATTATCTGTATCACAGTTTATATAGAAAGTTCTCTGCAACAGACACGTAATATTGGAATCTTCCAGGCTAACAAAGCCTTGATGTTCGGATGTCTGTTAGCACAAAGGTCTTTTCAAAGATACACACATAAAAAAAAAATACAAACATACACACATAAAAAAAACCTTTGAGAAATAAGACTGCCCCTTAAGTCCTCTGAAAACTTCATCTTCCAACAACCTGGTATCAATGAACAAACTGAGAAAATTAAAAAGCATGGTTTCAAATTCTGGTTCCGAGTTTAAGACTGCATTTGATATGCTAACATAGCAGAGAACAGCTTCAATAGATCTCAACAAAGGGCAAAAAAAAGAAAAAGCAGGCCTTCAAAAGGTCTCAGCACCATGGCTCAGTTTTGTATCTATTAGCTCACTATTTCCCTTTACTTTCTTTTTTAGTAGCAGCAAGGATGTTTCCTATTGCTTTTCCTATTTAGGATGCACTGTGCTAATGTCACAGATGGACATGTATTGCCACAAACCCTTACTGTTGCAGAGGCCGATCACAGTGGCATTGGGCACATTTCACTCCACAGAGCCCAGCCACACTACTCTTGCCAACGCAAAACTGAAAAAGAAAAATTAAAATTTTGCATCACCATTCAAACCCCTTGCAACTAAAACTGTAGGACAACCAGCAGTCTGCACACAGACCCGCTCCTGTGAGGCCACGGTCGAGGGCGGCTGCAGAAGGTGGCCCGGGCAGGCTCCCCAGCTTGGCACCCTCACTGCCAGCAGGCACCCTGGCATCTACCCCAATACTCGACCCGAGGTTTTCAGAGTCTAGCCAAGGTGTCATAAATTAATCTCAAAAGTCAATACTCAAGGGCTGAGAGAAGAGGGGGTAGGAAATAGGAGTCCTAACAGTTTCCTTCCTTTCAAATCACTCTCGCAATTACCAGCTCACAGAGAGCGCACACCAGTATGCAGAAGACCCCCACAGCCTTTTCCCTCTAACTGGCTTCCTTCAACATGCTATGCTTAATTTGATTTTCTAACAAGGGATCAGTTTTAATTATATTCTGATTTGAGCAGCAGAAGCTAGGAGCATCAAGCCAGAGAGGCACTCCAAGAAGGATCGCTGCTCATTACATGTCACAAGGGAACATACACACATGCACCATGTGGAGGCCAAACACTCCAAGCAGAATCCCCAGGACAGGTCCCTTTCTAACAGGGTGGCAAACCAGCTTCCTGAGACCTACAACCACCATTCAAAGGTTTTCATTAAAGATGTCCACCGTGAAATTGGAGTGGGAGAGAACCATGCCAGAAAGAAGAGTAGAGAAGTAAGAGTCGGCAGAGTAAAACCTGTCATAAATAAAACCTTTAAGTTGCATCTCAACAGAAGGTCAGTTTGAACCTTCAACTTCTCCCTTACTTGGCTCAGTGACATTTAGACTTTACAAAGCATGGCTATTAGTGAAAAACATATTTTAAAACAATCTATATGGACACTGCTTGCTGGAACTAGGACAGCCCAGAGGTGGGACCGAGGATGCTCTGACCTGCAGCAGGAGGGGGAGCACACCCACAGCCTCCTGCCCTCATCCCACAGCACCCACCCTGCAAGCGTCACAGGGATCGCCATTCCTCAGCTACCTGAGGAGGGGCCTCTGCCTTGCCACTACCAAAGAGAAACTCAAAGAAAACATTAAGCAAAGGGTCATGAAACAGCAAAAGGGCGCTGCCTGGTAGTAACCATTCAGCAGGTCTCAGCACCTTGTTTTATATAGTGGCAACAGTTCCTCAGCCTTTACTGACCCGTAGTCTAGTCTGCCCCTTGTACCTCAGCACTGCCCCTTTATAGAGCCAGCTTGTGTTGAGGCCTGTCCCTCCACCAGCTGAGCACTTACAGCCTTGTGCTGTTAGCTTGGCTGAAGGATTCTCCTTGCTCCTGGTGAGTAGACACTCTCATGTTGCTGCTCCCACACCCACGCCACAGCTAACTGTGCCTTCCACAATGCTGATGCAACTTTCAGCAGCTTGTTGGGGAAACTGGGTCCTTGCACTGGCACAGCTCTGACTTAAGCGAGCAGCCTGTACAACATGCTGGGCCAAGTAATTGCACAGGCTTCTTGCTCCGAAAACCAGCTCTATTTTTAATCCACATTAAAGTGTGGCAGAAATAATTTATTATGCATAAATATGTTCTAGATCTAAACCCTCCCCCCAAATTAAGGCTCCAAGCACCCTGGTTTCCATGCAGATTAAAAGCCAGAAAGCTGGGTGAGAGTACTCCACAATAACCAAAGCCAACACAAGCTTGTCTAGCTAAAGGAAGTCAAATGAAACTGAAGCTGAAAGAGGGAAAAAAGTTGTACAAAGCAGGACAGCAAGTCAGCAACTTGCTCTGGCAGTAAACCTTACAGTGCCATGCAACAGTGAGAAAGGCTACAAAGTGCTGGCGCACACAGGCAAGAATCTCCCACATGCCAGCACTAGGTCAGGAGGAGATATACCCAAAACTTAAGAGGACACAGGTTATTTAACCTTCTGCCTCACACCTTGGCTCCTTCACTAGACCACCCAAGACTGCAAAAGAACAACTAGACTTGTCCGGTCTGCCTCAAAACTCCAGGGAAAACCCTCCCAAAGATCAGATTCCCTCCTGATACATGTGCAGCAGGCAATGCCTTGTTACCACTGGGACCAGAAGCTAGAGGTGAAGCATCCTGCTGGTGACCTGGGCAGTTGCCTCCTGGAAAGCAATACATATTGCCTGCTGTCCCTCAGCCAAGCCCACCACTTCTGGGTGCTGCCTCCCTCCCAGGTCTAGTCATAGTCCTCCACACCCTGAATGGGACAGCTACCAGGCAAGTATCCATGAAAAACAAGCAAGAAGAGGAATAGAGTCTTCACTGGACTTCTGCATTTTGTCACTTCTCCAGCATGCTTATATTCAAATGCCAACAGGCTGGGCACATGAGCATAAAGGATACCACACATGCTGCCCCAGACACCTCTTGACCATGCTCTCTTGCACACACAGAGCTGAAAAGTGGAAGATCCTTCCCCATTCCCCCTAAAAAGGGCATTTTAGAGCAGGTACATTTAACTCTTCACTATCAGCAGGGTAGGAAACAACTCTGTCAAGCCACTAGTAGCTAAGTGAATAGTACATCCACTTGGGAAAGAGGTCACTCTCTGCTTTACTTGGGGTTTTCATGCATGTCCAAGCATCCTGTGCGAGTACACTCAAGTCATCAAACTATTTGTCAAGAAGAAACATTCTAGCACAGAATTCCCAGTGACCTCTACTCAGCCTCATGGGAAAAGCGCAGTAACTCCAGCTTCAACTGCCTTTAAAGGAAGACTGATTTTTTTTTTTTTTCGCCCAGACATTTTGCAAATATGAAGGTCGTGCCACAGCCAGTAATCCTCAAGCAATTTCCTGTCTCTGGAGACAAGGTTGCCTCAGAGTGAATTGATTAAATAAGGGTTATTAGAATTAGTATAAAGCAAGCTAGTTTAAAAGACATCCTCTTCATGTTTTTACCTGTAACACAGTGCTCCAAGCAGCAGCACAAAGAGATCAGCTACAACAGCTTACAGGATAGTGAAATTAATATGCAAAACCCGACAAACTGCATGGTGAAGATTTAAAACTACTTTCAACAGCAGAGGATTTTCATGTTTGTTTAATCTATGTTCAAGTGAGTTTCTCAAAGGAAATGCACTCAATCCCTTTATTACTGTACTCTTAAGATTAAATTTGTTTCCCCCATTTTGTCAATCTGACATGCAATTTAGTCTCTCCAGAGTTAGCAGTCATCATCACCAAAGCTGTTTTCCTTCTGCCTTCGCAGTCTTAGACTTTGCTGCAAAAGTCTAAGTTAATTTGCTTCATCTTCCAGTGTTACAAATTTCCTCTTCCTTTAAGGCCAAACATTTTAAATAAAAAAAACACATAGAGAGACAAGTGTTAGTTCCTACAAATGGTACGTGTGTATTTGGGGGAAGCAATTAGTCTGATACCACTACCAGAAACTTGCTCAACAATTCTCTGGCATCTCTTAAACAATAGGAAGTAACAGTAAAATACCAGCATTGGAGCAATAGTTTAAAAGAAGCAGAGCAACCACTTAAATAAAGGCATGCTTTACAAATAAGAAAACCGGAATCTTGCAGTAAGGTCTAAACATGAACAGATTGGTAACTGTCTCATATGCACAGGTTAAGCTTCTCATTCTTACCCACAAGAAAAAAAATACATTATGCAGAGTTTCCAGAAAGGGTCCCTGCATAGGAACTGACACAGAAATTTTTTTTTAAGCTAACCTCACTTCTCTTCACTAAACACATAGAGAAACAACTGCTGGGAAAAAAACCCAAATCACCAACAAAAAAAACACCACACGTGTCATCTGTAGCTCCATCTATGAAGTTCAGGGAAAGATTATATTGTAAATGCCATGAACAGCAGCAATATCCAGAGGAGTTGGGGGTCTGTCATTCACTGTCTGGGCTTCCATTAGCATCTTTTAAAAGGCCGCTTACAAGCTTCATTTTGTGAAAAGGCAAGCCTCCGCCTGCTTTTATACACATTCTAGCTCACCTAAAACTGCTTTTCTCAGTGAACTGAACATGGCTTTTAACAGACATAAGGAACAGTTGGCTCTGGACAACAAACTATCTTCTTTGTCTCCTTTTGCACTTCAGGATCTACTCTCCTCATGAAGCAGAGTCACTGTTTCACATGCAGAGGGAAGTGGGGGGAGGACAAAGAGAAGCCTGCATTGTGGAAAATAAATAGCTCCACTAACGCTCCACAGGATGCTATAAGGTACATTTTGAGGAAACAACCCTCCTTACAGCATACTACAGAGCACAATAGCCATGAGAAGCCCTTTCTCAAGCAGCCACATCCCCTTCCCTGGCCTCTTACAACAGTTGCGCAGCCTCCACCTCCCCCTCCAGCCCCCCCACAGTCGCACTCTCGGAGGCGCTTGAGTATAGCTGCTGGGAATCACTGCAAAGGCTGCTTCACACCACCCCTGCAAATGGAAAGACGTCCCAGTGAAACGCTATTACCGGCCCGTTTCAAAGGTAGGACTAGCCTGCTGGTGAGGACAGAGCCCAGCAACTTACTTCTAACCAAGGTTAGGTTTCACCTTCTCTGCCAAGCAAGGCCACGCTTTATTTACATCAAAGGTATCAATAGTCTTCACTAGTTCCCTGCAAACAAAACAAATCTGAAGCAGCTAATTATATTTAGGCTATGTTTGCTATGAAACAGATGTGAGAGGGCAGGATTTTCAGTTCTTTGAAGAAGCATTCCCATTCAGAAATCCTGATTTCTGACCGAAGAAAGCTGTTGGGTTTTGTCACTAGACCAACAGCAAGTTTCAATCTCAGACCTCTGCATCACACGACATAAAAAGTTACTCTTCTTAAGACACAAAGGCTCTCAGGAGGGAAACCTCTGTAGAATTGACGGGGACACCCTCAACACCACCACTATCAAGGGAACACTAAACTAGTCCTTGCAAGCACTGCGGGTACTTCCACCTGCAAGGAGAAACGCAGAGCAGGTGATGGTCTGCAGTGTCAGCAATTGCAAGATACCCAAACCAAAATTTTTTCTTTCTTTCTTTTCTGGGGAAATAAGCTTGATCACCAGACTTCCTAACAAGCAGGAAAGACTCCTGACAAGAATGAAGAAATTCATAAAGTGCATTCCTGACAGTGGGCCATAGGGCTCACCTACAAACCCAATCATCAACAGATGATGATATGCAGAGGGATCCCAGTTCAGTTCTACGAGTGTTGACCCAGGCCTACACACAAAATGCAAAAAGTTTGAGACTGGTGAATTAAGATCTATGCTAGTAACGTGAAAGGCATTGCAACAAAAGAAAGATGCACAGTGTACAATGAGACAGTCAGATTTTGCAGAAGTCTAAAAAAAAGCTGAGGAGGAGGCTGAAACAGGGGATATGCATGTTACTGCCTTAATATGATCAATATTGGAGGGTCTGGTTCAAGGAATTGGCCAATGTTAAGGGTTGGAATTATTTTTTAGATATTAAGATTAACCAAAGGTCTGCAAAGACCTTAATTTCAAGAGGCAAAAAGGAATCCTCTGCTTCTTTAGACAAGAAATGCTTAAATTCCTATTTCCTAGACAGAAATGTTTTTCTTCCATTATTATATGCCAGGAAAAAAGGGGGGGGGGGGGGGAGGGAAGGGTATCAGAGGAATGAACCAGTCTTGAAGAACTTCAGAGAAGTGATTAACATAATCAAAGCTTCTTTTTAAAACCACACCTGCACTGCGGGCTGCTTTGTATGGGTGACTTGCGTTAGAAATCATTTACCAGGGCTCTAGAAGCTTTCTGGAAGGGTTTTGCCTTACCATCTCCTGGTTGATACAATTATGTTGTCTTGAGAAATGTCAGGCCTAACCCTAGCAACACTTGGGTTATTCTCCTCACCTACCAGTAGACAGTAGACTTTAGGCAAGCCTGTTATTTCACTAGAATCAAGTTGGAGAAGACTAGTCTTTAAATAGCATAAGCGTGGGCAATAAAGGCTGCAGCCACCACAGGTCTATCTGGTCTGTTTTCTTATGTTTGAATGTTGAGGCACATTTTCTGGAATAAACGACAGTCACATGCTTCCTTACAGCAGGCTCTCCTGTGCCTTACATGGAAAACTTTTCTTGTCAGACACACAGGAAGAAAATGTTAGATCAGATTTTAGTTGTGGGATCTTTTCATGCTAAGCAATAAAAAGCCCACTGACCTCATGCTGCTTCTTCCTCTGCTGCATGCACCTCCCTCATGCCCTCACCCAATGAAAGCCTTTTGGATGAAATGACATTTCTTATCCCCTTCTCTTTAGCACATGCTTTTTAAACATTCTTTTTTATATATTACAGCTAGTTGTTGTGGCTGACTAGGGAAGTCACTGCAAGGAAAGAAATGCAGGCAGGAAGCCTGGGGCACATGCCAAAGGATAAACTTTTGCTTCGGACAGGTATGTGACTCGGCAAAAAAAAAAAAAAAAAGCGCCTTTCAGAAGCACTTCTTGCCTCATTAGCATTTGCAGGGCAAAGGGAGGCAGAAATCAGAGCCTAGGAATCACACCACACTGTGTTAGGTGCTGTATAAACACAGAACAGAAAAGACCACTGCTACAAGATACCATGAGCTACCATCACATGGAGAGAAACCATCTCTTTAATCTGAACCACGACTGGTTCCCTGTGATCTTACTCTCACAGCAGATTCTTGCTATAGAACACCCAGAGAAATCCAGAGCTATTTGGTCTACTGCAAACATGCAATAAAATCTGCACCACGCCTGTTCTTAATGCTTTCTTTGTTCATTACAGTGGATTCAGAAGATTGAAAAGGAAATTAAAAGGTCACTCAGATACATGAGCTATTTCTGTCCCAGAACATGCCAATAATTTGGCTCAGAAGCAAGAATAAAAGAGTAAGACTGCTTGGAAACAGGCTTTCCTCAAGTTCTTATCAGTAAATATTTAACTCCCTTTTTATTTTTGCAGCTACAGTCACTGACATGAGCTTGATATTAATTTATAAAACCAATTTATGAAAGGAGTAAACACTAAGACTTTCCTTGCCAATGTCTCTCCCTTTCCAGTTGCCAGCTCTTTCTCCTCCTCTTCAAGTCTTAACATAGCCTCATGTCTACTTTCATTTCTCTTTCGTTCCTTCTTAAGATTACTACCACATCTCCTTACCCCCTCTGCACACACTCCAGTTCACACTTCACATGCAAGAGTGAGCCTTCTCTCTCCCACAGTTCGTTGTGCTATTTCCTCAGCTGAACTCATTAACAACATCTCCAGGATTTCCCATGACTGGGGAAAGAAAAAAAAAAAATATCACCCCTGGGCTTATAGGAATGAGTTTGTAAGGTTTTGAGGGCAGTTACTTTGTGCATTTTGCAAAGGTCCTGTGCCCCTGCAGGATTAGCAACCTAGTGAGCCCTGTACAGGCACACCACCCCCCCGACAAGGGCTGAGCTGTACTCTCACTTTTGGAGCTCAGCGCAGAGATGAGATGTGTGCTGGTGTCAGAGGCTAAGTTCCTTCATGCAAGGGGTTATCACCACCCTACAGATACCTGCATCAGGCTTCCCTAAACAGCCACAACTGGGAACACAGGAATCTCCTGCTCCAGGGAAAAAGGAGCAAACTGGCTCCTCTCCCATGCCAGACACACTTTCAGAAAGCACTCAGGTTTTGTGGTGGGGGTTTTGGTTTGGTTTTGAGGGGATAGGGTGGGTTTTGGGGTTTTTTGGGGAGGTTTTTTTTTTTTTTAAACTGTTCCCCAGTTTAGTCATGCTTGCTTAAGAGACAGAAGCTATGCACAAGCCCACACCCCCTCCTTGGCTGAGATCAAGAGCTGCTGAATGTATCTTTCAAGGCTTGATACTAAGCCAAAGCACGCCAGCAGCATGGACAATGGGGTGCTGCAATGGCAGTGGGGAGTAAGCTACTGAGAGCAGATGACAGGTTCACTACATAACATCTCCAGTCATCCTGAACACTGACATTGTGCATCTGTTTAAGCTTTCCCCCCTCAATCCCCACCTCCCTTTTTTTTTTTTTGTTCAAAGGGAGTACATTCTGGCAGCACCTCGAAAAAACTGTGGTAACTGTTGTAATAAAAACAAGAACATTAAGAAGAGATCTCTGTCTGTTCTTGATGTCTTAGCATTTATCTGGCCTTTCCTTGCATTTTGCCATCCCCAGCGCAGCTGTTCCTCTTCTGATTAAGGACAAAGATGGAATCACTGCCTCCTTGTAACTGGTCCCAGGGGGATTCTCAGGGAACCTGAGCCTGCTCCCAAACACAGCTATCAGCAGGTTTCCTCCTGTGGTTTTGTCTTTTACTAAGATCAGCATTAAAATTTTAGAGCAATCTATCATAACTGAATAACTTTACCATTAATCCCAACATCCTCAAACACACCTTTCCTCCATCAAACAGTCCTCTAGGTTTCAGTCTCCTACACAAGCACATGCTGAAAACAGCGTGGCCCATTGACTGGCTCTGCCAAGGGGCCACACTAAGTTTGGAACTACCTGCAAGTTAGCGTATTTGGCAGTTATAGCTGCCTGCAAGACCAACTTGTCTCACTGAATGTAGCAACTACAAGCCCTCACATGCTAAGCAGCACTGTACAAACACACCATCACGGCTGACTTCTAGCCCAAACAGAAAACAGCCAGCCCAAGAGCACCCAGACACAAGGCTTCCAGAAAGGGCTAGTGGTTTCTGAGCACAGACAGGAAGGGCGGTTCCGTACCACAACTTTCTTTAGTGCATGGTCTGAGGCAAACCCCTTGGGCCCTGAGATAATCACCTCCCCACCTCTGCTTCCTTCACCAGAAAGACAGAAGGAACCCCTCCTGTCCAGGCTCAGGCTTTCCTCAAAGGGTTATCGACCCATGCCACTGCCATAAGCCTTCTGAAGTAAAGCAAGATACTACACATCAACAGACTGGTCACAGGACCTGTGCTAGTGTCTCTTCTCAGTATTGCACTAACCAGTGAGCATACGTACACACTTTGAACTGTTCCACAGGAGAAAACTGGTATCTGCATTCTCTCAAAAAGGAAAGACAAAACTAATATTTGTTTCACCTTAAGCAATCCCATCACCGTATACCTCACTGAACTATGGAAAAGTTTTTTCTTGTTAAACCATGGCAGCTTCCTTGATACTAACAGCAAATCCTCACCCCATTCCAGAAATCTGTAAAAAAAAAATCTACCACCACATTCTTCTTTGCTTGACACCCTTCTTCGTAAATACATCAATACTGACACATGCTTATCTTTACACAGAAGACTAGCAGGCAGGATCCTTGGACAGGGGAAAACCAGAAATGTTGACCATGGCTAGTTTTACAGGGAAAGGGAAAAGAGCTGTCTATTTACACCAAGACAAGAAGCCGACAGCAACACTCGGTTCATGCCTTTAACGCTGTCTTATGGCAATAGATCTCCAGTGGCGAAGCAATGTACCCCTTCCCACCTGAGGATTCCTAAGAATACATGAAATGTGATTTATGAAGAGCTGAGTCACTCTCACCAGTGAGGACCGAAGTTTTTCTTAGTGGTGTGTCAAGTGCTTTAAACACCACACAAAGACACAATACAGAACAAACCTTTGTGGGTGCAAACCTTTAATTCCTGCACCCAGACTGGGGAATGCCCCCATCTATCTGGCGCTCACAGATGTTTGTCTGCTGCAGTCCACCACTATATGCCTACACTGCCTTACTAAAGTGGAACAGCAGCTCATGGGTACACAAGAGGACAAACAATTATACTGGCAGGGAGAATATAGAAAACAACCACTTATGTGCAAAAATATCCCCATTCTCTCACTAAAACAACACTGCTCTGGGATATAAAGTGATGCAGATTTGCAAAGAAATTGCATTCATTAGCAAAACCAAACTACCACAAAGAAGGTGGGGTGGAACATTCTGTTTTATGTTGAAAAACAAAGTGCAGAGGCTGTAAGTAACAGCAAAACAGAAGGAGTAAACTATTCAGCTGAGCATATTGACCCAGAACACAGGCTTCAGTCACCACCTGTACACCCAAACACCCACCAGATCCACAACCCAAGCAACATTTTATGCAGCCCCCATCATATTTGCAAATGCACACTTAGAAATTCACATACACTGGAGCTAAACACTATTACAGTCCATTGCAGACAGAGTAGAAAGAAAACAGAGAATTTGTGTAACAAAGCAAAACACAGCAAGAGAGGAACATCTGCTACTTGTACCAGCAATACCATATGGCCGGTATCTGAGGTATGGAGAATGAGTTCATTCATATTTAAAAGCAAAAGTAATAGGTCAGTCCTTCCAAGATAAGAGGGAAAATGCCTGTTCTCCTTCCCATGTTCCAGCCCCACCATCCCCAGTCCAGATTTGGCTTTCTGAAGAACTGGTGCTGCCAGTGCTCTGGCCAGGACAGTCAAGCTCAGAGCACTTTTCATGACAGGCCACCCAAATGAGGAGGATGAGAACACTCCTGTAGGAGTTTTGCTTAGCCCTAACACAAGCCTGGTTTATCCACAGCCCAGTCAGAGCTGCAACACTGAAAGACCAGTTTTGTCACTAGCAGATTACAGTAACGCTCTGGAGCTGCGAGGCATTTGGCAGCAGTTAGTATGGTTAGCACAGTGAATCTCAACCGCTATGCTGATGCCATCTTGAATTTCTGAAAGCACTGCCCAGAACTGCAACCATCACAGTTGGTTCAGATCAGAGCACCCAAGAACACACCCTTCTTCAACAAATGTGAGGCCAGGCACAGCGCAGCAAGGCTTTCTAATATCTTGCAGAATATAGGCACACCAGCTGAGAAAGCTTCTACTTCAGCAGAGCTACCTCACATACTGGTCTGCCACACAGCAAAGTCATAATATGGGATACAGAAGTCAAGAGGGACAATCTTAATGCATCCTCATTATCTCTTAAAAAACAGATCAATAAGGTCTTTTTCTATTTGAGCACCTGTTGGTGGGTAACACTCAGTTGTGAGTGTCTTGTGCGAGGAGATAAGACCCCTGGTACTAGCGAAGTCCCTCAACAGCTGTCAAGATATAGCACATAGTTAATTCACCTATTGTAAGTGTGCCTCAGTCCCAACAAGGTCTTGCCATATTTTCCGGTTCTTCATTCTTGCAAACCTAAATCCACACTTGCTCGCTGAAATTCAAGGATTCACTTTGTCAATTGAGTTTTCATTGCAAGAGACGGATGGCAAAAAGGATTAGAAGGATTTTGCAGCAGTGCTGAGCAGCCTTAGTCACGAAGAGAACGCAATATAAAAGTCTACTCTGACAATCAAGTGCCAGGAGTAAAATAAAATGGAAAATGACAGATGACAGACACAGATGAACTATTACCAGCATTATTTCCCAGATCCATCCAGGTCACAACATGTCCCAGTCTCCCCCTCTCTATCCCTTTAAAACACACCAGTCTAAGTCCAGGTATATTATTGTCCTGGGCCACACATCTCACTTTGTATTTGCTCTCTGCCTGTGGAAGGGCATTCAGGCAAGAAACCCAGAGATGAACACTCCTACACAAAGAGGAATCCACAAGTGTCTCCAGCAGAGCTGAGCACTTGCTTACAGGAAAACAAAAAGGCAGTCTGCCAGGTACTTGGTGTATAGCCCTCATCTGGACTTCAAGTGCGCTGCTGAGACAGCAAGGCTTTTTCAGCCTCCTCACAAGCAATACAGGGAAAAGCAATGCACCACATAAGAAGACACAGACAATAACTATCTGGTTAACAGCCTCATAGCCAGAAAGCGCCAGAGGGGAAAAAGATGCAACATCCAAACTTTAGCTATTGCCAGGCTAAGTATTTACTGAGAGAGGTGGCTAGCAGTCTCATCTTAGGACCAGGAACTTCAACTTTATGCTTCTAAAAGCCAGGTTTTGATGGTAAGTTTGTAGAACAAAGTGTCATTTTCTTCCACATTCTTCCATTTCATTTACTGATGAGCCTACTATAAAAAAAGGATACATTTCACACCAGAGAGCAGCAGGAACAGTGCACTTGCGTGGTGTAGCAACCACCTACTGAAGCTGAAAGCTGGATGCAGGGTTCTGACTTTAAAGCCTTCTGCAACTCAGGCTTCTGCACACAACTTATGTTATTTTTATTTAAGATTTTCCATGCCACCAGAAGTCAATCCCAATCAATTTCTAGCAAGGTCTATAGTCTACATTTCTTCCATGTGAAAAGGAAGGCCAGCAAAAGCATCACAGGATGAAATGCATCTTCAGACACGGGAGGCAATCAACAGTCTTAGAAATCAGAAAGGTTGTAGTACAGCTTTAAGCAAGTCAAAGGCCACTGGGAGGGAATAAATTTCTATCTATCTTCCATAACTAAGATTAGATTCCTAGCCACTCTTTTTGTCTAGTATCATTAACTCTGCTTGTAGCTAACAGTGATCAAACCACAGTAACCTTGTTACTGTTTTCAGAAAAGGCGGATTTTGTGGAGGCAAACAAAATCCATTTTTTTCCTGTGTGGAACTTGGCACAGCCTATCCATTTTAGGATCACCTGAATCCAGAACTGAACACTGTGTTCCCTTTTCATGCTGGGGCACGAAGCAGCGGAAGCCTGAGAAGAAAAGGTCAGAGCAGACCGGCAGTTATGTGGGTGACCCCAAAGGAAGCACAGAGGACTGCAGGAAGTGGCAGTGGCCAAAATGACTCTGCACGTGGCACCTGTCCTCTGCCGAGGGTAAGGAGGCCAAGCGGGGAAAGGCTGGTATTTCACAGGGCAGCCAAAAATAAGGTTTTCACATTGCCTTTTCCCAAGTTTGCCTTCTCAGCTCTGTAGTCCCAACGTTAAACTTCATTAGCAAGGACAGCCATGATTACTGCCTGCTTTTAAGCAGTTAATATTTGCCTCAAAACTCTCTGTGAGCCTCATATTTGTCATCTATCCAGTAATTAAAGGATTTTTTTTCTCTGTAAATTAAAAGAAGCTGCAGGTATTAGAGATACCCACAAGCTGCTCTGCCACAGTCTGAACTTGAGACTCATGATAGGTCAGTTGCTCATTTCCTCATGCAGCACAGAGAAGAAAAACACAAGCATAGCCAAGCCTTCAAACCTGGAAGGACCAGATTTTTTCTGTGGGATATCAAAATGACCATACCTATGTCAACAGGCACACTATGATCTGAAAGGAGAAAGTAACATTTCACCCTCCAAACTTTTTCATATTCTTACATGAATAGATGTAGAGAAAGTTTTCAGACAAAGGTAGGATTTCCCAGTTGACCAAGCAAGTCCCTTTCAGTAGTCACTGCCCCTTAGGCATTCGGAAACCCCAGAGCAACAGGGATTTTTTTTTTTTCCCTGAACTCTAAGTATTTCAACTCTCCTGCTCAATGAAGACTGCAGAGGAAGTGCTTCCGTTTGATGCAGAAGGAGATAAAGTCTAGCTCAGTGCTACTGTGGGAAGAAATCCTCAAATTCACCTTCCCCCAGAACAAAGACAAGTACACCCTCAAACTTGGGCATTTGGTATCTCAAGCCAAAAACACAGGGCAAAGTATCTTGGGTTTTTGATTCATACAAATCTTCCTCTTTGGTATAGCTATCACTGCATGCTTGCATTCTAGATAAATTGAGTGGTTTATTTAATGCCCACTACAGCAAAATCTGTACCTCCACAGCCTGCAACAGCACCAGGAGCAAGGCACTCCAGAGGCCACCACTGGCTCAGCGGCAGCACAGGAAGCCCCTCTCTGCTTCTTTCTACCTTAATATTTTCCACTCAAGAACAGCATTTCTGCATTAAGACTTTGTTTTTCTTTCTAGGCCAGGTAGCAGTCCCGTATTCCCAAGTTTGACACTTAACCTGAGACCAAATGACTAAATTAATAAAGACTCCTGTGTCCGGCCACAGTAATGCCAACGCCTGCCACCCCACTCCATGCAAGTACATAAACTCTGGTTCTCCCTACAGCCACCTGTGCCCTGCTCACGTACAAGGTCACCACCTCCTCATGTGCCAGGTGTGGCTGGCACAACCCTACCCCCGCAGCTGAAACCTTGGCAACCTTACAGCCACACATTGGGAAAACCACAACATAATGAAGTCGCACACCACAGTACAAGGCATGCAGCAGCCACGCATTACGCCCTATTACACTGGAAACAGTCACTAACTGTGGAAGTAAATCCACGTATCATTTTTACTTTAATTGTTTTTGCTTCTGTACTTTAGCTATTTTAGCTCTTCTTGTTCCAGAAGGCACCAGAGAAGCTCATCCTGTGTTACAGAGGGTTAACTATAAAACGCAGCCAACTTATCCAAGCGCAAGTTTTACCCCAGCAATGTTTTTTCCATGGAAATATCAAGGAAAAAGTATGGAGTTTAAGCTCTTAATATCAATACAAAGTAAACTGGATTGAATTTACTTAAAACTTCTTTTGCCAAAGACAGCCTAAAGGCAAAAACCTCTGGCCAAATAACAACACTCATACCCCCAGGGTGTACCACTGACAGCATGAGAGACTGCAGTGGTGATTGAAAACATCATGTTTGTTATCTATTTGAAGACATGTATGTCCTGGAATACATGCTTTCATTGGAGGGTGAAGGAGGGTGGGAAGAGAGGGAGAAAGGTTGTCACATGTGGGCAAAGATGTTTTTACTTAATACATGACAAGAACTCAAGGCAAGAAATCTTCCTCCTATGTTAAACAAATACAACAACTTATCCTGAGAGGACACCTACAACCTCTTACAACTTCTCTCCAAAGACAGAAATAGTAATAAAGGGCCTCAAAGCCTAGACCCCAGCAGACAGCTGAATATCACCTAAACATGTGGATTCAAAGACAGAAGCCTCTGCAATCCTCTTCTGAGCCTCCTGATGTTCTCTGGCTAGTAGCAGTGATTTTGCTAGCTGGGAACCAAGCTCATCATTTCTCTTGAGGGAAGGTCCCATGAGGGACACCCACATTCTACATATAGCCCAAACCATTACCTAAGCTATCCAGACCCAACCCTTGTATCCAGATCTACATAACCTGAGTGACTGCTCTGAGCAGGAGGTTGGGTCTACAGTAGCTCCAGAGGTCCAACCTTTGTTACTCTGACTTTTCACAACCAAAGCACAGAAAGCTAAGCGACATAGTTTCTCCTGAAAACTAGTTCCTGGACATGAGGAGACTGGTAGATTGTTGGGAGGTTTGTCTTCCCAAATGTTCTCAGATCATCACCTTCCTAGGAGTAGCTTCACATGAAGGAAACAGCCTAGTTCAGTTTTAATTAATTACATTTTTCTATACTTTCTTTTTCCCTACCTTCCTCCATTGCATGCTACTGGCCTTTAATTGTGATTCGTGTCCCCACCTGAGAGCACCGCCTAGCACACTGCAGATTACAGACAGATACATAGCTGATGAAATTTATCTAGCCTCCAAAATTGCACACATATTGTGCAAAAATTCACATGTGACCAAAACAAGCTCATCTATCACACTGCTCCGTTTCCTGCAGTTGCTAAAGGCTTTGATAAGCAGAAGGCATGTAGAGAAGCCCAGGCAACAACTACACGACACTCATGCCACTGTACAAAGCTTGCACTAACACTGCCTGTGCTAAACACCTTTCTTAACCTCAACTGTTTTTAACTCTTAGAGGCTAATAGAGACTCCAGAGCTGTCAGTCTCTGTTCTCACAGGCACTGTAACTCAAATATGTTGCTCAGCATCCAATTCCTGGGTGGCTGGCACAGCGTCACATGCTGCAGAGCACACTTGCCAAGGGACTCCACATACTCTATTTGCAATATTCTTATTTTTCTTCCCTTCTCCAAAAAGGGGAGAGAGGATCTCTGCAGTAATCTTTCAAACATCAGGTAGAGGGTACAACAACAACCACCCTCACAGTGCAAGTCTGAAATAACTGTACTGAATTCATGCTCATCCCAGTATAACTAATGAGTTAAGCCAGCTTCAAAAAGCCTGCTTAAAATACCTTATCGGCTCCTCCTTAACCTCACCTACCTCCAAAAATTTGCTTCAACTTGAAAAACGGGCTGCTTCTACACTTAACAGCAAATTCTACCATCATCACATAAAACATTTTTGGGTCCATAGCCAAAAAAGGAGACAGAAGAACTCAAAGACAAAAAAGGCTAAGGTAATAATGAGTCGGGGGGGGGGGGGGGGGCGGGCGGAAATCGACACAGAATTTACTGATTTTGTATTTAATATTGATCTTCATGTCTTGGAGAGAAAAAGAAAAAAAAAACAAAAATACACCACAAAACCAAAAACAATCCTCTGCACTCATTACTGTATCCATCCTGTAAAATTTACCACTTGTGAGGATTAAAGAAATTGAGAATCCAGCATGAGGTGCCAAAAGGGAAGAAAGCGATGCCTTGAACTTCTCTGAACAGCTAGACAGTACCCAGCTATATCTTCAGAGAATTTAGGATATGCAAATGCCCTGGTCAAGACACAACAGTGTATTGTCTAAGCTGAATAATATCTCTCAACAGCTCCAAGTACTACTTTAAGTAGAAAGAGGGTGCAAAATTCCCCTATGTACTGGAAGCCCGTTAAACAGTTGGCATAAAAAAAAAAATCAATGTACGCTTGAGACAGCATGAATCAGTTATGCAGCAATTAAATGCACAATGCAGGAAGACTATAAAATACCAGCTTGCTTTAGCAAATGTGGTTGCTTACCACCAAGTACCTCAGAGAAAAGAGATAATCTTAGCACATAAATTCAGCAACGTTCATCTGGAACAACACTTGGAGAGGCTGCAGCACGCGCATCATTCTGTAAGAAGCAGTATTTCTGATTCAAGTCCTCCTCTTCAGTCAGCACCAACCATTGCACTAGCACACTGCTGGAGATGGTGGTCTCTGGGCACAATTACACAGATCAACCAAGGCAATAAAGATGGACTTACAAGGGGCAGCCAGGACTAGTTCCTTAGCTGTACGGACAAAGGTCAGAAGCATATTAGTGCCAACTGTTAACATTCAATGACTCAAACATTTCAATTCCTTCCAACTTCAGAGTGTTCAGACCCTTTCAAAAGTCTTGCAAGCACAATACACACCTCCTTTCCCACCTCCCTGTGCTGCCTCACACTTTATGCAGGACAGCCTGGTTTTAGTTCAAAAAAACCCCAAAAAACCCAAGTTGTTCTGAAGAATCTAGGTGTCTCCCATGAATCATTTAAAGCAAAAAACAGAGTAACTGACATATTTCAATCTACCCTGCAACAGGTCTATCTTCAGGTGACGTACCTCTCAAACAGGAGATTTACTACAACAGATTTCTGTAGCAAGTTGTTTTTCAGATGAGTATTTTGCAGTTATGAGCTCTTGCTGCCATAAAACTGCCACTCTACCAACACAAAGGCAAGTCCCTGCCCCAAAAGTAATCTACATACCAATAGCTCTGATGCCCATTACAAACAGCTGTCTTTTCTTGGGAGTTTTAGAACAGATTTGCTGAACTAGGTAAGAGTGCTTTCTGTCACAAACTGTGGAGCCTTTCCTGTTGGAAAGGCAATGAGAATAGAGGATTTCAGCTAGTGAGATGGTAGACCAACTATAATGCAAACTTGCTTGAATAGCCACAGTATGGACATTGGCAACACCCACTCCCCCAGGCATGCCTTCCTTTTCACCTGAAGGACCCACCCTTGTAAAGTACACCAATATATACATCCCACCTGAACCCAGTTTGCCTCACTGCAACCCTTCCTTAAGTAGCATATGGTCAAAGCCTCACCCACTACTACAGTCAGAGAGGAAACAGCACCCACAGGTAATGCTGGGTGCCAACTGGCCACTCCAAGGTTAGGCGAGATATCTGATCACCAGCTAGTTTGACCCAAGCACTCCCCAAGGCGTTAAGCTCTACCCATAAACACAACTGGTTGTTAAGGTAACAGAGCCGGAGGTGAACTGGCAACAGGGGGATCTTCTTCCCCAATCTCACACACAGCAAATTGTTTGTGACATCAAAAGTCAAAGAACTTTTCTGCAATGTGTTAGCTGATGATTAAGCTATGCTAATTAAAAGCTCTAGCTTCACCATAAGGGATACAGATGAAAAATTAAAATCAAGAAGTGTCTGTTCCACAAAATGTTGGGGGGGTGGGGTGAAGTGGACATGGGTAAGATGCAATTGTCATAGCTTAAACAGAACAATATACTGTCTCCAGGATATGGTGGATGTTGAAAACCCATCTTCCTTCCTCTCTACCAGTAATTAAACTAGAGAGTCACAAGAGTTAAACTGGTCTTCAAGTCACCTTAAAATAAACACAAAAAACCCCTGTGAAAAACCCAAATCACTCCCATCTAGACTCCAAACCCTCAGTTTATACATAAAGAAACAGGCAGAGAAAGTCCCCTCTGGCCTCCTATCAGTGGAGCAGAAAAAACATTTGGGGGAAAAAAACCCAAAACTGATCAATATTAAATATTCTGTACTGCTTGTTTTTTAATACCAACAACGCTGTATGCCTCTGGAGTTTCATGCTACAGCACATCATTTGAAAAGGAAATGCCAACTTGGACAAAAAAACAGAACAAAACAAAAATCAAAATACACACAGATGCAAAACCCCAGTATGTGTGAAGGGATGCAGGTGAATGCTGGCCCACACCAGAGTAGACACCACTATTACAAACACTTGGGTATCAGGCTTTCCACATTACAATGGCTCAAGCAGACAGGGCAGGGAACAGACAAGAAAGAGCAGGTTACAAGAGCACTCGAGGCCTTACGGGAAGCTTTGCACAGGAGCTGTGTGGAAATGCTTCTGCCATCCTCCTTCTGTTCTCACTTCACAGGATAAAAATAATGGGGGAGAGGAATCCTGTGTTCTGTACTGCAATTTCTCTGTGGTATTTCTCACACATACACACAACATTTCATAATAATTGTTTCAAATCATAAAAGATGAGCAGGATATTGAAAAGTGATAGAATATGAATAACTAAGTACAGGACACTCACAGGAAATGTTCTGCATATGCCAATCGAGAGTAAAGAAAAGATAAAACCAACTACATACTGTCCAATTCTTATTTTCAGGTCATAACAGCAATCACCACCCTGAAAACGAGCATTTCCTGGGACTTAACAACTGTTGGGTTAATACTGCTAGGCAAAGGCAGTAATGCCTAGCCCGTAATTTTACCCACATAAAATGTGTCACATTACACCTTTTAGTGATGTCTCTGCAGGATATCGTCACCAGAATCAACCTTAGAAAACAGTTGCTGTTTGGAAGTGCTCATAAACCCTTTCCTGCAGCTAATGCTTCCACTCAGGTTTGCATCGGAGAGCCACGCTGGATTGCCTTCGTAATACACACTCCCCACCTGTGCGTAGTCACTAGCAAAAAGGTAAGTTTCAGCTCCAGGCCCCCTGCCCCAAACACTTTAAGTCAGTCTCCTCAGATGGGCATCTTCTGATGGAGCCTTTCTTCCTCTTCCCCAATACCTTTTCACATGCTTTTTGGAGCTCCGCTCATCTAGACATTACGTCTACATAGCCAAAAACTGTGCAGTTTGCAAAGACATTAGACTTTTGTATTGTCACTTCAGGCCTTTTCTAATTCTGCATTAGGGAAAAACACTCTCATTAAAATGAAACACTACAAGAGCATTGTGCTGATACGGAGATGCTAGCTGTGTGGACACACTCAATCAATCTCTGTCTTCTAGGGAAGCTCTTTAACTTGTCTAAATCCCTCCTGTCCCCCTATTCTGTATTGGATACTAAAGAGAGAACAGCCCTCAGTGAAACTCAAACTCCCTTACAAATTCATCAGAAGGCCAGCTCAGCCAGACTCAGGACAGATTATCCATGGAGGATTTGCCACCAACTATCCTCAGAGAATCCACTATCACAAACTGAATGGCTATACTAGGAGACCTGCTTTTAGAAGCACAAGGATGAGCTTCTCCTCAGCTTCATACTGCCAAAGAAAGGCTAAAGAAGCTAACTCAGTACACTTCTTCCCTTCCCTTCTTGATCTGCAAGACATTTTTAACAGCTTTGATGCGATCATTTCACATCAGATCTAACCAGTATCTTCACCATCACCCTTTCCCCACAGCCACAAATACGATTTAGTGAAGAGAGACAGTTTTAATGGACTATTCTTTTGTGTTATATTACATGTGAAGTCTGTATAAATAGGCAGTTTTCTTTTTTTTTTTTAACTGTATTTTACTGTATATGTAGGTTTCAAGCTCCTCTATCCACTACTGTGCAGTTCGTCTTTAGGCTGGAAGCAGATCACTGGCATAAACCAAAACAGTGTATAGGTTGCATACACACTCATCCTAGAAAACTTACAGAGCTCTTTGTACTAGTGATCAGAAGTTAGTCTCTTTAAGGGTATTTAAAAGCATTTGAGAAACAGTATTTGTTTGCTCTGGCCAAGGAAGAAGGAAAGAAGAAACAGAAGGAAAAATACCTTCTAAGTTTCAGCTATATGCCAAAATGCATTCTTTCAGTTACATGTAACATAACAAAAGATGCCACTATATTCAAGTCCAATGTGTCTTGCATCAACAAGTTATTTTCTTATTTAATAATCCAAAAATAACACACACACATCTCCAACAAGATATCTATTTAATTGAAGTTTACAAGTACCACTCAGGAGCACCTAAAAATATCAAAAGATTTAAACGAGCACTCCTAATGAGACCCCCTCAAAATTCAAGCCTTCGCACTCGCGACAGCAGTTGCAGGAAACAAGGACAACGAGCCAGCACAGCAAGAAGAACGGTAGCAAAGGAGCTTAATGCTTTATCGCTGCTACAGGGATCTGAGGGGAAAAGGGTGTAGTCAGAGGAATTCTCCCTATTCTGATTAGCATCAAAACAAAGACTCACATTAGTTCGTCAGCACTAGGACTCTAGCCCTAGAGTACTGGATAATAACCTTATTGAAAGCATTAGAGGGATTTCTACACCGCCCCACCCCCCAATCTACGCCCCTTCTCTAAAGGGGGATAAAAGGGTGAGCTTTGGTGAGCTGTCCAAAAAACAGCTTTATGTTTAGTTCTTTGAAAGACATATCCAGGTAGTTTCTTACCACTGAAACATAAAATACACAAGTAAGATCCTTCTGTGATAGGTATTCACAGGTAACATTTGGGAGCGGGTATGAAAAAAAAAAAAGTCAAAACAAAACAAAAAACATTTTCTGTTCAAGTGAAAAGGTCAGATAGTACAGGTGGCTTAGCATGCACACTTAACTCTGGAAGGCAGGAGTTCAACAGTTTCTACAGCAAAACCAGGCAGTGGTAAGGGGGTGAAGCATACAAGAAAAAACAAAACAGGTTGTGGTATCTGAACACCACAAAAAACAGGTTAATAGAGGTGTCAGGAAAAAGGCTAAGGCATGGCTACAAAAGAGTCAGATCCCAAGAACATTTTAAAACACTAGCTTTTGAAAGAGGAAGTAATGCTAACAGTGAGTGGCTGTCCTGCTGCAGGAAGAGAACATGGAAAGCAGCACATTCTGACTTCAGTCCACAGAACTGTCACTGGCATCTGGACAAAAATGCAGGTTTAAAAAGCAAAGAGTCAGGAAAAATAAGGTAACGGCACTAGCTTTCATCTTACCTGGTGTTGACAGAAGCTGGCATACAATGGCTGTCAAGTTAGTATGATTAAAGCAATGATTCAGTGACGATAGGTTGATTCACACACCTAGGAATGCACAAAAAAGCAAGCATTAGCTGTGAATACAGAGGGGATAAGAAGGGCACTCTGTCACATAAAAGAGCCGGAAGTCTGAGAGGTAGAAGCAGCTCTATTATGTTTTTAGGACACAGGCAAACAGCTATGCTTCAGGTACAATCAGATCCGAGTTTAAGATATACTGCACAAGTACTCAAAACCAAAGAATATTCAAAACTACCCTCACACATTCCATTTAAAAATCTCAAGTAAAAGAAGAGAACAGATTACAGTTTCAAGCATAGCAGAGTGTTACTGAAAACATTTTTCGGCAGCACTGAAGCTTCATTAATTTTTTTTTTTCAGTGTGACAGAAACTTCTGAGAAGTTACCTGAAATACACAGATTAGAACTGTATCAAGTCCAGCCAGATACACACATACACTTCTACAAATAAAAATACTGCATGCTTCCCAAACAAGCACAGGAGAAAGGAAATTTATTTCTATGGTGCCAAAAAAACACAGGTAAGTTTTATTGTCTCTTATCCCCCCACACTCCCTTTTTATTCAGCATTAGTACCAAAAATTCCAAGACTTAAAAAGAAAATATGGTTATTAATAAGGTAACTTTCTCCACTTCATAAAGCACAGCAACCGAGAACTGGGCAAACTGGTCATCCAAAAGTGAAAGTAAAAGCTGTGCAGCTGAAAGGGATTTTTGTCTAGCCTGCTTAAAGATCTCCTTTGTTGTTAAACATTTCATTGCCAAATTTAAATGTCAGCTTTTTGAATCTCAGAAGTGTGCAAGCCCTGCAAGACAGCAAACCAGAAACAGACTTGCGATTGAGGTTCTCACAGCTAAAGAAATTAAAAAGTAAACCTAGCAAACTCCTCTTCGTGTCTCACATTCAACATAAATAATGATATGCTTACCAAAAGACACAGCCCCTGATCATACAACCCTGCTCCCCATACCCATAAAGCAGTTTTTAATGGATCTCTGTTAGTAGGCTCATATAGTTTTATAGTCTCCGCTCACAAAGCCAGGGCAAAGCCTGCGATGAGTCTCCAGCATATTTTTGTTGCACATCACAGAACCAGCCTGCAGCATTTCAGGATCGCACAGCTCATTGCAATAACACTTTAGTTTTATAAAGACATACCACTAGCTTTTCCTAAGGGAAAAACAGGAGCCTCCCCCTCCTGAAGCAAGCAGCATGCCCTTTTTATACTTTCAAAAGGAGTGAGGGGGCCCTTGGAGAAGAGCTTTCAGGATGACCCCACATACAGCCACTGGGTTACCAGTGGCATACGTGACAGCAGATGGAGAAGTGAAGCTTTCATACCCTCTGAGCAATGCTCTGCAATTTTGACACTTCCCTTGAAAAGCAAGAGATGTCAATCACAGTTCCAGGCTGGTGTTTTGGCACAGAAGGGATTGTCCTCAAGCTGTGTACCAACACCGAAGAATAATCCATACAGGCTATTCTGGGGGCAGCTTTCACGTGTAACAAAACCCTACACAGCAGAGGATAACAAATTAACATTAAGTCTGCACATCAGCTTTGTTTTGACTTTTGGCTTATTAGAGAGCAACACATACCCAGTACGCATCTTTACCTTCCCCGCCAACCCTCGTTTAAAGGAGTTATAATTAACATTAGAGCACCTTACTAAGTCTAACAAACAAAATGCCTTGTGAGAGTGATTGGCACAAATGGTCTCCAATACCCAAAGGAGATTCTGGCACATCCCACAACATAATTGTATTAGTGTGGTCTGCTTCAATATCTACTCCTTAAAGACTTTCCAGAAGTTATTTACCAAAAAGAAAAAAAAACCACAACAAACCAAACATCTTAAATAGGTCAGAGACATTCAAGCATGTCACTAATCTATATATTTAAAACTACACATACAAACTACAGCTCCTTTCAAAGCAAGCTCCATTTAACAGCTACAGTTGAAAATCAAGTTGCAAGTTTAGCCACTGAAAGATGTGTATTTTTATATAGCGTAGGAACATCACTCTCAAGCTCACTTACAGAAATTGGGCATTTGGGGTTGGGGTTTTTTGTTTGTTTTTAATAAAACTAATGTATCAACAGATTTCCCTCTTAAAACTTATGCTCCCTTAAGAGTCCTGCAGAGAGATCCAATACTGCAATATAATTTCTTATCAATCTTCATTACCAAACAAGATGCAAACTTGGTTTTGATCAGTGATTCTTTCAATTCCCACTCATTTATTACAAACCCCATTAAACCAATGCAGGAAAAAAAACAGGAACAGCAGCAAACCACAGCAACATTTAATTACAAACCAGGAGGAAAATGAGTTGAGGGAAAATGTAAACAGCTCTGAAGTTTTCAAAATTATTCTGGAGCTTTTAAAGTGTAAGCTAAGGAAGCTACGGACAGAGACAGAGAGTATTGAAACTGGTTCACTTCTGAACATGAGGTTAAAAAGGTGCACATTTCAGCCTAGCAAAGTTTCAGCATCTACAAGGAAGTCAAGTGAGTTTACACTGCTGGACTGAAAGCCATTCTAAGCCTATAGCATAAATACAATGCAGTGTTTCATTCTCCACATAAAAGTGCTTCCAGAAGCCAGTTTCCCTGTACCCTGCTCTACCAGCTCCAAAAGCTGTACTTTATCTTGCCGACAAGGTTACTGCTGCAGAGGCGATGACCAACCCAATCCACTTAACGCTCACTTATACCAGGAAGCAAATTCACTGCTGCGCGGGCTGGCTGCCAGGATAGCAGTTCCCCTCGGGAATCACCAGAGCAACATGAGACACATCGACCCTTTGGCGCTGGGGAGAAAGTTCTCAGCGCACGCTCGCTTTTGGAGCCTGCCTGCCATTCAACACACAGGCAGGGAGAGCCAGAAGCTGGAGGAAAGGGGGACAACTGAAGCAGTGAGACAGAGGTAAGGGTATACCTCTAACTTCTGCTACTCCAGCTCTTCTGCGGTGTGAGCTTCCTCAATAAACTGTCTTGAATTATCACACACAAATACCATCAGTTTAAAATAAATAAATAAATAAGCAAGCAAACAACAGGCCAGGCTTCCACTGGTCTCTAACCAGCATCACTAAGCTCAGTCTGAAAACACCCTGTTTGCAGACTGCATCACAGAGTAAGCTGTGCGAGAACACTAAGCTTCCTGTGAGACAGCACTAGCTGCCACTACTCAGTAACAAAACAAAGAGCTTACCAATGGCAAGTGAAAATATTTCTTGCTACATACAAAAGCTCGCTTCCTGAAATCTGTAGGAAGCATTTCCCCTGGTTAAACTTATAATCAGTTTTTGCAGCTGCTCAAATGAGCCTGCTAGCAGAGTCAAGAAAAATACCATCTGCAAAACTACAGAGCAGCAAAGCTGTATGAATTACACAGGACTTGCCAAGTCAGAGAGTGCCTCACTGAAGTCATCTACCTGTCCCTAACTACCACGCATGTCTTGGGAGTTAAATTGTTACATCTGAAGTAATTCCATTTGTGCCCAGAATAGCTTCATAACAGAGATTAAATATGTGTGATGGCATTTCTAAAGACACAACACTTGTCATGACGGCTGGATAAACTTAATTACAGACTACTGTATTTCTGGCAAACAAAATCTACTGTAACCGATACCACATTATGAGCAAACACCTTTGCTATGCATGGGTTAAGTTTTCCCTTTTCCTGTTCTAGGAAACACCTTTGTGTTTCCATTCACATGCTCCTAAAGCAGAATTCAATCCCTGCTGTCTCTCCTCCCCTGGCCAGGTCTTTCAGGCAAGCGGGCCCAGCCCTGGCAGTGAAAGATCGCCTCTCCCCCAGCTAAGCCTGATCAGCTGGGATCAGCTGGTTATAGCAGCTGAGAAGTGGCTCAGAGGGCAGAGGAGCTGTGGGGAGTCCTTGTACCAGGCAGAGTGCACGACAGGACGCAAGCTGGGAAACGCTGGAGCAAGACTTCCAAGCTACTGACCTTTCATGCAGGTATCATCAGGCAATGGGGCTTCTCCACGAGGACCTCAGGTTAGCAAGAAAATATGCAAGTTTCAAGAGGGCAAAAAAAGACAGCAGCGGCCTGACACAGACTTTGAGTGCAGCATCAAACCTTCCTGGACTGACAGAGGCTAGCAGCTTACATCTGCTTTCTCAGGAAAGCAGAAGCAAGAGGTATATTTGGGCGGTACAGCAGTAGATGGCTGTGGTGTGAGCAAGTACACTGATAAAAGGCAGAAGTGATGCAACAGGAACAGCCGCAGACACAGAAACCAGTCTGCAGTGAAGAGGTTGCACAGCTGAGGAGCTGAGGTTAAGACCACTGCAAACTGCTCTTACTGAGAGCTGAAACAATTCTCCAGGCAGGAATAAAATAGCTGAAAACAACCACGATCACAGGACAGAACTAATCCCATCAAAATCACTATGCTACAGGCAGGACACACACGTAAATAACCATTGCTCCCTGACTCCCCAGGCAGCTCGTGAGCTCAAGCAGCCATTTCAGTCTACCTTCACATGCTGCACTAAATATAAACTCTGCTGATAACTGCCTGGAAACTGTTTCAGCAGACACGGTGCGCTGAACGACTCAAGGACATTGGTCCCTCCTCAAAGACCACAGGTGGTTGATTTGCATGACAAGCAGAGAGAAGGTGACAGGAGCAAAGTTTCTGCTACATTAATACTGTGGTTGGGAAATTTCAGCCTCCAGATCAGTACTTTCCCAGACCCAGACTTCACTGAAGCATCTGCGTATTAAAAAAACCCTTTAAAGCAGGAACACAAGGGCACCTGGGTTTTGACAATGACTTGTCTAAGAGAAGGCTATGGCTCCCTTGTCATGTGCTACTCCACTCTACAATGAGGTGCAACACCATAAAAAGTGGTAACAACCATCTTTGATTTTAAAAGTTAGTGAGACTATGTTTTAGGCCTTTCAGGCACATTTCCTTCATCCCAGTGGCCCCCTAAAGAAACATACCTTCCTACTTTCGGATGGTACTCTCTTCACTAGTGGTCCGTAAATCACTCATTTATGTAACAGGACAAACCAATTTATGAGGGCAGATGAAACTCCAAACAAGAAAAAAAAAGTTATTTTTTTCTTCTCCAAGTTTTGCTTACAGAATCACTACCAGAAACAACATGCAAGTTATAGAAAGACAGAAGTGTGATCTGTAAAACTGCCACTGCCACGACTGGCCCCCAGATTACAATACTGGAAAGAATTATTCTCTCTGCACAGAAATACATCCCCAAAAAATAGCGTGGCACAAAAAGAAGAAAAGGAGACAGACTTGCAAAGAGATTTATGACAGACACCTGAAAAGGAGGCAGCGGATGAAATCCATGATAAACTGCAGACACAAAAGCACTGATCCTTAGAGCACTAGCATTTAACATGCAAATTCCCTCACTGCTTAGGCGTTTTGCCTCCCTTTGATGTATACAGACAAGTTCTAACTAGAGATGCAGACTAGGAAGAGTCCCCTTTCCCCATTATCTCAAGTATTTTTTTTTCTAAGCAACAGTTAAGCGCTCTGAAAATAACTGTATCACTTCTGCTTCTGTTCAGAGAGGAAAAGAAAAAAAAAACCCACAAAAAAAAGAAATATAAAAATTGTTATTATTAAAGGAGAGAGGCAATGTCTTCCCAGCTCTGACGCAGGATGCAAGTGGGGAGCTGGTGCCTGATATCTATAGCGCAGCCTAGGAGAAGAGAAAGACAAGCCAAACAACAGAAGACGGTAGAGATACCCTGGAAGAGATCCAGATGTCTTGAGCTTAGTCCTACCGCATGAAAAATTACAGAGGTTAAAACCTCCTCTCAAGAACTTTTCTTCCCCATTGTTCTGACCATGACTCTCCTGCACAAGATGCACTGCTCCAGAAACCTCAGGAGTTACGGTGACAATAGAATCCTGCCAAGAGAAACACTATTACATAATAGCATTTATGGGAACATGCACAAAAAGCCACTAGGAAGCGCAACCAGACAAGTGCAAAATCCTCTCTGCTCATCAGCTCTGTTTAGCTCTCGACTGTTCCAAAGACGACTTCAGGATATTTTTAATTTGTATGTTTACTTCCCCTCACCTCCTTCCACCCAGCAAAATCCGCGTTACTGTAACTACACTGAGACCAACTCCATTCCCAACAATAACGTAATCCCCTGGAGAATAAGTCCAGTTGAAACTACTGTATTTGCATTAATCTGTTTCAAAGAACACTACGAAGATGAAAAAAACTGTGTCACTGTTTGCATTAAGTAAATCCATCAGAAATAAGAACTACTTATTATGGTATTTTTTCCATCTTTTCTCAATTTTAAGGATACTTACAACAGTTCTTGTTTTTCAGTTCGCAAAAGCCTGGCGTGGCTATTTTTGAGTTCCAGGTCCTCCGGGGGATTTACGACAGATCTGTTCTACACATGCACAGGCTCAGCCTAAGCACTGCACACGTGTGACGGCAGCTGCCAGGGGAGCTCTGACCTCCAGGCGCTGTGTTAGGGCACCATAAATAAGAAAGCAAAGATGATGCCCCTAACGAACACAAAGTTTCTCACATCGAGCGAGCTGCAGGAGTGCCTTCACCTCAGCCGCCACTCTGCCCCCACCGTGCCTCCCCACGCACCCATAAGCTCTGCGAAAGGAAAACCTGGAGAGAGCCATGGGCACCCCTCGGTTGCTCCTCTCGGGATTTTTAAACTCTAGAGGTTCATCCCACACCAGGGAGGATCCACAAGCCTGAAAGTTCACTTTAAGGATCGCAGACCTCAGAGAAAATCCAACTCCCTCGTTATTATCGATCACGCACTGCTGCGTGACGCGAGGGAGACGCAGGTACCACAGGTGACGTTACGTAACAGACCCGGCGGGAAAGCCCAGTGCCCACCTCCCGGGCGGGGAAGGGGCTCCCGCCGCAGCCCCAAAGAAAGCAAACGCCGTCCCCCAGACACGCGTGTCGTGGCTGGCAGCCAGGCCGGTCTCTCCCCTTCTCCCAGCTGGGGCCGCTCCGCGCCGCGCCCGGGGAAGCGCCACCGAGACCTTCCGCCTCAGCCGGCGCCTGCCCCCGCCGCCAGCACACTGCCGTGCAGGTAGGCGGCACGCTCCGCGGCGCGCCGGCGGCGGGCCCGGTTCCCAGCCCCGCCGGAGTCAGGCCGCCGCCGCCCCCCCGCCCCGGCCGGGCCCGGGCGGCCCCTCAGCGGCGCAGCCTCCCGGAGCGGGCTGCCCACCCTCCCCCGCGGCGGCTCACCGGGCGGCTCGGCAGCGGGTCGCGGGGCGAGGCCGGCGCCGGGCCGGGCGGGCGGTGCGCGGCGGAGGGGCGGCGGGGCGGCGGTGCCGCAGCGTTGGGGCTGAAGGTCGGCGGCCGCGCGCCCCGGCCGCCCCGGCGTCTCGCCCGCCCAACGCCCCGGCCGCCGCCACCGCCCGCCAGGCCCCGCCCCGCCCCCGCCCCGCGCGCCGCCGGCCGGGGCGCGCGGGGCGGGGGCGGGCCTTAAAGGGGCCGCGCGGCGGCGGCTGAGGAGGCGGCGCGGCCGGTGGGGGGCGCTGCGGTGCGCTGCTGTCCCTTCCGCGGCGGGCGGGAAGGCTACGGCGGCCGCCCCCCGGCGGGCGGGCGGGCCCCGGCCCGCCCTGTGGCTGGCGGCAGCCGCTGCTGGCTTGCGAGCCGCAGCTGGGCGGCGGGAGCCCCACCGCAAGCAGCAACTGCAGTCACCGGGGGCCTGCGGGGACGCTGCAAGCCCCCTCCCCGCGGGGCGGCGTGGCGTGGCGCTGCACGGAGACGTGGCGCTCGTGCTCGGCCCGGCGCCTGGGAACAACGGCTTGTGGAAAGGAGCTGGGGCCCTCTGCGGCCTCCTGCTGCTCCTCGCCCGGAGCAGGAACGGCTCCCCAGCAGCAGGGGAGGACGCCGCTGCCGCACCTAAGTCTCTTCCCTGTGTTTTCAGCCCTTTATTCCCAGGCTGAGAGGTTTATCTCACGGCGAGATGCCCCTTGTCTTTGCTGTGAATCATACCAGTGCTTGGGCAGGGAAGAGGCTCATGCCACCGGCGTGTCGCTGTGAATATACCACAGCAGTGGCACAGCTGCCATGCTGAGCCCCCCTCAGTAGAGGTCCATCTGCCAGCCCCTTCTTTGCCCCGTCTCCTCCGCTCACCTGCTGGCAGCCCCTTCTTTGCCCTGTCTCCTCCGCTCACCTGCTGGCAGCCCCTCCGGCTCTCCTCCCAGCCGGACCCTGCTGGTGGCAGGCCTGTGGAAACGCAACGCACAGCTGGCTCCATCCTGCTGTGCAGCACCAGCAGAAGGCAGGTTGTTGGCTGGAGGGTCCACAGCTAAGCCGTTGATGGAGGTGACAGGAGAGCCCACAGGCCTAGGGGGAAGTTCTGCACCTTCCTGCCACCTCCTCTCTCTTCATCTGCTATTTACAGCCTCTCCCAAGACGATGTATCTGTATCCAACAGTGCATACAGGGAATCAAGAAGGATCTCTTTCCTTCCTCTTCCTTGAATTAACCTTCTACAGATCAGCTACATGATTCAAATTTTGCTATGGGGAGTGAGCTTTTCTCCCTCTTACATAGTTGGGTATGGTATATGTAGCTCTGCTGGAAAGGTGGAGGGAAGTTTACTTTTCCTATTGTTCTGCAGTAGCACAGTGACGGTTTATAGTAAAAAGCCCATAACAGGCTATAGAAATGGCTTTACCATCACTTGACCAGATGCAAGAGATGAATACAGTATATGACAAAACATTCCCTATAAATATTCTCCTTGTAAGCACTTCAAAACCAAAAAGCAGGAAAAAAACTACATGGTCATCCAGAGAACATACCTGAAGGCAGGAAGGGAGAGTGGGAGGTAGAGCTACACACAAACCTGCCGATTCACACAGCTGCTCTTTTTGTGAAATCCGGGGCGTGAGCCAGTAACTTTCACTCTGTCCCTTCCACCTTCACATTTTTCTCTGGTTTGAGCCGTTGGTGCAGCTCTCCTGGACCTGGAGGGAAAGTTCAGAAACCCACACACCTCTGAACAAAAAGAGCTGTGAGGAGGCTGCCACACTGCTCCCTCTGCGCAGAGCATTAACGCACACAGAAAGGTGCAACTCCTGGCAAATCCTCACTAAAACAGCCTCTCACTGGGGACTGGTTCACATTATCAGGTTCAACCAGTTAATGTTTTTAAATATTTAGATGTATTTTTTTCATTTCTGTGCTATACTTTGTTTCCTTAATTCTCATTCATAAATATTTCTCTTTGTATCAAGCCGTAATAAAAATTACTATGCTCTTCCTTTGGGGCCTCAGATACGCTAATGTGACTATGCTTGTTTTTTTGTTTGTTGTGGAATCACAGAAATCAGCATTTACAGACTATCCTATATGTCCAAAGTGTCACACAGACATTAACTAATGCCTTTTACATAGGATTTGCCATAATGCATCAGACCCCCAATCTAATCCAACATCCTATTTCCAGCATTAGCCAACAGCCAATGCTTCAGAGGAAGTAAATGCCACCAACTGCTCCCAAATCAGGTACTTGGGTACTTCCTTTTTCACAGCCCCGTTCCCATAACCTACTGGTTCCATTTTATTTTCTTTTTGGGCTCCAGGTTCTGAATAGGGAGGTGAAATATTTTCCCTTTACTACACATGTGTCAATAAAGGAAGATCGGGAGCTGCCACCACCAGAGTGCCTCTCCCCCAGGTGAAAAGCTTACGGTCTCAACCCAGGTATTTTGGCACAATTTTCCTGATGTTCAGAGGCTTTCAGGTTTCTTGAATGGAAATTAAAATAAATAAATCATTGAAATGTTTAATTTTGGGTAGCAGAAATTTTAAAGCATGAAAGCTGCCAAACTTCACTGGAAGGTTGAAGCACGCTTATTTTGTGCAGCCTCATCTGATTAAACAATTTCTCACCCGATGGTTATGGATGTTGCTTTTATTCCACAGAAGCAGTATGACTATCACACAAGTCCCAGACCATCAATACACTCCTTCCTGGCGGAGACACCAATGGGCATTTGGTCGGGCTGCAACCCACTGCCAGGGGCTGGGGGAAGAGGGCAGCCCGTACACAGGGGCAGTGGGGCACCCCACACCGTGTTTCACCCTGGCCCCCTTGGCAAACCAGCAGCAGCAGGGTCATGGGGGAGGCCGGCCTGCTCACACCCTAGGGAGAAGCCCCGTTTTACAGCAATACAAAGCATCCCTTCTAGTGCAACAAACACACACTGTTCTTCACGCCTTGATAGTCCCCCCGCAGCGACAGCTGCTGCCCTCCAGATCCAGACCTGCCACTGGATTATTCAGATAAAAGAAACGTATTTTTAATCCCAGCCATGAAATTCTTATCCTCTCCTTCAAACTGCTGAAAGCCCTTCACATCCTCGTGATAACAAATGGTACCTTTCACCCTCACAGACACACCTGCCCATCCCTTCCATCCCATGATGGACTTCGCAGGTTATCGATGTCTGTCCAGACGCCACATATCTAACACGACCCCAATTTCAAGTTAATTTCCCTTCTGAGAGAGAAGCCACAAATAAAATATGATTCCTGACAGTAGTGCTCAGCTGGAAAAGGTCTCTGGACAGTCTAAGCACTATCGGAGGAAAAAACATAGCCTAAGAGATAACGTTACAACGCATCCTTGCTCAGGAGCCCCTGGTAATGTCACCATCCTGTGCAACATCCTCCTCCCCAGCGCTACGTGCTCCTGCAGACAAGGGGGTAGTGCTGTACCTGCTCCATCCCATTTGCTCTCTTCTCAGCAGAGCTGCCCAGCCAGCAGGCTGAAAGACCGAGGCACCTTCACCCCAAGAACAAGCTGCCACAGAGACCCTCCAGCACCCACCTCAGTCACCAAAGACTTCTTAGCTTCACAGGGCTCCCTCGCAAACCTTTTCTCCTTAGTGAGACAGCCCCAAAACTCTTACTACTAAGATGCAGGAGAGCTACTCACCTTCGGCTGCTTCCATCAATCCCCCATGTCCAAATTCTGGTGTGAAACAGGTAGCTGGCATCAGACCAGAGGTGCCTTTTGTTCCTCAGAGCTGGTAGCATGCCAGGCATGATTCTAGCAAACGGCATCTCCCATTTGGGCATACATGACAGTCACACATGTTCCTGCTCCTTTGCCTTCTTGCTGATAACACCTATATGACCGATTCATTAGCAATTTGTTTGAAGTGGGATTTGTGCAGCAGTAAACCAGTTTTTAAGTGCGCCTGAAATCCCCACACCCCATTAGCCTCCCTGTTTTGCTTTGTTTTCTCCCATTCCCTTCTGCACACATCTCCTGTTCTGCCAGCCCCCTGTTACAATTCCAGGATCATACGCTGGAACCCACACACATTTTTCATGTTTAGCAGGGCATTACTCATTCATTAACATTCAGAGAAGATGTAAATAGAAGAGCTCATCTCCAAAAGACTGCTGAAGCAACATGGGAAAAACAACAGTAAAACAGGAAAACTTGGCACACCATCCACCTTCCTACCTTGCTGGGCACTCCAGAAGCGGAGGGGATGATGCTGAGCCCCTCATCTCCACTTCCCTTTAGCCCCCCTCTGCATAGTTCATAGCCTGCTGATAAAAGACAGGTTAGCGTAAACCGGGCTATGAGCATCACCCCTGCCATGCCATTTCCCTTCTCCCTTCTCAGAGTACTGCCAACATTGACTGCGCTGAGATAATTTCCTTTTCTGTGACTCAAGCTGTGGCACGCAGTCGTGGAGCAGCCACTGGGGCTGTCACGCCGTCGTGGGAGCCAGAAGACCCAGCTTGCAGACTGGAGCTTATAGGGATTTGGGGCTTGAAGATGTACAACATTTGTTCTGTAAATACAGGCCTGTACCAAAGGAGCTCAGGGAAAGGAAAAAAAAAAAACCACAAACCTCCTGGAAACTACCCAGAGCTTTTCTCTCTGAGGGAAACAAACGAGGCCTTAATTAATTTTCTTTCAAATACAGCAAATTGACTTCTGCTCCAGTTGTGCTAGATTCAAGCCACACAGCACAATGGTATTCATTCCACTTCACTTACGAGCTAAATGTTTCAGAGTAAAGACAAGGGAGTTTCCTGCAGGTCTTGCTCATGTTGAAGTCAACAACTAAACAACCCTGGTTTTCACAGGAGCGGCTTCTTCAGAGCCTGCGTTTCTGAGGTTGGCTGTGACATGCCTCTGGGTTAGCATCGCAACATGCAGGATACATTGAAGGCACTGGCTGAGCAAGTTACCCTGGACCCTTTTAAAGATCTGCCACATCCTACCTCAAATTTAATTTTACAGACTCAAAGATCAAAGCTCTTTTAGTGTCCTGTCCTAAGGCTAGCTTACTGGTTTGCTGATCACCCTAACTAGCCCTGCTGTCTCAAACTTCATTTAATCTTTCTTAACACCAGAGTCCTGCCTGCAGGATTTCCTAACACCGGATAACAGGCAGCGTTCTAGACAGGGTCTCTTCGGCACCTAGCAAACGGGTGGTGTACTCCCTCATCTCTACCAGAAACACTTTGCCCAATAAACCAGAAGATCACATTGGCCTTCTCAGCATTTGCTTCGTATGGATAGCTCAGAGCCACCCTGCAGTTGGCACCCACCCCTCGTCCAAGAGAGGTGCGCCCAGATGCCAGCAGAACGATTCGATGGCTGTACAGCAGCCATCCTGCACGGGCATCTCAGCATGGTGTTCTCCAATGCCATGGACCTGTACCAGCTTGTCCAGCACCATCTCGTGAATCCCATCCCCACACTGTGCTCAAAAGCCAAGGAAAAATGGTACAACAAACCCGAATTACTAAGTCCAGTGAAACTGTTGGTGTAAGCAGAGACACTGCAGAATCTGACTTATATACACATATATATGAAACACCAGTTCTACAAAACTGTTACGGGAAAACATCCACCCTACCCCCTGTAGTATCTGTTTGATGATGCTGTAGCTGTATCATTGCCTATGTGCCACGATAAAGAGGTACAGGGGATCCCATTTTGCTTGTCTGAGGGATTCTGTTTCAAAGAGGCTGAAGGACAAGATCTCCTTCACTGTAAAATCCTGTGATTAATTTAAATTACCTTCCAACCATCCTGAGATCCTCATGCTGCCAAATTTAGCTACTATATTTAATATACGGCTTCATTATCACATTGGCTATGCACCACTTAGGGAAGGTGCTATTATTCCTCTTCACAGATAGAAGGGGGAGGCCTAGATCCCCAAAGATACCCCGTCACAGCATTTATTAAAGTAAAAAAAGTGACAAAGCAAAGAACTGAACCTGTTCCTGTCTAACACCTATTGTCCTCAACCATTTTGTCTTTCCAACGAGAACTTCATGTTCCAGGCTCTCCTGTGAAGAGCAGCCTGATTTACTCTTGGCTTCTCCTCTCATAGTCAATTTTGAAAATTATATTGAGAAAGTCAGGCATCTCTTGACTTATTCTTCTTCAAAATGAAGGGTAGCTGTAAAAATCTTTCTATTACACAGTCAGTTTTTGTTATGGGACATTCGTTAACTTCTTGGACTCCCGTCTGTTCTTTCCACATGACGCTGCGTTGCTTGGCTACATATAGTGACTCTGTACACCTCAAGGAAGCAGTAAATTTTCTTTCCTTTCTATTAAAGCTCAGCCCTTTTCAAGTTGCAAAGATGCACATTAAAACTACTGTCTGCTGACTTTCCTATTTTCTGAGGCAACATCTGGTGTAAAAACTGGTTGCAAATATGATCTGGGTTAGGAAGCTTTCCTTCCAGCAGTCTTCCAGCTGGCTTTCTTCCCATATATCAGCCCAATGGCAAAGAAAAATCTATCTGGCACTGTCTCCAGTTGCAGCCTCTCACTCTTCAGGTAGAACGGTTTCCCTTCCCGGGGAGGTTTTGATGACATGGGATTCAAATGATGGGATCTGAACTGCACTGGAACTGGTACAGCCTCCAGGGTTCAGGATGGAAGCTCTTTGATGCCTAAGGAACTAGAAATCGCAGCTCTTGCTCTAGACGAATAATAGAGTTTATCCCTTCCAAAGGCTAAACATACAGATACAGATATAATTTTGAGGAATTTAAATGTAATCCTATCATTATGAGTAGTAGGCTTCAGCTGCAGACACTAGCCTGTAATTAAGCAGAATTATTCATAAGGGGGTTGGCTGTAGTCAAGGCAGGCTCAGCAGCCCAGGTTATTGTTAAACAGTGTTAAAACACCAGGGGCAACTCAGCCCTGGGCAACCGCATCGCTGGCCTAGCGTGGGTGCGTGATGCCACTCTGCCCACGTGCGAACGCTCTCCCTCCATGAGCGTGATACTTGTCTTTCAGTTCTCCTGAATTCGGGGGGCAGGCATCATGGGCTTAATGCTTCTTTGCCTTTCCCCTCAGGCCGTAACGTGCATCAATGCAGGCGGAGTGCAAGGTGCCCATATACCTCTTTTACGCTCCTTATGCATGGGTGTAGGGCTAACGAAGCGAGGAAGGGTCCAGCTCCCAACTCCTGACCCTGCTCTCATGCTCCCTGCTGCACTTCACTCCCAGATGAGAGCAGAAGCAAACAGCAAATCTCTTCCTTCTCTCTGCGAGCTCCTTGGCACAGTACCATTAGGAAAAATCTAGTACAACCTAGGAATGCAAAAGTAGCTCATATTTTATACTGGAACTTTAAATACTATACCCTGTAAAACTCTGTTTTGGTGCAGCTTCTGATTGGGGAAGGAGGAGTGATGTGAGATTTTTGCAGTTCTTCTAAAAATACCTAACTGATAAAATCCATGCCGTGGTCAAGGTAGAAATCATACAGGAAGAGAAATAACCTCTTACTATTCAGCTAATAAACACCTCAGATTAGTTAAAACTAGAATAATTTAAAATCTCCAGTCTTAATCTAAGAGTTTATTCTGTTTGGTTACACTTTGCATTTTACTCCCCCTGAAGAGCATCACCAGCAATGTCGTATTTCCCACTGTTCTCCAGTAGCTTCACGTTGTGACTTCCAGGCTGTGCTAGAATAAATAGCGCAGCTTAGACACTGAAGCGGCATGCAAGACTGATCATTTGCTCAAAACCAACAGTTTTCAAGTAAATGAATGGAATGTAATTGCTTTTCAGCTTCAGCTGTAAAACGTAACCAGAGTTAGCATGTAATCTTCCTGTTGAGTTTACACTCAACGGCACTTGCTTATTAGAGATGATTCTGGGTCACTGCACTAATTGTACATGGATAATAGTTCATGGGGATGTCATTTGTAGTCCTGCACAGATCACTCCAACGGTGTACCCTGACCTCTCATATAATAAAGACTTCCTCATACTAATTTCCAAGCGATTCATGTATTTGTTTACCTCATCTTAAGTTTGCTTTGTGACCCTGGAGAAAACTCTATCCTCCATGATTCTCCATGTTCAAGGGCTCCCTCACGACCCATGAGCTCTCCATAAGAAGCCAAGCCTGACCAGGAGAACTGGGTGCATGAGGTTCATCAGCCCCATCTCGGATTTGGTTTGGGCCAAAATATGCCAGTATTCTAATTTCTCCAAAAATAACCACTGACAACAGAATATCCCCAGAAGCAAATAAAATCTACTCTGACATCTATACTTGTCTCCATGGAAATACGCAATGACAAGTTTTGTCATTTTCAGAATTTTCTCTGCCAGCCTACCATATTTTTTCAGACAGCCCTGGTAACTGCATAGGTTTTACCTAAATACAGACTATTGCAGATGTGCCAAACTCGCACAAAGCTGAGTAAAGAGCTCGTCAGTGTGACCCCCAAGAAAGCACCAGTGCAGCAGGTCAGTCCTTAATACAGAGAACGCCAGCTGGAGATCTGGAGTTCTGGAGAGGTCTGAAGGGCCTGGAAATCATTTCAGCCAGGGACCAGCGAAACGTTTTCGTTGTTGAGGACCAAGTGTTTTTGGTGAGACACCAAACAGCAGGCACCATAGTGTCACTCGGCAAGGTGAACACTAAAAACAACTCACCATCAGCACGGTTCACATGCTGGCCTTAGGCTCTGGCTTTAAGTAAGAGTGAAGGACGCAGTATATAGTGCAAGTCTGTCCCCAGCGGCTGCCAAACACTCTGTTTCTGGCGGTTGCCCTCTGCATTGTCCCCATCTCCAGCCACCTCCTCTTCTTCTCTGCCTCCCTGCTCTGCGCATCCGCCCCCACAGAAGCTCCGTTTCCTGAGAGACTCACGGGAAGCAGCTGAGGCCCAGCCACGGATGACAACATTAAGCAGAGCCTCTGGGCTGTGGGGACGGTGCCTCGGCTTTGGGCAGTTACTTTGAAGTTGCTGCGGGTGCTGCGTGCTGACTGCAGGCAGGCTGTGGCAGCAGGAGGAGGAAAGCAAACGCCCATCCTGCTGCCCGCAGAGGACGGGAAAAGCAGCCCGTACCAGGGCTGCAGGCAGAGCAGAAGCAGGGAATGACAAAAGCAAAAGGCAAAGCGCAGGAATGGATAAAAGGAGCCAACACTGAAATCCCCCAGAGGACTTTGGCTTTTGTCAGGTTGTTACCCTGACGTCGTGGCATGCTGGGTTTCAGTCCTTGGCTACCAGGCAAGCCCAGTGTGTAAAATCTCGTGGGACTTTATGTTCAGCATTAGCTCAGAGCGGGCTGCAAGACCACTCAAGTGGAGGGGCTGCAGGACTGTAAACAAAGGATTATGGCATGTGGCAAGGGGCTGTTTACAGGGAAGGGACCAAGGGTATCATGGGGATGGGGATCAGTAAGACCTTAGACTCGTGCCTCATTAAAGTTTTATACTAGTTCTTAAACCATCCAGCTGACAGAGGAATGCTGTGCTGGTGGGGCTCTGGTGTGACTGGGAGGGGTGCAGGAGCTGCCTCTGGACAGGGAAGGGACATGCTCGGGAAGGTACTGGGTGCCTGTGCTCCACTGGCAGCTAGAAAGAGAAGGACCCTGTGCCTGGGAGATACCAGCAGCCTGTAGCCTAAAAACTGTGTCAGAGGGCTCCTTACTCCCCTCTCCCCAAGGCTGTCACCTTCCCCCTGTACACAGGGCTCAGGAAGGAGCAGGAATATTCTGAAAAAAACAGAAGTCTAAACAGGAGCGAGTAGGCTGAGACCTGGAGTAGCTACACAACAGCTGGGTCAGGGTCCTCCCAACAATGGTGTAAACACAGCCTGAGAAAGAGAGAGTAGAAATTGCAAACTAGATGGAGACAGGATTCAACCTAGGAAACAAAAGCTATTTAGCAACGAGGAAATAATCCACCAACCAATGTTCCCCATGTCAGAGGGAGGAACAGTTCTGGAAAGTCAAACTGTGTTGAGCAAACCTTAGGAGAGCTAGAAAATTAGAGCAGGGGACATGGGGAGATGCAGTAGAGGAGGAAGGCAATGGACCAGCACCAGGACTGTGCACACAGCTACCCCGTGCCAAGCAGCATGAAGTGCTGGGCAGGAGGACACTGCTCAGTTCAGGGCAGCAGCTACCGGGAGAGCCTGACGCACTGGGAGAAAGTCAGAAGAAAGTTGATAGCTCATTGTGCAACTACAGGGGATTGATTTGCAAAGACAGTATGTTTTCCTTGGCTCTGAGGGGATATGGAAACAGTTTACAAACACTTGTAAGGCATAAACCCAAGCAGGAGGCAGGGCAAATTACTTACTAGAGAAGATAAAACAGAGGAAAAGCCACAGCTGAATGAAACTAGTAACATTTTACCAACGATCTCTAGTAGGTTGTGAAATAGCTCTCATGAGGAAAGCGGGGGAAAATCCAGGTATGGGCAGTTTTGAAGTTGGATAGGAAGATAGCAATTAATACATACGCAAAGAAGAGCATACAGAAGAATTTGTTGAAGTGATACAAATATTTCCACCCCCACAATCTTTAGTCCCAATTTTCCACTGCCCTGCACCTCTTGATATCATTAACAAGAACGCAAAGAAGGAAAATGTTTATTAAAGCAGGAGCATAACCTTTATAGTACTGCTCTGCCTGAGTGTGTAGATTTCTAGAAATTTCTAGCCAACAGAGAATTAGGTTTTGTAATTGTGTGCAGGAAAATGACTCACTGGCAGTGATCCTCTTCAATTGCTCCAGAGATCTCCTCCTGCCCCATCCCAAATCTCCTCAGCCTTGATGAGGTAGGGGTACGACTCCGCATTTGGATAGTGTGTGTTAATGTCTCCTGAAGTCATATCCAGCTGCTTCTAAAATGTCACGATAAATCCCCTTCCTCAAATTGCATTGAGGAGACCACTTATGGGACTCCTAAAGATCCACAAGGAAACCCGAAAGATCAAGGCCCAAATACAGCCCCACTGGAGGCTGAAACAGCAACCTGCCAAAAGCCCCAAGAAGCCCACACCTTACCTGGCATATACACTTACCGGCTTAATATTTTCCACGAGGAAGGAACACAGCCATGGCTTGACAGCTACAGTGCTGCAGCTAGCATTAATGGTTGGCTCCGTCGGCCAGTGAGCTGGGCTCTTCTGACAGCAGAGAGCTGCTCCCTGGCCTGAGGATTTTTCACATAACTAATTACCAAGCTTTATAACCATCGCCTGCAGACTATGATGATGATGAATGAATGAGATCAGATTAGTCAATATGGTTTATTGGTGGAGTTTGCCCACTCGCTGTGGATGCATCATTACTGTGTGCATTCATCAGCACGGGGATGAGCACGATTCAAAGACTTTGCCTGTACAATATGAAACCACAACCAACCTGCAGCTCTTCAGCTTTCTCCCAAGGACTCCCTAGGCCTTTCTTGGGTCCTTCTGTTGCTCTGTATCCTTGTCTTGGGCCATCCTGGAAGTCCTTTGGTGAGTGCCATGTCCTTCCTTATTAAAGCAAAGCAGATTAAGCTGCGCCTGTAGAGGTTAAAAAAGAAATTGCTGAAAAGCACTGAAGTCCTAACGCAGTGGCTAATGGTGCATTTGCTACTACTGTCCTCTGCCTGACAAAATCAGAGTTGTTCCACTATGTGGCACAGATGCTCTGCAGCTCCACAACCAGCAACGATCCAATCCCCTTTTTGCTGAACAGTATTTCTAGAGCAGGGCATTCCTCAACCCCACTGTGGCTGTTGAGCCCAAGGATCCCTGTAGAAATGCAAGCCAAAGGAACTGCAACTGGCACGTTCAAAGTGGGTACCTGAAAAGGTGTTGCCTATAACATCACTCTAGTTCCCCCCTTTTCAGTCCTGACGCATCCCTGCAGCAAGCAATAGCTTGCGTTAGCACTAAAGGGAATAGGGTTTCATGGCTGGAAACTGCTTTCATCTGAAATTTGAGAGCTGTGCCTTTCGTTTCCAGCTCTGGCACCAATTCCCTAGGCGGAACCTTCATCTCCCTGTGGCTCAGTTTGCCATCTGTAAAACTGGGTTAGTATTCCCCGCCAACCCCCTTACACCCTTTTTGTCCTTGTTTATGTTCACTGTGAATACAGAGGGGCTTGCTTGTGTGCAGGCACAGGGCAAAACTGGGGGCGCGACCCTGGGAGTGCCGCGGATACGGGGAAGGTCAGCCGGGAAGGATGCTCGCACGGGGGGGGCAGGTGCACGGGGTGGAGGATGCCCGCAGGAACGGATGCGCGCCCGCCGCCCCGGCCTCTGCCCGCCGCCCGCGCCAGCCTCGCCGCCGCTCCCGCCGCAGCAGCGCCCGGACCGGCCCCTCGCGGAGTACGGGGCGGGACCCCCGCCGGAGGCAGCGCGGCCCCCGGCCCGGCCCGGCCCGGCCCCGCCGCGGGGCTGTGGGGCGGGGTCCCCTGCGCGTCCGCCTCCGCCCGCCCCCCGCGCGGGGCCTGCAGCGGGCAGCGCGGGGCGCCGCAGCCTGCGGGCGGCCGCCGCCGCCGCCCCGGAGGTGGGGGCGCCACGCGGGGCCCGGGGTGCCATGGGGGAGCCGCCGCCGCCGCCCGTCTGATCCCCGCGGCCGCCGGCAGCGAGACAAAGCGCGGGGCGGCCCGCCGCGCCCGCCCGGTGAGTGCCGCGGGGGGCCGGGGGCGGGCGGGGGGGCTCCGTCCCGCGCCGTGGGCAGCGGCCCCGGGGGGGAGGTACCGGTCCCGCACCCGGCCCTGCCTGACACCCCCGTGCTCCCCAATCCGCATTCACAGCCCGGACACTCCCGCCCGCTGCTCTAACGGCCCCCCCTCCCCCCGCCGTTCTGCCAAGCCTGGTGCACCGCAGGCGTCCTCGTTCATAGCCCGAGCACCCACACCCCAAACTCCCGCACCACGGACACCCCAGCATCCCCCGTTCATATCCAAACACGCCTGCGCCCACAGCTCAAACATGCCGCGGGGGCTCTGAACCCGCGTCACCCCAAACGGCCCCGTCACCCCAAACGCCCCCACGCATCCTGCAGACCCCACACCATCACCGCCCCCCCCGTGCCCGAGCACACACTCCCAACACCCCCACTGACCGCCCAAACACATCTCCCCGCCCCAGGCACCCCCCTCCACCGAGCACTGTCCCCCCCGCCAAAAACCCCAGACAACCCGCCCTCCTCCCTCTGCAAACGCCCCCCGCTGCACCCCCCCGGGCACCCCCCGCCACCCCTCTCGGCTCCGCCTGCTCGCCCTGCCCTTGCGCCTTCCCGGCGAGACAAAAGGGGCCGGAGCGGCCCGCCACCCCGCTCACCTGCCCGCGCTCCCTCCCTTGCAGGCCGAGCCATGGTGGAGCCGCCGGCTGAGCCTCCCCCGCAGCCCTGCCCGGCGGCGCCCGGGGGGGCGGCCGGGGGAGAGCCGGCCCGCCCCGGGGAGCAGTCGCCGCTGCTGCACCTGGACCTGTACAACTTCGACTGCGCGGCGGCGGAGGGCAGCCGGTACGTGCTGACCAGCCCGCGGTCGCTGGAGGCCTGCGCCCGCTGCGCCGTGCGGCCGGTGGAGCTGCTGCCGCGGGCGCTGGGGGAGCTGCTGCGGGAGGCCCCCGGGCGCTCCATGCGGGTGGCCGCCGGCCTCTACGAGGCCTACGAGCGGGAGCGCCGCCGCAAGCTGCAGCAGTGCCGGGAGGAGCGGGAGAGGATTATCCGGGAGGAGAAGAGGCGGATCCTCGCCCCCCTCGGCAGCCTGCCGCCCTCGCCCGCCGCCCGCCTCGCCCCCCGGGCCGCTGCCAGCGCCGGCGGGCCCCGGCCCCATGGCGGGGGGACGGCCGGGGCGTCGGGGGGCGCCAAGGCCAAGAGCCACTCCCTGGACTCGCTGCAGAAGCGCCGTGAGGGCAGCTGGGGCAAGACCTCCTCCGAGTCCGGGGCGTCCTCCTCCTACAGCGGGGAGAGCCTGCGGGAGCGCGGGGGGAAGGGGGGCAGCCGGGGCCGGGGGGCAGCCGCTGCCAGCGGCTCTCTGCTGGGGCGCAGCTTCAGCCTGGGTGACCTCAGCCACTCGCCACAGACTGCCCAGAGGGTGGAGAGGATCGTCAGGGAGGTGAAGAGGAGGAAGGGCCTTTCCGAGGTGCCCGAGAGGGACAAGAAGATCGCGGCACTGATGATCGCCAAGCACCAGGAGGCCAACCTCCTGCGGGAGCAGCGGCTGGCGGCCCACCTGCAATGGGACAGCCAGCGGCGCCTGGCCGAGCAGCGGAAGGAGCAGGAGGAGAAGGAGAAGCAGAGGGCCCTCCTGCATGGCCAGCGGATGTGGGAGAGCCAGGTGGAGAAGCGGCGGGGAAGGCTGAGCCAGGAGCAGGAGGAGGCCGCCCTGCTGAAGCAGAGGCAGCGGCTGGTGTGCGAGGAGAGGTGGCGGGAGCAAGCGGAGAAGCAGGAGCGGCTGCGGAGGGAGAGGCTGGAGAGGGCTGTCCAGGAGGACAAGCAGAAGAAGCTCCATCAAGAGCACAACCTGAAGGCAAAGGAGGAGGGCAGGAAGGAGCACCGGGAGCGAGAGGAGCAGCTTCTGCAAGAGAAGCTGTCCACGGCTGCGCAGAAGAGGCTGAAGAAGGAGGTGCAGCTGCAAAAGGAGAAGAAACTGCTCAACCAAGCAGAGAAGCTGAAGCATGAGGCCTTGCTGAAGGAGCTGGCCAAGCAAGAAGCGGAAGAGAAGGAAGTGTTGAAGGCCTCTCTGGAGATGAGTTTGACCAAGGCTCAGGAGAACTATGAACAGCTAGTGGAGAAGAGGAACCAGGAGCTGAGGGAGAAGGCCAGGCGGGAGGACATGCAGATCCAGAGAGCCAAACTGGCAGCAGAGAAGAAGGAAAGAGAGCAGAAGGAGCACTTGGAGGCCCTGGCTAGAGAGACAGAGAGAAAGCTCCAGCATGCTGCCCAAGTGGCCGAAGAGGTTGTCCAAGAAAAAGCCCGCAAGGTGGTTTTGAGCCGTCTGGAGAAGGAGAAAGTACAGAAGATGAACAAGCAAAAGGTGGAACGGTATGAGGACTTACGGCGCAGGGAGATCCTCCTCTCTATAGAGAGGAAACTGGAGAGGAGCGAGCAGATCTTCAAGGAGAAGAAGACTGTCTTAGAAAATGCCAGGTCTGTTGCTCGGGCCTCCTTCCATGTCCGGGAAAAGGTACGGGAGGAGACCAACATGCGCACTTTTGACAAGATGGCCTTGGAAGCAGAACTGCATGCCCACCTGAATAAGAAATGAAAGATCTTGTCATGGGTGAGTGGTGATACATCACCGGTTGTCCATCATAATGCATCAGAAAGTTCCTCCGCATTAATGTTTAACGTTTAAAAAACAACAACCCTAATTTCTTATTTTGGGGGAGCAGGGTACCGCACAAAAACGTGGCAGCTATTTCACATACTTCTTAAAATATTTTTTTGTTCTGGGTGTGTTTTAAGGACTGACCTCAGTCACCTTTACAGAGGGGAAGCGAGTTTTTTGTATCCTCCACCCCACAAGCACACACGTATTCTCTCAGAGAGGGCTGGAGATGAAGTCTGCTTGAAGCCTGTGAGTTGCTGATGGATTGTCTACACTGGAGCTGGGTAGAGCTGCACCCTTCAGTTGGAAATGCAGAGAACAGAGACTACTGACTACTAGAACCCACTGACAAAGAACCAAAACCACCCCAGCTGATTCTGGCTTGAGTGACAGGCAGCTTGGTTTAAATTACAGGACTGTGTTTTCAAAGCTGCTGCACTCCCACGCCAAAGGTGAGGAGGACTGGAGTAGAGAATGCCATACACTCCTCAGTGCCCCTCACCCACTGCCGGTGCTGAGCAAGAGAAAGCATAGATCAAGACTTCATAATACCATGTAAGTAGACATTATGATCGGAGCTGGGTAGAAGCTGTTAGAAACAGTCACAAATGCAATTTCACTTTTGCTGTTTGCAATTGTTGCCCCTCCCAAGTATCCTCACCCCTCTTTTTCCTTTCCAAGTTTCTCTTACAAACATTTGTACAATTTCTTGTTTTCTTTCAGAGGTGGGGGGGGAAGGAGAGAAATTTGTGAGCAATCCACCAGCTGACTGGCACCCACACAATCCGCTTGTTCATTAAGATATAAAAGTGAATGAACCTGTGGAAGGTGGCCTTTATGGCAAACATGCAGATCCATTTGTAAATGGAAATCTGCAGATTGCACAGAGAAATTGCCACCCTTGGGAATTCTCAAAACTCGAGGGGACCCTCAGCAACCTTATCCCATTTGGCCTGCCTTGAGCAGGAGGTTGGACCAGGTGTCCTCCAGAGGTCCCCTATAACCTAGTGGTTCTATGAGTTGCTTACAATTAGACCTTCACCCAGCTCTCATCATCATCTACCAAGCAGGGCAGCATTTGTCCACTGGTGCTAACAGTTGTATTCTTATATAGGGCACAAGAAAGAGTAGATGCACAAAATAAGGTACATTATGGATTCTTTTACATGAGAATCGCGTCTTTTTTATAATTCTAACTCAATACTGTTTAGAGGGAACCAAGTCCTTCTGTCGTTAACGCACTGGAAATGTGAAAAGCCTGCCTATGCCCTGTGTGCAACATTCAAGTAAGACAATGTTCTGCTCCAGGTTTCCACATTTCCTAGCTGCTGGGTCACAGTTATTAGCAGACATCCAAACCAGGCACTTCCTGCTGGTTTTTTTCTGGCTCTGGGCAGCACCAGCTCTCTGTTCCACCACCCGTGACTACATCCTGGGTTGCTGTGGTGATGGCATCAGACCTGGAGCAGGGGAGAAAAGCAGCAAGAACAGCCAGGATCTTGTTTCCTTGCAGATGTCTCTGACATACAACACAGGGGAAGAGAAAACCGGAAGGCTGACATACGGCACAGGCATGCAGTCCTACAAGCATGGATTACTTACCAGAATTTCCTAGGAGGTGACAGCAGGTAAAAAACCTCTTTAAGGAAGGTGTTAAATGAACAGCAGCAGCAACAACAGTAGACCAAGCACACCCTGGTGCCCTGCAAGGCTGGAGACATTATAAAAAGTGTTGAAAATTAAGCAAGTAGGGATTTTCTTTGATTTTTGATGGAACTTGCTCTTTGAATCACAGTACAGTTGGTGCTGTTGAGGGCAGGCAGCATGAAAGTAGGAATTGGAGCACCTGAGCAATGTTTGCTCCATCAGTCATTGGCTCGCTGTGTAATGCCATACAAGTCCTCAGGGGCTGGGCTTGCTCCTGTTAATATAAATGGAAGCATAGTCAAGCTCTTGGGATTGCTGGGACTTGCAGGAAATAGTAACACTTGTCAAAACACTTCAAAGACTTTGGACAAACAATGCTAACAAAGCACAAAGTAATATTTTTGTTATTTATTTATTTATGTGAGTAGTTATTAGAGTAAAACATATCCGTTGGTGAACAGCACTAATTAAGACCAAAATGTAAAAATACCGGTAGCTGTGGGAAGGACAGCTATGTTCCTGTTTCCAGCTAGGAGTCTGTCCCTCACCCTCATCCTCAAAACAGCAATCAGTTTGAACAGTGAAACCAATCCTGCTGTAACACCAGACAAGGTCCTTGATAAAAATAACAGTTGTCTTCACATGTTTGTACCGCAGTGGTCCATGTGTTCCCTTGTCACTGCAAAGACCTAGAAAAGAGATGCCCATGGCCCAAATCCAGCCTGCTTAAAACTTCCCTCGCTCCCTGGCAGCACTGGAGTTGGGATAAAACCTGCAGTGATTCCAGCACAGCCAATATTTCATCTTGTTTGCGGCTTTCAGGGCTGCAGAGAAAGCCTGACAGCATGGCTGTGAAGGCTTTTGCTCCCCGCTTCATTGCACTGTGGTTGAAGTTCACCGCTTGATCCATTTAGCAGAGGGCGAAGGGGGAGAACTGGGAAACAGGGGAGAGAAGGCAAAATGTGGTGGGTGAATGAGCAGACATGGCCTCTAACTGGAACGGCAGTTTTTCCCTGAAGGTCTATTGCAATCTACCAGAAGGCTTTGTCCAAACCTCCCTCTGATGGGGCATTTCCAGTGTAGACTGAGAATGTTTTACTGCACAGGAGAGATGTCTTGGCTGCTGACTGTAATTATACCTGGGGTCCATCTCCTGCTGCTGACTGGGTTTGATACCTTGGGGCTACAGCTGAACTAATCAAAACACTCCTATGTGGTTGTAACTGGATTGGCAAACTACTGTTCCTATACTGTGCAGTGTGCAGCTCAAATTTTGAATTGAATGTGCAATCTAAGAAAAAAAAAAAAATTCCAAAAGACATTAATCTGTGTATGGGTATTTTTTTATTTCTGTAGTGGTTCCCGTCCAAAGTCTGTGAGAGTCAATGGAGTTTGAGTTATTTAAAGTTGTGGCATGGAAAATTAAGTCAGCAAGTTGGGTGGAGGCATGAGAGTATTTCTTGGGTCTACTTATGCTTCTGTTTATTTGAAAGGGAGTTTTACTACTATATTTCTGTGGAAACAGAAATTAAACCCTGGGACACGTGTAAAAAGTAGGCTCTTTTAGATGAGACTTATTTGGTGCTTTTGATACCGAGCTGCATGCTAGGGAGGTCTAAAAAACAAGCAAGCAACATGTTACCTCGCAGCTCAGAGGTAGATCACAGCTTATTTTGAGGACTGGAGCAGCTGATGGCATTTGGTCATGTCCTGCAGTAACTTAGGTTGGTCCTCTCCTGGGATTAGAAGACACATTTTAGGCTATTACTCTATTATAATCATAAGGTTATAATAAAGACTTTGCTTCTAGGGCATTTGCGTGCATGCTGCAGAATGACCACGAGACCTTGAAATACCTGCACTTTAAAAGCAGCAGCAGCAAAAGGACAATTACCAGGAAACTTCTGTGACAGATAGCACATCTTAGATCCAGATAGCATCAATTCCCAGGTTTTACTTCCTAAACATTTGGAGTCTAGCTCCACGTTTCATGATGGATCTCATAGATTAATGAAACAACCCAAAATCTAGATCCAGATGCTGCTCAACATTCAATCTAAAGCCAAACGCTGACATGGACACACTTCTAACCCCACCTGAAAACCACTGCTCTTCTTACTACTGCCCATTGACTAGGACTACAGCTAGAAGTTGACCTGCTAGAAACCAGAAACCACTCTGAATGTTTACAGGGTTTCTGAAGTTGAGATATTGAAACATCAGGGAGAAAGACTCCAATATAATTTAAATGTTCTAAAACGAATTACGGGACCAAGTCCTGGCATTCATTTTCATGTAAAACTCCCAGCATTATATACTAGTGTTTTGCATGATTAAGCACATGGTATCGGAAAAGAAGACCTTGTCACACTCTTGGCTATGGCAGAATAAGACAAGTGATTTCAGAAGCCCCAGAACTGTGCAGACTGGCTTCCTTGGGTGGGTGCCCTATGATTCTCACTTCAGTGAAACCAAGGCTGCAGGATGAGTTCATCTTGTATTAGACATAAGAGAAATCACACATGGGGGGAGAACCAACACATGGGAGGAGAACCATTGACTAAAGAACAGTTTCTTTTGCCTGAGCTCTGGATTAATCTTTCACACATTTTGAGCGTTTGCAGACTATCTTGTTTATGTGGATTGTCTAGTTTTTAACAACACCTGGGCTAAAGCTGGAGCCCTTCAGTGCCAGTGAGAGTGCCAACAATCTCTTCTACATGCTGCCTCTTCACACAAAATTCACTACTAAAGCACAATCCCTGTCAAGGTTGAATTTGGCTAACACGTTCAAAAGCTATTAAGAGGAGCAGCTGCACCACCACTAGTTAATATTTTACAAGGTATTTTTTAACCCAGTTTATCATAAATTCTTTCACCGTATGTATAAGAGATGTGAGGATTAGATTTCTCACCTTGGTCACCTACTGTGTTTCTCTTTATGATGGTTATGGAGCTCCAGGCTTATTCTGTGCTAAAATTTCTCCTGATGCCAGGGGAATTCTGTTCACTAAACCAATACTGAATATGCAGTGCACACAGGTTTGAGGAGGGGACTTATTTTGGTGTGCATGTCTTTACTAAGCCAAGCCTGGACAGGGAGATGTATGAGACACAGAAGATGCAATACAAAGTCCATCAACCGCTAGTTTTGCAGAAGTTCTTGCTAAGAACAGCCCCAGAGACACCTCTGCTAGATGTCATCAGGGAAGTGACTTCTTCATTGAAATTACATTTTCTGCTCCTTTACTGACCTCAGAGAGAGCCAGGCTGATCACATCCTACCTGAGGATGACTTCTTATTAACACCATCTGTTATACCAAAACAAGAGATTTGCTTTCAGCTGTGCGTGCTCTTCCTCTGCTGGTGAAGACAAAAATGTAATAGTTAGAATGCCATTTTGCAAGGTTTTTTTATCTTCTTTTTTTAAAATTTTTCTTCTTAAAGCAGATGCAGGGAGGTAGAAGGATGAGACACAAAACTAGTTAGAAGCAGCACATGATGGGTGATGACCGTGTCTCTCTTCACACACAGTTCTGCTTTGCAGACCTGGGACTGTGCTGTTGTTTAGTAGAACAGCCACCACATCCAGGAGAGCAGAGGTGCTCTGGGAAGGCTCTGCCTGTTCTCAGATGACACAGGCTCCCTTCAAAGGGTGCAAGTTTAAGCTTGTTTAATGCTTTGCTGAGTCAAGGACCTAGGGAATTAAATTTGTTAGAATCAGACTTAGCTGTCAGAGTTGTTAACAAAGGCTGTCATAGGCAAAGAAGAGGAGGACACTGGTTTAGCTCAGTCCCTCTGGAAATGAGCCCTGTGACATTTACTTTGCAGCACAGTACAGGCATGTTCTAATGTGAACTGATGGAGTCCTAATATAACTTGTGGGAGTGCAGCCCCACAAGCCCTTGGCAAGCAAGTAGCACCTGCTGTAAAGAGCCAGTACTAAGGCACGGTAAGAAAATCATAACACTTCTGCTTCTAGGCAGGAGGCTGCTCTACCCTTCTTTTTGGTGAGATGTTACTAGATGATGTTCTGAAGAGAAAACACTGGGAAGAGGAAAAAATGCGAAACTCTTCCGTACAAGATACCTGGAAACACGTTCCCCATTTATGGAGAGCAACCAGCACTCTGGGGAATGCCAGTGTTCAGAGCCTTCATAATGGGATATGCCCCACATCCCGCATGCCTCTTAATGCTAGAGCATAAAAAATTCAGTTCTAGGTCTGACTTCTTTGTCCTTAGCCCTTTGTCCTTAGCTTCTTTGAGCACAGCTCTTCGCTGTGAAACATGACCTTGTTATTGTAAGATTCTAGTCTGAAAGGACCGAAATCATTCTCTGGCAACTTTGCAGTCATCTCTGACATCCCTGCCATTCAGCAAGAAATCCCCCAGATTACAAAACCACTCTGGCAGTAAGAAATATCCTGTACTACAAAACCAAACTGCCAGTGCTATTTTGCTCTTACGTGCTTTACACAGCTCCCCACATCTCATCTCAGGACCCGGCTGCGAGGTACACTAGTTAACGCCTCCAGCCGAAGTACGGGAAAACTGAAGCAGAAAGAACTGATGTGACTTGCCCGAAGCCATGCTGGCCTCCGTGATCTAGCTGGAGCTCTCACTCACGTCCTCCCTGTTCCCCAAGCAGCTCTCTCATTAACCGCCCCAGGTTGCAAGGGGAGGATATGTCTCCATACCCCTGCTGTGGCAGCTCCTCTGGCTCCTGCTCTGCAGCTGGTGCTTTGTGGAGGATGAAGGTTTTAAGGTGCCAGCCTCCACTTCTGGGCATTGCCCCCAAACCTTGAAGCACTTGAAGGGTCTGTAAAATTTCTCTTTTAGGCTTTCAAATGGAGGGCCTGAAGGTGAGTGGCACAGATTAAGGCTGCGCTGGGAGCCTGGGACAGAGGCAGGACAGGAGGAAGGAGCATTAGCAGAAATGGGCAGGAGCTACAGATGGAAATGTTAAATAAAAGAGCAGGCATGGACTAGAGAGTCCTTATACCATCCTGGCTGGCTAGAATTGCTTATGTCTATATGTATGACAGCACACAACAACACTTTCAGCATATTAAATTTACAGGGCCCAGTTCATCCCATTAGCTACCTCCCTAGAGTCAGCAGGGTTACTCCAGGAATGAATACAGCCTAGATATATTAACCTTTTTATTATTTATGTAAATCACATTGCCTGGGGATAGGCTATGCTTCCAAGAGCCTGGTGGAAATTTCCTCCTGCCTGCACTGTACCCGGGCAATGGGATGGGAGGGTCACATTATCAGTTGGTATTTTTAGGCATGGTGGTGAGTTTGTCAATAACGTGTGCTGCATGCTGTGTTTCTGGGTGTTTGCAAAGCAATGTCTGCTCAAACAGCACAGTGCAGCCGAGGGGAAGAGGAGCTGGCACAGAGGCACCTTGTCAGACAGCAAGCTAAACAGTGGGGAGTAAGAGATTTGGCTCTGTGTCTGTTGGATGCTACTGGGAATGTTTTGATTTGTAAGAGTGTGATGGGATAATTTCTTCTCTTTTTTAGTCACCTCCAAAGTAAGCTGTGCTATTTTTTACAATTATTTAATGATTTATAAGAGATGGGAAAATAAATGAGGAAGGGAGCTCAAAACACAGATGTGTAGGTAAAGCAGAAATTCACTTTCCTTTCCCTCCTGAAAAAAGCCCCGAGCATCATGCCAGCAGTTGAAAGTTTTGTTAAGTGCCAAGTTGCGTGCATTTTGTTACACCCTAGGAGGGGGCCCACTCTGTTCACAAGCTTTGCTACCTGTGCAGCTCTCTCCTGCCCACACTGAATGAGACAGGCTTCACATTTACCTCTCAGTAACAGCTATTTCCTCAGACTTGAAGGAAAAACTGAGATCAAAGAAACACAGGGTGAGATCCATGAACAGAAAGGCAGTATTTTCACTGTAGAAGGACCACTACACAGAAGTCCTGGGTGGGCTCAGCCCACGTCTGACATTAAGCCCGGAGGTGCTTCAGGGGAGTGACACTTTGCTCTCATCGGGCAATTTCTGCAGCCCTCACGCAGACCCTAAAGAGCCTCTGTGCCATTTTCTGCTCCTGCCAGATTCAAGTTGTCCTTATTTCCTAGCCAGTTTGGCCCTGAGGCTCTTGCTCCCGTTGGCACCTGCAGCTTGGTACCTGGGGAGCCAGACACAGGGTGCAGCCAAGTCTCCACTTGTCAGTAGAGGCTTTAAGCCAACTAATTTGCCCTGCTCTTCCTTAAACTGAGGCATGCCTGTGCATGAGCGACTAAAGGAACTGTCTGAATCCGAGCTTTGGGCCTTTGGGTGCTATAGAAAGCCTACAGAAGAACTAGGATGTTGAGGTGTAGCAAAGGGATGCTACTGTTTGATTTTTAAATAGCAGCACCACTGCTAATTTGCCTCCTTTGCATTGCTTTCCCAGACAGCGTAACATGAATGAGGTGAGCACTAGCAGCACCAGAAGAAGTGACTCTTTGCCCTCCGTGCTTAGACCAGTGTTTGGCATTGGGAAGTGGTGCCCCTTCTTGCATGAGAGGAAAGCTTTCCTTTCTGCAGTTGTCATTGCCTGTGCTTTGGGACGGGGTTGGCAGCCTGGCTAAGGTTCGTCCACCCTATCAATCACCACTGTGATGACTGCCAGCGGGGTGTGGATCTAACCAAGTCGGTGTTAAACAGACTAGCTCAGTCACCACTAGCAGCTTAACAGTGCAGTGCCTAGGATGGGCTCACTGGTCCAGCATTCTCCAGCTTCTCCTTATGGGCTTTTCAACCCATCCTGAGCTCTACTGGTGAATTCATAATTAGCTTATATAGGCCTGCATGACCTGTTACGACAAGAATTTTAGACATATCTTAACAGCTCTGAGTCATGACATTGCTTTTTCCGCAATAGCGGTTTCACCTACTGCCATGCAGGAGGAAGTAAAGCCAGGGAGGATTGTTTCAGAAAACCAGAGCTGACCCGCCTGCTCTCAGAACATGCTAGGCAGGTGGGCAGGCTGAGGGATCCTTGAGGGCTTTACGCAACACTAGTTAGAGCACCTGACATCTTAGGTTTGCTGTGGATACGCTCCGTATCACTTTGCATGGTACCTGTCACTCCAACTCAAATCTCTTGGGTGCTGCGAGTCCTAATATTTTCCAGGCAGAAGGCACTCTGTCTTGTAACAGAAGTATTCTGTGATTCCTGCAGTATTTCAAAGAATCTGCACATACCTCTTTGCACAGTCAGGTATTTCAATGCATTTTATGTATGGTTCCATCAAAATATTGTCAAATTAGAGATTCCTGAAGGCAGTGATGTTCACGCCCAGAGCTACTGTCCTCTCTAAGCGTATCTGATCAGACTACACTGTGCTACTCTATAGATCTCTTGCAGCTCCTGCAGTCTCTGAGAACCTGCAGATCCCTCCCTGCAAAGACACTGTACTGTAATGCAGATGCCACGTGATTCAGTCACAGCCTGCAAGTCCCCAAAGGCACAAAAAAATTACTGTAATGCAGCTACCAGGGGAATTTCCGCAGAGTCTCCTGGACTCCACAGGGGACCTTTCCATCCATCCTGATGCCAGGGCTCTGTAAACTTGCATGCTGTACGGTGTCCGCTGACCAAGCAATACTGTCTGAATCCATGATAACTCACCACAATGTCCTCGGGTACAGGGAGGTATCCTGCAAGCAGGCGAGGCTGGCCAGGGAATCAGTGTATCCCATGTACAGAGTGTAATGTTAGCCTAAGTCTTTTCTATGGGGGAAGTTGGAGGCACAAATGCAAGGGACAAAATGTCTTCTCAGAGGAAAGGAAAGAATTCCTGCATGTGAGAGAGAAGAAAGAAATGGCAAAATGGGAGATTTAAATAACCTTGAAATCATAGGAGATGCAGGTTATAGGTCTCGCGCAACAGAAATATGCATGGCAAATAGCTCCTTTCACACAACATTTCAGATACCCTCAGGGAATGAAGAATGGTACTTAGGTACCACAGGTAAGAAAGGAGAGGTGTTTTCCAATAAGGGTTGGGAGTGGCTGGAAAGCTGAGTGGAGAAATGTAGAAAAGCCTTTCTAGACATCTCCAATGATGATGGCTCTCATACTACTACAGCAAAGAAACATGTCCTGAATGCATGGTGGGATTAAGGAGGAAAAAGAGAAACAAGCTCCATGGAGCTCAGTGGGATAAGCACATGGAGGACTTAAACGAGTGGACAATATAAAGAAAATAGGACTAGGACCCTACATGAGAGTTATGATGAATTCTGAATTTTTAAGGTCTCCTTCCTGTTGAAGGCTCCTCACAGTAGCAGAAAAATCTTTCCTGGAGCATACCAGCCTGGTGGCTCCCTCCACCCCAGGCTTGTATATGGGTGCTGCTCCAGGGAGCTGGCAGGCAGCACCCCATGATGTTAGGAGGGAGCTTGAGCTAACCCACCACTCTTTGGGCTCTGGGGCAGCAGACAAGGGTGCCCAGGGGGCTCCTGCAAAGCAGAGGGTGATGAGGAGCATCTCTCTTGGTGTTTGAATGTGACCTGGCACTAAAAGGATTTTACTGTGTGTTAGTGCTAGGATCAGGAGGATGAGCTGCCAGGGGGGTATCTAGCTCAAGAGCACAGGATGAGGAAGCACATTTCTGTTGAAGCTTGTTTTAATTCTGCTTTTTCTTTAAGACCAAATTTAATGTCAAACTGCCAGGGGTTGGTGGAGACCCACAACATGCCCATAGCCCAGTTCTCATTAGGGAAGTGGAGAGCTGGCTGGCAGTTTTGCAGAAAGGCCAGATCCATGCACAGCTTTGTTTGTAAGCAACCATTTCAATTCAGTCACGAGACCGTGGGGCTGGGTTCATGCCTGGAAAGGTCAAGTGCCCAAAGGCAAGTACATGGTGACAACTAGCACATTCCTGTGTCCGACCAGAGGTGACACGACAGCCAAAGCAAACCTGAGGCTGGGGCTATTTCCTAGGAGGGCAGGGACATTCTGAAAGGGAAAAGCTCATTAAAAGGGGAATCATAATCCTCATCTATGCAATGGCAGCATGGGAAGAGAGACTTGCTCAAAAAAAAAATGGTTCTCCCTCAAGAAAGATAGTGTCTTACTGCTGGCAGGCTGGATGTGGGCTCATGTCCTCATCTTCTCCTCCTCTAGCAGAGGCAGGAAGCAGACTCAGCAGAAAGAGGGGACAGGCAGCTGGCTGGGAGGATGGAACCTCCTAGGTCTGACCTTGTCAGTCAAACCTCTCACTGCAGGCAAGACCCTAAATATCACCAGGGGAACTGGGCTTCAACCTTCAATGACTTGTACAACCCTGAAACCTGGTCATGCATCCACACTTTGATGCATTTGCTGCACTTGCTTGGACATTAGGGCAGGCTTGTGGGGCTTCCCAGCCCGCCCGCCGGGTGCTTCACAGCCATATCCCAGCCACAACTTTGAAGCAGCAGGAAAGGCTATATCTCATCCTTCCCCAGCTCAAGTCAGCAGGATTAGTTATTCAGGAGTCCCTTCCCCCATTGACAGAGTGGAGGAAAAATGATTATAAACCACCTTTTTATATATGCCAGCTAGCAGACAGGATCAATATGCACAGAGACTCCCTGATTTCTGACATGCCTAAGCCCTCAGACGACTGTGGTTTTTTGCACCATATGGCTCCATCACTTGATAAAATAATGCCCTAGATATGCTGGTTGTTTTCCAGTCTGCCACCAAATTAACTTAGGAGGATGGGCATATGCAGCCACAGTTTCTGTGCTGTTGCCACCATTTCTGAGGTCTCCAGACCTATTGCAAGCCACTGTATTTTTGCAGCCCCTTCTGCCCCCCCTCCCCAGTACCAGCTACCAAAGGGATTAAACTTGATGTGTTATCTACTGCAGTGGCTTAATCACTAAGCAAAGCACTCATCCCCTGACCGCAAGGTCAAGGAATTATCTTCCTGACAGATAACACAGCCAGGGCTTGGAACGAAATGAGGAGCTGAACTGATGTTGCAAGCCCACAGGCCATGGCTTTATTGCTGTTTCTAGGAGAGTAGCACCACTAAGGTGCTATGAAAGTGCAGTGTGACTTTTCCAACCTGCCCTGAGTTAGACAGATTGGTGACAAGGGAAGATAAACACAGGAAAAAATGGTATGCAGCTTTGTGCACTCATGTCCCCCTCCCATAAACACCCCCTATGCCAAACCTGTCCCCCTGAGAGCAAAAGGTTTTGATGGTTGGATATATTTGGCACCGTGTACTAAAGAGAGAACATTACGCGGGAAGAGCTTTTAATAGACTGTGAAGAACTAACCGAGCGCTAAGTCGGGGCCAGAAAAGAAGCGACCTCGGGGGAAACACATATATCTAGAAACGGGAGTTCAGAGGGCACAGGTCCTATGCACTAGCTTCAGCGGAAGGTGGGAAGTCCCGTTCCCACATAAGCTAGCCTGTCAGGGCAGAGCTGCGGGGGCTGCCAGCCCCACAGCTCAGCGCGCACAGGGGCAGCCCCACTGGGCTGCGAGAGGGCAGCTGAAGGCATTGGTGATAAAGCTCTTCATTCAAGATTTAAATATAAAGAATCCAGATCTGCTGCCACCAGAAAAGAGCAAGGAGAATTCCTGACACAGAGAGCTACGAAAACAGGTTCTTAACTAGGAACTAACATGGGGCGTCAGCCCACGCAGCTTTGCTGTGCGCGCCTCGGGACCTTCTGCGCACACCCAGGCAGGATGAGCCATGGTCCCCTGCCTGGTGGCTGCCCAAGATCTGCCCTGTTTCATAGATGGGGAAGGGGTAAGCTTAGATTACAGAAGAAAGCTGAGAAAATGAGGCTGTCTACCCAAAGCTGGGTGATACAAATAGCTCCCCTCACCTCGAGGTGACTCCTTCGAGGTCACATATATGACAGTAACTACAGAAGAGGAATCCCTATCTCCCCACTTTATCCAAACGCCCAGGTCCCTAAGACTCTGGTTGAAATCACACACGCGCTAAATCATCCTTGTTGCACCTTTCAAAAGCAGCTAAGCAATCAAAGGACATTTTCCCACCTCCCTTGGTACATCTCGCCTTTTGCAGCCCAGCTGCTCTCTAAAGACCATGTTTATTATCATTTGTCTGTAAAATACCCTCACCCTGCCAAGTCCATGTGCCTTACCTGTGAGCAGCAAGGGCCACCCTGCAGCCAGAGGCACTGCTTCCCACCAAGAGATGCTTCCTGCAGCACTGGTGTGGGACACAAGAGAAGCAGCTCCCACCTCAAGGTACAAGCTTAGCCCAGAGCCTGCTTGGCAAATTCCACTGTTCTTCAGCTATAAATCAAAATTAAAATGTTTTTATTACTTTCAGCTCTGAAATGTGAAGAGTCAGATCATCTTTGAGATCTCTGTGTCTCTATTAAGCCTGGTGGGCAGAGGTCACAACTGTGGGAGGTGGGAGAGAGAGCAACTGCCAACGCTTCATTTTCTTAGGAAAATAAGCTAGATGGGCAGGTTGCTAAGCTGAAGCTTTTTGTCCTGAACGCTTTGCGTCCAAAGCATTGGACATGTCCCCCACAGAGGGGCTCACTGAGGTTACGTGTGTGCTGTTCATCCTCCTGGGGCAGGGCACAGATGTCGGTGTCCTTTCCACACACCCACCTCCAAGAGCACAGCAGAGGCACAGATATAAACAAACTACAGGCAGGACTGGCAGGTGGAATAAGTAACCTGCTTGCTCTGCAAGGGGCCTGGATGAGCTAGTTGAAAATAAAGGTCCTTTTTCGTGTCGCTTATCTCAGGAGAAGGTGACAAAACCCCACATTGCTCCATGTGGAAAATGGAGCGCTAATAAAGCTTTGGATTTTCCGCTCAGTTGCTGCTTCTTAGCTCCCCTCCCTTTCCCACCTACATTTCTCTGTGCCTTTGGGGAAATGACATTACATATATTTCTATATTGTTCTGAATTAGGAAGAAAGGTCCCTCTCTCCATTAAGTGACTCTCAAGAGCAGAGACGGGGGAACTTGGATTCGAGCGCTGTCTGCCTTGCAGCCTGCCAGGGCCCCTGTCTCCTCAGCACCCCTCCCATGGCCGCTGTCCCTGCAGCCCCAGGATCTGCAGCCACCACAACCCAAGCCTCAAAGTCACTTTGGCCATATCAGAAAGCTGGAAAACCCCTTTACAAAACCGTATCTCAGCTCTAGAGCACAAATGTACAAGGGGCCCTTTTAACCCCATGGAAATCAAGCACTGCTCTACCTGTCCTTTTTGTGCTTGTCTCCACAGGGATGCTGCTGCAGCCTGTGGCTGGGTACATAACCCAGAACTTGTTCTGGCCAAGTTACAAGCTGCTCCCCAAGAAGGGCAGTGGCTACACAAGTTCACCAGGTCAGCTAGGGGATGGCATGAGCTGCCTTCTCCCACAAAGCTCCAGCCTGGCACCTCTGCTTGGACTAGTTTTCCCATTTCATTGAGCTTCACCTTTTCTCTACAAGTAGACTTCATGACTTCTTTACATCTCCACCATGCTCCAGCTGACGGCATGGCCACCAAGAACAGGACCATCTTTTCCAGTGGATTCACTGCCCCCAGCCTCCAAAGCCTACAGAAACTAGCCTGGATAACAATACATCTTCCTGAAAAAAATGGTCTGTATATGTTTACATACAAACAGCCCTTGGCAAACGTACATGATTAAATACAACCCCTCCAGCAGTGAGTGTGAGGAGCCTCGACCTGTCACTGCTTTCCTGCTTTTCCCTGTTAGCGGTGCCAGCTCCGTGAAAAATGGTGTGGTCTGAAGATCCTTCCTGCTGTGTGAGACATGCTCCCTCACCAAGCACCTCGGTTCCTCTCCTTCCTCTTGCTCCGGCGCTGCCATGTTTCCCTTGGGGACCCCTCTGCCTTCCAGCTCGCCAGCCCACGTGCTCCCCAGCCGGCCGCTGGAGGGTCCGTGCTGAGGTGTGTTTAGGTGTGTGTTTGTCCATTGGCAGTGTTAGTGCAGGTGGGGAAATCCCCGGTAAGTGCTAGAGCTGACGTGGTGCAGATCCCGTTCCCAAGCATTTCTTGCCAGAAATTCACTCACTAAAATTCACCCAGTGGTAAGTAGGTGAAACGTACTCATCTGTGGCAGACTGGAGAAGAGATTAGAGGCCATAGCAGTCTGTCCTAACCTTAAGCTTTTCAATAAATCTCTGAAGATTAAGAAGAAAGGAGTTTCTATAAAATAAAATCTGATTTGTCTCTGGTGCAGCTGTGCATCCAAAGATGAGTACCCACATCTCGCTTCTGTATAGTTCACATTTCTCCACACACAGACTCCAGAAAGTGAGCTGAAGTCATGACCTTACTACCATAATTAACATCCATAATGTGGCAGGCTGTGGTATTGGGACTGTAGGGATGGCAAATACTGAGCCATTTCTTCTTAGAAAGGAGACAGGATTAATTTCATGTTACCTTGGGAACTCGCACCCTACCACGGCAAACATCACCTGCGCCGGCAGAGAAAAAGCAGAATATAGTCCTGTTTGTCCTACTGTCTCTTGACCTTATACAATGCGTCCTCCTTCCTCCATAATTGATGTCTCCTGCTGCAGAAGCAGCCATGGCTTCTGCTTCTCTGGCTATCCCATTACAGCAGTAATAAGTGCAAGCCAATTATTCTGCAAAACGATTCACATGTATTCAGTGCCTTAAATCAGCAAATCTTTCTAACATCACCTCTTCGTTGCTGCACTGCAGCTACAGAAACTCAGCAGCTCCCTCCCTTCATCTTCCCCACGAGCCCACTACCCGCGACACAAACAGCACCTCCATCAAGGAAGCCGTTATTTGTTTTCTTTTCCATGACATTCAGAGATACTTAAAACATCCCCAATGCATGTAAGAGGGATGCGTTCCCAGGGCTCTTAGGATATAGTTGTATATCATGCGGATAGGAAAACGTTGAGGAAATTCCTGGCATGCCAGCTGTCTGACCTGGCTTATTTACATGGTGCTAGTGCTAGGAAATGTGCTAGTTCTATAGCCCTCACGGTTTGAGACTATCGATCCAGAGAAAGGCAGCAGCAGGGAAAAGGATGCGTCAGCCTTCCTATACACTAACATCAAAACCCACCTTAGCCCCAGCCCTCACGCCCCAGCCCCTGCCTGGGACTGGCTGCTTGTCCCCTCCACCAGCACCGCTCTCCACCCGGAGCCGTGCGCCCGGCCGTGCCGGCGGGGAGCTGCCACTGCCGATCCTCCTCCAGCTCGGTCCTCGGCTGCATGGCTTGAGCAGATCGCTGGAAGAATCAGAAAAACCGAGGCCACGGCTGACCCGGCTGCTGTGGCGTGGAGGAGCAGAAGTCTCCCTACATGCAGGATTAGCTGTCCTTGCCAGGGCCATTTCCCCACATGCCGCTTTCTCTGTGGGTCTGGCAAGGGCAGGTACAGCAGAGACACAGCCTCCAGGGTGGCCTTCGGTTATAAGGCACGCCATCTTTCATCCGAAGGTAAAACTCCCCGGTCTGCTCTCTGCTCACAAGGAAAGAAAACCAGAGGAAAAAATCAGAAATTACTCTTGGGCAAGTTATTTTCAGGCAAAACAAGACAAAAAAACAAAAAAAAAGACCTCGTTATGAAATATTTATTTCGCTAGATGACATGTAGTTGAGACACGCATTTAATACACATCATCTTTTTATGTATGGCCATCTATATACCAATGCATGTGGACTTCTGTGTGCATATGTGTGCGGTTCCACAGCGGGGGGAGAGGCGGGTGGGATTCAGCCTCGCTAGCGGCTTGCCAGGGACACACACTGCCAGCCCACCCGCAGAAGCACAGGCCCTCCGAGCCTCCCTGCGAAGGCTCGGACCGGTTCGGCAGAGGCCACGGGTGCCCCAGCCTGCCTCTCGCCCCTGTGGAACACGCTGGGATGGCACCCGGCACGCAGACCCCGAAAGGGGGTCCCCGAGGGGGACCAGGCACCTCCCTGCCCACCGCTGAGCCCGCAGGGCTTGGCCCAAAGCCACGCGTGAGCTGGGCTGTGAAAGGGGGAAGGCAGGGCCCGGCTAACAGCCTGGGGTGTCCACTGCCCACCTCTATGCCTTTTCTGCGTCAAATGCTCAAGTCTGAGACACTTTGTGGGTGGGATGAATAATATTTTCTAGACAGAAAGGCAGCGTTATGAAAAAGGCATGAGCAGCTACGACCATCTGCAGGCTGTGTCTCACCTCTTTTGCGCTTCCCAAGGGGAGAGGATGTTCCTCCTGTAAAGCAATACTTGTTTGCTAACTCTGTGACCCTCTTCAAGTTACAACAGCCCCATGCAACGCTACAGGCTTGGGGAGGAGTGGCTGGAGAGCTGCCCAGCGGAAAAGGACCTGGGGGTGCTGGTTGACAGCCGGCTGAACATGAGCCGGCAGTGTGCCCAGGTGGCCAAGAAGGGCAATGGTGTCCTGGCCTGTATCAGAAATAGTGTGGCCAGCAGGAGTAGGGAAGTGATCGTGCCCCTGTACTCAGCACTGGTGAGGCCGCACCTTGAATCCTGCGTTCAGTTTTGGGCCCCTCACTACAAGAAGGATGTTGAGGTGCTGGAGCGTGTCCAGAGAAGGGCAACAAAGCTGGTGAGGGGTCTGGAGCACAAGTCTTATGAGGAGCGGCTGAGGGAACTGGGGTTGTTTAGTCTGGAGAAGAGGAGGCTGAGAGGAGACCTTATCGCTCTCTACAACTACCTGAAAGAGGGCCGTGGCAACGAGGGTGTTGGTCTCTTCTCCCAAGTAACTAGTGATAGGATGAGAGGAAATGGCCTCAAGTTGCGCTAAGGGAGGTTTAGGTTGGATATTAAGAAAAATTTCTTTACTGAGAGAGTAAAGCCTTGGAACAGGCTGCCCAGGGAGGTGGTGGAGTCACCATCACTGGAAGCGTTCAAAAAACGTGTAGATGTGGCACTTTGGGATATGGTTCAGTGGGCATGGTGGTGTTGGGTTGATGGTTGGACTTGATGATCTTAAAGGTCTTTTCCAACCTTAATGATTCTGTGATGTTCTGTGATAAGTACAGATGGGACCAAAACTCCTGCTACAGGGAACGCAGCAGAACCAAGGCCCAGAAACATCTTTTAAGCCTCCTAGAAAATTATCAGGATGTTTTATTCCTTTGCGGGGTACTATCCGCAACAGCTATGCTTTGCTTCCCTTCTAGGTCTGCTCTTTTCTTTCAGTTCACCTGGAAAGCAACTGTTCTCCCTTCCCCATCTCTCCCATCCTGATCTTGGTGTGAAGCAGCGCCTGGTGCAGCCTCTGGACCCTCCCTACACTGCGCCTGGGAGCCGAGCAGGGTGGTTGCAGCAGGGTGCTGTAGGGCCAGGGCCAGGGAGATGCTCTTCTCCCATCAGGAAGGGAATGGGGTAGCTCTCAGGCCTGCTCCCAATGGCCTTTCCTAAGACTGGCTCATTAAATCCCCCTCCTTCCACGCCACTACTGCTGGATGATAGCTGGGTGGCAGAGGTCTGCCCTGGCATGCTGGGATCCAAGAGGCTGGTGGCAGTGGTGAGGCTGGGATGCAGGAGCAGCTCTAGCAGTGGTCACAGCTAGAGGGGTTTTCTGTGTAGTGAGCAGCCACCAAACCTAACCCCTTGCCAGCACCAGGAGACAGCCACAAGCTAAAAGGAGAACATGAGCCTAAGTGGACACGTTCTCTTCTACCTCCTTCAGCATCATCCAAAACTCAAACATCTCCCTCTCCAAACAAGCTCGTTTTCCCCTTACTGCAGGCTGGCTTCAAACCCTGAATACAGTGTGTCCTGCTACTCTTCCTTACCCAAGCTTGGCACGCGGGATACGCACACTTATTTTACCCCTCCATGGTACCTTTGAATGGCTGGGAATTTTCTGTCCTCATTTTGGAGCCCACGCTCCCCCTACACAGGGAGGAAAGCCAGCTCTGCCTGCACAGGGAGCCTACGCTGTTTCTCTTGATTTAAGTTCCACATTAAACCACACCTGCTCTGTATTTGTGTTCAGGGAGAAACTACAAGAGAAATTTGGGAGCCGAAGCAGAAAGAGAAAGAGATTGCCTGGCCTCACTGCTATTCACCATACCCCTTCATGGGTTGGAGCATGTCTGAAGTACCACACACTTGTTCAGAGAGGGAACAAGAGGGCTGCTGCTCCAGGCTAGAGGAGTTTCTGAACACCCAAATCCATTGAGAGTTGCAGGGATTTCCAGCCTCTTCCAGTCGACGTTTAGATACCCAAAACCTTTCCAGCACCAAAAGACTGACTTCTGCCCCCCTGAGCAGCCGCTGCAGGCACACAGCTACCCACAAAGGAGAACAGCCATAAGCCACATCCCCACAACACAGCTGGGCCATGCCGGTGCAAGCTCGGCTGCATTTTCTCACTGTGTCTTGCTCAGCAGCAGTAAGTTGGGGAGAGAAAAACAGGGCTTCATCTGCAGACCCCTTTTCTCTGAGCACCTAGGGCTGGACTCCGGCTGGGACTCAACGTGGTTTTTGCTTACTGAGAAATAGGACAGCTTCTTTTGCATGTTGAGGTGCACTTGTCGTAGCACACACTTTTGCTTGGTTGTTTCTTTAAACACACCGACCCACTATCAGCAGCGCTCTAGTTTTTAGTCACATCTGCTACACTCCTACCTTTCGGTCTTCTTCCTGGTGAAGCCTCCTCACCTTCTTCTCCCCTGGAGCAAGCACGAGTGTTGTGCCTCTGGCAGAATCAGGAAAGGAAAGGAGAAATGAAAGCAGTGGCTATTCCCAAGTGAGTTACCAACCATTCTCTCCGACAACTTTTGCAGTAAGCCTGCTCCTCTATCTTGCTACAAGAGTCACAGCATTCCCACCTTCTTGCCAGGCGGTTTTAATTCTTCTCACTGCCTCACATGCCACTGAGATGAGCGCACCTAACTAAGAGCTCTACCTCTGTCACCCAGTGTCCTTGAGTGCTTGTGAACCCTCCCAAAGACAAAGCTCTGCCATAAGTGCTGCTGCCCTGGTTGCGACTGTGCTTTCAGCAGTGACTCTAACGCAAGCCTCCAGCCATACTACCATCAGAGCTGAGCGCACCAGCACCTTTGCTGAACATGGCCTGATCCCATTACAGTGAGTCAAGTTTCCTCACACCTGCCATAAACATCTTGTTTTCAAGCCCCCTTATTAAAATGGAGATGCTAAAAATATTTACTCCTATTTTGCAGAGCCTAGAACAAAAAAAGCCACCACCAAAAAACAGAACCTGTTTTCCTCATGCTGGAGGACCAGGGGCTGGCATCTCCTGACGTGTAGAGGAAAATGGGAGCTCTCTCCCGTCCCCAGAATTAATGATGAAGAAACCGATGGGAGCAGCAGCTCTAGGAGGTGACCTGTTCTGCTGTTCCTGGGTGGTTTCCATGAGAGGTTTGAGGTAGGGGGTGCAGTGAAGAACTCCTCAAGGGTAAGCAGAGTTCACTTATTATTTTAAGCAATGCAAAGTTTGCACTTTTCATGATACAGCAAAATAAGAACGCATGACCCTGCAAAGTTATTTATTGCAACACCCCTGAGTTAGCAAAAGGTGCCTTTGCTACCCTCATGAAACGGCCTTTATAATTTTTCTTCCTCTGAAGTGACAGATATGCCAACATTGAAAAAAAAAATTATATTGCTTACAGCACTACAGTGTATCCTGAGCTTAGTACTGGTGGCAAAAAGGAGCAGAAAAGACTCACAGACCTGACTGAGTACTCAGTTGGATCTTTCTCCATTTTGGCTTTGGAGTTAAGCCTGCAGTAAAATGTCAACATTACTTAATACGGAAGAAGTGATGTTATTTCGGTGGACAGAAAGGCACTGCAGGTTGTTCAACAAACCACATGTGGTTGCTGAGCTCATGGTCCTACCTGGCCCTGCTTGTGGTGACTGTCACCCTGACAGGCCACCTCAGACCCAGCTCTCAGGTGACTGACTACAGCCAATTCCTCTGGCTTGGTCATTTCTCCTATTCATGGCCACGCTCAAACTAGATGATAACAAATTGTTCATGGACTAGCTGAAAAACTGCAGAATTGTCCTTGTGCCAAGTGCATCAGGTGGAAGATGCTAAAAATAATAGCATCCTTTGCAGTCACACCAGCACAGAGGAGCACTGAGTATCCAGGCAATCCCCAGGACCTGCCCAAAGCTAAGCCTTGGACAAAACTTTCAGAGCATGGCCACCTTCCTGGGAGCAAAATTCTCCTTACTAGACACAGCATGAGCAATCTTCTGTCCCTCTAGTAACCACAAAAAGTAACTGCATTGAAAAAGCATTCAAAACAGACTATTTCTGTGAAAAACTGTCAATCATCTTATTTCCAAAGACCTATACTAATGTTACACTAATGTCCTAAGCAGAAAGCCTGCTTACCATCTTGAGCTAAAAAAAAAAAGCCATACTCTATAGCTGAAAATTGCTACCAGCCTGTGTCCCTGTGTGCCGTGCACAGAAATGCATAACATGCACCAGCAGCTGTTTATCCTTCATTATTGACTTCTGACCCCGAGGGCAGTTTCCATTTCTTGTCCACTTTCCCTGCTTTAGAAGCAGCAGATATTGGAGGCAGCAGGGCTGGCGCTGCCTTCCTTTCTCTGCCCTTTACTTCTGTGCAAGAGCAAAGCCTTGGGGCAGCGAGCATCAGGGGAGCCACCAAAGCCCTGTCCTTCAGCAGGGACCTCTCCCCTACACCAGGGAGTGAAACAGCCTGGAGGCTTCGTGCATCTTATGTAGAGGATGAAATTAACCCTTAAACTGACCTTAAGGGGAGCCACCATTCACACTGTGAAAAGCAGGCAAGATGACACAGAAGAGGATTAGCAGGCTTCGTGTTTGGCAGTGCCTGCAAATGAAACCCCATTTTAAAGTGTCTCTGAAGGGGACAGCAGGGAAAGTCTTCAGAGGGAAGAGAAGTTCTCAGATGATAGCCAGAAGGTGGAGGTGGTGGAAGAATGGCCACAGGCTTTTCAGAGCCAGTCTAGCTGTTGTGCAACTTCTGAAGAGAAATCCTGAGGTGCAAACCTAAGAGGTGCAAACCATCCCATATCTTCTCCTATCCTCAGACACGAGGGAATAATTTAGGGAACTCTGCTCAGTGGAGGGAGTTCTCATCTCATTCCCAGTTTTCCCAGCAGGAGAAAGCTATCTGACCCAGGATTACTAGTGGAGGTTATTTGAACAGAAGTGGATTGCTCCCTAAGCCATCTTCCTGTTACTGCATTGCAATAAAAATACATGGATAACATTGAAATCAGTGATTCTGTGTCCTTTCAAACAGAACAAGGAGACAGTCAATTAACATGCTATGGTGCATAGACCCAGCTCCGTGCTGACTGGGAGCTTACAGGGTAGCAGATGCCTCTGCAGGACTAGTATCTGCAGCAAAGAACAACTGATGGCAAGCACCTCGCCGCAGGTGGCTTAGGGCATGCCTTGCTGGTTACACAGAGAGCTGCTCACTGGCTTCAGGTAAGGAAGTGGAGGATTTCTTCTTTAGGTGTGATACATCCTGGCTTTAACTTTATACACATTTTAAAAGTGGGACTGGGTAGCATGGGCAAAGGCCTTTTACATACAGCCAGTCCTTTCGAGAGGTGATGTTCAGCACGTAACACAACAACTCAGTGAAGCAGAGGAAGGGCACTGGCAGTAAATGAACATGTCACAATGATTTGTCTCAACTCCTGCAGAGGCAATTTAACATCATTTCAGTGACAGTGTATCAAGAACACACGGGAATTCACTCTAGTGTCAGTGTAACTTTTATTTATTTATTGCTGTCAATATGCACAGTAAAGGAAGAGCCGATGTGGCTACCTCCTGAGTACAATACTTCTGTAAAGTCTGATACTGTGGCTTTTGATGGTAATAGATCAAAGGTGCTGCATTCACAAGCCACAGGGCGATTTTCCCAACTGCCTGAATTACAGATAGACTCTCTGGCTGTCCTTTTTTTGTGTCCCTTCCACCATCACATAATATAGACCTTGTAACAGGAAAATAGCCAGAGATGATGTGAGGACAGTCTAAAGGGAGAAACCAGCTCTGGATTGCTTTCTCACAGCCCTTCAGCCTTGTAGGAGCGAGAATTCATCTGTGGCTTTCTAGCATGCAAGCACGAGTGGAAAAAACACAGAAGGATCGGGTATGTTAAGGAAAGATGCAAATTCTTTTTTCCTATCGCATCATCTATCATTACAAAAACGTCAGCCTTCAGCGCTGGACCCTCTGGTTGTATAAAACCTCCCATTGCCTGGCAGAAGGATACTGGTCCGTAACTGCCCAAAATGGAAAGTACAGGCTGTGCCTTCAGTGCTTTTCCTCTGGTCATACCAGAGTGACTCCCTCCAGGAGCATCACACCCTCCCAGTACACTCCTCCATCCAGCATCAACACCTCTCCTCTGGCTGGCAAGCCAGGGGCTCCCTTCCCAGCCTCATCCCTGATTTCTCCCTAGGAACAGCACTGAACAGGTAGGGAATGACTTAGGTGGTCAGAAGCCAAAGTCTGGAACTGGACAGCATCACAGTCTGCATGGGACAGCTAAGCAGGTACCCTGGTGTCCCTGGGCATATGCAATACCCAGAGGTACTGATGAGGGCTACAGCCCTGAAAGCCCCAGTAAATCTGCACTTAAGACCCCCTGAGCCCTAACCGTACCCTCTGCTGCTAACTTTGGTCACCTTTGTATTGTTTGTATCTTTGCTTCCCAATTTATACCACAGGGATAACAGCATTACTCTGAGCATGCTTGTCATGTGCCCTGTAAGCACCCCGCAGTGCTGTTACTACAGCATGGGAAATTATTAGCCAGCTGCTTGCTTAAAGAAGATGGAAGATGCTGCAAGGTTTCCAGAACAAAGTGATTCTTTTCCTTTAACATACAAGATGACCACATGCAGGGTAAATCCTCCCCTGCAGAAACCACATGGTGAGCACTTGGGAAGGGACAGAGGCCAGCCAGAAGCCCATCTCCGAATAGGCTGTCCACAGTGCCTCTCCCAATCCAGCCTTGACTTGCCAGAGGTCTGAGTTTGACCGAGGTAGCCTCGATTGCAGTTAAGAGGACTGGTAGCGAGCAATACAAAGTCTTGGACACAAGCTATTCACTGCAGCACACACAGAGATAACTTTCCCCACTTCCACAGCCCTAACAGCTTGCTGCTCACAATATTTAATTTTCCAAGTGATAGTGGGTTTTGTTGCTGGACACTCCCACCTGTCCTCCAGCTTGTTTTACAGAGATGATGAGGAAGCCATCAGAGCTGAGTCAAAGTCTCATCCACACTGAATCTGCCTGTAGATAACACCTTCTGCAGCACATAACTCTCCTCCTCCTTTTGGCAGTGACACAGCCAGATGTCCCAATGCAAAAAAAGCACAAAGGTGGCCCCATGATGTTCTGCCCATGGCCAACACAACACAACCCTCCCTCCAGCTTGCATCAATGCTGCTGAGTTACCTATAAGCTCTTCTTTGCACATGATCCTTCTTGGAGCCAAATCCACAGCATCCTCAGGTTGTCTTCACCTTGAGTTGCTACCATTTGCTTGAAATGAGGTAGCATCAAGAGGTTGCCTTGTTTTTGGTATTATTGCCCATGCTTGGGAGGCTGGGACTGCTGTGGTCCTCTGGAGACATGCCAGGAAATATGCCCCACCAAAGTGATGATTGACTGAGGGTGTGCAGCCAGCCATTTCCTAGAGGGGATCCGGCAGAACAGGGTAAGCTGTGTCCAGCTGGGGAGGTCTCACTAGCTGGAGCACAGGCTGATAAAGGGCTTTCTCAGAAGCACTTGTGTTTGGCAGACAGACTAGATAGGAGAGGAAAGAAGAGGCACTTCCTAAGCTACGGCCTGTGGCGCACTTTAACACCAGCCATAGTATCTTGGCAAAACGTGGCTTAATGTAAGCAGCTGAAGCAAACAGACTTGGAGTGATCAGCAGAGGTTGGCCAGGCTACAGGGAGCATTCAAACTAAAGCAAAGCCACTAACTGAGGGAACTGCCTACACACAACTTTCCCCCACTTTAGCCACCAAAGCGGAAATCTCCCTTCAGACCCTAGCACCCAATGGCATTAACTTTTGCGTAGCTGAACGGCAAGTTGAGATCAGAAGCCTCCTCCCAACAAAAGTCACTTTTCGTCCCCCAAAGCAGAATCCTTTTGCGACCTCATGATTTGACAGAGAGTTTCCCTGAAGTGTTGGTCCTGGCTCAGTCTTTTGGCTGCTTCTTTCAGCTCCTCAATGTTTTCAGCTTCTGCGTGCGAGAAGATGAAGGACTGGGACTGCTTCACTGAAACAAGAACAGCACAGAAGGGTCAGCACACTCCATCAGGGACACAAACGGAAGACAAAGCTTCACTAGAGCACACGAGCCATGTGATCAACACAACTGAGAGCCTGACAAGGGATGAGCTAACCATTACACTCTAACAACTTCACCTTACTCTTTTCGGAGGAGGAAATGCTGGCAGCATAGAAACACACTTTTCTTCTCCACAGCTGCCTCTGATTTAGGGTTCTACATAGAACCTGATCTAACCTTGCAGGTAGCCACTCTGAGCACTGGATTGGGTTGGACAATGTCCAGGTGATACTTCCAACCTAACTCAGTCTATGATTAAACATCCAGATGAAGTCAGCTTTGAGCATGTTTTTTTAGGGGCCGAGGACCATCACAGCAGTTACCTTTCAACATACATGAAGAGACAGGCAACCAGTACGCAGACTCAGCACCTGCTCTCCGGGTAAGGAAGCTCCCAGTTTCTCTGTAGCTCCATTCTCCTACTAGGGAATATGAAATATGACTCACATTTGTAGATCTTACTGCTCTGTCTGCCCCATCTGCACATATCTGCTCCTGCAGGGTATAGAGTAAGGAGTTGCCCGATACCTACAGTCATTCCATGAAGCACTGGCTCTCTGGCGGTGGAAGCGGCAGCTCTTTATGCGACGAGTGGCAGCCTTGTGGATGTACACAGAGTTCTTCATGATCACAGGCTTCTTGGCCTCCAGCTCAGCATTGCGGATGCACTCTTCAAAGAACTCTGAGGAGAAGACACCACTGTGAGCAGTGACAGGAGAGGCACTTCAAGCAATGAACCAGTCACAAGGGACTGCACTTGCTGATGGGTTGAGCCAGGTAATGATGTTCAGCACCTCCCTAGATCTTCACGAACCACAATCCATGAAGCTCCAGAATATCATCAGAATGAACAAGTTCAAAACGACAAAAACCTCCGGTCCCCAACAAATGCATACTCAAATTATAGAAAGAACAGCAATCATCCATTCCCCATCAATCATTCCCACAACTGCTCATGATTCAACTGCGAAAAGCCTCTGATACTATGATAAAAATTCTCAACTCTCTTGCAACAGAGGGGTCTGAAGCCTTGCTCACTGCACTTTCTTTGAAGGATTTCCAAAATGAGTCCAGTCTAACTGTGGAAAGAGAGGTGTTGACAACACTGGAACGGGCACACATACCCAGGCCATACATAGCCAGGGATTTCTTAATAGCATAGCAAATACTAGCACATACATACATACATTACAGGCTCCATGCAAAGCCCCGTGTCCAAACTCTGACAATGTTATTCTGTCCTGATCTGCCACACAAGCTGCTTTTCCTGGACCATTTCCCCTCTTAGAATCATAGAATCATTTGGGTTGGAAGGGACCTTTAAAGGTCATCTAGTCCAACTCCCCTGCAATGAGCAGGGACATCTTCAACTAGACAAGGTTGCTCAGAGCCCCGTCCAACCTGACCTTGAATGTTCCAGGGATGGGGCATCTACCACCTCTCTGGGCAACCTGTGCCAGGGTTTCACCATCCTCACTGTGAAAAATTTCTTCCTTATATCTAGCCTGAATCTGCCCTCTTTTAGTTTAAACCATGACCCCTTGTCCTATCACAACAGGCCCTGCTAAAAAGTCTGTCCCCATCTTCCTTAGAAGCCCCCTGTAAGTACTGGAAGGCTGCAATAAGGTCTCCCTGGAGTCTCCTCTTCTCCAGGCTGAACAACCCCAAATCTCTCAACCTGTCCTCCTAGGAGAGGTGTTCCATCCCTCTGATCATTTTTGTGGCCTCCTCTGGACCCTCTCCAACAGATCCATGTCTTTCCTGTGCTGAGGGCTCCAGAGCTGGATGCAGGACTCTAGGTGGGATCTCTCTAGAGCAGAGGGGCAGAATCACCTCCCTCAGGGTCCAACCATTATCTTCTGCCATTTCAGTCTTGCTGTCCTCCTGCCTGTTGCTGCTCCCCTGCTCTTCAGAGGGCTCACGTGCTAACGCACCCCAGCCCTTACATGAGAGGGCGTGAGCTGCAGGAATCACTTGGAAGGACCGAGGCAATCTGTGCTGGGACTGATGTTAAAGAAAACAGTGCTCATCCCTCACTCTCTCTAGCGTTTGGCTCATCAGTACAAAAGCTAAGATTGGAAATGAGCATCAGGAGACATTCAGTGCCAGAGATTACTCACTTATGCCCTGTGCAGGTGGCCCAGCTCTAGTTGAATGCTGAGCTCAACTTATCTACTTTAGCTGTTTTCTTACCATGACTCTGAGCCAGTGGGACGAAGATCAGAATCATGCCCTTTTGTCTCAGTTTAGAAACTACTGAATAATACTTATTTTATTTTTATATATATATATTTATAAATTTAAATTATAAATATGTATATATATGAACTATTTATAGATGTATTTATACTTATATAACAACACACAGAATGCCACAGGAATTTTTTTACTTTTCTGTATTGGCCCAATACATCAACCTTTCACTGAAATGAAGCCTTAACTGCACAGATACAGCATCTTCATAACAGTGTCCCCCTGCACTACACTTGAAGATGGAAAACAAGCAAGACTTCACCCAATTGAAGCTGCTAATGTCAATTCCCAAACCTGACTCAAGACAGATGCTAGGGTAATGCCCCATGTTACACACACACACACAAAAAGGCAAAGAAACAGCGATAAGCTGTGGTGAACCCGAGTCTTGCACCTGACCTGTGGACTACGGTCATCTCAGCACAGCAGTGCTGGACTGATGCAGTGATTCAGCTCTGAATCTGATCCAAACCTCACTGGCTGGGTCACCTACCAGCACGTTGCTACAGCAACCACGGTCCTCCTTAAACTGATGACATTCTCATAACCGAGACTGAGAAAAGATTATCGTAAGGGGAATCAGAGGATTCTTTGTAAGACCTAGTCAGTCTTTACAGCTCTGCCACAGCTTCCCTGTTTGGCATTTTGGAAAGCATTGGCTCATCTCTGCCCTAGGTTTGTCTTCCACCCAACAGGGAAGGCTGGGGTAATTTTGCCCTCCTTTGAGGGAAAAACACCAAGTGCCTGCATAGCAGTTCTGTCTCCTCAAAAGAGAGGTGTTGTTAAGGTACCAGAAGTTGGAAGAGCACATTATGTGCAGCTTTGCTAATTTGGGAACTTTTTTTTGTGTCTGGGAAGGTGGTTAGAAATACTTCTTCTCTCAGAGCTTGCTCATCAGTAGAGGGGATGGATGACTGACTTACTTCGCAAGTTACTGACATCTGCTTTCATCTTCTCCTCTTTCTCCTTGTTGCAATCCAGAGAATTTAGGCCTTGCTCCAAGCTCTGCAACGCTTCCTCAGCTTCTCTCAGTCTTTTTTCCAGATCCATGCGCACCTTCACCTCAGCCTGAGGAAAAGAATAAGCATTGCTGAAAAACGGCTTGTGTCTCAATAACCATCCTGCTAACTCACAAGGTCTGTGAGGGACCCACCAAGCAGATGAAAATGAAAAAACAACAGTAAGGAAAAACAACAGAAATATTGTGAGACATAAAAGTTGTTCTTCATGTCTTCAGACAGAGTCTGAATCTGAAGTCCAGATTATTTTAGTAATTCTCCTTCACTCTGACTTTCATTTTCAGAGCTTCCCTGTCATTGTATTAACCATGTGGAATCTGAGATTGTATTTCAACACATGAATTTGTGCTTATGCAAGTACTAGCAGCTGAGCAGGAACAGGAGGACATCTTTCCAGCTGAGGTGGACTTGAGATAAAGGCAGTCAGTTCCCATAAAGGGGTGTACAGTACTTAGTTTCAGAAACAAAACATAAGAAAAGTTTAAAATAAAGGATAATATCAGCAGTAGCTTAGCAAATGAGAATAACTAATACATCTTCAGTCAACTTAGCTTTAGTTTGGCCACGTGGAAGGTTACAGGATAAGAAAATCTTGGAGGTGCAGGAAAAAGAAGAATTGGGTTTTCTTTGGACGAAGTATTTGTAGAAGGAGGTTGAGTGTCAAACAGCCAATAATAAGCACGACCTTTACATTATTTAGATTAAAATAAAATAGCATACTTTGTCCAATTACCTTTGCATAGCTTAAGGTATCTTCCATTACTGGCATAACAAAGGAGGGCTGGTGCCTCACCTGCATTCCTCTGCTTTTGAACCCAAGTTCATGCAGAGGTTCCTGAAGATTTACAAATCTTAAGATTGATTCTCTGAGCACAAGTGAGGAGGGAAGATTTCTGCTCAGTTTTGTAATGTCCATATTAGCTAAAGAAATGCTAATTTCTTTGAAATAACCTTTATTCTTGATTTTTTTCACTACTTTCTCTTTTACTTTGTTTTCCCCCTCTATGTTTAGATGCTGCTTTCACAGTAGCAAATGAAAAGACTTCTACTGAATGGGTTAATCAGGCCTCAGAAGGAGAAAATAAATAGTGCTACATAGCTGCAATATGGCAACTTCACCTGCTACCATGATATGGAGCACAGCAAATGAAGATTTGCAACCACAAAATGAAAACAAAATAAAACCACGTCTCCCTCTTGACAGGGGATGAACTGAAAGGGAAAAAGAGACAACTCTGTGCCCAGGGATGTCGATACGCGACATAAGCAGGGGATACCTTGAGGTCTCTCTCTGTCTGCTGCTTCTCCGCGGTCAGCTCCGAGAGCGAGTTCTGCAGCGCTTGCGACTGGGAAGAGTAAAACTCCCGCTCCTCCTCCAGCGCTCGGGACCGCTCCTCATTCTCCTTCATCCTGGTGCACGGCACAGCAAAGGAAGATGACCATTCCCACCCCAGCAAAACTCACAGAAGGGAAAGGCCTCAGTATCGTGATGGGGCATACTTAACTACCTGTCTGCCCTGAGCAAAGAGGCACTAACAGGCTAACAAGAGCACTGTCTGTGTTTTACTTCAATAACACAGGCATTGCTGGAGAAAGCCTGGTGGACAGTTCTTGAAAGGAACATTCTCAACCCCTAGATGAGGTCCAGGAGCACCAAACACTTCTTGTGGACACCGTGAGTCACCATAAGTCCATGAACACCAAATGGATTCATGTGCCCAAGTCCTGATTCGAAAGGAGCAGACCCAAGCAGCAGCGAGGAGTTCAGCTGCCCTGCCTCACTCTGCCCCCTCTGATGCATTAATAACCTGAAGTCCTGCCATGGGAACCAGACAAGCTTCCAGACTTGTCTTGTGTTGTCAACCAAAAAGCAAGTCAGCAGACAGTCATGTCATTTGGCACCACTAAGCCTCAGAAGGGCAGAAGTGTCCTCTTCCCTTTACCCCACCCAAGAATGGAAATTATAAAGGATCTTGCCTATCTGCAAGTCTCAGGATAAACAAGGGAACAGTTTTGAGTGATCCTGACTTTAAGCCTGGAATATTTAGCCATACCTTTCCTGATTGCCTCCCACCTGCGAATGGGAAAACTACCTCTTCTCCCACCACCCTGTTCACACTGGATCACATCTTGTCCCACATCCTTGTCTCTGGCACCACCGTAAGAGCTCCTGCCCCCACTTCACCTCTTCTCTGCCAGGAGTTTCTCCTCCAGAAGTTGCTGCATCTTCTCTTCAATCTGTTGCAGGCTGCAGTGCAGTCCCCAGGTGGGGCTTTGCTCCTTGCTGGGGCTGGTTTGAGGTAGGAGCTGGCTCTCATTCTCTTCCAGCATCTCCAGCATTTGCTGCTTTTCCAGGGAGAGCTCCTTGAAGAAGGGCAGAGGTTGTGAGTATCAGCCAAGTCTAACATTTCTGCTCCTGTTCCTGCCTGGCTCCTCTCTATTGAGTCCCTCCGTCCTTACATCCACGTGCCTCATGCAGGTTAAAAACAGGAATTACAAAATCTGGTTTTCATTTCACACCTGCCTCATGAGGAGCAAGCCTCCACCATAGCCTTCGCTATGCAAGGGGGCGAGAACCTGCAGGGTCCTTTGACATGATATGCTAGTAAGGACCCAGCTCAGGGACTGGAGCCTTGTGCTTCCCTAGTCCATCACCGATGCAGGCAGCTTCCGTGCCTGCCCTCCTCACCTTGCTCCTCAGCGTGAGCTACAGGCATCCCCTCCATGGTACTCCTAACTGCGGGGCAATAGGACACATCATGCTGTTTTCCTGTGAAGTGTTCAGTCCAGTGTGCAACTAGGGCATGAATGGTCCTTCCCTACTTTTCTGGTTCTTTTTGCATACCCATAACTGCGGGCAAGGAGAAGAGCTCAAAGGAACACCAGCAACAGATTTTTGGACAAACTTGCAGGATGCGACACGAACATTAAGGATGACATTGAGGCTTCAAAAGGCCAGCTGTATGGAAATTTCACCAACAATGTACATTTAGAAAAGCCACTTTCCACCAACCCACCAGAGTGATACCAAGTAAAGAAAGGATTTAATACAGCAACACTCCGTTTCCTAAATTCCCATGTGGTACATGATTCCCTGTGAACCATGCTCCCTTCTGTGAACAAGGAATGTTGCTGCTGCTCCAGTTTCCACCAGGACTTAGGGAATTCCAGTTAAAAAAAAAAAAATTGGAAAGCTATCACAGACTAATAGCCAGGTTGGCTGGAAGGGACCCTCTGGTAGGCTCTAGTCCAACCTCCTGTTCAGAGCTGGTCTGTCAACAGAGCAAGATGTGGTCAGCTGTGGCTTTCTAAAGTCAAGTTGTGAAAACCTTCCAAGATGGAGGTTCCTCAGCCTCTCCCACTGCCTGCCTACCTGTTTGGTGAAGTCTCTCCCCAGTGTTCAACCTGAGCTTCCCCAACTGCAGCTTACAGTTATTGTCCTACAATCACTTGGTACTGCTGAGACAATTTTGGTTCTGCTGGGCTCCGTGTCACTTCTAGTCCTTGTCTGCAGGGGATTTTGACCTTCATACCAGCTACTGAATGAACCTGTTCATCTGCATGGGGCTTAACTCTGGCACTAGTAGATGTTAGATTCATTCCACAGCACAGCATTGCTTTCAGTCCTGGCCAGTTCTCATGGATCGCTCCCAAAATGCTGTCACTCAGAGAGGAGAAGTGGTCACTCACCTCTAGGGTTTTCTGTAAGGACTGTGTCAGGCTTCGCAACTCCTTCTTTTCTTCCTCCACTCCTTTAAGGGAGCGGGCTGTGAGCTCTAGCTCCCTAAAGAAGCAAAAAGGTGATAGCTGTTGTAGGGGTACACTAGCCCCACAGACCACGCTCAGAACTGCGTGGGCTGTGGGTCTCAGAGCAGGACTTGTGACCGGTGGTTGGTACAGGCAGCCCTGGAGGGTCAGGAGCTTGCCAGGAAGCATCACATCTTGAACACACCACGGGTGTCCAGGAACTGTACTGTGCCTCCTGATCGTCAAACCAAAACCAACTGTTACTGTGCTTCTCTAGCAAGGGCAGGGCCACAGTGGCAACTGGAAGAGCTCAGACAGGGCATATCATATCTAAGCAGATGCAGGTCTATGAAAACAAAAATGGTTTGCAAAAATCACACTGGCTTTTCTGAGATGTTATTTAGGGAGAGAAAAGGAAAAAAAGAGGGCAATGGCAAAACATGCCCTTTCAACACTGACGGCAAAGTACTTGTATCCTTCCCTTTCTAAATACATTTGCTGTTTATATTTTGCATAGCGTAACTCTTAAAATGACAAAATTATTCTTAGTGAGGCAACTTCATCATCCTCCCAGTGTCATTCAGCTGATGGTGGGAAACCAGATTCAGATGGCTGGAGCCCACATGGCTGGTGAGTCAATCAAACTTATTGCCTCTCTGAAACCTGTCCATTGCCATGCTACCCCGACTAATCTGGGGTTTGCTTATGTCCCAGCCCTTTGGAAATGAAGTCACTGAAGTCCTCAACGCAAAATGAAATGAAGCCATATTCTACTGGTCACACAAGTGATGGCAAATACCAGTAAACACATCTCAACTGTTCCTGTTTTGGTCAATATAGCATTTATCTCCTTCCTACATGCACAAAATAGGTGGATTTTATGAACTGTTTTGGTTCACCACCACAGCAGCACTTCTGCCCAGTGTGGGAGTTCATGTCCTTTTCTTGCCCTGCACAGTTCGCCACCTTACCGTCTGATCTGCTCTTGCTCCAGCCGCAGCTCCCGTACCACCTCTTCAAACCGGTGCTTCTCTGCTTCCAAGACCTGGTTCAGACGCTCAAGTTCCTGGACCAAAGAGAAGACAGGAATGTACTCTGCTGACGCGTTTACAGTTAGGAAAGGCTTCCTTGTTAACAGTGCCTGGGACTTTTAACCTGAGCTATGTAGAGCCACGGAGTGTCTGATTCCACCACACTTTTGTCCAGGGGCAATTACAAGGCATTGAAGGTTGGTTACCAGGCACCTGGAAATCCCAGACATGCTCCCTGCACACATCAGCTCTGCTGCACATATACAGAAGGTCCAAAGCTCCCTGGGAAAGCTGGGCTCAACATGCACTTGCCATTTCCAGGCACCCGCATGTGCAGGTACAGAAAGCCCAGACAGGAACGTGACAGCCCCAGCACCGCTGTGCCTGAAGTGTGATATTTCTACAAGTTCAGCCTTGCTTCCCATTCCCACTGGGACAGGAAAACATGACGTGCACAGTTACAGCTTTGCACAGTTTAATCAGCCTCTCACTGTCTTTATGCTAATAAAACCCTGCTTAAAGAGCACCGAATACCACAAACTATTCTCAAGCAGTGAAACAGCCTCTTCCCTGAGTCTAGAGGAAGCAGTTGTACCGAGCCCACTGCAGATGGAGGGAGATGGGGACAAAGTACAGCGAGGGTCTCGCTCCAGGTCAGGTCCCGTTGCAGCCTTACCCACTAGGCAGAACTGCTGCTGCAGGCCCAGGCAGGTCACAAAAGAGCACCGATGCCAGATAAATTCATAATAAGACTCTTGCCCCATGGTGCAGATACATGATTCAAGCTGCTTTCCCAACGTACGGCTCTGAAGCCTTCAGGCTCACAGCAGGTCAGACCACCACCGCTCTGTGAGCTGTATATTCATTCCTTCAACAGTACCCAAGCTCCTTCAAACTAACCTGGCCCCATGCGCTCTCTGTGGGCAATGGAGGCACCATGCATGGCTTTGTAAGAGCAGAGATTTGTTCCAGGGTCTTTAGACAAGGGCATTGCCCTCCCTCTGGCTGTGTGTTGCACAGCAGGCTACCTCACCAGAAAGGGATCTCTCCTTGCAAAGGCAGGAGTAGCTTAGCCCTAAAGGAGTGTACAAGCCACCTTTGGACTTTAGCTCTGCAGAAATGTACACAGGAAAAATATAGGCCTGGGAAGCCTAGGTCAGCATTGCTGTCTTTTCCTTAAAGAGGGGCAACAGTCATTTTGGATTAACTGGAAAAGAGAGCATGAGGCAGTTTGCAAGAGTGCAAAGTGGTGGTCTACATCCATGCGGGCTTTCCTACTGTGTAATAGGACAACCTATTTGCAAAGCTATCTTGCAATAACTTTATGATGCTGCTATAAAAACTGGTATAGATTTGGTGTACATATGAGAATGAGCTACTTTTATTATATTAAGCACATATAAATTAGGAATTGTTCGGAAAACAATAACAAACTTTCTAAATTAAGGTATAATAGTCACACCTAACGGGGTGCCCTCTTGAGCTTTCCGTAGTGCAATGTTTATTATTCTCCCCATCTCTGGTGTGTCCAAATAACAAACCACACTGCTTTTTGCTGCTGCTTGTTCCTCACAACTGTATCTCTACTCTAGAAAAATGTCAGGCTTTCTAACCGTGGAGACAGACAAGTTGATTGCCAGTCTTCTTGAATCTGCCAATAACAAGTGTATAATTCAACCCAGTGAATATGAATTTAATCTGATCTTCCTTCCTGGAGACATAACCACAAGCACAGTGCATGGAAAGTGCCTGGGAAGGGGAGCAGGGATACATCTCCAGGACCCACAGCACGGCTCTTATTCCTCTCATCATCCACAGGGCCCAGAGGTTGGCTGGAGACTCTTTTGGCTCAACAGCCTCCCTCCCTGAACCCTGACATGCCTTCATACCAACAGCTCCCAACCTCCCAGTCCTGCCCCATGGAAGTTGAAGGAAATTGGCTTGTGATGAACGCTCACCTCTTTTTGCTCCCTTTGCAGACACAGCTCTTCTGTTTCTTCCATTAGCTTATCTGCAAACACACACACAAAGGCCAAATGCAGATAAAAGCAATTTACATTCTGGGGATATTTATGAGCATGAAACACTGACTGTTTGAAGCTTGAGAATGCAGCATTCCCTATTGCTCTGCGTGAATCTGTCTGGGAGGCTTCAAAGGCTGAGATGACACTGACGGGATGTTCTGTAATTTCCCTCCTGCCAAATAACTTAATAAACTAAGCAACGATATTGCTGCGTACTCCTTCTAAGGTTTCCTCTCAATGTTCTTAAAGAGCATTAACGACCTAACCTTCCCAATCCTCTAGCTGAGTCAGGAAAATATTCTTATCTCCGCTTCACACATGAGGAAGCAAAGGCATGGAAAGGTTAAGTGGGTGCATGGGGTCACACACAGCGTAGCGGCAGTCAGTTCTCCTCCTGCAGCCCCATCCCTACCCACCTAGCACATTGCCCTCTCCTTCAGCCCCCTGAGTGTTGCTGCCAGCTCTCTATTGTCACCTTGGGATGTCCCAGCCAAGCCCAGAATCAATCCCCTAATTTCGCCACAAAACTTTTAGCTGTTAAGAATAGCTCCCCTCAACATCAGTCGCTTTTGTCTCCTTGAGAAGGACGCATGCCCACCAGACACTCTGCTCCGACCCTTACACTGGGACCTGATGTACCCAAGTTGTGCTACACTTTAACCTAAAACAGAGGCTCTGCCTTAGACAGCTCTTCGCCGTGCTTACAGGAAACTGGAGAGGAACATTCCTCATAGTTAAGCCCAGGGCTTGGCTCTCGGCTCTGCCACCCGGCTGCCATGTGAGCAGGGGCAGATTCACTGCAGCACTTTATGACTAAGTCTTCCTCGTATCAGGCGAGGAGGATGCTACCCGTTTCCTTTGTACTGGGGACCTGAAGAAATTACTATGGCTGGCAGGATTACTACGGCTGGGAGGAATGCAGACCTCCACCTCCTGCCCACAGCAGGGCTCCCGGTGCCAGAGCAGTAGTGTTATGTTACTAAAGGTCTGCTGACCACCACTGCTGCCTTTCCCTCCCACTCTCACCCTCTTCCTCCTTGCCAGGATCCAGCAGAGCTGCAGTGTAATTACACAGAGGCTCTCCCATCTTTCCTCTTCTGCCCTTCCTCGGGGGCCAAGCCCACGGCTTGATGGGCTTCTGCAAAGTCCCTGTCTGAGAGAGAAACCTGGATCCTAGCTGGGTGGGGGGCAGGTAGAAAGTAACTCCAGGGAGATTCGGGGAATTTCCCAGAGCAGTGTTTGCTTCCTCCAGAGAGTCTTGACCTGCTGCCAGGAGCAGTGCCTGGCCTGAAAGCTTAACTACAGGATGGACACAGATCATTGAAGGTAAGGCTAATGAGGTAGAAGCCTCAGCAGTTATATAGCAATAAATAGACAATTGCTGTCAAAAGAAAGTAACCAACTGTGACAACTGACCAGCTCTGAATGTTCTTGTCATGGACCAAAGAATCCAGTGAAATATGTATTTTCTATTCCAAATATCTCCTGTTTGCCACAGAACATGTATTCCTCTATTCACACATCACCTTCTCTTTTATTGTACTGTGTCCCTCTTTAGCCTCTTAGGCTCCTGAGCCTGCTCTGGCTGTTGCAAAATAATGTTTTGACAAAACTTTCCTGTTTCTGATTTTCCTCTTGGCTCTCCAGGTCCTCCTCTTAGCGCTCCTTATTATCCCTTTGTCAGGTGTGGATCCTCCCTGCCTGCCTCACACACGAGCCCATCCATCAGCTCACGTGTGTGAATAGCGCTTAGATCACCGCAATGAACATGCCTTGATACTTGAATTATGATCACTGTTACATGTGAGACCATACACTGAGATCACCCCTGATCAGCATGGATGCAGAAATGCAAAAGGCTCTTCAAGATTCCTTCAGTGGCTTGATGATTAGGAGCAGATACCACAAGCCCCTGCTCAAGCCATCACCAACCTGAAGCACCCAAAGTTGCTGCTAGCTTGGATGACTGTCCAAACAAGTCACTGAGCTCACACATGCAACCAGTAGCCCCCAGGTCAGAAGGGCTCTTACACCTTGGGGAATGCTCTAACTTAGGAGGCACCTGGATTAAAAAGTCTACTGTCCCTGGCTCTTGCTGTAGGCAATGTGAGGAAGAGACAACTAGACCTCCCAAGGCAGTTGGAGCACTTAAGGTACTACCATCCAGAGACTGGTTTACGAGTAGGGGATCAGACTAGATAACCTCCAGAAGTCTCTTCCAACCCAAATTATTCTATGTACATCCAGTGCAACTGTTCTTTCTCCACTGCCCATGGAGAGAACAATGACAAATTAGCCACTGCCATTAGACAGCTCAAGCAAGCCCACATAAATGCTCCCAATTTCTATATGAACAGCGTGAGCAAATGCAAAGACCGAATAAGGCCAAAAAAAACCAGCTAGAGGAGGAAAACTCATGCATGGAAAGCTGTGATCAGCCTCAGAAATACCAGTCCTGTGTGATTCAGGGAGACAAAGATATTGGATGGTTGCGTGGCAAAGCAGCTGAAAACAGCACATCCAAATCTCTCAGGGGCAGCAAACATTTGCGCAGTCCAGCCATCAGGAACTGCAGGACTGAAGCATGCTGGCCAAATCATGTTCTTCCTTTCACCCTCCACACAGATGTCCAGATCCTACCTTAACATTTGCAGGTTTTGACTCCCTTCAAAACCTGAATTTCAGCCGACGACTACTCAAAAGCTTCAGCCAGTAAGTCAACAGTAAAAACCCATAGCTGCTTGGCTTGACCACATTGACAACTTAAGAAAAGCAAAATAGCTATTCTGGGGGTTATGGATTTTAGAAGTAAAAATTTCCTACCTAAATACTCCTGTTTCTCCTTGGCCAGCTGCAGACCTTGGGCTTCCAGGCTCTCAATCATGGCTTCTCCCAGCTGGGCATTCTTCCAGGTCCTAGGGAGAGCAGACACAAAGCAGACAATGTAAAAGAGCTAAGGGTCCCACAGAGCGAGGCAGAGGAGTCAACCTAGCAATCTACCAAGGAATTAAAATACACAAGCTATCATCAGTTGGGACAGCGATTCTCTAAATTCTTCTCCACAAATGAATTTGAGAAATTTCCCTGACATTCAGTAATTTTTAATTATATGTTTTTTAATACAGGAGCTGTACATCAACACTGCACAGCTATTCAAATGTAGGTTTTTTTTCCAGTATTTTGGAGATTTCTGCAATGAGCTTAGTCTTAAGGACTCTCCAGACCAACTCAGCTCATGCATAGCCTCCAACTACAACAGGATGTACCTGGAACCCATTAAATGGATCCCAACAGACTTTAGAACCAGATTTTAGCTTTTTACTCAACTAACTTCCCATCTGCCAGTGACATTGTCTTCTGCAGCCTTTCCAATATTTTGCTGCTATAGCCACTCTTCCCCTTCAAACATTAACCATTTATTGACTCCTTCCCACAGCCTTCTATCTTCAGCCTTTCTGGTATCCATCATACATCCTGGAACCAACCAATCCTTCCTCTGCTAAACTTGTAAACTTGTCAGGACTTGGTGTCTGGCCCTATACTGTGAGTTAACTGCCTCTCCCTGTAAAAACAATGAAGAACCAGAGATAAAAGCCAGACAAGATGCTGGCAAGTAGGAAGAGTTAGAGGAAGCAGGCATATTCAAGGAGTACCTAGCATTATCATAGGACCATTGGCCAGAGGATCTCAAGGTCTCTTGAACACATCATGAAACTAAGCTGCAAAAAAGGCCTGTGGAGCAGATGCCTATTACTGATTGAGTTGATGGACAGGGTAGGCTTTAATACAGATATTAAATACCAAGGACAAGGACACAGAAATAAAAAACAGAACTGGAAATGGAGTTTGCTGCTCACTTCTATTCATGTTCCATTAGAAAAAAATATCTACACACATAAAATACATAAAATTCATACTTCGAATTAATCCAAATCTATTTATATAGGTGCACACACAGGAACAGCAATTACTGCCCAGAAATTCTGCCATCTTTGTTAAATCCCAAGGGAGCTTATTAATATTAAATACCACCTGTAAGCCTTCCTGTACCAAGCCTTTTGCGAGCCGTTTGAAATCATAGCTTTTTGGAAACATCTTATAAAACTATTTCAAGGCAACCTGTACATCGCCTCTTACAAAAGCCAGACAAATACATTACACACACATCACCCCAGGGACCAGGCAGCTGACAGCTCCAGCAGCCCAAGCACTGCCTTGTGCTCTTTGCAGACAGCTAGGTTTCTTTTCAGCTAATGAGCATCTAGGATATTTCTAAAGTGCAGAGGAAATTAGAACGCTAATTAAAAAGGTGATGTTTTGCCCACAGGTAGAAATCTTCATCTTGAGTGAGAATGTGTGAGTGTGAATGTGTTTTTCCACTAACGTTCTCTGGTACAGGATGCATCTGATCCCAGAGACACCAACAGCAAACAGCTCGGGGCGGGACGACAATGGCGATGGACATGACAGAGTCTATCATATGATTGCCTGGAGGGTTTCAAAACAGCTGTAGCCTTTAAGGTGCCTGTTTATTAGATTCACTTTTTCAGTGCTCCCTCCCTTCCCCAGCCTAACAAGATGTTTCCCTGCCTGTAACTCAAAGGTTACTACACCCACTGCTGTATAACCTAGAAGATGCACCCATATCACTGTGTAGCATTTAAGCTTTTATTCCTTTTGTCTGCTGGAACCAGTGCCGGTGCATAGCCACAGCAGTGGGGAGGTACAGGCTATGATGATGATTTTCAAGGTCTGGCGAGTGTGGCAAGTCCAAGCCACAGCACGCTAGAAGGGTGGAGAGACCATCAGCTCCCCTCTGCGTTGAATAAGCGGTTCCCTTGTCAAACCAGGAGGCTTGGAAAGGAGTGAGGAGCCGAAGGCATCACTGAGCAGACTGTGATGGTGGAGGTAATAAGCAGTTGTGCAGGCACACACGCACCACCCAGCCCCAGAAGCAGAGAGGCAGCAGACAAAATTGAAACAAAGGAGGGAGGATAGAGAACACTTCCCATCCTGGGTTCATTTTTTTCCTCTTTCCCCTATTTAACAAAGTCTCAGTCTATGGAGTTGTTGGGTTTTTGGTTTGTGCATTTTTTTTTTTTTAGTGTGTTGGGGTTTTTTCCTCTTTTGTTGATTTTAAATAATGAGGGGGACTGTAGGATGATCACAATAAACTGTAAGTGCTGCAGTGCCATCAGCAGTACAATCTCCATCTAGAAACAACAGGGCACTAAAAGAGGTTGCTTAGAAGATTTCAGCTGTGTCCTTTTATAGCTTTCCTATTCATTGCAGATCAATTTACTGGCCCATGCTGTGCCCTTTTGGCTGCTGCTTAGCTCCCAACCTGACCCTGATAACATAAATCACATAGCCTGTGCTTTTCCTCGCGCGCAGGTGATCATTAGCCCTGATTAGGCTGGCACTGGAGCTGCATCGCTCTCCTCCTCTGATGCAAGAAGAGAAGCAGAGAGGGGAGGGGAGGGAAGAGAGTGCCTCAGGCAGAGTTTCAGCTAGGTGCAGGTAGTCTGCTGTATGTAGCAGCCACTATCTAGCTCCTGTTTTAAACGCTAGCGCTGAAATACTGAAGCAAGGACTAGAGAAAAGGCTGCCTCTGTGAAATAAGCAGCTGCACGGGGCTTGCTTGTGAGAACCCCTCCTGAGCTGTGCAGCCACAATCCTTCCCTCCCATGCGCACCTGAAAGACGTATTTGGCCCCCCGAGTTACTGCCTTTGGCAATAGTTAAGTTTAACATTGGTGAAGGCAAGTGCAGACCTGTGCTATTGAAGAAAAACCTCCCAATTACTCAAGGGCTAAATCTGGGTCCCTCCTCCTCTGCAGTGGCCAAGCCTGCTCTGCCGAGTGGGTGACAGACCTCTGCCTTGGGTCCTGTGTCCCACGAAGCTTTAATGGACAGCTTTGCGTTGCAGTTCACACAGTACCACGGAGGTAACAGCTTGCTCCAGCACCAAAGCCAGGCTCACTGCAGCAGCGCAGAGCTTGGCTTGGGCTGATCCACCATAACCCTATGCTCCCCATTAATTACAAATGAACGTTTTTGGCCTCATAGCATTGGAATTAACTGAGATATTGCCTTTACCATGCACATGTGCATGCACACACTGGTATTACAAGTCAAATGTGCCTGAAAGACCAGCTTTTGACCCTGCAGTCACAAAAGACCACATACACACCTTGTAACGCAGCCAGGAAGGGCAGAGCAAAGTGCTTGTTGCTTCAAGCCTCATAGCTGAAAAGTAGGCTCTGCTCTACAGAGTTTCTATCTAGAAGTTTCTACCTAGCTTGGGAAAGTCAAATCCCTGTTTAAGTAAGTGTTACCTCCTCCTGCTCAGATGTAGAAAGAGCCTGCTCTGGTTTTGCAGGACAGCTGCTCGTTGTACTGTCAGGCTCCTGGGTGCTGAGGGACTGTATGCATACAGCGATCAAACCCTCTCACCCCTGCAGGTGGGCTGGAAATGCCTTGCTAACACCTCCTCCCCTGGGATTTAGCCTGCCTCTGTATTTTGGAATTAAACTGTCTTGAGAGGCCAAATCCTGCTGCTGCGTGGCCTGAGTGCCCGAGGATCTGGGCAGAAGGGATGCACACCCCATGATCACACCGTCGCTTCAGGGCTGTTACTGACATCTCGGCATGACCGGTACCGCTCAGGAGAGCGGTGAGGTCCCTTCTCACCAACACGGTGTAGAGCTACATGGACAGCTGCTCACTAGCTTTGCCTGTTCTGCTCTTACCTTACCCCAAATTCATCTATATGCAGTGCAGGGAGGTTTTCTGACCCCCAGCTTTGTCAAGCCCGCGGGCCTTGCTTCTCACAGAAAAGAGAGCTGCCCTTCAGTCCCAGGTCCCATCTCTCCAAGGCGAGAGGGGGGACAGCGGGTGCCACGCGACATATCAGCATTTGACAGATGACAGCCTGGGGTTGTGAGCAAAGCATCATCCTGCATCCCGCACCGCACACTGGGAGGGAAGCTCTGCGTCGGTTTTAGAGCATTCTCGTTTAGGGAAAGGATGGGTGCAGGAGGCAAGTGAAGGTTTCCTTAGTCTTGGGGAGCTTCTCTGCCTCCCCATAGCCCTTCTAGTCAGGCTTCTTCCTTTTTATCCTTTACACGTCTACAGAGCAGATGAAAGAGAATAAGGAATAGAAAGAAGCTTACACTTTTCCAGACTCCTGTAGCATCTCCAGCCACTGAGCCTGCTCAAACTCTGATTCGGCTGCTAGAACAATGTTACCCTAGAAGAGGGGAGAGGAGGGGAAAAAAGCCCAGATTAGAGAGGCTGGTGCCTTTCGTGCCTCTGTGCACTCAGGGGATGAACTGAAGACAGCTAGCACAGCTATGGCAGAAGGGGAGCTCGGGCTTACAGCTCCATGGGAGGTATCGCGTGGGAGCAAATATGATCCAGGCCTACCACACATCGGAGAGAGATGCGCACGGCCAGTGGTCATGGTAGGAATAGGGCAACATGAGCTCTAGGGCTCCTGAATACCTGTCTACTGGTCTGCTAGTATCATAAGACCTGCTGTCAGAAAAAGCAAGTTTCCTTGCTGGTTGTCAAAGCAGGAGCAGCAGCAAAGCCTTGAGGGGCCGTGGGATGCTAAACCACCCTCTTTTTCAGGACAATCTGTCCAGAGAGGTTGGGCATACCTTGGTGGGGTGGGAAAGACTGCCAGTCCAGCTCTGCTCATCAATAAAAAGTTTTGTGGTGTAAGAAGTCTACTTACATGGAAGTCTTCATGAGAGATCCTTATGGCATAAGGCATGTTGGGCTCTTCTTTGGGCTCCACGATGCAGCCTCCCAGGGGTATGACACCCTGGGGATAAACCAGAGTGCTCCAATCAGTCAGCAAAGTCATGATAACTATTAACTAAACAGGAGCTGGACTTTCACCCTTGGTCACTTGTAGGACCCTGCCCTACCGTGGCTATCCCAGGAGGGGCAAGACACACAGTTCCTGAAAAGCAGAGGGACTCCCACCACCACCCCAAGAGACCTCCAAGTGGTATCTGAAAGGGGGTAAAGATGGCTCTCCCATACTCAGCTTGGAGGGAAGGCTGTTAGCTAGAACATAGAAATGGGAGCTCTTTTGTCAAGGAGAAGGTGATGTCCCAACAGGGGCAGATGTCGCAGATTCACAGTGTGGTACCATGAGGGAGGTTGTGCGTCCATTACAGTCACCACCAGCAGGTCAACACCCCACACGTGCTGTGTGGGGATGGATGGGTGGCCTGCTGCCCCTAACCAGGCCAGGTGAAATAAACACCTTTAGAAGCACACGTGGTTCATCAGCCTCCAGTGACTACAGAGGATAAAAGCAGACCCAGGACACAGAGTTCCTCCATGAGAACTCTAGGCAGCAGAGCTGCGGAGGCTGCTTCTCGGGGCTGAGGGCATGTGGGTTAGCAGGGGCTGGCTGCAACTGCTTATGAGTGCAAGTACAGGTTAGGAACAATCAGCAACCAAAGCTGTTAACCCCACCACTGGCTTTGCCAACAGCATTCTCATAGCCACAAGATTAGTTGATTAGGAGGTCAAGGGAATACATCTACTATCAGGTTAAAAAAAAAAAAAATTAAAATCATGTACCTGCTAAATCGTTAAGGAGCCTGAAGAGGTACTGACATAGTTCTTGCCTTTTTTGAGGCTTCTCTGGATCTGTGAGAAGTTTGTGACTTACTTCTTCGTCACTTGCTGGGGGAAGCTAGAAACAGAATAACCCCCTCTCCCATGCAAACACTGCTCACCTTGGGGTGGATATTGAAGTATTTATTGCTTTCAAAATTCTTCTTCTCACTCTCAGCATAGTAGAGCAGGAAACTTTCCTTAATTATGAAGAACCTTTAAGGCAAAGAAAAGAAGTAAATTTTGCTAGAACAGAGGTCGTTGTTCACAGCCCAAGAAAATTTCTACCTAACTAAAGCTAGTTCCTGAGCAGAAGAGTTTACTATTCCCATCTATCCCTAAGGTGAGGTGCCCCACTTCTGCTCACAGCCAAGAGCTAGTGCTTAACACTAAGTGCCAAGTTCAAGTGCTTTGTGCTTACAGTTTGCCACAGCATGCACACACCAGTGTGGAAGGCAAACGACAGCACCATTCACTCATGGGGCAATGAGACGACAGCCTGTGTCCAAAACAGGAGCACAGCCAAAGCCTTTTGGCATCTTGACCTGTGTGTGCTCTATCTAGCCCGTGAGTTGGATTCAACCTATTGGAAGAGAGCTGCTCCTTTTTTTAAGGGTGTCTCTCACATGGGCTAAGAGCAACTAAAATCTTATTTTTTGAGACCTACCCCCTGCCACCCTCTTTCCTCCCATCCTGGCATAAGCCAGAAGGGAAGTGTTTCCTCTGTAACTCTGAGTCATATGCAGGGAGAGTCACAGACTAGCATCCCCAGGCGACTCTCGAGGCAGAAGACTGGCCACAAGAGCACTCAGGAACAGAAATAAATTTTAGAGATATTTTTAAGCAGAGTTCCTGGCAAAGTCTCCTGTCATTCACCCTTGTAAATACAAAGGTAATTACCTTTTTTTTTCCCCCCCTTCTTATGCATCACATTAAAATGTGCCCTGTTCTGCTCAGTTAGCCTTGGGTATGCTCTGATGAACACTGTACAGTAGCCACAAAACATCACAGCTTCTGTAAACCAAGCTTCTAATTTACTGGAGCACGTCCTCAAAATTGTGATTACAGGGGTGCCACTTTTAGCTTATTTGGATGTTCAAAATGCCCCAGGAGAGTCCCTTTTCTCTTCAAAAATTGAGGTTGCATTTACCCTGCAGGCAGTGGTACAGGGGAGAGAGAGCTGATTTAGCTTAAATTTGTTCTAAACCTCTGCAGCAATCAGAAGTGCTGAAGAGCAGCTGAAAAAATGGGGATGAGTTTAGTAGGGAGGTTTCAAAAGAGTAAAGGACAAAGTGAATGTGTTGCACTGTTCTGTACATATTTTCTGAGATGAGAAAAGAGGGACTTGGAAAAAAGTAAAAGGCAGTAAGCTGAAAATTAATAAAGAACGCCTTTTGGCACTGCACAAAACACTGCTGCGTAAATCACTTTCATGTAGTCCCAAGGACAAGAGCTCTCGAGGAATCTGGAAAGGATAAGGCATTTCTGTGAGTAATGAGAACATCCCCAGGAAACCCTCCTGCTCCTCGGCAGAAAAGCCTCCACTGAGAGGGATCAGGAGGAGACTTCTCCGGGCAGCGCTTTCCAGTTCTGCGTCATTGGTGATGGGCTACAGGCTGAGAGGTCTGATCCACAAGAGCAATTCTCATACCTCCACGTGCCCATCCCACCCCAGTCCTCTCCTGAAGCAGAGGGCCTGTCAGATGGAGCCAAGCACTGCTTCCAACACAGATGAAAACAGCAATTTGGTACCAGTTTAGTTCCTAAAGCTAAAGAAAGAATTCGAAGCTGGCAGAGAATTATTGTTATAATAATACAATTATACATATAATTATAATATATTATTAACAATTATCATTATTATAGCCAGGGGAAAGCTTTACCACTTCTACCAGCTCCTATCTCTTGCCTTTCTGCCATGGCTCTGTCAACGTAGATGAAATTACCACATGCCATGGAAACATGAGCCATGGGCTCACAAATGGACCAAAAAACACAGAACAAAGCTAAACTTCTGAACGCCTGCAGCAAGCTCGAGCTCTGGAGCTACTGTGCGCCGGCTCCAAAATTTTTAAAAGTGACAGTCATTGAACGTGTGGATGTTTACATCCAGAAATCTTCAGTACATGCAAACACCAAGCAGCAATTCTTGCGCCCCAGATTTTTTCTTCTCCTCGCCCACTCATCTATACGTGTTCACATTGACAGCAGAGTTGAGGAGAAGAAGCCAGTTTGCTTCTTCAGCAAGACACTGCCTTCTCATTTGATACTCCAGGAACATCATGGCTGACTGCCTGACCCCACCTCTTGCTCCTGATGACAGCCTGGCAAAAAGCTCTCTAAGCAGAACAGAATAACTCAGTGGGAAAACAAAAAAAACCCACTCAAAACACCCACTCTTTTGCACTGAGCTCATTGAGTTGGTAGAGGACCAAAAAGGTGCTTGGTCATGGCACAGCCTGCCCAGCAAGTTCTCTGAGTAGGAGCAGTTACTAGTCACCTTCCATCCAGGGGAGCAGCTCCTTCCCAGCCCGAGCTCGTGTCCCAGCGCACCTCCCAGAGGAGCTGCATCTAACGCCCCCGCAGCTGGGAAAGCAACGCATGACCCCACCTGCATTGGCTGCCCATACTCTCTCTGAATGGTTGTAAGAGGTGCCCAAGATGGACAGGGAGATGATGGACTGTCCATGGGGCACAGCGTGCTTTCCCTGTGATGGCAATCTCCATCTTAAATCTCTTGCCAGCGTCACAGATCAGTGTCCAGAACAGTTTCCTCATGACAGTAGGCAGGGGTGGGAAGGAGCATCCCAGAGAAGGTGGGGGGCTGAACTGCTCACACAACTTTGAGACACCGGCCCATTTAGCAGATGCATTAGGCACATCTCTGTGGGACACATTACATCAAGGTCTCTCCTCTGTATGAAACAAGGAGTGGTATATTTAGATATATTTGCATTAATGACAAAGGCAGCCACAACACCTGCAGCAGGCTCAGAGCTGACCCTGGCCAAGGCAGATATCGGAGAGGTCTCCACAGAGCAGACAGGACTTGTTTCTGGTTCCTCCTGTCCACATCTCTTCTGTAAGCAGCAGCCTTCTGCCTTCCTGTTTCACTTTTCCTCCCACCTCTTGTCATAAACTCTCTAAGAAACTTTTCTTATGGGTAGCTGCACCTTCACTTTATGTCTCTAATGCTTAGTTCAACAAGTACTTGATTTCTTTTTTAGAGGGACACGTTACCTCATCTGCACAACAAATACAGAAATAACATCTTGTGCTTGGTCCAGAGGGTCAGAGTGAACCCGATACTGTGGGCACAAATACAAAACTAAGGATTAAAAAAAAAAAACAACACACCACATAAGATGGAGAAAGTCTATTCATCATTTCCAACAGTCTTTTCAGTCTGAACAACCTCAAGAAACATTTGAAAGACAAGTAAAGATACTGATCTTTAACTACATGTGACTTTTAATCTAAATGTTAACCCCCAGTTAAAGCCAGGCTTTAGTTTGCTACATACTTTTTGTCTGCTCAGTGCTCCTGATAATCCCTATATTATAGATTATGTGCCAGTGGAAAACAAAACCAAACCAAGAACGAAGCATAGCACAGATCTGAGAATTGATGTTTCTCTGGCAGATTAATGAACTTTTAGATCCCTGACCTCACAGATGTGGAGAGAATCTGTGTGGATTTGGAATGAAAATGTACAAAATAAGAGATAAAAATAATAACAACAAAACCCCACAGCAAATAATGAAGGAAAAACAGTGAAAATCTGGTTAGCTGATGGACATAAGAGAATATGATCTGAGCATAAATATATTATCTATCCTTACCTGCAAGGCAACACCTAAGCAACCAAGACCACCACTTTGACTTTCAGGACAAAGTCTCCATACAACAATACAAGGGTAATTGATGCAGCACAATGGGAAGAGGGATGAAGTGAAGGAGTAGAGGAGAAGGTGTTACAAGACTCAAGAGCAAGTCGAAGACCGAAGCAGCAGCCAGGTGAGTAAGAGCAGAAGGGGAAAAGATGGCCAAGGGAGAATGGGGAGAGAGACCCAGTTAGGGCTGGGGACACTGAACACATATCTGAATTAGGCACAGGTGTGCCAGCAGAAGAGGGAGTATTGGAAGGACAGGGGAAGATTCTGAATACAAACAAGAAACAAAAGAAGAGAAGAGATTTAAAAACAGGGCAGCATTCAAAAAGCCTGGAGAGCAGCGGCGAAGGTGAGAGGGGAGGAGAGCTGGCACAACCATGCATGCTCCACATGCAGCACAACTAATACAAGAGCCATCCACGCACGGTCAACTCCTTTGGGTCATCCATCCCCTGATGCCAGACCCTGCACTAAGAAACCACTGAAGCCACAGTGTAATTAAACTGGCATAGCAGAGGAACAGTAACAATCTGAGTGACGTGGACATAAAGCCAGAGACGTGATCTGCCAGGATTAGACACAACGGCTCTGCACTGGACAAGTAGAGATACCTGATCTCTGGAGATAAAGTGGGTTTTTTGTGTCACAGAGGGCTAACAAGATAAATCAGCTAATCTCTGCAAAAGTTTTTGAAGTGACAATAGCCCATGTTAAATATTTACATTATAAAGCTGCAGCAGTCTCACTGGTCCTTCCTGCCAGTGGTGGTTTTCTGGGCACCAGTCCAGGAGCACAGGCAGCAAATCCCAGTTACTAGATCAGCCCAGTTCTCTCTCCCTAGGGACAGCTGAGGAAAACAACCGGGCAAATCATCTTTACCAGCATGTCAGCGCAGCGACCGCAATACCCGTCCCTCACTCTTCCTCTCCCGAGCGCTCCAGGCTTTCCTGCCTGCCTCCTGCCCTGGCGCCTGGCAGCTGGAGCGGTGCCCAGCCGGGCAGGGACTGGGGAGAGGTGGATGCTTCCCGACAGCGACCAGCCAAATGGGAAGTTTAGAAGGACGAGAGGGAAGCACACGCTCTGCCCGACCCACCGCCCCGCGCTGCACGCGCACACCCCGCTCTGCGGCTGCCTGCTTTCTCGGGTTTTTTAGAGCAGAAAACAGTCCTAAACCATCATCCTTTCCACCTGTCCCGTGACCACATCCGTTGACTGTTCGTAGCCACTCTGCCGGAAAACGAGGTTATGTGCATGCTTTGCAGTGCCACAGCCAGGATTGGCCCAAGAGAAGATAGAATTTTTCTCTTAAATGCACTGTGTTCCCTTCCTTCTAGCAGCAACCCGGCATCTCTGATGGATTTACTCAGAGGTATAGGCATATTTTGTGTTTTGTTCTCTACTCTTTTCAATTCCTCATGTTCCACTTTGCTTTTCTGACTCTGGTTGACCACTGAGCAGATGCCCTCCTGGAACTGTCCCCCATAGCCCCAAAATCTCACACCTGAATGGTGACAGTCAGCTTCGAGCCTGACATTTCTGTATGGGGCTGGGGTTATTCACAGCAGAAAAGGATGTGTCACTTCCTACCTGCAAAGCTACAGCGCCCTGTTCACGCCACATCCAGGGCAGGTACGTACCTTGGGCGTTTCATTCCAGACTCCATGCCAGGCTGATGCCATTACCAGTACAACTTTTGTGGTAGGGAGGAGACCAAACTGCTTGTTGTTAATCAGAAGGAAGAATGGGGTGCAGTTTGGTGGGAAGAGGAGGACCACAAGTCAAGGGTTGAGAATACGACTTTCCAAAGCCGCTCCAGCAGCAACACGAGCTTAGACTGATCAAAAGCATCAGTAAACTCAGAAGATGGTTGTGTCTCTCTTGGAAGGATATTACTTTACAAGGAAAGAAAATTCACATTAGGAATAGAACTTCTTCCCTCAGAGGGATAGGAGCTACGATGCTGCTAATGGCATTTTAAAAAAAAAATAAAGCTGTGGAAGGCAGCATGCCCAGACATCAGCCCTGGCAGATAAACACAGCCACGTTGGTCCAGTGCCAGAAGCACCCAGCCCGCTCTCGGTTGGTACCCGAGGCAGCACACAAACGCTTAGGCTGCAGGACAGACCCTTATGTAGGCAAGGGAAAGGGCTGGAAGCCTCATATCAAGTCTCGCTGTCCTCGCAGGCGCCACCAGACACCAGCCCTGACTACAACAAGGCTCCGCTACCCCTCCCTGCATAACCTCTACAGCTGCGAAATCCCCAAACCTGGGCTTTCAATCACCAACACGCTGGACACCATGCCTGGGCTTTTTTTCCTTGATCCATTATCCAGCCAATAATACCAAAAAGATAAGAAGTAGTAATCCAGGATTTCAGGACAAAAATCTACATTGCTCAGAAATCAGATCCTCAACTGTATCTAGCAATAGCCAATTTTTTCCTCTTAATTTAACTTAATTTAACTGGCACGGGAAACATCTCTTCCTCTTTTCATAAAATAATGCATTTGACCAGCTGCGTCTTGCTGGGCATAGGGGGTAGGTGGGGGGAATGGATGAATTGTACTTATCCTTCCATAATGACTGACTTATAATAACATGTAAGATTTTTTACTTTAAAGCAAATCTCTCTTGTGATAAAAAAGTCTTGTTGTTCCTCCCATTCCAGTCGTTTTACTCCAGAAACTTCTTCCTTCCAAACCACACAGATTCCCTGTGTTCATCTCCTACTGACCCATCTCTGGTCCCCCCTCAGCTGCCATGCCTGCAGCTAACCTGCCCCATGGTCACCTGCCCCATCTCTTCCCACCTGCTGTCACTAAAATATTTACCGCTTGCTGAAGACAGGGGTGACTTCTAGGAATAGAACAGCACTAAATAAATAATGACAGAGAGAGCAGAGATGGGCCATTTGCCTGCCAGAAATTTTGATTAGGAAGAAGAAAGCCTCTTAAGAATGTCTCCTCCATGGCAAATTACCTTCCCCTCTGTTATTCTGTCCACTTCTTTACCATAAAGTCACATTAAATGAATTAAGCCTGGAAACTAAATATCAATGTTTGGGAGCAGAGTAGGGAGCATCAGCACGAATTCTCTCCTAGGTGACAAAAGGCCATTGTTTGGTTCGGGGTTTTTTTGGTTGTGTTTTTTTGTTTGTTGGTTGTGGTTTGTTGTGGTTTGGGGGCGGGGGGGTGGTGGGAGACAGTAAAGAATAAAGCCTGCATGTAGGTCAAAGACAGCTACAAACACAAAACTGCTTCCCAAGCAACATTTAACTATTTTTCAGGCCATGCCATCTTCACAGGTTTAGACTGGACAGCACTGTAGTTACTACACAGAGCAAAACTGGGAAAGCTGGGTTTAGAAATGGATTTAATGCATAGTCTCTACACTGCAGACTGCAGCAAAAAGCTAAGTACCAGAGCCAACAGACATGGCTCGTGCAAGTTAATTTATTCTTCTGAAAAGCCTTGAGACACACTATGCTACAAAGGCTACAAAACTGCCTTTCAGCTCCAGAGGTAGCTCAGGCTTCCTGCGCTGCCGGTTGTTAATTACTCATTTGTGCCTTTCCCCAGCGGAAAGGTGAGGGTGGGGAAGACGACAACATTACTTTGCTTTTCTGGCAGACTTTTTCATCTGCAGATATCAAACTCCTAAAGGGGGGTAAGTACTACTATCCTTCTTTAATAGATCACAACGAGAAATCCTGGGTCACAAAATACGTCTCTGGCCATGGTAGGGCTAAAATGCAAGTTTCTCGGCTGCTGGTCTAACTAACTGCATCGTTTGCCAGTGACATTAATCTGCCATCCAGGAGTGCTGCGAGGCTTAATCCATTGGATCATGTACCCCCAGTGAGCGATGAGAAAGAGCTGTACCATGCTTCTGTCTCAGTACCCATCCTTGAACAGTCGCGTCTCATCGTTTGACAACCAGCAGAAAACTCTCCTGTGAGATTCAGTGACTCGCATAAAGAAACTACACCGGCTTTAAACCTCAAACTGACCCATCACTTCAGTATCGTAGAACACGCTTCCATCCTTGGTAAAAGGTTAGAGCAAATACATTCCAGCTCCAAACGTCCTGGCTGCTGATACACGACACACAGCAGCTTACAACTCCCTAGCAGCAGATGGGAGAGGATTCAGAGCCACCTTCCCCCCAGGGAAGAGTCTGCATTTGCTGTTCCAAGCGTGCCATCACTGTCACGCAGCACAGCGGTCCTGCTGCTGGTCCACAGACCCCTGCAGACCATACACACGCACGCGCAGTTCAGCCTAGCCATCGCACACCCGAAGTACTCAAAGAGATTTAACAAGTGCTAATGAAGAAAGTCAAGCAGTTTGGGGGCAAAATATATGAGCTGACTGTTCCTCTTTCATGGACGATTATGCAGAGGAGGCAGCTAGTCGCTGTTCCCACTCGGACGTGCACGGAGCACAGGGTCTGGGGGGATGAAGAAGAAAGCGCAGCGGGGTGCCATGTGTGGAAAGCAGACTCAGAACAGCAGGGAAGCTATGCCCAAAGTTTCACCCCTAGTCTCTGCCTGGCTAGCTGCACTTGAAGAGACAAGCGCTCAGGCTCTAACTTCCCCCAGCACCCTTAGGCTTTGTATTTCGCCTGAGCATCCCTCAGCGACTGCGGCTTACCTCCTGGACCATTTGGCCGACTGCCTCCCAAAGGGTCTCTTCCAGAGCACGCCATAGAGCTGCACTTTGGTGCTGATGTCCAGAGCATCTGAATCTGCCTGCTCCATGGACGGAGAAGGGGATACAGAACTGGATTTTGAAGCAAACATTATAGATGGGTCTGGTTCTAACTCTCCCCCTCTGCACGGCAGCTCCAGGAATCCGATTAAATGCAATGAACCAGAAGGATGTAACCAGCCACTCCAAGCGGCAGACGGAGAGACTGGGCTATGGTTTGAATCAATAACTTGACTGCTCAGCACTCAGTCGATAATTCTCTCCCCGATGCACAGATGATGAGAGTTTCCTCATTGCGTATTACTTCCTGCTGCATTACAGACAGCACACATCCCAGCCCGAGGGAAAAAAAGAAGAGTGAGGAGAGCCAGAGATCAGGAGCACAGAGAGGCAGGAAGAGCTCAGAGGGAAAGCTCCCAGCAATAACATCAGCCAAAATACCTCTGCACCAGAGCCAGCTCGGAAGGTTGTTTCATTCAACATTGCAGCACCCCAGGCAGAAATCAGGGAGAGACGGACGTTCTGCTGTCAGGCATCTCTTACCCTGACACGTACCCCCAAAATCTCGTGCTTGGAGACAGGTTCTTCTCGTTTGTCCTGAGGAAGAGGGGAGCAGAGTGGGTGGGAGCCAGCAAGATCACTTGGCCATCGGAGCCTCCCTTGGCCATCGGAGGCTTTTGCTGTGCCAGCCTGGCACTGCCCACCCGGGTACAGTTCACATCGCTGCAGCGTCCACGCCGCACGCCTCGCTCAGCCTTAAAGGGCCATTGCTGATCAGAGTTAGGGCATCAAAGCTCTGCCGGCCTGCGTGCCTTGTTGCATCTTGGAGATGTGGCAAGCACAGCCTCTGCCCGGCCCCTTGGGTACCAGGTCCTTCTGGGCCACGGCATGGAGACAGAGGAACATGTCGCACAGCTCAGGTGAGTCTCCGTTCATCTCCTGTTTAGTGCTCCCACAAAAAACTTTTTATTCTGGTTCCCCGAGTCCTAGTTCCTCTCTTGAAGCCCTCCCTCCCTGCGCAGATGCAAAGAGTCCTCCAAAAGAACCCCTGTCTTTTGTAATCCCCACAGGAAAGCACAGAGCAGCATATTGTTCCCTCCTGCACCCTGCCTTCCCTCCAGGATTAGGATTTGGGGAAAAACTGCCTGCGTTGTGCCTGGTAAAGGGTCTGGAGTTTCAGGGTATCATATATCCAATGCAGACACACACATGCCATGAGGCAGCTGCTCCCATTTTAACCGGTGCCATCCTGCGTGTGTTGATTTCAACGCTGTGACTGCCGAACGCCAGCCCTTCCCAGCGCAGTTGCTCAGAAGCGACAGGCTGCAGACACGCCGTCCTTCCTCATTCCCAGAGGCCAGAAACCTGGGACGTGCCATAGGCTGGGTCACAGTGCTGGACACGGGCCTGCTCCGCTTCACCTGGTCACAGGCACTTGCAAAGCGTCTTGAACGGAGGAAAGGCAGACTGCCCGCAGGCTGCCATTAAGGGAGAGGGCGGAGAAGACACGAGAGCGGCAGCAATGCCTCCATCTCACTGGAGCCCCAACTCTTGGATACAACCCTGCACTGCAGAATCACACAGAATCACAGAATCACTAAGGTTGGAAAGGACCTTCAAGATCAAGTCCAACCATTAACCCAACACCACCATGTCCCCTAAATCATGTCCTGAATGAAAAAGAAGAGAAGCATTAATGCTGTAGTGACCATTCCATACACTGCACTGCAAAGAAAATACTACTTATAACCAGGGTTTCGGGAGAGGGAAAAGTTTCCCTGGAATTACGTTGCATAAAGGGTAACAAGGATTCTGGGCCCAACAACATCACCTTAATTTAGAAATATGCAGTGAAAAGCCACAGAGCTCCCATGTGAGGATGATCCAGTGCCCCTGCCATTGTACTGCACCAGAGCTGCAAAGATCTGATAGCAGCGACCTGCAGTCAGGAAAAGCAGATTTTCATCCTTTGCTGCTTTACTTATTTTTATCTTGCATAGACCAAGAGAGAAAAGAGGTCTCTAGCTTCAAAATAAAAAACCCCTGAGATATTGTCTCCTCTGGAGACCTCTAGGACAAGCAAGGGACTGAGTAGTCACAGGAAGTTTTTAGAGTGGGCAGCTCCAGGGGAGGGAAAGAGCGACTTGCTTTTATCAAGTGACCAAGAGTTAAACACGGGCAGGAGCCAGAAAGAGTAGGGCAGTAAGCAGCAGTGGGGTGAATTTTGTAACTACTGGTGTCTGGACAAAGTAGTTTGTAATAACAGTGGTTAACGTTTCCTTTATGTGTGTAGTAATCTAAATGAGTTGGGGGCCTGTCTGAAGGAAAGAGCAGGAGAGCAACACAACAGGTCTAAGCAACTTGCCTCTGTCAAACAGAAGGAAACGGCGTAAGGGCCACCTTAAAGGTTTTTCAGTGTTACTTCTGTCAGATGCAAAACTTACTTCAACTGGCCAGGAACTTCAGGATCAAAAGAACAGTGCCATAAAACCCATCCGGGAAAAGAGGGTCAACCACAGCGTAAGTAGGGAGAGCCAGGTCCTGCAGAAGTGCCTTCTCCAAGTTCCAGGAGACAGAAATCTTTAGGGAAGCACAGGTAAACAAGTAGATTTGTTTTTTGCTGTAAGATCTTGGTGAAACCTAACAGCCCAAAAGCACATGGATTTGCATTTAATCTGGGAGTTCACAATTTCATAAGAGCAGAGGAGAGAGACCCGAGTATACAAGACCTTAGCAGGACAACCGCGTGACACCATGGCAAGAACAAAAACGCAGTTGTAGTCTGCACTAGAAGTGAAGGCAGACATAAGCCCTTCTACCAGACCCACACAAGATCCTTTCTGCACAGTTCTGGCAGGACAGATTCCCTGGCCCTGAAGAGATGCAGAAAAGGACCTGAGGGATGATCACAGGCATAGCTAGCCCACAGTACAACAGGAGACTAAAAGGACTTGTTTAAATGAGAGTGAAGGGGAAAATTTGACTGTGCTCTAGTTTCAAGCATTCTTTCCCCTGTTAATATATTGGTAAAGGTCGGTGCTTGCAATAAAACAAATAGGTCTAAATCACCCATGAACAAATGAGAAGGTGTGTAGCCATCACAGCAAGGGAGTTGAGGAATCACCTCACACCGAGCAGCAGAGGCGAAAAGCCATTACTTGGTTGGATCCATCACATACACAGCAACCTGAGGTGGTTGTGCCTTCCAGGGATACGGATTAGGCTCACTTTCATCAATCCCTTCAGTGACAGGGAAGAATGCTGAAAGGAACAGGAAAGCACATCTGATCAACACATGGCTCAGGGGCTGGTGCCGTCGTCAGAATTTTGGGTTTTTTGACCACGGGGCAGTTTACACGGCACCGGGCCTCCTTGCAGCTGATGGAGTGCAAGATCTGAATCTTTCCAACTCTGCAGCACCATGCCCACTGAACCATGTCCTGAAGGGCCACGTCCACACATTTTTTGAACACTTCCAGAGATGGTGACTCCACCACCTTCCTGGGCAGCCTATTCCAGTGTTTGACCACTCTCTCAGTAAAGAAATTTTTCCTAATATCTAGTCTAAACCTCCCCTGGCATAACTTGAGGCCATTTCCTCTCGTCCTCTCACCGGTTACTTGGGAGAAGAGACCAACACTCACGTCGCCACAACCCCCTTTCAGGTAGTTGTAGAGAGCGATAAGGTCTCCCCTCAGCCTCCTCTTCTCCAGACTAAACAACCCCAGTTCCCTCAGCCGCTCCTCATAAGACTTGTGCTCCAGACCCCTCACCAGCTTCGTTGCCCTTCTCTGGACACACTCCAGCACCTCAATGTCCTTCTTGTAGTGAGGGGCCCAAAACTAACACAGTATTCGTCATCATAGGCCACCCTCCAGCTGGAAGATGTTCCCTTTCGGTTTATGGATGCGCATACTGGTTAACCACAGCTGATGAGGAGGCTTGTATTTTTTTTTTTTCTTCAGTGAAAAGTTTTACATTTATGTTCTAGACAGCCTTACAGTAGTACTTTATGCAGCAAAGAACAAACTAATCCTTGGGCTGGGGCCAGGAAATCAAGATTTGGATCAGAGTTGCCACAGAGTTGGAAAGATTCAGATCTTGCCTCCCGGTATGGATTCCCTTTCCTCTTATAGCTTCTGATAGGGTCTGTAGCCATTTTCAACCCAGAGAACCACTAGCAGTTATGGGAGGTATTAGCAAGTGCCTGGAACAATGTGGAGAAATGAAAAGAAAGTCCAGCTCAGGTTTCGTGTACAATATATCATTCTTGCAAGGATAAAATGTCGCACATACCTATCCAAATGATGCTCCAGCTTCCCAGATGTACAGTTGTGTGTGGAGGCTATTTTAAATAGAACAAAAGCAACCGCCATCAATCCATCTCTAGTATGACACATTGACAGATTATGTTTCTTTCGCACGTGATTAGGTTTTTAGTGTCAGATGGGAAGTCAGAGCTGTCCTGCAGAGCTGAAAGAAAACAGTTATTCAGCAAACGGGCATTAAAGCGAAGAGCCTTTGTAGATTTATAACCCCATCTGACATCATCCCTTGGTGAGAATCACATGGTCTCAGTGTCCTGTTCCAGACAAAGCCCTCCACCAGTCCCAGCCCTTCAAACCCACACAGCTTCCATGCTGTGGATATAGCACCACTTCAGGACACGTACAGGAAGCCAGAAAAGAAGATGCCCTTTTACTGCAGCAAAGAGATCCGATAGCAGCAGCCAGCCCAACAGCCTTGCGGACAGTCAGCACTCACAGAGTGGCTTTTGGGGGGGCGGCTCGCTCAGGGACTGACACCATGGTCAATGACTATTTCTCTCAGCATCTAAAGGAAATAAAAAAAAAATTAATTCTTCTAAGAGTTCTCTTCTGGAAGACGACTCATTCACTCTGGTGCTTTTTTTAAAAAAAAAAAGTTTCTGCTAAACAGACATTTTTTAGGGACTTTAGAATACATCAGAGTGGTCAGCTACATTTGAAAAAGCTTCCTCCAGAAGATGGCCCGTAGGCTTCCTGCAATGCACCAGTTTCTCCCCCATCAAGCCTAAATACCACGAAGCGATCACATGGCCTAGGTAAAGGGAAAACCCTTAGTACCGCAATAGCTAAATAGGCTGCTTCCCACCAGCAGCTTGTTCAACAGCAGTAAATAAACATAGCTTTGCTTGTTTTCTCTCTTTTCTTGGATTACGAGCCCAGCAGCACACGCTCCCTTCCCTTCCTCCGTGGGGAAAGGCGGTGCTGCGTGTCCGCTGCTCGGGCAGCCCCACCGGCCAAACCCCAGACCCGTTTCTGAGGGGTGCGCAGCGGCCGCGGGAGCCCTCCTCCTCGCAGGGGTGGCTGAACCTTGGCGCACAGGGACAGGCAAGAACAAACCTTCCCCCAGGAAGGTTTTACAGCAGTGTTCAGAGCTGGTAAGCTTGCAGCTAGGCATGCACGTCACCTGCGTGTCTGTTCACCCTTCCTAGAGCATTTTGCCTTACACACGACTTACCTGCTTGCAGTCAACATTATTCAACTCCATCCCAAAAGTGACAGAAGCAACAGCAGAGAGTTACCCAAGACGTGGTCTGACCAGGGGACGCAGCTTAGTGAGCCGCGCGCGCAGCGCGGGCTACATAAAGGCCAGCGCAGCAATTTTAAAAGACCTTCTTGCACATCGTACCCCGTGGTGCCAGGACGCTCAGAGGTCTGGCAAATAGATCAGAGGCAAGGCTTCGACCAGTTATTCTGAGGGCCAGCACAGAGTTCCAAGGTGCAATTGCTTAGTCAGTCCTGCTAATTTTGAGCACAGAAAAAGCGTTGCCTTTGTAAGGAGGGCACCAAAGCAGGGTTCAGTACGCTGAGGCTCAGTTTCCAGCCCTGGCAGTGTCCCTACCTGCCTTGAGCATGTAACTTGATTTCTCTCAGCCACAGCTCCTCACCTATGACACCGGTACTAACATCGTAAGGATACATATACTCATGCAGCAACTTAGACACAATGGCCAGCCAAAAAAATCCTGCAAAAGAGAAGGATTTGTTGGAGTTTCCTTGGCAGAATAATGGGGTGGTGTGGGAAATATAGTACCTCTACACATTAACAGGCAAACAACTGGAGCACCATCAACACTTAAGATCTGACAAACCAGTCCAGCAAGAAGTAGGACATTGACTGAGATCCAGGGCTGATGGCTGCCCACTCTGGAGAAGCACAATTCTTTGCTGTTTCAAGACCAATCAGTAGACCTGAACTCTCGCTCCAAGTTTCTAAAAAAAGGTTAGGTGCAGGACTACTTTCTACAAGGTGTTTCTCAACTGCAAAAGTTTAGATACTGATTGCAGTCCACTAATTTCTACCCACTTTGTTCCCTTTGATCAAAAGAGGGAAAGAAGTCATAGGCTTAACTGCTAAACAGTAAATACATATCCAGAAAACAGGAATGGCTAAGTCATGTTTTTATTTAATCTGAAAGTCTATAAAATGCCCAGAGCATGCACACAGAGACCATAATTGCTCTTGGGAATGCTGAATGTATACACTTTACCCTTACCATTATGACCATTGAAGGCAAGGCCTTAAAAAGCTAAGGACACTACAGTTAGGACTTCATTCAGGAGTGGAAACTGCAGGGACCACACCATCAATGTTCTTCACACCCTTCACCTGTAGGTTCTGCTATACCCCTCAGCTCTAACCTGCAGCAGCCTCCACTCCAAGTTTCTCTTTCTTTCCTGGTCCTGCTCACAACCACTCACTGGAAGGTCAGGGCTCGTGCTGCATGCGTACACAGGACAGGAACAAGCCATATTTCTTGCCTCCTTCCTATCCACATTCTCAAGTGGTTATCTAAATACGGAGGGACAAAAATCTGCTAGTGCCATCTATCACAGCAGGAGACCACGACAGCTCTGCTGCAGACCCCGTACAGCGAGGAGAGCCATCAGCCAGATGAAAGATAAACTGCCTGACAAGCAAGGACAGCAAGAGTACTGCTGTCCACAATATACAGCAGGCTAAGAGGGCCACCTCCTCCCTCCCCCATCTCCATTTACCCTCCTGCGAGCCGTCCTCCCACGCAGCTTTTGCGGATGAGGCCTCTTTCGTACTGCTGACATCCAGGCTGCAAGGAGAAGCACGGAAAAAACTGCCAGGCAGACCCGTTGCTTAGCCCTCCACGTGCACTGAAGCACGCTCGCATGAAGCGCCTGCAACAGAGCAGATACCAGGAGTACAAAGTTTTGTTCAAGATCGCACATCCCTCAGTTCCGCTGTCAAAAACAGAAAACAGAACGTGGGAAAACTACTGCAGTCCTAAAATGAGTCGCGTTTTACTTACAGCTTTGCTCGCTGGAGGCAAGCAAGGAGAGCTTGACTAAAAGGTGTTATGGCAAGAGTCATTCAGGTTAGTACCAAGGCTTGTAAGCAGGGTTTTTAGCAGCCCTCTTCAGCCCAGCCCAACGACGAGTACTTAATTTAAAGTATTTCTTCAGGCAGCAGAGGCCCATTAACTTCCACAGACTCCAACACAGACTGTGATCATGTAAAGTAATTACCACTTCAGACACCGGATGGGTGTACAGGCACAGAACAAGCATTATCCCCCTTTCTAACAATCTCACCTCGCCTTTTAGGTTTTCTAAATACTATATAGGCTTGGTGTCAGTCATCAGGATACAGCTTACTTTTAATTAGCTCTACAAGTTTTCTGAATGAGGCAGTCTTCTTAACCTCTAGACATCTCAGACAAGAGGGAGAAGTGCTGTGACAAAGAGGGTGGAACGTTGCGCAATTCCGCCTGCAGGGATATTTGGATAAGGCTTGCACATATCAGTAGAAGAATGGCTTAATTTGTAAGCTGGAACAATAGATGACAGCTCATCTTCTTGCTGCTGTGTTCATCCCTAATGAGTGTCTGATAAAAATGCTGATGAAATTTTTTTTCCTTAACAAATTAAGGAACACTCTACAGCCGTTATCAGGAAGCCTGCAACACCACAGCTCCCCAATTTTTAAGTTTTTAGTGGTAACTCTTGTAACATAAATGCACCCAAAGCACTTCCTCACGTTTCCAAAAGGATTTACAGCAGACTGCAGTGGGTAAGCCTCCAGTTACTGAGATGACATTTTTATTAAACACACTAAAGGAATGCTAATATACTGCATAATGCTTCCCTATCAAAACTGAATTTTACTTGCCGAAAGAACAAGAGCTTATCTGGCAAAGTATTGGCTTCCCATCCTTACTGCCTTGCATCTGCCTGTAGTAGCTATAATAGCAACACATTCATTTGTTTCAGTTCTCCTACTGACTTTACATTAATCGTATTCTCTTGTGATTAAGCCAGCATAAAGAGATTACATTTTTTCCTAACCACACAAGTCCTATGAACTGCCAGAAAAATCAGAAGTAAGCAATTAGCTCAGAAGATTGCTTATTGCTTGAGTGAGATAGCTAAAACACTAACTGTTAAAAGTGACAAGATCTTAGATAAGTCTGTAGCTTGCAACTGCAGGAGGAAAGAAATAAATCTTTTTTTTTTTTAAATGAATTGCCTATAATTAGTTATTGCTTATAATCATCTCCACCAAGGGTATCTCTTAAATGGATGCATGAAAACTTTGGGAATGCATACATCACCCATACTGTAAGAGCATCATTCCCCTTTCTCTTTTCTGAAAATGTATGTCTGAAACCCAGTCCTGCTTACAGGGCAGCTGGAGAGCATGGAGAGCAAGAGTATCTATGAACTGTGTCAACTCAGCAGCTATATAGGAGGGATCTCATCAATGGATACAAATACCTGAAGGGAGGGTGCAAAGAGGACAGAGCCAGGCTCTTTTCAGTGGTGCCCAGTGACAGGGCCAGAGGCAGCGGGCACACACTGAAACAGAGGAGGTTCCCTCTTAACGCAAGAGAAAAAGCTTTCTGCTCCAAGGGCAACGGAGCGCTGGCACAGGCTGCCCAGAGAGGTTGCAGAGTCTCCCTCCTTGGAGATATTCAAAAGCCCTCTGGACATGGTCCTGGGCAACTGGCTCTAGGTGGTCCTGCTTGAGCAGGGGGGTTGGACCATGTGACCTCCGGAGGTCCCTTCCAGCCTCGACCACTCTGCAATTAGTGCTCTAGACTGCATTCAGTTAGTGCCTTCCCACCATGTGCTAAAGAGCTTTGCACACTGCCAGGCACCAGCCCCGCATCCGGGAGGTGAAGTTGAGTCCTTGCTTACCTATCGGCAAGCTGCTTAAGCGGTCACCTCACTCACCAAGATTACTTTAAACCATCAAAATCTCCTGCATTGCTCCAGCTGATAAGTTTTATCACATGAGGTCAAGTGACAGAGTTTCAGACCCCTTACTTGCAAAACCCACAGATCTAGGTACAGATGTGGAAAGCCTACAGGTTTTTCAGTCCCTAAGGGACTGCCCCGTGACAGGGAGTCAACTTCCTAGTTGTTCCTTACTTATTGCAAGGATCCTGACTCCGATTCTTGTCCTTGCACTAAATCCTGGTAGCAGCCATAGGATGCTGCAGTAACAGCAGCTTTCTTCTACAAAGCCTTAAAAAGCATACACACATCAGGACAGAAACCATAACTTACATAGGCTTTGACAAAGACAACCACCTTTCTGTTTCTTTTACACAGCATTTACTCCCACAATGTATTTTAAAATGCTAACTCTAGTCCCAAGTTTGGTAAAGTAACACTTTTAGTCAGAGGTGTCTAGCTGTGGCCATTCTTTTTAAAGTTGCATCTTTAAAAAACAAACAAACAAAAAAAGGAAATTCAGTGTTTTATATGAAAAGGTTGCCCCTTCTACAATCACAGCACACAGTGTGCAACTCATTGGATTTTTTGAGAGTCTTTTAATAAAAACCACAAACCCTAAAAATATGGCCTAAAACATCTTATAGGAAAAACACCCGACTGTCCAGCAAGTTTTTGCTCAGATAACAAAACATAATTAAGTTTGAAAGCTCTCATCATATCCCCTGCCTGAGTGCCTCTTAGAGACAACTCCTAAAATTTGATTTCCAAGTATTCTTTGCAACTCAAAATTATGTCAGAGACAAACAAAACCCTTCCAGAGAAATCCAGGAGTCTGAGAAGACAATTTTTCTTCATAGCAAGAACACAATCGTTATGACAACCACCACACCTAGCATTAAGGGAAAACTTAGGTAGCTATGGCTTAAACACGGGCTTTCATTTCATCAGAAGCTGTGGGAAGAACGCTAGCTGCCTTCCAGAAAAAACTGTGTCAGTAGTGAAGACTGAGAGCAATACCAAGGAGCTGTGCGCAGGTAAGCGGAAGGATCACGGGGCAGTCACAAGGAAAGCCGAGCTGTGACACTGAGCCCGACAACAGCAAGATGAGAGGGAAGAAAAAAAAAAACAACAAACGAAACCAAGCAGGGGCAGGAAAGATTTCACTGGCAGTTTTCCCCCCATAACACAAGAACAAAGAGCAGGCTAGGGCCTTCTCCAAAGTAGAGTCACTCACATCTTCACATGCCTATTTAATGTTGACTTTTAATCCAAGTCGCACACAGGCACATATAGATGGGTAAGGCTACTTTGTCACAAAGCCTCCAGAAAGAATGGAGGGGCTTTGTGTTTGCATTTTGGGTTTGGGGCTGACAAGATTGCTTTCACTCCATCCTGTGCTTTCAATTTTCTTTAGCACCAACACATTGTCCAGTCTTTTAACGGTGACCTGGAGCAACCCTGAGCCAATCATCTCCTTATGGCCCTCCAAAGAGGTCTCTGCCTTGTAAAGCTTCAGGGATGTCCCTGGGGTAGGATGGGGGCAGAGACAGCTTCAGGGCAATGCCAATCCCTGAACACTCCGTAGGAGACAGAAGTTGTCAAATGCCCCTTTCAAGCATAGCTGTCAAATCATTTCTGTATTTGTACCTCCACACCCATTCACACTCATGTCCAAATCAACCTGCTAGATGTCCTCCCAACACAGTTTCACTCCTCAGGTTTCCAAGAAGGCTCTCAGACATTACAAAGAAAAGCAGCAAACACACTTGTACAAAAACAAAGGGTACTGTCCGCACTGCTTGTGTCCCATTTAAGACTGTCATTTCTCTTTGTCGGAGCTGTCACAAAACCCCATGCAGTAAATGACAAGCCAACTTCAAAGCACTGCACCTAGTAAAAATTTAATATCATAAAACAAATTGAAAACGGCAACATTATTTTAACCATTCACAATTAAAGTGGAAAAATTATAAGGCAGCCGTTCATGGAATGATTTTGTGTACAAATGGTTTGGAAAAAAAGAGACATTAAAATTACAGTTCCATACATGGAGTCAGGTAAACAGCAATGACCACGCAATGTTTTTCCCTGGAAAGCCAAGGCTGCTGAGAGATGTAATAAAAGGACAGTAAGAAAAAAAAAAGATATTTATTTTATTTTCAAAAGAAGTTTGAGGTGAACAGGAATCTGAAATTCATCATAAAACTTTCCCATCATACTGCAACCACTCCTACTCCTTCTCCTTCCACCCCCAAAAGAATATAAACACACATCCCTCCTCTTCTTCCCAAGTCCCAGCACAGAATGGGAAGGGCGCAGCAGCAACACTCATTCCACAGCATCTCTCTCTTATTCTGCATAAAGCCAATACCACATGGACACATTTGCTACTGTCAAAAGCTCCTTGAAGGCTCTGAACTAGTTCCTGAATAAACAGAGTAGTTTTCCTGGGTCTCTTGGATAACATTAGCCTTTTACACAACCCACCTGGAAATGGTTCTTTAAAGTCAACAGTGGGTTTCTGTGTTTAACACCTGGCCATCTGACATGCCACAACTATCAAAAATTCCTATCCTGCTGTGACAGGTCCACCATCCTCACTTAAGTTAATGTCAGTGCAGCTTCTGCATCTGTCACCAGGTGCTTAAAAAAGACGTATTTCCCTTCTTTATATAAGGAACAATAATTAGAACAGTAGGGAAAGTACTGGGGATCAACGGAAACAGCTTCAGTCCAATTCCTATGGCCAATTAAGAAATCATTAACTGAAAAAACAGCTGATGAGAAAATTATAGATTTCCTAGAGGCATTTACAGACGGAAAGGGGGACGTGCCTTGGTTAAAACATTACCTGCTAGACCTGCTGCCACCTACCTCACAATAGAAAACACAGGCAGAGATGGCTATTACAGAGAAAGTACGAGGAATTTGTTTGCACCAAGGTCCCCTGAGGAGTAGAAAATGATACCAGATGGCCCTGACTACATGTAGTGCTTGGATTTACTGTGACAGATGGGGAGATAGGTAAAAAAAGGGGATATGATCAAATGGACCATTTGATTTAACTCATTAAAATACTCTGCCTCAAGAAAATAATCTTCCACGTGGAACTAACAATTTGGAAAGGTTTGATCATTCAAAATTTTATATTCTCCTCATCAAATAACCAAAAGCTTCCTTAGTCACTGCCATTTCAGCTACAGATTTGAAAATAAGATTTCATCACAGAGATAACAGAGGCAGCCAAAACAAAATGCTACTGCTACTTCTAAATGGGGGGGGGGAAATCACAGAAGTCTTCTATCACTTAACCAAATGCCAAACTGAAAAGTACATGTTATCAGAATTTTTGTGCCAATTTTAAGTTGCCAATATTTAATTTAAAATTCCTCACCTGCTGCTATAACTTGGCTGCCCCAGAAATTGGAAACGAGCCGAGGGACAGGAGAAAAGACAGACAAGACCTCTCAGGAGTGGCACCTCTTATGATTAATACGCCGTGAAAAGGCTGGCTGTCACATCCTCATCGATACACATCCGTGTAAGGTACTATCCACATGCTCCAACAGTGGAACAAAAGGCATGAAATGAGACCTTACCTACATACCTCCCTAAACCATTGCTATTGTGATACACAAAATGAGGCTGAATGGGAACACAGTCAGGATGCCAGCTTAACTAGCAGGGCAGGGTGCACGTGCAAAGTGACAGATGACAGTTTAAAGAAAAAAACACCTACTGTTCTACAAAATGTAAGCATCTGATGCTGCACTAAGCTATCTCCTGGTTCTGCTGCAGATCTTGCAAACTCTCCAGCTTTTGGAAACAGTTCAGTTATGTGGGAAGATTAAGCAAAGTAAAATACTGAGATTATTAAGGAAGAAGGTAATTAGGGGGCAATAACAAAGAACACTGGGAGTTCTGGTGTAAACATCCCTGTGTATCATTCACACGTGTCAGTAACCTGTATCACTGAACTTTTTAAAGAGGTAACTTACTAGTTGCATATGTATGTTGTAAAAAAAGAAAAAAGGTTTAAGAATATGTAGGACAGGATCTCATCCATGTCACTAATTTTGCAGTGGCTTTTCAGAACAGAACTAATTTTTGAAGGTCTAATGTAAAAAAAAGCCTGTTTAGGCCTGATATACTAATTCTATCCAAGAATACTGTTTTGTGGGAAAAGATGATTTCTAATAATTCTGCACTGATTTTATATAGTAAAACACACAAATGAACAAGTACTCCTGGGGATCAATATGACATTCAATCCTGGGATACACCTGTATTGTTACAAAGCCAATGGACAAAGCAACCAAAAAGACCAAAAGCCAGGCCATACCTGTTACTGAACTAGTAGACAAACAGGACAATGACAAAAATATAAAGAAGTTAAGAGGCACAATGGCCCATGTAGTATAAGCAATAAATGTAACGAAAAACAGACACACTCATTCAAACGGAAACAAGAAGCACTTCAATTAAGAAGATATTTCAAGCCTTGAAAATCCATTTAAAAAAAAATCAAAAGAAAAAAATATTTGGCAATGTTATCTTTAAAAAGTGCAGACAGAGCATATCTTAAATAGGGTACGGCATTAAAAAGTTTTCCCCTAAAGAAAGAATTTTGAGTCTGTGCATGTCAAGCATTCCTGTTTTCAATGCACTACAGTTATTAAAGTATAATATATTTTGCGTAAGAGAAATGGTGCTTGACAAGAGAAGGCTGTGCCTTGGAAAAGGAAGGATCTTTTATTACTCTTCTGCAGTGAGAGGCATCAGCAGTTGGCAATAAGTCCTCCACTAGATTCACCAAAACTAATGCTTATCAGCAAGAGGCAAATGCATAATTCCCAAAGAAAAAGCAAAATGCCAAACAGGTCTGCTGGGAACCCACCAGTTTGGTTTTTTGTTTGCTGGGTGTTTTTTGTTTAGAACTGCTTTAGAAACACCTTGTACTCTATCTGCAGCATAAATATTTAACTAAACATCTTGTTTTGTTAGCCTTAATACCTTTTATTTAACCAACCCCCCCCTTCCCTACCAATTTCAGCAGTTCAGACTTTTGAAAATGAGCTACTTAAGTTTTCTGGTCCCTCAACAGCTGTCTCCATCACATTTCTACTCCTCAGAACCCAGAACAGCTCCATTTCAAAGGGCACTATGGATGTCTCCCTCAACAGCAGCAGTAGTGTAATCACAGTACCCAATACCTAATTCCTGCTTAGATTTTTGGTGCCTATGCTTTACTGACTTGGCAGAAGACCATCTCCCAAGAAATACTGCCTTTTTAAGATTGATTAACAATTGCATAAACAATCAATAGTCTCCTTGCTTCTATCCTTTGTCTTAAATAATGGAATACACTGCAAAATTCATTTGCACTTTCTTAACCATCTGATTTTCTACTCTAATCCTACATCATTTCTTTTGTATCAGTGACACTTCTGTGACAGTAGCAGTGCTGTCCAGAATTCCAAGTGTAGTCCATTTTTGCAACACAATTAATGACAAACATGACAAGGACCAGTTGCGTTGTCAGGACAACATAGAACCCCTTCTTCATTAGAAAAACTTCAACCTCTCACAAGGCAGCCATCCTTTGTTTTTGCTCTCAGCTATGAAAGCTGAATTGCAGGATACTTTGGTGATTGCAATTTCATGATGAGTCACTACATTCTTCCTTGCTCATGTTTCTTAAACTCCAAATTCCATCTTCCCTGAGAATAGGGCCAGAAGTAACAAGTAAAATAGGAAATGTCTTCAGAAAAGAAAGTTACATAGAATTTATGTCCGGCTGCCAAAGTACATTTTGCTACACTAAAAACTTTCCCAGTATTCCTTATTTTGCAATCAACATTCCCTCTGAACTCCATAAAGTGGATGGGATGGATGATGGGTAAGAGACAATAATAAAAGGAGCAGCCGACATTTACTGCTCATGTCAGATTGAGGAGAACAGTGAAATTCGAGCGTTTAGTGATGGTGTCCAATGGACAAAACTAGAGGGATAAGGCATCCTAATACTAGGGCTGCCACCTCCAGACGACTGAGTCCTTTTCCTCCAGTTGATTCAGGTTTGTGGCTATGAGCAATTCCTCCTACTTCTGGGAGAACATGAACTGTGGCAACGTAAAGAAAAGTCCCAGCAGAAAACAGCATAGCAACTCCGGTGGCATTGACTTCTGAAAGGGCTTCTTTGCTGCTCTGAAACGGAAAATAAAGTGGAAAGAGAAAAAAAAATGAGGATAAGCAGAATTTCTTCAGTCAATAATTAAAAAAATTCTCTAAGTGTCCAGACACAGTAGGATTTCTATCAACTCTCGTACTCTCACAATGACAATGGTTTAATGTGTTGGTTTGTCTCTTGCACCTTACATGTAACTACTGGCATTCTAAAGCTGATGCGAGAGGCAGAAAGACCCTCTCATCCTAGTTAGCTCACTTCAGACTTCTACAAACCCTTACAGAAGAAAAAGGTCACAGTCGGTGCAGAAGCTTCTTATTTGACCATCTCACAGCAACATACAAAATGTCAAAATTACAAAATGTGCTTAAAAAAAATTCAGATTGCAAAGCCACAAATTCTAGGAAGGACACTAAAGACTGACTCCCCCCCGCCTTTTTCTAAACAAAGAGTTCAAGTAAGATGTTCACCTTTAAATATCTGGTCCCCTGCTGCTCAGAGCAAGATTTTTCTAGATTTAAGTCCCAAATCATCACACTCTCAATATTTCATTTGTATGAACAAGTTAACACCCAAAACGTTTCCAGAATTTCCATGCAAATTTCATAAAGAAATACACCTCCTGGATCAAAACTGAGCACCTCTTCACATTCATACCAGGATTAAGATCATGCTACTCATCATTAAATGTAATGAAATGCAAATCCACTCATATCAGTTTCAAAATGCTTCTTGAACAATTTCCAACTCAGGTGTTATGTTAGTTGTCTGGCATACCCTCAGGTTATTGTTCCAAAGAGCAGAGATACTTCTGCTCTGGAACTATACAACCACTGTGACAGCCCTTATGCCTTATCAATTCTCTGTTCTTTCTGAAGTGCAAAATGCAAAACCAACTCTTAGTGAGCCTACATCAAAAAGGCGTTCAAACAGCACTCTCATTTCTGTTTACAAACCAAACCCCTTCTGCTGTCTCCTGTACTGCAATATCAAATATAACTCCTTTCTAGCAAGTAAAGGGATTAGCCCAGATGATTTACTTAATCTTTCCTCTCTTGCCTTGAGTTTCATGAGATCACATTAGATTCTTTACAACACAACACCATAATGCCATAAAGACTTTGAACATATAGGACCAATCCTGGGATGGTGGGGGAAACTAGTAAAAATTATCTTCTATCTGCATTATTAAAATAAGAATGCATGCAGCAACACACTCAGTTATATAGTTATTAGATAACAATTTACTCATGTACCAGACTAAGTTCTCAGCAGGCAGCAGCAGAAAGGAGAAGAGACAGAAATCAGCCCTCTAAAAAAAGCTATATAAAACTCTATAGAGGAGTTATATCACTCGTTCTGACGGAAAGCATGGGGTTTTTTTTGTTTCACACATTTATATTGCTACCTCTTTATCCACTTTTTTTTTTAAAAAAATCTCCATTCTGCTAAATTTTTCAAGCAGTTTGGAATTATGTTTTATGAACCCCCTGTGACACTGCTTTCTCCAAACTCCATCACTAGGCTACGTTTTCAGCAAAACAAAATCACAGACCTACCTTGCTTAGCCCTAAGTATGTCACCATGGACATAACAGGTGCTGCCAACGCAAAGACCAGCAAGTGTTTTCTAATTCGATTCCGTTCCAGCCCAGCATGCATCAGGAAGGAAACCAGGCCAAAGGCAGCTGGTGCCTGCAAAAAACCAATATTCACTGGTAATACAATATCTTCTAAAATCCCCTGAAATCTGAGATAAAGTTGAAACACTACTTACTACATCAAAATGCATTGAACTGGAAGAAATTCAGGGAGAGCATTGGTCTGTTGCAGTTAACCCAAATCGATAGCATTCTGCAGACTGCCCTACCTTAACAACAGTACCTAATGGAAACCCATGTTCTGGCTATCAGAGTACAGATATTTGTGTAGTCATTATAAATATTAAAATGTTCATTCTGATTTGAGTCACTGCTATAATAATTAAGTCTCTGTTAACTTATGTATTCCTCCTGATACTACTAAGCACCCTTAGATGCACAGTTTCTTTATCTACAGCAGAAAAAGTCTATAATTAACATAGAGGGGGGAAAAAATTCCCGAAGATAACTGCACATGAACAAAGACTTAAAAGCTCTTTTGATTAGTTCATCATTCAGTTTCATTTCTGTTCCCACTGGGAAGCAAACAAATACTTCCTTCTTCTCCCTCTGCTGGCATCCAGTTTCTTATCCACAAAGCGTAGCTGTCCTACTACTCAGAATTTACTATATTTTTGCTCACATAAAGACAATAGCAGTCCGCTCTGACATTTCTGAGATGAGACAAACTAAAATATACTGAGTATTTTTTAAACACAAAATCCTTTTTTCCTTTTTTTTTTTAAACCTAGAAGATGGAAACCATGAGTGAAGGAAAAAAGATGAGAAAGACAAAAGCATCAATCAGGATCAGAAGACAAGAAAAAAATAAAAAAAAGACACCAGAGAAGAAATAAATTTCTCTTTCAATACCAAATATTTCTTGATAATCTCTCACAGGAGAAATTTTCCTCTTCTAAAATTGCACAATTTCAGAATTCAGTTAATTTGAGCATTAACAATAATTAAAAAGCAAGTTTCATTTGGCAATAGACATAAACTAAACTTCACAGCAAGATGTAACATTGACATTGCCACCTTTGAAGAGGGTTGTGTAAACCACCATTTATTGTATGAACAGTGAAGAAAAGATGTATTAGATCTGGATTTCCTAACATTTTGAACATGCAATTATGCAAGCAAGATTTTGGATGAATGTATGACTAGTTACTGTAATATATGCATGTGCTACCATAAGTCAAACTTGCATCTACACACATATGTTTAGAACTTATATAGTTAATAGATATCTTTGCACAAACATTAAGGAAAAAAGATCTTCCCATCTTCAAGAGCCATTATTTGCCTGTTACCGTCAGAAAAACATTTACATTTTTTTCCTGCAGAAATGGCATGTGACTGATGTTGAAGCTACTACAATAACAGAGGTAACCAGAAATTGTAATTTAGTACTCTGTTACTAAGTAGTTTCAAAAAACTAACCCTTTAAACACTAAAACGCTTTATAACAAATACCCTTCCCATTTTCTTGAGAACGTCACAGAACCAAAAAGCTGCTGTAATCAGCATAAAACTGCTTCTCCTCCTTGGATACACTAGCTTATACTTCTGTGCTTCACTGTCTAGAACTTCTCTGAATACACTTCTTACAGCAGTAAGAATCTTGGTGGTTTTCATTGTTTGTTTTTTAGTTGGTTTCTTTTTTTAAAAAACACAGCACCCCCCCACTAGCTTCAGAAAAAGAGAGTGTGAAGCTGCCACATTTCATCATGAGCTATTCTTCTCTCCCTACTTTTGGGAGACTTTTCCCAACCAAGGTAGGCAGTAGGCAGTCCAAACTCTCATTCATACCCCATTCAGACTTGGCATCCATCATTTGCTATTCTGTCATACATCATACCAGTGCTTTTTGGTCCTTGAAGCTATACTACTAACCTGGTCACTTCAATGGCATTACACATTTCCAGATTATATCACCAAGAAAACTTAAACTCCAGTAATTTCTGTATGCTTTCAGAGTCTTTTAAAGAACAAATAAGATTTTTTGGATGATGACTTACCTTGTGCAACATAATTGCAACAAACACTATCAACTGGACACTAGTCTGAGAAGTAGAAGCTGCTGCACCCAATGCAACACCATCAGCTGAAACAGCAGTGCAAATTAATGGATTATTCCGCCACATCATTTTCAGCTTTCCCACCCCTTCAATAGCTCACAGTAGAAAACATGTTCATTTGAGAAGTCCTGTTACTCGAAATGCTATTAACAATACCAACCCAACACATGATTCATTCCCCTTTGTTTCTTAAGCCACAACAATTTCAGGATTTCAGACAACCCTCAACAGCAGCTGTCTTGTATTTCTCAAGACCATAAAAACCATACTGAAAATCTATTCAGTATTAATACATTCTGACAAATTAGAACCAGGTAACAAGTTCAGTTATTTTAGTCTTCTACAGAAGAAGTGGCTTCCTGTCTAAATTAAAAAATCTGCTTTAGATTCTTAGCATGAAGAGATTTTTAATTATTATGTTTTAAATGAATGTTGAAATGTAAATACTATGTAAATACTAAATGTAAATACTATTTACTATCATAAAAACTATTTTTTTACCATTTAGCATAAATATATTGTCTAAATGAAATAGGAAATGGATATGGTATTAATCATTAATATATAGACACTTCATTTAGTGAAGAAATATCTTTTTGATCAACATCTTATGACTTATCTAAGACAATAACTTTCAGCAGGAGGTATTAAAAAGCATCATATTTATACTAAGTATATATAGTGAAGAATTACAACATGAACATAGGTTGACTGCAACACATGCGTAACTTTTTCAGTACTTGCAAGTCAGCCCACATGTGTTTCAGTCAAATCTTTGCACTCTACCCTATAATGTCCTTTTTTTAAAAATAGTATCTTGTGGAAAAAAACACAGGTCAACTGACAAGCAAATCCAAAGGTGTTCCATACCACTTATCAAATGTGTTAGCATGTATTGAAATCCATCAGCTAAAGCAGCCAGCAAAGGAATTGAAGAGGCAAAGAGTGAGCATCATGCAACTCTTCAGATGGGAAAAATAAAGGAGTGAAAATCCTGTAGCCAAATAAAACTCCATGGAACATGGAGTATGGTTTTCCCAGTAAGTTTTCAGGAAGAATCTTAGTTCTCCCTGACTTTTTTTTTTTTAATAAAAAGCCACCTTCAAAAACTAAACAGAAGTGTTTCTATCACATCTAAAGATGAGCCACACAGCAAAGGAAGTCCTTGTCAAGTACTAACAATAGGTCCCATATTACCTGCAGCATGGACTACTAGGCCCAGCGTTGTGGTGATTTTGGAGTTGCCTGATCTTGCAGCTTCTGGATCTGAAATGGTCATGAGGAAAGTTAGGAGAAAGAGAACAAATACATAAATTATGCTGGAAGAAAAAAAAAAAGTGTCACTGCACATGTCTCTACCAGCTGCTTAGGCAGTTATATTCAAAACCATCAGCTTTTGTATTTCTGCATTAGATTTACTGTAAAATAGTCTGATAATTAACACCATCAAATCACTTGAAGTTCTGCCAACAAACAAGTGACAGAATCAGAGACAATTCTTTGCCATTTACAGGATCATTGACATAGGCAGAAATAGTCATTTTTTCTTAACCTCCTAAAACCAAATGTTAAAGTTCTGTGCTACCAAGGGAAGAAAAGCTAGTTTTGCATCCCCAGAATCCAGAGCTGCTCCAAGAGTCAGATTTTTTCCCCACATAGCCCAGTGTTGGCATTTTCCCTCAGGTGAGAGTCCGGGACAGTCTCTATTGCACTGGTTCTCTGGCAATTCCTAGTAAGCAATAAATTCTACTTGTTATGGCAGCACTGGCAAAGATTTCCCTCCAACATTATACACTACAAAGGAGAAACACAGCTAGTGCTGCTTGAGGTCCAGTGTTTTGACTGCAGCTGTTTGACAATACTCTGAAGACATTTGCAGGTTAGCTCATTATACAGCACACAGGGTACTATCCACCACTACACAACCAATGGTGAAACTGTTACAAAGAATCACTGCAATGAACAGGGCAGGTAAGTCCTACACAAGTATAGAAACACCTTACTATTCAACTGAATTCCCAACAGTTGAACAGACATTATTTAATTACACTAGTGGTCAGAAGCTGACTGCAAGCACACTTACACAGCTACTTTAGTAAGTCCGCATTGCCACCAAAACATGAAGTCCAGTCCTGTTCCTTTCCTCCTGCCTGTCCTCCCGCCCTCCAGTCTCTCCGTGCCCAGGCACCCACGTAGTTGCCCAGTGAGTCAGATCAGGGAAGTTACCTGGATAAAAACTGATGTATTCTTTCTAGTCAGATTGATTTGAATCAAAGGGAGCCTATTTGAGCAATTAATTGCATAAGCTGTATTTGGATGACTGCAATGGTGTATACTCATGTCAAATAAGAGGAGATACTCACACAGAACATTTCCTTTAAATTTGTTTTGGACTGACCAAAACTAAACACACTCATTTGTTCACATTTGATTTCAGAAACATTCTGTAGGCCAGAATGTAGGTATAGTTTAGGTAAAGTACAATCTAGCCACTTGGGAGATAACAAAACTACCAGACATTGGTTCAAATGAGAAAAATGTTTTTCCTTCAGTAGCTTTAAAAAACATTACAAAAACACTACTACATTTCCTGTGGCAGAAGTACAGACTAGAAAAAACTTTACTTAGCATCCTATTTTATAGTGTATATCTCTAACACAGATCATAATCAATTTTCTCATGGTATTTGCTCTGAGACATAGGAAAGGGTCATAACCTGTACAAACCAAGGATTCTCCTGGCAGTTGTTCCCCCATATCCACTTGTCATCCTCACTGCCACTGTTTCCTTGGAAAAGCTCTGAAAATCACCTAGCCATGGCTGTGGCTCCATTTACACTTCTCCAGGAGCACAACGTGACACAACCCCTGTGCTGGCCTCCCATCTGTCCCACCACACTAACCCCATACAAGTATTTGTGCAGCTGCACTGTGAACTGCCAACGATCCAACCAGAACATATACCCCCTCCTTTGTGTGTGTGCTTGACTTTTCCTTCAAGATCAATTTCCTAATTTTTGAGGGCCAAATAATTCCACCATCAGAAGAGACTATGTGGGAGAAAATGAGCAGCAGCCAAAGGCAATAAAATCCCTTTTCAGATGACAATACTCCTTTGGTGCATTCCAAGCTACTGTCTGAGCATGAAGCCACAGGCAGGAAACAAAAGCACCTGTAGGCATTTTGAGAGTCTTGTAATGAAGTTGAGAAACCTTTGGACTAAGCAGGAAGTATTTTGAAGTAAGTGAGGCTCTAGACTAGTGTGGGAGTCCAGCTATGCAGTTACAGTAAAGGATCAGAGCTTACATCTAGTAATTTCTGCAGTCTCACTTAAGATAACTTTTTGTTCTTTGCAAATTTTGCCTACATATACGACAATTGAGTAGAAAAAACAAATGAAGATAAGACTAACCTGAATTTTTTTTGAAAGCGAAAGAAATCCCCTATGGGTGATACTGTAAAACAGACAATAACTCAAGCGTCAAGTCACCCTCCACCCCGACACCATACGTGCTTGTACAGTTACTTCATGTTAGCAAAGCAAGCTATCAAATTTTGCTGGAAATCTATCCTGGAATTCAGCATAAACATTTTACACAGACCTTGCTTTATGTTTGTAAAACATCTACTAAAACTCGACAGGACTGGTCAAATTAAATCCTAGTAGCATTCAAAAAAATGCAACTTGCTAATTAAAACTAATTAGCAAGTCTAATTGAAGTGAATCTTTACTTACCATCTGTCGAGTGCACATGAGAGCTGCCTATCTGATCCACCAACAGCATGAAGACAAAGCCGAGGACAAGGGATACGCCAATGTAGGCATGCAACCTGGAATGGTCATGGCCATACTCATGTACAGCCGGGATTTCCGCCACCTTCTCAGACTCAATCACATGCTGCATCTCACTTGCTGGGTGATGCTTCCCTGTGGCAGGCAAACAAACAGATCAGGAGACAGGCGACTAAACATGGCATGGTCACTTTTATCCTCCTTTGCTGAAAGTGTTCCTCACACTTTCTTGGACAATAGACAAAAGTCCTAATTTAGGGCCAGTTTTAGACCATTTACTTAGGGAAGCACACATTTGTCTGGTTGGCCTCTCCCCATACGTCTTCAGCATGGAAAAGGAAAGAAAGCATTAATACTTGCTAAGCCAGACTACTTTAAATGCTGCATTTTAAATACAAATTGATTGATAAAAATTGCTGAATTAATTCCTTTTTTAATTGAGGTTGACAGTTTTGTCAGTATTCAGAGATATAGTCAAGCAGTTAAGTCATAATCTTCATTTAAGTGAGAAAATACAGGATGAGGAGATAAAATAGGTTCCATCCACTAAGAGATCTAATGCAATCTTTAAGATGATGAACTTTCTATCTCAAAGCATCAGTCTCTAGTTAAATAAATTAGCATTGATACACCCCATTGATACGGATTAGAACAACAATTAAGTCAGCAGTGTCCTACAAATGTCAGTACCATCCTAGAAACCCAAAGTGCTCTGCCTGGGGTTGAATGTTGTGTGGTTGTTTTCTTTCCCTATAAAAGCTTCAATTCCACGCCCACCCCAAGACATTTACTTTGTCTCAGTGAGCTACCCTGAAATTGGGTGAGCACAGAATGACTCCAAAATCTAAGAAGGAGAAAGACGATGGCTGGACAGGTTTTTAATTAAGTTTCCATGCTATAAAATGCTTTATTTGGTGCACAGCTCATAGTTTAAAAACATTTTCAAATATTTCACAGGTTAGTAACTGACAAATGTCTCTACCTACAATGACTTTCAGAGAACAGAGACGTAATACAACTTTACTGACTTCTACAGGTTGCCATTTGCCCAGCATGTGTGATTTTTATCACAAGCAAATACTCACCACACATAAAACTCCCACCAATTTCAACAGAAATTACATCAGCCTCATTCTGAATTTACACAGGCTTAAAGAGAAAGCAGAAGGTTTTTCAGGCACATGCATTTAACATTCCCAGTAGTCTTCAGCCTAGTGGCTCTCAAGATAGATCCATGAGATCCTCCAACCTTGCTCGTGACCACACGAAATTGCTGCTTCTGCAAGCCCATCTGACACAGAGGGCAAACAATGTCCAGAAGTACATAGCTTTTTCAGTATTGGCCACCAAAGATTGGCAAGAGTTGCTTTAATACATTTATGCAAAAGAGATTTAAGAAAGTTATTTTTTAGCAAAATTCTAGTTATTGTTTCCAGCCAATATAAGCAAAGAATCATGTCTAAGCCTTCTTCTGCCAACAGCATACAAAAATACAGTTAGAAAGGTACAAGCAAAGATAGGGAATTTTTAATTAAGTTCCCAACTACCATATAGAGCACAGTAAACATCTGAGCTCTTGATTTCATACTCTCTGTTCACCTCAATCATATATTCTTTCTTTTTTATATATTTCCCCTTATGGCCCCTGGCACAGACAAGACATCAGGCTAGAAAGTGCTTTGGGTGATGCAGAAGAGGCATCTAATACTCCTTGGCATACTTGTTATTATACATAGTTGTACTTCCACAGCAGGTAAGGTGCTTTACACACAGTATTACTCAACTGTTTCTAATGGGAGAACAGACATAGTAAAGCTACTTCCACATCTGATACCTCAAGCTAAGTCAGATGTTTGAGTTGCATGCTATACCCCAAGGCCCTGAACTACCTACCATTCAGTAGAAGTTGCCTCCATTCCGGAACAGGGCCAATGCTTACAACCACGTTTGGCAGGTTCCATTAATATTTGTAAATCTCTTTAATGTTCTACTAAGAGAATGTTTCTTCTTCTACGTTTCTCCAATAGACCAAATGATGGTATCACAATCTGTAATTGTAATTATTTTCATAAAGCCTCCTTTCCTTCCTCTATGCTTAGAGAACGTAGTTACTCACACAAGCAGCCTTCCTGAATTTACATGGGAACTCAAGAGAAACTTGGGTTTTGAATAAGAAATAAAAAAACAGAGAACCCATTTGCAAAGCTCCAGTGCCCTAGAGAACAGGACCATACTCCAATACAAGGAAGTAGGTGACTCATTAATTTCTACTCCCTCACAACGCAACAGTTTGCACTACAAAATAAACTATGAATATGAAGAGGACTCTGTCATGTTGGTTGGCAACCCCCTTTCAGAAGTTTTAGACATTAACAGCAAAAACTTTACTTACTCTAGCAAGTCATCTTCTTTCTGGGGTATTCATACATCACCTTGGATGAGACACAATTGTACATCCATCTCACTGTACAAAATGTTGGCACAAAGCCATTACTACAGACAAAGCACATCAGAATATGCTCAGTAGTCCTTGAAAGATTTCACAAACATATCTTTGCTGAGCAAGATTGATCAATAAAATAATTTCAGACCACACAAGATTGTTGCCATCTATATTAAAAAGTTAACTTTGCTTCAGATCATTTCAAGCCATAAAACACAGTGGGTAACTTGGGGCAATCTTTCTGACAGTGGCTGCACAGTTTCACCAGTTAAAGCACTAAGGTTGCTAAAGGAATTTTATTTACTGGCAATACACCCAAACCAAGGTTTCACTACACACATACACAGGCTTATGATCAAATAATAATCTGAATCATAATATGCTATTTGCTTTCAGCTTACAAGGTCAAAAATTGGAAATTATTTATTCTATGGCCTGTGGGAAAATACAGAAAGAATAGTAAATGACTTTTGTATCAGTGACAAATGTCTGTTTTGATAACAAGCAACCAGTCTGAGTTAAAGTACACTTGGATCTCGACAAATATGGACACCTCTCTCCCCCTCTTTCAATGTTCCCTTGGGCACCTTTCTAGATTTAATTACATAAATGGGTGAAGTTGCAAAATTAATGTACTGAAAGCTGTTAAGTTCTCAGAATCTATAAGCTTAACATTGAATAGCTTGAAAGCTTAACTTTGATGGGTGGACTGTTCGGTGGATGAGGAATTGGTTGGATGGTCACATCCAGAGGGTAGTGGTCAATGGCTCAATGTCCAGATGGAGATCAGTGACAAGTGGTGTCTCTCAGAGGTCCTTACTGGGACCAGTACTCTTTAATATCTTTATTAGTGACATAGTGGGATCAAGTGCACCCTCAGCAAGTTTGCAGAAGATACCAGTGGTGTGGCTGACATGCCTGAGGGACAGGATGCCATCCAGAGGGACCTGGACAAGCTTGAGGAATGGGCCCATGTGAACCTCATGAGGTTCAACAAGGCCAAGTGCAAGGTCCTGCACCTGCATTCGTGCAACCCCGGGCATCAGTACAGGCTGGGGGATGAAGGGATTGAGAGTAGCCCTGCTGAGAAGAACTTGGGGGTGTTGGCGGATGAAAAGCTGAACATGAGCTGGCAATGTATGCTTGCAGCCCAGTAGGCCAACCATATCCTGGGCTGCAACAAAAGCAGCATGGCAAGCAGGTCGAGGGAGGTAATTCTGCCCTTCCACTCCACTCTGGTGAGGTGTCCATCTGGAGTACTGTGTCCAGCTCTGGAGCCCTCAGCACAGGAAAGACATGGACCTGTTGGAAAGGGTCCAGAGGAGGGCCACGAACATGATCAGAGGGATGGAACTCTTCTCCTAGGAGGACAGGTGAGAGAGTTGGGGTTGTTCAGCCTGGAGAAGAGAAAGCTCCAGGGAGACCTGACTGCAGCCTTCCATTACTTAATGATGGCTTATAAGAAAGATGGAAACAGACTTTTTCACAGGACAGTGATAGAACAAGGGGTAATGGTTTTAAACTAAAAGAGGGCAGATGTAGACTATATCCAAGGAAGAAATTTTTTTACAATGAGTGTCATGAAACCCTGGCACAGGTTGCCCAGAGAGGTGGTAGATGCCCCATCCCTGGAACATTCCAGGTCAGGTTGCATGGCACTCTGAGCAACCTGATCTAGTGGAAGATGTCCCTGCTCACTAAATGAGCGGACTAGATGATCTTAAAAGGTCCTTTCCAACCCAACAATTCTATGATTCTATATCCTAAATATTAGAAAAATTTTTTTGCAGCTAAATCTATAATACCCATGAATTTTGCATCTCTGCAATAAAAAAAAATATTCTCCACATACTAAACTAAGTTATATAGCATATAGCTCTAAACAGCAGGCTATAGATTTCATACATAAACAGTATGCCCCATTTAGTGGGGAAAAAAAAATGCAAATGTTCACAGCAATTGTATTTGCTGCTAGTCATAGCATTACAACAAAAATTTAGTCTACTTAGAATTAAAATTGAATTGAGAGCAAACCCACAACTACAGCTCATTAGAGACAACCTACATTAGAGTGCACAATTTACAGTACAGTATAAAAGCATAATCAGAGGTTCTTTCACTTCTTGATAAAGGATTATTTTGTATAATATCTTCTGCTTACTTTAAAGCAGAACAACATAAATTTAGTGGGAACTAAACCAGCATAAATTAAAGCATATTACTAAAAAGAAATTTAAAACCATGTAGAAAAAAGAAAAAAAAAAGGTAGGAAAGGAAGGAAATTTCCTTTTCTGCAAGGAAAGCAGAGTATTGCTATTATCTCTCAATCCCAGATTAGCAACAATGGTACATCAGATGCTTGTAAAGTTCTCTACAGCCTCTATAGTCCTTTATCCTGTGACCACTAAGTTGCTGCTGTTTACTTTCAGACAAATTTCTGATTTTGAGCATACCAGAACATTCAACAGTAATGTAATAGCACAAGACTCCAAGCTAAAGCAAGACTTAAAATGCACTCCAAAGAGAGTTAATGAGCCCTGACTATTTAAAATAATGTGATAACCTCAAATTCAGGTTTACTAAGAGTTTTGGGTATAAGATATGCTCCACACATGTCCCTGCAAGACACATAATCACTGTTAGCTTTGAGCAATTCATTAGATGCTATGAGGTTTTGAAGACCGGTGACAGCAGACTAGAACTGGATGCTTGAACTTGGAACCATGTGCAGATATCCACATGTAATAGACTCCACCACCTGAGAAAGAAATGCCTCCTACTCTGTGAATTATCCCTATATAACCATAATTTTCAGCCAAGTATGTTAAGGTAACTTAATTGCAAGACAAGTTCCAAGCCCGCAATCTAATTCTCTGCCAAAGGCATCTTTACATCTCCTTTGCGGTTCCAGTGAAAGTTAAAAGTTTAACTCTCCCCAGGATAAGCAACACTACACATGACCTGGCATAAAAGGCTGTGGTTCCATGAACAGTACAGTACCTGGACCCACAAATGTCTGGATCACTCAGCAAGAGTCACCTGATCCGCAAGCTGGTCACATCCCCCTGTCAAATCACCATAAACGGCAATATCATGCCTATGGCAGTTCTGTGAGTCTATGACAGCTTTGTGTCATGCTCCTGTGAAACCCTCCCATCAATCTCACGCAAAAAGCCCTAGAAACAAGCCCCAGTATATCATAACACCACAACCTAAGTTATTTTGAACAAGTCCATCTGGGTTTGATTCTTACCCTCCAAAATGTCTTCATAAAGTGCATGTACTCCTTCTGGCACAATGACAGCCAAGGCAGTTCCACACAGCAGCCCAGCACCCAGAACAGTCACCAACTTTAATCTCTCCTGCAAGCAAGTACAAAACAAGTGTCATCTTTAAGAAAGAAAATGTTTTCTTTACTGTCCTTCATGAACAGAGGTCGGGGTGGGGGGTGCGAGTGATCCACAAAACCTCTTGCTTATTTTTATTCAAGAGCGCCAGTTGCATAGTCCTGTATTTCTAATGATTAACTTTCTGAAAAGCGAACATATCCAGTGTCCAATGTAATCAGCTGAAGTAGGAAATTAAAGTTAAAGATGACCCATTTGACTGTTAACCTCAGACAAGAAATGATACATAGCTTGAAAATAGCAAGAATTGCTATATTTGGCACTAATGATTATTGGGGTCTAAGTCAGCCTCTGAAGGCCTGCAGAGACAAAGAAAGATTGAAGGTACCTGAATTTTGAAGCATGTTTGCAACTCTACATTTTATCTCTCCTCTGGGTTTGTTTTAAAATATATCCTTCCTACTAGAAATCATACTTAAGCATGCAAGTTCCCCTAAAATCTCTGCTAGGTATGGCACAGTGCGAGATAAATTGCCTGTTCCCAAAAAAAGTCAATCTAAATAATAAGAGAAAATACAAGAAAGAAAACTAAATTACCAAAGCAAGAACAGAAAGACAAGAGAACCAATAACGTAGATGCATCTACACATACAAATATATTGGTCAAGTATGAGTGTAAACTGCTAAGTCAGCTATATTTATTTAACACAGAAAAGGACTAAGAAAAGTTTTAGGGCTACAGAAAGAAAAGAGGCAGATTTTATCGAGAAAAGCATCAAGAGCTCTACTTTCACCTACAGGTTTAACGAGACAGAATAAATGAAGTTAAGCTGTTATAAGACCGTTACATGATAGATGAACTATGTTTCAGTCTCTAAACCAAACGGCTACTCCTGTGCAGAAGCTTGTCCTTAAAACTACCATACTTTAATGGCCTTCTGTTTAATAGGGTATCACTGAAGAACAGACTTTCTTTAAAAACATAAAACTGTGGATAAAAAAGTAATTTAAGGGAAAGATACTTTTTTTTGTACTTGAAAGATCTGATGATGTGTTTCATGTATTAAGAAAAATAAGGTGCCAGGTAAAGTTTTAGAACTACAGCATCACAGCACTTGCAGGCTGTCAGGTAGCTACAAAATACGGTAGAAGGGACTGAATCCCCAAAATAGGTGCAAAACCAGAATTATAAAAATAATTTTAAAAGGCTTACTCAAATGAGAGTTTGAATGAGGGAACTGCATCAGTCAAACTGATAATGGTGCCAATATACATTTCATGTCAGTCTTTTTTTCTTTTTAATCTGATTAGGAGATGCATAAATGCAGACCAGTGCTTCTTGTTTTTACAACCATTTCTAAGCCTTCCAGTAGCCTTTAAAGTCTTTAACTCCTTTTAAAATGCACTTAGGGCAATAGAAATTATATTCCACTCTCCAGGTAATTACAGACCATGGCAATCCCCTTTCCTGTCTGCAAAGACAGGTTTTAAAATGGATTTGTTACATAAATATTGCAAATTTGCAATTAAACAAAAAATACATAACCTTAGTATTTTTATAGCCTAGTAAAGAAAAATGGTTTAGTTCATATTCCAAGAAGAATTTCTACAAAAAGATTAAAAAACACACAGATAAAGAGTTGATAAGTACTTACTATTATGAGTAAGGGTTATCTTCCTAGTTATATTCTAATTTTTGGCAAAAAGCTTACAGAGGTATCACCCCTCCCCTCATGCCTCCCAAACTGACTAAATTCTGTTTTACCAATATAGGAACAGGTTACTATTACTTTTTGCTTCCTTGTGACTACAACATTGACAGGCTAACGTCAAAGTCACATACTGAAAACCCAGTTACATAAACATCTAATAGACTCTAAAATACAACAACTTGCAGAGGTTGTTTCTCATCATTTCTGTAACAGCCCTTATCATGTAGCAACCATGGGAGTTTAGATCCTCACAACAACTGCATAGCATACATTTTGTGACTGACCATCATCTTCCTCCATATACAATGAGATGTCTGGGTGCTACTAAAATACTAACTACTGAGGACCTGGATACAGAGGTCAGTGTTTAATTAACAGGAAAGCACCTGTCACACACCCTTATTACATCATCCATTATCCTTCATGCACCATAGTGACACATGTTTAATCTCACCGAAATAGGCAACACTTGCATAGAAGAAATAGGAGGCTCTAGAGAGATGCACAACCAGCTTTCTGAAAGCAAACCCAGTGTGACCATGCAGAAACAATTAGAGCATTGCTGGGGAAAATTCAAGTAGTAATGTGCAAGAGATGAAAACACCTGTAGAGTTTCCACAAGTATGCATTATATGCTGGCATATGTAACAATTATATCTGGTAAATTGTTATACAGTGTCAATCTACACGAAAAGATAATCTTCAGCACCCACTGTTCATAAAGACATTTTGCAAACATACAGTATCTTGCAAGGAAAAACAAGATTATTTTTATACTGCAGCACTATAATCTCTTTTATATGCATACATATAAAAACACAGGGGGGAAAAAAGTGTCAGAAGTAATACTGTTTTATTACAACTGCAAATACAGAGTACTGCTTGCTTTCATTTGGGCATCTGTGAATTTTAAAGATCCATCAAAATAATACACACTAGCAATTTACTGTTTCAAGAGAAGTCTCCATCTCCTTTTTGGTACAAAATACTCACACACAGTGAACACTGCAATCTAATAATTGCAGCCTACCCAGACAGGCAAAAGTCATCTAGTTTGAACCAAGAAATCAAACTTTTTCAGTTACAAAAACAATTGTTTCTCTCTTGTTAAAGAACAAGAGCAACACACTAAACAGTTAAAAACACACATGGGAAAAAAAAATCTTAAAATTCCTCAAATTAGCAAGCTGTTCCACAGCTCAGTATTTGCTTTAAATCTGCATGGTATTGAAACTCTTTTTTGGACCTAGCAAAAACTCACACCTACTTTCACCAGCAAGCAGTCCCACTCCAGCCAACACTGCCTGCCTCTGTTACACCAGCAAAAGATTCAAACTGCTAGTTTTTTTAATTTCATTTTTTGCATTTAGGCTACAACTTAGCAGATAGCCTCAAGAGCTGGCATAGTGTTGTTTCCAGACCAAAGTCAGCCCAACAGAATACTGTAAATCAGGATTAAGCTGAAAGGGTACATCTGCATACAGAAATAAAGTGCAGCTCTGTTCAGTCAGTACCTTTTTACCATCAATGTTTAGTTGTACCTGGCTTTGCTGGAGTTTTATACTTTCAAGAATATCCAAATCTAAATAAAATAACAGAAACCAATATGAAACTGGTTCATCAGAAGGCAACCAATATGTTCCACAGCAAAAACACTCATCTGAAAAAATATATTAACAGTAATGAATAATTTTATTTTTCTCCAGCATCTGGGGTACATTTTGTAAAACATTCATTTTTGTTTTCTAACCATTATAAGTGGCCAGTGGGAGGAGGCATTTTTCCTCACCAAGGCCATCTACAAAACTTTTTGCAAATGATAGAACGCATAGTCCAGTCAAATGACTGGAAATCCATTTAAAATTGTCCATGCTGCACAGGCCTAAGCAATCATTCTTAAACAAAACAATTCTAACTTCTAATTACACACTTCCACGGTTAGCTAGTATTTGCGCATAATTTGCAGAGATTCAGCTCTTCTTTTAAACCAACGTAGCATGTGGAGCCTTAAAATATCTAATTAAAGTGTAAAACTTAATCAAGAATTTCTGAGAGTTTAAGATACCACAATAAACATGACTGCACAAGCATGTACCATTGGTTAAAATACTGCACACACAAAAGGCTAATAAACATGTGATTACTACTTGTGCAGACTGTTATTTTTAGATCCACAACAGACGTGTTGCCTTTCCTGCAGCTGTTGGAAGCCCCAAAAGGTTTAAGAGCCCCCTGATTTGACTATATAAATATAAAACACACAAACACAGATCAAGAACTCTACCTTCAAACACCACCAAATATAAAGTCAGAGACAACAGGTGACCATCGAGCACATACATGAGGAAATGCAAAATTAAATAAAAGAGACAATGCTAGCATGCTAGGCAATGTTCTCCACAAATTTGGAAGAAAATCCTCTGTAGGCTTCAGGGCAAAAGTGAGTTTTGAAGAGCTAGACAGTGGAAGCAACAGCATTGAAGACATGTAAGGGAAGGCCCATCAAAGCATCAGATGAAGCACCGGCAAAGCAGAACTATGCTAATGTTTATGTGAAGACTTCAGAATATATGGTCATTTAGCTGAATTGCACTGTAACCAAAACAAGCAGCTTTTCCTTCCATGCTGTTCAGAGTCTACTGCTCCCAAAATCTCCTAATAATAATGGGACCAAAGGACAGGTGCAACCAACTCTCTGACTTGATGGAAGAACAAGTCACATCTCTCTTCTAGCACTTTGCTTTCCAAAAGCAGCGCTGCTCCCAGTAGAAATGGGAAACCCCTCATAAGAGAGCTCTTACTGCCTTAGAACAACTAAATTCTCACTACACCACATCTGTATACAACAATCCTCACGTAGAAGCAGAGAAAACCCTTGGGCATCAGAGGATATTAGGGAACTTCCAGAGACTGTAGCAATCACCTCAACAATCACCTCTTAGAAGCACCGAAACACGTTCACTTCTGAACTCCTGTACCGCTTGGAAACTCAATCAATCTATGAAAGTCTCCCTTTCCTGTAACAATACTTTATGTACCCAAGATATCTTTCCAAAAGAATGCCTTGAGTTCCACGGGACAGTAACATAATTTGAAGTTGTGTTGTAATCAAAGAGCTAAGGTTTAATTTTTAGCAGCAAAAGCTATAAACAAGACTGTGAAACAAAACAAAGCTTTCTGAGATCATTCTTCGAATTATTTTTAAAAGCTCTAATTTGAGTAGCCTATAAACATGTAATAACAGTCAACCTCTGACTTCAGTAGTTTCTGACACAATCTTCTAAAAACACCTATGTCCAGCTGCTTTCCACCACATGCTGAGACTTTATTTCATCTGTAACCAAGACGCTTGGATCAGATTTGCACATTTAAATGGCTTTTATACACACTGTAGAATACGTATAATTTTACACTGCGATTTTGTATTAATATCGCACTCACAACTTCCTTAAAAATCTTTTAAGGTTACAACATCACCCATAACAGTACTGCCGTACTCGAAAGGGGACAGCACTAACTCCTCCTGGTAGATCTCTCCATCTAGTTTCCGCTATTCTTCCTTAGCGACCAACGAGCAGTTTGGAGAAGCTGTCTTACCTCAGAAAAATTAACTGCCAAGGGTATAATTCCTGCCACATAGCAGGCGACCAGCATGGCCAGAGACAGGAGGCAGATGGAGCGGAAGTCATCCATTTCGCTGCTTTCTGTCCGGTCCCTTAAAGTGAAATTCAACAGCAACTTTTCCACCTCGCCCCGCACGCCTTAACCCGTGCAGACACCGAGCTCCCAAGAAAGGCTTGCAGCCATGTCTGTCTTGCTCGGCGGTTTCGGCCGGCTCGGCCCCCAGCGGCAGCCCCTCCGGGCCCGGCGTGCGGCAGCCGCTATCCCGCCGTGGCCGCACGACACCGCTGCAGGGGGCGGGCAGGGACCCCCGGCACGGCCGGGGAGACACCTGCGAGGCTGGACGGAGAGAGCGGCCCAGCCCGGGGGCAGGGCCGGCCCTCACCTGAGGCAGCGGGACCTTCCCCTGCACCCCACTACCCCCAGGGGGAGAGGGAGGACAAGCAGCGGGCGCCGAGGCGGCTCCTCACGGAGGAGCGGCCTGAGGTGGGCCGCGTCCGTGGGGAGAATGCGCGAGGAACCTATGTGCCCAGTGCGCACCTCCCCCCACCCTCCCGCTCGCCCACCACCGCTGCCTGGGAGGCCAAGTGGCACCTCCGCGACCCAGCGCTTCCCCTTCCGGGTCACGCCCCGCCCAGCCCTCGCTCAGCGTTGACCCACGCGGTTCCCGACTTCAAGATGGCAGGCGAGGCCGCGGCCGCCCAACGCCCCGCGCAGGCCGCGGCGGGAAGAAGCGAGTCCCGCACCAAAGATGGCCGCGCGCCCCGCCCCCTCCAGCCTGGCGCGGTCGGCCGCTCCCGGCATCCTCAGCGCCCCGCCGTGTGGCGCCGCGCGCTCTGGCGCCGGCCTAGGCCCTGCGTGCGCGTGCGCCAGAGGCACTCTGGCGCCGCGACCTCTATGGTCGGCCGTTAGCGCAGCGTTTCCGGCGGACGCGGGGGGTTGTGGGGTATCATAGCGCGCCTCTTATCCGCGGCGGTGCTGAGGAGCGGGAGCCGTGATGGTGAGCGGGGTGGGCGGCGGGCTGGGAGCCGCGGCTTCTCTCACCCCGCATCTGCCTGGGGGCGGCTGGTGCGGCCCCGGGGAGCGGGAGCGGGTTGCTTTCCCTTCCCTATGGGGCAGGGGGCGGTCGCCGGCACCGTGGGCGGGAAGGCGCGGCGGGTAGTGGGGAAGGCCGCGGCCGCCGCTCCGGGCCCGGGCGGGCGGCAGCACGTGCTGGCGGGGCAGCATGCTCGGGAAGTGCCGCCCCGCCGCCGCCGGAGCCTGCCTCGCACAAAGGCCGGTTCATCTTGGGGAGGGAGAGGGGAGGGGGAGGCTTCAGGCCCTGGCGTGGAGCGGACTTTCCCGGGACCTTCAGCCCCTTCTCAGGGCGATTCTGGAAGTGCAGTTCTTTCTCGCGAGCGCTGGCTTGGCGGATCCGTCGAGTGTGCCTACCTCAAATGGCTGATTTGCGTTAATTGAAGCTGTTTCTGCCAGTGCTGGTTTCCCTGCTCCTCCTCAGTACTTGGAGGAGGGAAAGGCGGCAGCTTGTGCTGGTGGGCTGCTTGAATGGCACGCTAAAGCACAAAGGCCTACCAGTCGCAATAGTTTGTTGAATTCATCTAATAAATTTGAATATACCGAAGGAAGCTGTTGTCCTGCGGTGGAAGGACAACTGCATCTGGGGTTGCAGCAAAGTTCTACACCTGTCTGGTGCTTGCTCAAAAGCAGTTGGGTTCTGCTAGGATGAGCAGCTATAAGCCCTGTCCCTGTTGTCCAAAGTGAAAGATGACACTTAAACTACTTTTTCTGCTTAGCAGGCGTAACTGAAAGACGTTTATGTGTGTGTGGTATACTACCTGTGTTTGCATCGCTGCACAGCTTATTCTTACAATACTTGTTTATTGTCCTTTTTTTTTGTGCGTGTGTGTTGTTGAATAGACTCTACAATTGGTAGAAGCCTCTTTGGGCAAATGGTGCCTAGCTCCTAAGTCCTGCTGGTTTGTCCGTCAGTGCTGCCTTTACCATTTTTACAGGGTTGTGTCTTCGGTAATTGGAGCACGTTATAGAGTTCTCTCTAGAAGTTCAAAATTAGTGTATTATAAACCATGTGAAATCTCATTCAGTGTCCTGCTTAACAGCAGCCAGTACAACTGTGCTTTCAAAGAAAACCCAACATATGCATCAGAATAATAAGAAAATATTGGGCTTTTCCAGATAACCTGGTCCTAATGCATGAAGGTTTATGTATCTTCCCTTGTTTTTATTCTCTTTTTTCCTAATAATAAGATTTATACCTACAGGAAAACATAATAGTTACTAATCACACTGATTTTTGTCCCGTCACCTAAGCAAGCACATATTCAGTAGAGCAGGTAATAGTTGGAGAAAACTTTTCTCAGGCTTCTGAACTTGTTGCTTTTTTGCACTTTTGTGGAAGGAGATTTTATCAAATCATACTTTTTTTTTCCCTCTTAAGGTAAAATAATGTGAAGTTCCCAAAGAAACATTTGAGATGTAATGCGTTAATTCTACAATACAGATGGTCCCAACAGCATTAAAATTAATAAATTACAGGCCAGTATCTGATATGGGTGTTTTAGAGTGTCTGAAGTTACAAATGGTTTAAAGTCAGAAGCCCAAATAATTTTTACCTTAAAGTTCAAAAAGAACTGGCTTACATATCTGGCTCACTGATATTTTTTTTCTATAATCTGATTATTGGGATAATTTCAGAATATATACATTCATTTAACACTCAAAGAATGGGAGGGATATCCTGGCTGTTATAGGCCAGAGAGCCTAAAAAGATTCCCTAGCAAGATTCTGGGAGACTGAATACAGAATTCGCTGAATTCTGATACAGTTCTGTAACTCCTGGTCAGTTCAGGAATGCTCTCTCAAGTTTTGTCAAATAGACCCGTTTTTTTTTAATACTGGGTTTAGCTGAAAGATTCAAATATGTGTATGTAATTAGACATCACAAATGTAATTTGCAAGACATTCTGACCTTAAAGTAACACAGCTTTTTTTAGAACACACTGACTGAACTGGCTGATGCACCTCATCCATTGCTGTTAACAAGGGATCCTTTGCCAAATACTCCCAGGAAATCAAAGTTGCGAGTCCTGGAACCAAGCCTTGTCATCAGTGAGCAGCAAATAAAAATGATAGTGCTGGAAAAAGTACTTTATTATACAGTTTGGCAGAGTCACTTGCACTCCCTGGTAAGACATGCCTGTTCAAGCACAATGCACTTAGGAACAGCCAGATACCAGCCCCTCTTGAGGATTTAGTTTCAAATCTAGCATTCTCTGGCATACATGAAAGTGGACTTAAATAGTCTAGTCTCCTTTGTATGATTTTTGTTATAGTGCATAACTCTGAATTCCCCTCTTTTTCCATTTCTCATTGGGAAGAGTCTTGCTGCTTCTGTTTCTAGCTGTAACTTTTTTCTGGGCTTCTCTGAATCTCCTTCTACCACATTATTTGAGACAGATTTTAAAGAACTGAAAACTATATTCCAGGCACAGGAACACTATCAGTCACAGCATAAAAATTTGTACTGTTTTCTCATATGTTCATTTTAAATCCTAGTATTTACAATTTTTATTTTTGTTACTGCATTTGAACACTGAACTGGTATCTTCACTGATATGTCCGAAGTGTGGGTCAGGATTTTTCTACCAGCAACTGATCAATTCAAGCCCAATAATATGCTTTGGTATTTGTTTCCAGTGTGTCTTACTCTGCAGTTGCCTTAATGAATATTACATGTTGTGTGCTCACCTCATATATTAGCATTGAAAACGCTGGATCCAGTTAGCAGCAGTGGAAATGGTGTTTTCTAGCATGCTTGCAAACTTTCCGTGCTATGTAACCTGTTAATTAGATCGTAGATTGTGTACAGTTCAAAAATCTTGTTTCTTGTTTGCTCAAATTACTTGCTGTAGCCAAGTGAAAAATATTACAGAAATAATGTAAGCCCCAGACTGTATAATCATCTAAGTCTTTCCTGCAGAAGAACAAGCTTACAGACTCTGACATTTGGAACAGTTATCTGTGCCATAATTACTGTTTAGTAGAAGTATGGAAAATCAGTGCATCTGTTTTGTAGGAAATAATCTTGAACACTAAGTGCAGATTTGTTTTATTTGTGTTCCCTTGGAGTTGAATGAATAACTCAAAATACCTATTTGTGGTAAAATCTTTAAGGTGAGACTGACAGTGAAGTTAAAGAGCAAGGAGGGAGTCCAACTTAACTGGGGTGTTTGAAATCATACTAATAGCATCTGTTTGGAATAAAATAAGTAAATGCACTAATGGCATAACTTTTATACTTTGACTTTATCGCTTTGCTTTCCTGTTCAAATAGAACCTACTATTTCTGTGGTATTTTTTTCAACACAATAGTTGCTTTACTAGTGATTTTACACATTTTAAACTTATATAAGCATTGGCAGGACAGGTTGGAAACAAAAAATTATTAATACAGCTTATATGAACAGTAAGTACTATTTGGAAAATGTCTGTGTCCTCGATTGTTGGTTAAGTGATTTAATATTATGCTTGTTTTAAGTTATTTACTTGAATGAAGCACTAAATTCAAACAAAAAGTCATTCAGATTTTGCAAGTAACCTGTTTTCTTTGTGTTTGGTTTGTTTTGTTTTTCAGTCTCACACAATTCTACTTGTCCAGCCTACCAAGAGGCCAGAAGGCAGAACATATGCTGATTATGAATCGGTGAATGAGTGCATGGAAGGTGGGTGCAGACATGGTAGACAAAAACTGTCATTAAAACCCTATTTTTGACATATTCCCAAACTTACTCAGTAAGAAAAGAGGTTGCTGTTCATGTTTTCACAAGGTTTTGATTTAACTAGATTGAACCACATTCAACTCATGAGAATAGGCAGTATTCTTGCTGGGGCCATGCAGCAGACTTGCCTGAATGCATTTCATTGTAGGATCAGAGCCTAACTCTCTCACTAATTTTTGTGCTAGCCATGTAATACAAAGGTTGCTACTGGAAATAATTTATAAAATAAGAGTAGGTGTGCAATTGATATATAATTTGCAGCCTCGTGGCTTGTGTGCCAGAGAAAAAAATCCTGTGTGACTTCAAGATGCACAGTGAGCTTGGAAAGAAGATTAAAATACTACAGCTGTATGATTTAGAAGTTCACTTAACATGAACAATTCTAATTCCAGGAAGTTTTGTGAGGCAAACAAAAGCATAATAAAGACCATGTAAAGCCTCCATGCTTACTTTTATATTCTTCTCAAATGTATCTGAATTATTTATAGTCTAGCTTAAATAAAGCTGATTTAAATTCATGTACAGGCTTGTGCTGTCACTCTTACCTCAGTAGCCCCGTTTGACTCTCTCATCAAGAATGATCTCTCTTATGAGATTTGAGTAGCTTTATTTGACATTGGTTCTTCTCTTTCTCAGGTGCTTTTACAGTAGGAATATATGTTGCAATTGCTGTCTTAAAATTATTAGAAGGAATTTCAGGTTTCTGTTGGAGCTTACTCTATGGAAAGTTCCATCTTTGACAGAACTAAAACTTTTTCCTCTAGATGATAATAATGCTTCTTTCTGTGCATTCTACTTGATTTTATGGTGTTACATTTCAATGCAAATAGCTAGAACAAAAGCATTTCAACTCTCCCAAATCTGACTAAGAAGTTTATGTTTCTCTTTTCATGGTAGTCATCTCTAAGCTTGCCTCATATTTGAGGTTCAATATCTGAAGAAATTTCAGCAAATACAGGTTTGGGTTTTTTAATATTGTTAATCTTGTTTCTCTGTAGGAGTCTGTAAAATGTATGAAGAGCATCTGAAGAGAATGAATCCCAACAGTCCATCCATTACATATGATATCAGCCAATTGTTTGACTTCATTGATGACTTGGCAGACCTCAGCTGTCTCGTGTAAGTTCAGTTGTACAAGTCCATTTCAATGTCTTAAAGAAGTCAGAAGTCTTCTATGTGAACTCTTACATGTGTTTGTGTGAAATCTGGTAAGGTTCTGGGTTTTTTGAATAGCTGTGTTAGTAAGGCAGCAGTATTGCAGCTGGCATGCCATGTTGTGCATGCCAATTAACTGCATCAGAATAAAGTATTTCTAAAGAAGGCTTAGAAACTGATGATTCCACTTGGATTTTAGTCACAGTGAAGCTCCCAGCATTTCAAATAGTGAAGTCCAACAGTTTAACACAGCTAACATTTTAGTAATGCTAGAATCTTTTTAAATTGGGGCTGTATCTGCCTTTGTGCGGTTGGTCCAGTTCTTAAGGAGGCAGAACGATTATGGAATCTTACTCAGCCGAGGGCTGTACTAGTGGTACGGTAGAAGTCTGCATTGCATTGCAGCCAACTGTTTATTTTGATCAAGATACACCAAGATGGAAGTTTTTTTAAATCCTAATGAAGTGATTGAGGAACAAATCAAACCTCCAGAGCGCCCTAGCTAATTGTTTAAATGTTCTTGTGAATACATTTCCAGTTCTCATCTGTGTATTGAAGTCATGGGCAAGCAAAGGTGGTCTTGCATACTTTCCATTCTGAATGCACTGTGAAATCAAATGTTAAATTTCACTATTCAGAACATAACTTAACACTGTGACTAAGTTACTTAGTCCAGACCACGACTACTTTCCATACCATAACTTTCAAGGTAGTGGTTTGATAGGACAGTGGTATCAACTTTGCAGAAATTCTGTAGGAATAAGGATACAAATCTCATATTCAAATAATAAGAGACATAGTATTTGGCTTTCTAAGCTCAAAATTCCAGAAATTCTTTTTAAGCTGGTGAGTATGTGGTGTGGAGATTCCTACAGCTGTACTGCTCTGTCTGAAATGCCAGTGCAAGTACTTGTGCAGCTACACAGTGAACAACCTTTGCCAATTAATTCCAGTTTAAAATAAAAACCTATTTTTAAAAAATGGCTTTTCTTTGCATTCTGATGTACATACAGAGTCTATGTTACTAACAGTGACTTATTACAAATGCCATTTACCAAAGTTTTCAGTAGAATAATTAAAATGCCATTACAGTTTCTGCAGTTACCTTGTTCCTAGGCATTTTACCATGTTTGATCTTCAGGTATCATAGGGCTGGGCTGGCTGATGCAGTTTGAAAGACACACTTTGTTCTAGTTTATCTAATAGACTGAAGCTAGCTACTTGGTTTAGGAAGGAACAACTGTTTTCTAGTACAGTCTTGTGCCTTTCTTGATTAGGCTTGTAAACTGTGTCCTGCCAAATTCTACTTCAGCTTATAGTTTTCCACCAGATGGCACACGTAGCACATTGTGCAACAGACATGTCCTGTGTTCATGGAGATTGCTAAAGTATGACAGAATATCACAGAATCATTAAGGTTGGAAAAGACTTTTAAGATCATCAAGTCCAACCGTCAACCTAATACCACCATACCCCCTAAACCATGTCCTGAATCGCCACGTCCACATGTTTTTTGAACACTTCCAGAGATGGTGACTCCACCACCTCCCTGGGCAGCCTGTTCCAATGCCTGACCACTCTCTCAGTAAGGAAATTTTTCCTAATATCCAATCTAAACCTCCCCTGGTGCAACTTGAGGCCATTTCCTCTAGTCCTATCACTAGTTTCTTGGGAGAAGAGACCAACACCCTCGTCACCACAACCCCCTGTCAGGTAGTTGTAGAGAGCAATAAGGTCTCCCCTCAGCCTCCTCTTCTCCAGACTGAACAACGCCAGTTCCCTCAGCTGCTCCTCATAAGACTTGTGCTCCAGACCTCTCACCAGCTTTGTTGCTCTTCTCTGGACACGCTCCAGCACCTCAGCATCCTTCTTATAGTGAGGGGCCCAAAACTGAACACAGGATTCGAGGTGCGGCCTCACCAGTGCTGAGTACAGGGGCACAATCACTTCCCTACTCCTGCTGGCCACATTATTTCTGACACAGGCCAGGATGCTGTTGGCCTTCTTGGCCACCTGGGCACACTGCTGGCTCATATTCAGCTGGCTGTCAGGCAGCACCCCCAGGTCCTTTTCTGCTGGGTAGCTCTCCAGCCACTCTTCCCCAAGCTGGTAGCGTTGCATGGGGTTGTTGTGACCCAAGTGCAGGACCCGGCAGTTGGCCTTATTAAACCTTGTACAGTTGGCCTTGGCCCATTGATCCAGCCTGTCCAGATCCCTCTGCAGAGCCTTCCTGCCCTTGAGCAGATCAATGCTCCCACCCAGCTTGGTGTCATCTGCAAACTTACTGAGGGAGCACTCGATCCCCTCATACAGCTCATAGATAAAGATATTGAACAAGACCGGCCCCAGTACTGATAGTACTTGCTATCTGGTCTCGCAGTGTAACATTATGAATGGGTTGGGACAGGGGTGGAAATCAGTAACTTTTCCTGAAACTAACATGTCTTCTGCTGCACTGGAACTATTGCTAACTACTACTATATCAGGGGAGGTGCCTTGCTGGACCTGCTGTTTACAAACAGAGAAGGACTGGTGAGAGACATGGTTGTTGGAGGCTGTCTTGGGCTTAGTGACCACGACATGACAGAATTCTCAATTGTGAGCGAAGTAAGGAGGAGGGTCAGCAAAACTGCTACCGTGGACTTCTGGAGAGCAGACTTTGGCCTGTTCAGGTCACTGGTTGAGAGAGTCCCTTGGGAGACAGTCCTGAAGGACAAAGGGGTCCAGGAAGGCTGGACAGTCTTCAAGAAGGAAATCTTAAAGGCGCAGGAGCAGACTGTCCCATGTGCTATAAGAAGAGCTGGCGGGGAAGGCGACCGGCCTGGCTGAACAGGGAGATTTTGCTGGGACTCAGGGGGAAAAAGGAGAGTTTATCACCTCTGGAAGAAGGGGCAGGCAACTCACAAAGAGTACAAGGATCGCATTAGGTCAAGCAGGGACAAAATTAGAAAGGCAAAAGCCCAGCTAGAGCTCAGTCTGGCCACAGTTGTAAAGGATAATAAAAAATGCTTCTACAAATATATTAACAACAAAAAGAGAGGCAAAGAGAATCTCCATCCCTTACTGGATATGGCAGGGAAGATTGTCTCCAAGGACAAGGACAAAGTTGAGGTACTTAATGCCTTCTTTGCCCCTGTACTCGGCACTGGTGAGGCCGCAGCTTGAATACTGTGTTCAGTTTTGGGCCCCTCACTACAAGAAGGATGTTGAGGTGCTGGAGTGTGTCCAAAGAAGGGCAACGAAGCTGGTGAGGGGTCTCAAGCACAAGTCTTATGAGGAGCAGCTGAGGGAACTGGGGTTGTTTAGTCTGGAGAAGAGGAGGCTGAGGGGAGACCTTATTGCTCTCTACAACTACCTGAAAGGGGGTTGTGGCAACAAGGGTGTTTGTTGGTCTCTTCTCCCAAGTAATCAGCAATAGGATGAGAGGAAATTGGCTCAAGTTATGCCAGGGGAGGTTTAGGTTGGATATTAGGAAAAATTTCTTCACCAAGAGGGTGCTCAAGCATTGGAACAGGCTGCCCAGGGAGGTGGTGGAGTCACCATCTCTGGAAGTGTTCAAAAAACGTGTGGATGTGGTGCTTCAGGACATTGTTTAGGGAACATGGTGGCGCTGGATTAATGGTTGGACTTGATTTTTCTAAAAATTCATTTTCTAAAAATTCCAAACAGAAGTGGAACACTTGAAAACTCACATTAACACTTGCATGAAGTAGTGTTGAAGAAGTGTTTGGCTCATTAAGACAATTTAGATTGTTTCCTGGTGGAACTATTCTTCTCCTTTCTGAGCTCCAGAATATTAAGGTGCTCCATTTGTTGTCTCCCATAAGTAATTATATTCATGAATTAAAATGTGAACAAACTGTGATCCAGTCACTCAGTAGTCCTTGGAGCACCGAGTTTTGTTTCAGGTTCTTACTGATCTGCTGGGTAACTGGTTTTTAGGGAGCAGGATGAATGTCTCTGGTAAGTGGCAATTCCCATCTACTTCTGGTACTGCTTATGTTTTGTACACAACTTTCTGCCTCATACACTTGAGGATGCTTAATTGTTTGTGACATTCCTCTGGTAGGTGTACTACAGGACAGACTGACATTAATTGGTTTTTTTCTCTCCAGTTACCGTGCTGATACTCAGACATACCAACCATACAATAAAGACTGGATAAAGGAGAAGATCTACGTCCTCCTCCGCAGGCAGGCCCAGCAAGCAAGCAAATAATGGGGGCACCATCATTACATGGGTTTGGGGGAGGGCTTGGACAACAGGTGTGTACAGAGTGTAGTAGTGAACGTTTTGTATTATAGTCATCCTGTTGCCATCTTGTTAAACTCTTTAGCTAAGACTGAATGTATTGTTAGAGATGAAACAATTTTGTTGGATTTGACTTTTTTTTTTTTCAGTGTAAATGGAGAAGAAAGTGCAACATCTTCAGCAGAGTTTTAATTTTTTTTTTTTCCTCTGCTTAGCTAATCATTCTACCTTGTTTGAACCCCTGGGGCTGTTCACATTGTACTTCGCCACATTCACTGTATGTGCCCTTCTGTGGGGTTTCCAACATTTAGTTATGTCCTTGAGGCAGTCTTAATGGGAAAATAAAAAACTACCCTTTAGTTAAACTTGAGTGCTGAATTTTGTGGTTTTTGCCAAACAACAAATTAAATCTTTCTTGCCCATTTGCCAAAGAGCAGGACTTGAAAGGTTAGGTGGACTGAACCAATAGTTGATTGCTGTATTATAGAATGGCTCAAATTCTGGCCTGCCAAGTTAACTTCTCTGGCATAGTCTTGACTACTGTCTTTTCTGGGGCTCTTTCTCAAAGACAGCAAGCCTCTTGCACTCTAAACTTGACCTTTTTACCAGGCATTTATATCCAGGTAAGCATGTCTGCTCTGGGTAAGAACAGGCTGAATGTATCACATCACAGACCCCACAAATTAGTCTACCTCCAGCCTTCCCCTGATAAGGGAATAGCAAATTATTTTGAAAGTAATCTGCCCCAAAATGCATTTTCTCTTTGCAAAAGATAAGAACTTAACTGCTTGCACACACTGTAAAATTCTCTCTGCCTACTGATGTCTTTGTAATTTTGCTGTACTGAAAAAGTTTAGATTGGAGGACACATTAGACCAAAAAATACTGCAGGCAGAAGATCAAGGCTGGCTTGGTACTTCGTGCCTTTATGTTAGTCTAGGGTTTGTCTACTATAGGTAGAAATTTAAGTCTTAGACTGTATGGGTATACTTAAGACAGGAGCAGTTCCAGGATTAACAGGAATGTAATTCTCTCCAGCACTTAACTTCCTAATACCCAGCGATACTTTCTGATGGACCTCACAGCAAATGGATTTGCTTAAAAGAACGTGAAGTTACATTGACTGTCTATAGTAAAGCTCTAATGAAAATACCTTCACTCCAGTGATAAGGAATAGCTGCTGAAGACCTGGAATCAAATTACTGAAGAGCTAGAAATTCTTAGAAAGATATTGGGAGGGCATGTTAAACTTTCTCCCTGACACAAATATAAATTGGAGATTAGACCTACTAGCTCTACAGTTGTAGTAACCAGGAATTGATTCAATCCATTAACATCAAAATATGCTTCCTTTATAATAAGGTAATGATTTTTCAAAACATAGTATGTCAGAAGTGTATTAATTCACTTAAGGTTGCTTAGATCTGTAAATATTTCTGTATGGAGGTTTTATATTTAAATGCAGATTGACACAGTAAGTAAAACTTAGAAAATTCACCATTGCCCCATATAAGAACATTCAGGTTTAATATAAGCAATGTTATTTTAAACAGCTTGTATAGCTTATCCTCCTGTATAGCAAGTAGTAAAATAATATATTCTTTCCTAACATGTTTGTGGTTTACTTCTGGTAAATGTTTAAAATTTTTTTGATAATAATTCCAATATTCTCATGGTGGATGATTCGAGGTGCTAAGTAGGATGCAATTTTGCAGTCTTTAGGCAAATAAGGGCAAATAAATATTCCCCCTCACGTTAAAAGTACTGATTTAATATTTTCCTCACTCTGTGAGCTTGTTTTCAATTTAAGGAAAACCAATCATGTGGTCTCTTTCCTGACTGTGAAAAGTGCAAGGAGCATGCTGAACCTGTACTAATAGCAACCTGGATTAGAAGAACAGCTCTTCCTTTAAAGATAACCTAATGTTTGGTCTAATAAAAAAATTATTCCTCTTTCTTGGTTTTGGTTCTAGTATAATAACTGCAAACTAAGACCAGTAAACAAGAGCAAAACATGAATTTCTCATGTTAAAGCAGAAAATGGGAAGACGGTGCTTTAAAGCAGACAGTAATAGGTGTTTCTTCTTTATGAAAGGGACTTTGTGAAGGTATGTTTTTTGGAAAGTAGAAGGTAAACAAGCTGTAACTTCAAGGTTAATTCAAATTAATTTTTTGTTTTGTTTGTTACAGGTTGGGTTTTTTTGTTTGGTTCCCCCCTCTGCCCCACTTAAACTTCTGTGGTCATCTCAGTAATTGAAATTTTCATAGAAATGGAAAATGCAAGTAAATGTTCCTTTTATACTTCTGTAGCTAGACTCAGCCTTCTGCTGATACAAAGATACTGTCTCTCACTTTAAGAGAAGGAACTTGGGCATCATCTTTCATTTCCCCTTTGTCAGACAGCTACAAGTCACTTGTTTTTTTTCCCTGAAATAAGCTACTAGATAAAACTCCAAGTGCATAGTTCTTGAACTGCTGGTTTGTTGCTTAACTGAGCAGCTGACTGAATACACTGGAAGGAAAAAAATGCTGCAACATCTACCTGATGTGCAACTGGTTAGCAAGAAGGATCTGGAAAGCTGTCTCCAACTAATCACTGCCTTCAGAAATATAGCGAAGAGGGTTATGAGCATTTGGAAACGTACAATGTGCTAGTAGACATTCTACTGGCACTCCAGTAATGTAGTTTGCTCTAGCAGGCCAGGTGAAAAAATCAGTCTCCAGTTTGCTTCCTGGCCCCTTTCCAGTAAAGGATGACAGCAGTGTGTTTAGGACATTTTCCAGTTGCACCTGTCCTTAGAGGCATAAGATAGCACGTCTACTAAGATATATCAAACATTTGCCTGAGTTCAGCTACTGTAAAAGTGAGGTTTGTCAGCAGCATTTTGCAAGTACAGCCATAAATAAATTGCGTGATTACAGAAAGTATGTCAGAAAAGAATCTGTCTTCCCATGCGTGTTTTGCCTGTGGCAGATTGCTGCTTCCTGCATAAAGGATAGGTACAACTAGCGGTGTTGGTCATACCTGCTACAGTGGGGGAGTAAATGATGAAATTGTCTGTTTCTGCAGGGAAGTGGTACAGTATTGTAAAACAGGGATAAAGAATGGAATTCAGAGACCTACTATTTCCAAGCATGGAAAGACTTAAAGCAAGTCCATTAAGCAAGCCTAGCCTCAGTTTAATGAGATGTATGAGCCCTCATCCATCTCCAGGAGTACGGTGCAACTGAGGCGCTCGCCTGACTTCAGCTTGGGTTGTGGAACCATGAAACATGCTACATCTTTTCTAACCATGGAATAGACAGGTCCTCATGTAGTCTCTGGACTGCTTGCTACTGATTTCAGCTTGAGGCATGACCAGAATGATACACTGCATTTCTTGTCATGACTACTTACTAAGTAAATAGTAAGGTGAAGTTCTGTGTGATGGCTGAGCTGATCTAACAGTTCACTGCTGTTGGAAGGCATAGTGATACTCCATGCTACGTACAAAAGAGTTGTCGGGTGTTGTGGGGAAAGGGAGAATGGGACTGCCAGTCAGCAGCAACAAGCAGAGTAGCCAGTCACTTAAAAAAACAAACCCAAAACACCTCATCTAAGGCTTTGAGAACAAGGTCAAGTATGGTAGATGCTGTTGCAGAAAACAGTAGATAAATTGTCATATATGTAGAAATGACCAGCTTATCTACCATTGCATGCTCCTGCCAGTCAGCACGCTGGGGCAGGGGAGGATGCCTGACACTATTCTGTCACTTACTTTAACTAATCCTTTGGTACAGGCCAAAATTTTGCAGCCAGTTCGAGGACCTAGGTCTGATGTAACCCCACTAGGATTAGAATTTGAGTTGTGTTTGACACCACAATAACAACAGGATCACTCTCTTACAGTAATCTCATGCCACAACCTCCTTCACTATGCTGAAGGGGATTGTGAAAAGCAAAATTGAGTTTGTATTCCTGCTTTGAGGGTGAAATAGGCTAGGTAGTTAAAATAATTGTCTACAGTTTCTTCCATCATCACATTCTTTTAAAATAGACTGAAATCATGACAACCATCACAACACATAAGCACAGCAGGAGCGTAGCATCCCCATCATTACATCAGTCTGTTCCTGTGCTTAACACCACTGTCACGTACAGGGGGGAAAAAGAGGAAATAGTAGCCAAGATCACCTTGTTATCTTTGTTAGTAACAAATATACGTGCTTTAGAAAAACCTCTTTACATCAAGAGACTTCACCACTCGTAGTATTTTTTAGGTTGGAAGAACCACCAGCTTTTTCACTTGCATTAGAAAGGGGTAAGAAAGTTGAGAAGCTGCTGGTTGTGATCTCCTTAGCATATGCCGAGCAATGAACTAGTTCCTGATCCACTGAAAGCAAGGATGCTCTGGGAGGAGGGGAATGGTCTAGCTACTTTGCTTTAGAGTAGATAAACAGTTATGTACATTGGCCATTCCCACTGAGTAACAACCTGATTGTACTGGAACTCAGCTATGTTGGGAACTCAAACAATCCATCAATAAAGCTAATAAACAGTGAAAAATCAACGGTCACTGGATTACAAGTACAAAGTAATTTCAAGCTCCTGTTTTTCAACTGCTATGAAATGGTTAAGTGTCTGCTACACCCTGGAGAGCATTAAAACAAATAAATTAAATTCTCTGTCTTACCATTTTCATAGGTTGGGGGGCGGGAAGCATTTGCGGGGCTGGAGAGCGTAATTTAGCAATTCGGCAGCAGGAGACGGGGCATGGCTGAGGTTAGTAACCGAGTCCGAGATTCTGAGCCTCACTGAGCATCACCCTAGGTACCCACTTTCCCTTGAAGTCTGGAATGCTGACTTCAATATTTGTCTCAAGATAAAATGATAAATAACTTGCACTAGCTATACATAAACTACAAAAGCAAATCTGTTGAAACAAAATTATTTTAAAGCTCTGCCATATTAGTCAATTCTCTGAGGTTTTCTACACCGAGTGTCTTGTCTGCTACAATGTTACTTAGTGTTGGCTGAATATAAGGTACTATTCACTGAAATAGCAGGGGAATTAATTTGCCACTGAAATACACTGAATGGAGATGTTTGTTTTTGTGTAGTACAAGGCAGCTCTGTATTCTAACCCATTAATACATGGTTCATCCTCACTATGTCTGAAAAGGATTGAAGTTAAAGTAAGCCCCATCTGGATTTGTTACAGGGAAGCATCCTATTCAGGCAATGGGTTTTCTCATTACTGTAGTCTGAGCTATGACTGTATGAACAGTTTATCTGGAGGAGGTTTGGGCAAAGCTCCAATTTACAGGTTTCATTCCTACTATTTGTGCTAGGTTTACATACGACACGAAAGTAAAACTTGCATGCTGCATACCTGAGCTCACTGCCATCCCTGCTGGAGCATTAGCAAGGGTTTTGTTATCAGTTTTGCACACACCCTAGTCAGCCTGCTGCTGCAACCCCTGCAGCGTGTCCGTAGTCCTTCCAGCGAAGGCTGTTACTGTGCACTGTTGTCATAGTATCAGCCATCAGTGGCATACACACAGCTTGTGGAACTCCGTGTAGCTGCTGCATGCACTGTGTTTGTGCCATGCAAGTCAACAAGAGCTAGAGAAGAGGAAAAAAATCAGGCTGCGTACTTAGAGGCTGCAGTTCTGGGCTCTAGCACTGGCTAAATATGACACTTGTATGGCCCAGATCTCTAATGCACCAGTACTTCCATCTAGTGTATTTAATTCGGACAACTTCCACATCGCTCTGTTGGCTGCACGGGAAACAGGCTCCTAAGTTTAAACTATTACCTTCTTAATGACCTAGGGAATTGGGTTTTACACACTCCTAACACAAACCTGTCGCCCTGAGAGGGTGGGGAACATCCATCCTTGGAGATGTTCAAGACCTGACTGGACTGAGCAACCTGATCTGGTTAGACCTGCTCCGAGCAGGATTTGACTTGACTAGATGACTCCTCGAGCTTTCTTCCAGCCTAAGTTGTCCAAACATCCCATATCATGAAAAATGGGAAACCTAAGCTTTGAATCCCTACTCTGGCCAATTTCCTGCAGGCATTTGATCCCTGTTCCCCAGGCCACCTAGGACACCGCTGCAAATGGCAGGCTATCAAGTACTCGTGAGCAAGTTTGCGTGACACAACGATAGTATTCACTGGGCTACAGAAAGTGCAACTAATCCCCAGTGACAAAGACAGGGCACAGAACAGCCAGATTTGATCTTGTTCTGATATTGTCTTTGAATGAATGAAGGTTCACATGGGACTCGGAGAGTAATGCCTTGTCACAGAGGCTTAGTCCTGAGAGGTCATCTGACCTGCAACACCCCACACGCTGCCCCATACACTCACACACCCCACACGCTGCCCCATACACTCACACACCCCACAAGCCTTTCCAGCCCTCAACAAATTAATAAAAAAAAAAAAAAATCTGTGTAAGAGATGAAAGGCCTCAAATCTGTGACGTACTGATAGGGAAAGCTCAAGGACATTGCAAAATGCCAAGGGAAGGTAAGAAACAGGCCATGCATGACAACAAAGAGAACAGCAACCACACCCATGCCCCTGCCTCCACCTCAACACCCCCTGCTAGTCTCCCTGGGGAGCAAAGGCATCCTAATGCAGTATCCAGTAACGTACTTGCAGGGGGAAGAGGATGAGAAATAAACCTTGCTCCACATTTCATTTTTAGCTATGCCTATTCTCAGGTTCTGAGTAGGAAGGAAAGGGGGAGGGGGTTGAAGGTGGGGAGAGAAATCTCTTCTCTCAATACATTAACTTAATCTCTGAGGGAATTCATACCTTATACATCTATTCCACTCTAACATTGGAATGTAGCAGAAGCACAGAGACGTAACGAGAGTGTAGCAAACAAAATCGGTATTCAAGTCTTCTCTATGAAGAAGTGCATTTCTAAAATCCAGAATTGTTTCTTCTCCATCCCCATCATCTCCAGAAGTTTAGCCAGTGCCAAATCAATGCAGCTTTCCCTGCCTGGCTTGTAATGCTGTTCCAGGACACACTTCTCAGCTCATTAGTATCCTTCTAGATTCTGGGCCAAGAGAGTTTAATTTCAATTTCTATCCACTTTGTGCTCCTAACATCTTTTCATTTTCTTTCTCCAAGTACTTCTCCCCTCATTCCCAGGAAAAGCAATCATTCCCCCTCTCAATTTTGCTGAATTAGTAACTGCTGATGGGTATTTTCTTCTTGCACAACAAGTTGCTTTGCCTCCTGCTCATGCTAGCAGTTTTCTGCATCTTTTCCTGTCTGTTTGCCTTCGATTGAATGTCATTATCATTCTGGGCACCTGCAGCTCTAAATGAAGTTTACCAGTCTTTCATACTGGTGATGATATCTCTTTAATCTTAACCAAGAATGAATCATTTAATGCCTCCTAAAAATTGCATGTGTTGTTTTTGTGTTTACAACACACTTAATTGTTCAGTGATCACTCAGTGCACCCTCCATCCTTTTCCTCTATCATCTCCAAGTAAAAGCACTCATTATTCAGATGAAACAAAACAACTTCAGCTAAAAAGCTCAAGAAAGAGACACGTGAGAATAACCAAGCAGTTGATCTTAATGAGAACACTCACCCGGGTATTCCAGAGGACTCAAAGCCTGTCTGAAGTGAGCAGAGCAGCGGCTACCTCAACCGCAAAACTGTGTTGCTCTGTTTCTTGGCAGAAAGGTACCCAAATCAGATCAGCCATAGGTCCAGGAAGTATTTCCCTTCTGAAAATCCCAAGGAAAAATAGGCACCTCCCTCCATCATATAATTAATGGACTAATCAGCTTGTTAGCATGTTGCATAACCTAGGCAGCCTTCTGCTCAGCATGCTGGCTTCTATCTGTTTTACAGCCCAAATCCTCCCTAACCACGGGAAGCCTAGGCATCTCATTTAGAGCCCCAGATTCCTCCTGTGGGGGAAACAGCAGCCAGTAGAACTTATTAACCTACCTCCCCACCCCCCCGACACCTCAAATAAAACATTTTAAACTCCATAAACGTGAATTCTCCCTTTAAACTGTTTCTGTAGGAAATTCATTCCTACCTCCAGGCTGCTGTCATTAGAAGTTAGACATTACTTAAATCTAGTTGCAGGGAGAACAGAGGTCCAGCCTCAGAAGTGTTTAATGTTATAATTCAGTTTGAAAAAACTACCTGTGTGATCAGGCTCTCTTCTAGCTCCTGGAGTAATAGAAGAGCAAAATGCAGGTCCCAGCCCAATACCAGCTGAGCCAGCTTCACGCTGAGCACCTTGGTCCAATTCCCTCTTTCCCTCCCTCACACATGCATTGACGTAACTGATACCTCTTGCCCTACTTTCCATCAAACACTGACATTCACCCTAACTAGCAACAAGTAGTGCTAATTAATTAATGCAGAAGACCCTCTAAGACTTGAAACACACCCCTCTTCCTACTTAGAAGCCCCATAAAGAGAAATCCATCAATGGTTGCTAAATGCAAGGACACCATCCCTGGCTCAGGATGTCAATGCATCAAAAGTTACTGAGGGCCCTGAGAGTGTTTCGGGAGGGTAGCATCATGCAGTTGCCCTGTTCTTACATTCTTCCACTTGGTTTGGGTCACTGACAGAAACAGGCTAATGGACTAGGTGGTACTTTTACCTGATCAGATACATGTGAACGCTCTATGTTGGGGTTATTTTGTTGGTTTTTTGTTGTTTGGTGTTTTTTCTACTTGACTAATGTTTTCCACAGATGTTCTGCAGGTAAGTTCAAAGTGCCTATGCAAGAACAAAGGTAGATAAGGAGGTGCAATAAGCAACATCTTTCTCCATTGTGTATTTTACTGATTGTTTCCACTGGCTTTGGTGTTTTGGGCACAGTGTCGTGAGAATGGGAGAACCAGAGATGACGTAACTCTAGCTGATATAGTTACTGTTTAGGAGATGTTTACTCATGGGCTTCATATGAAGAACCAGAAAATACTTGCCCCAGAATGCAAGTGGTACTACAAATTAGTTGAAATATGTACTTCATGGCACTGAGCAGTTTTTTAAGTGACTCTTAACATGGCAGATAACTTTTTTTGTAAACTTTAAATGCAATTAATAATACTGATTTAGCCACATCCATGTTTCTTTGAAGTCTAATGCTTCAGGACTCTTGCAATTACTTCTCCAGATGAGTTCTAGGGGCCTTGGCAATTGCTTGCTGCTGCTATTTCGATCCTATGCCCTAGGAGTATAAACTCAGTTATAGAAACTCCATCTCAGTCCATTTAATAAACTACATGAATCAGAGCCCTGCAATAAAGCCCAATTAGAAATGAGAGCACAGAGAATATTGATCCCCTTGAAACCTTTTGCAGCTTTCAGGATCTGCTTGGTCACTCATCGCTACAGCAGGCACTGAGCCTTTCCTGCCAGTTCCCTTTCATTGGCTTGCGGGGATTACGGTCAGATTAAGATGTGATTGAACAGATCAGCTGGTGGGGGCCCTGGGGTATGAGGCAGAGCCCCCAAATAACCCTTCTCACACATGCTCACAGTCCTCTGGGTCAGGTTTTCTTACTATCTAATTCAGAGGAAATTTCTACAGCAGCGCTTGCTTTTCCTCTGAGCGACACCAAAAAACCCTTTGAGATTTCATAAAACAGGTGTTTTACTAACGGACATGGTGTCTGGAGGCTCTGAGTTCACAGAGGGTACGGATGATAGCATTACCATGCACAGCGCACCCATGAAAGGGTCCCATGAACTCCACTCACTCAAGACCTTCAGGCTTGTTTGCAGTATATTACGGGATAAAGAACCCCTGCGGTAATGAATTACACGTTATTCAAATGAGACATTTGAATAAGAACTTTGAGAAGTGTGCATTAAGAGGGTTGTATGGCATCCTAGCCAAAATACAGGGCTCAAAGTCAGATGATTTCAGACTCTTTTCCAGGCTGTACTCCAGATGATATATGGTGGGTGTCCAGAAGCCCAGATCCAAAGGGCATAGGTGGGATTTGAATTGTTAGATCTCACACTGGAATCCAAAAAGCATCTATTCAGCTGTTGTCCAAAGCTGGATTCACCTCAGACCTGTACATCTCAGTCTTCACAATTCATGATCTGCTCCAACACCTACCCAGAAGTGCTTTAGTCTCAGCTGTGCTCAGACCACCTCTGTAAATGCTAAGGGAACCCATAAACAAGGTGTTCCTCCATTTCCTTTGATTTGGTAAGGCTTCCCAGAGCACAGCCATTGCGAATAAACACAACAATAAAAGAACAGTCGCTGCTTCCTCTAGTTCACCAAGCCGTACAGGCTTGCCTGGGGCTGGCAGGAGGGATTAGAGGGCAAAACATCTTAACGGTGGAGGGTCTTTTGAAATCCTTGGTACGGAATATCCAAGGACAACCTGCACCAGGGGGAAAGTACTTGCAGTTTTCCAGCAGCAGCTGGGGCATTTGCATGGCAGGAAGGTCCTGCATTCCAGGCACTGCTCCAAAGGCTGCTTATGAACTTTAAATTAAACAGTTACAGCATAAAAATGTAAAGTGAGACTCCTGAAGCAATCTTGGGTTCCAGGCCTTGCTCCAGAGACAGAAAGCTCGTGAACCACTAGGCTAGAATCATACATCCTTTGACCAAACTAAGCTTTATTATCATGTGAGGCGTAAAGTATAGCAGCTTTAGCAAGCAGAGCTAAGAACGGCTCCACCTTGAGCACCCCCAGTTTCCCAGAGGGTCTGCTCCTTCATTAATATATTGCATTGGAACAAGGGTGGGAGTGCTTCCCGACGGCCGCATCAGGTGCAGCGAGCAGACCCCTCCTATGGATTTCCCTTAGCAGGAGGCTCCGTTTGCTCTGGGAAACCACTACAACAGCCCTGTGGCAGCCCCATGGGGTTCATTGTTCAGGGTGGGCTAAAGACCTTCCTGGGCAAAGGGGTTACATCCATGCTGGCAGGCACTGGTCCCGACAGGGCTCTTGGATGCTGCAAGCGGCCACCAGTGACCCAGCTGTGTCACCTTCTGACCCAGGAAAGAGGAGCTGCAAAGACAGGTTAAAGCTTTTCTACCACCCTGCCCCTCACAAACTCAGTGCTAAACTCATCCCCGATTTGGGGACCTGGCTTAGGCTGGTACCAGGTTGGTGTCGTTTACTGACACTGTTTATTCTTAAAAAGATTTAAAAGGGAAGAGTTTCACAGAAAACCAGACCCCTTCTCTCTCAGGACAAAGGATTTGTGCTCAAGAGACTTCTCCAAGCTCTTCAGCATAGGCTCAGCACTTGCAGACACCTGACAAACTCCTGCCAAAAAAGTTTAAACAGAGGTGATGTGTGACACGTTAAATATTGCTAATGAGCATCAGGTGTTCGCAGGGGAAAATGGCTCCTTGTCTTAGGTATGGTAATTATTTTAAAGATCTATTTAGCATTTAGATTGCTTATGGGGAAAAGAGCTTGGAGCAGCTGATTGCCTTGAAAAATGCTCAGGTATTAAGTGGGTCTCTTTGAACATTGCTTTCATCCACCCAGACAGAAAGCAGAGGTGACACTTCAGCTTGGGATAATTAGAAGGATTTTGACATCGTTTGGTTTGTCCTTGTCAACAGCTTTATAACGTGTAGCCTCCAGTTAAAAAAAACACAGACAACAAATCTCACACAATAGCGTTTAAGAGCCTTAAACCACAAAAGATTAAACGTGCCGCACTGAAGCCTTGAGAGGAGCCGTGGAAGAGCCAGCCTGAACATTCACACTCCGTAATTTAACCCCGAGCATAAGACCCTTTGCTATGCTTTTAGACTTAGCTACAGCTGTCGCATTTTTAATGCCCATTTTCATCAACAGATATTTGCGGCTGCAGCATCACCAGCTCTCACAGGCCGGGTGATTTGGACTAAACAAAACTCTCGGGGGTGGAGGGTCCCATGAAAATCCCAGCTAATGGCAGGAGGTAGGAGCAATTGCTGAGCGAGGGACCGAACTCTCCCATGGCAGCCGAGCATCTCAGCCCGCAGTCGGGCTGCACTGTGCTCGCCTCTGCCAGGGGATGGTTTCAAACTGTTTGGGGCTGGCCAAAGGGCCAAAGCAACCTGCAAGCCTAATACACCAGGCTGAGCAAATCCAGCAATTTGGAATCAAGTCTCTGCTCCGATTTGCTACTTCTCCTCAAAAATCTGAGAAATGACCGAGAAAAAACGACTTCTGCCTCAAAGAGGTCCCTCCATGCCTGAAATGCTGAAACACCATTGACACGCTTCCTGCCCCGCAGCATGTTCAGCGGGAGAGGCAGTCCTGATGATATTATCAACCCCACATAGCCAAGTCTTCATCTACACAGCAGCTGTCATTAAGCTGATTTTAATCACAGAATCATTAAGGTTGGAAAAGACCTTTAAGATCATCAAGTCCAACCATTAACACTACCATGCCCCTTAAACCATATCCTAAAGCACCATGTCCACACATTTTTTGAACACTTCCAGTTATGGTGACTCCACCACCTCCCTGGGCAGCCTGTTCCAATGCTTGACCACTTGGTGAAAAAATTTTTCCTAATATTCAATCTAAACCTCCCCTGGTACAACTTGAGGCCATTTCCTCTAGTCCTATCACTAGTTTCTTGGGAGAAGAGACCAACACCCTCGTCACCACAACCCCCTTTCAGGTAGTTGTAGAGAGCAATAAGGTCTCCCCTCAGCCTCCTCTTCTCCAGAATGAACAACCCCAGTTCCCTCAGCCGCTCCTCAAAAGACTTGTGCTCCAGACCTCTCACCAGCTTTGTTGCTCTTCTCTGGACATGCTCAAGCACCTCAATGTCCTTCTTGTAGTGAGGGGCCCAAAACTGAACACAGTATTCAAGCTGCGGCCTCACCAGTGCCGAGTACAGGGACACGATCACTTCCCTACTCCTGCTGGCCACACTATTTCTGATACAGGCCGGAACACTGTTGGCCTTCTTGGCCACCTGGGCACACTGCCGGCTCATATTCGGCTGGCTGTCAACCAGCACCCCCAGGTCCCTTTCCGCTGGGCAGCTCTCCAGCCACTCCTCCCCAAGCCTGTAGCGTTGCATGGGGTTGTTGTGACCCAAGTGCAGGATCCGGCACTTGGCCTTATAAAACCTCATACAGTTGACCTCAGCCCATTGATCCAGCCTGTCCCTCTGCAGAGCCCTCCTAACCTCCAGCAGATCAACACTCCCACCCAGCTTGGTGTCATCTGCAAACTTACTGAGGGAGCACTCGATCTCCTCATCCAGATCATCAATAAAGATATTGAACAAGACTGGCCCCAGAACCGAGCCCTGGGGAACACCACTTGTGACCGGCCACCAGCCGGATTTAATGCCGTTCACCACAACTCTCTGGGCTCGGCCATCCAGCCAGTTCTTTACCCAAGAGTACACCTTTCTAAGGCACGAGCCACCATTTTGTCTAGGAAAATGCTGATGATGGGAAGACGTATCAGTGTCTTGAGCAGTATTGCAGATGAATAACCTGAGCCAGGTAGGGCCTTTCAAAGGGGAAGAGAGGTGATGCTGGACACGGAGGGAGGATCTGTACAGAGCATCCCCTGAGCAGTACCAGTACAGAAGGCAGACCTGCTGCAAGCATTATCTGTATTTCTCTCCTTCCATGTAGCCATTTCAAGATCTAAATGTTATATTCCTGGTTTGCCTGTGTCTGTTGCTGAAGAAAAACCAAGCAGGATAACCACCAAATTCGCCTCTAGCCCTCAGTCTCACCTGCCTTGGGCCAGTGCTCTACTGCTGCTCCTGCCACAAAGCCAGGGACTGCTGCCCGGCAGCGTCCTCCCAGCCGCTCCCACTTCTTAAAGCCAACAGTATTGAGATGCACGATCAGAAATTTAATCCAGGCGGGAACAATGATTTAGACTGAGTCTGCTTCCCACGTCTGACACGTGTACGCGCTAACGTGCACATCAGTGTGCACAACCCCGCAAAAAGAGAAGGAAAAATGCAGCAGTGAGGAGAAAGGCCACCATCAATTTCTGCTAAGAAAAATGTTCCTCTGTTCCATCTCCTCACCCATAAAGTCTGTTTTAAGACCAGAAAGGAGAAAAGCAGATGTAAGTGAAGATGATGGCAAAACACACGGAGACTAAATAGAGCAAGAACTTCACCCCTGTCTTCCTGCCTGGCTGGGAAGGCCAGGTAGGACGTGTAGGTGCACACACCAGCCGCAGCGTAGTCGCTGCTGTAGTCAGCACAGCAAGAGGCGGGCACGGGCAACCTGCCCCAGCATCGGCGTGGCGGCACGGGCGGCTTGTGCAGCCCACCCCGAGCTCCAGGCAGCGCCGGCTGCGTCGCGGCTGCTCACCGAGCCCGGTGCCCGAGGGAGGGCTTGCTTTTCTCACGCTGCACTGCAAGCGCAGCAAGCTCGGAGGATGGTCGAGTAAAGAAAAAACTCAACGAAGAATCAAACAACTTTCAGGAGAAGACTGATTAGGAAACACCAATAACAAAAATGGTTCCTCTTTGCCATGGAGAAAGTGCTTTTCTAAGGTGGCTGAATTAAAGGTCGTTCACGTGGCAGCCAGATGGAACCACTCCCAGTTTGGAGAAGGGAAGGGAGTACTGGGAGCTGATGCAACTGGTCTGCAGTCACTGAGGATCACAACTGACAGCAGAACACACGGTTTTTGCTGTGTCCCTTGGTAAGATGAGGCAAAACTCAGAATTAACTGTACCTGGTATGTGTTCTCCACTGAATTTCCAGCTGTAGCACTGGTGGCTCTTGTGTTTATTTTAAAAGGGAAGGAATCACTGGAATGAGGGGTGGAAAAGATCTTCCAGTTCAGGCCTGGCCAGCCTTGGACTGTCTGATCCTCACTGAGTTCCTGAGAAACAAGACTCAGCAGACACATTTCAGAAAGAGTCAAGGAGAGAAGCAGGTGGGGGTGCAACTGGGTCCAACATCTGGGCTGGGACACCACCCTCAGCTCACCCCGGTGCCCAACTTTCTGCTGCAGCCTGAGATACAGACACCTTCGTACCAGTGCAGCCCCGCCGCCGGCTGCACAACGTCCTTCTGGTGGGAGCCAGGCTTGAAAGTCACAGCCTGAGCAGCGTTCTTCCAACGCCCGCCGGCTGCCGGGCGCAGGCCAAGCTGTCCCCCGAAACAGAAGGGGCACAGCCTACAGCAGGGCTGGGGGCAGCAGGGATTAGAAACAACAGACAGGTCTATGTTGTCCTCAGAGCCTGACCCACAGTTGTCTTGTCCTAGAAACACCCCCACCCATCACAAGAAGACTCCTGCTCCTTTCACACCCCTTTCTTCTTTACCCTGTTGCCCTACCACTGGCCAGGCTCAAAGGCACTCATCAGCCATCTTCCTATTTTTTCTGCTCTGGAAACCATGGCCACATTTGAGTGCCCTCATACCTATTTCAGCACTCCCCCTTCCACTGCTTTTCTGCTTGCCAGAACACGAGGAACAACACTGCTTCTTTTTAGCAAGGGCAAAATTCAAGCCATTGCCTTCAAAATAGACCAGCATTGATAGTATTTCTGGTTTGCCTTCATTAGCCACTGGGAGGACTGGGGAACAAGGTGTTTTGGTGGGTAAATAAATTCACACATGCTCCGGTGAAACATAAAAAGGTGTCACCTCTTCAAATGAGCTGTTTTCTCTACTTTGTATGCAGCTGCACCGCTTCTTTGAAACCCTTGTGCTCACTTCCAAAATACAGCTACGCTGCAGGGCCAGTTCTGGTCACCCAGCTGCTGGAGGGAAGCCAACAGCAGAAAGCAGCATGTCTACAGGTTAAAACTAAACAACAGTCAGGAGACCCCATGGCACCCCCACGCCGGGGCAACAAGGTGAAGAAGGATCTCGAGGGCTGAGGTGAAGCCTGTGGGAGCTCACGACCACCCCAGGAGCCAGCAGGCACCACGCTTATGGGGAGCTCGGGCTGCTACAGCGGCGGCGATACTGAGATCCACGCATCCATTGAGACGAAGATGGGGGGAAGGCAAAGCAGGCCTGGGCTCTGACCACAAAATCCAGGGAGAGGAGCCCTTGGGAGAAGAAAGTTGAGACAGACCAGGAGGTGCAGAGGGACCCACAGGTGGCTTTTTGGGTCAGTGACCCCACTTTGTTCAGTTTGTGCTCACGAATTTGAACACCCCGCGAGGCACTGGCCAGCCCATCATCCAGCACACCGCTGGATGCCGAGCGCAGCCCTGCTGCAGGCCGTGGTAAGCAGCGTTGCTGAACTAGTTTCCATGGAAATCAAAAGCAGAGAAGCTGGTTTCCACCAAAATCACATTAAAACACAACTTTGTCCCAAGTGGATTATTTTGTTATCTTTTCTCTCATTCTTCTTCTTGCACTATGCAGTACAGATGAAGCTGGATTCATTTTAATGACTCAGATTTGTAAAGTGCAAGTTTCATCGATGTGTCAAGCAGAAGCCACTATTTCCATTTGGGTGGGATGTCCCTGACTCAAAGACAGGCAGGTCCGAACACTTACCCGGCGTCATTTCCAGCACAGAAACGCTACCTCATTCTGGCCCGTTTATAATCACCAGTCAGTCACAGGTCAAATTTAAGCAGCATTTCTCAAACAGATGCAGATCAGTCAGAAAAGCGAAAAAATCATTCGGTTCCCTCCCGTGCCCAGCCTCCCATCGCCCAGCGGCACCTTTGCAGCACAGAAACTCTTTTCAGACAGTTCTGGACTGTACCACAGGTGTTTGCAAAACCCCTTACAGAAATGAAGCCCTAGAAATTCGGATGACAGCCCCGCTACCTTGTGCCCAAGCTGGGCAAGTGGCAGAGGGGCAGATGGGCACGGAGCTCTCCTCTGCAGAAGCAGAGCCAGAAGCCCAGCACGCTGCCAACACCCCGCTTAGGTTCATAGGGCAGTGCAGTGCTGCCATAAGCAATCAAACAAGCACACTGAAAACACGTTTTGTTTCAGGTAGATCTGAACATCTAATTTCAACGTTTGCAGTTCTCCAGGGCTGCTTTGCTTCTGTTTAAAATGCTCACAAGTCACAAGGAAGGAATGAGTCTTGGGCTCCCCAAGAGGGAGGGATACAGGAGCTCTTCAGCCGTGCTGGCTGGGCAAGAGGAAAGAGAAAGGGTGCAAGAAGTGTATTCGGATGCTTGCCCGAGGGAAGAGCAGCAGTCCGGTTTCCAGGGGCTTCTGCAATTAGTACGTACTTCTAAAATGCTGAAGAGATCCGATTAGAGATCAGAGGTATCTCCAACAGAGACACCCATCTCGGCATGCCCTGCAGCCCAACAGCTGAGGGTTTTGAGACCAAAGAGACACTCATGGTCTGTGTAACAAGCAAGTCCCTCCTAACAGGTGGCAGAAAAAGGAGCTCTCCTAGCACCTAATTTCCTTACTGAATGTAGCCTGGAGAACATCTGTGTTTCTAAGAAAATAATCTGCTTTGTGAGTGCTAAAATGAACTGAGTATTTTAAAAAAACCCACCACAAATCCAAACAACACTTGATTTGCCATTTGAGACTGAATTTGACCCAACTGCATGACTGCTGTGGATGTGCTTCTTCTATGTTTTTAACCTCCTGCAAAGAAATTACTCCCCTATAATTCTCTCCACACTTGGTTCTAGTCCCCTTTGAGGCAACTGTTTCTACTCCAAACTCTCCTCTACCTCATGTCTGACCCCAGAGGGGAAGCCATCCCTCACTCATTTCTCTCCCCCTTCCTCCCAGCTTGGCTCTTCAGAAGATCAGTATTTCATTTTCCTAGACAGGACTAATTAAAGTCTTCCCAGCCATCATTACAGCCTGAGCACCTCCCTGTTTCTAGGGCATGACCAGCAGCCATCACGCAGGGCGCACACAGCAGGGCTCCAGGGACTCAGCCCAACCAATGTCCTGCTACAGAAGCAGCACTGAGAGAAAGTCCCAACTCTTTTCCTTTTTATCGAGTTCCCACAGTACTCAAGCACCAGATACATCACCAGACAGCACAGGGAAGTGCTGGTTCCTCCACACCAACTAACTTCCAGCACAGCTCTACCCTCTTTCCCTAGGAAGTTCTGGCACAGCTGCCTCCTGTAGAGACAGACCCAGCTGATCCTAGTTTGAAAAAGCTTCTGCAGGTGAACCAGCAGCAGATAAGCCCTGATTTTAAACTCAAAGCCTCGAAATTGACATTGCTGGCTGGATTTTTTTTAATAAACTGAGATTAGGAAAGTTTACCAGCCTACTTAGGGAGTCAGTATCTGAGGCTTAGCAACGCATATGCTGGGAGGCATCTGTGGGTGGTGATGCTTCCCTGCCCTCAAACTAAAGGCAGAAGAAAGACCTTTGGGAGGCTTAGTAAGAAATGGGCAGGCTGATAGCCTGCGGAAAAGATCAAGGAGGGAGTTACAGGAAGAATTAATTCCTCCTACCTCCAGCTATTTCTTTCAGCATGTAAAAGCCAGTCATTAACTGTTCTTAACTTTTGCCAGAAAGGATATTTTCCTGCCTAGCCAGCTGAGGATCGCTTCTTCAGTTGTTTTCAACTGATATGCCATTGTAGCCTAGAAATCTCTCTGCCAGCTCCTGCAGTATCCCTCTAGAAGCAACCCAGGCACCCATGCAAAGAATTGGGGTATGTACGTCTGGGGGGACAAACCCAGCGAGAGATTCAGGCAGGGACCAGGCAAGGAAGGCTGGAGGCTCTTTTCCAGTGGGAGGTAAGGTGGAATAAGAACAGGCTGAAACACTTGTTTCAAAGTGGATTTTATTCCAGGCATTAAACAGATTCTGGCACATGCTTTCTTCAAGGAAAGGGAAAACAAATCTAGGCTCCACATAAATTACATCTGGCAAAGTGCAACTTACAAGTGAGTGGGGAAAATAAACCTTTTGAAATTGATTTCTGTACAACAGTAGTTTCAGCTCCTCTTAAATAAACCCCCACTGGTTCACAGCACACAAAATTACACTGGACGATCTGATAAAATAACAGCTTCTTAAAAGGTGTTACCCACGCAAATGTTCTGTCTCGACAGTCTAGGGGGCTGTTTAAAGTAAACAGGAAAACAAGGAAGAGCAGCTGCTTGTTCTGACTGTTAAAGAAACAAATCACTGGGCCAAATTTAAGGGCTCAGCCAGTTTGCTTTCAAAAACCCCACTGGAGTCCTGTTCCAAAACATGGCACTGTGTGGACCTTGGGGGGAAAAAAGCACAGATAACGTCTTCCTCCTTCCCTTCAGTGCAAGGGAAATGGAAAGTATGCTAATATCGAGTTTGGACAAGACTTTGTTTATTCCGAGGAGAAGTTTAGTTTGCCCATGCCTGAAAGCAGCCTTTTGTAATGCACATCCTTTTCACAAATTGCTAAAATCCATTGGAAACCAATGGCTTCCAGAAGATGATGTGGGGGGAGGTCTGCACTGGGCCTACAGGAAGGTCCTGTGAGCAGTGCTTTAGCTGACAGCAGAGTGAGCAGTGGGGAGGTGACCTCAGGAGGACATGTCCAAAACCAGGTAGAGTTAGGGCTCTGTAGGGGGGGCAATTTGAGTTATTGACATCGAGCGTATGCCCACCTTTTCCCTCTTCTGCCCCGGGCCAGGGTACCTGAAGAAGGAGAGAGTCCAGTCTTCTGCTGCCCCAGCTCACAGCCCCAGCTGGATGCCCGTTCACACTCTGCCAGGTGGGGAGCGGTAAGAAGAGAGGCACAATTCAACACAGCTAGTCCAGGTACCTCTGCTCCAGGAGCCGTCAGTAACCTCCAACACTGGAGCCAAGCACAAAGTCAAGGGCAGTAGCCAGCGTGCTGACAAGCACCCTTTGAAGCCAGGCTAGCCCAGAGCTTGGAGGCTCTATATAAGCAGGGCTCCTGTGGTCCGCAGCAGTCAGGAGAATTGTTGGTAGAGGAGCTGGGTCCTAGTCCCAGTACAGTTATGAAGAAGGGACTGCAAGAAAGCTGCACACACACAGTGGGAGCAAGAAGGAAGGAAGCAGTACCTGGTGGAGGAGTGAACATGCTGTTAGCTGCAACCCTTAAGCTGCTGGAGAGTGAAATGGGGGGAGCTCAGATGGTCCACTTAAGATGCATTTTGATGAAAATACATAATCCTCTAGCACTTCATTGTATACAGAGCTTACGTACAGTACCTGCTCAATGGCCTTTCGTCTGTCTTTGCATCAACTTTTTTCAAGCCAGGTATGTGAGACTTTGACTGTTCCCGTCTCCTACTGCCTAATGATGCTGTTCTGGAAGTAGCGTCTCCTGCATATTCTTGTTTAGAAAAGCAATTGCTAGTAGGACGGCATCTTCCCCTGTGACGGGTCTGCCTGCCCTGCCCTCTTTCTGTTCCTAGGCTATTTTCTTTCCTTCTGTGTTCTTTCCTGGCATCAGTGGTTCAGGCCCAAAGCATCTCTAAATAGGGAAAGAGAAATCTCTGCAGAGTCAGTGTCCCCATTCCCACACAGAAGTGTGGCTGCACCGTGCTGTAAGCTTGGGACCAAAGGGAACTGCCTCCTGAGTTTTCACAGTGCAGGCAGGTCATTCGTCTGGTTAATCAGTGTTGAAATGGTGAGCTGATGTCAAAGTGAAGGGGAAAACAGGAAAAGAGCTCCTGCCACCTGGCTGATTTAATTTTTTAAATAAAAGAACTGAGAACAGGAAACAAATTGTCCAGTTCTCACACAAGCATTTTTGAGCAGATGCAACATACGAAGAACACTGTATGTTCTTTTGTCAACTGTTTGGGCTAATACCAAGGTAGGAGAAAGAATTAAAAAGGGACATAAGCATGATCAAAAGCAGCCAGCTGTTCAGAATCCAAATGAACATCCTGTTTCTTTTACACCAGATCAGAAAGGATCCAGGCAAGCAACTGCCTACTGAAGATGGCCCTACCATCTGGTTCCCTTGCCAGGCTCTTGGAGAGGAGGCTTGGTTTACAAAACCTAGCTCCAAGAGGAAAATATAACAGATCTAGTAGGAAAAGGTAACATTGTGGGCATTTTTTTATTTTATTTGAATAGGTAAGCTTCCCCTGGCAGGTCTGAAAACCCACACTCAGCTACAGCTGATTGGTAACTGGGAGCAGGACTGGGATGCTGGCTAGAGACACCAGTTGTCTTCTGTATTTCCAGAACGCAAAGGAGAGATCTCCCAGAGCAGGGATCTCCCAGGCCTGCACTGTGGCAGCATTTGCGCGGGGGGCAGCCAGCTTCACCAGCCAACCTCCCCAAGGTGCCCAGTGGGAGGTAGCTGGGCATCACAAGCGGAGCAGCCGCGGGCCTTTTCGCTTCCTCTTTCCGAGAGAGAGGGGGGAAAGCAACTAGACAGAGGGACTGGGTGGCTCGTCATGCCGGGCTGCGTTCACAAGGGCCATGCAGAGTCGAAGAGCCAGCGAGAGGGCTGTGCTCCTGCCCAGCCAGCAGCAGGAAGCCTGCGATGGCCTAGGGGCTGTCCCCTTCTGCCTCTCGCAGCAGGGATCGGGGCGGCCTCCTGCCACAGGCCGGAGCCAAGCGCAAGAGCACCGTCAGCATAGGCTGCCCACGCAGCTCCGTGCATCACCTTCGGTGCGGGGTGCCGCGCGCAGTGTCTGGTAGCACCAGGGAAAGCAACCAGAGAACGGTCCTGGCCTTGCCGGCATCTCCAAGTGTCAGCACCTGTCTCTGACCAGCTCTGCAGGAGTGTGGTACCCTGAACACAGGTCCAGCTGGGCTGCCTGCAGGCTTGGATCACTCATGGAGGCAGGGCTGGCTTTCCACCCGTAATGAACTGGAAGCAAGAATTCAACAGGGAATAGTCCCCCAAAACAACCCCTGGTTATGCTGCTAAAACAGATTGTCCCTTTTCCAGCTCTCTTGTCAAGCATTGTGCCCCATTTCCCAACCTCAGCCCACTTGGTTCTAGGGCAGCTACTGCGGGCAGAGGAAGGAACGGGCCCAGCACGAAGAGGTTACAAACCTGCCCCCAGGGTCTGCTAGTTCCTTCCCAGCTCCTCCACTCATCATGATGACTCTTCTTCTGGCCAGTCCTCACCAAGAGACACACATGCATAAATGATGCACAATGATAGAGCGAAAAGTCAGGGAAGCCAAAGAGCTACCAATGTTTGTATAAGCACCATTTAAGCTGTTGGACTGAAGGCTGTGGACTCTGGATGCAGAGAAAGGAACAGATGGGGAGAGCTGCCAAGCAGTTTAGTAACTCCAAGTATTGGGCTGGGTCCTCCCCCCTCTCCAGGTGCAGCTGTGTACAGACATCGGCTATAAAGGAGAACTTAAGACAACAGATGGGAAGATTTCAACAACTCTCCTCATCCCTCTCTCATCCCCAGCTTCTTCTCTGAAAAGCTCAAAAACACCAAGTGCTCAGCTGAAATGGTGGCTTGCATGGGCACAATGAAGACATTTAGGGTCAGACATACAAAACCATTCCTCCATTCCTGATCCCCCTCTGTTCCCAAAGTCTCATGCACAAAGAAACAAGGAGATCTCTGTGCTACCATCATGTTGCTTGTAGCAGCTCCCACTGTTGGCCAGGTACATCTGCTTGGCAAGTGTTGGTCACCACTCTCCCAGCCTGGTTTTCCAGGCAGAGACCGCTGACAAAGTGTTGAATGAAACTGCTTTTCATCTTCCACTTCTGTGAGAAGACAGAGAAGAAACATGCTGTTACTTCCTTTCACCAGGGAACTGTGCCTCCAAGCTGGAGAAGAAAGGTTGAGCATAAACCTCAAGTAAAACCCAACAACTGGGGAGACTGAAAATCTGGGTATGGGCAGCATCTTCAAAGCACTGGTCTCCTGTATTAATGATACCTGGTGTTTGAGTTTAGCTAAATTACAGGGCTAGATATTCAGAATCATCTAAAAGGCAAACAACACAAAAATCAGTAACTAGTGGAATTTTCAAAAGCAATATTCACAATTTCCCTGACATTTTTTGTCCTGCATCTCTAAGCATCCAGATACCTGTCAAAACCTGAAACCTTTCTATGGTTTCTTTCCAACCCATAGAAAGCAAAGTATTGAAAGCTCTCCCAACATGGAAAGCAATCCATCCACAGAAAGCAAAAATCACACAGTCTAGTCAAGCAGCAAGACATATCTGTATCTCTTCATGTCCCCTCATCTCTCCTCTCATGAAGATTTTTATCAGCACTACATTGAAAGCTCTTCACAGCTATGCACCCTTTCAGATGGCTCTTCTTCTTAATCCTATCTATCTGTCCTGCCAACATTTCAGTTTACAAGTCTCCATTTGACAGCTTCTGCGTACATGTTGCCCTGCTTTCTGCAGTGCTGTCTTCTGGGGCTGCTCCCCTCAGAGCATACCCACAAGGCCCAACGTGCAACCCTTTCCTGAAGGCCTGCTTTGGTTGTGCTCCTTTCCAGGAAACAAAACATATGTCCTAACGTTGAATCACAAATTCTGCTGGGAAAGGGCTGTACCTTCCATCCCTGCTGGAAAGAACTGGGACCATTGTGGCTGATAGTGAAGAGAAAAAAACTAGAAACAAGTCTGTAGACTTGGGATCTCCCAGGTGAGGCTGTGCCATTTCCCTCCAGTGGGGCACAGCTGAGATCAGCAGGTTATTGGATTGAGTGCTCCAGGCTCTGTGGATTTTCCCATCACTCTCTGCAGTCACACAGACTACCCAGTTAGAATTAGGGTCTGGGTGATCCGTCAGTAAAGAGCTTAGGAACATTATGAGGATGTTTTGGCTAACCCATGAGACTGATGAAGAAAAAGAAACAGCTTGACAGCACTGATGGACCTCAAGGCTGTTGCAGAAATGATATGCAAATGGAATACAAAAATTCCTGCAATATCCAGACAATGTCAAAACCTACCAACGTTTTAATTCTTGGGTAACATAGCAAACATTGCCACATGCTGCGTGGTTTAAGACATCCAGTTATGTTCACATATTGCTGTCAGCTCTCCTCCAAATCTGTGTGCTGGTTCTGTTTCTTGAAGGGCAGGGCAGTCGCAAAGCCCAGAGTAATCTGTTGCTTCTGTATCACATATTCCTTCAGGACTAAATACCAGAGCCAGGATCACTTTGCCAGCGCTGCTAGCCCTGACTGACAGGATACCAGTAAAGGAGAGCTGGTTTTAATAGGGGGCAGAGGAATGTAGTGATGGTGGAGATGAAGACACAATGCAGTCTGTGCACTGCAATGCCCTCACCAGCTGCTGCAACCCCATGCCTACACAGGTCCCAGAGCCATCTGGCTCTCATCTGGCAGAAGCCTCCCTGCAAACAGCTGAGGAAGACTTAATACCATAAAGCAGCAGCTGTAATGATGGAGTGGAAAGCAGGAGGTCTTCTCCCCTGGAAAGCGGCACACTGTGCCTAGCTGGTGCGACCTCTGCACAATGGCCTCCCCACCACTGTTTCCCAGGGTCACAGACACCTCGGTGAAGAGCCTCTTGACCTTCTCCAAAGCACACCTTACTGTGCAAAGCGAAACTCCTCCTGGTCCTCCACTCTCCCCCTGCCTCTCTGTACTTGTGAATTGCCAGCCTCCTCCTTCACGTTCCTCTGTGCATGAGCTAGAGTATGCCTGCCAGCCGTCTCTCCCACATACCTCGTAGCTCACCAGAAGACCCTGCTGTAAAGGAGTATGCTGTTACGAGATCTGAGATGGAAGACAAGGGCAATCACCAAGAGACACTGATTTTCTTCTCCCCCTCTAGACGTTCAGGAGAAAACTAGCACCACTGGGAGGCTCGCTTACGTTATTCCTCCAGATCAGAGACCCGCTGCCGTGTCATCTCACCATGCTTAGCAGGTACCCACTGTGATGTCTGTAGGGAGAGTCTACAGCAACAGACACAGCAGAACACCAGCAAAACTCACCAGAGCGCATTTTCTGCTGCTAACAAGCTACAACAAATCAATCAGCTTCCCAGTGAATCACACCACTGGAAAGCCCAGCATTTCAAGTCACCCTGGATCCCTATGTTCAACAGAGAGTGGGGCAAGGATGGGGAAGGGGGAGGAGAAATGCTGAAAAGGTGACAGAGTTGAGTACAAGGCTCATCTGGGCTGCAGGAAGGTGCCGTGCATGGAGCTATTATAAAGTGTACTGACAGTAAAAACCAAAGTAGGGCTCCTCATCTCACATGAAAGTGGTATTTTCAGAATTATGTATTCTATCCTTTCTGGACAGAAACTGTGCTTTGCTGTCCTCTGTGAGACACCAGAGCAACTCCCCTAACTTCACCTAATCCTTTCACAGCACCCCCCTGCCTGACCACAGTATTACCGAGGACAGCCCAATACTTAACCCTGTAGGGACACATCATATCTCAGACCCTTGAGGAGGGCGGGCAGTAGGAATGGGTGGAAACAGGAGATAGGATGCTCATCTCCCACTGTCAGCCAGCTCAGAGCTGCGCAACTTAGTCTAAACTAGTCAGCTGGTGACATACTTATGGAGGGGTCCAAGGTACAAGCACCTTCTGGGAGGGCCCAGCTTTCTCCACAGACCACAAGGGGAGCCTGGATAGCTGACTTTTAAATACCAGTGATGATGCCCATCTTTAGGAAAAACAAACAAACAGAGCAGACACCTCCTGCATACACAGCCAAACATTACAGGAAGTCCTCTCCCTACACCCAGACATTATGACTGGCCTGCACTTGGAAGGAAAGCTTTTGGAAGATAGAAGGATTACACAATCTGAAAAATTTTGGCTTGAAAATCTACCTCCATCCTTCCTTTCTTGTGCAGATGGAGGCAATACAGTTTACTAGTCACACCAGGTTTGGAGTGGAGATGGAAAAACAAGGATCCATATTTTCTTTGAAATATCATGTCTTGATCTTCTTCCCCAATGTCGACCAAAAATTTCCCCACTCTTTTGTAAAGCTCTTTCTCCATCTTTGTTATCTATCATTGTAAAGTACTTTGAGGTGACTGGATTGAAGCACTCCACATGCAATTACTAAGAGAAAAGTCAGAAATAGCCAGTCCTCTTCTACCAAATATATACAAAAGCTGAAAGTCTTTACACTAGTGTAATTTTTCAGGGTAATCAAAAGTCAGGTGCTTCCAGAACAGACAGATATTCACTCCTCTTTTCTGATAGTCTATATAAAGTTGCATTTGTCTGCACTTTGGGTAGTATGATACACTGAGAAGCAAGGTGAGAAAAACTTCCCAATCACGTCCAAAGGCACAGAGGACTTCAAATACTGTTTGTCTCACAAGAAAACATAGCATCCTCATTTTCAGGCTGGGGTCATATTCCTTCAGCACATTTTAATGAAATATGGCTGTTTAATAGGATTTCTCAGCACGCTGCTTGTTCTGTTGGGAAATACTGTGCCAGTGTTTCTCATTTTCATCGTCTTGTTTTAGTGTCTGACTCTCACTTTGCCTTCTATCTGTCCTCACTATAATACAAATTAAAATGCCACTCCCACTGTCAGTCAGAGCCAAAACCAAAGCAAAAGGCAGTAATTTATTGTGCATTCAAGCAAAAAATGCTATTCTCCAAATAACATTATGGATAAAATCCATCTGGTTTGAAATCCTGTTCTGCTTATGCAGAATAGCTCTTGGCTGGTCTTCTGCTAGCAGTGCCAGTTGTTGCTGTTGAATGATCAATGGGATCATGGTGCCAAATAGATTTTGTTCCTAGTTCCTTTCAACCCAAGGGAGAATAGCCTGACTGAACCGAAAACCATCTAAATTTTGACGATTGTCTCGTATCCTCCTACTTGCAAAGTTCTAGTCTTATTTTGAAGTAATACTCTAGATACAGCTCATAATACTGTAAATCCTCTGCTAGAGTATTACATATATGTTAGATGGACTGTTGTTAGCACTCAAAGATAACAACAAAATTACCTGCTCTTTGGACACGCTTAATGCACCACAGCTGTGTAGCATGGGCACAGAATCAGTATGTTTGTAAGTAGAAAGCAACTTTAGGAGCTGTATGGTGCTGTTGTAAGGATCTGACCAATTTGCTCTGGTGACACTAAAAAATGAAGCCATCACGTGCCCCATCTTTTGCCAGAAATCTTGCTTTTGCACCACTCAGACATAGATCCAGAAAAGTCCAAAAGTCTTCCACCACAAACCTCTGATGATGGTGACACCAGAGACGTTCAAAGCTGGGCTTTCATCATGCCACTGTCTCCTCTTAAGACACTGTATGTGTGATGCACATTGCCCAGACTCACCCCCTTCCACTCAGACCACCTACTCGGGGCTCTTGCTTGCCACCTCCACCTCTCTGAAGTAGCTCAACTTCCCTTCCTCCACTCCCACTCAGCCCCTCCAACTTTCTGAGAAGCCCACTTGAACTGAGGAGTGGCTACACTCGTGTGTAGTTTAAAAACACTGCTCTCCCCCCACTGCTCATGCTTTCAGCTGTGAGTACCCACAGGGAAACAGGCAAGTTGTAGGGCAACTGAGGGATTTTGTTCCGCCCAGATTTGCTCTTTCATCATTCATCTCACACTTTAAAGTTTCTACAGCAGTAGCCATCTCCTTGAAACTCAACCTCCCAAATATCAGGAGCTGAGCTTGGGTGACATCCCAGCCACGGGGTTCTGCAAGCTGCCAACCCAGGAAGAACAAGACTCCCTCTCTGTCTTGGCTCTCTGTTGCAAGAAACATGCCTTGTCAGCCCAGATATACACTCTCAGATGACACCCATAAACGTTGTTAGATTCACTCTCCACTCTAGCTAGGACCCAGCACAGAAAAAGCCGGTTCCCAAAGTAAGCAGAAAACATTGCATTAGATGCAGGTGGCCTCTCTAGAAAAGAGATGGAGGAGAGAGAATGGGATCATTTGCAAAGATGATTGCATTTGAGCTCATTACAATCCAATGTCAGTATTAACAACAATTACTGTTGTGTTTATGGAAGAAAGGGACCATAACATTGCTCCCCAAGAACACAACAAACCTGAACATTGCAAGTAGAACTGGCTTTATAAGTAGAAATCTAAAATGGGAGTTTGGAACTTCCAAAAAACCCCCAATATTTCAGAGTATTTAAACCCAAATTAGATTAAAAATTCAAATAAATACACTTCTCCCAGCTCATCCCCACCTCACCCTTTCAGCTGCAAGGTGGTTTGGAATGGCAGCTGTGATTCAGATCAGTCTCTGATTATTTGAAATATTTAAACAAAACCTTTGCTTACAGTCAGTTGGCTAAATCATCTGCTAGGTCAAGTCCTTGACTTAAGTGCAGTTTGTTCACGTAAGGTAATGGAAAACAACAGCTCACATTCTTAAGTGTGTGTGCATGTCTTTATAATAAGCCTGTATATAATCAACACATCAAGGCTCAATAAATCCTACTCCAGCAGCAGAATGAGCCTGCTTGTGTTCGTGTGGTTTAATCTCTCTTCTGGCTAATAGGGCTTGCACTCCACCCCCCTTCAGGGGACTGTTGTCCTCTGTGACAGGGGAGGCGGGGAAAGACACCTGATTTTGGCAGCTGCTAGAGTCCTCTCTGCTGCTAGGGAGCAAAATGCCGCAAAGCACCTAAGGGTACCTAAATGACCTAATTACACAGCAAGGGGGTGAGTGATTACCAACAAGAAAAAGGAGCAGGCAAGCACAGCCCACCTGGGATATCCTTGCAAGGCTAATCTGAACTCAGAGTTTTCCCAGCCTAGTCATGGTGACAACTCTTCAACACATTTCTGCATTAACCAACCCTCCAGTGGAAAGTCTACACAGGCTTTCCATAAATGGGCAAGACTGGATTTCAGTGCTTCCTGGATTTCAGGAAGAACTATATTCAGAGATTTGTATAGCATTAAACAGTACTGACAAAAGAGGATGCTGCTGAGGACTGGTAGCAAGCTGAGTCATGTCTTACCTTTGGGCTAGCAAAACAATAGATGTGTCAGAAAACACAGAGCCAGCACAGCCTTAGACGACCAAAAATGTGTTCTGCCTTGGTGTAGGGGGAAGCACAGGAACGAGGGATGAAACAAGCCCAGTCCACTGTCCACCAGTGCTGCGTTGTCACCTGTTGTGTTTTGCCCGGTTGTGATAAAAAGGCACATCACATCTCTGTGAAGGCACCCTGGCCATCACAGAGGCCATCTCTTACCTTGTGCTGTAAAGCAAAATGACTTATGTGTCCTGACAGATCAGGGATACATATCTTGGAAACTGCGTAAGATTCACAGAGCTGCATTTTGTTGGGAACTCTGCGTTTTGTTGGGAACACTGCTGCTGTGTATTTTTCCCCCGGGAGCAGTTTGGGTGGAACATATGGTGCTTCATGTCAGGTGGTATTTCTCAAATGAGTTGCACACACTCAGTTTTAAAGGTCTGTTCACATGTCCAAAGACATCACAAAGAATACAGTTCCCTGACTTCCAAATAAGTAAACAAATGACAGCACACACCGCCCTTCCTTGGGTATCTCAAAGCGTTTGCTGCTTATCTACCCCACTCTGATTCTGTGCTCCATCCACGCACCGATCCAGATGAACATAAATGTACCCAAGGAGTGAGGTCAGCGTGCTACTGAGCTGGAGCTTACCACGCTGCCGAGGGCCCTGGCAGAGCAGACACCCACACACTAGTGTGGTATGTGCTCCCTGCTTTGGTTGCAGGCAATCCCATACATCCAAGCTCATGAAACACACCAGAGAGGGAGATGCAGAAGATGGAAGGGGCTTTTGTACACTTTGATAGTACTAGGTTTGCCCCTGCAGGCTGCACCGATGTAGGAACACTGGTATGTTACCTATGTTACCTACCTGTCTGCCGTCTTTTTGATTGCAGGCTTCCAGTGTGATTTGAGAGCCAGTAGAGAAAGAGGTAATGGAAAGACACTTGTCCTGCTGTCTAATTAGAGGGTCACTGAATACCCACTCCTTTGGCATAAGAAAAAGAAAGATTCCATTAGGATCATAATGGTGATCAGATGAAGGAGAAAGAGTTTTTTCTATCAGGTATTTCAAAAAATTGTATCCTTTGTTCAACTTTTACCAAAGGCTCCCAGGGAAGACTATGGCAGCAGTCTTCATCTGATCAGAAGTTTATGCTCAGGCTTGGTGCATCATGACTATTTCAAAGCCTGCAGCTGGCTCCCCTGACAATCTGAGCTGTCTGATTAACCTTGGATCCCATGCAACTCCCTGCTCTGCAGCTTTACAGATTTATTTAGGCCTACAAAGCAGGGAGGATCCCAACCCCTGATTTACATGACATGCAACTGCTTCTGCATATTTTACATAGCTGACACATTCTGTAACAGGTATCTGGGACCTAGAGATTGTCAAGCAAAGAAAAACACATGCAAGCATATCCATGGGCTAACATATAACACCAGCACACATAAAGCGTAAGTCACTTCATTTTTGCCTCATCTCACTAGACAGATACCTGATCCAATCAGCTATTACTATTATACTTTCCTCGAGGAAGAAATACAAAATGCAGTAATTTTCAGAGATTTCAAACAGTAATGACATGGAGCAATGAGTCAGATTAAATGGCATGTTGAATGCTGGCTGCAAACTGGTTTCCAACAGTTAACAGATGTGAATATGTATTTTCTGGCATAAAATATCGTACTGTGACCCTTAAGTTTCTCAAGCTACTTCCCTGCTGCTTTCAGTCACCAAAAGAAGAGGCTGGGTGCAGATCCTCAGCTGGTATAAACCAGCACAGCTCCACTGCAGTTAGGAGAGCTGCACCAAATTACTGCAGCTGGGGTCTTGCCTATTTAAACTCTATTTGGGCTTTACACTGAAACGCATCTGTAAAACAGCACAATTCAAGTCATCTGCAGCTACAGCTGAACTGGCAGACCACGGAATGTTTCTGATCCTGGGAAAATCTCTTACCCACGTGCCAGGGTACCAGCCAAGCACACCCCAGGACCAGTTCTCATGGGTTGGATGATGAAACAGAGCACACCCAGGCAACGGTCTGAGTGGGAACAGCCACATAACTCAAACCCAGGTCGCACACCTACTGCACAGACTCAGTCACACCCTTGAGCTTCCAAGTGCTACCTGTTGCCTTTGAGTGATGAAAGCCTTTCCACTCTATGCCCGACTGCTGGGTCTGTTGAGCCAACAAAGCTCTATGAGATGGGCACAGCTTCTTTTTCTTACTATTAAAATCATTAACAGGGTCAAATTCCACCTTCATTCACCTCTGTACAACCCCATCCAGGACAGAGAAGCCTTGTCATTCACCGGTAATAAAAAGGGCAGAAGCAGGAGCAAAGCACCAAACTGAAGCCTGCCTTACCTGAGTGACAGGTGGATTGTTCACTGTTCCTTTACAGATTCCCATGCCAGCCAATGTATTCCCTGTGGTATCCTGTGCCCTAGACTCCAGGCAGTTTCCTCCTTGTTTAATTATTCCTGGAATCAGCTCCTTTTCAGGAACCCTTGAGATAAAATGACAGTTGCATGGCACTTCATACACAGAAATGTCCAAAGTACACAACAGTTCGAAGGGCTCAACTGGCCCCTTACTGAAACACAGTCCCCTTTATTTGCCAGAAAATGAACAACATCACGCTATCCACTGGAAATGCCTGGAGGAGGCAAAAGTCAATGGAGAACCTGGTCAGAGGGCTGGTACCCTTTTGCTTCAGAAGGCGTAAGGTGCTTTAGGTGCACCCAAAGCAGTTCAGTGTGATGTCTCTTCCAAAAGAGGCCATTGCCAGTAAAAAGCCATATCCACACTGATTTATCTGCTTCTGCCTCACCCTTTTCCAGAGTCTTCCCCCCAGTGCTAGCATATATTCACTGCCTCATTGGTAGCCATACAGGAAAGATCTATCAAGGCCAGACTACAGCTGGATGTTTTAGCCTTGACCCATGTTAGCTGCAGACTTTGCTTGACTGAGATGTAAAGATGTATTGCCAGGGTGTGTTAGCTAGCAAATGCTAACAACACAGCTCTATCCAGGCTACCTCCCAGCAGAGCAATGCCGCAGCACTGCTGCATCCTGACCTGGGGCAGGGGAAGTCACAGGCACAGCTGGTTCTGGCATTCACCAAGGCTTTCTCTGAACCACCTGCAGCTCTGCACTGAGGCTCTCCAGCTCTACTTGGCTCAACTACCTCCAGGCAAGAGGCAGAGACCAAACCTTAATGGGGATGGATGTAGCTCTCTGGCACTTCTCTACACCCTGCACCTCCAAAAACACCACTGTTGCACATCTCTGAGGGAAGGCTCTATGGAGCAGAGCAGAGGGTTCCCAGAGGCAGGAGCAAAAAAACTTTTGCAGTTGTTGTGATGATACAAGCCAGAAAATCATAGGAGGTTTCTCACCAAAAAGAAGAACAGAGGGAAACAATTTCCAAGCATTAAGTCTCTCTTTTGCCTGCTGCGGCCAAGGCTCAGCTTCTTGTTGTGACCCACCTCCCAGATCCTTCAGAGATTTCTACAAGTGGAGAACTGACTCACTTGAGCTCGGGGTAGACATTCTCCAGATACCACTGGAAGGATTTACAATTCAGTTTGCGCCGCTGCTCCACTCGGTCTGCAACACTGGAAACACAGGCAGGGTGTTGAGGATAAAGCAGTGAACAGGAGGGAGGGAACAAAGAAGGTTGGTCAGGAGGTCTGAGGGAGCCTATATGACTTTTCCCCCTTACTCATTCTCCCACTGTTGTGGTTTAACCCAGCAGGTAGCTAAAACGATGACACAGCCATTCACTCACCCTCCACCTGGCCCAGTATGATGTGGGAGAGAATTGAAAAAATGGGGGTAGAACTCATGGGTTGAGATAAACACAGTTTAATAGGATGGGGGGAAAAAAAGAAGAAGAATTATGATAATAATAATAATAATCACAAAAGAATATAAGAAACAAGTGATGCACAGTACAGTTGCCCACCACCTGCCAGCCGATGCCCAGTTAGTTCCTGAGCCACAGCACCTCCCTGGCCAACTCCCCCAGTTTATATACTGAGCACAACATCACATGGTATGGAATAGTCCTTTGGCCAGTTGGGGTCAGCTGTCCTGGCCGTGCCCCCTCCCAGCTCCCCGTGCACCCCCAGCCTTCTCGCTGGCAGGCCAGAGCATGGGAAGTTGAGCCAGAGCATTGAGGAGAGTTTATCATCTCTGGAAGAAGGGGCAGGCAACTCACGAAGAGTACAAGGATCTCGTTAGGTCAAGCAGGGACAAAATTAGAAAGGCAAAAGCCCAGCTAGAGCTCAGTCTGGCCACAGTCGTAAAGGATAATACGAAATGTTTTTACAAATATATTAACAACAAAAAGAGAGGCAAGGAGAATCTCCATCCCCTACTGGATATGGCGGGGAACATTGTCTCCAAGGACGAAGACACGGCTGAGGTACTTAATGCCTTCTCTGCCTCAGTCTTTAATAGCCAGTCCAGGTATCCACAGGGTATTCAGCCCCCTGAGCTGGAAGACGGGGATGGAGAGCACAATGTACTCCTCATAATCCAGGAGGAAGCAGTCAAGGACATGCTAAACCACCTGGACACCCACAAGCCTATGGGGCCTGATGGGATCCACCCGAGAGTACTGAGAGAGCTGGCGGAGGAGCTTGCCAAGCCACTCTCCATCGTTTATCAGCAGTCCTGGTTAACAGGGGAGGTCCCAGAAGACTGGAAGCTTGCCAATGTGGCCCCCATCTACAAGAAAGGCCGGAAGGAGGATCCTGGGAACTACAGGCCTGTCAGCCTGACCTCTGTACTGGGGAAGATTATGGAGCAGTTGGTCTTGAGAGTGCTCACAGGGCACCTGCAGGACAACCAAGGGATCAGGCCCAGCCAGCATGGGTTCATGAAAGGCAGGTCCTGCTTGACCAACCTGATCTCCTTCTATGACCAGGCGACCTGCCTAGTGGATGAGGGAAAGACTGTGGACGTTGTCTACCTGGACTTTAGTAAAGCCTTTGACAGTGTCTCCCACAGCATTCTCCTGGAGAAACTGGCGGCTCGTGGCTTAGACAGGTTTACTCTTCGCTGGGTGAGGAACTGGCTGGATGGCCGAGCCCAGAGAGTTGTGGTGAACGGCGTTAAATCCGGCTAGTGGCCGGTCGCAAGTGGTGTTCCCCAGGGCTCGGTTCTGGGGCCAGTCTTGTTCAATATCTTTACTGATGATCTGGATGAGGTAATCGAGTGCTCCCTCAGTAAGTTTGCAGATGACACCAAGTTGGGTGGGAGTGTTGATCTGCTGGAGGGTAGGAGGGCTCTGCAGAGGGATCTGGACAGGCTGGATCGATGGGCAGAGGCCAACTGTATGAGGTTTAATAAGGCCAAGTGCCGGGTCCTGCACTTTGGCCACAACAACCCCATGCAACGCTACAGGCTTGGGGAGGAGTGGCTGGAGAGCTGCCCAGCGGAAAGGGACCTGGGGGTGCTGGTTGACAGCCGGCTGAACATGAGCCGGCAGTGTGCCCAGGTGGCCAAGAAGGCCAACAGCGTCCTGGCCTGTATCAGGAATAGTGTGGCCAGCAGGAGTAGGGAAGTGATTGTGCCCCTGTACTCGGCACTGGTGAGGCCGCACCTTGAATCCTGTGTTCAGTTTTGGGCCCCTCACTACAAGAAGGATGTTGAGGTGCTGGAGCGTGTCCAGAGAAGGGCAACGAAGATGGTGAGGGGTCTGGAGCACAAGTCTTTTGAGGAGCGGCTGAGGGAACTGGAGTTGTTTAGTCTGAAGAAGAGGCTGAGGGGAGACCTTATTGCTCTCTACAACTACCTGAAAGGGGGTTGTGGTGACGAGGGTGTTGGTCTCTTCTCCCAACTAACTAGTGATAGGACAAGAGGAAATGGCCTCAAGTTGCGCCAGGGGAGGTTTAGATTGGATATTAGGAAAAATTTCTTCACTGAGAGGGTGGTCATGCATTGGAACAGGCTGCCCAGGGAGGTGGTGGGGTCGCCATCTCTGGAAGTGTTCAAAAAACGTGTGGATGTGGCGCTTCAGGACATGGTTTAGGGGACATGGTGGCGCTGGATTAATGGTTGGACTTGATGATCTTGAAGGTCCTTTCCAACCTAGTGATTCTATGATTCTGTGATTCTGTGAAAGTTGAAATGTCTTTGACTGCTTAGCAACAGCTAAAAACATCAATGTGTTATCAACATTATTTTCATTCCAAATCCAAAGCACAGCACTGTACCAGCTATCAGGAAGAAAATTAACTCTATCCCAGCTGAAACCAGGGCACCCACCTAGTTGCTGCTGGGTTCAGAGCACTAGCAGTGACCTGAGGTAAAAAGGAGGAGAGAGGCAAGTGGCAGGAAACAGAAGACATAAACACCTTCAAAGAGTAATTCTTGCAGTTCCTTTGGCTCAGAGCGATGGCAGGGCCCAGGTCCTACAGTGTTAAATAATACATTGCAGAAAAACTTCTGTAGGACCATGAAAGGGTTTCTGCCTCTGAGTGCCCTTGTACAGGCATACCATTAAACTTGCATAACCATCAGCTCCTGAAAAGGCCTAGAAAGTGTTGGTGCTCAGAATATATAAATGGTTAATCTGTGTATGCTAGAGGTGAGGGAACACAGCAGCACCTCTAGGCTCAGGTTGGGTTTCACACCTAAAGAATGTAATTTTATGTTCTTAGGCAGTTTTGGGAAAAGGCAGCAGTATAAGCGGAAATTAACTCAGCATCCTGGCAACTGCTGCAGCAGTCCTCCCACTGCTAATTTGCTTGGCTTTAGCTGGCTGAAGAAGAAAACTTCCCTCAAGCAGTCCTGCTGAGCAGTGACATTAGGGATTCTCCTCTTCAAGCTATACCACTACATTTGTCTGTTGGAAAGGACTTTCAGCTGTACCCATGCTCCTTGCCATCCTCAGCCCACAGAGGCCACTGTACTGTCCATACCTCAGGAGAATGTACTTAGATCCTATATTCACATCAAAATTGTGGGGAAGGAGGGTCCATTTTAGGCCCAGTTGACAATGATGGTGTCACAGGCATTTGCATTCTAAAATCTAGACTTAATGCAGGTTCACGGGGATGTTACTACAGGTCAAGACATTGCCCAAAATCAAATCCTCTGCTCCAGCTCTTTTTCAGCCAATGCTGCCAGTAAAGCCACTAGGAAGTCTGTGTGAACAAGAACTGCAGGCTTTGGCCCTAAAACACATTAGCAATATACCCATATCCAATATGTAATAGTCTGGTTTCCTTTCAAAAGCAGCAGGGTTACTTGCTATTTGGCCCCAGCCCAGCTGCTGCACTCAGCTCAAAGACAGATAAATTAGGTAGGCAAAGCTCTTTGTACAAAAATATGTAATGTATCATGATAATAAAGCAAGATGTACAGCAAAAAAGTGTGTGTGGATCAGACCAAACCTGCTTGTCATCAAATAATCAGACAATGCATCATTACCCAGTCCACGTAGCTACACATCTGAGATACAACCATATTTGCCAAGTCCTTAAGCTGATACAATAGTCACTTGTTCGCATGCAGATATAAGCCACAGATATACACCACTCCTGGGATTTTTTTATGTTTATTTGGGAGTTATAAGGGTTTGTTAGCACAGAGAGCAAGCTCTTCCCTCCTCCTAGGTTTTGGTGTCTATCACTGATTTCTAGGTCACAAAGAACGCTTAAGCCTGTAACAGCAAATCCTATGTGGCCTGGGGACAGCTTTAGCAAAGGTGCTGTAAGGAGCACAATTCTGCACAGAAGTGGTCTCAGCAGGTGCTGGAGATTAGTCACAACCAGACTGTGTTTCTAAAAGAGATGTCTCACCATCAGCCATCCTCTCTCCTGCCCTACAAACCAGGCAAACCACCCATTCACTCATCAGGAAAGAGAGGAGTGCACCAAGTGCAACCTGCCCCATGTGCCAGCTAGCCAAGCTTGCCCCAAGATTCTGCATCCACACAGGAACTTTGGATCAAGCTCTAGTAACTGCATAGCTCAGTTCCAGAGCAGCTGCATGCTGTGTTAGAAAATATTCTTATCTATCCACTTAAAATGTTTGGCCTTTTAATTTCATTACATATCCCTTCGGCCTTCTCCTAACAAATGATTTAAGCAGGGTTACTCGGGGAAAAATAAAGTGAACTAGAAGCAAACCTTGTTATGCAGACACTCGAGCTGCAACCTCCTTGATAAGTCAGCCATTCACAGCATCTCTATTTCCCACACTTAGCCCCAGACAGGATCCAAAAACTGTTTCTTGCTAGCAGGGGGCTTACCAGAGCCCTCCTACTTAGGTTTGGGGGCAGCTTACCTTCCAAACAACTTCCCAATGGCAGATGGCCGGGCCTCATAGTAGTACTGCTTGTATTCATCCATCCACACCTCTGCTGTGCGCTTGGTGTTCCTGCACAGGGATGAGGAAATGCTTTGCTGAGTGCTGCTGGAGGACCTGACCCTCCAGTGAGCAGGCCCTGGGTGGGCAGACCCAGGGCCTGTCTGCCAGGAGGGAGTGGGCAAACATGAAACACAGTGGGCAGTACATATGGATATAGATTGAATGTGTTAAGTCTACAAAGCCTTGCAAGGATGCTTCAGTTCAGAAGTTAAAGTTTTAACAGCCATAGTTTACCATGATTTTTTCACACATGCTCCCTCTGCAGAGTCACCTGGACCAACTGTCACCATTAGCCTGCTTTACAGTATCCCTTTCCTCAGATTAGAATAATGTCACAGAATAATTCAGCTTGGAAAGCACCTCTAGGTATCACCTGGTCCAACCTCCTGCCCAAAGCAATCTACTTTCAGGTTAGGTCATGCTGTTCAGGGTCTTGTCTGGTTGAGTTTTGAAACCTCCAGGGATGGAGGTTTCACCACCTCTCTGGGGCCCTGCACCAGTGCTTAACCACTCTCATTGTGAAGCACTTTGTCTCATCTTTTTTTCCCTTCCATCTGTCCTGCAGTGGAAGTTGTCCTTAGGGCTTGTGTCAGAGCACATACAGCTCAGTAGGATGTCTGGACTCAAAAGCAGCTCAGAGCCAACAGAGATGACTAAGGACTGCTGATACACAGGCACATGTCATAGGGCAGTATCCACGAATGGCCAGGGTCTCTCTCTGGGGTACTGCTCCCCCCCTCCATTGCAGACTGAGGAAGAACAAGACACACTAATACAAACAACAGAGAGGGGAACAGGTTTTGTTCACAGAAAATAGCAACTCGTCTTTCCCTTGAGAACAGATGTTAAGCCACATGCTGTTCTCCTCTATCATCAGGGAGAAAGACAACAAAGAATTCAGGCTTATTTAGACATGCCCAACATCAAGGTGACCTGGCTGAACTACCCAACACCTACTTGATGTAAGTCAGTGCATTGCCCTCAGGGAAGTCATAGGGATGGCGCTTCCTGAACACGTGTCCCACTCGACTGCAGGGAACGATCTCCAAGCTGCCACCACACATCCACACTCGGAAAGAGAGCTCTGAAAGAGACCCCAAGAGTCATACAGCTGCAGGCAGATCGGCAGCATTTCCAAGAAGGACAACTTCAGCAGTGCACCTGAAAACCTTGTCCTTCTGTTCTAGATGTATTGCCTGCAACAGCAAAACCAGAAAAAGTGATGCCATAGTGAGTGGAAAAACTGTCCTCCCTTTGTTAAAATGGAGGCATCCTTGTGCCTCAGAGACTTCCTAGCCTTCTCCAGTCCCAGTCCTCTCTTTGGTCCCCCAAGCATTTCACTGAATCACCTTTCTCTCTGACCAGGTCCTTGTAGTTGCTGTCAGGCCTTCAGGATGGCATTTGGCAACAGAGATCACACCCACACCCACTTTGTTTTGGACTTCTGTAACTCTCCAGCCCTGCACATGGATGGAAGAAAAAAAGAAGTATTCACCATGTAAAGCAAATCGTGTGAGGAAGAAAGGGAGTTTAGGAGACAAGGAGAAAGAAGAGAACAAGATGAGGGCATAGGAAGTGAGTCAATATCTAGACCAGAGTCCTGTCCCTCATTCCTCCATGTTATCCATCCTACAATATGTTGTTGTTCTTGTTCTGCTTGGCCCTGTTAATACAAAAAAACAAAAAAGTGGATGACTGGGTTAGAGTTTGTCACCAGTTGCCTCTGCTGGGGGAGCTACTGAGAGCAGAAATCAGTCTAAGAGTGAAACTATAAAAATATGGAGAGAACCCTGCTACTTGAAGAAATTCAGCTGGTCCTGAAGCTAAATTCAACATTTTGTTAAAGGATTAGAAGAACATGGATCTTTGATGTACAGGCACTTATTAGCATCACAGAAGAGATGTGACCCTGCTAAAGCTTACGGGTCTGTCCTCGCAAGTTTAATCACTGCCACACTAGAGGGGTTTTCCACTTGCATTTCACGTGGCAGTGAGAAGAGAAGAAGGAAGAAGAAAAACGAAAATTAGCTGGGTAGTTTGGTAGTCCTTACCAAAAGGGCTTCAGATTGTGTAGACTGATTACTTCAAAAACTTCACTCAGTTAGGATCTCCCTCCAGTAATGCCTGAATTAAGGTGCTCTGATGTTTAGAAATGAAAAAGAAATTATGTATCCGGATCTAATAGCTGTTTCAAAGCATGTACACATACTAACATCTTCCCAATCTTCATCTTTCTCCATAGCTTCCCTCTCTAGCTCCTGGGAAAGGTTGTTTAAACAGTGTGTTTTGGTGTAGAGTGTGTATTTAATCTAGCTTCTAAGTAAAGAAACATTTTATTAGACTGTATTTTGTGGCATTTCTTAGTAGCTCTCGTCTCTCCCTGGCTCCTTCCTAGAGCTTATTTCAGTCTCTTTTCAACAGGGAGTTCCAGCTTCGAAGAGAGGAAGGGCTTTAAAAAGGAAAAAAAAAGGCCAAAACATAAGTTTCTGTCTGGTGGTGTGTCCAGCTGGCATATGCTCTCCTGAAATAAGGTTCTGACTCACTCCGGCCTATAACAAAAACAAAACTCTCGATCTAGCATGTGTGACTTAAAGTGATGTCCATTTCCCGAGAGAGGATTCCTCATCCCATATTGATACCTTAGACACACAGACAGACTGCATGTCCAGGTTTGTAAATGACAGAATTCTTCAAAAAGGGGGCGAAAGAACACAGAGCTTGAGCACAGAAGAGAAAATGGAGATCAAACATAGCTTATTAAGGACTTTCATCCATCCTCTGATGGAAAGCATAGGAGAACTTTTTGCTGTATTATTTTCCAGGACATGACCTAGTCCATACATGTTTTAAATGACTTAATCACTGTGGCTTTTCCCCATCGCAGCTCACATCCAGCTGGAAGGATATTTAGGCAGCTGGTAATTGCTGCCTGATCATTTCTGTGTACTTGCTCTGTGTGTAGAGCTTGTCTGGCTCTGTGCCCTTCCCATATACCCTTTTATCCTGTTTCCTCAGAGGAAAAAAGTTTCAAAGATGACGTTTATTAAAAATGGCCTTCATGAGCAGGGAATGGCCCATTTCACCCACTCAGATTAGTCAGAATCACTCTCCCACCTCACCTGCAAATGGTGACCTTATCCAAACAGTTCCTTTCCATTCAAAATTGTGATTTGTAGTAAAAATAGTGTTTCAGAACATTATCAACTTTTTTCCTTGACCACAAAATCTAATTTTCAATTAAGTATGGAAAACTGTTTTTAAGAGAGTAAATTAACTATTCTGAATACTTCAAGGAAAATTAATACTTTTTGTTGTCAAGTACAGGTTGGTTTCTACCCCTCTGCCATGCAACAGCAACAGGCTCGATGTAGAAGGCACTGGTTTGATTTGTTGACTCACATTATGCTGAAGAGCTGAACAAAAGTTAGCTTTAAAAACCAAAACTAATCTGTTTTGCTTTTAAAATAGCTTCCCACTGCCATCATCACAGTAGTGGTATGGCAATGCGGCTCAGGGACAGGCCCCATCAAACACAGCATTGTGCACTTACCTTTGCCCTCTTAAGCGAAGAGTGGAGGCACAGAATACGAGACAAGTGATGGGAGACAATGAATTTACAGGGAAACCACACAACAAGGCAAAACTGGCAAGCCCTGTACACCTGGCCCAGTCCCACACAGCCTGGCCCAGCCATTGCCAGGCTTTACAAGAGGAATTTGAAGGAGAATGAAGCAATTCTGTGGAAGTTTTGATCAGCTCTACATGCAAGAAGGGCTGTGGGTGTGCAGGTAATTTACTGCCACTTATGGCAGAGAGCTCTGCTTAGCATTGAGCTACTGACATACGCACCAAACAACACCCCTGGACTCCCAGGTGGGCAGAAGCAGACAACTGAAAGCCTAAAGAAATATTCTTTCTCCATCTTTGGAGTTTACAGCTTTTACACAGTTGCGGCTCAGAGGCTGGCCAGATGGCCAAGTGGCTGGCTCTGCAGCTAGAGCAGGGCTAGTGACAGCAAGGAGTTGAGTTTGTCTATGCAGAGGAGTCTGAGGGACACGGGAGAGGGGATCTTCATGCCTGGCTAAAGGCTGCCTGTCACTTCTGCCTACAGTGCTTAGCTGATGCTACTAGCACTGCTGAGATCCCAATGCAAGCTCCATTTAATATCTCTTTCTAATATCATGAATATCATAAAACTGAAGCAAGACCTTGGAAAACAGAGAACACAAGCACTCATTAGAGACTTTGTTTTAAAAAAGTGGTACCTTGATATCCTCTCACCAGACAAAAATATTATTTCTGGTTTCAGAGAGCATTTCGGAAGGACGCAGCTCTCCCAGCTGTGTTCAGAGAAACAAAGGTTTTCTTTTCCTATTTCTTTCTTTCTAATTGGTCCTCTAGGTGCTAGAAAACACCATGTAAATTATTCTTAAAAGGGATTTATTTACAAATCTGTGACATTTATGGAAACTGTAGAAACAGAATAATTTTTTGGCAGCTACAGAAAAGTCTGTTTAAGTTGACTGCAGAACAGAGTAAGGCTTTTAACTCTTCAGCTGCACCTGCATCATTTCTAAATGAATGCCCCGCATACTTGAGGTCTCTGTGAACCTCTTTTTCAATACTCTTCTTCCTTTTGTCCCTAACACCTGGTGACACTGCAGAATCTCTTCACAGGGGGCAAAGAGAGATGCCTGGAATATCTGTGCCACCATGAAGTGTAAGGAGATGGGTTTCAGCACCATGCCCTATAAGATAACAGCACTTGAGTGGACACACTATCCTGGGCCTCCGAATTCCTCAGATGTTTGTGACACCCTAGTCTGCTTCTAAATGTTTGCATTCTGAATCTATTTGTACCCAAATTCTGCTTACAAAGAGGCTTGTTTTATTAGGAAAAACACCCTTCTGATCTATCAAGCTGGGAGAGCAACTCAGACTTATCTGGGAAAAAGGAACAGGTATGAGAAAAGAGCATAGGAGTGACTGTCCACTTCAGAGCTGGGGCAACACAGACTCTCACGTGAAGGGCTGGAGGAATATTCTTCAAAAACAAGCAACCATTTAAATATCAGGAGGTTCCTCTTTCTTACTTGTACCGTGGAAGCACCTGTATAATAGTGCATATGCCTGTAAGAGAGTGACAGCCCTGATTGCAAAAAGCCTCCATTTACTTTGCACAAAGCTGACAGCGATACAATTCTGACTGACATGGGGATTACCTGACCATGTCCCCAGCCTTACATGACATGCAGATCAGATCTCTCAAAAGGAGTGTTCTGGTAGGTGATGAAGACTTAGAAGTAGTACTGCGTTAGTGTGTCATTCCACTGAAACACCCTAAACTTACCAAAATTTTCTCCTCCCCAGATGTCCATTTGAGTATCATATTTTCCCAGGTGGTTAAACCAGGACTTGTTGATCACAAAGATGCCTCCTGCTATGACAGGGGTTCTGGAAAAGAAAACACAAGCCCACATGAAATAATCACAAGTGTAATACACAGCCATTTGCTCACCCCCCTGCAGGATGGGGAGGAGAATCAGAAAAAAAAGTAGAAGTCGTGGGTTGAGATAAAGACAGTTTCATAGGACAGGAAAAAAAAAAGAATAATAATAATGATAATACTAATGATAAAAGAATATAAAAAACAAGTGATACACAGCACAATTGCTTACTACCTGCTGACCAATGCCCAGTTAGTTCCCAAGCAGGAGCGTCTCCCCGGCCAATTCCCCCCTAGTTTATATACTAGGCATGATGTCGTACAGTATGGAATAGCCCTTTGGCCAGTTTGGGTCAGCTGTCCTGGCTGTGTCCCCTCCCAATTTCTTGTGCACCCCCAGCCTTCTTGCTGGCAAGCCAGAGTATGAGAAGCAGTCCTTGACTGCTTAGCAACAACTAAAAACATCAGTGTGTTATCAACATTATTTTCATCCCAAATCCAACACAAATGCAAAGCACTATACCAGCTATGAGGAAGAGAATTAACTCTATCCCAGCCAAAACCAGGACAATATGTAGCACCACCAGCTTCATTTTAGACGGGGGACAATTTGTCCAGGCCTGACAAATCATATCTCATTTAAAAGAGAAAAATAGTAGAGCTGGGACATGAACCTGCAGCAGGCTTCTGAGATCCGTCTCATTATATCATCCTCCTGCCTTTGTCAGATGGTCCTGCAAGCACTACATGAGTAATTCTGTGCCTTTGCATTTATACAAATATGCACAGTGTGAAGGAATGACAGGGGCACTGTCTGATGACTGTGTTCACCAAGTAGATACAGTGTGAGAGACTTTGCTGAATGTACTGCTCTGCTGTTATAGTACGCTGCTTGCTTCTGGAGTACAAAGCAGAAGCTCACAAATTACACAGAAGAGTTGAAAGATACTTTTATGTTGCAAACAGGGAGCTGTCTGCCTATACAGACAAGCACTGTGACTTTTTATATCAGGATTTGTCACACTCTACATTCCTCAGAGCCATGTACACAGCAGCAAGGCTGGCAATAACTTGTTCCAGCCAACAGAACCTCTTTTGTCCACGGACACACATATTTAGGGAGGGGAGGATAATTCCATACCCAAATTATTAGGCAAGACCCATTTCCCAGGTCTGCTTTACACTTCCTAGGTGACTGTTTAGCTGCTTCATTCCTTAATTCTTCATCTGGAAGATGGAGGTAATTAAAAAAACCCAGAAGGGTTTCTGAAGGCATTCAGAATGCTGAGTGAGACCACAAAAACAAACATATAGGAGAAGAGGTGGCTTGTAGCAGTGGCATGCCTACAAGCCTATTATAGCATATAATTGCTATTTTTACAATATTCTCAGAATTAGGGTATAGACTTCAATGCATTCAGGAAATAGCAGGAAGAGTTTGTCATCATCAAGTGAACACTGTGGCACTTCGTCCTCAGCAAGGCAGTCCCTGTGCACTCCTTCCCATATAGGTGAAGGCTTAGTAAAGTCATCTGGAGGACTGTACATGGTTTGTCAGAGACAGCTACCTTATAGATTGAGTTGGGTCTGTTCTGGACATCTTCTGCTCTATAGGAATCTGCTCCCACTTAAAGTGAAGGCTCCAGTCAAACCCTGAGAAGGAAAAAAAACACATCAAATAGGTTTTGTTATTGTTTTTCTATTAGCTTCAGTGATAGTCTCCACCTTTATATCACAGGTTATCCCTATGTTCCTTCCCTGACCTCCCTTCTGGTCTACCCACAATGGCAAGAGTCTATCCCAACATAGCTAAGAAGCCACCAACTTCTGTCTTGGAATCCTTACCCCTTAGCACTACAGATCTCTGCTCAGTTCCACTCCATATCTTCAGAGCAGTGCTCTCAGTGTGAGATGTAATTGCATTTTGGCCGTTCTGTCTTACGCTTCCCTGTCTGCCAAAGTCATGAGGCTTTAATCGAAGGACTTTGTGGGATGTGATATATTCTGGAAACAAAGGCCTGCAGAACACTGTAACCATCACCTCTTTCAAGACTACCACTTATTTATAGTTGGCCTGTGGTGGATAGTTGAGCACAGCACAGTCACTAACATTATACCATTGTTAAGGGTAGCCACAGAACGAGTAGCCTTTGGCAGGCAAGCAGTGTGGTGGTGAACCCCAGCCACAGAAGAGAGAGAAGAGCACCAGGCACTGTCGGTGACCATGAGAAGAGCTGCAAGGAGGTTCAGCTGCCAAGAGAGATGTGAAAATGCTTTTCAGAAGATGCCATGAGATAGCCTGGCAGATAGGAGCAGCAACTGGAAGTGCCTGTCAGGCTCCACTGTACAGGTAGTGTAGGGAGGGTATGGTGATATGTTTAATCAGTTAAGTAAGCCCTGAAATTGCAAAATGTTGTGACAGTGATGCAAGCTCAAGAGGAAAACATTAACTGGGTTTTGTTTTAACTCTGCAAAGATATGACTTTGCAAGTTGCAGGAAAAAGAGGACAGAGAACCCATCAGGAAAGATCATCACTCTGTTTTCTTGGAAAGATGAAGAGAACATAAATTATTTTTCATGCACCATCCCTCGGGCCTAACTTACACAAGCCATTCATTATACCTACCTCCCCTCAGATCTGCTGATGCTGCCAGGTAGGCAAAATTATCCAGGCTGATAACATCAATGATTGGACTCACCACTCGCGTATAATCCTGCAGGAGAGAGAGAAAGGGAAAAAAAAAGGAGTCAGGTTTTTCTTGAAGGTCTGTCAAGGCTGCTAGAGATCAGAAAACACAAAGCTGCACATGTAAATCTTTGTCTGGCTGCTCCAGTGCAGTTCTGGTAGCTGAGCAAGCGATCCGTGGCCACTACATCCAAACGTGGAGACAGTGGGTATTAGCCAACTGCACACCATGGACATGGGAAATGGAGCCTGGGACCCCAACACCCATGCTGCTAAGAAACAGCTCTTTATTTCCTGCCCATCACAGGACATGAATCACTGTCCCAAAGGTTACGTGCTTGGTTTTGATATCTACTGACAGCATACCTTCTGCTCAGCCATCCTTGAATTAGCTCATTATCATCAGCCTAGAAATAATCAACCCCCTAATAAAGCATCTTCCTAACAAGTACTATGAATGAAGACCCAACACTTAAGAATCACAGTGCAAACTGAAAAAAACATAATATAATATTAAGACATTGGGGATACTTTACTGGCATTAAGGGATATAGATATTTACAGTTTTTCTCTGCAATCCTTTTATTAAGTAGAGATTGAGATTATAACAATTTTTCAACATCATGAGACTGGCCATTAAAGACACTCTTGTAATAGCCGAAATATATGATGAAACAGAGAGCTGGCAATGCCAGAAACAGCATCCTGTTATCGGACAGCTGCCGGCCTCCCTGCCTTTCCTATCAAACCTTCAATTTGTGCCTTGCAATAGTTCCTCCTGCTGTAGTGCACTTGGCAAGGGTGGCACACCCTAGGTGAGAGCTATCATTCATGTTTATTCCCCTCCATGCTGCGATGGCTGCACAGCAAGAGTATGTCTTGCTCTGAGCCACCCAGCACCCACCTGGTAGTCTGGTGCTCCAGCCACTGCTCCAACCAGTGTCAATGCTAAGACTGGATACGGCAAGACTGAAATCTGAACTACGATGCGCATCAGAAATGTAGGAAGTAGGTCAGAAATAGACTGATATGAAATCTGCTCACTAAATAATACTGGAGTCAGCACACAAGCTTTTGCAACTTAGATCCTTCCCTGAAGAAACTAGTGAGGTCCTTTCTGCTTAAGGACTCCTATGCTGCTGCTGCTGCAGCTTGACTTAAAGAGCAGTAGTAAAGTAAACACTTATGGGCTTCTGAGATGGAGGATTTATTGAGCAGAAATAAAAAGCAGCAGCTTTTAAGTCATCAATCCTGAAGTTTCACCTTCTTCCTCTCCTTCATATTAAGCCAACCAGACATAAATACAAGGCAGCATTAGACCCTCCGCCCCTTCTCCTGGGGCCCATTACTCCATGGGATCCTCCTTTCAGAGGAGGGGTTCAATCCCAGCCAGTTACAAGTGTGGCTGTGATTTCTCCCATCACCTCTCCCCAGTTTGCTCTTACAGCAGAGCTGTATGTCTCCCCCTCCAGCCCTACAATGCAGTCAGGGTGACAGGTGCTAATATTCCTGTCTCACTTTCTCTCTTCCAGCCTCATGTCAATCCTTTGCCAAGTGAACCAGCAAAGGGACATCCTTACATTCACAGGCAGCTCCTCTGTGCTAGGAAGCCATCTGCATGCAGGTGGCATGTGTTGGCAGCTCAGCTGGAGCATTAATGGAAGGAAAATTTTGGCAGTGACAAGGCAGCGGGGAGAGTCCAGCATCAAGAAGGGAGATGGCAACCATGGAAAAGTTGCACAGTGTGGGCTGCCAAAGTGGCTATCCGATGTACAGGTGGACAGGACTAGGACGCACAGCACCTGCAGGAAACATGAGGTACAAGTTGGTGGTTCAAGTGTTCACCATTGCATCCCATCACTCAGCACCTCCTCCCCTGCCACACTGGCAGGAGAATGTAGAAGCCCATCAGGGATCTCTTGCCCATCTAGCTCTGTAACAGCCTGCCTGAGAAGATGAGTACCTGGACAGGCTTTGTCCTCACCAGTACTGCTGATGGCATGTGAGGGCAGAAGATCCACCAGCAGAAGACAGGCCAGCTCCATGCATGCCAGAGGGGGACATGGTGCTCACCTCTTTTACCCTCTGAAGCATTGGCTGCAGCCATTCGCTGTTGACTTCACAGTGACTGTCCAAGAAGGTGAGGATGTCAGCGGTAGCCACTTCAGCTCCTCGCACCCGAGAGCGAATCAGCCCTACAATGAGAAAAGGACAGCAGAGGATCAGGAAGGTTAGGAAGGAAAACAGCTGAGCCTCCTTCAGAAAAAATAGTGTGGCCATTAGAGGGGAAGAGCAGGTGGTTCTTCTGTATCACACCTCCATCAGGAGCAGTGAGCAGCTTTCGCAGGGCATCCCCTGGGGGACACTATCCCCTGGGGAACACCCTGGGGAGCCCTCCCAGCACACAAAGAATGACCTTGCCTGTCACTTCTGCCCATGCCACTGAGCTTTCAGCTGGTTCCTGCTGCGATGACATCTCCTTTCCCTTCCAGCCCTCCCCACGGTACCCTGCTGCTGCCTACTCAGCGTCTCTCCCATTAGAGCTCCCTGCTGCCTCTCTCACCATTTCCACAGGACCAAGCCCTACTCTCTGCTTGTCATCTTTCTTAGGGCTTATTGGCTTTATTCCCATTTGTCCTTTATTCTGCCCTGTGGTCAGAGATATAAATCTGGCTCTTAGATGCCTCCTTACTTTCTTACAGACCACCCCACTACCTGGGATGCTCTTTGTGAACCAAGCAGTGATTCCCGTTTCCCTTTCTAGATCCTCGCTGCAGGCCTGCTGTGCACTGACAGCTTTAGAAATAAGCCATGTGAGTCAAACTAAAGAGCAGCTGGAAAAGTCAGTGTTACCATTTATGCACATAGGAGATATATGAGAAATAACTTTCCTTAATTGTATCTCTTTATGACAGATATATGATTGTTTCTCTTTTTCCCACATCTCTTAGGTGGCTTGTTATCTTGCACTCTGAGTTAAAAGGACAGGACTTACATCTGCATCTATATTCATAAAGATCTTAAAATGTGGTCCTTGTTCTAGCCAAGGCCCTGGACACCAATTTTCATTATTTAAAGTATGAAATGAGAGCCCTGAAGCTTGAGTTGATAAGCCAGGTTCTCCTTCCACAGAGCCTCCAAACGAGGATACCAAATCCTTATACTGAAGAAATAAACTGTAACTATAAGAAACAACATGTAAACAGCTGGCAGGCAAATAGGACCATGTGGGAAAATTTGCAGAATCTTTGTACCTACAAAGCTTTCCACACTCACCTTCTCGCCGGGTGTTTCGTAGACACTTGACCTTTGGGATCTTGGTAAGGAGCTGGCAGTCCTCAGCTTAGGAAAGGCAAAAAAAAAAAAAACATTCGGCATACGTGCATGAATTATTTGGCTTCAACAGAGAGCTCCAACTAACTGTTGTCCTGTTTCTCCAAGGGAGGGGAAATTCTGCTTTCACTTAACATCACATTAATCAGCCTGATGGCCTTAATCCTGTTGTCTAAAGAGCACACAAATGAGCACTGCTTGCTTGCTGTCCTCCTCAGACAGCTGAGCCTGTGTTTCCTGACAGTCTGAAGGGCCAGGCCTTCGCCTTCCCGTGCTCAGTGTTCAACGAGAGCAACGGGCCATGCGCTGGCAACCTGGCACCGAGCACTGCTGAAATAGAGGGACCACAGGGAGCCAGGGCCGCAAGTCACTGAACTGCCAAGTAAAAAAAGAGAGTCCTGTCTTATAAAGTGATCTCATCTGCTCTCTTTGCCTTCAGCAGCTCACCTGGGCATTTCCCACCATTTGTTCTTGGGGCAGTTTCGACGTGGTTTTATTTAATAAAGGCCACAGGGATGTGACCCGCTTCCTTGGAGACACCATTACATTAACACAAGGATGCCTAACTGAGGGCTTCGCCGGCAGCTTGCCAGGAGCTCGTGCCACCCCTCGTTCACATTGCCCAGGGAAGGTGACAGAGAGGAACAGCTACCAGCTCCAGCCTAGCTGTACCAGTGAGCACTGGGTCTTTAGTTCTCCATTATCCTCTCTCCATTCCTGGCCTAGCAGAGGTCACAGGAATAACAATTTCTAAATTGCTCTTTTCCCTCGCTCCACCAATTTCCCCCCAGTTTCCATGTTTATTGCTTGTTCCTTTTCGTGTCTCACACCCCCCCTTTTCCGCTGTCATCCTCCCACAGACTGAGCGTTCCGGGAAGAACGCAGAGGCCATTAGCCAAAGTGCATCTCTTGGCATGTTCCTGCACGAGCATTTCCATTCTCAAGGACACATGCAATCTGAAACACTGCTCTTGTGTGGGCACTTTGGCAGCTGCTGCATCATGCAATGAAGTTGCAGGTGCTCTTAATTACAGAGTATCAAGATTTTGCTGGACATCTGCTACAAGGGAAGGCAACACTCTCATCCTAGCCAAGTCACAACTTCAGGTATGAGAGCACATCGCTCTGACTGTACTTGCCAGCGCTGACAGACTCTCTGTATCTTTGGAGAAAACGAGGCGGATATTAAAGCACAAAGCATCAGACCTCAAACGTGCTGAAGTGCCTCCATGCACGTGCCTCAAGGGAGTAGCTCTATCCACAAATATCCAGCTGCCAGTGAAAAAATGAGAGCTGTCATGGGATGGAGCTTCTTAAAAATTTTTCTATTTACCAAGGAGCCTAAATGGGAGTTTCTGGTTGAGCCCCGTGAAGGAAATCCAGAAATCCATCAGTGTTAATCTGGAACACTTTGGCCACTGAGATTTAAATTTTTAGGTACTGAATATAAGACACTTCAGATTGTTTGTTGGAAGTACTTAGAAACACCCAACTCCAACAGCTGGGCACAGCTCAGTCCTTATCCAAATCACATTCTAAGGCCCTCAGAACTTAAATCCCTAATCATAGAATCTTTGTGTTGGAAGGGACCTTTAAAGGTCATCTAGTCCAACCCTCCTGCAGTGAGCAGGGACAGTCTCAGGATCCACCTTTAAAAAACTTTTTCAGCCAAAGCTACATAAGTATTTAGCTGCAAAATCAAAACAGCAATGCTTCCTTACCTCAGCATGCCAAGGTGGGCATTCTCAGCTTTCTGTAAAGTGTTGTGAAGGAGTAATTATCAATTATTATAAGTGGCACACAACTAGATTGTCCTTGGATCTAGCACACAGCATGGGAGAAGCCAGAAGTCTTCTGCCCTCACCACCTCACCACTACTACACAACAGCCAGGAGCAAAAGCAACTGTACAGATGGAAAGAGTCCACAGCCTCCAGTCTGCAGGTCTGGTGAGACTCATGCAGAAGACACTCCATCCCTGTGCCAAGCTGCAGGAGAAGGTATGGTGCTGCCCAAAGCAATAACCCTTCCACAGCCTCCCACAGGGACACCTGGGATCCCAGATACATGGAGGCAGGCAGACAGTCTCGCCCCAGTCTGCCTGCAGGACCCTAGGCAGCAATTTTCTGTAGGATACACTGCACCCTCTCGCTCTCTCTTCGTTTGTATTACCCACTCTGCTCATGCACGACATACATAGCTACGTGCACATCTGCGCTAAACAGCTCACAAAATGGCGCATAATGAAACTAGACAGAGATCTCTGGCAACCTGGCCAAAACTGCCAAGCTGACAGGATGGGAAGACCCAATGGAAAGAAAAAAACAGGAAGAAGCTCTGGCCTCTGCCATGCATGGACGTAAACTAAACACAGAAAAACTTCCTCCCTTTTTCTCTTGCATACAGACAAGAGGGAATCTCTGTGAGGGAGAGGGACTGAACAGGGAAAATAAAAAGAGGGAAAACAGAAGGCAAGAAACAAGTGCAAGGGAAACAGGTCCATACTTACGATCTGAGCTGAAGTCATCTACCAGAATGATCTCCTGGATGAGGCTGGGAGGAGTGCGGTTCAGGACACTGCAGGGACCCATGGAGGAAAAAGACAATCTTTGTGAGCTGCCGTAATAACGACAATGGTAGGACTGATACAAGTCTGCTATGCTACACATCAGAGCAGGAACACTAAATCCCAGTAATGTGGAAGGGTAACCTTGCCCTTGTACCAAGGATCATTGGCAGGAGCCAAACTGCAAGCAGGAATATCCCAGAGAGTTATGGCACCTCGGCCAGACCTTACAAGAACCTGCAGCCAGGAAGCTGGCTGCAGGATTTGCCTGGGGGCAGACAGCAAAGGATGCTGCAGCATGCTCTTTGCCTCAAAAGAGAGAAGCAATAAGGCTGAGAGGCTGCCCTGAGGCAGCCAGGAGGCCATTCCCATCTGCCAGGCTCTGGGTAAAGCTTGTCCCTGCCCGGGAGTGGAAGGAGAGCTGCCACCTTCCTCAGCAAGGAGCTCTGTCTCAGCGCCACAGATGAGGCCCGCTGGGGCTTTCTTGCCAATTCCTTTCTTTGGGAGGAAGGCAATTTGCTTTGGCAATGTTCTGGATTTGGATTTTCTTCCCTCTTTTGTTTGTTACTTGTCTTTTTTTCAAACCAGTCCCCACACTTGCTGCGAGCACCCCCCTTTCCTCGGGCTGTACCCTGCAATGCCCTTGGGAGTGCAGTTGGGTTTGCATCTGTGGGACACAGGGGCTTTCACACACAAGGAGCGGGGGGATAAAAGCTTCTGCCCTCCTCAGAGGTTGACGTGCTCTGGTACCCTGGAGTCAGAGCAGCTTGATTCTGACCTCTTTGTCCCTCTCATTTGTTTAAGACATTTGAACTCATTTTCCATGGCCGCCTTCAAGTCCCTCGCCTGGCTCCACTACAACCACACAGCATATTCCCCCTTCAAGCCTCCTTCTCCAATGCTTCTATGCACAGGCAGGGCCTCATTGCCTTCCATGGGATTGCTCAGTTGCATTTAGTCACTCCAGTGATGCAGATAGCTATGCAAACTTTAATATTAAAAAAAAAGAGGAAAACATTATCCTCTTGGTTCTAGCAACACGTCTCGTTTCAGTGGCACCCACTCTTCTAATTTTGAGCAATTCTGCAGAAAGGTTGGCTCTTTTGCTCTTTTTTTTTTTTTTTGCTTTTTCTGTTTTATACAGGAAACAGACAACAAGAGTACTCCCATACTCCCAGGAACAGAGCTGTAGAGAAATAAATTACCATCTTGCTAAGCAGCATCACTGATGGCTTTGCATACAAAGCCAAAGTTTCCTCAGTTTGGAAGAGTTTTCTGCTGTCTCACACAGCAGAATCCTGACGGCTCTGCTGCTTTGTATCACATCCCACTCTATTTCAAATTTATGCTGCTTCATACGTCTCTAAGAGTATTTGTATTTTGAGCTTATATGTCCCTAGATGACTGGGCTTGCATTTTTCAAAGCTGAAACTCATTTGTTTCTCTTGGCTCACACCTCTCTGGATCCTCTAGCATGGTGCGGTAGGAGGTGGGGCATGTTCCTTTTTGCATTTATAAGTGCAGCTTCTCCCAGCATAACCATCATCCGCATATTTTACAGACAAGGTTGCCCTGTGCTGAAATTCTTGTCTGTGCAAACTCAGTGCAAAACAACCAATCCAGATAGGTTGCATCCTGCAGTATAATGGCTGTAAAATGGTATTCTACACCTTCTCCCACTAGCCTGACTATTAGCAATGCTCACATTTTCTCCAAAAGTCTCAACTCAACATAACTGGAAAAAAAAAGCAAACACTTTGTTCCCTCTTCCTCACCTGGCCACTGATTCCCCAGTAGAGAGAAAACACGGCTCGATGAGTTCACAGCATATTGTTCAATGCCCAGTTCTGCTCTCAGCTCTGCAATAATTTGCTGTGGATCCTTGGGAAAGGTACTTAATCTTCTTTGCACTTTGTCTTGCCTGTCTTTTTAACAAGCAACACAGTAATCCTCACATTTCCCTCCAATGAGGTGCAAAGACTGGCATGACAATCATACTTTTAGGCACAAAATGTATTATTAGGATTCCAAAATCCAAATGACAATTGCCTTTTACAGCAGAAACACAGACTGTTCTCCCCTCAGCTCATGGATTCCTTACTTCCTTTGTCTTTTCTCACAGCTTCCTTCTTTCACTATCAGTGTCCTTACCCTGCCGCATGACACCAGATCAGCATTGCCAATGAGTTTCTCTCTGCTATCTGTCCAACCCTCATCAGCTCACAGATTATTTATTCCAGATGTTAGCAGAGGAGCATCTTTTTTTCCTTTGCTCTAAAACAATGTCCTCTTTTGCCATTATTTAAATTGTCATTGTAATGAGTTCCTACACCAAATGCTCTAGCATTACAACAGCATCCTTTTAATCAGAATTTATACAGGCTGTCTGCATAGGCACCGAACCACTGACAGCTCTTCAAGTCCATTGACTTAAAGCTTGTCTATTCACCTTTACATTTGCACCAGAGACAAACAGTACCCACAATACTGATTGAAATCAGGAATAAAGAGAAAGGAAGGGATCAGACAACAAAGCAGTTGATTTTCCCTTCTACAGGAATGGTCACTGCAGCAGAAGTGATGGTATCACCTGAAGACTAATCAGGCACAGACATCAATCACACAAAATGCCTTTTGAGTGACAGTTATTTCTGAAGGAGAAGAGGATGCCAAGGAAGTAGCTGGTTTGAGAGTGACAGCTATGTCCTGCTGAAGAAGAGGTATCACGCAGGCGAGCAGCTCTTGACTGATACATCTCCTGCAGGACCAAGGATGCCAGCAACAAGTGAGGATGCCGGCAAAAAGCCATTTGAACTGGCATGTTCCCAGGTTCTGGTGGATAGCCCATTTCCCTTTTTTTTCCCCCTACTCCCCTTCTTAAGTCTCTTGCAGGATATTTTTAACCAGTTGTCTCCCTCTATGCTTGAAAACAAATCAGCCAAGTTCATCTGAAGGACTGCCTGCATGGGACCATCAGAATTTGTGGCAGCATTGCCTATTGGTGCGCTGGCCCGGTCCCTCTGGCAGCTCGCAGGCTGGGCAGCAGGTCCAGTTGCCTGCTGCCTTTACCTAGGGCAGAGGAGGAAAGCGGCAGCAGGCAGGCATGCAGCTCATGCTGGGGACCAGGAGGGACCAGTGACAGGGTGCTGGAGGGAAGTTATTCATCCTCACAGCCACTCCCCTGTTTCCCCCTCTCCCTCATATGCAAACATTTCTCCCACTCTGAAGTGGCAACAAGAGCAGCAGAGGTCCCAGAGGCAGGGTCAGAAGGGAGAGCTTGGCAGCTGCTGAGCTGCCAGAGGTGCTTGTGTGAGTCCACGTGTGCACACATGCAGGGGGGATTAGCAAGAAGGGTCTGCAGATCAGGATCTGACCCCTACAGCTGCCACGTTTAGATCACCCTAACATAAACCGTAATGCAGGAGTCTCATCCCTGGGTCACTTCCCAAGACCTTTTGGTACCAGCATTGGCACTCAGCTGACTTACTTTGCACAGCTGTCAGAATAACACAGCAAGACGGTATCTGGCTCAAGGGAGCACATTTAGGCTCCTTCTAGTTTTAATTTAAGATTCATTCAATCCCAGTACCCTTTTCATATATTTCTTCCTAGGATTTGCCAAAGTTTTACAGCTGATTGAGTGCCCACACTCACCAGCCAGGCTTGCAAAGATCTCAGGTACGAAAACTTCAACTGGTAGCACAAATTCTACTCACCTCTAAAGACTGGGCCTCTAAAAAAAGTTTTCAGCCATAGAAAATTTTGCTCTTAGTGCAGCTCATTTCCACCAGTTGTCCTCTTCTACCCCCACTTCTCTTATAGCTTCCCCATAGTGTAATTATGATACCTAAACTTGGGAAAAAGCCCATAATATGACTAATAACAGTCAAATTGTATTTAATTTTTACCGGGTGCATCTCACATGGTTAATTCCAATTACCTAAATAATCGTGCTCTAGCTGGCTTAAGAAAGCTCTCATGGATATAGAAATGATGACAGGCTGCAAGCCTGACTAGTCAGCAGGTAAGCAGGCAGTGCAATTTTATGCCTCCTGTTGCTTAATATCACTATGGTCCTCTGCAGACTCACTGACAGGTCATAAACCAAACAGAACAGAACAGTCCTGTCCCTTTGATACTTGACTTATCCCAAAGTGCTGCAAAGTAATAATTACACAGCATTTGGTGCACTGACTGTGTATGTGAATTGAGAGACAATTATACTCACAGCAGTAACTCAGCCTGGCACATTCAGATCTGTTTTGCAGAAAGACAGGACTCTCGGGTTACAGAAGAGGCCTTGAAGAGCACCACGCAATCTTCAACTCCCTTGATAGCATCAGTGTCAAACTGCACGTGGGACTCAGCCCCACACCTCTTCTAACAGTGCAGCCATGACCTGAGCCTTCACCTCTCTGTATGGTTGTCAAACCTCCCGTACCTCTAAGACAAGGCTACTAGTCAATGCTTGGTTGTGTGACACCACAAATACTGGAAAGCCCAAGAATTCAGCCTTTGGGATCCCTCATCAGACAGGCATAAATCATGGACGCTTCTGACATTTGATGTAAGCAAGGAGTAAATCAATCAGTCGCATGCACTGGCTGTAAACCATCTGGCAATGAAGATTCCAGCTGTAGCCCCAGGTGTAGGAGGAAATACCATCCACCCCACCATTCACAGAAGAGTGCAGCCAGTTCCTCACAACAGCATTCCTCCAGTGGCAGCAGGATTGCAGGGACCAATTTGAAAAGATGGGTCATCCATTTTTCAGGTCTTTGTTGGGGGCTCTGTCTTGCAGGAGACCACATCTGAGAGACTGGTAATATCACATCTTGAGTGCTGTGTCCAGTTCTGAGCTTCCCAGGACAAGAAAAAGAGGGACATGCTGAAGCAGGTCCAGTGAAGGACCACTAAGATAATTACGGGACTGAAGCATCATATGTATGAGATGAGGCTGAAAGAGCTGGGGTTGTTCAGCCTCAAGAAGAGAATTCTCAGAGAGGGTGCACAGTTTCCATCCTTGGAGATACTAAAAACTGACCATGCACAGCTTTGAGCACCCTACTCTAGTTGACCTTGCTTTGAGCAAGCCTGGCCTGTTAATGCATCAGCAACATTCATCCGTTCATTAGTACACATCACCTCCATAGGATCTGGATATCAATTTCTCTCTCTATGAGCTATTGTTGCTCTGAACATCATCTTCTCTTCGTTTTAACTATCATGGCATATGGCTATTTGATTGGCTGCCTTGAGATTTTCTTAAGGCTCCTACTGCCATGGTTTCTGAGCACCTAACCATTTATTGTCTGACCTATGACGTAATTGGCAGAAATCTCTTGCCGTTGCCCTAGCAGCACTGTGGTTCCAAACAAATCTGCTTATTTTGTGAACAGTGATTCTGTAGAACTCATTTTATGGTTCAAATGAAAGGGAAATGATAAGGTAAAAAGGCAAAATGTGTTAATGCAATATATACAAGACTCTGGAAACACAGTAGCACCAAACCTGGCAGACAGAAACGCAGCCTCCTAGCCACGAGGCCAACTGGAAAAAGCCTGTTATTTATTCAGAAAGCGCTAAGCCCACAGGATCTGACAGGGGAAGAAGTGGTGATGATGAATAATGCATTCCTGTTAGTGACACCATCAGCTCAACGTTCTACTCAGACAATTCACTCTTCCTTCAGCCTCCACAGGCTGTTCCTGGACCTGCATGCAGGCTTCAGAGACCCTTTGAGAAATGATTTGATAAGTCAGAGAGGGTAGAGGGCATTTTTTATGTAAAAACTAAAAGGAAAAGAGCCTCCCTGGATTCTGCAGGGGTGATGGGGAAGGGAAGAAGCAGCTGGAACATTGCTTTGTGGTACAGATAATTGCATGTTCCCATCTATTTGGGGATGGTGACAGGTCCCATGCCACCTATTTACTTGGTTAGATTTGGCCACTGCTGAGGATGCTCAGATATGAGGAGACACTGGTACAAGATAGCAAGTGCCCTGTAGGTTCAGCAGGGTCTGTGCATAAAGCCCCAGGCAGGATCTGGTGAGCCATCAGGTTCAGGAGAAGTTTACCAGCAAGCGACTCTGAGGACCTGCTCAGACCACAAGGGCTCGGTCTCCACGGGACTTCAGCACCTTCTGCTTGAAAGACTTGCGAGCTGTGCCCCCCGCCCTCACTGAGCCAGCCCCAACTCCTCTAACACGTGTCCTAGCAGGGGGCTGGTTGCTTATTCCTGTTTATGAAACACAGTCCCTTCCAAGCCCCTTGGCTTAGTTGCATCTAGCAGCCCACAGTGTGCCCTTTGGTCCCCCCCTCAGCTCTTCCAAACCAAGCTCATACAGACTGTGTCCACCTGCAGATGCAGGCCCAGTAACCCCTTTCCTGCTGCTAATGATTCCCCCCACAGGGGTTATATAGCAGCTAACTGCAGGTATGTTCTCTTTGAAGATACGCCCACACTGCCACTCCAAGTCCCTGACCTGTCCTAGTAGGCCAGCTTGAGGGCAGATCACAAGGACTTGGGGGACTGCAGCCACCTCGCTTGTCTAACTGCTGGAAGATGCCTAACCCTCCACCAGTGCCCTTCCAGGCACTGTTGTCTGGGCCAGCATCCCTTGCTGAACTCACCTCTTCACCGTGCGGAGCAGGGTGGAACGCGCCTCGTTGTGGAAGGTGATGATGAGGCTGGTAGCTGGTAAGTCTGTGTCATAGCGTACAGAAGTGCACCTGCAACATGGGAGAGCAGAAGTGTAAGCAAGCCAAACATCACCCAGTAGCAGCCGCTGTGGCAGTGCACCTAGAATTTCTAAAGAAGAGAATAATATGCTAAAACTAGAAAGACCACAGTTGAGCTGCAGCAAGGGAGGCCTCAGCAGCACCTGCATTAAGCTTGGCAGAACTTAAAAAAGTTCTTAAAAAAGAACTTAAAAAGAACCGTGCCTGTTGAAAGGCAAAGTTTTGAGACTGTGATACCTAAACTTAAGATGCTGCACGCTGATGATGTTGCATGGGTTTCATGGGAAACAAAGGTTCAACATTGTGGTCCCTGGATTCACCTGTGATTCATGTAAAATCTTGTTCATTCCTGCATAGGACATGCGCATGCTAAGGGTGCATGGAGCTGGTACACCAGGCAGCACTGTATAAAGCACTTCAAATTATTTGGACATTGGGCTTTACAGAAAAGAAAACACTAGCTAGTGCTGTGATCTGCATCAGGGCATTGCTGAGGTTCAACACTAACACCTCAGCTGGCAATGGAAAGCAAGTCCTCCCATCTTCTCATCTGACTTGGTAATGTTAGGTACATACATTCATTCTCATACTCAGAACCAAGGATTAACTCAGGATCACCAGGGCTGCTCATACCCTGTGGAGAACAAAGATCCTTGGAGGAAAACAACTCACAGATGTGAATCCTGGATCCAATTCTGGCAGATAGTAGGAATGGCAGATTTGGGCTGATCTGCTCCTCCAGAGTGCCCGCTGCCTTAACTTCCAGCCAGTGTCAAAGAGCAGTCAGTCTGCACTAATTCCCTGACCAATGAAGAGCCCACACCTGAAATTGCGGCCTAGTGTTTTTAACACCTCAAGGCCATGCATAGACTGAATCCATCTTGGGAGGGAACACAATTCAGTTCTTACAGCCACTACTTGTACTTTCACATTTACTTACTATTCCTTTATGGCTATTACTAAACTGTTACTGTTTTTATCATCACATTCAATCCTACTGGTTTATGACTTTTTCATTGCAATATTTTATTAAGGGGACAGCAGCTTCTTACAGCAATTTTCAAACATACAAAGAAACCTTGATAAAGACTAAAGTGAAAAACCTGAGACTAGACAGAAGACATACCACATTTATTATTGTTTCAACATAACTCCATGATGTAATGCATATAAAATGTATTAAGGCATCAGGAAGTGGAAAAGCACCAGAGATTGGTGTATGTGTTATTTAGGGAAGTCCTCCCAAGATCTCAGCATTATTGCAGCATCACAGAGGACAAGGGCAAGGTTTGTGCTTGAAAGTTGGCCCTTTGCTTTGGATTAAAAAACCAGCTATGTGCTAGGTCAGAAGGAACTTGCAGGATGTGGAATCAAGTATGTCCAAACTTTGCTTGGGTGCCTGAAGAAAAAGTGACATGTTAGTGACCTATTGACCCCCCACTCCTTAAACAGGGAGCCAGGTCCACTTGTGACACAAGGATGGGCTTTTCTCAAATCACAGTCCAACCTGTACCAGGTGAAATAAGCCCTCATCCTAAGTTGCCATCCCAGCAACCACTCCAATATTGTTACAAACTATTTGAGTTTACAAGACACTTGAGTTTACAAGACAGACTGTTACAAGATAGGGACTTAAACACAGCTCCCTCATTCCCAAACTGCCACCTCTGCAAAGGGAAGGAACACGGAAACAGGTTTATCTGCTCTGATTATACACTGCCCTGGACTCCCCATTGCTGAAGGGAATCCTTGCAAAGCTGGGGCTGAAATGACCATACATTTCCAGGGAATCACATATACGTTGTTCTTCACTCTGAAACGCATAAATGAGGCTTTTCACAAAAAACATGCTCTGCATGCTACCACAGATCAAAATAAGCAATAATTCATCTTCGAAGTGAGCTGTTTTTAGGCCAGAACATGACAGTGATTAACAGAAAACAGGAATACTGCATGGCAGGGAGACTTGTCAGTAACGCAGGACATGGCACCGCTGCCTCTGAGTCACTAGGAAGCCAGTCCTGAGTACTATGCCAGGGAACAGGAGCACAAGACTTTCATCTCGCAACCAAGGTCCCAACTGCTTGCATTCACGAAGCACCCTGATGGCTGTCAGTGCTGGCAGGCTCACAATGCTCCATGTCTCCTGACATCCCTTTCACAGATTCAATAAAGTTAGATGCCTGGTTTCCTGTTCCCAGCAGCTGTGAAGCGTTGCTGTGCAACCCTAGGTAGGGTCTAGGTTCCAGACCAGACCCATAGACAAGCATTTCAGACATGGTTAGTTTACTTCTATTTTTAATCCATTGACGTATGTCTACACTATCCTACCACTATCAAACCTACAGTTTTCAAGGTACAACATTATCTTTTTGTGCTCCAGGTACTACAAAACAGTTACCCGAGCACTATTAGCAATTTAAAGGTGAGTTTAGTTAGCAAAATAAATTCACCCCCTGTGAAACAAGGACAGAATGATGAGCACTTTGCAAGCCATGAAATATTCACTGTATTCACATGTTAGTTTTATCCCCACCCCAGCAGCCTTCATCCAAACCGTAATGCTCAGGCTGAAAAGAAGGCACCAAACCAGTTTCAGTCAGCCAGAGCACAGCAGGTGAGGAACACCAGAGTAGAGCAGGGCTGCCACAATGGCGTACCTTGCAGCCAGGACAGAGGGTCACTGAGAGAAGCCATGAGTGTGAGGGGAGTTGTGCAAAAAAATGACTGTCAGAGGAGCAATTTGAGCTGCAACAGAGGGGCTGTCCTGAAACAACAAGATGATGCTTGTACCTGGGAGAAGAGATGCTAGAAAAGCAAGAAGTTGGGGCTGAATTAGTCAAGGGTCTCTGCGCACTTGAGACCTTTCCAGATTAACCATGAAATACAGTGAAGTAACGGACCAACACTGGCAAAGAAAACCCAAACCACCCTTTGTCAACATTGCAGAACAGCACAGGAGGGCAGTGGACTCCCCACACCAAGCAGCAGCCGTGGCTTGGAGGAAGGGCTGCACGGTACCTGTAGTGCCTAGTGTCCCGAATGGGCCGATCGCTGCTGAGTTTGTCGCTCTCTAGCTGATTAAAAGCGTGCTGGCGGTAGGGGTCTTCTCCAGCCTTCAGCAGCTTTGAGGACAAATAAGCCTTTTCGTCAAAACCCCTCCGGCTGTTCTTCTCTCCTTGGGGAGCCCTTGTCATCTAGAGCAGAGACAAGCATCAGAGCATCAGGGAGAGCAGCTGACTCATGTTTAGACACAGGTAATAAGTTCAGACATGCGTATGCTCAGGCAGGCGGTTTGCCACGCATCTGGAAGTGGTTCAGGTATGGGGAAAGGCAGGACAGGCAAGAGCTTGGAAAGGAAAGCAGGAAACCCTGAAGGTGTGGTGTTATAACTGCTTTCTCCGAGGAAAATTGCAGGCCTTGCTATCCTTACCGACTGAGTTTGGGATGAAAGCTGCAGTTCCTGGTAGCACAGGCAGAACCAAATTCCCTTTAGGACTTGTTATGCAAAACGTACGAGACTGCAGGCATTTGGAAACCCTTCCAGGCAACATGGGTTTGCAAGCAGCCTACAGCCAATGTGGCTGAAACACAGTATTTTGAGGAAAAACAATTTCAGCCTTTCGGCAATAACTATAGCATACAGAGGCAGTTGATTTAACATGTTTGCGGGCTGTGCCTTGCACATCTTTGCCCAGTCTCGCAGAAGTCCATGACAAAGCTCCCTAAAACTGCTAGAAAAGGCAGATTCTGGCACATCCGTATCTCATCCAAAGCACTGGACAATCCCCAGATCTTGAGATCCTTCTGTGTAAAACAGTTTGGATACCCTCTAATAATAGGCTTGATGACATTCCTCCACCTGCTATAAGGCTCCTTTTAGGAGTTTTAGAGGGCAAGAGACCTATGGACCAATGGTCCCCAATATCACACTGCATTTTGGTTAAGCCATCTAAATGGGTTGGGAAACAACTCAAGAAACACATCACCGTGGCAAATTCCTGAAGCAGGAGAGCACTCAGAAGAACAAACACCCCTGCACCTTTCTCTGAGAAGGGCTACCCTGCAGTGCAGACAGCCCTAAGAGAACCAGACAGTTGGGTAAGACGATAGCAAATGAAATTCAGCATAGACAAGTGCAAGATAATGAACATTAGAAGAAACAAACTGAACTACTCATGCACGCTGATGGATTTCAAACGAACCATGACCACTTGCGTTACCGATCTGAGCGTCCCCATGGACAGCTCCATGAAATCCCGTACTCAGTCTGCAGAGATGGGAAATACAGCAAATCGAGTGCACTGCGAACGGGACAGAGAAAACTCTAACTGTGGTGAATGCTGTTATACGACATCGGTGACAGCTCAGCAGCCGGGGCCAGAGTGCAAGTTTTGTCAAACTGGTCTCTGGAAGGAAGCTGCTGGCGGATGAAGAGAAATGAAAGGACAGGACTATTCAATTTGGAGAGAAAATGAATGAAGTGAGAAAAAAATTGGAGAAGGCCCATAAAATTATGCCTAATGCAGCTGAAGTCAGCCTAATGCTCAGACTGCCCTTTCTTACCATACAAGAACAAGGGAAACACCTTTTCATGGGGCGGGGGGGGAAGCACCACTGTTCTCAACACAAATTATTCAACCACCGCACCACCAGGCTGCTGCATATGGATTTAGCCCAGAGCAGGGCTCACACGGGCACACTTAGGCAGGCAAGTCGGCCTTCATTCCACCCCTCTGGGCCACCGGCGGCCTGCCCTGCCGCCCCTCCTGGAGGGACGCCGTCGTCCCGCTGCCACCCCTCGCAGCGCCGCCGCCGCAGCACCGGCTGGGCACGTCGCTGGCTTAGGGCAACGGCTCAGTTATCTGAACAGCTGATTTCACAGCCTGCTGCCTAGCCCCTCCCTTGAAATTACATTTTCAGTGAGACGAGGAACATAATTACTTTCCTACCTCTAAAAATCGAAATGTTTTCCTCCTTTAATTCATACTAGGGGTTTCATCAAAGTTAGCTTCCATCTCTCTTTTTCCTCTTACCCAAGAAAACAACACTGATTTGTAGCAAAAAGACGGCTTATCACGTGCCTTTAAATATTTGTGGTCACTCGCTTGCCCTTTACAACTTATCTCTGTCTCCGCAAGCCCTGGAAAAGCAGCAGCTGGTTTTTGGAACATCTTGGAAAATGCTGGAAGCGGCAACAAGTCTTCAGGAGCCATTTTCTCAGGGCACCGCGAGGGCCGGGGCCTCCCCAAGGCAGGGCTCAGGGCAGGACCTGGCAGCCGGGGATAATCCCATGCCCCCACCAGGAGTGGGGCGGCTGGGGGGCACCAGGGTAGCCCCAGCCCTGGGCATCAGGCACCTCTCTGGGGATGGGCCAAGCTGTGGGCCCACCCTGTCAGGCCCCATGGCTGGGGGAGCTGGGGCAGGGGCTGACAGCCCCTGGGGACCTGGGTCATGGGCAGGTTGGGGAGCCCCAGGGAGTGGACAGGGACAGGAAGGCCCATTAGTGCCCTCAGGGCCATGACACATTTAAACTTGAACTATTAGGGGTAATTCCTCTGGATATTACGGTTCTCACATTACTTATACATCAAATTCAAAAAGTGGTAAAAGAGCACTGGGAATTTGTTGTCGGTTAAGAACATTTCTCATAATTATCTCAGCCAGTATCTCTTTCTGCTCTCTTCAGAAGGGCAGATTCAGGGGATGATAGCTCAGAGGGCCTAAGTTCAGCTTCCAGAAAGACAACGAATCAACAGGTAATCAGCAAGTAATCAAACAACCGATCTGTGAGCAACCAAGAAGATAACACGGTAATAAAAAGGAGCCAACTGAGATTTGTCAAGACCCTACCATGTCAGACCAACCTGATTTTCTCCTATGATGGAGTAATCAGGCTTAAGGGTGCAGAGAAGCAGGAGCTAGACAGATGATACCTCATGACTTTGGCAAGGTTTTTGATAGGGGCTGGTAAGACATCGTCATTAGCAAGCTAGAGAAATAATTAAACTAGATGAAACTACTGCGGAATGGGTGAAACTGGTTGGAAAGCCACCGTCAGAGCAGAATTGCTAACTGTTCACAGTCAGAGCAGAGGGGCTATGGTGAGAGAAGGTCTTAGGGGTTTGTTCTGGATCCAGCCCCTACTCAGTATTTTCATAAGTATCTTGGATATTGAGACAGAGCATGTTTGTCAAATCCATAGGAAATCCAGCAAAAATGTCAGACATACTGGGGAACAGGATTAGAATTCAAAATTATCTCAACACACAGAAAAAAATACGTCTGAAAACAAGAAATGCAATTCAATAAGGGCACCACAGATCTCTACAGTTCATCAGGTCTGTGCTAATACAAAACATGGCAGAAACCGCAAGGTAGCAGCTCCTCAGAAAAGCCCTAGATATTACAGCTCATTACAAACCACAAAACACCAAAGTCAGATTAAGAGAGGATAGCAAACACCACCCTGAGTGGAGCCCAGACAGTTATGAACAAGCCTGGCAAAGTGAATATAAAGCTTATCTTTAAGGACTGACTTGCTTTATCAGATTCTTTTCCTGGAATATAGATGTTTGGCTACAGGACATTAATCACTGTTAATTCAAAACGTACTTGACCGGAGCAGCACAGGTTCTCTATGAAATAACTAGTCAGTCCCCTGCCAGACCCTCTGAGGAGGGCAGACTGACATCCACCCCCTCTTTCCCTTCACATTAACACCTCTCACTTAGGAAGAGGTCAAGGTAAGCACATATGAGCTTTAGGTACATTAAAGGCTTAGTATGTACAGATGAGCGCAGAGTCAAAACTTTTACCACATAAACAGGACAGTTCATACCCATAAATTCTCTATGTAGTTACACATCCTGTATATGCTTGAGGCTGGAACTACAAATGGGAGACAGGGGAGCAAGAAGAGCCCTGTCCTTTCCGACTGATGCTCTGTGATAGACCAAAAAAATTTGCTAGATGAAAGCAGAAATAAAGATGAATAGGCACTGGAAATGTGAGTGTCTAGACTAGGGATTAGCAAAGTAGTTTGCACAAATTAACGTTTGTCCCAAACATCGCTGAGACCTGCAACACAATTCACATACCAAAATTTCAGGAAATTCTGTAAACCTTCTAATCTCATTTCACCACTTCTCATTTTCATATATGCTTTTCCCTTCTAGTGACAGAATGGACCGAGTTGCTCTTCTGCTGTTGAAAGCACATTCTTATTTGTGTTTTGACATGGTTCAAGAGACCAGAAACTGCTCGAGTAGTGAAACTAATTTTGTAAGCAAGGGATTAAGGGAAAGGAATTCATGCCATGCACGTCTATGGAAACTTGGGAGCCTCATTTCTCGATTAGCACAGTGATATTGCTCGAGGCCTGATCACTTGTAAAATAGCAAGACTATAATAGAGACAGTGCTGCTCACCTCCATGCATTGTCGCCGTCTGCCACCAGACACAGGCATGCCAGCTCTAACATCGTGCAAACAGCCACTAAAACCAGAGCAGCTGGGGACTTCAGGGTCTCAAGATATTTTTTTTTGTAACAGCAGGCTTGGCCAAGTTCAAAAAGGATAACCACACTCCAAGGGTCATGAGGAATCATTTCTTAACTAGAGTACGGTATGCAAAACTCTCAAAGGTTAAGTGCAATTAATCATTTTACAGTTACTGTGAAATTAGTCCAACAGCAGTTTTATATGACAGGACGTATACTTTGCAGCTTTTGCGTATCTTTCTTACACATGTTCAGCGCTAGTACAACAAATGGAGCAGGGGGTTGCCATGCTTCTCTTGTTTCAAGCTCATTTTCATGATAGTGTCAGCTCTGCCAAATCCCAGGACCAAAAAGCATCAGTCACAAGCCATCCCCAGTAAGTGTCTTTCCCTGGAAGAACTAACTGACCAGGAAGGTCTAACATGAATACGGACACAGAGCAAGCTAGGGAGTAACAACCTCACCAAACCTTCCTCCCTCTTGAGGCCCCCCCTTTGATTTATCCCGCTGCTGCAGCCTCACATACTGCCACTGCCATGATGCACACCCCTGCCAACACCTCCCTCCCACCAGCCCTGCAGGTCCAACCCCGCTCCGCAGAGGTTTCCCCTCTGAACTGGTTTAATGTCAGCTTTGACTCCTTGGGTTCAGATACAACTTTGCTGGCTGAGCAAATCCTCTTCCCTCAGAGCAAAGGCCAGGGCTGAGTCACCTCTGCAAGAGAGAGCAGACCTGCTGGGGCACGCATGGTGTGAAATTTTCCTCTGTGGCCTTACTCCACTTGCTCCATACACTGTCCCAGTGACCTGGAGACAAGCCCCAGAGAGGACAGGGCAGCACAGCACCACCACCAGCAATCAGATGCTGGGCAGCACAGCTTGGGGCTGCGAGGGAGACAGGCACCACTCAGCTCAGTAGCCCATATGTAACAGGTTGCCCAGAGAGGTGGTAGATGCCCCATCCCTTGAAATATTCAAGGTCAGGTTGGACGGGGCTCTGAGCAACCTGATCTAGTTGAAGATGTCCCTGCTCATTGCAGGGGCAATGGACTAGATGACCTTAAAAGGTCCCTTCCAACCCAAACTACTCTATGATATGCCGGCACATGGATGGGCTATGAATGGCACAGAGCACAGACAGGGCAGGACTGAGAGCTGCAGCAACTCGCAAGAAATACCCAGGAGATCCTGCTTGCCCAGGGAGCAAGGTACTCTTGATGCGCTGAACGTGCAAGATATTGTCTCTTGAATGCCTGTTGCCAAGAGCATTTGTTTTAGAGGGTGCACTGCATTTCCAGTTGGGTTTAGGAAACCCAGTGCGCACATGGCTCTTGTTGTGTCTCATGGAATAGTCCGTATCCTTCTCTGAAAAACTGCTCAAAATACTTTAAGAGAAAAGGCTGTGCCTGACAGCACAGAACCTATTTTATTCATGCTTTGTTTAACTGTGTAAAGCATTTCAAATGCGGTTTAGGAACCATGCTCTTATGGAACTTCTGTTATGAAATGTTAATAAAAATTACCACAGTTAAATAGAACCATCTCTGTTCTTTGAGAAGTGCAAGTGCTGACAGGGGAGCTCAGAGACCGATTTGAATGTTTTGTTTGTAGCTTGCACAAACTGGAGTAACACAATGGAAGCAGTAAAGCAACTTGAATTGATCAGCTTCCGCATCAGCTAATTGGTCACAAGAGATTTTCTACTGCCATCAGCACTGGACAATCTTGAGGCCTGCTGCTAGCTCCAAATTGGGCTGGAGAGACCTGTGGTGGACGCCCAACAGAGACTATTTTGAATGCTCTCTGAGAAGAGTCCACAGATGCCAGATCAGAGGGTTTCTCCAGGCCCTGTGACAGAGCTGTAGATGCCAAGGGATGGTGGGAGTGAGAAGCAGGGAAAGTCTGCTGGGGCTTGCTTGCCAGGACTTCTGCTTGCCCAAGGTGCATCTCCATCTCCCTGTTCTTTTCCACTGTCTCCTGGCATTTATTGCCTTCTGTGCATGCAGAGGCAGTTCTCTGCCAGCTCTGTAAGACTGCATCTCTACTCTCTTCTGTTTTAGCCCTGAGAAACCCTTTCTCTCTGTCCCTGCCTCATGGCTAGGAAGTCATGGCATTCCACCAAACATTGTCTATTTTATTCTTCTCTCTTCCCTCAGAGTTTTGCCAGGCGTTGAGCTGTTGACAAGGAAAGTGTCCTCAAGCATCTGGCCTGAAAAGGTGGAAATCCTATATAAGGCAAGAAAGGAGAAGTTTTTCTGTGCTTGGTTTCCACAGCGATGTTCTCCCTGTACCGATCAATTTTTGGCTGCTACTTTCAGAGCCTCCTCCAAGAGACACTGAAGATGGCACAGTGTTTTCAATGTTATTGCCTACAGCCTGGATGAGGTGAACATCACACTCTCCTATGATGTCTGCCACAAGCAGACGTGTTGTTAGTGTTAAGAGTTTTGAAACAGGATGTTGCTGACTTACAGGTCACGACAGTGTGTTGATAGACAACGCTTGGCCACTACCTTTCAAGCAGATTTGCCATGGTTTGACAAGTTGGTCTTTTGGGCAGTTCTGGGAAAGAAAGTAAACAATATCAGAGAGGAAAACAGTGTGGGGGAAGTTTACAGAGGGAGCAGCAAAAAACCCCAAGAGCCAAAAAAAACAGTTCCTACCTCCGTCTATCACGAGCGGTGGATCTCTGATAGCTTCACACACCACTACCCTCATCCAACTTCTCAGCGTATGGAAAGGCGGTGTCTGTCCTACCATGGCCTCAACTCCTTGCTTTCATGTCTAAGAACTCACAACCTTACTTCTGAGGCAGCCATGCAGCCTCTGCCTAATGATCCTATTTAGCCATCTCTTTAGTGACTGTGGAGAAGCATCCTTCCTGTGATATTTCATCCTGCATGTCCTTGTCTACAGAAGGGAGGGATGCTTCCAGGAAGCACATCTAGATGACTTTGACCAGGTCCCAAAGGTATGCAAAGCAGCATGGGTTGACAACTGGAGGACAGCCAAAAGTAACACGCAGTTAACAAGTGCCAGCACTACAGCACACATCAGTCTGATTCATTCTGCAGACCGCAGCCCCGAAGAGTGTGGGGTACTCGCTGCCATGCTGGTTATATGAGCTCTGCATCATACTGCATGCAAAGTCGTCACTTCCACCTGCAGTGACTGGCTTCAACATGAATTAACCCCTCTCCACCCCACATACATTAGCAGTCCTTGCATAAATCATGCCAACTTGGATTTCCCTCTGAATACAGTCCTGATGTATATCCATTGTAGAATGATAACCTAAGAAGCTGGAATTTATTACACAACCTCACATGTGACAGGTGCACAATACTATCGGTTATCATGCTGTACTGCTGGCCGAGGCAGATACAGCATACATAGATACAAGATACAGCAGGATATTACTTCTGCAAAGTATGTCCATCTTTGACCCAGTTATGTAATCCTGAATAGACCTTGAGGAGTTAGCAAGGGCTGGATCCTGAAAAGTTTTCTGGTCCAGCTGCCCAGAGGCAGGAAGCCATTGCCCGTAACTGGAGGGAGGGGACATGATGCCCTGGGGCATCCTTATAGTTTTTGTTTTTAGGAGAGTTGAATAAAGCAAAGCAGTGGAAGCCAAAAGGGCTTCAAAGATAGAGGCCCGAGGGCACTCTCTTCCAAACAGCTGTGAGGAAATAAGCCTGCTCAGAACCATGGAAACCCAGACCCCAGATGAAGCAGTTGCCAAGGCCTATTTCTTCCCTTAGTTTGAAGTCTATGGCACACAGATGTCCATTATGCAAAATTGAAAAATTATATTACAATTTTTGGTTTTAATATGACATTATCATACATTGATTTTGCATAAACACCCACATGTCCAGACACACATACATCTGGCTTCTATGTTCATTCAATCTTCGTCCCATTCCCTGGAGTAAAGATACTTTTTCCTTATTTGGCAAATTTTGTTGTGACATGAACACTGCCATTTTTGCTGATAGAAACCTTTATGCTTTTCTATTTCTCTCCAGGAGAGAAAACCCTGAAAAATAGCGAGGGGATGGTCTTCAAAATTACTGAGTACCAGCATGAAAGAGGAGTGTGAGGCCTGTGGGGTTGTTTTTCCCCGAAACAGCACTTTTTTTCCAAGCATACCTCTCTCTATCCATAAATATCTATGACAACTTCTGGTGTTGGAGAAGACAGACATGACAGCACACTCTTTGAATATCTAAGGGACTAGGAAGTTCATGCTGGCACCCCCACCAAAACAGCAGCATTGTCAGAAAGAGATCCCAATGGATAGCTGGGGACGTAGTGTCTGAGAATCAAGGTTTTGTACAGAGAAACAGCCGTCACACGGACATAAAGCTGTCTGCATTCAGACATCTGTTTAACATCACATGGCAAACCTCCTTAGCAAAGGCCATCTAGGTTACTTACTGTATATAGGAGTACTGCTCTGCTGAAGGTTACACATACACAGTTTGTAAAGTGTGTTTTGAGGTCCTTCAGAGCAAAAAAAAGGCACTATAGGAAGTTGCACTTCTTCTAGAAAAATATCCCAGCCTTTAGAGACATTTAAATATGTAAAGAATGTCCCTGGTTTCCAAGTGATTTTGAATTATTAAAACAAGGAAGAAAAAGGCACAATGATTTGTTATCCATCTTTGAAGCGGTAGATGTTCATTGTCCATTTAGACATTACCTGAACCCGGATTTATAGCATCTGTATGAATACAGACTGACACAGCATTCCGTACCAAGGCAGATGACGCCTACCTGGTAGCACCTATGAAGCCAATAAGACAGTTCAAATGAGGGTGGTCTAGGTCTCCATTAAACATATCAGTCACATAAACTGTGTCTCTCTATGCCCAGTCGCCCACCTACGCTATCTGCAGAGACACAAGGTGTGTCTGTGCCTCCTGTGCTGATGCACTAATCCATTCCCTTTAAACTCAAGTGACCTACATTCAGCCTTTTCCTCCCAGTGAATCACAACTGTCTAGAGTGACAGATGCTGCCACGGCCATTTTTGCAGAGGAGAAAGCAACTTTAGACCTCATAAACTGCTAACGTAGTCAGCAGTGACCTCGTTACCTAAAAGAAGGGCAGAGGTCAGCTAGCACTGAGGAGCGGGCACTGCTCACCCAAAGCATTAAAATATTTAATGATATTAACCTTGGGGCTTGTTTTCTTTGCCTTCAAGATCACGCTGTAAGGGCTTTTTGCTAAGACTAGAGAAAGGAAGTTGAAAGTACCTTTTTAATCATTCATCCTCAAGAGCTAGAGCTTTAAAGGGAGATTAGAAGACTAAGAATAAAATAGTGTGGTTTTGCAACTAACCGGCATTCACACTCTGCAGAAATACTGTGCACATGCCCAGCTGAGCCAGGGAGACAAGGGGACATTCCACACCCCCACCAGGGACAAACCCAACCCCACAGCAGGAGGTGGGAATTTCTCCCCATCTTCCAGCACAGGAAGATTTTTCCGTAACGGGTTTTTGTTAGCGGGTCTTGCTCAGAGAGTCATGATTTCGAATATTAACCAATTCCGCACCAACTCTCTCCTCTGTTCCCAGGTTACTCTCCAGACAGGTCTGTTACAGCCTCTCGCAGGCAGCTGCCCCACGCAGGCGGGAAGCACGGCACATCCTGCAGACCCAGCCAGGTGGCAAGACTGGCCTCTGGGAGCCACACTCCTGCCTTTGTGCCAGCTGGGGGACCATGCTGCTCCTGGGCCCACAGCCCCAGAGCCTGCATGGAGTTTGTCTTCCCAGGAAATAACACCTGGGCAGGACATGACCTTGACGAGTCAGGTAATTTACCATGATGCTCCACACAGCTCTTCTCACATTAGCTTTTGAGCATCACACAGAAAGGCTCTTGGCAGGACTCGTTGGTTCGGAGTTAGCCAGGCCCAATATGAAAATGCAACTTGTCTGTAAACCAACAACCAAACTGGCATTTGACAGAGTGACTTAATATTTAAGTCCTCACGCCGCCATTCAGTCATGACCTGGTTTCTTAAGGAAGTTCAAGAATGACCTTCAGCTCACAATGCAGACTTGTTATTTTAGAGGTTCAAAGGCACGAGACCTATCCACAGGGACTGTACTGGTACTCTTTCTGTAGTCACAACAGGAGTGCTGTGTCCAGCTCTGGAGCCCTCAGCACAGGAAAGACATGGACCTGTTGGAAAAGGTCCAGAGGAGGGCCACAAACATGATCAGAGGGATGGAACACCTCTCCTAGGAGGACAGGCTGTGAGAGTTGGGGTTGTTCAGCCTGGAGAAGAGAAGGGTCTGGGCAGACCTGACTGCAGCCCTCCAGTACTTAAAGGGGGCTTATAAGAAAGATGGGGACAGACTTCTTAGCAGGGTCTGTAGCGACAGGATAATGGTTTTAAACTAAAAGAGGGCAGATTCGGACTAGACGTAAGGAAGAAACTTTTCACAGTGAGGGTGGTGAAACCCTGGCACAGGTTGCCCAGAGAGGTGGTAGATGCCCCATCCCTGGAAATATTCAAGGTCAGGTTGGACGGGGCTCTGAGCAACCTGATCTAGTTGAAGATGTCCCTGCTCATTGCAGGGGGTTGGACTAGATGGCCTTTAAAGGTCCCTTCCAACCTAAACTATTCTATGATTCTATGAATAGTGATGGTGCATATGCATCTCATTACAAAAATGAGTCCTTCAGCATAAGACCTTGTTCACTCAGATATGTTCCCTGCCATGCATTCCACCCTGCAGCATGCAACATCGTCTTCTAATAGTGGAAAAACTCATTGGCTATTTGTCAGTGAAGATTTGAGAATATCAGGCTGTTGGCATTTTGTTTAGGAGCCAAATGATATTCCATTTTAATTGATTAATTTTTCAGTTACTGCATTGCTCCAATTCCAGGACTCAGCAATCAATTTGAACTGACAAGACCCTCAGAGCTGTGCTCTGCTCCTGCTTGGGTCTCCATTTGCAAAGGCATTAACTTCCCCTCCCCAGTAGCAAATTTAATCAAGGATGGTGCATACCTGTGAAGAATCATGAAATGGGCTCATATATGCCTGTCAAATATGAAAAACCCCTGTGCTACACTATGCAGGCCTGTGTCGTTCTAGACTTCACTCACATTATTAATAAAGGCCTCCTCAACAGCCTCTCTGGTCTGCCTTTTAATCACTGTCAACCAAGAAAGAGCTGGGCATATAAGGAAGGGCAGAGCCATCGAAGCAGGCATCACAAAAATGCACACATCTGCCCACCTCGAAACACGCTCAGGAGGGGTATGGCCAAGCCCACTGCTCATGGAAACACCGTTCTCCCCATGCACAAAGCGCAGCGGTCCCTCACCCAGCCACTCGTCTCATTCTGCAGGTGCAAACTGCGGCAAAATAAAGTCAATGATTGCAATGACCAGCAAGGATCTTTAAAATCCATTACTCTGTCAACCCCCACCCAATACAAAGTGCGGCTATCACCCGGCCCTGCACACACAGTGCTCACAGTTCTGTTGCGAGTCTCGTAAGATCATCTCGTAAAGATGCAACTCCTGGGTTGTTAGGAGAACTCACAGCTTTTCTTTTGAAAGGTTAATTGCTTGCCTTCATAGTTGCAGAAGAGAAAAAGGGGGATACCTAGAAATTCAAAATGCAGAAGGTGAAGATAAAGGACACAAAACTTGGTTTTCAAATCAAGTAATGTTTGTGGTCAGCAGTAACACAGCTAACGGAAACCTTGGGCTATAGCTGTTTTTCGGCCTGGCTAAACCATAAGTCTGGTCAGGCAGATTTTGGGAGCTGCTCAGTTTGAGTTCATTTATTAAAAGATACATCTGACATTCTTCTCCGCATATTCAACTAGTGATTTTTTGCCCAAATTTCATTTTCAGGTGACTCCCAGAGCCCTGTTGCAGCCCGTTCCCACTCTCCTCACGCCATGCAAAGACTGCGCTCCTGACAGCCCCCCCGCCCCACGGCTGGCTGGCTCACAACCCAGCCACCAGCTCAGCAGGTTCCACTCTGCGAGCAAGTTTTCAAACTCAAAGTTGATGCACGTGTCACAACAAAAATGTGGGTGTCTGTTTCTGATAGCTGGGGCTGCGCCCCTAACCTTTTGCTTCCCAGAGGAGTGCTGCGTGAGTATAAGTGATGCTGCCAAGGAAGACAGTTTTCCCTTCTCAAGATCTATTGGATGCATTTTTATAGATTTTCTTCTTCCAAAGTGTGACAGCTGAGTATAACCAGTAGGAGAGAGTGAATTCCAGTCACATCTTTGGGCAGCAGAACAGCCCAGGTGCTCCCCATTGCCTAAGAGCATCGGGCGGGTGCATTTTTCACCACACAGATTTATTTCAGAGCACAGCTCCAAAAATCACATCACCGGTGCTGTGATGCGGCAAGAATCTTGCCTGAGCCTTCAGCAGCCTTCCTAAATATGAATGAAAAATAAAACCTAGATACATTGAGTCCTGTCAGAGCTCCATGAAAACCACAGGGTTGCTCACGAGGATGAGCTCTGCCTGCTCCTCTCTGCAGAGAGCAACATGAAGCAGAGGCGTTGTTTGTGTTCAGAACACAATGTAAAAATCTAAGTGTGCTGTAAATTATTAGTGAAATCCAGTGGCAAAATTCCCAGTGACATCAGCAGGACAGGATTTCAGCAGCAACAAAAATATAAACAGAGAGAAGCAAACACACACAGAGTACTCATCGAGGCTCCAGTTTTCCACTACCTTTCAGTCGTTCAAACTCATGATTTTATTATGATCTATTGGAAAAATCAAACTGTTTAACACCCTGGAAAATGGCTTGTGTTTAGAAACCATTCTAACTAATACGTTATTAAATAGCCTTCATTACCCAGAAGACAAATAATGTATAAATTTCTAGCTGGAGGTTGTGGTGGCGAGGTAAAGGTTAAATGTAATACAGCTTGTTAGAGACACGGAGTCTGTAAGGCAATTCATTTTCTCCCAAATAGAAAAAGATGTTGAGACATTCTTCACATTTCTGGCTTGCTCTTGTTGGGTATTAGCATTTCTGGCTCCAGAAGGGAACAGGGAGATGAACAAACATGAACAAAGGAAATGTGCTGACAGGTTTGTTCAAAGTAGGTTTAAAAAAAATGCATAAAACCAAAAACAGAGCTGTGGTTGCAAGCATGGGGACAGATAGTACCTAAGATATTACAAAATAAACTTAAAAAAAAAAAACAACAGAAAATCAACCACCAAGAAACTTGAAAGAACTGTTAGAGAGGGAATAAGATGCGGGAGGCCTACCTTTAAATGACAAAAGGTGAATGTGAAAGAGGAATTAACTTGTAAATCTGCATTACACACTCTGGAATAAGCATTTCTTACAGTAGCTGGTTGGGTGTAATTCTATATAACGAGTCTGAATGTGGCAGGACTAGGGTGCGAGAGCACCCAGGCAGTGCATTCACCTGCGTGCCCCGTACAGCGGCAGTCTACCCCTGCCACTGCTGAAGGAGGTCTGACCAGCAACACACCCAATGCCCATAAAGAGCAAAACTTTTTAGCAGAGCAGCACTCCCTACTGAATAAAATGCATTTAACAGTTCAAACCTTATTTTTGATTAGCACAAAGGCAGCTCCCACCGAGACCCCTGCAGCCACAGGGTGTGAGCCAGAGCATGCACAGCACCTCTCATGCCCACTGAGGAACTTTCACCGCTCAGGATCCAGCCAATTGCCAATTGCATTTTTCAATCTTTCTCTGTAATTAACAGATGTTTAAGCAACATGAGCTGCTCTGGTGTTCTGAAACCAGTGATGAGAGACGTACCAAACTTTTACAGAAGCCCATCCTTCAACCCTACCTTGGCTGAAGGGCACTTCGCTGTCTGTCAATATATTACATCATCTAGCTCTCTCCCTTGCCCCCCCCCCAAACCAATATTAAAAGGCATATTTAAGGTTGTAGAGTCAAGCACTCAGCACAGAGGGCAGTCCTGAATTACAAGCTCAAAGCTAGTTTTACCATGCTCGTCCACTACCAGCATTAACTGGCATGACTGCGCGTAACTACGTGCCAACACGTGCCCTGACGCAGGAGACTGAGCTCCCTGCAGTTCCTCCCTTGCTTCCCTGCGATCACATGCAAAGTAGAACAGAAACAAGTAGCATGCCAAAAGCGTCCAGATCAAGTCCCCAGTGCTAGCTCACGCTCAGTAGCTTCAATTAACTTGAAGAGAGAATTGGTAGTCAGGAAGAATCAGCCTGCGACTTGGTCCCAAGGGGAGCCAGAGCAGCAGCAAGCCAGAGAAATCCTTGCATTACAAGAGGCAGCTTCCTTTTCACATGCCAGGATCCTTTCAGGATCATCCCTCAGGGAGGGCTGCAGGGAAACAAGACCTCTTTTTGGAGGCAGCATTTTGAGGTCTCTTCTCCTCTTCAAAGCCGGGCCTTCTCAGGACAGATCTTCTTTCCCTCCTAACACCAGCCTCCACTATTATAGCGGGGACCCCTACACCTCCGCAATTGCCCTGGTGGAAGTTCCTTCCCTTTTTCTCCTGCCCTATTGCCGAGTCCTGCCATATTTTTCTGGAGATGCTTGTGGAGGGAAAGATGGCTATCTGAGTTACCAAGGCACCCCGTGCTTTAGCGTGGAAGAACCTGCTCCATCTCAGCCAGAAAATCAAAGCTCTCTGCTGCTGGCACCTCCACTCCTTCTTCACTGATTTTAACGCTACCCGTAACAGAGTGCAAATGGAAAATAAGAACGAAAACAAAGCAAAACCCAGAACCACTAGACAACTAAACACCATGCCAGGGAAGAAGCTGAGCTCCCTTTGCCTTTTGCCAGGCCTGCTGTGGAACATGCTGCTGGAAGCTGCAAATGATACACTATATTGCAAAATGAATTTGTCTTCTCCAACTAGGCAAAGCCCCCCAAAAACCCAATGACAGGCCAAGGTGTTCTTAAGCTCAAAATGCAGGATATTGCAACACTGATCCCATAATCAGCCATTTCTGCTCAGCCATAATGGTGCTGTGAAGAGCATTTCACAGAATCACACAGAATCGTTAAGGTTGGAAAAGACCTTTAAGATCATCAAGTCCAACCATGAGCAACCATTTGGCCCCTCATCTCTCATTGCCTGGGTGGGTAGTGAACAGGCAATGAGAGATGCGTCCCAACAGCCTGCAACTGCTGCTGGTCTGCCTTAGAGGGAGCAGTGGGTCTCATATCTGGAAAGGTTCCCAGGTATCATAAACCTGCTGCTGTTTTCCCTTTACAGCATCATTTCTGTCCCTGATTGCATATGCAACCACCAGGGCACAGGCTATAAAGCCCAAGCCTGCAGTTGATGCAGAGACCCATCTGCATTTCTAGATGTTTGTCACCATAGCAATACCATAGTAATTTTTGGTTTGTTTTGTTGCTTCGTTTTTTCTTTTTAAAGCTAGGTTCTTATCCAGTGCCAACAGAGCCCGTTCCCCGTTACCTGTGAAGGAAGTACATACTCGCAGCGCGCTGCAGACATGGTAGGGCCGGCTGCTTGGGAGCAGGGTGCTGAGAGGAGCTGCTCAGCTCCTGCCTCACACCCCACTGCAATCGCAGGCCTCTGCCCACTTCATTCACCAAAGCCATTTCTGATGCCTGCACGCAGCATGGTGTTGCTACCTACCCACACTGATGAGTACCACGCTACTGTGCCTCCTGACCTCCACAGGGAGCTCTTGTGATTAACTTTTCTCAAAACAATCATCAGATTGTTATGAGCATCCACTTCCAGCTTCTCCTCTAAACAGCTCAGCCAAAAACAGCTTACAAGACCAGCACAAACAATGTAAAGCCAATTTTTCTTTCAGTGCTACAGTCTACTTCCAGGGTCTGGTGGTGATCTACAGAAGCCTTAATACAACTATCATATGGCAGTGTTTTCCAGAACTGTCACATCAACATACATTGCTCAACAGCTTGGTTTTCAGGATGTCATTCACAGGCTACTCCAAGGGATCTGGAAAAGGTGAAACAAGTTGACTGCCAGACATCTACCCCCTCCAAGTATAATTAACTGTTCATGTTCATGAACATGAACATGTCATGTTCAAAGTCAAAGATACCCAAGAGAGAATCCTTCCAGAAGCAGAAACGTGTCCTTTTGCCAGAAGCCTTTTTTTTTAAAACAACAAAACAAAACAAAACAACAAAAAAACCCAAAAAATCAGAACCAACTACTTGGTACGTTCAGGTAATCTGGGAAAGCTGACCCTTTAGCAACCAATGACCCAATTAGGCGGAGCAGAAGAGCTTAGCAGCACACTCCTCATCAGAAACTAGCAGTTAAGTTAAATAATAGAAACTGTCTCACAGCATCAAATCTTTGTAAGGTACATCCAACATAAAACGGAGCAATTTTTGCAAACCTACTCTCCCGATTTGCCAGGACTGCACACCACCCATTTCTGTGTGCTGGTTTGCAGAGGATAACTGCCTGGTACTGCTCCTGCAAATGAGTTATCAGGACTCCGGTGCAAGCAGTAGAGGTTTGTACTGTGATGCTAAAGGCCCGTCGTCAATAGGTATCTGTCAGCCATGCGGAACCACAGAATGATTCATTTTGTTAAAGGAAAGTAGAAAGGTATCTTCAAAAGTCCACTGATCTTTAATCATAGATTAGGGAAGAAATCATGTTTCTTTTTGCAGAAAGTGATCTTCCTCACGAAAAGCGTAATTGTAGCATGCGATGGACTGCTTAAAAAATGGCTGCTTTTGCGAGAGACAAGTGACACAGACCACGCACCATGGCGAAGATAATGCAACAGCAATTTATATCTCTGCATTAACCAGTGTCACGCAGTTCAAATCCTACTGTGCCAAGTCTGAGACATGATGACAGGTGTCAAGAGAAAAGAGATACCTATCTCAAGGAGGCTCATTAACTTGGGAACACTGAAACATCAAACAAAATCTCATGGCTTGAGGTACTACAACCTCACTTAGCCATCACAAGCAAATGGTCATTTACTGAGGTTTTAATCAGTGAGTTGAAAGCGCTTCTCTAGTTTTTGCTGGTGGAGCCTCTGCTGCAAGGCTCAGCCATCACCTCCAACTAAAGAGGGCTCTGCCTGCTGCAAGTCACTGCTGCGTTGGTGACTTCATCAGAGGATGCGTGCATGAGTCATCCGGTCTTGGGCAAGCCCACCCTCACAGAGGAGGGGACTGTAGCCTGGCTTGTCCCCAGCTCTTGGATACCGCAAGTCCAGCTTAGGGATGCCCCAGAGAAGGGAAACACGAGAGGAAGGAATGCAGCTGGGTCCTGGCAGCCTGCCACCAGTCCTTTCTGCAGGAAGGCTCTGGGGCTTTTAAGTTAAAGGTATCCAAGATGGACCTCTGCTTGGTGGGGACAAGTGCACCAGCCACGGATCAGGTTTGGTCTGTCATTAGGTAGATATGTCAGTTCCCTTGCTAGATACTGGGAGGCATCCCTCTGACCTCCAATGGTTTTGCTCAGGCGATCAAATGGGTTGTCACTATTTCATTTGTACCAGAGCAGTAGGAGAAACACTAGATCTGAATTACTACTTTAAATAAAACAGGAAAATAAGTACAGAGATTATGAAAAATAATTTGTACTGAAAAAAAGTCTCCAGTAGTTAACACAATTAAAATATCATTACGGCATGGACTCATAGCTGGGATGCCACATGAACCTCAAGGACGTCAATATACACCCACGCAAGTAACACATCCACATCTCCCAGACAACTCAGTTCAGAAACTGTGCACACAGCCACACCTCAGGTGTCCTAAAAAATTATTGTCCCTTTCTTCCCTCATCTGAAAGTGAGGAATGTCTACAGGGACCTTTAAATAGATGCTGTTCTCTGCAGTCTACAGTGCAGAGAAAAAAAGCACAAGGAAACAAAGCTGGTTCTATCATCTTGCCATGTTGCAATACACTCCCTCTCCAAATTAACTTTCTTTATCCACCCTGCCTGGCCCACTGCAAGCTCTCCCCATTCCATGTCACTTCGATGCACTGAGTCAGAGGCTGTGAGACCTTTCTATCTCCAGGTTGGTATTCACTCTCTGGGTTATGGAACCAGCATTTAGGCCAGTGGCTCAAACTGCAAGGATATTTCCAGCAAGGCTGCTCCAGCAGCCCTTGGAGCTGAACTGAGGGCTGCGAGTCCAAATGGCACCTTTCCTCCCAGACGCACCACTCGGTGCTGAACTGGAACTGGGGGTGCAGCAACCACCCCAGCAAATCACTATCTTTAACCTGATAACATCTTAACAGATGACAGCTCATACAAGTACTCCAGCAGCCACCAGATATGCCTTTAACATACTCCTTCTGTTATAACATAAAGAGCAATATGCCAGAACCAATCCCCAAATTACTGGTAAACTTTGGAGGGAAGCAGCAAGTGGGAAGAGAACCCAACCCATGCTCTGTTTTCCCACATACATTCACTGCTTCAATCTCTTCCCAGAGCATTGTGTTAGCCTGTGTGAAGCAACAAATTTTAAACCAAGAGGGAAAGGAACTCCCTCAACTTCTTTTAGTTGATAATGACTTAATGTCACCCTTCACTACACACTTCCATGATATCGGGCAAGTGACCGAATTCTCATTCCTCTCATAGCCCCTGGTTAATACGAGGTTAACAACAAGAATTCCCCTTGCAGTCAACCCATCTGAAGCAAAACATTCCCAGAATGGTGTCTGCACCTCTGCCCAAGTGCTTTAACTTTGGGTACAAACATCAGTGGCAACAGAGCAAAAATGCTTTTCATTGGGGACCACAGCCAGCATCTGGTGGAGACAAACTTGGCTTTTGTTCTTCCTGTTTCCCCCTTACACTCCTTCCAAACACACCTTGCATCCATCAGTGTCTTCTCAGTTCACTTATTGGAAGATGACCCCTCTGCCCCCAAGGCCTTTCATGACCTAGCAGAGCTCCCACCTCCTGCTAGTATGTGTCTGTACAGGCTCAGCCTCTGCCTCTTTCACAGCCCAAAAGGGAGGCAGTACCTAGGGACAAGGAAATACAATCATCGTTTGCAGACAGATGGAGGGATGTCTTGGTAAGACTAGTTCCTCCTGTGTTTCTTGACCTCCCAAGCACTGTCCCTACTGGCAGCCGGCAAAATCTGGAGGAATGGCACAGTTGTTCACAGTAGCCTGCAGAGCAAAAGATGAGATTAGCGCCTTAACAGAGCAAGAGGATCAGTAATAAGTGCCTGCAGGCTCTTAAACCAAATATTCTTGCTTCTTTCAGCAAGCTACCACAGCTGTCCATCCCTTCTTCCAGCTGCATGGCCCCAGCAAGATCTTTTGGAGGACACAATCAGTGATGTTCACAAGACCGCAACAATGTCTTGCAGAGCCCTTGAGACGTGATTAACACCTCCCTTTTCATCTCAGCTCAAAGGGAGAACTGCAAAGCAGGAAACAGCTTCATAAAATACCAACTTCAAGGTCTACCTAAGTCCTTCATCTGAAAGACCTTGCAAAACTCAAACCCAAAGTGTTTATTTTAATTAACTGCTTCCATTCACCATAAGGATACAAAAGACTTGGAGTCACTTTTTTTCCCCCTTTTTCATTTTTTTATTTTTTTTTAAGGAGAATATTGTCCTGTAATTAAAAGCAGATAACAGGATTCTCTGCCTGGCAACAGCCACTTGAAACTCCTATTTTTATGCTTTTTTGAGCAATTTTACGTTACGCACATCTTAAAGAATAAAATTTTCTAGAGAAGAGTTTAATCAATTAAACCTCAGTGCAGTACATGAGACTTTACATGGAGGAATCCAATAAGGTATGGATTGTCAGTAAATTGTTATCTACTTTAACTAAATACCTATCTGTTCTAAGGATCTGTAACTCTTTTCCTCAGACATGCAACAGATCTTAAAATCATTCATGTCTGGGCCACCAAACTGCAAGCTGGACATTGAAAAAACTGCAGAGAAACTATTTGGGCGGGGGCGGGTCTGGACAAAGAAGGCACCACAACCCACAGGTCAGTGACTCTTCAAGCATCTTAACACCTCCATAACAGTCTGTTCCTCTTCCGAGAGTGATAGGCAGTACACACCTGAGAACAAGGATAAGCAGAAATGCTTGTTCTACCCTCCTTCACTTTGAGATATTTCTTTAAATTCCAACTTAATGTCCACTTAGACCCGAAAAACTTCATATTCAAATAAACAAATCTTCCAGGCAAGACCTTCCATCAGATCGTATTTGGCAGAGGAGGCACTTTCATCCCTAACTCATGACATGAGAGTACAGAAGACAAAGGACGAATAAAACTTCTTAACACATTAATTCCAAAAGAAAAGTGCAAAAAGTGTGCAGAGAGCACCTGCAATGAAACACTCACCGAAGAGCAGGTCTTAATTAAACACATGGACAAACACCCACCTCCTCTCTAATACCACAGATGTTCTCGCATCTGTGCTTGGAGGACAGAAGCAGCTGAAAACCACAACTTTTACCTCCTGTGACAGCTGGAGTGGGATTTGGACCAGTACACTATAGGTGTGTACCCAGCTGCCACAACACTGACCTCCTCAAAACACACTTTGTTCTTCCTCTAAGCCATCTATGCGGGCTTCCCTTTCTGCCTCTGCCTGCCACGCTGGCATTGCTCCTCAAGGCTCCTGGGATAAGAGCAAAGTCTTTGCCAAGTTAAGAGAGGACTGAAAACTTGTCTCCATGAGACAGCTTCCATATGCTCACTCCCTTTTCAGGCAGGGGAAGGAAACAGTTCTCCTTAGCAATCTGCTTATACCGTGATATCCATGGAAAGGAGACAAACCAGCTAAAAGAAAATTTCCCTGAGGAGATAGATGGGGATTATTGGCCAAAAGACCCCACCAAAACCAACTCTCTAGTGGTCTAATTGTTCCCACCAGCTTTAGAGGACAGCCCTGCTGCACCCCACTGGCAAGCATTTCCAATGATGCTCATGTGCTTCTGAGCCACCAAGTCATTCTTGCGTTATCTTCTGCAAGAGACAAGGACCCTTCAAAGCCTGAATGTAAGCAATTAATCCTTGACACTGGAAGCTAAGTTTTACATAGGAGAGCCCAATAAGCAATTTCAGTCTCCGGTTCTTGAGCTCTGCACAGCCACCAGACTTTCTCTTCTTCGGATGCTTTCCTTTGGCCAGCTGAGGTGGAGGGAGTGGGAGGACAGAGGGGAGAGAAGCAGGATGCAAGATCTACTTGTGCCCCAAACTAAGCTGTTAATTTTAAAATTATTATAGTAAATTATCTCCTTGCACTCTATCCCTTCCTTTGCTAGTGGCAGTATGGGAGAGGAGAATACAGATATTTTAGAAGAGGACTGCTAATTAAAAATTTAAATATGCCATAGTTTTCCCCCTTTGTCACTGCAGATCTAGAAATTTTTTCATATGCAAGTTTTAAGCATCTCCTGATCAGCAGATAGCAAGTCTTGTGGAGCTACCTCAACTCAAAAGTCAATAATTCATTAAATAATTAAAAGCATAATAGTGGCAGCACAGCAATATCATATGGAATCTCATCTCTGTCTGCAGACACCAAGGACCGCCACATTTCATAGAAATAGTAAACAACAGCAGACAAATTTCTCTTGATGTAATTAAACTCTATCCCCTGCCATATTAACAAGAGAAAGATGTCCGTGTTTATGATGAATCCTTCTAATTAAGAACCCTATGCAAGTGGCATGTGTCTCACCCAAGGGATTTTCTCTTAACCAGGGACCCAGTTCAAGGATAAAATTCAGCTGCACAGCTAGGGAAGCACAAATCACAGCGACACTTTTCTTTCTGCTAGGCAGGAGCCAATGAACCATCCCTGGACAACTCGTTACTGTCTGCCTCATTGGAGCTACTCATTACAAGGGCCTTCATCTTGCAGCACTGCAAGATGCCTATCACACTTGCAAACAGACACCTGAGCACTCTTGATGCTTCATCCCAAAGACACCCCAAGAGGAGAAGCATCATCCTTGGGGGGCAAAGCATGCTGGCACTGTGCATCAGCAGGGTATATTCACCTCACTTTTCCTTGATCCACCTCCCCTCTCTGCAAAATAGCCATGACTATTTGCACATGCACTGAAATTCTAGGGAAAGGGATGTCAGTCAAATGCCCAGTGGGAAAGGCATTCAAAGAGAAAGTCAACGGAGCCTGAGCAATCAGTGTAAATCAAGACTTTAACCTTTCTGAGCTTCCCTCAGACTCTTGATCTGTAAAAGAAGATGCTTAAGCACTTACCACATTTCTGAGGAGTCAAGTGCACCAGACGTATCAATGCAAACAATGTTTATTATCAAAAGTAGCAACTGAAGTGTCTCAATCTTACTGTTTCTGGACTCTTTCCCGTGCAAAAATCATTGGGCAGAACAGATGCCACTACAGATCTGTTTAACACAGAAATACGGATTTACTTTCAGCCTGTACATCTTTAGTAGGGAGATCTTTGGTTTGGTGCAGTATCTAAGTCCTAACTAATCTGACATTAGAAACTAAGTCATAACTATAGCAGCCAGTACCCCAGTTTCTGGTGCATAAAACAGCAGTTTCTGTTTATTGACCAGCAGAGAGAAATCTGGCTGCCTAGCAGCTGAATCAGGTGGGAGCAGCCCCTTTCCCACGCAGCAAAGAAAACCTTCAACGAAAATCATCCTCGATCTGCTGCTCTCTCCGGTAACACCATTCGGCCATGACATACAGCCAGGTCGCTTAATATACTAGGAAAAATCCACTGATAGCATTTCCCTTGCCTGAATGGGAGGCAGGCTCTTAAGTTAGCTCTGAAGGAGCAGACAGGCCTCTCTAACAGCAGTCCTCTTCTCCCAAATCACACGTCTTTAAAGGAACGGATGTCACCGAGCTCATTCTACATCAAGGAGCAGCCAGCTCCAGCACAGTGACATTGAATCCTACTCTATAATCCCAGCATCCTTAGATAATCTTTCCTTCTGGTTTCGGACTTTGAGTATTCAATCAGGCTCAACAGAGACCAAAACCACAGCGTTGTGCATCCTGCATATTACATTGTCAACCTATTTAACGGGACAGAGGGAAGGAAGAGCTATCGGATGGCTTCTGTATCTCCCTTTTAGGTCAACACTTACTACAGCACAGTATAAATACCTTTCTCCTTGCCAGATTCAGTGTCTGTCCAGAGGACAGATAGCTGAGCTGCCCTCTAAATGACATTGAAGACATTGCCACACAGTTGTTTTTCACACATGCTTTGGTAATGCTGGAGGTACTGAACTGGCAGGAGAATTGCAAATAGTTCTTCTGGAAGCACAGCCTACAAGGAGCCTGAGCAGCCCTACCAAAGAGGTGGGGATTTTCCACTCACCCTTCTCAAGAGCAAAGGTATTTCCTTTAGATCATCAGGGTTTTCAGTCTGTTTTGGCCTTTTTTTTTTCCCCCTCAGGTAACTCCAAATAGCCCATTCCTGCTCACAGTGCAGAGCCACTCTGAAGAGCCAGTTCTGTCCTGATCCCATAGTGCCACACGGAGACATTCAAGAAGCAATAGCAATTTTAAGTGAAACAGGAGAGACTTCCCTAGGGATTTAGAGTTGCTGGCGGCCGTTAAGCGCCTTCTTGAGGTGGCATATTGCTGCTGCCCCAGAAGCATTGCTCCTCACCTCTCTGATCAGGGGAGATGGTCTCCAGCCTGCCTTGCAGAGTGGGTTATCCAGCTCACGTACAGGCTATACCCCAGAGCCCTCATGCCTTAGATTGCCAGGGTTCCCCTGCCTGCATTACAGAATTACTAGCAAAAAATATCACCCAACATCACTTGACAAAACAATGGGGGTAAAGGCCTAGTCATCTGTTTCTAACTTTTCATCATCCCATTGATCTCGTCCAGACTGCTAGAGTCTGAACTACTCACCTACCCCTTCTTGACACCCACAGCAGCAGATGTCCTGCCTTCAGACTCCTGTTTTGGGGAGAAACAAGTACAACTAGCTGAATTCATCCTTGTAAACTTCTACTCCTACAAAAGTAGATGCTGCTGCTTCTGTTTGCATTTGACTATTAATAACTTGTGGCAAAAAAGCCATCTGCCCAGTCAGGTGGTGTTGCCCATTACAACTTGTGCCATGTGCCACAGGATCAGCATGCGGGCATTCATGTTGCGTTATCTACCTGCTTTAAGAACTTGGTAGGAAGACAAAAAACGAATGCATACTACAAATGCCAGGAGTGGATTCCCAGATACAAACACTCTTTTGCCTGCAGAGAGAATGATTAAAGTGCTCACAGTGTATTTTTTCCCCCAAGAAGCACAAACCACACAGACTACTGGTTTAAGCACAGAACTAGAATCCAGACACTGGTTATGGCTGTCACTCAGCATTAAAAACAACATAACATGGGGAACTTTACCCTGATAAATTTGAGAATTTAACTCTCCAAAGATAGAGTTAAGAGTAAAGAAGCAACAGCCCCCGGGAGCCCCACCGCCACATGGGTTGCCAACACAGCCAGCTAAGGAGTGTTTAAACACCATTCAGTGTCGGGGTTGAGATGGGAGAGGCTGAAGTCCAGCTCCCAGAGCTCAGCAGACACCCTGAGATTCATTCCTGTTCAGCCTGGAAGGGCAGCTTATCATGACAAGAAGTCATGCTGTTAAGTGGTAACAGGTTTAATGATCAACATTTGCACATACAGGAATCATTTAGAAGCTCTTATTAACCTGTCTCCCCTCTCCTGCTCCCAGTGGCTTATCCTCAAGTGCTGCTTCTTCCCCCAAATGAACATGCAGAAAAAAGCACACCCAAATCCTGAGCTGGCACACGGGGTAATTGTGGGGGTGGAAAGTTCTCGACCTCCCCAGCCACAAGCCAAATTTATTCCCGCCGGCAAGCTATCTTAGCCCCCTCAGGTTCTGTGAAGCGCCAAAGGGGCTTTTAAGTGGCCAACCCATCACTGACCACGTAGAAATTACAGAGGGTGGAGAAGGTGGTCCAAATTACGAAGGCAAGTGAAACCCTAATAAGAATGAGGTATGGCCAGTTACAACAGCAGCTACCAGAGGACAAACTGAGTTTTAATTGTCTCTGGGTAGTAGCTTGAATCCAGTACCAAGTTCTTTGAATTCATGCTGGGTACACAGTTAATATCCCAGCTGTCTTGGCTTCACTGGTATTTTAATCGGAGTTAATAACCAGAGGTTAGCAGATCTGAATAACAAACGTACCTTTTTTTTTTTTTCTTTTTTTCTTTTCTTCCTTTGAGCAGAGATAGAGGCTTAATCTCAGCTCTACATCAGGGAAATGGGGGGAAGAACGTTTTCTCTCTCCAACCCTTTATCTTACCCATCTGTGGAGGTTATAAACTCCCCTGGACAGAAGCTGTCTTTTCGGTTCACATTTCACCTTGCACAAGAAGACCCCCCGGTCTGGACACCCAAACACCCCTATGAGGAGGGATCTGCAGACTATCAGGAGGGACCCAGCAGCACGGGCTGTACGTGAAGCCTGGGCTAGGAGCAAGCTGCGTAGCTTTGATGTGCAAATCGCTCAGGAAAGGATGGCAAGGCGACTGATAACTCCAGGCAGGCTTGAGGCAGCCCCTAACAGTTTATTATTCAACAAGTCGCCCTGCCTCACTCTCCCGTCCCAGAAGAGCCACAACACAAGTCTCTCACGTACAGAAAGTCCGCTATGGAGACAGACATCCAGCTGTGAGCCGGGCTATGCGTTCCCCGGCGTACAGAGTTACAGCCAGGGCAGGGGAAAGGCTGGCAGCTGCCAGCTGAGTTTTCAGTAGAAAACAGCTGCTCTCCGTGTCTCTCCGTTTGCACCTGAACCCTACGCGCGTGCTGCCAGCGCTCACCCAGCTCTTGCCGAGCAGGCCCAGGTAATGCCTGGAGCCACCCCGATCGCGACCCTCTGAACCCCACGTCGCAGAGTTGCTAAGCCCACCCCAGGCTAAGCAGCATCTGACTCTCAAAGGGCCACCAACTGATAGGCAATGACCAGAATGCATCTAAACCTACCTGCAGCAGATAGGGGACAATGATATGGGACAATGACAATGACATGGGGACTTACCTTGGGCAGAAAAATATTAAATTGATAACTTAAAGCAAATTCTGATCTAGATGATAGAAATATTTTCCATTCGGATTCATCTCTCCTACTCAAGACTGGAAAAATATTAATTGCCTTTAATGATCCAAAATAACCTTCTGACAACATGTTTCTTGGCTGTCCTTGCCACAGAGAATGGCATGGACCACAATTAAAGCTTCACACAGGGCCAGCAAGTTAAATATAGCAGTGGGACGTGTATTTCTAGTGGAATTATAAACGCATTAACAGAAAGTTAGACAAGAAAATTGATAATGTAACGCAGATCCTCAAAATTTACTTAGTCTTAATGAATCTGTCACAAGACTCAGTTCAGCAAATTCCTGGACATTTAATAAACGCTGTGCGCTGCGTTATCTCCTAATCTCTTAGATTCATTGCTATATAAACTAGAGAGTTCAAATGGCCACCGTGCATTTCTGCTTTCTAACACTTTGAAGGTTTCTTCCACGGTGAGTAGCACCACTCACCCACTCCACCCCCAAAAGTCGAGATACTTCATTTAAACTTTAGATGTTTCGGTTTTGGATTCTGCAGAGCCCAGCTGAAGGAACTGAGTGCATCTGGATACCGGCTTTTCTGAACATGCAGCCCAAGGGCAGCAACAAGTTCCTTTTGCGCACTTGTGAGCTGGGGAACTAGAATAACACCTTACGGGGCTCCTAAGGTATAGGAGGCACAGAAGGGTAAGAAGGGGATCCCTTCATACACCCAGCTCCCGTCAGCACGCTCCCCTCCTGCAGCTGCTGCCCCTGCCCAGCTGACTGCCAGCAGCCCCTGCCCCTGCATCCCGGGCGGTCTGGGGACACGGATGGACAGCAGTGCATCTGGGAGCTGCCGCAGCTCAGAAGGGCACAGAGCAGCCCGTGCAGCCCCTTGCAAGAAGGCAGGACTGAAAGGTTAGGGAGAATTTTCTCATCCCTTCTTCAGCGCTTGCAGTGTTGCTAATAAGTCTTTACCCATTGCTGCCCCTTCTTTATGATGCCTCTTAGGAGATATTGGGGAAAGGCAGAAGAAAGATACGGAGCATTCCAATTCCCTTTAAGCTCAACGTGACTATTATAACCCTCTAACTAAAAAGAAAGAGGAGGAAAAATGAGATGGGCTGTGACAGGTTGGGAGGACTAAATCCTTGTTAACTAGGGCACCAAGATTTAAAGGGCTCAGCTTTGCACTCATCATACGCCTCTAACAAGCTCCCCGCAGTACACTGTCCCTGCCAACTCCTCAGTAAGTGCAAGCAAGAGTTGCTGAGACCCACTGCCCCAAGGATGCTGGCAGCGGGTGAGAGGGGTCTACTGCCAGGGCATTGACACGCCGAGACTAACGTGTCCAAAACCATGGGGGTGGCAGGAGCACCCACATAGCCCCCTTGATTCAGCCCCCCTTTGCTGCAAGGGCCAGCAAAGGTCAGAATGGTACCAACCACACAGGGCTGAGCTGCACAATTAATGGCCGGACAGCAGCAAAAAGGAGAATATACCAAATAACCTATTTTTCTTATTAGCCAGCTGAGCACAATCATTTACATCACCTCATCATGTTTCCCCTCAACTCCAGCACATCTGTCCAAAACATAGCCTCACGCTAGCTTCCGTGAAGAAAACCAGCTCTATCCTGGCTGAAACCAGGACAATGTCTTTCCTGAAGGTAAGGTTTTGGGCCTGAGAAAACTAATGAGCAAATAATTTACAATTAATAATTATTTTTACTAATGCTGCAAGCTAAATGATGCAAGCAGATCAGCAGATTTTCCCTACTACCCAATGTGACTCAATCTGTATCCTGTCCCGTAAGGACAGTGTTGTTTACTTTCACTGTAAACCACCTCCTCCTGGCTCGCATGAACATGTCTGTTCAAGAACCTGACCCAAGCCAGCAGTCCACCCGCTGACTTAAAACCCTTTCACACTTGGCCAAAGGGAGCTTTTGATGGGGGCTTGGCCAACCACTCCAAGGCCAGACCTCACTCAACTTCATCTCATCACTGCCTGACCTGACAGATCCTCTGTGATGACCACAGCTAGTTCTGAAGGAACACTGATTTCCCAGCCCTTCCCAAAATTTCTTTGGGAGTGCCCAAGCAGTGTGGTCCAGTTTTCCCAGCACAGACTGGAAAAGCCCCACAGGGCAGCTCAGCTAGCAAGCACGGCACAACAACGGGGCATCCCAGGGCACGGCACGACCAGACTTAGACCACCCAACCACAGAGAGGATGCAAACGGACGCAAGTTTGCTCAGATTTGCTCCAAGAGATTTTTCAGAAGTGTTACCTCATTGCAGAGCATCCATCCTTCTGCTGCCAACCCAAGGTCGGTACAAACACCACACCGCACGCCGAGCGAGGGGAGAACCGTGACTGTGCCCACCCCAGCCCGCGGCTGGTACTGCCAGGGGAGCTGGCTCCACTGCTCCCGAACACAAGACCAAGCGCCTGACCATCACAGAAGCAAGTGTAGCACCAGCGGGGATGGGGCAACTCAGCGTCCCTATGCCAGGGACAGGGTTATGCCCTACCTGTTTGCCAGTGCCCCTATCAACCCGCCCAGAGGTCACTTTGGGAGGCCATGCCCTTACCTTTACGTGTAAAACAGGTACTTCAGCCAAACTGAGACATCCCAGAAGGTTAGGAAACACATACAGCCTACTCCATCAGCAGCCTGGTGTAGCTGGTAATTCCTACCACACAACTAGATACAAAATGTCTCCCAGAAAGGTACAAAGGAAAAAAAAAACCAAACAAAAAAACCCTGAAACAACACCATGTACATAAGTATAGCACTTGGGAATGACAGCATGATCACATCACTGAGCAACAGGAGTCTACAGTGAGCGCTTGCAACATTCACATTTCCTAATTCCGATACTTTACTATTAATTTTTACAATTTAAAATTACTTTGGAAAACTACATAGGGAGCACAGAATTTTTTTAACTTCATTGTGTGGATGTGATGGCTCCCATTCACACTGCTACTGTTTCCCTGTTCCCACACTCACCAGTTACCTAAGGAGCTGCACTGCTTTTTGCAGCTCTTACATGCTCTTCCTCATTTATTAGGCTTTTTACTGCATACCTGATACCAAAAGGCACAAAGGTACAGCATGGCATTACTGAGCATGACACTCTTTGGCACCAAATACTGCATTCAGGGCACTCAGCATGCGAGCAGATGGAAAGCATCAGTGTTTTCCAATTTTGTCCCGCAGGAAGACTTTTTCAGAGAACCTCTGAAGACACCTTCATGGGGTAGGAGCACTTTTCCAGCCAAGATCCGGCTGTTTCAGGATTCAGCCTGTCCAAAATAAAAACGTAAAGAAAAATATTCCTTTTTTTTTTTTTTCCTCCTGGGCCCACAAAATGGCTGATGCAGGTTTCAGCACAGTTGCTTTTTCTCTCTCTGCTACTTTAAAACAAAGCCTCCTCACACGGACCACATTTCAGCTTAAAAGATGAAACGTTTGGGAAGTGGGAGAAAGAAAGTAAGAGGTTAAAGCTGATCATTTTCTGCAATTTTAGACAAGTGTCATCAGTGCTTGTAGTATAACAGAGTCAGAAGTTGGAGCATTAACCCAGCCTGACCACGGGAGCCTTGAAGTCTCGGGCTGCGAAGTCAACCCCGTAGCTCCGTCGCGGCAGGATGGCCCGGCTAACACGGCTCCCCTGCCCGGCGGCAGCCCCGCACTGCAGCCTCATTCACGTCCCGGGGCAGCACGGCGCTGACGTGCCGGCAGTGCTGCCGGACCTCGGCTGCCAGTGCGGAAGGAGCCGGGGCAGGTCTCTGCAGGGACGATGCCCCTGAAGCAGCTCCAGAGAGCAGGCAGCTGCCTGTCAAAACCTCAGGCTCTACCAACACTGAGAAATCACCCATCAGCTCAAAGCACATCACAACATGGGTAATTTCTCTGCAAAGATGGGGCCCAAGAGACCACTTTTTTCTTGTTTGTTTGTTTGTTTTTAAATGTACTCCTATATATCTCACTGTCTCCACAGCCACAAGCACAATTTGGCCCTGGAAATCTGATGAGGACAGTCCAGCTCCTGTCCTTTATCACTCTGATTAGCTGCAGGAATATATGCTTACAAAAATACAGTGAAAGACAGCAGCAAGTAGGACGCAGCCTTTCCTCACAACTCCTGTTGTTCAGCACACAGAGCTCACCGTGCTGCGCCTTCGACGTCTTCCTCCTGCCGGCAGATCGTCCCTGACCTTGCTTCAAATCCCGTTCTTGGTTCAAACGGGTACAAAGGGTGACTCAACCACACGTTTTGCGAAGGCTCTCTCATCTCCAGCCCTTCACAAAACTTGCAAGATAAGCCTCCCAAAAGCCCTGTGAAGCAGATAAAAATCTCCATTTTAGATTTTGGGGAAACTGAGGCACGGAAGCCTGCAAGAAGGATGAGTTTGCAGCTCAGTCAGTAAGCCAGCTCTACTCCCAGTCCACGGGTCTCACTTTAGTTATGTCTTTACCTTAACGCGATAGCACGGGACACGTTGTAGATCACGGCCACTGCACTAGGCGCTCTATGGGCAGAACAGCCGCAGGAACCGGCACGACGAGCCCCAAGGAGCCCACAGCCTTACCACAGGAGCTGGCAGACAGGGCTGGAGGAGCACAAGGAAGCAGTCTTCACCACCGAAACAGGAAGAAAAGAGAACGAGGTCCCGGGACTGTCACCGAGATGCCGTGGAACGGGAACAACCAGCTGGCACCCCCGGGAGAGCCAACCTGCCTGCAGGAGGGAGGCCACGCACGGCACAGGTGAGCCAGGGTCCCCCGCCGACCCACGTGCTGCGTCCCCGGCACGTTCGCCTCCGTTCATCTCATCGCCTTTGATCTACGCTAGCAGCAGTAAGTCATTTTTCAGCGCACCAGCTCGGGCAGCCCCAGTTCGGTGCCGCTGATGCAAAACCAGATCTTCTCCCCGTGCCTTTCAAGTGACTCCTGACCTGCCCGCCTCAGCATTAAGCACCTGGGCCAAATTTCGCCATGGCAAAGAGTGACCTGAGATGTCTCTCAAAGGCCTCTGCTTTCAGCAAACACTGCTGAATCTTTAGCTTTTCAATCTTAGGGCAGTTTTGCATATGCAAAGACGAATCTAACTGAGGAAACAGCTGCGTACTGAAGGAACCCTTTAGCTCGCTAAAACCTGCAGCTGCTTCACCCAACTATTTAATGGCAAGGCTCTGGTAAAAAATCATCTTCAGGAGTTCTGCATTTCACCCCCCCAGACCTCTACTCACCGTCCCAGGTCACCCAGACCGCCACGCTCCCCAAGCCCCAGCTAGCTGGCTGCAGCAACCTCATCGCTGATTAACAAGTAAGGCCAGCGCTGCCAACGGGATTTTATTAATGTTATTATTGTGAGCCTTTTTTTTTTTTTTTATTTCTAATGTGCAACTGGGGCAAATGAAATATAAAATTGTTTTCTGCCATTTGGGCAAATTGCATTCATTCCCACATTTTTCAGCCACAAACACTGTAAATGAAACATGAATCTGTCGAACTGTCACTGCATCTTCCTCCTGCAGTAATACCCCCAGAGAAATAGTTTCTGACCCATCCTTTCCCAGGGAGCTAGCACAGGCCTCTCATCTGGCATTTGTAAGAATCCCATAGAGATCCAAAAAAATCACTGCTGCAGGGATCAAGCCACAACAGAAACGGCTGCCGCAAAACCCCAAGCATTAAAGGCTGCCCCCCCCCCCCAAATTAACTGGGAAGAGCAGAGGCCATATAGGTGCAGGGAAGAGCCAGGTGGATGCTGGATTTTGGCAGGGAAATGAGCCAGGCTGAACAGCACTGGCAAACCCAGCGCTTGGAGCGGGCACTTTCCCCATGCAAAAGCATCAGCACTACAACCTGCAGCTTCTTTTCCATCTTTTTTCCAGGACCCCAGATATTTGCAGAGCCACAGGGAGCGAAGCTGCTCTGCAGGCTGACGTGATGGAGAGCCCAAGCCCCCTCCATTTTTCCTTTAGCTTGAAGGGAAGAAGATGTGCCTGGGACAAACCTGGAACAGCTCCTCCTAGAAGCTATGCTAAGGTACATGGAGGACAGGGAGGTGATTTGAGACAGCCAGCATGGCTTCACCAAGGGCAAGTCCTGCCTGACCAACCTAGTGGCCTTCTGTGATGGAGTGACCACATCAGTGGACAAGGGAAGAGCTACTGATGTCGTCTGTCTGGACTTCTGTAAGGCCTTTGACACAGTCCCCCACAACATCCTTCTCTCTAAATTGGAGAGACATGGATTTGATGGGTGAGCCATTGGGGGGATGAGGAATTGATTGGATGGTCACATCCAGAGGGTAGCAGTCAATGGCTCAAAGTCCAGATGGAGATTGGTGATGACTGGTGTCCCTTAGGAGTCCATATTGGGACCAGTACTCTTTAATAACTTCATCAGTGAAGTGACATGGACAGTGGGATCGAGTGCACCCTCAGCAATTTTGCAGAAGATACCAACCTGAGTGGTGTGGTTGACACCCTGCCTGAGGGATGGGATGCCATCCAGAGGGACCTGGACAAGCCAAGGAATGGGTCTCTATGAACCTCATGAGGTTCAACAAGGCCAAGTGCAAGGTCCCGCACCTGCATCGGGGCAACCCCCAGTATCAGTACAGTAATCAGTGAAGGGATTGAGAGCAACCCTGCCAAGAAGGACTTGGGGGTACTGGTAGATGAAAAGCTGAACATGAGCTGGCGACGTGCGCTTGCAGCCCAGGAGGCCACCCATATCCTGGGCTGCATCAAAAGCAGCACGGCCAGCAGGTCGAGGGAGGTGATTCTGCACCTCTACTCCACTCTAGTGAGATGCCCATCTAGAGTACTGCGTCCAGCGCTGGAGCCCTCAGCACAGGAAAGACATGGACCTGTTGGAAAGGGCCCAGAGGAAGCCACAAACATGATCAGAGGGATGGAACACCTCTCCTATGAGGACAGGCTGAGAGAGTTGGGGTTGTTCAGCCTGGAGAAGAGAAGGCTCCAGGGAGACCTTATTGCAGCCTTCCAGTACTTAAAAGGGGCTTCTAAGAAAGACGGGGACAGGCTTTTTAGCAGAGCCTGTAGCGACAGGACAAGGGGCAATGGTTTTAAACTAAAAGAGGGCGGATTCAGACTAGATGTAAGGAAGAAACTTTTCACAGTGAGGGTGGTGAAACCCTGGCACAGGTTGCCCAGAGAGGTGGTAGATGCCCCATCCCTGGAAATATTCAAGGTCAGGTTGGACGGGGCTCTGAGCAACCTGGTCTAGTTGAAGATGTCCCTGCTCATTGCAGGGGGTTGGACTAGATGGCCTTTAAAAGGCCTTTTCAATCCAAAGATTCTATGATTCTATGTTTTAAGAAAACAGGAGCATTTCACAGGCTGTTGAACCTGGGAGACTTCACCAGCTTGCTCACCATGGCTCCCCAGACTCAGGTTCTTGCTGCCTGCATCTGAGGTGGTCCAGCTTACAGGCAGCGCAGAGGGAGACCACACGGCCTCTTCTGCTGTGTTCACACGTGTGCAAACTGACACGCAGCCACCATAAGAGCAGAAAGAAACCTATGTAGCCACATTCCTGACCTTTGCCCCAAAAGGCAAGAGACTCAAGAGTGAGCAATCTGATAAGAGTCAAACAGTAAGGAAGCTGCTGAAATGAACTGTGGCACCTCATTAAATATTAGGCCTCCTCTCTCCATGGCACAGCAGGACATGAAATCAAAGCTGTACTTCATAAGCCTGACAATATGCCAAAGCAAGGTATTAGTGCTCTTCCCCCTCTTGTTGTTTTATTTTATTCTTTTTATCTCCCAGAGTTACATCCCCAAGGCTACAAGACCTACCTCCGGCCAGGCACACATGCAGGAGCCCCATGGGATACAAGTCCCTGAAAAATGGTTTCACTTACTGATCCACAAAAGCTGCAGCTTATCCCAGCTGTGAAGGAAACAGCATCCCCTGAAAGCTGCGCACAGAGGGAATGTGATGAAGGGATGGGAATAAAATCATTCACGAACCAACGGTGAACATCAGCCGGCACCTGTTCCACAGGATTCAGATACTCACAGCCAAAGGCAACAGGAAACAAATGCAGCAGAGCATGCTGTTTGGCCAAGTTAAAGTCCACCAGGGTCTGAAGAGCATACATCAAGGTGGTCTTACATGGTGGCAAATACAAGCGTGGCTAAATTTGCCAGTCTGGCTATTCAGAGAAGCAGGTAAACCCCAGCCACTCCCTATTTTCTGGCTAAACAAGAGGGGAGAATCGAACAATTGACATCTTCCCTCACCAACTTGCTCGACACCTGCAGATACCTCTCATCCTCAGCAGCGTGTCCCAGAGGAGTCTCCTGCTCGCTGTCTCACCACAGGCAGGTGAGGCTCAGTTCAGCGATGTTTGCAGAGCATTTAGAAGCCCTTTGCTACGATGGAAAAGGACGCCTCAATCGTATCTCCCCGGTGCTCACTTTACGTGGCTGAGCACAGAGGTAGGGAGCAGCCAAGCGAGCTGAGCCCAGGCAACAATATTGGGTCTCTCAGATGCCAAACTGTCTCTAGTGGGGTCACAGAGGAGCTACACAGGTCACAGAAGTTGGCAGGACAAAGATAAGAGACAACATACCTGCTCCAAAGAGCAATCAGGCACCAGCCTAACATGACTCAGAGCATTTAACCAACGATACTCTTCCACCTCCACCTTCCAGGCGCGTTGCTGCTTTCCTACCATCCCAGAGATGTCAGCAAGCTGGAGAAGCCCGCAGGCAGCCTCACATCCAGGTTTTGACTGTGAAATGGGAGCAAATACTCCCATCCTCAGCTCACAGTCAGCCAAGAGCAAAATTCCCCTTCCAAAGCTACCTACCAGCCGCCGCTTTGACTACCAAGCTTTGCCCACGTGACAACAGCGGCCTTGTTCTCTTCAGTGGGTACGCTGGGTGAGCTTCCCACGCTACAATCTTTACAGGCGAGAGGACAGAGTCCTGGGCTCTGCCCATCAGCACCGTGCTAACGCAGACGAGCAGCAAGTGGTGAATGATTAACCACCCGTACCTAGTGTGGAGATTGTGCCAATGCCCCTCCAAAGGACATATTGCACAGCTTCTGCCTCTGGGCAATTTCCAAGGAGCAGGAGGCAACCTCCTGCCTGGGAGTGACAGGAAAGAGCCCAAGGAAGAAGTCCATCCTTCAGAAACACCCAACACACGAACCGACTGCTGGAGGTCCCAGGGCTCCTCCCAGCTGGTATGGAACTATGCCGTGCTCCAGAGAACAAAAATGCATCCCTCACTCGTGTTTCCACCCTCTGTGGCAGTTGGAAGGGGAACCCTACAGGGGCCTGGCGCTCCACCGGGTCAGCCCTGCCCTTCACCAGTTTCTGCATTTTTATTTCAAGCACCTCCAGGACCTGTCTGGGGAGAGGCTATTGCAGAGAGCCCACACACCAAGGTTTCAGGCTATAAAACAGGGATCTGGAGGACCACCATTAATGCACGAGCTAGTTCTGGGACACTGATCTCTGACAGCTCCCCCCCCAACTTCAATATCCAAAGATTTCCCTTGCTGACTCCAGGAGTCAGACATCCACATTTTAAGTTTACAGTTGTGCTACTAAACATGAGGTCAACAAATAATAACCCAGTTTCAAGCTGAGACTTGCAGTTGACTATAGTTTTTACCTGGGGTGATTTTTATTCTTTGCATTGGGAGAGAATAAAGAAGAAAACCACAAGCCCAGAAAGCACTTCAATTTTTTAAAACCATGCAATTCACCTTAATTTGCCCAGGATTTGAAATGTCACAACAGAGACACAAGAGCAGAACTCTTGGACTCGCTCAACCAAAAGACTAGATTTTTTTTTTCTCCCAGACAGAAAAGCAGCCAATTTTAGAAAATTGAAAAAATATTTTCCAGAGACCCATAAGTCACATGAGTCACCCTTGCTTCCAGATGAGCCCAGACCTGAACTCCAACACCATCACTCATGCAGAGCAGAGGAAACCAAAAGCTGGATCAAAATGGGCAGCTTGTCTCAGTGGCTCTGCAGAGGGCCACGGGACATGAGAAGCATGTGGAGTATAGGCACGCCTCCTCTTACACAAGACTGCCATTATATATTAAGTCAAGTAATCTAACTTTGCGGGGAATGAACTCGGGGTTGAGGGCTCTGCACTGCAAAGGGATAGCCATTTCTCTAAATTAATCACTTCTCCAGCGGGGCAGTTGAAATGGCACATTTTCCGCCCCGGCTGGGAGAGGGCTGCGGGCAGTGCCGCAGCCCGCACGCCGCGCACCCGGGAGCTGGGGTAAGGACGTGTGCTGAGGACCGCTCTGCACAGCCACAGCCCCTGCGTAACCAGCCCCGCAGGCTCACGCGGACAGCTCGGCCCACGAGACCGACTGCTCAGACCCCAGCTAGATGCCCCCCGCTGCGGGGGGGTGCTGCCCCCAGGCCCTCGCCAACCCTCCGGCCGGCAGTCGCTTCCCCACTTCTGCCCCAGCAGCGCGGGCAGAGGCCGCGGTTATTCGCCTGCCGTCGCAGCGAAGCCCGTTAGGCTCTCCGATAGCCGTGCCGCTGCAGAGTTACGGCAGCACACGTACTGCATTTTACCACCTCGCCTCTCACGGCAACCCGCCAAGCCCTCGGGAAAACGCTCTGCGTGCACGAGGGGAAGCCCAAACACCACAAACCCCTTCTGCCTCCCTTCTCGATGCAAACGGATGGCGGCAGGTCAGAATGGGATGTTTCCACCATGCCCCACTGTCAGGTGCGTTAGGAGAGGGTCCCTCCTTCGTCCCAGCTGCTGCCGGCCGAGGGGACCAGGACTTACCCAGGGGGGGCTGGCCCATTGTGGGACCCCAGTTACAGAGGGACAGGAGAGGTAAAGGGTGATTACTTTTCCCCGCTAAGGGATTTCAGGCGCGGAGCAGAGCTGGGATGCTTTACATCGTTCTGTGAGCGGGATCAGATTTGGAGCCGCTGCCGCTTGCAATGACAGGCTTTGTGGTTAGCCATGAGCGCGTGCCGCCTCCCCCCAAACAGCAGCAATGTAACGACGTGCAGCACTGCCACAGCATCCTCCTCCCGAGGATTCCAAGGTGCTTGGCAGACGATATGGATTCATGTAACCTCAGAAGCCCTCTGAGAGGGAGTAAATTAAATGCAATAAAAAAATGGGAGGGCTAAGTGGAGCAGGGGGGTGCGTGTGTGTGTGTATAGAAATAAAACTGCCAGAGCAGCATGTTCAAGCACGCGCAAGAAATCAGGGGCTCCAGGGCAGCTTCCCCCACCACTAAGGTAGAATCCGACAAGCAGCAGTGCTCCAAATCCTCAGTTTGTTTCCCCAGCCAGGCTGAGGGTGCTTCCCAGCACGCCCGAAGGGCTACAGCAGTAACAGCCCTTGCCCAGAGCTCCTCGCCCAGGAGGCACCGTATTCACTTCCACAGTCCTGCTCCATAGAGGGTCTCACAGCAGAGCAGCCCCCAGCCCTAATGAGCGGTAAATAACATCCTCGCTCTGCCCGAGAGCCTCAGTTTTGACTTTTGAGCTTTGGCAGCTGCAAGCAATGGCTGGGGGTCCCAGCGGAAGGATTTCCACCCTGCTGCCCGAGGGCTGGGGCTGCTCTGACAGCGTTTTCCAAACATTCACTAGGCTTCCCAACCACACCCCCCCACACCAGCCACCCCCACTTTACAGGTGGACAAAAGAGAGACACAAGGCCAAAAATCCCAGCACCAGTAGAGGAGGGAAGCAGAGAGCCCCGGCGCCCGGCCCCTGCTCCAACTCCGACCAGGCTGCTGCTTTTGTTTGCTTCCATGTGTGCATAACCGACTGATAAATGGATTTGCAGCCAGAGAGTGACACACAGTGCAGTTCCCGAACTGCTTCGGCTGGATCACTCCTGGGAATGGTATCGCTGGACCACTTTTGCTCCAGGGGCTGGTTTGTTTTTATGAAGCTATTGCCTAGAGGTGGGGGAGCTTTATTGATGCTGTTATACAGGATAAAGGAGGACAAACCTCCTCCACAGACCGAGCAGAAAGGTCATCATTCTCAAGTCAGGAGCTCAATTTTATCACCCTACCGAGCCCACAGATACCCAGGGAGGTCAGAGTGTGGGCCTTTGAAAGCAATTTTGAAGTAGCCCATCAGAGGCTACCACCTCTTGTGTTAGGAAGGAGCTCCGAGGTCTTCCCCTCATCTCCCACTCTGCCCAAACCCCAACCTGAGCCCAACTCGCAGACTGCCGTCTCTGGCTTAGAACAGCCAAAACTCGGGCGCCGAGTCCAGGTCCCCCGCTTGGCAGCAAAGCGGGGGGAGCCGAGGCGGAGGCTGGGACAGCCCGTGTCCCCCCGGCGAGCGCCGCTCGCAGCCCCCGGCCCGGCGCCCAGAGCCCGGCCGGCCGGAGGAAGGGCTTGGGAGAGGTCGCGGCTCTGATCTGGTCCTGATGGGGAACCCCTGTGATCGCACATCGGCGTGTGCGTCTCTATCGCGGTACGTACGCACGCAGGCATCTCCTGAAGGCGAACCAAAAACCGCCCCGCTGTTTCACCCGCCCTTTCCCTCAGCCAAGGGCGGCCGGAGGAGCAGAGCCCGGGCGAGCCGGCGGAGATAACTCGCGAATACTTTACCCAGGGCGCTCCTCCGCTCCCCTGAGGTGTGCCCACCCTGCTCCCCGGTCGTAACGGCTGCCATGGCGACAAGCGCGAATGCTAAAATAAATACAAAGCAACCCAAAGGCACAGCGAAACCCTCCTCGCTCCCCTCCGCCCCGCTCAGCCCCCCCGCCCCGGCCCGAGGCGGCGGCTCCCCGAGCATCCCTCCGCACGGCGGCAGGGCGCGATGCTCGGCGGCCGCGGCTCACTCACGATGAGGGGGATGGTCCTCTCTTCCCGGCGGATCTCCAGCCTGCCGGCCGCTCTCTGCCCGCTCCGGCCGCCGGCGGCCGCCGAGCGGGGCTTGTTGTCCTGCCATAAGTAGTAGAAAGTGCCCAGGATCCAGGCGACGGTCAGGATGGCGATGGCATTGGCCCTGATCCTCCTCATGCCGAGCGCCCCGGGGGAGCCTGGGAGCGCTGCCCCGACGGGCAGGGCCGGCTGCGGGAGGAAGGAGCGGAGCGGAGCGGCGGCGGCGGCGGCTCCCCCGGCCCCGCTCCGGCCCCAGCCCCGCACCGCCCAGCCGCCGCCACCGGGTCCTAACGCCTCGCCCCCCCGCTCCGCCGCAGGGGGCGGAGGGCTCCGCGCCGCCTCCTCCTCCTCCTCCTCCCCCACGGCGGCGGGGAGGGGGGAGCAGCCGGTCGGGGCTGGCCGCTAGCCGGCTGCCTGCGTGGGTGCCGTGGGGATGCGCCCGGCGCTCCAGCTGGAGCGGGGAGGGGGTGGCAGCCCCGGGAGAAGCGGGCGCGCCCATGTGGCGGCAGGGCCCCCGTGGCGGGGAGCGGGTGGCACCGGTTCAGCCCCACGAGGCGGCTGCTGGGACGTGGGTGCTACGAGCAGCTTGCCCTCCTGCACCGCTAGGCCAGCTCCCTGCCCTTGGTGGCCCCAGCGCCACGCGGTACTCCTTGCCATACGCGAGGGTACGCCGTGGCACCCCATGGCACAAGGGATCTAGGTGCCCACTCCCTGGAGATGGGCGCATCCCCACACTGAGGCACCTGGCATTGAAGCCATGGGGGCTTCACACAGAATCAGGCTCTCGGGCTGACACGAGGGAGCTGCCCAAACACCCGCTCCCACAACCGGGTAGCCACGCACGGTCGCCCAAGAGCCGGCTGCCCAGGGAGCACTACAGCCGTGAGGCCTTTCAGGCCCTGCGGGAGGGGAAGCGTGGCAGCGGAGGGGCAACAATGACACAATTCGGCATTACGGGGCATTGCCAAAGCCGTAGCGGTAAAGAGATCACCAAATCCAGCCCTGCAGGCAGCTTAGGCAGCAGACCATCCCGCTTGTGAAACCAAGCTACATTGAAGCAGAAATGTCAGGGGCTGTGCAACCAGGGCCTAAGGGTTTGAGAGAGCAGGAGCTACCAAGAAACCTCTACCAGTGAAGACACATGCTTAGAGAATGTGGGTATCTCCAAGGCATCTGACAAGGGGATTACAGTACGGAAAATGCCATCCTGGCTTCTAAATGACTTTTCGCTTACCCTCCTCCTGGCCAAATCCCTCTAAGTGTAATTACAACCTGCCCTGCTAAATTGCCCTTTCAGGTTTACCTGCACACCTCTTGTTTCCTGAAGCACCGCGTAAGTGTGAAATTCATCTGTCAGACTCGTACTGTGCTGGCACTCGGGGCAGAAAGCTATCGCTAGGACCACCACCTCCCAGGGCTGCAGCATGGCTCCGCACCAACCTCCCTGCAAAGCATGCTGCACTCCTGATGCAGAAAGGTTTTCAAAGCATCTTACATCCTCCTAGGCACCCTTCCCAATAGCCCATCAGCCACCCGCAGCTTCCCAGGCTGGCTGATCATAGCCAGCGGCAAGGGGAAGTTTGGGATATTCAAGGAAAGAAAGAAGCCCTCTAAGGGATCAGCATAAATATAATTAATTCAAGCTGCCCAGTCCACGTCTGTCCCAGTGATACGAGTAACCTGTGGAAGCTGGGCTCCCACTGTTTTCAGTGTCTTTCTCTTTCACAGTCCTACAAAAAAAAAGGGTGGCTGCTCTCCTACGTGGGTTTGGATCCAGCAGCTGCCTGGGTTGCAGAGGGATGTGAAGAGAGGCAGAGGAGCTGTATCCAGGATTCAGAAAAGGGAAAGTCACAGGAGAAAGATGTGTTCATGTCCCTGTGACAGCAGAGCCAGCCCCATACACTGTCACCTCTCTCACCACTGTGCAGATGATACCAGACTTTGCTTGATTCCCTCCTAGTCTTTTCTCATCATCCTGTGAGATTCTCTGCAGAAAAGCAAATCACTCAAACACCGATGGAGAAATGCATGTGAAATGGGAGAAAATCCTCTGCCTCAACACTTGAACTAAACAGACTGCCTTCTTTCAGGTTACCTTCCCCTCGCACCGCAGCACTCTTTTTTTTCTTTCCTCCAGTGCCCTCCCGGCCAACGCACCCTGTAAGCTGCTGTGCTGTCACCATCGCTCCCCACACCACATTTCACCACTTCCCCCACCCCACAAGCATCTCCGCCAAGCCTCTAACAGCTGAGAAGACCCCTGCAAGGTCAGGCCAGCATCTCCTCTTTTCTGCTCAGAAGAAACCCAGCTCCCTGACTCTTCAGATTCAGATTCTCCAGGGACGAATATCACCCTGACCTCTCTTCCCTTCCCAGAGCAGACACCACCTTCTGCGCAAAGCCACCTCGCACTTTATTCCCTATGCAGGGCAAGGGCCGGAGGAGCCCTATTTTTTTCACAGCATTACCTCTTGGCTTTTGCAAGAGCAATCTAACATTTGCCACCTGCTAATAAACCCCAGCACCGTGTCCATACTACAGCACAGGCTTACACGCTCGGGGCTGGCCCCAAGCCCCCCTCCCCGCCTGGAGCAGCCGTCGACCCCTGTGCTAAGCGGCTTGAGAGCGCTGCCAGCTGAGCAAGGGAGCAGAATAATCCGGTCCCGCTGTGTTTCAGAGCTGCAGCCGCTGCCCAGGGGAACGTGTCTGCAGAGAGCTCGGGCTGTGTCGGGACTTACCCTCCCTGCACCACAGGGCAGGGCGGCACTGCCCGCGGCGGGCTTCGGCAGGCGGCTGCCTGCACCCGCCTGGCCCTCCTGCCGGTGGGTGCTCCGGGAGAGGCGGCTCTCGAGCTCTCAGCAGCACTTTCTCGTGCCTGCCAAACGCGCTGCCGAGCCCTCTTTGCTATTCTGCCCCCATCGCATCCTGTCGTTCCCGGAGCATGGCCAGCAGTTCGGAAAACAACACAGAAAAACCAAAAACTCAGAGTTTACTTGTACTGCCTGGGTAATGTGGCCTGCTGACAACTTACATGAGTGACAGGAGCTCTCTTGCACAGAATCACCCCCTTTCCTTCATTAAATCAATTAATTAATTATGAGAAAACACAAACCAGATTATTTAACCCTTTCATTTGAAGGGCCCAAATCCCTTTCACTAGATGGCCTGTAGGTAAGTGTCGGAAACAAGCAGAGAGCTCTGTAGGCAAGCTTCAGCAGAGCCTTGAACACAAGTCAGCTCTGATGCAGGAAGGACAAGATGAAGTTCAAGGGGTCTTTCTCCTAGGAGAAAATCGCTTTTACTCCCCTCTCCCTCCAGGAGCACATGGGTTTCTCCTGCAGAAACCAGGAGAGAGACCTACTATGTCTCTCAATAGGGACTTTCTATATCTCTCAATAGAGACGTGTTCGAGCTGCAAGGGGTTAGGGACTAGAACTGCCTGACCTGAAGGAGACAGGACCTTCCACACAGCTCCAGCAGAAAAGAGATGTGCTTTTGCAGCACCAGGCTTTGAAGGTGTCTCCACAGCAATCACAGAATCACAGAATCACTAAGGTTGGAAAGGACCTTCAAGATCATCAAGTCCAACCGTTAACCCAACACCACCATGCCCACTAAACCATGTCCCAAAGTGCCACATGCACACGTTTTTTGAACACTTCCAGAGATGGCGACGCCACCACCTCCCTGGGCAGCCTGTTCCAATGCTTGACCACTCTCTCGGTGAAGAAATTTTTCCTAATATCCAATCTAAACCCCCCCTGGTGCAACTTGAGGCCATTTCCTCTTGTCCTATCACTGGTTATTTGGGAGAAGAGACCAACACCCACCTCACCACAACCCCCTTTCAGGTAGTTGTAGAGAGCGATAAGGTCTCCCCTCAGCCTCCTCTTCTTCAGACTGAACAACTCCAGTTCCCTCAGCTGCTCCTCATAAGGCTTGTGCTCCAGACCCCTCACTGATGTTTCATCTTTAGGGCCCAAATACCCCGCTGCAGGATGACTAGCTCCCAGGTCCAAGCTATTCGTGCCCAAGGTTTTCTGCAGCCAGAATTTGCAATAATTTCACCTCTGACTGCAGAGCTTTGCTCCAGAATCTCATCTTTCTTTTAAAAGACAGTACACTTCTAGCCTTATGTTTCTACAGGGATCTCTGACAATATAAATTGTCCAAGTATAGCTATACTGTAAGCTGCAAGGTTGCATACAGATATTAGAGCCAGCCTCATCAGAGATAACAAGAATACCAGAAGCAGTCCAGCACGGAGATCTCTACTCAACACAACCTGCAGTGTAGACATACAATGAATATTAACAGTGATAATGCTTCAGTGCTGATCTTTGCAAAAGCATCAGCTAATTCAATAAATGCCCTAAGAGAAGTGACCTGAGAAACATAGTATAATAAACTAAACAAATCAAGATTATACAAACCTCACAGCAGGATTATGGGGTCTTACCGGCACACTTGTTCTTTTTCAGTTTCATCTCTAGCTGTTACTTCTGTGTTAGAGTTGTTAAGTCTTTTCTTATTTTGTGACAAACTTTGTACAGTAGGATAACATAAGGGACCCCTTGAGAATCCAGGTGGTTGATTCTTTAACATGAGCATAGGCTAAGTGTTTGGTGAGTAATCTAGATAGATACAGAAAGGGGAGAGAGGAATATGACCAGCTACATGGAGGAAATTTATGTAGGGGATTAAGAACTTTATTTTATTTATAATCACCAAGGCTCTAATCAGCATCATCTTCAATGGAAAGAGATCTCCTAGGACCATGAATATGAAAAAGTGCTCTCAAGAAGCCAGTTTTGTGTCTTTGGCTGACAGCCTTAGCAACAACAACTAGGAGAGCAGAACTGGTGTCCCACATTGCCCCCATAAAATTGAGATGATGTTTGTTGCAGGGGAAGAAAAGACAAGCACAATCCAGATTTGTCTTTAGAAACAGTGAACTATGGCTGCTTTGTAGTTACGGTGAGACAAAGTGCATATTTTTTGCAGTCATCTGACATAAAATGTAGCTGAGCTTTCAACTGTGAAACATCTGGAGAACGCCAAAAGGTTTTTCTTAGCACTACTATGGTCTGAGAAATCAGGTCCTCTGCATTTGTGGCCTTTAGGCATGGAAGTACCATCCGAAATACGAATATAAGGTCTGTCTAGTCTCTGGAAACAGTTTGAACACTCATCCAGAGTTTAGATAAGAACATTTAAAGAAAAATAGCGTTAGGGTTCAGGGGCTGGAGCCAGTCACGCGATGATGGGATGTGCAGCTGTACCCTTGCCAGACGGAGAGACTTCATTTTTCCAGGCTGGCAGGAGACCCTTCCCTGCCTGGGGGCTTCCATCAGCAGTCAGCATGGCAGCGAGGAGAGCAGTCAGCTGGGAGAAACGAGAGTGGCATGTTACCCTGCTGGGACCTGCTCGGGGACAGGCAGCTCTGCTTGCCCACAGCCGGCCGGGAGCCGAGCTCCACCTCGCCCGAAAGTACTGCGTGCCCAGCTGGGCTCCTGCCTGCTCGCTGCATGTGCTGCTACAGACTGAAGATGCAGAAAGTCGTGTATTTTAAAGCCATGAGGGACAAGGACATAAAGGTGGCTCAGCTCCCTATAGCCCTCCAGCCGCAGGGGTCCCTTCTTTTAGTTCTTGCTCCAGCGCCCATCCGTCCACTGAGCACCGGTACTTTTCTTAGCTAAGCCTCTGTCACGGCTCCTGGCGAAGGTACGCAAGGGAAGAGCAGCCACACTTCTGGGATTTTTCACAAGAGAGCACTCCTCAGGGAGCTCCTTCTGCACAGGCAGAGCAGGGTGCCTGGGAGAAGGTGAGACATCTCAGGATGGTTTTCTCTGAACTTGCTGCTACCAAGTGGCTCCTTCCTCCTCCTCCAGCCCATCCCTCAGCTGGACACTCATCCTCCCTCATGAAGCTCCCTCCCGGTCTTTTCCCAAGCAGGGTCAATGGTCTGCTTGCAGCTCAGGAATAGGTGGGTAGGAGTGGGTGAAAGAAATTTACCTATTGAAGGGAGAGGACTTAGAGCTCGTTCCTGATTTCAATTCAGGAAAACTCCAGGAAAAGGAGGGAGAGGGGAAGTCTTTGTCCCAACGGGCAGAAAGAGCTGAAGTCCTTTTCCCATAAAGGCTGAAAGGTCCCTCTGGTGGTCTGGCTGTACCATCTCACCGTGCTCTTCATCCAGATCCAAATCATACCCCTGTAAACCTCCGAGACATGTTTACGCATAACCCTAACAGCAAGACGGCAAAGTGTGTGCCACTGTCCTCCACCGCGTGGTTGTTGAAAAGAAAAAGAATAACGTTATCTGCATTACTCATCTACATTGGCCAAAGTCCTAAACTGCCTGAAATACTCCCCTTGTCTGAAAAAGCTTTCTCATGCTGGTCAGAAGGCGTGGGTATGTGTGTTGGTTTCTGAAAATCCTCGTTGCTGTGCCTCGAGTCGTGTATCACTCCACATCCTTGGCCTCATTCACTACTGGGAAACTACAAGGTGCTCCGGAAGTCCAACAGCTCGTCTTGATCATGCCCTGCCTAGAGGTAGATAGTGCTCAGGCAGTCTCCAGCCCTTCACCACCAACACCAAGCGCCAGAGGCACTGTAAAAAGGTCAAGACAGACACATCAGTCCCCCGGGAGCGGCTCCATCCTTCAATCATCCTGATGCCCAGATAGAACAGGCACAGAAGGTGGGTGCAAGTTAGTTCTGGATTTAACAGCAGATAAGCTGCCTAGGCTGGCGTATGCACTGACCAGGACAGAAATACCTTCTGGGTCGTTGTTTCTGGCCAGTGTGCAAACAGTAGCACGGTGGAGGGGAGGGGGTCAGGGCCAAGTTAAGGCAAACAGCATATAGTTAACTGAGAACCAGGATTTCAATGGCTTTAAATTGTACAATTAAACATTGTCTTAAGTGCTATTTACGGGCACTGGAACCTTAACGCTATTTTCACGAGCATGATTCTTAATGACCGTGAGAAGGGAGAAGGATTCCCCAGAGGCTGTAATTCACGGTTCCGCATTGCACAGGTACGAAGAGAAAAACATCTGCGGACAGGCAAACAGTGGCAAGGCGAATCTCCTTCGGTAGCATGAAGGACCCAGGAAAGTCTTCAGAGGTGGTTAGCCAGGGCTTGGGGCCCCTCCTCTCCCCCCTGGGAGATGGTGCCATTAACCCTTTCTGAGCCAGGTAACCCACCTCCTCTCCGTCGCCGCAGAAACTGTCCACCACCACAAGGTGACTACGTGCAGCCTTAATGAGGGGTGGAGTTGTCAGGCAGGAGTTATCAACAGCCCCGAAAAATGCTCAAAATTCATGCACCCACCATGAAGTCTTTTAAAAGTGTAGAAACAGAATAAATATTTAACTAGTAATAATTACATATTAATACAACTTATTAGCTAGAAGATACACTTATAACCAACCTGATTCACTTTATGAGCCTGATAAAAATTTTCATTCTCCCTCCCACCCCTTTTCTTATCTCCTTTTCTCACCCCAAATCATTTGCTTCTCTTTCTTGCTACATTTTTTCTAGGACATGGATTTATTTCCCACCTTTATGGTAAAGCACATAGCACTTTTTCTGGTGCTCAGAATTAATTAACAATAAAATCTTTTTATTATGATCCGATTACAGTTTGCTCTCCTTTATTGGCAATCCATGACAGTACCGACTGTGACCTGAACTGCAATTTAATCCACATAGAAATTCAAAGCTTTTACAGCTCAGTGTAGCTACCAGGTTAGTGCTCATAACAGTCCTCTTGGCTGCAAAGCAGAAGCAGCTTGAAATGCTCATCTGGCAAAATGATGAAACTCCTGTCTTCCACTACAGAGGAATTCCACTCGAAAACATGACAATCTGGGAAATAACCTGTGAAAAATATCCTACCCAGTTTCTCACACATCTCATAAAAGGGGCTTGTACCCTGCGCCGTAGACGGGGTTTGAGTCGAGTGCAGGGAAAAATGCTTTAACTCTCCCAAAACCGACAGCAATGTATTTATTTTTGAAGCTCCATCGCTCAAAATAGCCCAGACAATTAATGGAAAACTTTCCTAAACATTCCAGCCCTGGCACTAAGCGTGAGAAACTCCAGGCTGAGGGGAGGCCAGAAACGGGAGCCACGGATCTGCCACCTCCAGAGACACTGCAGTGCTCCCCAGCGAGGCTGGTCCCGCACCCTCTGCCTGCCGGCACCTCGACCCGTCTCCAGGTAGTGACTGGAGTGTACGAGAAAGACAGGGAAGAGGTTGGAGTCCAGAGGACTTCAGCCATCCCTCTAATGTCCCCTGTTCCCATTCCAGGCGGATCAACACGATGCTGAAGGTTTATGAGTTTCTACCCTTTCCATCTGCGTTATATTGGAACATCCGTACTCCCAGGGCGGCGGGAGAAGGGCACCTCAAGGATGGCAAGAATATTTATTGAAATTACAGCCCCAGTGGAACTACAACCAATAAAAACTGCTGACCCGCAGCAGGCCGGCGGGCGGTCACGTCAGTCTGGAAGACACCAGGGTGCTCCACGGGGCGACGCACAGACAACTCCACCAAGAAGACACCGTTTCTGGTTTAAGGAAAAAGGTGCACCGTCCGAGTCCGGCGGCGTCCCCGTCTACTGCGGTCGCTGCAAACAACGATCCAGGTATTCCTAAGCTTCCACACACGCAGCACTAACTTGCCTGGAAGCTCTTGCAGAAACGGAGCTACCGTCCTCTTTGGCAGTCCTGTAGCAGGCACGGGGGGCTCCCCGATTTGCGGATCGGGTCCCACAGAAAAGAAAGGAGATTAGGAGGTGCAAGCCCGAGGGCAGAGTTTTCCTCGCAGGGTCCCCAGTGCTGACAGCCCCACCACGAACACACCTGGCAGCGGGGGCCATCACAAAACATCCCGAAGGGCTGCCAGAAAATGTAGCGTTTGAGACATAGCTCGCAAGAACATAAGTTACGCTTTACTGAGCGAACCCAACGGTTCGTTTTGCGCTATCGCCCTGTCTCCGGCAGCGGTCTGAAGAGATGCTGCCGAGGCAGAGCTCATAAACCTGGGCCCTTCCTGCAGCCCATGTCTCTCATATTCCCCTGGGATACCTGCCCCACTTCTGCTGGATGCAGTCCTGCTATTCCCTGTAGGGTCTCTCCATAGCAATAGAACCTGTACGTTTACTTAATCACCTTCTTAACCTCTTAATAGCGTCTGCTTCCACCACCTTCTGTGACAGCAAGGTCCAACACTTCACTACGTGTTGCACAAAACCGCTTTATCTTCTCTATGTTGCAAAAGAACCTCCTACACGTGTCACCAAGTGCCCCCTGGTCCCCAGGCAGTGAGATTTGGTGCACGGCACTGCTCCATCCACCCTATCCACCGTCTCCATGATTTTTGCCCTCTCAGCCAGCCTTCCCTTCCCCGAATGGAGGAGTCCCAGACTTTTTGTCTCTCCTTGAAAGGCAAGGTGCTTCATCATTAGGAAGCCATTTTTGTAACGTGCAGTGTATAATAATTACTTTTATTAACAGTAATAGGGAAGGTCAAGTTCATATTCTTCAGATATTCACATTGTAGGACAATCCCCCCTAAAGGTGAATGCTTTAGAAGTGCTGAACAAAATGACCTCCACCACTTTCACATGGCGGGGTGTGGGGGTGGGAATTATGAAGTAAGAAATTTCACTATTTAAAAAATTACCCCTCATTTTTGCTCATAATTGTCTCCAGTACCTGAATGCACAGCTTGGCAACGAAGAGCTGTCACTGTGAGAGCAAGAGCAGCCAGAAAAAGGAGTGAGAAACGGGAGAAACTGCTTAAGCCACTGTGAGCAGAAGCAGTACTCTTTCATTTGAAGGCTTGCATGCCTGCCGAGATGCTCAGCACGTCACTGCAGCATTTTCAGATGCAGAGATACACCGCTGCATGCATACACACGTGTGCAGATGTGTTTCACACCCTTAAATTAGTTTCAGGTCTAACTGGAGGTTGCAGCAGACACCACGTTCTCTGGTGCTGGCTGAAGACAAGGGAAGTGTCTCCCACAGGAGCCGACAGCCATCGCAAGCCTGACCACTTCTCTTTGAAGGTCACAGTAAGATCAAAGAAACGTGCCATCTCTAGAAAACACATAACTACTTGCACGTGTGATTCCTCCACAAATGTGTCTGCTGCAACATACCTTTCCCAACGGAGAGAGGGTGAAGAAGGCTCCGCGCAGCAGCTACAGCCACGTTGCTCAGTGGCATACTGGAGAACACTTACAGGCTATTTTAGTGCCACGTTCCCGCCCCAGCTGGGCAGCAGCAGTCCCTGCACCCGTGTCTCCAGGGATCGGAGGCAGCTCTTCCCTACCTGGCACCCCCAAGGGCAGCCGAGGGCAGCAGGCACAGAGCAAAAGGGGGAAGGAGGCACCAGGTTCCCTCTGCCATCAGGTGCGGGGAGGAGCTCTCCGGGAGGGCGGCTGTGCCCCGTGGGGACGTTGTTTGGTCTCTGCCGAGCTCTGAAGGATGGGTTTGCTGTGGCAGGTTCCCAGCCCTCAAGGACTTCTGCAATCCCCAAAGATAATCCAGGATAAAATAGATTTTAAATAGATTTTATCTTTTTTTTTGAATTATTTTATTTTATCTCTTCTGCTCTCCAAAGATCACATCCTCGCTCCTCTCTGAAGGCTGTCGTACAAGCAGCCTCATTGTAGCTGGGATTTGCTGTGTCCAATGACGAGCGGCTGCTCCAACCTCAGTGGTGGTGGTGGCTGTGCCCTCCAAGCTCTGGCCCACCCGAGGCCACTCTCACCAGCACCCTGAAAGCCAGCTTTGAAGCCTAATTTAAAAATTCGGTTCCCATATCTAGGCTTTACAGCATCTCTCGGGGCATTTCTTTCTCTTCTGGTGTTTGCAGTGAAACCAAGATCCAGATTTAAGACAGCTTGTTGTTCAAGAGCAAAGATCCAATGCCATTAGGCTGTGCTCTGAGCAGGGGTGCCAAGGAGAAGACACATATTTCATACCTCTCAGCTGGGGCAGAGCATGCTGCAGCTAATTATTTTCAAGGAATGACCTGAAATTAAGCCCTTCTGGCATTTGCAAGGAAAAACCTGCTTCTCATTCTTCGAGCATATAAACAACAACCTCTGTTGTAAAGGAAAAATGGGAAGAGATGAAGAAAAAATGAAGAAAAAACCAAAACAAACATTTCCGGTGGATGGGAAGGGAGGTTCGTTCTGTGTCTCAGAAGCTATCCTTGTAAATTGTCATTGCTGAGGTGCTGAGGTTTCAGAGTCAAAGCTTTCCTCCACGTGAGGGATGTGGAGAGATGGTCAAACCTGAGGTGTCAGCACCCGTGAGCCTCTCTGGTTTGGGAGCATACCTGTGCCTTTCCCGCGGACATCAACTTGCTGGAAAGGAGAAGCTCAGTCAGCTGTAACCAGGGTGGGTTACGCGTTGCCTCCACAAGCAGACCTATCCCCATGTTTTAGTCCAGTCATCACATCCCACACACAGGTTTATTGTGAATCCTCTCAGGCCTGATTCCTTACATATCCAAAGGGCTGGAAAACGCTCGCACAATGACAAGTCGGAGAAGGACTGTGCGTTACTGCGGTACATCACGCAAGGGCCAGCTTGAGGTACCGGGCTTCGTCCCCGGCCAGCCTCAGCCTCCTCAGTCTCTCTTTTCACTGAGATCAGCCCTCAAATAGGCAAATGTTCCCTTTAAAAACATATAAATAAATAAAAAGGATTTATTTGAAAGGATGCTGCCAGCCAGGTACAGATGAAGGCTATCTACCTCGTTAACAGAGACAGTCCCTTGACAGCGGCCCAGGGGGGTCTGTCACCATCACAGGGTGCTCTCCCCTCCGGCGGGGGAAGCCCACGTCCCCAGGGTGGAGCAGGGTGAGCCTGTGGCACGGGGCAGGGGATCACTTTGAAGGACAGGGGTGGCAGTTCTCAGCCTGGCCCGAGCCAGGGTCCCTTCTCAGCAGCTCCCAGCCAGATCCTCTGCCAGGAGCACCCCTAAATGTTTTTTTGGCTGTTCCAGTGGCACTTCAGAAAAGGGACCCTGCATGGTGCACCAAGAATTGCCCTGGCTTTAGCTGTCTGTCTCTGAGGACACATGACTGCAAATGGCCAACCAAGTGGAAAACCAGAGCCGGAGGGACAGCGTGGGCAGGCTGGTGACGGCTGCCAGACGCCCCTTTACGCACAGCCGATGACCCACGCCAGCGTGGTCGTGTCAGCTTCTGCGCGGCTGACTTTCTGATTCCTCCAGATCTGGGCTGAATGCCATTTTCCCCACAGCAGCTTAAAGGATAATTTAAGTGAGTTCAAGCCTCTTGCTTCGAGCTATGTCTTAAATTGATTTGAAAGTGTCAAACAAAACCAGCCGAGAGGCTGCCCGTGACTGAAATGAGTACAGATTTGTGTGGCCATGATCTCACCACTGCCCTTGCAGCCTTAGCAAGGAACCTGGAGGTGGCCTTTGCCTATCTGTGACCAGCTCACACAGTGATGAACTGCAAAATTATATGAGACAAATCCATCTTGTGCATCCCCCTGCAGAGCAGAGGTGAGATGCTCTCAGAAGCACATGGGTTGTCTTCAGCAGGTTGTATGTGCACCAGGCATGGGAGAGCAGTGAGGAGGGAGTGAAACATAGCAAGGGAAGACGGGCCGAGTTAAAAAGAAAACAAGGGAGAAGGATGGAGATTTGCAGAACAAAGACAGAAGGCGATCACCACACTCAGGAAAGGAAAAAAAAACCAGTTCTTAATGGGCAAGGAGAAGCTCCACTTCTTCCCTCCTCCTGCCTTCAACTCCTTCCAGTTCTTCATAGCACCTGGATCAAAAAAAAAAAAGAGTTAAGAATAAGCAATGTGAGAGTATAAGCAACAGAAAAGGAAGAGAAGCATTTTCTGCTCGCTAGTAGAAAACTAGCCCTGTCATTAAATAACAGAGGTTGACAGCCTCTTGTGATGTGAGGAAGTGGGAAATGAAAGGTCTGAACCAGTAAAGCTGAGAATGACAAATGGGAACCACAATGAAAAATGTCTGATGGATCTGGAAATTAAAGTCCAACCTCCCGGCATCTCAGAGGGAGCTACAAAGAGAGACGACTCTCCAGAAGAGCAATTTCAGGGAATGCCAGGAATTCCTCGGCCGGGGGTCCCATGCATCGCAAGGAAAAGCCAGGAGGCTGTTCCTCTCATGGGCACACTCAGCACTGCCATGGCTGCTTCGGGACTGGAAAAAGAAAAAAGCATAATTACCGGAGCGAGTGAAATTAGGTGTACAGTAAGGAAAAAGAGGGAGAAAGCAGAAGGTGGATTGCTCATACAGCAGATGAGGCAGGACAAAACTGAGGGTTGGTGAATCTGGGGTACTGTGGGAGAGGAATAAGGATGACAGAAGATGTGGCTGTTATCCAGGGTGCCATTAGCATCATATCCATCTTACAATGAAGTTGTTTTAAATAATCTGCAGCAGAAATAATTTGTGATGGCATCAGACCATTAGGTCATTGCCCATTCATCATGAACCGGGGCTCACCCAAATTTCCATGCGTAGTCAGGCTACCGGCCACTACAGTATAAATAATAAAACTAGCAGTTCATTTTTGGCTCAGATGTGTTTCTTTCACTAATAAAACACTGTCATCAGCAACTTGGCACTGCCTTCCTTGGGCTGAGCTGAGGCTGACTCTGCACATTGATCCAAGTGCCCATTTTTTGCCCCTAGACTGAGCAGAAGTCAATAAATGTGCTAGAGCCAGTCCATCGAGATTTAGATGGGTTTGCAGGTACTTCTGATTTTGTGCCTTCACTGATTTTGTCATTTCTTGACCTCAGCCCACATATCACGCTTTGCTGTGGATTTATTGAAGTCAGGAGTTCACAGCTTCAAGCGAGATTCAGAGGATCGTTTATGGATGCCAGGGAGGTCAGAAATGAAGAAGTGGGACAGGCACACCTTAAGGAAAGCACTTTCTTCCCCGCTCTGAAGAGCAATCCGCTGTGGCTCTGAAAATGCTGTTCAGCAGCTTGGTCTCCTTAAAATGCTTCAGTCTCACGCTATTTTTGTCTTGTGTTTTTTTTTATTTTAATTTGGTTTTTTTCTCCAAAAAAACTATTTTGCTGCATTTGAGAACCACTTTTTCCAGCCAGCGCTGTTACACCGTTTCCAACTACGCCGCAGGTGAGGTGCAATGCCCTACTACCACCCCCCTACTACCAGAGCTCAGCCACTGGGGCACCGTCAGCCCTTCAGAGATTTGGGGTTTTAGAAATGACAAGAACAGGCTTCCCCATGGGAACAGCGACGCATTTCCTACACGCATCAGGTGTGGTTTTGGGTCTCCTTGATGTGAAATTAACCGGGAGCAGGAGCGAAAGGTGAAGTTGTGAGGTCTGTAGTGAGAAATGGAGGAGCTGCGGTCCCCAGGACTGCCTCTTTCCCACTCCTTTGCTCCCCGGGCAGGCTGGCCCCCGGTGCTGCGACCGCGTCCCACCTGGGTTCAGCAGCACTCCAGAGCCCGGTTCCTCAGCAGGCTCCTTTCTACAGGTCTGCTGGGGTCCATAAAACATAAACACACCCAGCCGGGAGCCTGAGGTGGGGACGTTTAATGCCTTTTATCCTCTGTGGTCAAAAAACTGCAATTTACTACGTGTATCAGTGAGCTCCTCTTTCTTTTAGCACTGAAAACATGAGTAATACTGCTTTAATACACTGACAGCGTTAAACGGGTGCAGCTCCCTCAGGATGGACTCAGCTGTGGGATTTGAGGTGTTTATAGCACTACGTTGCCGGGGGAACGGGCTATAACCACATAACAGACCTTCACAGCCCTCCTGACGGCATCAGATCAACTTTCGGTTAGACAAAAAAAAGACCATCCAAAAATCCACCCCCAATCAAAATAATAATTAATACCATGGAAGCGAGGTCTAAATTTCAGGCTATCGTGACAGAAACAGATGCATCCAGAAGGTCGTCTTCAGACAGTCTGTAGTAGCTTAGAAAATAGGTCACTTTGGTTCTTCTCAAGTGGGCATTACTGGGCATAGCGTTTTTATGTCACTATTACCACAATCGACTGAAAAATATCGAAAGGAGAGTGGAAAAGCTGTTTTTGCCTTACCAAACCAGCACACCTAGAGGACTGAAGTCTTCAGGGTTAAAACGTGCAAAATAGCTTGGGTAGCTTACCAGCAAACCTACATCAGCACTTCATTCCACAAGTGCCCTTACTACATTTACCATTACTCCCTGCATCTCCCATCCTTAAAAGAAATGAAGAGCCAGCTAGAGAATAGAGTACTTCAAAGATAAAACCGTGTGAAGACTTTGAAATTCTTCCCTGTAAAACGCCCTGTTAACTAACCACTGGTCCCTCTGCACAGGAGCCCTTCAGCCAAGCAAAGTGAAGCAGTGTTGTATCAATCAGGGTCTTCCCCCTTTTCAAACCCTACACGCAGTTTGGGAATTCGTGTCAGTACGAACACATGCAGCCCCTTTAGTTGATGTTTTTCAGACAGTTGACGCGTTGAGAGTTTACTTACTGCCGGGCATTTCGAGAGGGGAAGGTGAAATTAAATCCTGCTGACCATACAGCTCATCCCAGCAAGGCAGGCAGTGCCACAAGTTTTGGTGATAGGAGACTTGCTAGAAAAATTCTGCCAAGCTTTCCTCAAACTACCACAAGAAATAGAAATCAGTTTTCACCCTGAAAATATGAAGTGTGGAAAACAAACTATCTAGGGAGAACCAAGCTCTCACTACTGACCACCGAGGTCAGAGAACTTATCTTGAACTAACTAGACTTTGGCTTCAGTCCAGCACAGCAACTCCTACATCCCCATCTTTGCCCTCATGGATCATTTGGGGGTATTTTTTTGCAGTGTGCCTAACACACAGCATCCCATGGCTTTTGGAGTCCCCTTCAAGTTGGTTGTGGTTTCCAGGCTTCCCCCTTGATATTTGTTCAGTATTTAAGAATAGTCCCGTAAGGATAGAAGTGAGAAAATCACACTGGTTTTACTGGTGTGTATTTCCCATCTTGATTCCAGAACAATCTGTTTCCTTGTCCAGCAGTTCCATTTAACTTCCCAGGAAAAACAAACAAACAAACAAACAAACCCCCAACAACAAAAGGACCACACCAAATAATTCCCCCAACGAACTCACATAGATTTATAGAAATATAAGGATAGTAAGGTTACTGTCTTCATTGTCTCCCTTAAGTGAAGTTCTGAGATTTAAAAAATGAGTACTTATTTAGCAAAAGAAAGTTTGTTTAGGTGTGAAGGTCTGGTTTAGTATTTCTTCTCAAGGGAGCAGGGATTTTTGGAAAGCTATTAAGTTGCATTTAAAAAAAAAAAACAAACTCATTTGGCTCAGGTGTCTTTTTTTGAAGCATTTGACTGGAAGAGCAAAGCATGGTGCTACCACATAGTGCGAGAAGTGAAGGGGAGGGAACACGTGCCAAGGTCACCTCAGCAGTAGCAACAGCAAGCTTCACAGCAGTAATATAAAACCTCCCTCTGATACAAGATACCACTCACAGCTACTTTTTAAGAGCTATAAAAATGTGCCAGAGCAGGCACACATTAATTAAAGGGTTCAGAGAGAAGCGCTGCATGTCAGTCTCAGCAGCGGGTGACTGAAGGGCACGTACTACGTATGGGAGCGAAATGCCCATTGACAGAGCTAGCTCAGATATTTCAGTTTTTATCACCTCCAGGTTTGTCAGCGGGCAGCACAGATGGTCTGCAGCTGGGGAGCCAGTCAGCACACTTGTAAGGCAGCGATGTGACCTGTGTCATGAAGCAATGTGTACTATAAGGAAGCTTTTCTTCATGACTAGCCCAAATCTCCTTCATTGACATTTAAGTCCATAACCTCCTGTCCTAGCTAGACTAGAAACCAAACCGTGAAGGTCCCCCTTCTCTTCACCACAATATTTTTCTTATTTATCTCCTTGTCTTTCAGTTCTTTGTTTCCCCTAAGCTAGACAAATTCAGTTCTTCTGGGCTTTGCTCATAAGCCCCATTTCCATGCTGGTGTCCCCTGCAGAGCACAGGACTCGCCCTCCAGAGCGGCAGGTCCTGAGCAAAGGAGGCGCTGAGGAGGACAAGGGCCCATCTGGGCTTCCCTCAACTCCTTTCCCTCCATGGTTAGGGCAAGTCAGGCTGAGATAGCTGAGGTTATTACCCAAGTGCAAACCTACTAGCTAGGGCAATTTCTCTTCCCTGTCCCCTACTGCAGCCCGTCATGAGAAATAAGCTTTTTCTATAAACCCACTGATGAGCTACAGCTGGTGGCAAAATGCATCCAACTAAAGGATGCCGGCCAGCAGGAGGTCCTTCTGGTTTTAACTGCTGATTATTCCAGCTGAGTGAAATAAAGGTAACACTTTTTTGAGCTCTGACATCTATTTACCTGTATGTACCCCACCTCCTTTGTCCAAAGTTGCAGCAGGGCTTCTACACTGCTGATGGCAAGAACACCCTCCAATGTTTCACTGCACCCTGGAAACCTTGAAAGCAGCAGAGCAGAACTGGGGGCCATGGAGCCAATGGGGCCAGAGTCCAGCTGCATTAAGAGTCCTAATGCCCATTTACAAGGCAGAGAAAAAAAAAATACTTGGGTATTTTGGGGGGGGTCTAATACTCAGCACCATCTCGTGGTTGTCACCTACATCTAGCATGCACAGCATTTTTAAGGCCTGTTGAATTTTAAGTTTTCTCCTCCGTAACCAATTTCTTAAGAGACAGGCAGTCTAGTCTGGTATTTTCCGGGGCTCTGTGAGGATTTCTTAAGTTCTAATCTTACAGCTTGGACTGACTCTTTTTCTAGTGTGAGGAAAATATCTGTAAAATGGAGCTGGTCTTTAAGACACCAGCACAGCGCTTTGAGATGTGCAGCTGAACAACATCTAGTATCGCTACCCATACATCACAGGAGAACCCAGGGGGGAAAGAAGAGGGTGTAACACTTTTAAAACATGTGGAAAGCGTTATCTGAATAGCAAAAATCTGACATAAAACTATATACACATACTTACAGCTCAGATTTGGGCTCTTCATAGCCCTTGCTAGACAAGTAGGGATAAGGATTTTTTATTCACAGTGCGTTGAAAAGAGGTCCCACTCTGATTTTCACAGCTTGCCACCAGCAGTCTCTCTGCTTTTATTTATGACTAAAAGACCTGGACGGAGTCAGGGCACAGAGGAAAGAGGGGAGAGCAATTGGCAGATCTCAGCTGATGAAAAAATCCTGTTGGGCATTTTTTGAAGGACAATCAATTGGAAAGGACTTGCTGTCAATCAAAGTGAAACAGATACACGTCAGTCCCCCACACAGCACACTACAATGCAAAACAGCTTCTCAGAGCAGCAAGTTTTTTGTGGAGGGGATTTGGACAGGCAGTTTTTCTCTTAAGCCTGCATTTCTGACAGCTGCCTAGTACCTTTTTCCCAGACTTGTCACATTTGTGCTGAGATATATAAATGTCTTCTCTCTTTTGCTCCTTAACCACTGCACAATCTTTCAATTTCTTAAGCAAAGAAAGATAGAAGCCGTATTTTGTATCATCTATAGCTGAAGCTGGAGTTTTTCTTGTACAAGGAAATGGTTTCTTGTTATCTGAAGATGACATCTGTATTTTACAATAGAAGCCTCCATCCTCTTTTTTTTCAGTTCTCTTTACTGCCCCATCTCAGAAACTGAACTTATCCAATAGCTTGCAAAGAAAAATAATAAAAGAAAGATGGTTTTGCTGTTTCCTGGCGACTGACACCACTTCGACCCCAGGTAGTATCACACTGGCTAATTCAAGACAGAAACAAGCACCGTGATAGTTAAGTGGGAAGAGAGGATGCAAGCACTAGCAGCACTAACCTTGGTGCAGAAAATCCTTGCCACAGCTGTCTGCTGTTCATGATGGAATTCACAATTCCCAGAGGAATCTGTTTTGAATATGGGAAAATATGTTCCATGCATGTTTATCTGGCTTTTCAGGTTTTTCTCCCTTACTAAGCTTAATCATCTTGGCTCTCTTGCATTACCCTCTCTACCTGTAAAAGCATTTAACAAAAATCCCTTGATGCGGGGCTAATACGAGAGGGCACACTGTGGCTCCCTTCATAACTCACAGAGAAAGCTGAGTAAGTTGTCTTTGCAGTTATTTCAAACTGTCTTTTCCTTTCTCCAGAACAAAGAACCCCGGAGGGTGAGGAAAAGCCCGTACGCCAGTAACACAGCACTACGTAGAAATGACAGAAAGGGCTTTAAAATGGCCTTATTCCCAAAGAAGATCAAGGGGATGACAGTTTGTGCCAGACTGTGGGAATGAAGAAGGAGGTATAGGCCTGGACTACTGTGGAGGCCTGAAGGAAGGAGGAGATCAAGGAGCAGTGATGGGAACCGACCTACTGGTTCACACTGGAGGTGCCTCTAAATACGTACAGAACACACTGGCCAGGGCTCCTGGTGACCCCTTACTGCAGAGGCTCCTTCTGCACGTGCAAAAGGCCCAGTTCCACAAAGGCGTTTAGGCACAGGGCCAGGGCAATGAGGTACTTCTTGGGGCTAACCACGCTGCCTTCGCTGAAAAAAAACACCCAAAACATGTTACAGATAGTGTGGAGTTCAGATACTCCCGAGGGAGCCAGAATGATAGAAATGCAACAGGAAGATAGCTTCCTGTCCCTGCCATTAGTGAATGCCAAACAGAGAAAAATGCAAGAAGCCCACAGGGATATGTTGTCTTCAGTCCTGTCAGTCATGGATGTGACAGCTGGGACCTTTAAAGACTGTCGAAGGAGGGAAACCAAGGCACTCCAAATGCCAAGTCTGTCAGCAACATAATTAACATGTCATGTACGGTCTGCTCAGAAATGCAGCACTTACTGCACCTCCAACTGCCAGACTATCAAAAATGCTGCTCAGCTGGTAATTCCTGCACCTCACAATAATGTCCAAGTTACTGCAAAGCCAAGAAAAAGGCAAACTGTAGTGTTTGGGAAGACAGAAATCAGTGTGTGGGGGAAGGCGAGCTACCCTACCACAGGAGCTGTTGGTATTCCCACTCCAGAGTGTCTCTGGAAACACGTACTCAACCACGTTCTTAGAAAAGCACGTCCGTTTCACATGGGCAAAACACCTGAAACAAAAAAGGATGGAGGCAAGTTCTGTAGGGAATTCATAAATCAAGACAGGTTTGGGGACTCAGCAGCTGGAGCGTGCTCCCCACTAACCTGCAAGAACCACCTTGAGGCAGGTAGTGTCAAGCACCAGGTAAAAGGGAAAAATTCTCTCCCCCCTCCCTGCTAGCCAACCTTGGGCAAACTTACAAACGCAAAGTGACGAGCGACGGAAAGAAAAATTCCATGCTGTGAAAGCCAGCCCACACAAAGAGGCATGGCAATTCTCACCCTCCGCAGACCAAATGGATGTGCGTGGTTTAGTGCAAGAGAGTCCCAGTATAGGTAAGATACTTGGGGCAACCTAAATGAATCCTCAGGTTGAGAGAAAAACCTAAGTTTTTATTTTAAAAAAAGGTAGAGCTGTAAGCCATCATGACTGACCAGCATGACCAGGCCAAGGAGAGCACCTGAATCCACCAAGAGCTTCAGAACAACAATTCAAGTATAACTGACCAAACTTTCTATCGCATTGCTTAGAAGTACAGTATTGCTGCCAACATGGGGTCTTCCACGGCTGATCTCTGACAGACAGATCAAGGCAGGCACTGGAAAGGGAAACTCAGCGGATGAGGTCCAGGTGTGACTGTAAGGAATGATGGACTTACAAGGACAGGGTGAGACACAGGGAGAGAAAAGAAAAAGCAGGCATGTGAAAAAGGAAAAAAAGAGCTGGTAAGTCTGGTAAACAACAGATTTTTAATGAATGTAACAATTAGCGATGAAGATATACATGAAAGTTTTATCTATAGACTGGCAGAAAATTTACAATCATAATCATATAAAAATAATCTATTTTTGCACAATAAATATACCCCTTAAAATTATGCAAGTTAAGGATATCTTACAAACAACAAAGAATCTTAGTTAAGAAAATATTTATGAAGGTTTCCTTGCAAATTTCTATTTCCAAACAAGTGATTTTGAAAAAAAAACCCACAAAACTCTTCAACAATACCACCGACTCCTTAAATTTAGAGGACCTGTAGTCCAATTCTCATCTCAACATAATTTTCTTGTCTCAACAAACAGAAAAGACAGCAGCCCTGTGGTCAGCCCATTGGTTCCATTAAAGGAGGACAGCTTTATCAGGAGTTCCTGCATCAGAACAAAGGGAGAAAAAACAAAGCAGAACGAAGAGATGAGATGGACACCTTGTACTCCTGATCATTAAAAAGGAGTTTCTGAGCCATGAAAAGAGCTCTGGCTACCCTCATCAGATGGCACTAAAGACAGGAGATAGCACTATCTGAACACATGCTCAAAGTGCTTTGGAGAGAAATAGTTGTATCCAAGCTGCTGCTGTAGACAGGAGGTTCTTGCTGAGATTACAATCAGCTGTGTGAATGAGCACAGAGATAGAACACATTTGGCTAGATCAGTTTCTGTTAAGAACTCAGTGGTACAGGAAAGGAATAAAATTGCCCTTATAATGAAAATGGTCTCATTTGCAGCTCTGTGATAAGTAGTATTTATCACAAATCTTTGATTCCTTGTGCTCAGGCTGCTACTGCAGCTCCTCTGGGATAGCAGTAACGTACCATTTCTCCATGGCTCCTACTTATCTCAAACAGTCTCTGCTACAAACAGGTTTTTTCACCCCTGGCCTGTGAAATTTCTTGAATTATCTGATAAGGGAGAGTTTCAGCCACAATCACAGCATGTCCACAATTCTGCCAAAATGTTGTAATAATACTGTATGCAGTAGGGCGAAGTATGATTTCAGGTTTTACAGAAAATTCTTTGCAGAGGCCTATAAAAGTTGAGCATGGCTTCATCATTCAGGAGGAGCACACTCATGCAATCAAAATCATCAAAAGCGATTTCACAAAAAGGGGTATGTATTTTTAAAAAGTTATATTTAACTAAGGTCTAGCACCAGGCAAAAAACATGAATATTTAAGAAAGGCAGACAGCAGCACATTTTAAAAAACAACAGTAACAATTAACACACACTAGCTTACACTTTCAAAGCATTTTACAAAAACATGAATTAATTAAGCCTCACAACACCCTTGTGAGATAGGTAAGTATTATTAGTCCCGTTTTAGAGACAGAGAAACAGGCATGGAGAAAGTATGACCTGATCACCACCACACACGTCAAATCCAGGAACAGAACAGCAGATTTTCTAGTTTTCTATCACACATGGTCTGACCTCTTAAAAGATGCTAGTCTTTAAATAAAATTTATTTCCTCTCCTCCCTTTTAAGACACCTGGCCCCATTTCCATCTGATATGAAAAGGTACCCACCAATGATAAGCAAGTGGAAGTAGGAAATAACATTTTTTATAGACTGTATGTTGCTGGAAGCTGTTTTTAAGAAAAGACTTGGCCATGGGTGCTTCCATACTGCCAGAGTCAGTGTCACTTCTCATCAGGGACCTGCCACCAGGAAACTCACTGAGGCCTATATGCAATGCTGATACAGCTCAGAATCTGCAAAAAAAAAAGGTAAAGTTTCTTTGCCACTTCCAAATAAGGCATCTCCCTCTGGCAGGGAGTCTTCTCTGAGAAGAACTCATATGAGCATAACTGCACTGAAAGCGAAGACGTTCATCTGGTGACTCTCAAGGTGCAGCAAAGGGCGCAGATGTATCTCTTGGAAAACGTGGAAACGTTCGTATGTCATGCTCTGTGTTAAGAGAGATGGTCTGGAGGCATCAGCCATCCTGGGAGTTAGAAAATAACTCTCCATAGTCACCTTGAGAAGACAAGTTCCCTTAGTGTATCAGTCTTGCACTGAACTAGTCAGTGACAGCCTAGGATTAAAAATTCCAAACCACCTGAAAATTCAAGTCAGCAGATTTAACTCTATAAAATGCCAAATCTGCCAGATCCACTGCAGCCTGTTTGCAAACCCAGGCCCAGACGTTAGCGGAAACATAGAAATAAAAAACAGTCCTTCCACCTTCAGTTATGTATGTCCATTAGACACTATCTAGTGTCCAGGAAGTTAGCTTCACGACAGCTCGATCTGAAGATCCTCTCCATACTTTCGGATCAGCTTCATGTGGTTATGGTCAACTGACCATTGCTCTGGGAGGTGCTTGGGCTGCATGCTGTCCAAGAAATGCTGCCGCCAGCGTCTCTCCAACTGCATAAGGGAGCGCAGGCCTCCTTTAGCAAAACACTGCACCACCTTCAGTCCATGTGGCATGTAGCTCTCATTGCAGATCCTGCCAGGACACAAGCAGAGTTTATTTTCACACAAGTCCACTGTCAGACTCTAGACCTGTCTAGAATGAACAGCAAGACACTGAAGATACTTTCAGCCGCGGAGTTTAATTACAGACACACGATAAGCTAACCAGGAGGGAGAGTTTTAAGCTTTGCTTCAATGCCAGACTGCTTTCTGGAACACAGTTACACTGGGAAGCTGGTTTCTTTGAACTGAGAAAGTGTTCTCCTTTCACAGAAACACTAAACAAAGCTCTCAAGGTCCATTACAAGCTCTTCAGGAGACAGACTGCAAGTTTCTCAAGGCAAGAACCAGATGACACTCCAGAGCCCTGATCCTACCACTGAATTCCCTGCCTGGATTGGTTCTGAGTTACAACATTGGCACATTACAAACAACAGTGAGCACAACAAGGAGCAAATACTGCCTTCATGCAGACAGACACCAGATACTAGTTAAGAAAAGATATTTGCAGAGGCTTTGAGAAAGAGGAAGAGAGGAGACTTCTGGTATGATTGTCTTTCAGTCTCTCTCCCTGATCTGTCCTTCAAAAGAAATATAAAATAGCAGAAGGGAAAATGAAGGAGCAAGAACAGAAGGAAGAGAAAGGGAAAGAAGGGAAGAAACAAGAGCTGCAGTTCACAGACCACTGCTGGGTTGAGGGGAAAAGGTGATAAACAAAACCAAAAGCACAGTAAGAAATGTAGAGTGTGCTTGTCTGCTTAGAGCCTTAGGCTACAGCACAGACAGTTACCTTCTTCCTATCCTTGCTTTCTAGTTAAATGTATCAAAGTACTATAAATCCAGATTCTGCAGGCTTATACAAATGATAAAGTTATTCTTTTAGAGGCTTGTTTTTTCCTGTGCAGATCAACTCCTAGTAGTCTCAAATTCAGACACTCCTTGACACCATTATTTTACAGAAGTTACATCAATATCCCAAGGACACCAGTAATAGGTTTTGTCTTATTTTGCCTTAATGTCTCATTAAAAAACTGGGGAGGGCGGGGAGGGGAGTCAGCATGTGTGATCCTCAGCTCTGCAAATCCTGCTGAATTTTCTTTTATTTTGCTGCAGTAATATTTACCCAAGGCTCTGTGTGAATTAAGTGTCAACAGTTCAACAAAAAGTTGTGTTGAACATAAGTGTCAACATAAATGACTAAAATGTTACATCTCCTGATGGGCTTGTTATACCTGGTTTCCAAACCAGCTGCTTCCTGAAGCATCTCTGGGGTGACTGCCTCCGTGTTAAAGAAGTCCTTGATGCTTTGCAGAAGTTCTGCCCTTCGGGGGTCAGGCAGGCTGTCTGCATTCAGCAGGGCTCGGGCCCCCGAGCGCACTTGCCTGCGCAGAGGGTCCTCCAGCAGACGCACGCCTTCCTCAGAGCCAATGGGGGCATGAAACTCCTCAGCCAGCTGCTGCTTGAGATGGTTGTCATAGTAATTGGAGATGGCATGGCAGGATGTGCAGAGTAGGAGCACGTCATGAGAGTTGTGGTCCTTCATCTGGATGGGGAAGTGTCTTCGGTATTCGTGAGGAACAATGTTCTTCCTAAGGAAGACAAACTAGCCAGCTCATTACATTTTCCTGGAGCTGCTACTCCCCAGTTCCTCCTCTTCCTGGCCCACAAAGGGTCAACTAATACTAAAAGTCCAGGAAAACAACGATCACCAGGGTCAGGACCCTCAGTGCAGCAACACATTCTGCAACTTCTTTTTATTTGTACTTTTCTCCACAGGTTTTCTGCATTTCTCTTTTTTTTCCCCTTCCAAAAATTCATTGCTTTCAATTAAAAAAAAAGTGATTCATGCTGTAAGGAAAAAAAAAAAAAAAAAAAAGAGGCAATGCACTATGAGAAGCATGCCTCCCAGGTAAACAGCACCAGCTGCAAAAACAAAAATCTCACCCTTTGTGACCTCATGAGCTTCAGGCTCACCTAAACCTTTCAAAAATATAAGGATTAAGTAGTGGAAGGAAGAGTACAGCTATTTTCAGAAGGGGGTGTCATCAGAACAGTGTGTGTTGGCATATTGCTGCCCTCTGTCATTCAAACTGCAGCACAAACATGTACCATGCGCTTTGTTCTCTCCAAGGACAGGTATCTCCTGCCTCCGTAAGAAGAGGAAAGGCTGGCCTGTTCAGTGTCAAACTTACCCAGACACATACGACTACCAAGCATTCAAATAGTGATAACTCATCCAGGATGTGAACAAGCATGATGTTTCAGGCCACTAACCAAGCTTCTGGATGCCAAACTAGATGCAGACCTCAGCCCTGTTTTAAAAGATGCATTTTTCTCCTATCCCACTAAACAACTCACCGGATATAGGATTCTCGCTTGCCACATACAACACACAGGTTCTCTTTGACTGTCAGATAATAATCAACTTGAGACTCAGGACGTCCTGAAGGCTCAAACCGCAGCTTCACAACAAATGGTTCTGTGCTAACTAGATCTGAAAGGGTAAAGGCAATCAGAGAATATTCAAGACAAATTTGTATTTGAAAGCTAAAATAATGATATTAAAACACAGGAATCATCCTAGTGAATCCCCAACAATATTTCCAATAAGAGATGATACAAAAAATTCATGCCCAGTTATGTAGGCAACAATGAAAAAGAAAAAAAAAAAGCTGTATTTCAAATACCACGAGGAAAATGGGTATGCTCACCTCCAATCCCCTTGTCCAGATACCACTGAGCTTTCTTGCGATCACAAGTGCACAGGGGCTGTCCATCTGGTGCATGCAGGAAGCAGTTGTCATACAGTGGAGATTTTCTATGAAACAAGGGGAGCATTAAAGCAACTATAATAGCATGCCAAAAACACAGAGCTCTCTATAGCCCTGCGTTCCACGCTGCAATTCATTTGTAATTCTTTTCTTCTCTCCAGCAAGATCGTATAAGTAAGTACTCAGCAGAGCTCTAACAGCTAAAAAGACTGATTCACAGGCTGTGTAATCTGACAAAAGGATTTCTTCTGAGGTCCATTGCGGGAAAAAAAAACCAAACCAACAAACCAATAATGATATAGAAGGTCTCCTTCCACTGAGCATCAGCAGTTCAGCTCAATCACCATGATAAACATGGGGAGATCTCAATTTAGCTTGGAATGCAATTTTGTTTAAATGTTAATCCTGACATGAAGTGCAAACCTTCTGTTTTGCATGACACAACTCCAATTAAAAAAAAAAGATAAATCTGGAGAGACTTGCTGTGTACAACACAATACCATTAATGACTGCTAATGAAATCATTAAAATTTCTCCATTGCCAGTCCAATGAACTTGAAAAGGAGAAAACAAATACTAAAATGACTTGTTTTCTTTACAAATGGTAATAACAGACAACTTTAGCTCCTACATCCATGTGATAAATTTTATTAGATTGTATCCAAACAAAAACAAACATACTAGCTCTTCACGTCTTCCACTGCATTAAGGTTAAGGAGACTTCTCCAACTTGTTTTAATTTAAAACAACTGAACTCTCATTAGCCAAAGGGCGTAAGAATTTAGGATTTGCTCCACAAAATCACCTGCTGGATGGAGATCCTGAATCCAGCAACAGGTGCCTCTGCAGGGCCAAAGCAGTCCTGTTCCCTCCTCTCTCCCCTGGCCAACACAGAAGTGCAGTACTTTGATGGTGCCACAGATGGTTCCTTCCTGGGCCCTCTGGCACCTCAAATGACATGTCTCACCACTCCTAACCTTAACTTTCAGTCCTGCTCAGTACCCTGATGCCTCTGTGGCCACAGTGACCTGGGGCAGCACAGAACAAACAGCAGTCCACGAGGCAGATCCTGCTCACAGGACAAGCTCTATGCAGTTGCCACCTTTCCCCTGGAGGAGACAAGGCACAGCTGTTTGGGCAGCAAATGCCACCCAGGCAGACAACTGCCTCCTGCTGGGACTCTGCTCTCCAGCTAATTCCTCCACAGGAGAAGAAAGGGCAAAAGCTGAAGACAACCCCTCAACCTGCTCATGACCTAGTACAGTCCCCAGTGCTGCTCCCACTTTCAATACCACCTAGAGAGAAATATGGAAAACAGAAGCAGGATCTGGCTCCCACGACTGTTAGCTGCTGTGTTTCCTTTCCCAGCTCATATTAACTACTTTGTTTAACGAACAGAGCATGAGGCATCATTCAGAGTTTTCCATCTGTGGTGCAAAGAGTAAAACGTGCTCAGAGACTTACCGTGCAGAATAACCCACGCCCAGCGGCTTTCGCTTCTGCCTCCGTGGATCTCTCGCTTGCTGACTGCCAGAGGTCTGGCCATTTACCGAAGATTTCCGATTCTTTGTTTTCTGAGGGGAGCGTCCCTCTCCACTCTTCTCCTCTCCAGTGCTGCCACTCCTTCTTCCTCTAAATGGGACATCCACCAAGCCCCGGCATTTACCCAGTGCTTTTTCCCAAGCAGCGACAGAGTTTTCAACTTCAGATATAGCAGGGAGGCTGGCAAATCCCAGTAAGTGGAGGAACACAGCCACTGAGACCTGGGCATCCCTAGCAGCATAGAGAACCTGCAGAAAAGTGTAGACATCAAGATACTGACAAACAGCAAAAACTCCCAAACGTTATCTGTCTTTAACACTTGGTACAGTAAAGCCAGAAGCTGGAAGTATTTCCGTTTGAAGTTCATGTAAAGTTGTGGCAATTGAGTGACATTTTCATAACATCACCATGCCCCACATTTTTAGGGTCAGTCAGACTTGAAATATTCATGGGTGCCCCCAAGAACCGCAAAAGACTGGAAAAATTCAGGTCAGCCAGGCCTTAAACACCATCCTGCCCCCTCCCCACATACTAAAGAGCTCACTCTTGACACACTGTCTACGACTACTCAATGTGGTTATTTATCCTGTCACTCCCTCTAGTGGTCACTGATTTTGTAGACATCTGCAGTATGACTAAAGAAAGTGAGACATCAAGGAAACCATAATGGTCTAAAGATGGTCAACAAGGTTTCCAGCGTCTCTCTCTAATATTGCACTGACTGCTATGGATTGGAAGAAATAATTTTATTTAAAAAGTGAGGTTTTGGGTGCACAAACACTTCTTCAAGGGATCTTGCCTTATAGATCTTTCAGGACTAAAGGAAAACGAGTGTCAAGAATCCAGGGAAAACCGGAAAATTATCTTCATGGAAGAGGAGGAAAATGCAGGCACAGAGTCTGAAATTAACTTCAGACTACAGTCACACATAATGTTTTGAGGCAGAACTCAAACCAGGCTCTGATCTCCCTGTTACAATGCCTCTTCTCTACTAAGAAGGTTGCTTTTACTCCCAAAACACTAAGTTGAAGTGGAAGACACACCTGATCTTGTGTCAGCTCTTCTGCCTCCCAGTCGCTGCAACGCACATGAGGAGACTTGTCAAGCGGGCAGTTCAGGACTTTTTCAGCTAAAGACTTAAGGCTAAGGCAGTTGTGAAGTAGATCCTTCCTTCAGTTTAACAAAGAAAGTGAAACAAACATATTAAAAATGAAACTATACATCCATGCAAATTGAGATGGCCTCATACACCCTGAACCTGCCAGAACACAATGCACACGACGCATGACTCTCACTCAAACAGCACACAGCTGCCTGTCAGCTTTACAGGGCCTCTCCCTCCCCTCTGCTACAATGTCCTTTCTAGATTTAGTAATCAGCTAGTGCCTGCAATATGCAAAACAGGCAAGGCTGGGAGTTGGTAACATTTAAGGCTGAAGTGTTTGGCTCTGAACTTCCTATTTCTGAACTAAGGAGGCCTATCACAGAGTGATGGACCGCCTGTCCCAGGGATTCATAAGCAGCATGAGAGCCAGGAGTGACTCAGAGGAATTCTGACCACTGGAGACAAGAAGTCATCCTCAGTGCTAAAAAGGCACCATCAGGTCAGCAAACCCATGCCCCAGATCACTAACACCACACTCAGGCACACATATACTGTACGTGAAGAATATTCCCAAGTAAAACATTTTATTTTAGGAAGAATGAAGGATGATAAAATGGCATCATAATTGTAACCTTTTAATGGAACCATTGTTATTAAAAGAGAAAATTAGAGCCAGTTCATTTAGTCGTTTTTCAAGAAATCCTGTAATTCAACAGTTCCACTTACATGCTCTGGCACATTTACCCCATACTTCTAGGCACTGTATTCAAACATCTGTCGACATGGTGATCGCTCTCACCGCATTACATCATTGTGCCTGGACTCCTTGCAAGCTGAAGCATGATACTCAGAAAAATCCACATGTGTATTTGCATGAGAAGTCTAACAGACTCAATTAGCATATGAAATCTTCATGAAGATTTCATTTCCATTAAGACCACAGAATAGAAGCATGGCATGTTCTTGGGCTGCAGCTGTCAACACCCATGCTCTTAAACCACCCTAAGAACTCCAGACCTACCTGCCTGGTATTATTCAGCATATGCAAATTACTTTTAAAATATTTCCAACTCAAACGATGCCTCTGTCTTCAGACACTCACCGCTGTCTCATGGCTAAATAGCGGAGATCCACACTCCCTTTGACTGGAAGACCATAATCATGAAGTAACTTGCAAGCATCCTCCCAGCATCCTACCCCAACTTTCAACACAGCACTATCTGCCATGATGTCCAACAGGGTCTTTGGGATAGTCTGTCCACTGGCAACAAGCCTGGGCAACCGAACAAGAATGCAGAGGCCACTAGAAGAAGCCATCTGTAGGAGGGACACAGGATTCGCTTTTCCCTCCACAGATACCTGAAATAAAGACAAAAATCAGAGTCTGGGTTACAGTATTATTAGCAATAGAGGAGCTGGAACAAATTGCAAAAGAGGCCACTGAAGACAGGAAATATCTATCAGTTTACACAGTCAAGTATTGTTACATGTGTCTCAAATTTTACTGCAAATTATGTGATGTTTCACAGTATTACACAGTATTTCACAGTCCCCCAGCCACTTCTTGCCACACTCCTACAAGAGAAACTTTCCCCCTTTCACCCTTCCCCCTCACAGATGAGCCGGTGGAAGAAATCAGACACATTTCTTAATCCACATGAGCACAAAGCCACCCACTGCATAAATGTTTATGGCAAACACGTTGTTTAACTGTGCCTTATACTAATGACTGTGGGGTGAATAAATCTCCAGTCAAAATAATGGCAAAGCCAGGCTTTATGAATGACTCAAAGCCTGTTTTGAGAGTTCACACAGGCAAATGTACAAACGGAAGAGGAACTTTGCTTTCTGGTAGTCCCAGTGAGTTATATCTAAATATCAGCATTATCCTCTTTTTTGGGTTTATTATTCTTAAGAAATCATTTCTTAAGTATGTAGCTGGTGTAAACCCAAGCTACTTCCAGTAAATCAGCTTTAAAGAGGTATTACACAAATCATAATGCAGTTACCACTGTGTTTAGTATAGTCCATTTATCACAGGAGTTCAGCAACAGAATACAACTACGGAATTAAAAACTTACAGACAACACACTTAAACGTGAGAACAATCAAAATTAGCAGCTACTTCACTGCTGTCATGACAGATAATCACACAGTTTCAATATAGTCAGTCCTGTTGTATCCATTCAAGCAAAGGAATCACTCCTCCCCAGATGATTTCCCATGGCAATCTGCAATCTAAAGGATCTTCTTGATCACTCACCCACTCACAGTCAATTCCAAGCACTGGCCAGTTCTCCAGCTCCTTCTTCAGCAAGGGCTCAACATGATCCCACTCCTCCTGCTCTGAAACTATCACTATGTCTGCACCAAGGGTCCTCTCTACCCAGGAAAAGGTGGGGGATCTGAAGAAGGAAAGCACCTCCTTATCCTCTGCCTTAATCAGTTTCTCATCTCCCAAGTCTGTAACTGCTTCCTCTCTCTGACTACTACAACATGCTTTTCCTTTCCGACGCTGGGTTGCCTTCCACAAAACCAGGCCCCCCACCGCGACACCCAGCAGGGTCGCCAAAGTAATCGTCACTGCTCTTTGCTTGGGCATTTTTTTTATCCCCCTATCCCCCCCCTTCACTTCACCCACTCAAAATGGCATTGTAGGATCTTATCATGGCCTGCAAAGAAAAAGGAGAGAGGTGGAAATTAAAGACAACTTAATTAAATGTGTTTAGAGATATTAAATATGCCCACTGGTATCATACCAAGGTTCTAGCCACAACTGACAACCCTGACAGAAGGACCGAGTCTCACTTTGATAGACTGGAGGTCAGGGGACAGATTGCTGCAGTGGTAGACTGGGCAGTAACAGGGGACTGAATGCTGCTGTTGATCACACCACCAGAAACCTTTAATGGGAATCCACTGATTTATACTGGTGTAACTAGATGCTTCCACAAACTCATATTTTACAAAAAATAAAATAGTCAGGGCTATTATCAACATATTTGGATCCAGATCAGCCGAAGCAAGGACAAGATGAGATTACTGCAGAATAAGCATGTCCAATCATGCATTATTAAACAATAGGCATTGTCCATTACATTCATATCCATACTAAGGTCAAATGGCTCTTCAGGCATTGAAAAGCCCTGAAGAAGCAGCATCTATTTATAACATAGCTTTCTCTCCATCGTACAAAAGCTTAGCTCTCCTTCAGTGAGCCGAAATCAATCCTGCCCCTGCATCCCCATCTTCCCAACCCACCACGTCATTTTTAAAGGCTCGCCCTTACGTGCTCTTCGACACAAGCAGAAGCTGCGGCGTCGGTGCCACCACGGCCCAGCACAGCCGCTAACAGCAGCGGCGGAGCAGGGCCACAGACACCTGCCTGAACACTGCGACGCCAGAGGTGCTTTGCTCTCGCTCCTTGAGCGAGCAGACTGAAGGCGATGAGGGCCCTCCGCACCGATGGCCTCTCGCCCCCGGTCCAACAGCTGTCACGTCCTTGGGAACCCGGGGGTGCTGCCCCAGACCGCGGCCCCGCGACCCCAGGCAGCCCGCTTGCGTGGATCCCCCCGTCCCGCCCCGGCAGCAGACGCCCCGACGAGACACACCGGCCCCGGCTCAGCCCCAGCGCGGTGCCGGGGACGCCGGCGGGCCGAGACGCGCGGCCAGCAGCGGACCGCCCCGCGCCGACGACGAGGCGCGGGGGCAGGCCGAGGCCCCAGGGCCGGGGCCTGGCCGCCGCAGCCCCCCAGAGAGAGCAGAGCGCCCTCCTCGGGCTGCCCCGCAGGCCCCGGCGGGGATACCGGGGAGGGACGGACGCGAAACGCCCGGTTTTAGGCTTGGTCGGGGTTTTACCGGGAAGAGGCCCCGGTGTCGCCCCCCTGGAAGCGGGCAGGCGGGAGGCGCCTGGCCTGCGCAGCCGGGACACCTACCGGGGCGGCCCGCCGCCGGGATGCGCGCAGCAACCTCCCCCCTTCCCCAGCCGCGCCGCCGCCCGGCCCACGGGCGCCCCGCCGGGGCGCCCAACCTGCCCGCCCGCTACCTGCCTCTCCGCGCAGCAGTTATCTCCGACAGCAGGAACCCCTCGCGGGGTAGTCGCCGCGCACTCCGGGAGCCTTAGAGTGGCGGACGCTTCCTCTTTCCCGGCAGTACGAGCGAGCGGTGGGCGCCGCCATGTTGTACGGCAGCTGCTTGTGCTCCCGTGCCCGCGGCCTCCGCGGAAGATGTGTGCTGTCACCTCGGTCCCCTGGTCGCACCGTGGAGCGCCTGTGTGTTTGCCTCGCCGCTTCCGGGGCGGCGGGACCCGGCCGGGCCGGAGCCTGCCCTCGGGGCGGCCAAGCCTACAGACAGGCCGGTACCCGCAGCTCATCGCAGGCTTGTGGTGACCACGAACAGGCCTTGAACAGGCCTTCATGTGCCTTCAGCCGGTGGATACCACCTCAACAGCAATACTGTGGCATCAAAGATTAATAAAGATACTGAAAAGGGTGAGCTCCCTTTAGAAGATTTTTGCAGTGGATGAGCAAGCTGCAGCTGGGTCGTGGAAGCCATCCACGCCCAGAGTGTGCTGTGGAACGAAGGCCAGCGGGGTGGCCCGTGAGGTGGTGGCAGGCAGGGACCACCGGGAGCAGCGGCTGCAGAGAGAATATGAGGTCTAAAGAACAAAGGCGGGAAAATAAATGCAAATCATAGCCATCTCCAAAGTGGCAAACTGGAAGAAATCAAAAGGGGACGAATTGAGTGGAAAGGATTAAGAGTTTAACAGAGGAATAATTACAGCAAAGCGCTGCGTGGGGAACAAGTATGAACTTTGGCACTGTGGCACCACGACACACAGACAATGACTATACAGCCAGCTGGCTGCCTTCAGGATTATCATCATGAGGCCAAGGCTGTCAAAAAGCAAATGAGCTCCCAGCCCAAATTCCACTGCAACTGAAAGGGATCCGAGCACTCTATCTCTTCCAATTCCTTTGCAACTCCCAATATTTCCCAATTAGAATCCCAGCTAGTTGCATGATTGAAGGAGACACTGAAACTACAGGAAATATGGCTTTAAATTGCTCTGACAATTTGACAGTCTGCATCAAATTTCATTTTGTTTTAACTTTGCCACTTGTAATCATCAGGGCAGGAGGATCTCCCTAGCAGAGACTTGAGATTCAGCAGATTGTTCAAGGGGTGCAACAAAGCAACTAATGGCTGTCACCAGGGAAAAATGTCTGCAGAAGTAGTATTTTTTCTGTCTGTAGAATGCTTGCTTCCCTCCCCCATGCCTTTTTTTTTTTTTTTTTAACTTGGGAATGATGTAGGGAGCAACTGATAGAAAACAAGGAGCACTGCTGGTTTCCAGTAGAACACTTCTCTGAGCAAATATGGCCCTCTCCCTATCAGAAGTAAGATGACCAGGCCATTAAAGCTTAAACAGCTGTTTGTTTTAAGGACCTGGTCTAAGACCAGGATGGTACAATCATGTCAGGTCTCACTGGTGGTGTGGTCACACCAGGAAAGTTTGTTTTCCATTGACTTGTGTCTGTATTTTGAACGTACAAATGCTTTATAGGTGAGAGTTACAGCTTCTGTAGAGTAAGTCTTTCTGCAAAGACCCTCAATCTTGCTCTACAGGGAAGAAATTTTTATATTTATCCACTGAGGGTTACAAAGCCATCTCGCACACTGCAGTAACTCACACATCTCTTCTGTGGTTCATTCTCCTCTATAGGGAAGAGCTGCATCTCCTTTACAGTCACAACCCAGACACAGCTTCTCAGTCCATCCCCTATGATCCGATGCACCAGACACAACTGACCGGTTGAAGCAGAGGTCACCGAGCAGGAGCCAGCACTGCTCTGAAGCTCATCACACCACTCATGCTCAGTAGAAAAGTGCATCACATGCATGCTCAGGAGAAAAAGCCGGAGGGGTCTGGCTATAACTGAGTTCCACAGTCAGATGGACACGTTCTCCCTCCATCTCTCCCTCCCTCCTCCCTTCACACCCCTCAATGTATAATGCTTTGTTTTTACATGGCCATGGTAATCTAGCATTAACCTGGAGTACCACTTGGAAGGGAGTCTCACATTTCCTGTTCAACCTGATGGACTGCACGCTCCCTGCTCCCTTGCTCCAGCACCACCATTTCTGTAATGACAGGGTCAGAGAATCAGGAAACTGATCCATCTGTAAACTAGTTCAAGGAAAAAAGTTAACATCTGGGGACAAAACAGACTTATTTCAAGGCCCAAGTGACCGGAAGGAGACCCAAGAAGCCGATGTGGCTGAGCTCCAGGACCCAACTGCCCTGTTACGGGATAGGCAAGGCGTTTGTAGGAAAACTCCATCAGAGCTCAAGGTGAGCTCAGAATAGGGACCAAATCTGAACAAATCTGCAAGGTAGTCCAGTTTGTAGCTGGACCCATTTGTAATAAACTGGCATCCACCCAGAAACCTGAAATAGGCCAGTTTTTCCTTTTACAATTTGTTTATTTTAGTTTCCAAGGTAGTAGGGGCTTAAGTGTAAAGTTACAAAAGAGAGGAAAACAATAAAATACGTCAGCATTTATCACACAGTGAAAATCTCACAGAGAAGATGCTATATAATGGAACCCCCAAGTCTAGCTTTTCTACAATAACGGGGCTGTATTCTTGGCTGCATTTAAAGCCTTTATTTTTTATGGCATCACCGACATAAACAGAGTCCTGTAAAAGTCTCTTTAACAGCTTGTCTTACTACCTACGTAGCCGTTTATTAAAGTATAAAGGTTAAATTAAAAATAAATGAAAGCAACTGATGCATGAGTGCACTTTGGCAAAAAAAAAAAAAGTTACCAAAGCCTGATGGGGACATTGCTGAAGATGAGAATGTAAACGATTGAGTAAACACCAACTGCTGGCTTAGCCTTACTTCTGAGAAGTCTGTTGCAGCAGGTACCTGGAAGCCTTCACATGGTAATCAGCAAGATCTACTTTTCTTTCTGTCTCTGTAGCCTGATCTGAGATCTCTGTCAAAAGACTCATTTTTAGCCTGATTTCCTAAGGAAAGGAGGCTTATGCAATTACACTGTCTGTTCATGTTTCTGCCTGTGGATCCCCTTTCTTCCCCACTTTTCCTTGCAAAAAAAAAAAAAAAGCATGTTTAGTCCATTGCCCAATTCCATTTGAACTTGTACAAAGGTAACTCCTGTGAAGTGCAAACCCAAACTGATGAAACAGACCCTAATAAAATTGTCACTGATAAAATGGCAAGCATGTGCAGACACTGCTTAATATGCATGTGAGAATCCACACAGCAGTGCCACATCAGGACAAGTCCATAGGAAACCAGGCCTCACTTGTTCTGCTGATCACAGAAAAAAAATATTTTTATAATCACATATTACTTCATCCTTTAACAGGGAGAAGACTAGGGTCTTCTTTGAACACTCAGTGTTCAAAGGAAAAAATCAATGATCATGGAATATCAAAGGAAAGAGGCTCCAGTCAAGACTTAAATTGCTGTTAGCAGACAATGAGCAGACAGCTGTGTGTAGTCCCCCCTAGCTCATTTAATAACATGCTATTTGGGGCCTCATCCCAAGCTACAGAAGAAAGCCGAAATCGCATTTCAACTCCTAATGTGATTTATCTGCCTTGTGTCAATGCTAGTAATCCCATGACTACATATTCAAACAAGTCATTTTGAGCAAGGTTTGTTTTAACAGGGCTGACACCAGGGAGGCAGTAGGACCATTTCTTTCATCAAAAAGTGAGAATGAGATCAATCAACTGTGAAGCCACATCCTAAAGGGTGGAGTTTCACACTGCAACAAGATGAATAGAAAGTTTAGCTCCTGTTGAAACAGCAATTCTGCTTCTTCCTTCTACCTGTAGGCATCCTTAGAATCATTTAGGTTGGAAAAGACCTTTAAGATCATCAAATCCAACTGTAAACTTAACGCTGCCAAGTCCACCGCTAAACCATGCGCCCAAGTGCCACATCTATACCATCTTCTAAACACTTCTAGGGATGGTGACTCAACCACTGCCCTGGGCAGCCTGTTCCAATGCTTGATAACCCCTTTGGTGAAGAAATTTTTCCTAATATCCAATCTAAATCTCACCTGGTACAACTTGAGGCCCTCTCAATGTCTTTCTTGTAGTGAGGGGCCCAAACCTGAACACAGTATTCGAGGTGCAGCCTCACCACTGCCAAGTACAGGGGTACAAGCACTTCCCTACTCCTCCTGGCCACAATATTGCTGATACAGGCCAGGATGCTATCGGCCTTCTTGGCCACCTGGGCACACTGCCAGCTCATGTTCAGCCGGCTGTCAACCAGCACCCCCAGGTCCTCTTCCACTAGGCAGCTCTCCAGCCACTCCTCCCCAAGCCTGTAGCGTTGCATGGGGTTGTTATGACCCAAGTGCAGGACTTGGCACTTGACCTTGTTGAACCTCATACAATTGGCCTTGGCCCATCAATCCAGCCTGTCCAGATCCCTCTGTAGAACCTTCCTACCATCAAGCAGATCAACACTCCCGCCCACTTGGTGTCCTCTGCAAACTTTCCAAGGGTACACTCAATCTCCTCATCCAGATCATTGATAAAGATATTAAACACAACTGGTCCCAGTACTGAGCCCTGGGGAACACCACTTGTGACCGGCCACCAACTGGATTTAACTCCATTCACCACCACTCTTTGGGCCCGGCCATTCAGCCAGTTTTTTTCCCAGCTAAGAGTACACCCATCCAAGCCATGAGCTGCCAGTTTCTCCAGGAGAATGCTGAGAGAAACAGGCTTTACTAAAGTCTAAGTAGACTGCCCAGAATGACCCTGATTCTACTGCCTCACTTCTGCAAACACTGGTGCCACTTTGATTCAAGGAATGAAGCAGAAAGCACAGTGAAAAATAGAGTATTCTTCTGGTTTAACTCCTTGAACTAGCTCACCATAGAGACAGATCTCAGTGAAACTACATCCTAAGCCAAAAGATGAATCAGTGGTAACTCACTGCAGGGATCTGCCAGAGTTTGCAGGTTTTGCAAAGAATATGAAAAAACTGCTCTCAGAGGCGAGAGCTGCCAGATTGATCCCATGAGGATGAGTTGTATTAACGTTCATCAGCATTAACATATTTCTTCATTAATTGCCAACTCTTTAATTGCTTATGTAGGTATAAAGAGGAATTTCACAACTCCATTCCTTGAAGAGCTGCTTAACCTACCCCAGTGGTCCAGTTCCAGAAGGCACACTAAGTTGGCCTCACAGTTATGGCTGCTGAGAAGGTGACAGCCCCCATCTCCCAAAACTCCACTCCCAGATGGGCACTCCTGAACAGCCTGTGCTGATTTTGGCCTTCATTGGGACACTCCCATGAGCCAAATGAACTCAGTAAAACCACAGACAAGCAGGTCCAATGAGTAGCAGCATCAGCACAAAGAAAGGGACAGAACACATAGCCGCAAAAAAGAAAGCCACCTTTCAGTGGCCACAAGTCATTAGATTGGCTCAGCTGCATGTTAAAGCTATTTCTTTAGCTGAAGAGACCCAAGGGGAGATGTTTGAGAACAATGCTTGTTCTTCCCACCTTTCTGGTCTGTGAAATTAGTAAGCAAAAGGAAAAAAACCCAGAAGCCATCTACTTTCCACTAGAAGGAATAAATTACACAAACAAAATTGTACAACAGAACAATAACTTGAAGAAGTTCAATGTTTCATGAAGTACTGTCCATACTTCAAGTCCATTCCAAGCTGCAGAATGTTCCTATTAAAGTAGAAAAAGATGCTTCATTGATGCTACTTCAGCATGACTCAGTGTGTGTGTTCTGAAGAGATTACAGCACTCTGGCATTATTAACACAACACCACGTTATTTTCAAAGGAAAATGCTACTGGTATAGGTCATGATAATTTCCTTAGGTGCTACATATTTTCAAAATTAATTCAAACAAAAGAATTAGCAAAAAGAATGCTTGCCAACACTTTTTTTTTAAAAAAAACCCTATATGGTCATGTGAGAGAATATTGCATTTAGCAGGAAAGGTTGGCAGTCTTCTATTTTTCTTTCAAATTCTGACAACATAGTATCTTCTTTCTGAGTGCTTATAACTGTGATTAAAAAAAGTCCTCAGTTAAATCCTTCCTGAAAACCCTGGCACTGGGAGTTTAGGAAATAATTTTATTTCTATATTTTTTTATTTTATTTGTCCATGTAAGTACACAGTTTTCCTAGAGACTAGATCCAGAACATAGAGAAAAGACACCAAAGATTTTATTGTGTTGAAATTCAAATGTAAGGCTCCTATACCTATTTATTTCAATACAGAAACCAAAGATACCCAATGTGACCAATACTTTAGGAAAGAGGAGAAAATAAACCACATGTGTCAAGAGTGACAGCTGCAGCGTTCAAGGCCAGGTTGGATGAGGCTTTGAGCAACCTGAGGTATCCCCAGGGGGATTTGAACTAGATGATCTTTAAGGTCCTTTCCAACCCAAACCACTGGGAGAAGCTGGTGGAGAACTGTCTCCTGTGGGAGGGACCCCCACACTAGAGCAGGGGAAGAGTGTGAGGAGTCCTCCCCCTGAGGAGGAAGGAGAGGCAGAGACAATGTGTGATGAACTGACTACAGCCCCCATTCCCCATCTCCCTGTGCTGCTCGGGCAGAGGAGGTAGAGAATTTGTGAGTGAAGTTGAGCCCAGGAAGAAGGGAGAGGTGGGGGGAAAGTGTTTTAAGATGTGGTTTTATTTCTCATTGCCCTACTCTGATTTGCTTGGTAATAAATTAAACTAATTTCCCCGAGTAAAGTCCAGTTTGCCTGTGACATCGCTGAATGATCTCTCTCTGCTCTTACTGCAACCCACAAGCTTTTCATTATATTTTCTCTCCCCTGTCCAGCTGAGAAGGGGAGTGATAGAGTGGCTCTGGTGGGCACCTGGTGTCCAGCCAGGGTCGACCCATCACAGGAATACAAACTGATGGAGTCAGTTTAGAGTCTATAGCTAGAAAAATGCTATAATGCCACTCACCTATGTTTGGAATTCAGAAGTGAGCAACAGCTACTGATATAATTGTAATGGCACAGAATTTCATGGCATGCAAGCAAAAGAGCGATAAAATAAGATTTATACCAGTGCAATTTACCTGTGTCTAAAGCTGAGGTAATAAACACAAATCATGATGACAGGGTCTTTGCCTCTCTATATGAAAGCTTGCTAGACATGTTACGTAGCAATAGTTGGCCATCAACAACTGTAACTACAAAAAAATCTTCATACAAGCTCAGATGCAAAAGACATTAAGTGTTCTTGGTTTTCACTTCAATATTAACATCGTTAATTATCATTCTAAAAGAAAACAGTTAACAGACTATATCTGGATATTCCTCTCAAATTATTATTATAACTTTAATTAAGTTCTGATATTTATACCTATTGATAACACATATGGAAAAAACTTATATATACAAAGCTGAAATGTCAGAAATGTTCTTTTTTTTTTTACGTTTTCTTACATTCTTTTTATTCTTATTAGAAGTGAAAAGTTTGTTATTATCTTTTGTTATGTGTTAAAAGTAAGGCTATAGCACTGTCAAATAAGAAGCATGGTTTACAGGATTTCATGTTCTTTCTGTAATCTTGGGCAAGAAGAATCCTGACTTAACTGACTTTCTATAATGAGATGATTTAAATTTCTACTGAAAAGCTGTCACTGGAACATGGCAGCAGTCTAACAGTATCCAGTAATGTTGCCACACCACAGTTTATGTCAGGAAGGATTTTTTTTGTTTGTTTGCTTGTTTTAAAGTTTGGAGACTCCTAATTCCCAGCAGGTGCAGTTCCACAGAGAGAAGGCCTGAACTGCCAGGCTAATTCCTCACTTTCTGAAAACACTATTTTCCCTAGGTCCTGGTGCCAGTTCACCTGCGGGGAAATACAGGCCTGAAAGTTTCAAGCCGCAGGTCTGGGACTGCTCACCTTGTGCGCAGGGCATACGTGGTCAGGCACTGCGAGGTGGGACTGGGGGCTACAGGCTGCACCTCACGGCCATTAGTCTTTAAATGACACTGCCTGTTGTCCCTGTACATGTGAGGGACAGGGTCCTGCGAAAGACAAAACATATTTTTTGCGACAAACACACAGATTAGGGCATCGTAAAATGGTGAAGGACAATGCACAGCAGCTCCACCTGTTTAGCAGGCTGCCTTTTGGGGTTTTGTTGATGCTGAAAGGTAAGAGAAGAAAATTCGTCTGTATGTCCTACAGTCTTCTGGGGCTGCAGAGAGATCGACACACTTGAGAAGGGGCAACCCTCCTATTTTCAGTATTGCTCGGGTAGGTGCAGGAGAGAGCAAGCAATAAAACCTCTGAGAGCCCCATAAAAACTGTCTTTAAAAAAAAACACAAACAAAATTTTAAAGATGTAGTATTTGGAATTCCCACAGAAGTCGCTCACCACTTGCAGAGAACAAACCCAAACTCCACTGCAAACAGTACACACTTGGGGCGGTTTCCTCCCTCATCCTCCCTCCGCCGAGTTGTCCGCAGGACCCCGCCAGGCACCTCTCGCACCCCACGGCGGGCCGGGCGTGGCTCCGGAGAGGTCCCTTCCCACTCACCTCAACCGAGGACGACGGCCGCCCGCCGGCCTCTCCGGGCCGGCCGCAGGGCCGCTGGCGGCCGCAAAGCCCCTCAGGCGAGGCGGGCCGAACCGAGCCAGGCCACCCCTCGGGCAGCCGCAAGTAGCAGCGGCGGGAAACATCCTCCCGCAGGTCCTCGGAGTTGGGAACTTATCCGTGTCCCCCCCGTGCCGTTGCAGGAGCGAGTTAAAAAGCGGCGGCGCGACGTTAGAGCCGGGCCGGGAGCGGCGGGGAGGCGCGGGCTGCAGCTGAGGATCAGCTGCTGAGGGGAGCGGGGAGGAGCCAGCGGGATCAGGAAGCGGCGGAGTGTCTAACACCTCTCTGCCATGGCTGGCTAAAGAAAAATCATCATAACCATAACAAGGGGGGAAGCGGGGGAGGGGAGGCGGCGGCGGGGGGAAGGGGCGGCGGGGGAAGGAGCGGCGGGGAGCGGCGCAGGCGGCAGCATGAAGAGGAGAGGCGGCCGGGGGGGCAGCATGCGGTCGGTGGTGGGGTTCCTGTCCCAGCGGGGCTTGGAGGGGGACCCCCTGCTCACCCAGGACTTCCAGCGGAGACGCCTGCGGGGCTGCAGGAACCTCTACAAGAAGGACCTCCTGGGCCACTTCGGCTGTGTCAATGCCATTGAATTCTCCAACAATGGAGGCCAGTGGCTGGTCTCAGGTAAAGCGAACGCTCCCCGTCCCTCGCCCCCCTCCCGCCACCCCCTCCCCAGAAAGCATCTTCCTCCTCCTTCTCCTCCTCCTCGGCCGCCTCCCCGCGGCCCGGGGGGAGGGGAGCCGCCGCTCAGAGTCATTTCTCAAACCCACCGGTGCCCGGGAATAGTGTTTCCCAAGTAGAGATCTAAAATGGTTGACAGGTTTTAAATTCTACTATTATTGGGGGGGGGGGGGGGGGGGGAAGGGAGAGCCCTGGACAAAGTTTTTACGAGAGTGTTTCCAGGGCGCGGGGGGTGGAAGCTGGGGGTGCCCCTTTATTTGCTGGCTCGCGAGTTTTACCCTTTAAAAGGTAATTTTATTATTTTGGGGGACGAGGACGGCGGAGGGGAAACAGCCCTGCAGCGTGCATTGTGGGCGCCGGGTGACATTTGGCAGCGCCGTGCCCCGGGCCGGCTCCCCAGGGAACAGGCGGGGGGTCAGCGGTAGCAGCCGGGGGGCGGGCGGCAGTTTGGCCCGGCGGGGGGGCTGAGGTCCCGCTCGGGGGCGGGCGGGGAACCGGATCGGTTTAATTTAGGGACTGGTCACTTTGGGACCAACCCCCCCCCCCCCTCCATCTTCTTTTGGGGGAGGGGATTAGGGTTTTGTTTTGTTCCTCCTTCCTCCCCTTGCAGGGCGCGTTTTGGGGGGGGGGGAATTATTTTCGTGGTGATTTTTTTAGGTTCGACTACACCCCTGTTGCCTGCCCGGGGCTGAGGGAGCCATGGCGGTGGGGGGGATGCTGTCAGGTAGGAGGGAGGCGAGGGCTTGCCATCAGCTGCGACACCGAGGACGGGGAAAGGCTCTGCACCCCCTTCCCCCAGCAGGGGAGGGGCTGCGGGGCTCGGCGGCCGGCTGCCCGCCTGCCCCCACCCCAGCAGCTCTTGGCGCAGGTGCCTCTTCCTCCTTCCCCGCCTCCGGGCTCGGAGGGGCGGCGGGGGAAGGAGGCAACTTCAGGCCGGGGCCTGGCCGGGCGTTGCAGGCCGCGCTCTCCTCGGGCCGCTCGTAGCGACAGGCTGGGGAATCGAGGGCCTATCCCGCCCGCGGCGGGGCACGGCGCGGCGCCCCGAGGGCGCGGGCCTTGCGGGGCCGCGGCGCTTCTCTCCCGCCGAGCCGGGGGAGCCCGCGCCCCGCTGTGAGGGGGCAGAGGGCTTCGGGGCGGCGGGGAGGGGGCTCCCCTGCCGCGCCGCCCCGGTGACGGCCTGGCCGCTGAGCGCGGTGTCCATTGCAGGCCGCGGGCGGGGGGCATCGTGTCCCGGCCGCCCCACGCCCGCGGGGGAAGCAGGCTGGAGGGAACGGCCCCACTTCCCCTGCCCTCCCGCGGGCTTGGGCTGCCGGCAGCTCCCTCCGCTGGGGCCGGGCTGCGGTGGGGATGGCCCGTTCCCTGTTGTGTGGGGCAACGGCCCTCGGGGGAATTGCAGAGCTCCTCGGCATAAGGCCGTAGCAGCTTTGTTGAGAGTGGTCTCCTTGCTTGCAGAGGGGTAATTGTCTGGCCTCGGTTTTGCCTGGCCACCCTCTGGTTGGCTGTAAATAGCGACAGGGGCTACCGGGGAAGGTGATGGAGGCACGGCTGAGCGGGCAGCTTATTCCCTCGCCGTGGTGCCTGGGCAGAGGCAGGCTCTGCCACACAAAGGTACCAGTAATAACTCGAGAAATAACACAGGGATTCAGTAAAAAGTTATTATGGCTGTTTGGATACCTTAAAGCAAAGGGGAGAATAAAAACACCTTTAAACATAGAGTGGAAGCTGGTACACTGAGACCTTCCTAAATTTAACTTTCTTACCTGAAGCAGCTTGTAAGTCCAGTGATATCTGAAATAAGTGTCCATGAAGGATCTTGGCGTTACTGTCAGGGATTCTTTTATATGCACATGCAACTTTTGAGATACACAGCCATTTACCTTGTGAATATACACATATATATTTGTACACACACATTAATATATGTATATATGTATGTGTGTGTTGGGTGGGAATGCTGATTTATCTATTTCAAAGTTCCCAGATGTGCTAGAGTTGGCATGCTGGTTTGTACTGGTCCTTCTCCAGTAGTAAGCAGAGCTAAGTATTTCTACTTACAAAGTGCTACAGAGAGCTCAAGTGCATCTGTTGTTGCTTTTTTATTTTCTGTAATAGGTGATGGAAACACCATCAGTATTTTCTGTTCTTCTTGCTCAAGAAAGCCTCAGGAGGCATTTCAGTTCTTGTCGTATCATCGATGCACTTACCTGTGTTGACATCCATTCTTTAGAAGTTGAGAACTGGAAGGGACTTTAAAAGTTAATTTTGTCTAAACTGCCTGAGTTAGGTGCAGTGAGAGAATGGAGGCAGATTTCCCATCATCTGAGTATCTAAAGAAGCGTAAGTAAAAGGAAGTCTTTCAAACTATGTCCAATTGTCAACTTCCTAACTTCTCTTAAAGCTACAGAATGTTTACAGGGATTAAGCTTTTCCTCAGTATGTAGGAGAGAAATGGAACTAGAGTTCGACCCTGCTAAATTTCATTAAATGACTAGGAAGCAAGCAATAAAGACCTTAAGTCTGACCCTGTATTGATGCCCTGAGAAAATTAAGAGTCCTAATTATGGTCACTGTTTTTAACAAAGTTTTACGTTATCTGTGACCACAAGATCTAGAATGCTGTATGTGACATAGCAACAGCAAGCAGGTTCTTTGTTCTTCATTCAAGAATAAGAAATTAATAGGCAAAAGATTTATGGATACCCTCTTAAATTTCTTGCTGTTGTAAGATCAGGCTTCATTAAAATTACACTCAAAGCACTCCTCTTTTAAGGTCATACTTAATCTTGAAACTCTGAGAAATAGCAAAAGCAGGAAAAAACAGTAAGAAGGAGAGCTCAGATGAAAGATAAAGGAAGGGTAGAAGCTGCCTCTAATCTGAAGTTTTCTAGAAGAGTTGCTTCAGAAGACTTCCAAATGCAGATAAAGCCTTAGAATAGATGGCATGTGGGTCTCTCCTCCCTCAAAATAGTCAGTGTGCTGAGGTAAGGATGAGATGTTAGATGCTTCCATCTGCGCTTGTAGCAGCTAAGAGAGTTAACGGGGTATTGGGAGTGTGTGAAAAGGGAGAGTGCAAGCAGTCTTTTCAGTTGTTCAGTTTTAAGTAATGTATATGTTCTTAACCTAGAGAAGTCTGCTTCAGCTAATTGACTTGTTAACACCTTAGACCTTGTTTGAGCGGTTTTAAATACAGCTGATACAGTGCATTTGTGGTGGCTATACTGATGCCATTTAAATGCTAGCCTGCATCTAAATTAGTGCTGTTCTCATCAGTATTGGCTGGAGTGCTTTTTTTGGTTGTGTGTCACACTTTTTTCTTTTTTTTTGGTGATATATCTCCCAGAAGCAAGTCTGTAAGGCTAATGATTACTGTTTCAGTAAACATTTCAAACTACTTAAACAGGGTTTACATTACACTTCCAGATAGTTTTCCTGTTAGGATTTTGGAGAGAACGTCAGTGTAGACAAGCCTCAGCAGGCCTTTTGAAAGCATGTTTGAAACTTTCTGGTATCTTAATTTCTTTAAATCTTGTATTGGACATTACACATTTAATAGTAGTTAATTTTGTTCCTAACCATGTTTTCAAATAAAAAAGTTGAGGTCAGCAAGTTGGGTTGGGGACAGTCTGTAGGCTTTTGCTGTGCTTGTGTGGAACTCAACAGTATCACTTTAGAGATGGGAGAAAGAGAGACAGACACTAATGTTTTGGTGCAGGAGTGCTAGAACAAGGGACAGGCGTAAGGACAATAATTAAAGAAAATTGAGAGAAATGAAAGGAGGAGGTGGGCACTTGGGAGAAAATGCAATGTGACAAGTAGAAAAGGCCTATCTGTAGAATGACACAAGGGAAGAGGAAAGCTTAACATGTAAGAAATGTGTAAATGGGCTGAAATTAGTTAAAACTAGCTGCTGAATTGAATTGAAAGATTTCATTGGACAAAATGTGTCTTTGCAACACTTTATAAACTAGGTGGTGGTGTTTTTCTGTTAACAATTTGAGAAACACATGACTCTGCATGGAAATTAAATTCACCATGCAATGATATGCAACTGACTTCTTCCCTCAGATATGCCAAGCATCTCCTTCTGCAGTTTAATTTCTTAAAAGTCATCTTTACTTAGTCTGTGTATTAGGTTTTCTTTCTCCCATCCTCAAGTTTGGTGGATATGTTTTCCTATTTGTTTATCTGACTGTCATTTTTCATGCCTGCTATCTCTTACAAACATGAGTATCTTTATCAGAACCTCCCACTTTTTTTCCCCTACTTTAAACTGCACTTTCAAGATAACTTCTGGGAAGTACTGTAATCTGAGGCTTATTTAATCCGTGCATATGTTCTTTTTCGCTTGGCTTCTTTTTCTCTCACCAGATATTGCAAAAATTAATAGCTCTTCTATGATTGTAAATTTGTAGGGATGCAAGAAAGTACCGGAAATTCATCTGTCATCTAGTTGCCATGTAAATCTGGAGGAGCAAGAGCCTAAAACAGGGGAATGAGGTGACTTTAGCAAAGGTAGTAGAATATTACTTGTGAATTAAGGGGATTGTGTATCAAGTATGTTTTAAAGAGGTGTGGTCTTGATCTTAGTCTCTTTGTATGAAGCAGAATTCTGTGTGAGGAGGGATCTTAGGTCCAGTTACTACATTATGTTTTCATTAATGTCTGAGAAATTACAAAACTTAAAGATGATACTAAGAAAGGCAGCAATAATTTCAGAGGATAGGAGTTGAATTTATTGGGAGACATTGCCTGGAAAAAAAAATGGCATGTGGTTTGTAGGGATAAGTGAATAAAAATGGTCAACTCTACAAATACACTATGGAGGCTAGACCATAGTCATGTAGAAGACGATCCAAATGTAATAGTAGATCACAACATAAATACCATCAGACATGCTAAAGCTTGTGAAGTAATCCTTCTTTGTTTGGTGCTCCTGGGGCCTCACACGGAGTGCTGTGCTCCATTTTGGGCACTGTACTTGGAGAAAGATGTGGCTGAACTAGAGAAAGTTCAGAAGAGGTTATGAAGAATGATCAGAGGTCTAGAAAAATGAAAGCCTGAAAAGAAAGGGGTCTTTTAGTCTACAGAAAGAAAAGCTGAATAGAGATGCAAGTCTTAATTTGCATGAAAGTTTTTTTAATTATTATTACACGAAGTTGTAAACTGTCTTTGTCCACTGGGAATAGGACAAAGAAATGGCCTTAAATTATAGGAAGAAAGATTTTAGCAATGCTGTTTGATCTTACACTTCCCGTTCATCCTGTAGTTCATTCACTTATTTCTCTTCTGCATTGTTTGTAATGTGGCACTTTTATAGCTTAAAGTCACAAGCTGCTACAATGGAAGAATCTGAACAGAGGAGAGGACTAGGGAGGGAGAGATTGTCTGACAGTTGTTCTTCTGTCAGGTCAACTTCTTTAACCTACTAGCCCTCTGGCTGCATCACCACTGAATTCAATGGGATGGGAAATAGCAGGAGCACATGGCAAGGGGGAGTGGGATTATATGTAACGTCAGACTGCACCCTTGGGCTAGATATTAGGATAATCTGCCTCATGGCAAGGATAACGAAGCACGGAAATAGGCTGCCTAAAGAGAGTGTGAAATCTACCTCAGTGGTGTTTTTTTAAGAACAAACTAGACACACGTCTGCTGGGAATAATTCTGACACAGTCTGGCCTTTTGCCAATGGCTGGGGTCAACTAAGTGATCAACTTCTTGAAATACCGTCTGATCCCACTTTCTGTGATTCGTGCACCTTCTTGAGTAGATACAAGCAATAAGATTAGTGTTTTAAGTTATGATTTAGAAGTGTTGCCCACCTGCCATGTAGGTTCTTCAGTGACTGCACCTGGTATATGGGAGACAAAGAGGAGCAGTGGTCTTGACCTTTGTCCACAGTCAACAAGATTAATGCACTTTAAAACTGCATTTTTTAAGTCCTGACTGGTGTGATTTTTGAAGTGCTTCTGTTAGCACATGAGAGCTCAAGTGTGTTTCATGAGTTATGCTGATACTGTTTAGAGTGGCTTTGCTTTTGGGAAGGCTAAAGGTTCTGGCCCCCTTTGAACCACTTCAGGACTAATAAGAACAGTCCTGGACTACAGGTAGACCACTGTTACTGTAAGGTAGGCTCTTCTTCCAAAGCTAACTGTGTATAAATTTAGTGATTACCTATTTAGAAGGCAACCAGATCAGGAAACTTTTTTGGGGAAGAACTAGTCCAAAATCAGGGCAAAACTAGGATGCTTTGGTGTAGGAACTGTGGAGGCAGTGAACTGTTTGTGCTGAAATATATGCCATGCTGAGTCATTTGGGACGTGTTCAGTTATCTAAAATAGGCATATTCTACCTATAGGGTTTGTCTGTGCTACTTAAAAAAAAAAAAAAACCAAACCCCAAGCCAAAACAAAAGAAAGAACTTTTATGGGGGAACCCTCCTCCCCACCCCAATCTTGCGGTATGCAGCATGTACAAACCATTCTGAAGTGGGCAAACTGTGAAGAAGACAAGGGACTTTTAATTCTCCTGGGAGGTCCACTTTGGGTCCACAGGAGGTAGAAGATTGTCAAGGGTGAACACAAAGTTTTTACCTACTTAAGAATCTATTTCAGGATAACTATGCCAAGATTTGAAGTGCAAACTTTCTTTTGAGGTGTGTTATATTATGTATCTTCTGTGTAGAATTCCTCAATCTTGCCTATGTCTCTCATCAACATTAGTCAGAAGGCCAAAAGTATTAACAAAGTATTCCAGTGACTTGGAGCAGGAGAAGATACATGTGTGTTTCTAACCAGAATCAGCAAAGTAAGATGGAAGTGAAGCTATTTCCACTTTGCAGATGTCAAACTTACTACTTCTGATACCATGAAATGAAAAATTACAAATTCAAGACTTAATGTGGGGCTTCGATTTCTAGAAAATCAACATGTGGAGCCCTGGTAGCTAAGGTATTTTCATATGAGGCCATATATCCAGGTTTCCCAGATGTGTAGTAAACCAGTTGCTGTTGGTATATGCTCTGTATCATGTCAAGAACGTACCCTTGCCATACACAGTTATTCTCTTCTGGGGAGCATTGTAGAGTTATTACAGGTTTGTGCAGTGGCTCCATTGTTTTTTGAAAACTGTAGAGTGGCTTCTGCTTTACACGTTGTAGAATTGATGTATGTACACAATAAATCCACTGTAAATTGAAAGCATCTTAATTAATCTGCATTCACTGATCAACTGTACAGAACAAGTGCTACAGGCCTGCGAGTTTCCTCTGATTCTCAGACTTGTAACTTATGTTGCATAATATGCATGCACTTTGTGTCTGATGAATCATGGTTCCTTTCTACAGAGCATAAAAGCTCTATATAGTCGCATTTTCTTTGCTGTCTCCCTGTATACCCGTCCATACATGTGTGCCTCCCTCTTTTCTTCCCTCCTACTCTAAGAGTTAGATTTTGGTAGTAGAGATTGCATTTGCTGGTTTGCACCTCTCCTGGTTTCAGTCACATAAGACTTACCTTTTCTTGGGTATATTTGCCTGTGACTTAACACTTCTTGTTCTCTTGTATGAGGATGTAGAGACCAGCAAAGTGTCTTTCTGCTACAAATCCTCCCCTGTGACTGGACATATTGATAAAGCTTCTTCTTTCTGGTGGAACTGGCCTTAAGTCAGAAGTATTTCTGGAATAGCTGAATTGGAGTTAGAAGGGACTTCTTCCAGCCCAGTTAACATTATCATTTTATTAATCTTTTCTGTCTCAATGGGGCATGAGAGGAGTAAAACTGAGGCGTGAAACAGGGGTGTAGAAGTTCTCAAAGACAAATATGTGCAATACATAGATGGAGAAGGGGCAGAATTGCATGAATGTAGAGAGTGTTTAAAAGCTCCTAAACTGTGGAATGTGTGCCACTGCAAAGGCAGACATAGCTCTCAGACCGGTGTAGTGTTGGATACTCAATAGTGGGGCCCTCTGTACCAAAGTCTCATGGAGATCTAGGTGCCTGGGAAGAGACAAACATTTGGATTCAGTAAAAGAGTTGTTTCTAAGCTGGAGGAAGAGGAAGCAGGCACTAAGGTATAGGAACTTCTAAAAAAGAAGGTAGTGGCAACTTTTAACACTGCCAAAGACTTTTCTGCACAGGTTGCGATTTATCCCTCTCGTACTATGCCGTATGTGTGCTGGAAACCACAGTAATGTTTGTTCTCTTTTGACATCTTCATTATTTTTGTTCATATCTGGACTGGGTGGGTAGTGGATGTGAATAGGAGTTTGCTGTTAAAGTGAAACACCTAGATGGCCATGCTATCAGGTAGGAGGATGCATAGACTTACTGCAGGGCTTTTGCAAATTGATTTGCTATGGTAACAATTAACAACAGTATGTTGTTATGTTTTGCCCTGAAATGCCTTTTACAGAAGCCTTGAAAGACAATAAATGTAGTTTGATAGAAGCAGTGTTGGTGTTCACCAGCCTTAAGTGTTGGTTAAATTGTTTGCCAGGTAGCGATAACGTTAAGACCTGGCTGTTGGCAGCTTTGGAAGGTAACCACTTTAAGTGTGACAATCACATCTTGATTTTAGCATGACTAATGTGGTCATATGTTTCAGCAGTCATGTATTTCTGTGTCCTTATTACTAGCTCATATGCAATCACTAGCGTGCAAATACAACTTTTCTCTCCTATTTCTAGACAGAAAGGAACCTAAGCTCCTGTCAGTTTAGTTGACCATAAGTTACTGTGAGTTTTTCTGGACCCATCACATTTGACTCTTAATCCCAGTAGTTATCAAATGCATCACAAATATTTTGATCATGTATTCTTGTTTGCTCTGTAAAGTACAAAATCAGGAGGAGGAATACACAATTAATTTCAGGGAGCATGAGTAGCATAGCATGCAGCTGTACTGTCTATCAAAGTGCTTGTCACAGTATCTGTTAGGAGACTTAAAGTCTGAGAGGCTGTTAACTTAAAGGATATGTGACATAACTCAGTTCCATGGGAAAACTTAATAGCATCATATGATGTGAAAAGTTTTAAAAAGTCTGATTAACGGTAGTCATGAATTCTATTTATGTATTTACCTCTTCTTGAAGTAAACCAGGGACCAATTAATTTAAGTTTTCTTTTGTCTCTGATTCCTGCCTTTTTCCACAAAAATGATCAGAGGGATGGAACACCTCTCCTAGGAGGACAGGCTGAGAGAGTTGGGGTTGTTCAGCCTGGAGAAGAGAAGGCTCCAGGGAGACCTTATTGCAGCCTTCCAGTGTTTAAAGGGGGCTTCTAAGAAAGATGGGGACAGACTTTTTAGGAGGGCCTGTTGTGATAGGACAACACTAATGGTTTTAAACTAAAAGAGGGCAGATTCAGACTAGATGCAAGGAAGATGTTTTTCACGATAAGGGTGGTGAAACCCTGGCACAGGTTGCCCAGAGAGGTGGTTGATGCCACATCCCTGGAAACGTTCCAGGTCAGGTTGGATGGGGCTCTGAGCAACCTGATCTAGTTGAAGATGTCCCTACTTATTGCAGGGGGTTGGACTAGATGGCCTTTAAAGGTCCTTTCCAACCCAAAGATTCTGTGATTCCTTCTGGATAGCAGCTCGGAAGGCGCTGAGTTTATGCTTTTGATTGTCCAAAGAAGCAGTAAGTGGCACTTTTGACTTGTGATGCCATTCTCTTTGATTTGTTATTAAAGACAGAGACCAGAAATATTTTGAGTCTGGTTTGAAGAAGCTTTATTCAGATTTTTACAGGCATCCAAAATTGATGTTGAGAGGACTGTCCAATACAATAGTATCTTGAATTTTTTTCTTTTCCTAATAAACAATAGTTTAATGCAATTGAAGCATGAACAGTGTCTAATATTTATTTTATACCTGACTGTTTACCAGACAGAGAAGGAGGCACTTAAATGCATTTGTGCGTAGAGCTCTGAACTGAGAACTGCACCTAGGCAAGCAATTAGAAGAAATACAGCAAGCTGTAAAGCAAGAGAGAGTTGAACTTCTTTTCCCCAGTTATTCTCTTTGTCAGTAGTTCGCTTGAGAAATGTCTGTCAGCCATTACAGATCTAGAAGCATGACATAACTCTGCATGCTGAAGAGTTCTGAATGCTTCAGTAAAATCATTTTATGGCCACATGTCAGTCCAGTAGCCAACCAATGCTATGAAGGCTTTGCAAAGACTGTTAGAGGAGATAAGTTATCAGTGAAAGGAGAAGAAAGTTCTTGTTTCATGAATAACATAAGCGATGTTGGCAACAAGGATTTGGTGTAGAAGCATTTTGCCAACATGCATATGTTAATTTGGCATGTAATTCATCTACAGCTTGCCACAGAATTTTACATATCAGTAAAATTCTGAGTTTCCAGGTTGCTATAGGTTGTCACTATGTGTTGGCAGAATGGCAGCTGTTTAATCCAAACTTATCCTGCCGATTCATCTGTTTTCGTTAATACTAATTGAATACCTGACTGCATGGCATCTTAATGTAAATATGTGTCTATGTATCCAAACCCTTGCAAGGTAGAAAACTTTTTTATGCTAATTAGGGTTTCAGCAAAGCCATTTATGAATAACTGCAGAATTAAGTAACTTGTCTGTCAACAGTTTACACATGGCTCAGGCAGTAATGCACATTTCCTTTCTTTCTTCTAGGAGGGGATGACCGCCGTGTCTTACTTTGGCATATGGAAGAAGCCATCCACTCAAGAGTCAAACCAGTTCAGCTGAAAGGGGAGCATCACTCTAATATCTTCTGTCTAGCTTTCAACAGTGGCAATACGAAAGTGTTCTCTGGAGGTAAGGAAGGAAGAGCACCCTGATTTCACAGGAGTTTGCGTTGTGAATGCCTTGGAGTAGAAGTCATGAGTGAGATCCTGCCCCATATGAAAGGTCTTTTCCATAGCGCCCTAAGGATCTGGAAGGTGTCCTTAATCAGTAGATGAAGGTTCTTTGGGAACAGGGAATTCTTTAGCTGCGTGAATTTTGTCATGATGCTTCTTTTCCCAAGCCCTGGTGTAAACATATTGTGTCTGGAGCTATCATGAGAATCCTGGGTCCAGTCTGCCCCTACTTGTGCTACAGACTGTGGAACGTGGTCTTCTGTGATGCCCTCTTAGCTGTACTGAGAGCAGACCCTGCGTCCTCTCTGGCACTCGAGCCTGATGCTTGAAAATCTGTGCTGCCGCTAGCTGATTTTAATGCACCCTTAGATGGCTAATGAAGGGCTATTGCCATCTATTGGTGGATCACTTTTTCTCAAACCTCATTTCAGTTCTCACTAGGTAAGTGTCTGCCTTTTAGAACTGTTGGCACATTGGGCTCTAATTGGCCTTGATATTCTTCGTCTTTTTTAATATAAATCCACTTTTTATCAGAAAGTTTAATTCAGTCTTTAATAGAAGGAAAGTGGACATGTACTTGTTCTGGGGTAGTCATCCCTAGAATTTAGGTTCATTTCACCACTTGATTTTTAAAGTGTTGAGGTAGGGGGGAAAATTGAATTGAGAAGAAAAAGGCACAAGACTGTCAAAACGCAGTCAGTGTCCTTTTCTGCCGTACTTCATTTCCTCCATCTGACATGATAATAGAATGGACAGGAATTTGTATCTTTCATCAGTATGTCCATTGATATACAGCGAGACTTATTTTAGGATATTATGAGACTACTTGTTCAGAGCCCTTCATTATCTTTTTGAACCAAGATTTGTGAACTGCAAATCAATGCTATAAATTCATTCTAAGCACATGGGAATGGTGGAAGCTTCCCATCCTTCAACGCTATGTTAAAACTATAACATCCCTTAGAAAAAAAGGCATAACAAAACTTAAGGTGGTGTCTGATTTTAAGGATGATATGATTCAGATATACTTCTCAGGTGGAGAAAACCCAAAAAATGTCAAATAGTGATGCTTATCTTACGATCCTGGAGAGTGCTGTTTGTTTTATGAGAAAGACAGCAGTCCACACTGTCTTCAGATGAATGTGTCTGCATGAGTGATTCCAATGAAATTTTGGGCTGGAGTCTGTTTTACTTTAGTCTGAATTCAGACAAATGGAACCTTACATGAATATTCAAGGAATTAACTGTGCCAAATCTTGCGGGAGCAACTGTAATGGTATTTTCTCATTTCCAACTCAACTCTGTCCATTGCACCCTGCTGTCAAAGGCTACTGTTTTCACAGGAAGGGGAGCAGAGTGGTTTGACTGTACCTTGCCACTGCAGTTAACACCTGCAGTTAAAGATTTACGTGATTGATTATGGTGGATTTTTTCTAAGATGCCAGGTTAGATGAACTGTGACAGCTGATGCACAGACAAACTGGCCGTTCTCATCTCTTTTTCCTCCTCCAGTTTGCATAAACATTTCTCTGCCAGAAATTATTTCCATTGGAGGAGTCAGGAACTTTTTCAGCTGTTCCACCAAGATTCACAGAGCTCATCTGCAAGGGCTATGAGTCTGACTCTTGGATGCCTTGTGAAGAGTCATTTTGCTGCATGGCCTAGATGTACCATCTGTTTTATCTCTGTTGGAAAATGGGGCTATCTATATTTATTCACTCAACAATGTTCTGGGAGATTCTTAAAAGATCTGAAAGAATTGTGGGTCCTAAGATCTGTTGGTCATCATTCCCTCCAGTACTGAAGTTGGGTTGTATTCTAATCATGGAAGTCAGCATACTTTAAAAAAAAAAAAAAACCCTAAAAATTAGAGCATGGAAACTAGCACAAGGCGCACAGAACTCAATTCATTCTGTAAATAAAGCTGCCAACAACTAATGACTTAGGATCTGATGACCTTTCCCTAAAGCAGCTCTTGATAGCAGAGGAGGAAGGATTTTCCACTTCAGTACCAATTGAATTGCATCCAAGGAATTTCAAAGCTCTTTGCTTTGAAGGAGCATATGTGTAGCATGCACCATGCACATATAGCCATTACAAAATGCAAGGCAGGAACTGAGTGGACAGTGTTTTGCTTGTAACCTCTGGAGAAAAAAACTGTCTCAAGATACCAGAGAAGTTCTCATCCCTGAAGAATACTACTGGCCTTCTCTGTCCACATGCACTGAAAGTAGAGCAGCATTTGAAATGAAAGATTGCCTCTTAGTAAACTGCATGGACTTTTTTTTTGCTTTTAATGTTAGGTACTTGAAAAGCTGAAATAAACCTACAGGGTGCTGAATTTGTTTCTCTAGAGGTCTGATGTTACAGATATGGGGTTTAGGCCACCTTAACTGTGCTTCTCTGTATGTGCTCTGCAGTATTTCATCCTCACAGGTATAACTGAAGGGAATGGCAGATTATACTTGTCTTTTTGATCATCGTAATTGCAGTTATCAAAATAAGAAAGATTATAAATGGGAGAATTGTGTATATAGTTACAACACAGTTATTTTCAATGAAGAATGAACTGTCCTGTGTCAAAGTAAAACACTGTTAAGTGGGAACCCCACTGGGCTGAACAGCAGTGATATTTTCTGCAGGGATGAATCCTTACCAACAGTGACCAAGCAGTCTGTGGTTACATTTTTGTCACCACCTTCTCCTCCCTCACACGCAAAACAGAGAGAAGCAGTGGTTATTCCACACAACCCCTCTTTTCGTTCATTCTTTCTCATTTTGGAGCTTGTGATGGAAGGGAAGGTTGATCCCATGATGACTAGAGGCCTGAAGCCAGGCATCTGAAACAATTCTTGTGTTCATGCTGTATGGAGGGTGAGGAGCAGGAGTGTCTGCTGGAGGAAATTTTGTCGCTGGAGGAAATTTTGTCACTGGAGAAACTAGGCTACATTTTTCACTGGTGAAATACATAAGCACTAGATTAGTTTTACTAGGTATAAACCTTGCCTGTAATGTATAATGGACAGTTTCCATTGCAATTAATGATCAAAGGACACTTACACATAAATGACTTGTTTATTGTACCATGGAAAAGATGAGCTACTACAGTAATCTAAGACTGGCACGATTTAAATAGGAGCCTGTGCAAAGAGCAAGTGGATGTAGAAAAACCTCACACCTCATTAGTCAGAAAAACTTTCTCATATTTCTTCTGTTGGGACACACAAATTTAAATGTATATGGGATAACTGAAAACTGAGTCAACCGAACACTTAAAAATCATAACATGAAATCTTGCTCCTTCTGAACTTCTGGCTTTGGTGTACATCAGGAAAGTTTCAAAACTTGATATTGCAACTACAAAGACATACTGAGCATAAAAATATGACTTTGTGGGCTTTCTGTGTTTTTTTTTCTTCTAAATTAAATATAAATGTGTGTCTACTTAAATGTTTCTAAAGAGGAGGTGCCAAATTAGATAAATTAATATTCAGCGCAGAGACAAAAAAAAATGTTGCTATAGCTTGAAAAACACTGCCATGAGCCAGTGGAATTACTTTGTAGCTGTGATGTTCGTAGTCTGCATGCATGTGGTTAGTTTTCTTTGTGTTCAATGGATATGATCAAAGAGAAGTGACATGATTGTCTGGTTACTTGGGTTGGTTTTTGCTAATACAAAAGGAATTACACTGGCTGTCACGTTCATGCCTTCTCAATGGTTGCAAAACACTGAATGCTGACAGTGTGAACGGGTGGCATTTGAGCTGGGAGCCCAGTGCATTTTGCTTATGGCATCTCTTTTCACCCACCATTATCTTCTTATGAAGCATCCTCGGAGCAGGAAGAAAGGTATATTCGCATGAGAGTTAAAGGTGTTCTGCTGCTTCATATAATATTATTCTTTTCACCACAAGTGTCCCAAAACTCAAGCTCAAACTGAACAAAGAACAATCAGTGGCACAGTTAAGTAGAAGTATTTGTTGAGCAGTAGCAGATGGAATGTATTGGTGCATTTGATCATGACTGGAAATGTCACATGGAGCCTTTCACATAACTGAGCAGAGGGCTGACCTGAACTGGTCTTCTCTGTTCTTCAGTTTTGTTTTCAAAATAGAAAATAATAAAAAATATATATTGTTTTTATTTTTTTCACCATAATGCTTTTTAACCACTGGAACATGATGTTAAGTGTTTATATTTCTCTTTATAGGCAATGATGAGCAAGTTATACTCCATGATGTTGAAAGGTAAATACACAGTTTGTGTTTACGCTGCTTCAAGAGCTCCCTTAATGTCAACTCACTAGAGGCACTTTTTGTTTTAAATTAAAGGTCTGGCAGAAGAACACAGTGTTTTAATCCTGAAACATGCTTTTTATTTATCTAAACTCATAATCTGGATTGAAGTATTCCCCAGCTCCCCATTTTTTTTTAAGCACTTGGGTTCTGCATCATTTTGACATTGGAAAAGAGAATAGTTATTAAATACATATGCTCTCCTGCAGGCAGCATAGTAGGTTCTGAGTAGATTCGAAGCCAGATTATTCTGGTACATATACAAGTATTGTAGCACATACAGGCTTTTTGTTTTCTTTTTCAAAACTCTCACCTGACTTTGTATTTAAGATAGCTAGTGCTTGACCTACCTACCTTCCTCTTCAAACTTTGGCTGTAGCTGCCTGATTCTCCACACTAACATGAAGCATATTTATTTTGATACTTTTTACTAAAACTGCAAAGCAATTGAGAATTAGGCTTTTTTGTGCTACATCAAGATTGGGCTGTTAGTCAAAATATAATTAATACAGTAGTGGTAATGTATTAGATTTGGGTCCTCTAGATAGCATATCATGTATTTTGAGCTTACTGCTTTTGAAGTAGAAAACTATAATGTTAAGACTTTGACCTATACTAGTAACTTCTACAGATTTAAGCAATGACTGTTTAAATAATGTTAACTCAAAAAATCAAGTATAAAGAAAAAGCAGGAAAAGATGTAAGAACAGAGAAATACAAAACCTTAAATCTTTATGAGTTGCTTGAATCCTGTTTAACATAATTTGGACATATTTCTTGCTAGGTTTGTCCAAAGCCTTTTTGCATTGAACTGATCAGTGTACATCTGCCTTCCATCATACCTTATATCCACTTCTTGTATAAATCTTACATGAGAGCTGGGCAAAAATAACTTTGTCTTACTCTTCTAATGCTCTCTTAGGAATATGATGTTGTTTGGGGTTTTTTTGTTGTTTTAGTTTGCTTTTTATTTTTTGGGGGCGTGTGATTTTTTGTGTGTGGTTTCGGGTGGTGTTTGTTTTTGGGAGGGTTGTTTTTTGTTTGTTGTTTTGGTTTTGTTGCTGTTGGTTTTTTAATTAAATGTGGAAATGTCAACATTTTAGATGCTGGTGTTTGTTGTGTTCTGACTTTTCAAGCTTCTACAAGATCTTTGTCCTTTACAAGTTTAGATACAATTTTTTTTTCTTGCGATGTCCTAGATATTGTAACAGATCTTTTTGATATGTATTTATGTCTTTTTAATGTGCTTTTGTTATCGGGGTTTGCTTTTTTTAGGTGTGCTAGGTCCAGTTGTAATGCATACAGAATTCATTCCTCTAAGGCTATTTGCATGATCTTCTGAAAGAAACCGTACTATTCTGACACACTGAATTCTGATTGATTTCTATAGAAAGTTACTCTGTCTTCTTGAATGATAACACCAGGTCTATCAACTGCTTTTTCATACTTCTAAATGGCTTTTTCTGCTAGTGCCTATTTGGCCTTTCTGTTAATGGTCCTTAAGACAGAATTAGTATATCTGTCACTAAGAACAGTAATTGCTATGTGAGCAAAACGCTGATTTTACGTGTGATCTCTTTGGTGGAGTTTCCATCAGGTATAGGGTTTTTATACAAAGTGTATTCTCTAAAGAAATAAAAGGGTTTTGCCAAAGAAATACAACAACTCCAGAATCTTCAGTCTTAGTATTTTAGCTTTTGGCCTCTCCATGCCACTATTTCTTCCTTTTTAAATGATCTAAAAAGTTAAGAATGAGAGCTGAGAACAGTCTTTTTCTTTTCAATAGCTGGGGAATGGCTGAAATCTAGGTACTCTGGGGGACTTATTTTTATTTTGTTCTTTTTTGCTGCTTTTTCCTATTACTTCCTTCCAAACTGAATCTAATACAATGTGATTTCCATAGCATCTTGCAGTTTCTGAAGCTTTGAATGTGTGGGTTTTGTTCTGCAGGTTTTTTTTCCCTCATAGCATGACATCTTGGTCACTCTGCATGGGCTTTTTGTTTGGTTTTTACTCTAATTAAACACAAGGGTCTTCTCATGAAGTTACATAAACTTTGTCATTAAGTGTTACTAGGTAGATAAAGCTGTAAATACTTTGCTTTTTAAAACAACAGCAAAAGAAGGAAAAATTATAATATTTGTGTCTTTTTTTTTCAGCACTGAGACTTTGGATGTGTTCGCCCATGAAGATGCAGTGTATGGCCTTTCAGTGAGCCCAGTAAATGACAACATCTTTGCCAGTTCATCAGATGATGGACGAGTTCTTATCTGGGACATCCGAGAGTCTTCCCATGGAGGTGAGATCTCTAGATGGAAAAGATCATTGATTTAGGAAGAATTTGGGCAAGGTGGAGAAAATTATGTTTATCTGGGACAATCAAGACAGCGAGTGTTGGAGAAAGGTGAAAGTGAGACAGAATTCTTGTGGCCAGTGATAGGCAAGCCCTGGTCTTTACAGTTCAGTGTTACTGTCTTAAATTACTTCATAAAGTACCAGCATACAGTGCAGGCTAGCATGGAACTTGGTATGAATTGGTTTTAACTTGAGTAAAGAAGCAGTGGAGGACATGTTTCTGCAATAAAAATGTCTTACTAATCTTGAAATCAATTAGGAATGTGGATTTTTTTTTTTGTCTATAGCCTGAGACAAAAAATTTTTGCATGTTTAGAAAGCTGTTATTTTGATTTGAATAATTTTCCAAAGCTATTTATATACTTCCCTGTGACACTGAGAATTGTTCTTATGCATAATGTTTTCTGCTTATATGGAAACTTAGAGCCCTTATGTGATAACAGGCAAGTTGAATTATTACTACAATCTTTGTTTTCTAAAACAGAACTGAATACTGTTGATTTATGTAACGAACCTTCAGCTTCTCAAAATACTGTAATCTGTGTTTTTACAGCTGCAGTTTTAAGGCTGAAGAATCTCAGTTTAGAACTGTAGTTACATAAATTTGGAGAGGAATACTTCAGTAATTGAATTTCAGTATATGAATACTTAAGTAATACTTCAGTAAATGAACTTGTTAGTTTACCCCATCCTAAAGAATACAAAGCTGAGAATTTAAAACTGAGCAGTCTGCAGGAGTACAGAATCTGGTTTCCTTCCTTCACAGCTAAAATAAACTTTCATCTTCTTTTGTAAGCTGATTAAATGCAATTGCTTCAACTCATAGTTTCTACTCGTCTTACAGGAAAGTTGTTTATGGCACTGAAATCCAGCTTATCTATTTTGTGGCAATTTGTACACATTTGTTGTTGGGTCAAAGTTGCTGTTTAGCTGAATTAGCTTCTTCCATACCTACTGAATTTAGTAACTTTTCTAGACTGCGATTCTGTCCCTTTTTGACTAGGAAATGAAAGCTGAAACAAGACATACTTTATAGTCTCATAGGAGTCTTTTAGAGCCACTAGTATCATGAGGGCTTCATTGAACATCTTTCTTGATGAGCACCGCCAGAATACTTGCAGTAGATTGCTTATTGATGCTCTCGTGACCTCAGGCATATTGCCTTTGTATAAATAAAAATTAAACATATTGGCACTGCATTCAATTTTTAGTCATTTGATTCTTACTGTGAATTCTGATTCTCATTAATAATACCTCCCTCTTGCTCCCTCAGAAGTCCCTTACTAGCACAGTGAACTGTCTTCTCTTCAGCCAGTTTCTTATCCCATGCAATTCCCTTTGCTAAACCTGATACCATACTACATGTGAATTTAGTGCTCGTTAGATCTACCACTTTTCCCCTGTATAAAAGGTCATCTACTTTATCAAAGAGATCAAATCAGTCTGATGTGAGTAGTTTACCTTTCGTAAAGCCAAGTGTCACTTCATCCTTATTTTTCTGTTTTTATAATATCCAAGTGATGAGGCCAGACATTGAATACGGCTTCAAAATTAGAGATGGTGAAATGCTCTTTTGTTGCCTTCTCCTGAACGCTACACCATAAAGATTTGTCTCTGTTAGGAGAACCACCTGTTGCTGACAGTGGACGTCAGCAGTTGGTGGGACTGTATACTTAAATGCATCTGTATGAAGCTGCTTTAGTATCATAAGCCAATGTCCAATCTGATCTGAGTTTCTGAAATTGTATGAGATGAGGTTTGTCGTTCTTTGCGGTGGTTAAACCTTGCTACTGCTTTTACTGTTGTTGAGACTTTGAATGAGAAGGCTGCACTTCTTTTGGACTGCTGAGTGAAGAAGTGTTGGCAGCGGTACATTTGGGGCTTTTTTGGAGTAGTGTCTCAGGTTCTCGGAATTTTAAATAAAGGGCTTTTGTATGCTTATATAGGAGTCCTGAGTCAGCATTTATATATGAGCCCTGCCAATGTTTACTACAATACAATGATTGTCACTGGAGTAATCCCCTTGTCTGCAATGGTATTGTCATGGGAATAGGCACTATGCCTGCCAGCATTAAGTATAGTTAGTTACCCTGAGTGGCCAGCTCATTAAAACCTTGTAAATAACCTCCTAGTTTAAAATCATGTATTAAAAGAAGCTGGAAAAGGAGTTTCATTCCCCTTCTGTTTCTCCCTATCTTTCACTGCTGGGTGATTATGCAGTAATTTTTATAAACCCACTTTTAATTTTTGTTAGAGATGGTATTGAGCTTCTCCCTTGAGAAACAATTTCATACTCCAGTGTACAAGAGCTACAACTGCGAATGAGCATAAAGAACAATAAAAAAGTAATCCCCCTACTTTTCAATAAAGTGACTTAGTGCCTCATTAGTTTAGCTCCTGTAATCTCTCTTTAATTTGACAGGCTGAAAGGCAACTTTTGATATCTTAGAAGAAAAGTGTGGTACCAGGCCAGGCTATTTATAATAAAGGTGTGAAGGAAAACACCAGTAATTAGTAACAATGATTTGGCTAAAAAAATATACACAAATTAGAAGTATATTTTTAAAAAAACAACTCCTTTATTTGGCAACCTGATGTTGTTTGTCTCTCTACTCAGCTAATGCAAGCCATTGCTTCTCAGTGGGGGCTGCCATTTTAATAACACAGCCTTTTATGTCCCAGCAGGGATCTGATTTGATGATGCAAATGTAGAAGGTCAGTTTTGGTGTTAAACCTTACTTGGAGCTGCTGTCAGACCAACAGCAATCTCTAAAGCCTTGGGACAGCCTGGCAGAACAAAAGTTTGCTCCTGTTCTTCACTTTACCTCTGCCTCCTATGACAATTAATAGCACCACGGAGCTTCAGCCATGGTCAGAGACCTTTTGTTTTGATCACCGCTAAATGAATGCTAAAAAGGAAAGTCCCTGTGTCAAAAAGCTTGTCATAGAGCATAAGAGGAGGATACAGATGGAGCAAGACAAATAAACATTAATTCTGTCTCACTTGCTTGATGGGCAGTAGTTTCAGAAGGTATTGGGAATTTGGGAGGGTTATCTGTATAACCATGTTTTATATGTCTTAATGAGCGATATGAGGAAAGAAAATTAAGTGCCTTTGGAGGTACTTGTGGGGCTAAAGGTGCCTTCATACAGTGGCTCAAATAAGGGCAGTAAGAGTGTCTCCCAGGCATGTGAGCAGCGCAGTGGTTGCATCAAAGCAAACAGTGAACGGAAAAGTCTGGCATAATCCCTGACTCAAAATAGGCATTGATTCTGGTTTCTTAGTTGAGTGAAAGAGTGGCAGCGTGCCACAAAAGGTACACACAACAAAGAGAATTAGACTGTGCCTAAAGCCATAAAACTAGCAGAAAGATACAGAGAAGGATGACAGAGTCAAGGCTTTTTCCCATTCTTCATGGAGGCAACATTTTGACGGTACGAATAGGGCGGAGTAGCAGCCCAAACACAATCTTGTTCCACTAATCAAGAAGAGAGAGAGAGAGAGTCTGGATGAGCATGTTTTTAACTCTGTGTGTGAACAGCAAAAGCCAATTGTTAACATTTTTATGCAAGAGGAACACCCTTCTTGTTTACTTGTACAGCTGTTTGTACAACACTTAAGAGGTGGCAGGCCTCTTTTCTGCAGGGTTGGTAGCTTGCTTTGAACTGAGTTCCATACAAACTTATTTCACTTTTTATAATATTATTCTCCTATATAAGCAACTGCTGCTATATTTACATTTTGGGTGATTATCAATGACTGTGGAAGCTTCCAGGTATATATTGCTAGGAAACTTTCAGAAGCACCCCATGTGTAGTCCTTATTGGATGACCATTTGGTCATGAACCTTAAGAAAATTCAAATACTTCATCTTTAAGTGGCTAGTTTTAAACTCTGAGAACCTTCCATTAGCAAAGTGGTGTCTTGAAATCCAGTATGTGTCCTTTTCCATATTTAGACAAAGTTAATGTACACGTGGGTGGATTTTAAAACCTCAGTTTTTATATTGCTTTGGATGTGTCAGCTTGAGAAATGGTTTGAACATGTCTCCATATCTTCAGATCTTGTTATGCTGTTTCCATATTAAGCTGCCAAACTCATTGTATTGAACAGTTATATGCATTGTTTGTTCTCATGTCTGAAATCTCAACTTTTTCAACAGAGCCCTTCTGCTTGGCACACTACCCATCAGCCTTTCACAGTGTGATGTTTAATCCAGTAGAACCCAGATTACTGGCTACTGCCAACTCTAAGGAAGGTGTGGGACTCTGGGATATTCGTAAACCTCAGAGGTAAGATCTGGCTGTCCTTGTCTTACGCTGTGCTATGTCTTATGCTGTGTCTTTCCCCTGAGAGGTGATGATATGCCACTCTTTTTTTTTTTTTTTTTTTTTTTTTTAAGTCAGAACATACAATTATAAGAAAAGATGCAGAACAAAGTTAACAGCAGTGTTAATAATGCTGAACTAAATTATTTTGCATAATTAACATTCTTCTTCATACGTACGTTCTAATTGGATTTAAAATTAGGTTAGACCTTCAATGTTAAGGTAAGTGATTTTTTGGAAGCCTGCCTGGCCTCACCACTGCAGATTAACTTGGATTGGTGTGTCAAGTTTGCATCATTATATTTAGCACTGGCTTGCTAATACTGGAAGAAGCCATGGTGGGCACTGCCTGGTTTACAGTTTGTTTTTTGTACTCAGATCAGTTTTCAGTTGATTGCGGTCAAGGCAGCTTTTTACTCAATGCTTACGAGTTTTATGTGACTTCTTAGACACCTGGATAATCAGTTTGGGTGCATAATGTGCTTCCAGATTTGCACAGGATTTTAAACAAATGAAAAGAAGAGAATAAGTTTGCAGTATGAAGTATGGTTAGACTGGGTTCTAAAGTGGACATATGCAATGCCTGATACCAGAGTTTTGCATGCATGAGAGATTAAGCTTCTGTTGAACTCTTTCAGTCCTTCAGATTTTGAAAGTAATTTCCTTTTTTTATCATAATAATCAGGAAAAAAAAATTGGCCACCTCAGGTTAATGTTTCTCCTTTCTCCCCCAACTTTTATGTTCACATGTTTCCAGTTAAAAGTATAAGTGTAGAAAGGATAATTTGAAAAAAGTGAAAAGAGGAGAAAACAGGTGGTACTTGTTTTACAGTGCAGTAGCCTCAGCTAGTTAAAATCTTCTGTATGCTTGATTCTCCCCTTACTGGTGTGTCATGGTTTAACCCCAGCCAGCAACTAAGCACCACACAGCTGTTTGCTCACTCCCCCTCCAGTGGGATGGGGGAGAGAATCGGAAAGATAAAAGTGAGAAAACTCATGGGTTGAGATAAAGACAGTTTAATAGGTAATGCAAAAGCTGCACACGCAAGCAAAGCAAAACAAGGAATTCATTCACTATTTCCCATCGGCAGGCAGATGCTCAGCCATCTCCAGGAAAGCAGGGCTCCATCATGCAGAACAGTTACTTGGGAAGACAAACGACATCCCCCCACTTCCTTCTTCTTCCCCCAGCTTTATATGCTGAGCATGATGTCATCTGCTATGGAATATCCCTCTAGTCAGTTGGGGTCCCAGCTGTGTCCCCTCCCAACTCCTTGTCCACCCCCAGTCTACTCACTGGTGGAGTGGGGTGAGAAGCAGAAAAGGACTTGAATCTGTGTAAGCCCTGCACAGTAATAACAAAAACATCCCTGTATTATCAACACTGTTTTCAGCACAAATCCAAAACGTAGCCCCATATTAGCTACTATGACGAAAATTAACTCAATCCCAGCAAAACGCAGCACAGGTTTCAAAGTTCAAAAAAATGAAGAGAGGGGAAAACAGGTGATAATTGTTTTACAGTGTAGTAGCCTTGGCTAGTTAAAATCTTCCTTAGTGTGCACTTGACTCTCCCTCTTGGAATATCTAGAAGTGCGTATCACTAAGAATTCTTCTTGGGTTTGTACTGTACACAGAGGAGCAGCAATCTCATATGAAGTTAGTTATAACTGACTTAAAAAAAATTCTAAAATGTTTAGACATCCATTACAATAGCAACCAAATTACGGTTTCAGGAGGGTTTATTCTTAAATTGTAAACATTAATGGTTTGAATTGATTTTTATTTTTAAGCTTGAATCAGAATTTGCACTCTGATGCTGGTGGCTCTAGAGCTCGCTGAGATTTGTAAAGTTTGCCAGAGCCCTTGGTGGCAGCTGTTGTACAGTCTGCTATTAAATTTAGGTTTGATAAAATTTAATGGGAAGGGAGTTGGGAAGTTGCCTGAGCTATCTTCTTTTATCCTTGTCAAACTCTTTAGGTCTAGGTCTTAGTAAGTAACTTTCTAACATCAAACTAACTTCAGCATTTACTGGATAGAAGGAGAGAAATACAACAAGTTAGGGTTATTTTGCTCTTACAAAACTTGTTTCTTGTTTTTTTCCCCATAAAATTTCTGCCATTTTAACTTCAGTTCATGCCTGTTTTTCGCTTGTGAACCAATATGGACAAAGTTGGCTTCCTCTTGCGAAGCCAGCTGGCCTCATACTGGTGTTGCAGGATTCTTTGTTTTTCAGCTTCTACGTCAATTTTGTGATTTAAAAACTTCTGCAGGTTGTGTTGGTCTTGTTTTTGAAAGGGAGTTATACCAAAACATTTCTCTCTTCAGACATTTATTCTTAGAGTGTGTATATAAGAGAAATTATGCTGATGGATTGATACAGCTTATATCAATAGAAATTCTATATGGATGCAAAATTTAGACCAAGTTTTTCACTTGGGTAGCAAAGTAAAATGGGATCACCCCTGGAAAGGTTGTGCCAGGCTAACAGGAATAGAGAGAGGAAGTAAGTATCACCAAGGATACAAGCATTGACCCTGATAATGCAGGAGCAGATTACTTGAGTAAGGAATTCTCCTTGTACCAATTTTAAGAGCTGCTTTCTAATAGCAGAAATAGTGCCTTTTCCTTAGTTTTAGCTATTGTCATTAAGACTTTGATCTCCAAAAGTTTCTCAGCGTATATGTAAAAGTGTTGATGAGCTATTCCTTGGGGTGGCAGCAGCTATCAAGTTGTGGAAACTCAGATGATCTCCAGTCTAAATGCTATCCTTGCCTTCTTCCTCACTCTTAACCACAAGGCAGGATGCTTGCTGTGAGTTTGTTGGGGGCTACTGCATGTGTAGGGATAATAGTCTGGGGTTAATTTGGGATATTATAATTAATGGAATAATGTGATTAATAATAATGGGATAATAGTCTGTAGTTAATAATTTGCTGCTAGTATAACACTTCATGTAAAACTCATTTCCCCCAACTACTGTCCTGTTCTCTGTCAGTTCTCAGATGGAAACAGAGTTAAACTGATGCAGCCACTACTTGGTTTGCTTCATAACTGAAGACTGTTCTGGGCAATCCTGCTGCTGCTCCCATGCAAAGGAAAAGCCTGGAATTCCAAAGACTACCTGTTTGTGGCTAATAGCAGGCTACTGTAGCTGGCAATACCTTCACATGACATGTATTATGGCCAATAGCACTGGTGCAGTAATACTCTTAATAGATGTAAGTGAGGTTTGATAAGCCCGCAGGGTTCGGCTGGCCTTCACTCATTTGAACGGGATCAGGCTTAGTGCTGAATTTCTGGTTTTGATCAGCAGAGACTCCTCCGGTGAGGTATAGCTTTTCTTTAACTTTGTTCAGCTTTATGATGCACTGTCAGAAAAGGGATGAATTGTTGTTAACTTATAAATTTATATGGCAGTCAGTGGAATATGGAGAATTGTGCAGTTTTAAACTAATAGCTCCAAATTTTCAAAATCTTGAATGGAGTAGTGATATCCTAGCAGGTTAGGGAATTCAGATACAGATTCCACTATTTGTCAGAAACAAATGAGCTGCATCTAGTTATTTATCCGGAAAATCTGAGGATTTTTACACCGGAGTATTTTTCTCCAAAAACAACATGGCTCTTCTCCAATTGGGTTATAAGAGAATTTGTCTTCTAGCTTGCCGTTACATGTCTCCAGCCATCTGAGTTGGTTTTATCCACTTCTTTAGTCAGACAACACTAAACACCTCTACAAATTAAAAATAAAATATTTTTGGGCTTAGAAAAAAAGGTCCCGATTATGAGTAAATTTTATTCATATACCGTAAAATTGGTTAACTTTCTGATGGGAAGCTGGGAGTGCTTTATGCTTGGGTACTACAGTGAAGAAGGTAATTGAAAAGACAGCATTTCTTGGCATTCATGGGGAAATTTAGAGAGTTGCACAGCTCTGAATTGTGAAAAGTTTAGCTCACTTCAAATAGTCATAATTTGATTAGTCTTGCTGACTGAGTCAGGATACAGAGGCGGATTCATTTTGCTTTTTCCCAAAGTTCATTCACAGCTTGATACCTCTTCTGTCTCAGATTTAGTGCAGCAATTGAGATTCCCCCCTTCTCCCGCAGTATACTAATAAGGTCTGAACATGGTGGGCTGGCTCCTCAAAAACAGCGTATAAAGCACTGTTAAAGTAGGACTAACTAAGTCCAGCATGACTAGGAGTTGACTAGTGATTCTGGAAATCTTATTTTTCTATTTTTAGAACGTGTGAGTATTGCCATTCTTTGAGGTGGATGTTAAACTGAAACCAACTGTATTGTTTCTTTTTTAAAAACAGTGCATTGAAAAGCTTAAATGTGGTCTTGATTAATGAGGCTGTTGTAAGGCACTCACACCACTAGATGGAGTCTGGAAGCTGTGCCTTTTTTAAGAAAATCAAAAAAGGCAAGTCTGTGCATCTTAAACTGTTTACAATTAAATATGTATTGCAAACATATTCTTACAGAATTGCTGGGGGCAACTCAGCAAGTCAGTTTACATATATATTTCAAGCAACGACTGTGTAACTCCACCTGTTTTTAGGTACACATGTTCTCCCTTCTTCCCCTTTTCCATGCAGCCCCATGCCCACCTCCTTCTTTTTACTGGAATCAAAAGACTGCTTTTTTCCCTAAGAAAATATGGTAATTATCCCCTTAATGCTTTCTTTTCCTATGTTCTCTGCCCTCCCTCCCAACTAATCTTGACCTGTCCTATTAATGACTATCACATACTTTTAAACTGGTTTTCATACTACAAAAAGACTGTTCACAGAAGTGTTTTCTGCTTGTTATGGGGGTGTTGAGCCTGTGCTTTTTATGCAGTGGGATGCATTTGTGTGTCCAGTTCAAGGGTTAAAATGCTGCATCTTGGGTCAGTATCAGAAATAGATATCGCAGGGCATTTTGGGAGCCTGGGAGGGCTTAATCTAAAAGCTCCCAGGCCCTTGTTCCTGCGATGTCCATTGCACTAATTCTGTGGCTCACCTGTTTTTTGAGCTAACTCATCACGCTCAGAAGTTAGAAAACTAACCTGGAAAAGCTTTGTAGCTTTCTTATGGCCTAGCAAGTTGATCTGGGTTCAGGGAGGGCCCAGTGAATAGCAGAGATGGTGGAGAACAGAGGGAAGCCTGTAAGGCTGAGAACAGGAGATAAGAAGAAAGCAAGACCCCCCTCTTTTGAGGAGCAGCAAACTATTAGGTATGTTCATCTGTTTGTGGCATTATTGTTTCACTTGCTTCAGTTTCTTTTGCTACACTAACCTTACCCTTTTTTGTCTCGTCAGCACGGTCCTTACAACCATTCCTGGTGGTTTTTTACAAAGTAGAAGAGGTGAAACATAACTGAAGTTGGGGATGATTTACCTTCCAAGGCTGCCTGTTTCATGAGAATAAACTATAAGCAGAGAGTGTTCCTGCAGTACAACGTAGTGTTCCAGGACACTAGTCTTGAGCGTTAAGTTCTGGGAACACTTCCGTCTCCAGAACTCAAGAACTGTGTTCAAGCTCCGAGTGAGGTAGAAATGCCTACATGTTGAGAGACCTTTTTAAGATTCTTCTGAAAGTTCAGGAAGCCTGTGCCTTCTGTGTAGTTACAAGTCAATGCACTCAAAAAGTCCAATGATGAGATAAAAAAATCCTGAATCACCAGAGCAAACCTGGTATCCTTTGGTGACTGTAAACCTTATGGCGTATTTTAAAAACTAACTTGATTGTACAAGTCAATATTAAGCCCAAGTTAAAGGAGTGTCAATTTCAGCATTTTCCATCAAGCTTTAACAGACAAAGCCAAACAGGAACATTAATTCAACCTTGATTTCTTTCTTTGTCTTGGTTGAGGAGTAACTGCAGTTCAGAGCCTTTTTAAGCAAATTTTTAAGCTCACTTTAAATGAATACTTATGTCTCAAAAAAACACCAATCAAGAAGGCTCTCTTAATGCATGTCAGACTAACCTTAAATTTGCCTCTTGCACTGAGAATTCAGAGGAAGCAAACTCCCAAGCTGTGGATGAGGAATACCTGTTTTTAGATATCAGTGAATCACCTAGTGATTATCTCATTAAATAGTGATCAAAATATAGAGATGGAAATTTCTTCCCTGTAATAGATTAATTAGATTCAGAGGGGTTTTGGGGGAGGACTCTTCTTAGCATGTTTATGAATGCTGGGGTATGTTGGTCTTGCCAATGCGTGGAGGACTTTGAAGTATGTGGCTGTACTGTACTGCTGGTCTCCGACTGACGGTGTGTTCTCTAAAGTCTTTGTCTTGAACAGAGCTTTTTTCTGCCAAGTGTTAATTGCTGGGTGTTCAGCTTAGTACTTGTACTGCAAGAAAACACAATTTGGATTGTGTTTTTTGATCTCTTAAAACAATGTAATGAATGTGTAATTTCTGATCCAAATCTATTGGAAATCACAGGTACTCGGTACTTCTGAAAATCCACTTCTTGGCTCCTGATTGCTTTGCCTTATAGTTTCACTTGTTTCATTTAGTTCACAGCCTTTTAAAGACCTGATGAGTATTACTTTCTTGTTTCCGGATCAGTGTAATGGTCTCTGGCAAGAGGAGAACACTGTCTGTACTGCATGACTTCTTTCTATGGAGGGGTATGGAGTATCTCCGTACTCGTGATAATCTAAGGACATAGAAGTTTTGCAGGTGGTTTATGTTAGACTGACATGCTGACATGTAGTTGGAAAAGCTAGGTTTCAGGTTCACAAGTCCTTTGTCAGTTTTGAAATAGAAGTGGTAGCTGCCAGAACTACAGGCAATTTGAGAACAGTTCTTCAGAGTTTAGTTAGATGATGTCAAATAGACCATCTTTGCAAGAGAGGGATAAGTATTACCTCTGAATAGAGGCATGGTGTATTTTGTTGGGGTTTTTTTGTTGATGGGTGGGAGTGCAAGGAAAAGGGAAGAAAGGGAGATGATGAGTATTTGCAGCTCTGTCTGTACCACAAGTGGTATTTATAGCCTGTTGCACAAGAGAAAACCTGTGTGGTGGTGTGGAAGATATTCTAAGGTCATAAAACGAGCATCAATAACTGAGTCCAAGTCCATAGATTAGGTCTCCAACGGTTGCCAATTTTAGTTTCCAAGCTCATACCTTCAAGGTATTTGATCCTTAAAGATTGTACCAGAAGAACAGAGACAGCAGTTACTTCCTGAGAAATGTTCATGCACATGCTGAGTGTTATCCTTTATACCTTACCTTCCTGAGCTCACTCTAAAAAAGCACCTGTTGTCTTGTTTTATCTGTGTGTTATCAAGATGTCTGATATGTTGACTGAAATATACTGAGCTTCTGGAAGTGCAAGTGTGGGATCCAGTATTGTTGATGGTTGTGTTGCAGGGGATATTAATCCAGGGGGTAACCACAGAGAATGAGTTTAGGGAGGTTCAGGGCTCTTTAGAGGGTGAATTGGGAATTTTCTTTCAAAGTAGCATCTTTGGTTTAATTGGTATTTCCTTACAGGTTTTTAATAAGATGTTACATGATGGCTACAGGAATGGGATGGCAGGAATAGCATATGGAGATTTAAGGTTATTTTTCTTTGACTATTCTGCATTTTGACCCTGCATGTAAATGAAAGAAGCTTGTGGTTCTAATCACTTCTGATGCATGTGCTTTGGGATTGTCAAGGCCCCTGCAGATGGAGGAGTCCTCTACATCATTGAATCGGCAGTTATGTGTTTAAATTATTTCCGTGCAATAGAAGTGTGCTGTGTGTTTCTGTTTGGAGACCTTTGTCAGCCCTGCTCTGAGCAGAGCACTGTATTAATGAGTGCAGGAAAAATGTGTCTATCTTGGCAACCACTTTTTCATTGTCAATCTTATCAGTTCATTTCTTTCCCTTCCCAGCTGAACCATTTGTTGTGAGTTTTGACTAACTTTATGCTTCTTAAAGTAATTCATTTAGCTAGGTTACAGTATAACAAATTTTAAGTGCTATTTCGGCACTCACCAGTATGGGTCAACCACACCACCTTAAATAGTTCAAATAACGATTTGTCCTCTCTCACAGTTCAGGAAATACAACTCATCCCACACGTGTGCCATCCGCATCTGTTGTGCTTCTGTGAGGCAGCTCAGCTGATCTGTGTGTCTGAACCTAGAATTTGAAGCTCTCCTGACCAGGTCCAACTTGGCATATTTGCCTCAAATAACACAGAACCTGAACTTAGATTCCCCCTGCCCTTTGTTTGCCATTATTTCTTAAAAGTTCCTTTTAGTGTCATAAAAAGTGAGCTGATTGTTGCTGAAGTTCCTGGGGATTGAATTATTCTTTTCTGAAAAACTTTGGGATGTGCTGAAGGAACTTTTGAATGGTAATGGCATCTGAGGGGTGGTATTTTTTGGGATTTGTTTTCCTCATTGTAGCCATAAATAAATCTTCAAACTGTTTGCCACAGGTTTAGCCAAAATCAGGTTACTTCAGTAGTGTTAGAAATATCTAAGGTAGTCTCCTATGTCTTTGTAGTAGGGGGCCACTGAAGAAGAAAGGGAGTACTTGCAAATAAGCCTTTTTGACTCTGGGCAGAGAGAGATGCTGCCAATCATTAAGACTTTAGTCATGCTGATGGCTTAAGTGGTATTTCTTCTGGGAAGAGCACTTTTCTGCATATGGACTTCTTTTTTGTGCTTGCCACTTTCAACCAGTTGATGATACTCTTTTTTTCTTTTCTTTTTCCCTTTTAAAGACAGAAGTGCTATGCTAAAGTTGCGAAAGATGTAAATAATTTAATTTATTGCTAGGTATTTTTTTACTCTGAAGCAAGAGGTCTTTTCTTTTTTGCGGCTGTGAGCACCAACTAATAGATAGTCTAGAAGTATTTAAGTAAGTGTGCAAGTCTGCCAGATACTGCCTGGTATTCAAGTGTGTGAAGCAGGTGCTGTAGTCTCTTTTTCCCACCTTTATGTCTTGTCCTTATTGCACAGTTGACTAAGGCGGTACCGTAAGAAAGGCCCTCTCGCTTCGCTTCTGTTTTAGATGTACACATTCGTTATCTCACTTGCAGTCCTGCTGTATCAGGTCCTGACCTTGTCAGCCCCTCTTGGGATAGAGGGTTTAGCTTAGCTTTTTCTACATTTAGGCTGGTATCGTTTGTGTAGTGGAGTATATTCAGCTTAATTCACTGATGTGCAAATTGAAAATCTTTGAAGTTTTTTTTCAATGACAGAATGAAAGATTTTTGACTTTCCTCTAGCATCCCCAGCTTTGTTGATCAGACACAGAACTGAGTTTTGGCGTACTGAGTTTCAAATGTGTATTGTTAGTAGATCAGCTTTTAAGTCTTTGCTATTCTCAGATAGGGCTATGGTGACTCTTCTTCTGTTCAGCTTTTACTGTCTTGATTTAGTAGTTTTCTCAAACCTTCATTAGTTAAAATCACACTATCCATTGCAGATAGTTAGCCCTCCCTCGTATGCATGGGGATTTTCCGATTTGAAGATTAAACTTTTTCACACCTACCAGCATCCCTACACGAGCCCTGGTTTGGTTCTGGCCAGGGAGTCTAAGCTAAGTACTATCCCTTTGCTTTGTGGGATCCAGCTTGCTCCCAGAAGCAGCGGTGGCATTCAGGTTTATAATTTTCAAGACTGTAAGTAGCTTCATGCAGTAAACACAAAGTCAGGAAACCTGGTTTTGTTTCACAGTGTTGGGTAGGTCTGTTGATTGACCTCTCTTGCCCTCAGTTTTTCCTCTATCAAGGAATGTGAACCCTGCCTACTTCAAAACCCTCATGATGCTTAATCTTTTTGTTAGCTTTGAAATTCTCTAACACACAGGTCTGCAGGAATTTAAAGTGCAAAGTATTGTACTTGCAATGCAAATTTTGAAAGTATAAAATAGTATTCTGTTTTTCAAAAGAAGCTCTGATTTAATGGGTTTTTGTAGCCTGCTTTCTTAAGGAAATAGGTCTGTGATCACATAAGCCTTGCCCTAATCAACTTTATGCCTCATTTCAATAAGGAAGGAGTTAAAATGAGGAAAGGAATTAAGAGAGATACCATTTTTTGTTTAAAAAAGAGAGTAAAATTACAAGGAAAAAAAAGGTGTCTGAATACAAGGGAGAGATCCCCTTAGTGCATTTACTGGGAGAACATCTGTAATGTTACTTTAACCCTGTTTTAAGAAAAGGGAATTAGTCTTTGAAACATCAGTCCATGGGAAACTTTGGTGGAACCAACTTGATGAGACCAAAGTTGTGTGTGCAGTTGCACTTGGTTAGCTCTACATGATAATTTCTATTCATCTTGTACCTATTAGAGGCAAAAGCTTTATTGATTCAAGACTGGACTGTGCTTCTGCAGGAGCATCTTGGATCTTGCCACCTTTCCTGTCAAGAGAAAGCCTTACTTTCTTGTTGCTGCTCCTTTCTTTAATTTCAGCTTTTGTAGCTTTGGTAAATTAAAAATTCATGCAGCTTTGCTAGAGAAGAGAAGGGGGGTGAGTGTACATATATATTATTGGATGAGAGAACAAATCTGTGCCTGGTGTTACTCAGCTTTCCTAATGCAGTACAAGAATTGCAACACAGAAATGTGTGTAGGAGAAAATGCTTTATAGGACTGCAGTGTTGATACGTGACTGCTTTTGCATAGACATTAAGGTGTGAAAGTGGATTTACTCTTCAGGAGGAATTACCAATTTTTACACTCAGATTATTTTTCTGAGGTAACGTTCTCTGGTATCTGTGTTCTTTGTGTTTTACTGACTTCGGCGTGTGTTTTGTTTTGGAAACAGCTACTGTTCCTTCATTTGGCCTAAAGGTCATCTTCCCATGCTGTGTCTGCCTCTATTTGCATCTTCTCTGTCAGGTTATCTGATGGAACCTACCCCTTTGTGTTTTGCTGGATTCAGCTGAGCAGTGTTCTCTCTCACAGTCTGTACTCCATCCCACAAGATACTATTTCTGAACAGGCTGAATAACGGACTCCAACTGTAGAATTTAGGGAGTAGAAAAGGAGGAAAACAATGAGGTGATTTACCTAGTTTACTTCTGGTTGTTGGACAGTTGCTCTTTGTATTCTCTACTTTCTTCTCTTTTTTTAATCTGGCTCAATTTTTTTTCTTTTCCTGCAAAACTATTTTACTTCCTACTAGATCTTGTTTATTAATTAGATTACAGTAACACCTAGATGATTCAGTCAGTGAAAATCGGACACTTTTGTGCCTGCTGACCCTCAGTTCTGTAGTGAGGGCAAGCCTAGGACAGTGAGAATGTTTGGGAAGTCTGTAGCAAGACCAAAACAAACCTTGGATAGAGCTGGAGGAGGATGTGAAACATTCAAACAATAGGGAGTTTTTTGTTGCTGTCATTTGCTACTATTTAATTGCTGTAACGGTAGAGGTAGACCTTAAGTCCTAAAAGGATAAAAGTAATACAGATGAGAGGGAGACTTCAGTATACTTTATGCCTCTGCTTTTGTCATCTCCCTCAAAATACTGGAATTCTGTAGTTGTTTTCCTGTGAATGAAGGCAGAATAAAGGAAAACATAATGCTTTTTGGAGAACTCCTGAGATCACCTCTGTGCCTGGGAAGATCCTCCTAGAAGTGATGCTAAGGCACATGGAGGACCGGGAGATGATTTGAGACAGCCAGCATGGCTTCACCAAGGGCAAGTCCTGCCTGACCAACCTAGTGGCCTTCTGTGATGGAGGGATGACATCAGTGGACAAGGGAGGAGCTACTGATGTCAACTGTCTGGACTTTTGTAAGGCCTTTGGCACGGTCCCCCACAACATCCTTCTCTAAATTGCAGAGAGGTGGATTGATGGGTGGACTGTTTGGAGGATGTGGAGTGGTTGGATGGTCACATCCAGAGGGTAGCAGTCAATGGCTCAATGTCCAGATGGAGATCAGTGACGAGTGGTGTCCCTCAGGGGTCCGTACTGGGACCAGTACTCTTTAATAACTTCATTAATAACATAGTGGGATAGAGTGCACCCTCAGCAAGTTTGCAGGTGACACCAAGCTGAGTGGTGTGGTTGACACCCTGCCTGAGGGATGGGATGCCATCTAGAGGGATCTGGACAAGCTTGAGAAGTGAACCTCTTGAGGTTCAACAAGGCCAAGGGCAGGGTCCTGCACCTGGGTTGGGGCAACCCCCAATATCAGTACAGGGAGATGAAGGGATTGAGAGCAGCCCTGCTGAGAAGGACTTGGGGGTACTGGTGGATGAAAAGCTGGATGTGAGGTGGCACTGTGCGCTCGCAGCCCAGCAGGCCACCTGTATCCTGGGCCGCATCAACAGAAGTGTAGCCAGCAGGTCGAGGGAGGTGATTCTGCCCCTCTGCTCTGGTGAGACCCCACCTGGAGTTCTGCGTCCAGCTCTGGAGCCCTCAGCGCACGAAAGACGTGGATCTGTTGGAGCAGGTCCAGAGGAGGGTCACAAACACAGGATGGAACACCTCTCCTAGGAGGACAGGCTGAAAGAGTTGTGGTTGTTCAGCCTGGAGAAGAAAAGGCTCCAGGGAGACCTTATTGCAGCCTTCCAGTACTTAAAGGGGGCTTCTAAGAAAGATGGGGACAGACTTTTTAGCAGGGCCTGTTGTGATAGCACAAGGGGTCATGGTTTTAAACTAGAAGAGGGTAGATTTCGACTAGATATAAGGAAGAAATGTTTCACGCTGAGGGTGGTGAAACCTTGGCACAGGTTGCCCAGAGAGGTGGTAGATGCCCCATCCTTGGAAACGTTCCAGGTCAGGTTGGACAGGGCTCTGAGTAACCTTGTCTAGTTGAAGATGTCCCTGCTCGTTGCAGGGGGGTTGGACTACATGCCCTTTAAAAGTCCTTTCCAACCCAAAGATTCTATGATTCTGTGATGACTGGTGAAGCAACATTAGCATTCAGTGACTCAATTAGATCTTAAGGGCCAAACAATGCAAGCCTTTGCTGTTACAAGGTCTGGCAGGTCCTGGTATCTAAATCTGGTGATATTCGATGTTCTTAAGGCTCTAGATTCTGAAGTCAGTTATCGGATGAGAATCTGTCTTATTAAAAAAAGTAATAAATTATTGCCTTCCTGGTTTGGAGGGGAAAGGTGAAGCTTCTGTTCACCTGAGAGCTTACCAATCATGAAAGTTTATTAATGATGAGGGATTCCTTTTTATACCAAGTTACATGTTCCTGACGCTAACAGTAAAGAGCAGAAGGAATGACGTGTTGTTGAACATTCTAAGTCTTCACCCTAAATTCCCTACTTTGCCAGTCTTGGTGGATGCAGTTGGTTTTTCTCATATGTTCTTTTTGCAGGAAAGCAAAGGTGTTTAGTTTTGTCAACAATACACAGCTTTTCTTTTATTTGATTATTCTTTAAAGTCCAAGCAAATACCATCACTTCCTGTTAAGGATTCTGGGGGATGTAGTTCTTGAAGAGAGTTCTTGTAGTGAGATAATCAGAAATAGTGATGACAGAATTTAGAAAAATGAGCATGTTACTGAGACATAATAAAATCCTGGATATGGCTTGTGTACGTTTTTAATCTTAAGACCCCTTCCTTTACATTTGTTAACACTTCTGAATATATATATAGGGAAACTCCATACACTTTAATATGACTTATTTGTTTTTCAAATAAACTATCTTGAGATTTCTGAGACTTTTAATATATTAAAAAAAACAAAACAAAACAAAAACAAACAAAACCACAAACAGCCAATGAAAGTATATATGTTAATTGATCCTGTGGTTGCTTTTCTCTTTGGCTTTTTCTAAATGTTTGCTCCAGACTGAATAATAATTGTGTGTGTTTTTAAACACACAGAATAATTCTCTTCCTAATAAACCCCCAAACCTTTCTGCAGTTTTCCAGGCCAAGATTCTGTTTGCCAAGTTTCATTCAGTTCTTTTTGCACAGTTAGAAGTTCCTCAATTTTGTGGTCACAGAAATGCTGACAAACACAGTTGTATGCAATAGGGTATATTAGTTACGAGCATTCAATCCATTTTTTCCTTTTAAGGTCATTCTTTCATTAAGCTAGCTTCACACACTGCTGTTTATGATATCAACACTTTCTCCTTCCTTCCTTCCTTCTCCCTCTTAAATGACACTCACTTCCCAAGGTCTGTGTCTGTACTGCAGTTCATTGTCAAATTTGTAGCTTATCAAGAGAAGCTATTCAGTGGTTTTATTTAATGGTTCTATTTAATGCTGTCATGCATGCTGCTTTTGTTTTATTTCTACCAAAACACTGATCTTCTCTCAGTTTTAATGGCCACTGTTTGTTGCCAAGTTAACTTTTGAATAGCCTGGGTTAACCTTATGTTACCACTCAGGCAGTTGACTTTTCAAAAAAGGGTGAAACAACTTCTTTGTTTAGAAAAGGGGACAGAAGAGGAGAGGGAAATGCTTGTTTCAGGTACAGACTGCACATTTCTGAGTGCACTGAGACTACTAGTTCCCTCACCCCACTAGCTGCCAGTAGAAACGGATTTATTTACATTAGTGGTGCTACTCTTGGATTGAAAGCCTTCCATTGTTTGGCTGAGCTGGTATTTAGTTAACACTCGAGTGCTGCCTGTGTGCAGCATATCCAGCTACGGAAATGACCGTATTGCACATAACTGTCCATTCTCTCCCTCCTCAGCCTCCCTCCAGCTCCAGCGTGTGTATTTGGATTATAATGTTCCATCTGTGGACTAAATATTTCTCTTAATCATACAAGATGACTTTTTACAAAACTCAGAAGTGCATGTGTCTATATTGCTTTCAGAGCTGGTAGGCAACATCAGCATTCCATGGCTTGCTGGGTGAGCCAAATTTGGAAGCAGACTAAATCCCATAGTAATCTGGGTTTGGATTCATAAAGATAATGCCTCTGGCAGTAAAGGCATCCATCTTGTTCAGAGAGATGCCTTTTAGGATTGTCTTCAGATTTCTCACTAGCCATCATGGTCTGAGTCTTTGAGGTGGGAGTATTGCTTTTAGTCTGATGCGTCAGTAAACTTTTCAGTAACTGCAAGAAGGTGTTACCTCTGAAATTCCTTTGCTGGAGCATGCAGTAAGGAGCAGGCAGAAGTGGCAGTTCTAACATGAGCAACATATTCAAGCATGTCTCCACTGCCCCACATAATCCTGTGGGGAAAAAGTCCAAAAGTAGCACTCACTAAAGAGGTAGAGCAGCACCATGATGCAACTGGGAAAGTAACTTGAACAGTGAACATGCTTAAATGCAGCTTGCTCTTTCCTCTTCCCTCCCCACCCCAACAAAAAGAGAAAGAGCAAAAGCTCTAATTCTGATTAGTTTGAAGTTTTTTTATTTAGAACTGCTTGATTCAGACATCCTTTTTAGTACTAATGAGTATTAGTAGTGGTATAATGCTGTAAAAAATAACATCACTTCCCCCCGCTTCTTTCTTGGAGTTGGCTGACAGCTTTTTCCTACAAATTTGATGGAAGTGAATACTCCAGAAGCCATCTTGGGCAATTTTTATTTTACTTTTTTCCCCTAAAGCAAGCATCATTGTTCTATAATCAACTCACTTTTATAATGGAAGATACTGAAGTCCTGGGGTTCCTCAGTTCTACATACTGCTACCATGTGCATTGCCTGCAGTAGGAGGCAGAGGAAGACAGATTTATCAAATCCTTTCTGTCCTCTCTTTGTGAGCTAGGTTCCTTGCTTTTCCACCAATATGGAGCAATGAGCTGCACCCCCTTCATACCCTGCTCCCCCTCCACCAATCGTATTTCTGACCATATCTCTTGGACATACTCTCATAGGAGGAGAGAGAGAACAAATATTTCTCATCTGTTTGGGTCAGGAAATGGATGTTTGGGGGGTTTTGGTGTCATTTTGTCTTTCTTCATCCCCACCTGACTACCTGCTGCCTTTTTTCATAGCTTGTTAAAGGAAAACACTGTGCAGTTAATTTAACAAACCCTTTCAAAGAGGCAGAGAGGAAACAAGCAGGACACAGCAGGGTGGGGAAAACAGAAAACCACTGTCATGTGATTAGTGCAGCAAAATGCACTAGAGTCTGATTTTTGGGGACAGAAATGAGGCAAGTGGGGAAAGTCATTGGCATGTTGCACTCATATATGAATGGCAAATGGCTATTTCAGCATTTCTTTCTCTATCAGACAAACTTAGCCCGCTGCCTTTTTTATTAGTGTGGGGTTTAGGTTTGGGGAGTTTTTTTTGTTTGTTTTTCGTTTTCCTTTCAGCCAAATGTCATGTTGAGGGAACTGCAGCACAAACTGTATTTCCTCTACACATATGGCTGAATTGTGTGGAGTGAGATTATGAGGTAGGCAAAGCTGTGGATCTTTTATGGGGTCTTAACTATGCAACTCCTTAATTGTAGACTTCTTAAGTGTGTATATGATCATAATTTCTGAAGTTCTAGTCTTTCTTACTTCATTTTATTTCTGAAGTAACGTATTCTTTTAGAGCTTTGTTAGACTAAAGTTACTGAAACACAATACAGAATTCAACTCCAAGGGGTGTTTTCTGTGATAGCTTTGACTGCTATAGGAGCTTAATGAAAACATCTGTAAGCAGAATGGAAGCTAGTTTAATATTACACTACTATTACTATAAAATATAATCTCAAAATACTTCAGGCAGGGCGTAATAATAGTAACCATGGAAACTTTGCTTGAAGATTTGAAAGGATGGGGCATCTGCTAGGCTTGCTCACTTGTAGGCAGGAGAGAATTCCGGGTTGCAGTTTAGATCAAGGAGGAGAACTAGTAATGAGGAGAGGGGCTTAGTCTTGGTGCAGCAGTGGCTGCACCTTAACATTAAATCTGGTTGGTGCATAGATGTTACGGTCTTCTTATCCATGGTGGAGAACTCGTATATTTTTATAGAAAATTTGACCTTTTCATAGCCAAAAAATCGGACTTATTTCTGCTGTGTGGTTTTTGGGTTGGTGCTTGGGTTTTTTGGGTGTGCTTTTCTGGTTGGTTTTGGTTGGGGTTTTTTTGTGGGTTTGGTTGGGTTTTTGTTTGTTTTTTTAAGTAAGTGCAAACTTCCATAGAAAAGTTTTTTGGCTTATACAAACCTATCAGGAGGTGGGGGGAGAGAGAAAAAAAAAAAAGTGATGTGTGTTTTGGGTTTTGTTTTATTTTTTAATGCCTGACTGAGTATTTTGAGCTGGTTAAGTACTTCATTGATCTTGACAAACAGAAACTAGGGCTGATGGGGGGGATCCTAAATCCTCGTCTCTAAGGTTACAGTTTCTAGCACTAAATTTTCTCATGTTTTTATTAAAAACCATAAACACTATTAAGAGAAGCTCATTGTCTTTGCCAAGGAGGAGGAGGATGCACACACACACGAGAGATCAGGACTCTTCTGACTGATGCAGGCATTGAGAAGTTTTGGTGCCCAGCTTGAAGCTCTTACTAGTTGGCTTTGAAAGTGTGACGTCCGGTTCTTTTGTGGCACCCTGGATTTGACTGTTCAGTTCACAAAGTCCGTTTATGTGAGCACGGTGTATTTCTAGTGCATTCATTATATGGAGTCTTCTATTTTGTTTTTGGTTTTGTTTAACTGTGGCTTAGGAACAATAGTTTTTTAACTTTACATTATCTCATGTAATGATGCATGCTTCAACCTGCATGGAATGTGGCTTCCCATCCATGTGGAGTGACTAATTTTTCACAAATGTTGGTGCAGAGGGCTACATCAGAAAGTATGATGCAGTCAAATCTATGAATAAACTTCCATCTAGAATCTGCAAATTCTGTGCTGGCATGCTGTGTGTTGTCCGGAAGGTGCGTAAAAGTCACAGCTCAGTCATCACAACATTTGATGGGGATTGCTCAAAACGTGTTAACAAAAGGTTGAGCTGTGGTACTGCTTAAGGAAGTTAGTTATCGCTGATGAAAAGAGGGATAAAATGTTTTCCTTCTTTGTTTCCCTTTCCATACACACGATCATTTCAAGTACAGGTTGAATTGAGTCTTTGAAAAAAACAGAAAGCCTGTACAATGCAAGTTGAATTTCAGTTATGCTTTGATTATCATTAGGTTGCTGGATGGAACAAATTCCATATTCTGTTACAGTTTTAAAGAGAGAACTTGGAAACTTACGACCATTTATTTGTCTTGATATGTCAATAAGAACTGATAGAAATACTGCAGCTCTGATCATACAGCCTTATATGGAACAAGGACACTAGCTAATTCAACTGTGTGAGTTTTAGGTAATAGGATCATGTGGTAGCATAATTGTCTTGCCTACTTGGCAATATTTTTAGATTAAGAAGGTTCGAGATTAGTTAAGTGACTTATTTTAGCATTTCTTACAATAACTTGCTGGTAAGATGGCCTTTTATTTAAGACAGCTGGAACTGATTGTAGAGTTCAAACATCCTCTGATGCCCTGTAGAAATGTAAATAGAAACAGAAGTGAGGTAATGGTCAGAGTACCTACAACTGGAGAAAATGCCACCTGGTGCCAGAGCAGAGATTAAAAAAAAAAGTTTGGGCTGCCTGGATTCAGGTAGCAGCTGAATGAAAAGAGCTGAGTGCTGGTAGGCTCATTCTCAAATGCAGACATCCCAGAAGTACAAGAACAGCCTTTCTAAGGCTAAGGCTATTTTGTGAGACTTTGCTCCTATGCAGGAAAAGTATTTATTACTAACAAAACCACTCACAGTCTTTAACTTTACTCTTGTGAAGACTTTATAGTCTTAGCATTTTGATACTTTGTCACTCAGGTTTTGAATCAAGTTTGTTCAGGAATTGGTGCTTTGAAGCAGAAACTAAATAAGATTATAGTTTACTGGATTTGTTTGTTTGAGATGACTCAGTAAGATTAGAGAGAGAGAGTTCTGTCTTTAAGTAGTTCAGTTTATACGCACAGCCCATCTCACTTGTTTCCTCTCTCTTTTTCCAGTTCACTGCTCCGCTACGGTGGAAACCTCTCCCTTCAGAGTGCCATGAGTGTCCGGTTCAACAGCAATGGAACCCAGCTGCTGGCACTGCGTCGGCGCCTTCCCCCGGTGCTCTATGACATACACTGCCGGCTGCCTGTCTTCCAGTTTGATAACCAAGGGTACTTCAACTCATGTACTATGAAGAGTTGCTGTTTTGCAGGTGATCGTGATCAGGTAATAAGCAAGCAATGCTGTCCCGAGGCTCCAGAGTTTCCTTGAGTGTTCGAAAACACCTCTGTAAGGGGTTTTTTTTCTGATCCAGGAGATAAAATAGAAGTCAGGACACATGTAGGCTAGAACTGTCCTCAGAATTGTTTTGCAACGGAGGCTCTGAAGGAAGAAAAACATATGCCAAAGCACATGATAAGTTTTATCTTTTGTTTGATACTATTTAATACTTACTTGGAAGGTGTTATTCACAAGAAAAATATTTGCAGAGTCTTTTTAGGCCTGATTAATAAAACTTTAGAACTATGAGTAGACAATATTATCTACATTTGATAAGGAAGCATCTTTTTTTCATTTCAATATTGCTATGGAGTGCAGTAGAGGCAATCCCAAGAACATAAATATTGTGCATTTATAGAGTTACTGATTCTTATTTCAAATTACAATGTTTCTCTTCTAATACTATAGTACTGTATCAGATTATAGGTCTTTATAGTTCATTGTTCTGTAAGTGGTGATGGCGGGTGTTTAGGAAGGAATAGTTTGTTACTTCACTGAGGCAGGACTCTGTCCCTGCTACTAATCACAAAGAAATGGGTCACACATAAGATGAGCAACAGCAGTTTGTGTGATTCTAGAGCTGGATATTGTCTTAGGTCAGCGGTATTTAATAACCACTAATACTGTTTAAGGACAAAAAAATGTATTTTCAAGCCATGATAGTATAGAACTGAGATCTGAAAATTTCTTTGCTGTCATAAATAAAATTCCTGCGGTCAGAATTTGGTCATTAATTCTACTGCTGTTGCTGCAGGAGGCAGAGTTGAGCTTCTTTCAGACTGCAAGTAGGAAATACATGTACGTCACTGAACTTGAGCAATGTTTCTGAGTTTTACATAGCGTTTGGCAGAAGGAGTGTGAAAATGCAATGGTGAAACCATCTTAAAAAAAATGGAGTGGTTTACTGTAAAGAATGGACAAACACATATATTGTTCAAGAAGAAAACTGCTGATGTGCATTATTTAATGAGCCTAAAGATGACACTCTTTTCTCCTGTGGAAGTCAGAGTAGACCTGTGTACACTCTGACATATAGTTTAGCTTCTCATCTGTTCCTGAAGATCTAGATAAAAGCCTGAGCGTCTGTTGTGCTTTCTAAGCCATTTTCTTATGGGTATGGTGTTAGTTTAATGAGAAGAATATGGCTTTTCAGTATCAGGTTGATGCGGTACTTCAGAAGCCTGCATTTTTAAAAAATCTGATATTCTTTTGGCTTGACAGACTTTCTGTTCAGATAAGTAGCAGTACATAATGCTGGAAATCAGAGCAAAAGACATTTATATTCCCTTATAAATGCAATAAGAAGCTAGTAGGGAAGATGAAGTTTAATATTAGAATATTAGAGAGATGTGGAATTTGACATTTAGATACCTGCACAAATTGGAAGGAAAAAAGATAATGAAGTCACAGAAAATGCGACCATGTGGTCCAACTGTACATGTCTGAAACTGTCCAGTAATGCTCAAATTCAGACAACTTAAGATTGTCAACGCTATGGATAGTCCTTAGGGACTGCGTTTTACAGAGAACCTAATTCCAGTTCTAGGTGTGCCTAGAAAAGAAGGTTAGAGTTGGAACCTGCTGTAAGATACACAAGGTGAATAAAAAAAAAAATTACAATGTTTTTGAGTTTTGCCTTTCTGTACAATTAGTATGCTTTAGCTTTTTGGTGAGCTTTAAGAGTATGAAATAATGTATAGAAGAGTCCCCTCGCAAATCAGATTTCACCAAAAAAAGAAATAAATCTGTTTCCAATTTAATCTGGTTCCAGCTCCCTCTCCCATTTAATATTGCTGTCTTTTATTCAAGATCCATGCAAAGTGAGCTTCATAGAATTCTTTGCTTGTATTTCCTTGTAGAATCAAAACTTTGTGTGGTCTAAGGTTCATTTGAAGGGATCTAAGGATAAGAAAGTTGTGTTCAAATTATGAGCGGCACTTGTGGTAGGAAGGCTTCTTCAGAAATTTTCTTTCATTGCACCTCTGATTTTCTCTGTCTTCGATTTTTCTTTTCATCTTTGTTAAACTGATGACTCCAAATCTTTTTTCTCTTTTAAGCTGTCTTAAATAGTTAGGTTTTAATACTTCATACAGAGCCTAGTAATTTAAAAAAGTGACTGTCCTGTGTTCAAAACTATTATTGTCTGCACTGTTAGCTCATCTGATAAAGCTGCATTTTGATTCTATATTTTAACCCTAACAAGAAAGGTACATCCTTAATTCAGTGCTTAGAATGCAGTTGCATTGGGGAAAAACTGAACTGCTGAAAGACGAAGGCCTTTCTTATCCAGCAGAGGTGCTGCAAAACCTTTCACTGATTAAACTTCCTAACCTGGCAGAAGCATTTACTTCTTTTTCTGGGTTAATGACTTGATTGACAGTCAGGGGGCTCTGGCAAGCGTTTGAGTGCAATATAAGGAAGGGATTAGAGGGTGGATGAGAGATGGACCGATGGCCTTTCAGCACTGTGAGTCTCAGCTCCTTACAGAACTACAGAGTTTGCTAATCTTTCTGTGAAGCTTGTACATGGATAATGGTTTACTCATAGGAACTTTTCCTATAAATCATGACCATCAGGGTTTAAAAACCCACAACTGTTAGTATCTTAGTACTTGCCTTTGGAAGTTTGCTGTAACACAGTGGTGAAAATCTACAGAGAAGGTAAATAACACTATGTTCCATATGCAACTGTTGCCTTCTAGTATGGCAAAAATGAACAGATTACGAGCTGCAAGCACACAATTTAGGACTTGTCTTGGAGATCACCCTTACTTTAAGAAATTAAATACTTAAGTTCCCATAATGATCAGATGTGTTATTCTTACTTTGACAAGGTATGTGTGTTAAATGAATACAATTTCTTTGCACAAATGAAACACAGACTGCTAGTTGGAGAACAGTTTGATTGGTTTGTCTGTTGATAGCAGTTAGGCTTTGCATACTAATCTTTTCTCAGTATTGTCTTTTTAGTGCCCACAGATTGTGACAGGTACTCAATAGGACTTGGATCCAGAACTCTGACTTGTCACTCTAGAGGGGAACTTGCTACCAGCAGGTGTGCAGTGACCTGCATACCAGCTCGTTTTATTGGAGCCTCTGTGATGCAAGTAGATTGAAACCTCTTAATAAAGAAATACCATTAACGCTTTAAGGAACAAAACTCAGAAAGATTCACCTGTTAATAACCCCAGTGATATTTTTAAGTTCAAAAGAACGCATTCCGAAGTGCTTGGATGGTTTTGAGTTGTTGCAGGTATTTTGGGTGTGTGAGCTGTAGCACAAGCTAAGTGACAGGGATCTTGGAGGATGAACAAATTTGCTTCTTTTTGTGTCCTTGCAAACTGTTGTTTTCCTCTAAAAGCATTATTGCCCTAGGCCTTGTGAACTGATTTGAAAATCAGCGAAGAGTATATGCAAGCATTTTTCCTAGAAATGCTACAGTCAGGGCTTTTTTTGTTTATTATAACTACCAAAGCTTGAGAGGCGATGTTTAGCTGGTGTTTTATTTGCACTCATTTATAATTGCCTTTTACTTGGTCCTCTCAGAACTCTGTCTTTTGTCCATGTTGTGAGTGTAATGACCTCATTCACATGACACTGATTTTTCTTTGTGGGAGAACTGTGATGTTGGTAGATAAACGCGTTCAGAATTGTGTGCCATTTGCATTATCCAGGAGCTCACTTGAGTCATACAGCTGTGGAAGGGAGGAAGGATAAGATAGGCTAGGTGGATCAAGCATGACTCTCTGTTGGCTATAGAAATTCATGTGAGAGCATAATTAAGCCATCCTTCTGGCACAGGTATCCAGGCCCAGAATTTTAAAGGCAGTTTATTTACGCACTTAACTCCCACTGACTTTACCCTAGTGTGCACAAGTGTTTGTTTACATACAAATCATAAGATGTGTGAGAATCACAAGTTGTGTCAGGGTACTGGGGGAGTTTCCGTTCTTCTTGTCAGTGTTAGAATTCGGGAAATGTTGTTTAAATACTAAGGATTTTCAGTTGCTAGACTGGTATGGGAAGTATCTTCTTGGATCTGAGGATAGAGAAAGTATTGAAGGGCTTTAGGTACCCAAATTCATTTTTAAGCGTAGCAGGCTCAGAGACCATGGTGATGGGCAGCAGCAGAATAAGACCTACAAAAAAACCTGCAAAACACAGCCCCCCCCCCCCAAACTAAAATAGACCAAAAGCTTTTCTTGCTCAAGAATTGATGCCCGTGTCACAGTGATGACTACTATCAGCTCATTCCTTTTTTTCACTGTGCAGATAATGTGAGGCTCTATAACACTTGTAGCTGTAAAATCAACTGCCTATTGCCCGCTTTAAAAAAAGGTGGGGGTGAGGAGAAATAACTTGTACCCTGTGAGTCAAACAAAAAGTGTCTTGACTCTGGCATGCCCTCAGACATTACATCACCACTCAGCCTTTTCTGTTGACATTACACTGGTATAGGAGAGTTTCAGGAATGCACCACTCACGGTACTGCAGACTGCTCCAACTCCCTATAAAGTTACAGCCTTCGTTATGTTGAAGTCTGTGTGCTAAATAGCCCTGGTTATGGACAACCCAGTTTTTAGCAAGACAGAATTACTACATGAATGTAACCCTTTCAATAACAGGATTAGCTGTATAGGTGCCATGGGTCTTATATGGCTGTGCATTGCCTTTGTAAAGAAATAGAACTTTTCTTGTGTGTTCTTCTTCGTGTCATCTAACTTAAAGACCATTTATCTCAGGAAGTAGTACTTATCAATGTCTAGCTTTAAAAACTAAAAAGAAGAAAGGGAATTGTTCTTCTAAAGAATATACTGTGTGTTTCCTGTGCACATAAGACTTCTTAATGAATAGTAGCTTATTGCAGTCAGCATTTCCTAATATATAAAAAGTACTGTGTGCAAATATGTTGCTGTGCTTGGATAAAAAGAAAATCAGTGTCTAACTCTCTCTTAAATTGGCTTCTTCCAGGAATTACTGATGAGGTTGTATTTTGTTTTTTACTTTATCTAAGTGGCATTTCAAATCCCAGCTATATGCATAACATTACATACATGAGTGATTTATCTGGCTAGGAAATTATTCCTTTCTTCTCCCTCCTCTCCCTCCCTCCCTCCCTGTCATTTTTGGTAATTGACGTGGGAGGTGATAGAGAGAATGTCTTCAGAGTCAGGGTCTTGACAGAAGGGGCTGGGCGTTTTCTTTAAGCCTTCTTATTCTGATCACCTCCCATTCCCCAGGGCATCCTTCCAGCCCCATTTCCTGTCTCCCTTCTCTTCTGCATTCCTGTAAGCCCTAAAAAAGGGCTTACAGATGTAAGTAGGATGTTTTTAGACAGTAATGCATTAGCCAAAGGGACCCATACTGAAGCCAAATTCTGGTGGAGTGGAACCCTGACTCAGGAGATTTTATGGTTTGCAGGCTTCACGTTCCTCAGTGCATCGCAGGAGATCTGTAGTTTGGTAGCGTCCCTTGTGGGACTGGGGAGAGGGAAGGGAAAGGAAGGGAGGGTGAGCAGGAATGCACTGCTAACAGTGACACGCAATGGGTGCTGCACTGGCAGTGTTTCTTGTTGAGCTGTTAAAACTAGGCCTTGTCTAGATACTGAAAAAGTGACACTGAATTCTGGAGGATTTTGACTAATAAAATAGTTGATTTAATGTGTATTTGAAAAAGTAAAGTAACAGATGGCTGAAGAAGACAAAAGAGAGCAATTGGGGTGCATGGAGTTTTAGGCATGTACAGAAGAATCCCCCTCATACGCTCAGATAAACTTGTTGCTTGCTTTGGAATGTAATAAGAGTATTTTCCCTGCCATTGAAATCCACAGTAAGGGTTTCTAAGTTGCGTTTGTTCATAAATAAATTACTGTTATGGCCTTTCCGCATGGCAAAAAGGCAGCTGTAAAAATGTTGATGGATTGTTCCTGATGATGCTTCTGTAAGCATTTAAAACTGCCCCACACAGAGTTGGCTGCTTGTAAGATTAGGGATTTAGGGAGTGGGAATACAATTTTTTGGCTTTGAATTTTATGTACTAGAAGCAATTTGTGTTTCTCCAGTCTGCTGTGTCACAGCTTTTCTTTTTCCAGTTCATGAGATAGGCATGTTTCTTACTGAGGAACAAAGTTTCTCTTGTAAACAGGCTTTGGACGTACCTGCTTGATTCTCTGGCCAAGATGGAAAACTTCTAAGTTCTTTTTTATGCTAGTTTCAGCCTTCCAGAAGTACAGCCTCAAACAATACAGGTTGCAAGCTGCTGTCCTGGCTAGTATGAATAGACAGCTGTTTTCAAATCAAATGTGTTTCTTAATACCACAATGCAGTCAGCCCTTGTTGTAGATTACTCTCTAAATTTGTTAAATGTTGCACAGAAGATACAATTTGTGCCGCAGAATTTATTACAAAGCAGAAGATAAAAGAATGTATAGATATCCTTTCTTGTAAGTAAATGATTTTCTTAACCATAAGTTTTCCAAAACACATTTCAGAAATAGCTCTCCCAGTTATGTCTCATCTTACTTTGGATTTTGCCATTGAGAGACAGCAACAAAAGGTTGCCTGCACAGGTGACTGCTCTTTCCATCTTCCCAACCCTACACCCTGGTTAACTGCCTGGGGAGAGGAACTTCTTAGCTGGTAACAGTGAGAGCTTCTAAAGGAAGAGGCAGCCACTTTGCCTGGGGTTGCAGTCTGAGGGTACAAACAAAGCAGTATGCCATTGAGAGGGGAGGTCCTGTACTTCACCTAGGTTGTACTGGCACCCACCTGTCCCCTATTTCAAGCTGGTTGAAATACATAAATGAGAAGAAATACATTGAATGAGTGATTGTGATTTGTATGGGATTTTACTGTTCTATCTGCTGAACCAGACCACTGCTGTGTCACGAGCACTGATGTTGGCATGAGGGATGTAGGTGAGAATGTACCTACCAAGGAGATCAGCAGATGATCGTTAGAGCAGCTTTTCAAGCTGTACTCAGTGGGAACTCTATACTAAAAGCCTAGATTCATCAGCATGAAGGTAACAGCCCAACAGAAAGATCAGGAATCGCTAAGAGTTGGAAATACTTGATGAATTGACTGTTGTTTATTTCTTAATCGTTTAAGGAAAGGAAAGGAGTCCTCTGCTCTGTGGGAGATCCTGTTTTCTTCTTTTATTCCTCTGGTGTTGCCCATCTCAAACAAGCTGTATTATCTTGCTGATTCCTTGGTTTTTTGCTTCTTGTTGATTTTTGAATAGGAAAAAGTCTTCTCCTCCTCCATAGATGTGTCCTCACCTTGTTTCCCCTCTGGTCAGTGGGTACTCTAACAATAGAAGGATGATTTGAAAACAAATCTATGGGTTTTCTGCCTGCAGGAACTGCAGACTTAATGCTAAATTCTGATCAAATGCTAAATTGAGTATCAATTTTTTTTTTTTTTTAAATAAGAGAAAATAGCAGGGGAAGTCTCATTTATAAGGAAGATGTGTAGAGCAGTCTTGACATCACGGAGGGCCCAGTAGTAGCTATAAAAAAAAAATCTTGGTTGTATTCCATTAAACATTTTTTTCATGCAAAATATGTAATTTACAGCAAGACTTTTGTTTATGGTTTCAATATTTTATATATATACACATACAAGCACACACACAAATATATGTGTGTATATGAGGTGACCTTTCTTACTTTTTGCTTTTATTTTTTTATAGCTTGCTTTCTTCTCCCCTTTGAAATACTTCCATGAGAAGCAGATCATGGTGATGTCATTGGGATTTTGCTGGGCTCAAGGTTGAGTTCCCATTGGGGTTTCCTGATATTTAGTAAGGGGGTGTAATTACAGTATTGCTTTGCTCTCAGTGGCTACTTACAGGGCCTTTCTCTCTGCTGTGTGGCTGCCTGTTTGTAAAAAAGTATTTACAGGCAGTCCATAATGCTGGAACCCTCAGGTCATCTGTCAACTTTGAAATTGGCCATTAGGCTTAAAAGCTCTTGGAGACAGAGAGATGCCACAAAGAACAAAATAGCATAAGCCCTGTTTCCTTAGGAAACCTTTCTTCCTTGAAAAAATACAGGTTTTATGTTCTTCATGTAAATGGATTCCTTCTCCAAAGTGCAGATTTCTATGAATTTCAATCTCTTTTGGACAAATAATCCTCTTCACTGGGTAAAGAATTGGCTGGACGACTGAGCCCAGAGAGTTGTGGTGAACAGAGTTAGATCCAGCTGGTGGCTGGTTACAAGCGGTGTTCCCCAGGGCTCAATACTGGGGCCAGTCTTGTTTAATATCTTTATTGATGATCTGGATGAGGGGATCGAGTGCTCCTTCAGTAAGTTTGCAGATGACACCAAGCTGGGTGGGAGTGTTGATCTGCTGGAGGGCAGGAAGTTGCTATAGAGGGATCTGGACAGGCTGGATCAATTGGCCAAGGCCAACTGTGTGAGGCTTAATAAGGCCACGTGCTGGATCTTGCACATGGGTCACAACAACCTCATGCAATGCTACAGGCTTGGGGAGGAGTGGCTGGAGAGCTGCCCAGCAGAAAAGGACCTGGGAGTGCTGGTTGACAGCCGGCTGAATATGAGCCGGCAGTGTGCCCAAGTGGCCAAGAAGGCCAACAGCATCCTGGCCTGTGTCGGAAATAGTGTGGCCAGCAAGAGTAGGGAAGTGGTTGTGCCCCTGTACTTGGCAGTGGTGAGGCTGCACCTTGAATAGTGTGTTCATGTTTTGGGCCCCTCACTACAAGAAGGACATTGAGGTGCTCGAGCGTGTCCAGAGAAGGGCAATGAAGCTGGTGAGAGGGCTGGAGAACAAGTCTTATGAGGAGCAGCTGAGGGAACTGGAGTTGTTTAGTCTAGAGAAGAGGAGGCTGAGGGGAGACCTTATCGCTCTCTACAACTACCTGAAAGGGGGTTGTGGTGAGGTGGGTGTTGGTCTCTTCTCCCAAGTAACTAGCGATAGAACAAGAGGAAATGGCCTCAAGTTACGCCGCAGGAGGTTTAGCTTGGATATTGGGAAAAATTTCTATAGTGAGAGAGCGGTCAAACACTGGAACAGACTGCCCAGGGGGGTGGTGGAGTCACCATCACTGGAGATGTTCAAAAAACATGTAGACATGGCACTTCAGGACATGGTTTAGTGGGTATGGTGGTGTTGGGTTGATGGTTGGATGTGATCTTAAAGGTCTTTTCCAACTTTAGTGATTGCGTGATTCTGTAATCAATGTCTTTGAGATTTCAGTGATACTTCATGTCAAACTGTGGTTTCCTCGGTGCATATCCCACCACAGAGGAGACATGCAAGGCAGCTCTTCTCATATGCTCAAGAGGAGTTAAGACTTCAGCCTAGCAGACTGCCACCAATCCAAATTCTTTATCTGTTGTCATAGGAAAAAAAGCAAAAGCCTACACTCCACCCATGTGTTATATTATGTTACAGGCAATATATGGAGGGACTGTACACCTTGCCTCTTAAAGGAGCTGTGTAAAGTACCAGCAGAACTGTTTCAAATTTGGATGCCCCAGTGCTTCTTCCCCAGTGTGAGGATTTTGCATTACTTCAGGAGCTAAGGGCCAGCTTGCTAAAAGCCCAAGAAAAATGCTGTCGGCTCTGATCTTTTCTGCCCCAAGTTTCATTGGCCCCTCTGAGGAAAGGACAGACATGTGAGTGGGAATTGAGATTTAAGAAGTTTAGTCTCTTTCAGAGCTGACTTGTTAGTAAAGCTGAAAGAAGCAGCATGGTATTTGAGTCTCTCTAACAAGCATTTTCCTGTTAGTAACTAATCACTTTTCAAATGGTTATCATCTCTGTACCATTACCCATAGTCTCATTCATCTGTTTATAATTATATGATGCTTTTTGTTTTGTGCTTTTAAGACAAATTCTCCTACATTTTTCTTGTTCTCCTCTACATTAGTAGGGCCATTCAAAAGACTTGCTCATACTTTTCGAAAAATGGTCCATGTCTGCTGGTCCCTTGTCTAGGGCCAAAAGCTTAAAAATGTCTCTGATATAGGTCATAAGTAAGAGGAAATTTTATGGAAACGGGAAATGTGGATGTTGGTAACTGTAAAATAAGGTTTGATTTAGATACAATTTCATTGTAATACTCCATATTCAGTAGCACCTGAGAAAATGTAGCTTGTGGGATTTTCAAAGCTTTCAAACTGGCACTGGTAGGAGCAAAATAAATTCCCCAGAGTGGTAGTACTCTGCAAAATGCAATGCTAATGCTACTGTTACGAGACTATAGCAGCAGCAGATTAGATCTCCATTTATTTATATCAACTGCTGTAATTTCCTTGGGGAGAAAGAAAATGAGAAGAATTACAGTGGAATGAGTGGGGAGCACTAGTCCGAAGTAATTCTGCCAGATTCCTGATGATCGTTCATTTTAAGCATTTTATACGTACTTGAAGCTCAGACTGAATTTGTGTTTTCTCCAGCAGCAGACTCTAACCACGCCTGAGAGTTTTCTTCCTTCTAAGGCAAACTTCTGAATCAGCAGCTTGTAGTCATCTGGAAGCCTTTTCCTGTCATTGTTGCTAACAGCTAGACATAGCAGCTGATTCTTCCCTTCTAAAAAAATTCCAATATGAATTATTAGCAACAGTTTTTCTGTCTAATCTCATGTTCATGTGAATGTTGTGAACGTTGATTTCCAAAGTCCTGGTCAAATATAGCAGCAAAAATGCAGACAATGAAACAGGTGGTTTTAATATTGGTCTCTCCCCCCAGACATCTGAGCATCTGAGCTCCTCGCGCAGTGTCTGGTCTGATTCAGAATTCAGCACTGCACTGGTTCTTGAGGTTATGTTCTGCTTGGAGTTTCTCTTTTGGGGGGGGAGGGTGGGAAGAGGGAGAGTGCACCCTGTCTTAGCCATTTACTTGTCTCTGTGAATGCACATGTTTTTGCCTCTCACTGGCTTACCTCTGTGATTTGATTATCTGGGCTTTTGTTCTTAAAGTGAGTGAGTAGAAGGTACTCTGCTAGGAATTAGTTTTGCACATCCCCTCAGGACCAAAAATCCTTGGCCACAATTAAAGTGGAGTCTAAGCATATGCAGCATGACATTCTTTCACCTACCCCACCCCAGCACCGACTTTTTCTTTCCTTTCTGTTCCTTCCTTTTAAAAAGGCTACTCCATTTCCTTAGGATTTCAGCCTTATTAACTAGGGTTTGGTGCACTTCATAGTGATTATTTCTTTGAATTTTCTAATAGTGTGGACTGACTTTTGCATTTTCTCAATCCTTATTCTCCAGCTTTCAACTAGTGTGGAAAACTATTGGCTCATTGTTATACTAATAATGAATACATCAAAGAAAAATTTTCACAGATGATCATGTAAATGTCCTAGTAACGTCAGTCCAGCTGCGCTCTCCAGAGGCCTTGGGTTCCCATTGTCTTGTGCAGAGAGTACTAATTGCAACTGAGTTTCTTTTTCAAATGTCATGGAAGAGGCGTGTTTCTGCTTTTAGCAGCTCGGGTGTCGGCACTTGAAGCTTCAGCTGGCACATCTTTCTTGCAATAGCTGCAGTCATGAAGCTGTGTTTCTGGCAGTCTCTTGGTCTCTGTCGGAAAAGCCATGTTCTACTTCCCAGACCCCTGTCACCTGTTCATACAGAAAATGATAAAAAGAATGTATTTGGGGCTTCAGTTCTATATTGTGAGAACAGCAGGAAAGCATGTATCCCAGAGGTATCCTAACAGGGAAAGAGAGTGGAAAACAATGCTGGCTGCTACAGTGGCTGCAGTGGAATGGCAGAGATACCAAATACTTGAATATTTTGTGGAATATGATCTATTTCTGATAATTATTGTCAGAGCTAACTAGCGAAATAAAATTTAAATTTATATAAAAAGTTTGCAACTCACGGCCCTTTCCTTGCAACATCAAACTTGTGTAGATTACTTTATCAATTAATGCTTTTGGCACTTACTGGTGGCTGTCTCAGTTGCAAGATTAAACCCGTAAGCACTTCTTCAGAACAGCTGAGATCCTGATCTGAGCTTTGTTCTGTGACTAGACATAAATTTCAGTGCAGATGCTTTATTCATTGCTACTTATTTTCTCTTAATTCATTCCAGAATACTTTGGCCCAGTGTATTTGGTGGGTGCAAATGTCATTGGGCTAGAAAATGGTGGTGAAGTGAAGAACTTCATAGTGCTTTTAAGTAGCTAGGAACTACCTTGGAGACAGTTGGATTGAATATCTTCTCCATTGGAGATATTGAGAAGTCATCTGGACATGGTCCTGGGCAGTTGGCTCTAGGTCACCTTGCTTGAGCAGGGTGGTTGGACCAGATCACCTCCAGAGGTCCCTTCCAGCCTCAGCCATTCTATGATTCTGTGAACTACTTTCAGATACTTGCCAGTTTCTTTCTTTAAATTCCCCAAATTGTGACCACCTGAATTTATACAAGTCCACGTGCTGAACTGCAGCTTATGCCTCTGTCTGTGTGGTCTAAGTTTGTCTTCCCATTGGGGTTTTCATGAAGCTGTGATGTGTGATGGAGCGTAAAGGTTTCAGGTGGGCATTTTCCTGACAGTGCCCACCTCTCCCCACTTCCCGTCCCCCAACCTAAAAACCAACCCCAATCCACCAAGACAATTATTTCCCTTTTCACTTTGGTAATCTTTGAAAAAATTGAATCAGAAGAGAGCGCTGGATGGAGGTCATCTGACTTAAGCTACTTCTCAGAGCAGAGCATCTTCAAAGTCAGATCAGGTTTCTTGGGGAATTGTCCAGGTAAATTTTGGATTTGCAAGGGTAGAGATTCCGCCACCATTCTGCAGCCAAGTTGCCGTGTTCGTTACACTCTTCCTGAACATGCTGTTCCTTTGTGCTCAGCTGGAATTTCCCTTGCTTTGACTTGTGACTGTTTCTTCCTGAGCATCCACTGCATGCCTCTGAGAAGAGTCTGTCCCCAGCTGCTCTCTATTCCTTCAGACAGGGCGAGACTGTTGAAGTCCACTCTGTCCCTTCACTTTCTCTTTTGGCTAAGTAAGTCCAGTTCCCTTAGCTTTTCTTCACAGGTCACGTGCCTTCAGCCCCAGCAGCCCTCCTCCACTCTCTGTCGTATTCATTAGTGTCACTCTTGTATTAGGGGACCCAGACCAGACACAATACTCCAGGTTTGGCCTCAGAAGTGACAGGTAAGGGGAATAATCACTTGTCTTGACTTGCTGGTTACTCTCGAGATAGTGCAGTCAAATTGCCATTAGTCCACATCACTGCAGGGGCACTATAAATTTTGCTATCTCCAAAGCAGGACAGAGTATGCTCGGATCAGTGGTCTTTGCAGATAGTATGTTCTTGTTCAGTGGGCAATGATACACCAGATTTCCTAGACAGTTGGCCATTGAGTCTTACAGGATACACAGTGTGTTCCTCTGCAAATCAATTTGGAAGCTGGCTTGAAGAGTCTCACAGACACTTCGTTCCCTGCACATATGTAATGTGTTTTTTCTGTGTTGTGTGCCTGGTGCAGGATATCTGAAATCTGTCACTTTGGAGCCTGTCACTGTTCGTAGGTTTATTTGATTTACAATGTAAAGTGCTAAATGACTCTCATATTGAAGCGTTGTTAGATCTTGTTTGGTTTAAAAAAAAAAAGGGCATTATGATCATAAATTCAAGATACTAACCTTTCTAGCTGTTTTTGAAGTCTCTGTCTTTCTCTACATGTCCTAGGCAAAGCAGTTGCTGCTTCAACCACACAGTTTGGTAATAAATACTAACAATTGGCAAGACCTCTATAATGTTAAACAAGACTTTTTTTTTCATGTAGCATTTCTTCTGTAACAAAACATATTAGAGGTGCTTGCTTTCTGATTGCTGGGAGGCTGCATGTATGAGCCCTAATCTGTGTAGTTTTGGCACAGTGGCTCAGCCTGCTGTGCGCTAACATTTATAAGCAGTCAAATGAAAGGGAAGCACATATTCCTGGCACCATGAGGTCAGTCTGGCAGAGGTAAGCTGCTTAAGTGCTTGAACATGCTGGCTTGTAGAAGTAACTTCTTGGCTTGGAAAGGATGAGTCTATGAGTGATGCAGAACTAGTGTGCACAAGTTTTTAAAGGAACTTTTGTTTCATCAGTGCTTCTTATCTGTCAGAAAATGGGCAGAATTGCATTCATAAGTGCTTACTCACATCCTACATCCTTAAAAATAAGAGAAAAAAGAACGGCTGGATTGTGATAATAGGAAACCAGAGAAGGGATTTTAGTGGTTGGTTATTGCATTTTTGTGGCTGGAAACATCCAAACACTGCACAAACATAATTATCATTGCAAACAGAATATATGCAAATTTATAGCAGTTTTGTCCATGTTAGTGTATATTTTTTGTTTATTTGCTTCTCAGTCCTGTGTTATTCCAGGACTTGTCTCCTTGCTGCTTGATGTTCCTTTGCCTGATGAGTTTATGTATCCCTGGAGAATGAAAGGCAGAAACCAGTGATATTTGAGCCAAACAAAACAGAATTTGTCTCCTATCAAAGGTTAGAAAAGGGACAAACTTGCTCCATTTCTTTCTTTTTCTCCCTTCCCTCTATTATAATAATAATAATAACAACAATAATGAAAAAACCAACTTCTTGATTGTATTGATTAAGCAGAAGCCTTAAGTCAGTTGAGGGCTAGAGACTTACACTGTCTATACCAGTGTAACTGGAATTGGAATCTCCCTTGGTTCTACTGCGTGTCATCTCATCTCTAATTTGGGAGAGAAATAAATGATGGGGAGTACAGTTTATTGGAGAAGAGACGTTTGGAGACAAGGCACAGTTTTTGGCCTCTTGTAACTGAGAGGCATAAGCTTTTTGCCATGTCAAATGTCACCTGTCATGCCAGTGCATGTTTGTAGTATATTAAGCTACTTAAAATTGCACATTGCCTAAACTTCTGTACAATAAAGAGATTGCTTATGGTTCATGCATTGTTGAAAAAGGGAAGCCTTCCATCTCTTCAGAGTAACTATAACCAGGAAAAAAATGAACAGTATGATAAATGCAGTGTTTTTTAAACTGCTTGAGACTTGCTGACAGTGAGTGTTCAGCTTTGGTTTTGTTCAGTGTTCAAGATTATCCTCAGTGACTGACTTTTGATGGTCTTAGTAGACTGATGAGCCAGACATGTTGTCCTTGTGTGTAATGGACATGCTAGTTCTCTTCTTAGGTATGTGTTTGATGGAGTTTTCCTTGGTAGTTCAGATGATAAAAAAGGATAAAAGACTTTGACATTAAAAAAAGACCAGAGTTGCAGGCTGCAAGATAAGAGAGTTTGATCTAGACACACTTTTATTAAAGCCAATCAAAATCCATAACCTTATTTAGCAAAGAAAACGTAGACTTTGGGCAGTAGGCATTAGATACGTGAAGCATGCTTTTCAATTTTGGTCTGTTTATATGTATGCAGTATTTTTGTGCTGGTACCTCAGCCCCATTTAAGGGTAGGTTGGTCAGTGAGGTGCAAAGAATGATACAAATTATCTTTTTTTCTCATTTTTGGTTTGAAGCAACTTTACTACATCAACAGTAAAATAACATAATTCAGGTGATACTTTGTGGTAAACTATTTCTATTTTTATTCCTAACAGTACATCCTTTCAGGCTCTGATGACTTCAATTTGTATATGTGGAGAATTCCTCCAGATCCAGAAGCAGGTAAGTTTGTTGTTTTGGAAGGGGGTGGCGGGGGGTGGGGGGCAGGTGTCTGACAAATATTAGTTTGTTTGTTTTTTTTTTTCTTAAAAATTGCTCTTCGCACTCAATGTCTGAATCTAGCATTACTCTGATGAAAGCTGGATGGGGAGAGTTTACAAATGCCCAAGTCAGTCGCCGGATAACAATGTCCGATGCCATTTAAATCTTTTATCTATATTATACTAATTTTCTTTTTATTTCTCTTCTCATATAATGATCGTTTAAATCTTCTAGATGAGCTGATGAAGAGAAAGAGCTGTGGCTGGAGCAGGATGTGTCTTTCCTCCCTCTTGTCTACCAACTCTGCTGCTTCTAAGTTGATCTGAGTTCACTGAAGAACTTAGGATCTGTTACTAAGAAATTCCATCTGATAATGAAGCTTGCAGCATAAAATGGTGCTGGGTTCACAGGCTGCTCCTTACAGCTCCAGTGCATTGGCCTCTCTTCCCCTCTTTCTTTCCTCTTACACCAAAACTCTCCCACTGATTTCTAACGCAAAGCAGTTGTGCTCTTCTACTTTCTGGATGGAGGAGCACTCTCAGCTGGGGGAAATGACCACTTCTGACTCATTTCTGACCCTTTCCCATGCTGGGGCATGCATGCTAAGCATATAGCACTAGCTCAACTCTGTGTGAAAGTATAGCAGAGGGGTGTTAGAGTAAAGAAAAGCAGCAATGTGTGTGGGATGTATCAGTAGTGTTGTAGACGCCATAGCTGGTCAGTGCCTGATATCATCTAGTATTGTGTAGGGTTTGGCAATATGACACTAAGCCGTACAATATCAGCATATTTCTTCAGTTGAAGCAAATTGCTGTGCTCTTTTAGAATGGTTTTGAGTCTTGATTGAAAGACTCAAGACTTTAGAAAATGGCTCTGACAGTTTAAACTGTAGATTTTAGTGGTATTAAGTACAACCGAGTGCTATCCTGTGGTCTCAGGTGCTTTAGCAATAGTGAGAGCAAATTACAAGCTGCGTTAGAGGTAAAATGAAAATATTTTGTTTCATTTTCAAAGGCTGTTAATCACAGCTGTGTAATCCACAGATGAGAAGATGACTAGCCTCTAAAAGGTTTGGTTAACGGCAGTGTTTTGAGGAAAATGCCATTTGAATTTTGGATTGCTTATTTAATCAACATTTGATGTTGCAGTCCAGAAGTCCTGAAGATGGTCCTGCTAAATATACCAGTACTTTGTCTTTCTATCTTTGTGTAGGTTTTAAAGAGACTTCTCCCTGCTTTCCTTTTAACTTGTATTATTTCCTTTTACATTTGACACTGTTTTACTACTACTTGTGGAATTTCCTCTTAGTTAAAACAAAGGTTACATACATTTAAATTAGTTATTTATGTGTAAGTTTTTATGTATGGACTGTAGAATTATATTTTATGCCCATTACTATATTTGTCCCATCTCCGTTTTGTAAATTCTGGATTTGAGATTTTGGGTTTATCTGGCTTTGATGCTCTTGAAAACTTTTTTCCCAGGCAACTGCAGATGACAAACTTTTTATCTGGGACCTTTGCACAAAGAGTGACAGCTAGAATTACCACAAAACAATATCATGTGTGTTTTGGTCAGTTTTCTTGTTGCAAGTTTACTGACACCCTTCCTCAAGTTACAAGAACCAGAAACATTTCAGTTACAAAATTAATTACTTAATGTCAATTGCCCTCAGTGATTGCTTAATGGGATCAGAAGATCCTGTAGTAGGAACCTGCATGTCTTAAGTCTTTTGTAACTTGAGCGGTTCTCTTATTGGAACATTTTAGCAAAATTCATGAGCTTTGTTTTGTTAGACAAATATTTGGCTTCTGTGGCAAATAACTCATTGGCCATCGAAATCACCTGTGATAGGCTTATTGAAGATCTTCTTTTCTTCATTCAGCTCTTCTTGAAGGGTTGTGCCTGTTTTGAATGTGATGAAACATCCTTTCTTAAATCTCATCCTGTGGCTCAGAATAATTGTTCAGCTAGAGAGGTTGCTGTGCTTCTTTCTTGGAGAAAGAGTCTTGGTATAGGGATGTGGAGACCTTAGGAAGCTTCTGCTTCAATGGAAAACTCCTTGTTCTCATGTTCTAGCTTAAAATAGGAGTGTCTTTGGTCTGTGATCTGAGGGGGTGGAATGCGGTTTCTCATTTAAAATATTGTACTAACTAGACAGGGTGATGTAATGTCCTGTACTGTTGGTTGGTATTTTAAATAATATCTTTCTAACTGATTTCTACCTTCCGGTTGAATTCAGGCATTGTGTTACTGTAAATATTTATGATACAACTCCCTTAAATTATACCAGCTATTTGTGAATAACTTTTTTGCAAATGTAAATCTTTTTACAGAGCTGCATCCTTAACAACAACTCTGAAATAGATTATTTTGCTTAAGTACAGGTGCAGCAAATACTAGCTATCTAATGGCTAGTAACATTACTACACAGAAGATGAAGAGAAGTGGGAAGGAACACACCAGTCAGACAATTGCAAACATATTTCAAGTTGGAGGAATGCGGTTACCTGTATTGGTATTTTGCCAGGAAAAAGGAACAAATTCTGCTGGTTTTTTTGCATATAATCATAATGTAGAGGTGTCCTCCTGGTAGGTTGTGTTGAGTCATTCCCTCTCAGCTGGAAACTCTGCCAGCAGTTTTGTTCGGTCCAGTTATTAGACAGGATTTACTTTGGGGTGGGGAGGTCTGTGAAAAAAGGTATTTCCTAAATTGCTTAGCAAGGTATTCTGTTGAAGAGTTTTACTGGCTGTCTCCCTTCACAATCTTAGATTATTCTGAACAGGCCAGGATTTCCTGTGCCAGAAGGTTGGTTGCTTTTTACTACCTTTTGTCCTTTCTTGAAGATGGAATAGTTTGCTCATTTTTCCACTTTCTTCTCCATCCAAGTACTACCCAGCTTTCCACTGTGCTTCAGAAGTAATTGCCAATTGTTTGGTGAATTTGTTAGCCAATTTTCTCTTTAAAGTATATATTCCAGCTTTCTTCAGAGGCGGAGTTTCTAGCAAATTTAATACATTGGTCTTGCAGAAGAAAAGCAGTCCTGAGTTTCCACAGCTTTTACTTGACTCCAAAGCAAGCTAGAAGCGAGAAGAGACATCAGCCCTACATGACCTGCCCAGCAAGACTGTTAACATATAAGCACTTCAGGCAGTATTTAAACCTAACTCCTATAAACATGGTCTCTTAGCTGGTAAAGAATCCCTGTTCAAGACAGAACCTGACATGTCTTGTGAGGTAATAGAGGGCTTGGTAGACCAAATGTTTTGCAAAATGGAATTTACATTCCTCACCCACTACTCTGAATCATCTTTGCAACTCAGAGCTTGTCTCTTGCTTTTGAAATACTGCTCAAAGATGCTATGTGAGGGATATACTTATTTGTGATTGAGAAGACAGTTGAGGATCCTTTAGTTTACATGAGCAGGCTGTCACCAAACTTCTGAAAACTTCACTAAATCAGAACAGCAAACTGCATTTCAAAACCTCTTTTAAATTCTATCTTTGACTGTAACTGCTAGCAAGAAAGGACCTATCATTGTGGTCCGGTTACTAAACTCATTGCACCAATCTTCATCAGAACTGATGCAATTTTTCTTCCCCTTTTTTTTTTCTTCATTGGTCATTGTAAATGCAGACAGCTCTGCAGGCTTGAAGAATTCAGCAACAGATCTTTTAATAACATTTGAACAGGGTTATCTCACTGGAGACAGCTTGTGGTTTAAGTTCTCAAAGTTCCAGGCTGATAAGTGAAGATGAATAATAGATGATTAAGTGTTTCTTAATGTCTTTAGCTATTTTTGAGATTTGTATATATGTGCACACAAGCATATATACATACCAGGTGGGTTGCGGGGAGGAAGCCATCTGGCCCAATGGGGAGTATGCTCTGGAAGGTTTGTATTTTTTAAAAAATTTATTTTCGTGAGACGTGGTCTTGGGATCTAAACTGTTTCACTTTTAGGACTGTAGTTTGTCTCTTCCTTCAGGTCAGTGTTGACTGTAGTGTGCTATGGAACAGTGTTTAATTATCACAGCAAATAAGTGGTGGGGCAGTGTAGAAGATGTTCTTATAGCCAGTGGAATTTAGACTGGTTTCCATGTCATGTGGATTGTAATACCAGAAACGCGTAGAAATGTCCTGGCTTGATGGCATCTATCAGAAAACAAGGCAGTGTTGAGTGCTTTGTAGTGCTGTAGCCAAGTGGAAGAAGATTCAGCATTCATGAGTGTTTCTGTCACCGTCCTTAGCATGTTTACTATCTAATTTAGCACTAGAAAGCTGAAGATAATGCTGAGCACTGGGAGAGGCTGGAAAAGCCTTAGTCCCCAGCAACTAGCCATTTGATTGTACTAAAGCTCCTTTCTCTTTATTGTATTGAACATGTTTGCAGCTACCAGTACAAAATAAATGTACAGGCAAGCAGTTTTCACACCTCCATTAAAAAAAAACAACCTCTCAGTTGTGTGATAATTTCACTTATTTTATTGCCTTTATGTTCAGAAAGTTGTTGATGGTAATTTGCATGTGTGGTGGGTTGACCTTGGCTAAATGCCAGGTGCCCACCAAAGCTGCTCTATCACTCCCCTTCTCAGCTGGACAGAACAGAGGAAGTGTCACGAGGAGCTTGTGGGTCAAGATAAGGGCAGGGAGAGGTCGTTCAGCAATTACAGTCACAGGCAAAACAGACTCAACTTGGGGAAATTACTTTGATTTATTAGCAGTCAAGTTGGAGTAGGGTAATGAGAGCTAAAAGCAAATCTTAAAACACCTTCCCCTCACCCCTCCCTTCTTCCTGGGCTCAACTTCACTCCCAAATTCTCTACCTCCTCCCCCCGAGCAACGCAAGGGGATAGGGAATGGGGGTTGTGGTCAGTCCATCACACATTGTCTCTGCTGCTCCTTCCTCCTCAGAGGGAGGACTCCTCACGCTCTTCCCCTGCTCCAGCGTGGTGTCCCTCCCACGGGAGACAGTCCTCCACAAACTTCTCCAACATGAGTCCTTCCCACGGGCTGCAGTTCTTCACAAACTGCTCCAACCTGGGTCCCTTCCACAGGGTGCCGTCCTTCAAGAACAGACTGCTCCAGCCTGGGTCCCCTGCGGGGTCACAAGTCCTGCCAGCAAACCTGCTCCAGCCTGGGCTCCTCTCTCCCTGCCAGGAGCCTGCTCCAGTGTGGGCTTCCCATGGGGTCACAGCCCCCTTCGGGCATCCAGCTGCTCTGGTGTGGGGTCCTCTACAGGCTGCAGGTGGAGATCTGTTCCACCGTTAACCTCCACAGGCTGCAGGTGGATTTTCACTTCCCGCGGAGCTCCATGGGCTGCAGGGATACAGCCGGCCTCATCATGGTCTTCACCAGAGGCTGCAGGGGAATCTCTGGTCGGGTGCCTGGAGCACCTCCTCCCCCTCGTTCTGCACTAGCTTTGGTGTCTGCAGAGCTGTTCCTCTCACATATTCTCCCTCCTCCCTCCAGCTGTGATTGCTGTGTTTCACTTTTTTTCCTCCTTAACAATGTTATCCCAGAGGCGCTACCACCATTGGCCTTGGCCAGTGGCAGGTCTGTCTTGTGAGCCAGCTGGCATTGTGCTCTATGGGACATGGGGGAAGCTTCTAGCAGCTTCTCACAGAAGCCACCCCTGCAGCCCCCTCCACTACCAAAACCTTGCCACACAAACCCAGCACAGCATGGTTCCAGTAACATTGTAAAAACCATTGTGACCTGTGCAGTTAAACACACCGAAAGAGCCATCTCCCTCAGACCAGGAGAGGGGACAGAGTGGAAAGGGTGTGCCAAAGTTTTTATTTCTGTAGTAATTTTATCTTAGCTTTCATATTGTTGTTCAGCTTTACTGGTGCTAATAACAGTGGGAGGGTTGGTATAGATAAGGCATAGATAGATATGGCAGATATTTAGCAGCAACAAAAGAAAGGAGAAAATATACATCCAAAAATAGCCAATTACCACTACAGCTTTTTGCATATTCTTTAGATGATTAAATATGAATTTTTTTCTTTGACTTTTGGAACCTCTGCAGAGGTACAAGACCACCGCTGGGCTGGTTTTAGGTGTAGGCTAAGCAAAGTGGGTGATTGCCCGGAAGAGCAGGTTGCCTGAGGCAGGTGCTGATGCCAGCCCGCTGCGCCCTGTGCTTACACAGGCTCTGCAAGGCCACGTTGGTCCTTTCTCCTGGCCTGGGAGGCGCAGGATGGGTTTGAAGGTGACGAAGGAAGCAGTCTTTCTCTTGTAGTAGTGGAAGTCCTAAGCCGGAGTCCCCTGGTGCCCCTCCAAACTGTCTCCTCTTACCATGCGGGGAGGATAAAGGATCTTGGCCAGCCCTTGCTGTTCTCACCCCATATTTGATGTGGCCAAAGTCAGTTTTGCCTGTGCTGCTGAGAAATCTTGAAGTTGCTCTGGCTGCTGCCAGAGCTGGAGTCAGATTCCTGATCCCCCCTGAAGGGATGCTGCAGGGCCCTGTGCTCTCAGGGCAAGAGTGCTTGTGTTAAATCAAGCTTCTCTACAGACGGTTTTGTAAGGAGCAAAGCCATCTGCTGGCATGCACTGTACAAAACAAACACAGGTGTGTGAGTGACCAGAGAGAGGCTTCTTGAGGAGTCTAGACATAATTTGCTGCACTGAAGGCAGAGGCCCTATATCCTATCCATATTTGCTTGCATTGTGCAGTGTATTTGCTTTCCAAACTATGGTATCTCTCTTCCACTAGCACATGATGACCTCATAGGATTCAAATGCAGGGCAGTAGCCTACGGTCTAAAATGTGTCCTGGATTATTATTAATGAAAACTAAATTAATTTTAAATGAGCTTTCCACTGTAGTGCCAAGTACTACAATGAAATGGTATGCTATGGCACACTGGCAGCAGCTGCAAATACCTGGTTCTTCTCAGGAGTTTTTAGCACTTTGAGTAATTCACGAGGCTTGTATGAAGTTATGCTTTAGTCTGTGGAACATCTTTCTACCTTATATGAACAATCAGTGGGACTTCTTTTTCAGTGTCCAAGATAGAAGGGACTTCTTAATGAGGTCACTTGATTCCTACATTACAGAGCCAGTGGAAGATTGTTCCTTATCCCAGCGAGTTCTTTGGCGCTTTGACAGGTTTTTTTAAATGTTTGGAACAACGCAGCTTCCATTAGTTTAGAGACTGTTCTACATTCTTACAGGATTTCTGTGCGAGGTCACTTTTCCTAATAATCTATCACTTCCTTTTCCCTTATCCTTCAAATAATTCATTCTTCTGTGTGTTTTTTTTAAACACTGCTACGTGTGGTGAAACTTGTGCATGGGAAGTCAGACTGCTATCCAAATATCTTGCTCTCCTTCATTATGGATTACTAACATTTTTTAAAACATGTTGGTATGTACCATCCAGCATGTTCTCAATATGTGAAATGTCTATGCATTTGCATAAATGTTTCCAAAACCACATAATTAACGAGGATTTCATTATCATAATATTTGAAACATAAAATTATAAAGCAAACCAAGAAGTAATCGCTTTGGCAACTTAGTAGACGACTACTGCTTCAGAGCATTGTAGTATTCCTTCCTCCTGTCTGTATCGGAGCCTGTAGATATGCCTTGTGTTGCCATGGTATTCTTGTCAAACATGTGTACGGGAAATCTGTTTTAAAATGTACACTTCAGATTCAGCCTTTTGCAAGTTATTTCTTCCAGCTGATCACATATCATAGTAGGATATTTAAAGAATTTTTGGAGACTTTGTATTGCTCCTCTTTGGAGCACTCATTTGCAGGGTGGAGAGGAAGAGGGATTTTTTCAACATTTCACTTTGTGTAAAAGCAGACCAAAACAACATCAACCAGCACAGCTAGAACACTAAACCACTACTCAGAACTGATTTTAAGTATAGCCATTTTTGGAAAGTATTGCAAAACCAGCTAGTATATCTTCATCCCTTCCCTCCAGTGGTTAGAGATTAGAAAGTTAGAAACCTTGAAGTCTTCAGAGGCTGATTATGCCAATTTTAGACTTTTTTGTGTATTATTAATAACACATATGTAAGCTAATGGCTTATGCACGTGGTAACTATCTAAGAATGTAAAAGCAGCCATGCTAAACCAGTTCCAGGACCTGTGCATGCCACTAAATTCAAAAACAAATGAAACAACACCTCTATCCTCTAAAAAAACCCCCAAACCTCAAAAGCAAAATTTGAGTGTTGTTGGGATAGCAGAGGTCAGTTCTGCTGAAACAATACAAATAAAAATACTAGTTAAAGTGAAGACAGCAAAAAGAAATTATTACATGCAGAAAAGGAAGATGGCCTCGGGGATTTGAGCATCTTGTGGCCAACCTACACTTAATGTACAGATGCACTTCCCGCCCCCGCCCCCAGCAGACATGAGCAAACTTAACTCACACCGTGAGATGGCTAGAAGCTGTATGGCTGCAGCTAAACCTCTGCTGGGAGACCAGGGAGATTCCAGACAAGTCTGGACACAGGCATATGTCTGCCACGCAGATACTCATGTAATATGATACCAACTTTGCTGGGCTACTATAAAGTGAAGGGACTGCTGTGAGGATAAGGATGTAGAAGGCTCTGCATTAAGCACTTACTTAGAGACATTGCTTAAGCACATAGAAGTTGGTAGACTAAAATTGAATGAGGCAGGGGGGTGTCCAAAAATGAGGTTCTGGGGTAGTCTATTACATTTGACACAAAGATTATCAGAATATTGCTAGAGTCCATTCTTTTTGGTTTAAATGATTAAAACCTCTCGTACTACTGGAAAAAAGCTAACTGCTAGGACTTGTAATTGCAGTAATCTGCTCCTAGGGGACTTTTCCTGTAATTGGGCAGTTAGTTGTTTTAAGGGCCTTTGTAGGGAAGTTCACCTTCACCCTTAAGAGGAGTGAAGTATGTTCTAGAACTGGGCAACCTGTTCCAATGTCTCGTCATCCTCATTGTAAAAAATTTCTTCCTTATAGCCAATGTAAGTCTACGGTCTTTCAGCTTAAAACTGTTGCCCTTTCTCCTGTCACTACAGGCCTTGGTAAAAAGTCTCTCTCTGTCTTTCTTATAAGCCCCTTTTATTGAAAGGGTCTCCATGGAGCTGCCTTTTCTCCAGGATGAACAGCCCTAACTCTCTCAGCCTGTCCTCCCAGGAGAGGTGTTCCATCCTTCTGATCATTTTTGTGGCCCTCCTCTGGACCCACTGTAGCATGCCCATGTCTGTCTTGTGCTGGGGAACCCAGAGCTGGACACAGTACTCCAGGTGGGGTCTCATGAGAGCAGAGTAGAGGGTGGAGAATCACCTGCCTCGACCTGCTGGACATGCTTCTTTTGATGCAGCCTGGGATACAGCTGGCTTTCTGAGCTTCAGACACTGCCTGAATTTGACTACAGCCTAGGGAGAGCTGTATGTTCTAGACATGGCATGCTGTGCACTTTTCATCCAGTGCTCTTAGTGTATTGATAAATGTTTAATGCCAGAAGACAGTTCTGGCATTAAATAACTGTTTTCACTGTTAGGAAAATAACATGGGCTAATTCACACTGCTGACAGTACCACAAAAGGCCAATGACTGACTTGGAAATGCAGCCCAAGATATTGGTGCCCTAAATTTGTATTTCCTCTCTTTGCTTATTGTGTCTCTAACTTCTGACTCTTATGTAAGTGTTTTGTAGGGCGTATTTCTTCTTTTGTACTGAATTCAGGCAGCTAGAGTCCATGGATAGTTGAAACTTGTTTTAGGCATTACTTACAGACTTGGAAACATTTCCTAAGCAAATTGTCTCTTCATTCCCAAGGCCCTCTTCCTGGAGCATTTGTCTGCTAGGTCAAGATAAATGCGTTGAGAACTGGACTTGATGTAACCATCTGCCGTTGGCTTGATAGATGCAATTGGATTGACAACTGTGATTTGGCTGGAAGGAATGCTGTGGGAGTAGGGCAACTTGCCATCAGCCTTAAATGTGGTCATGAATGTCTAGCAGGGTGAGCAGAATGAAAGGACGTGAGGAATCTCATAAAATGGAAAAGAATATCAAGAGACCCCAATTTGCCATTTAATGAACTTAGTCTCGAATCAGTTATTTCTCAGTCAACTTTGCTTACACTGCTGAAATCTTGCTCCAGTGGCAGAAGGCAGAGCTTATCTCTGAACCTTCACAGAAAATACAAGTGTACCAAAATAAGAGAACTGTTCCAGGTAGCTCAGTCTGAATGCAGTTTCAATGAACATATTTAGAAGTTAACTAGAGTGATAGTCTCCCTTTCAAGTTTTCATACTTTTAAATGAGCCTTCATTCTGTATACAAAATCTTTAAAATGGCCATGCATTTTGGTCCTTGGAGTTATTCAGCATCTCTTTTCCCTTCTTTCAGGCACATTATCGTTCTATCCCAAAGTGCCATGAAACTGCAGTTTGGTCTGCAAAAATTTATCTGTGCAAATGGCACACTTTCCAGAAGCAGTTAGAAGATCTGTCTGTGGATTTTTAGGAGTTGGATGACTCCTCATTCTAAATCCTTACCATGGTTTGTACACCATGTACACATCAGTCTAGTCTTCTGAGTGGAGTTATAATGAGTGGAAGGGATAGAGTACTTTTTCTAAGAGGAGGTGGACTGAACACAAGCTCACTAGCTGCAGTTTGTTATCATTTATGTAACCTAACAAATGGAAGGTGATATAGGAACGCCTTTTTTCTTTTTTCTTGACCCTTCTATCTTCCTACTCTTCAGTGTTAATGCAAGTTTTCCTTTAGGAAATGTGCATTGCAGGAGAACTCTGACTCTGTTTTAGAAGACAAATTGTTCAACATTGGGCTTAGGGCTTAAACCAGCAGCTGAAAGATCTCCTGTTGAGGACAAAAAAGGATAGCAAACATCTTCATCAAGAAGAACATAAAGTTTACTTGTTTAGTGTTAGGACAACTATAAGTAGCACAGAAGCTAATGAAATTATTTTAACTTCCTGTAAGGTGTGCTTACGACCTTTAAAGTTGTAAATCGGAAGATTGTTTTCCTCTGAAGTGGTTTTTTACTTACTGAAAAAATTCACTGAAGTGAATTTTTACTTACCCTCTTTTAAAAGTTTTGGTTTCTTTCACTGAAGATGTTAATCATAGCATGTTGATTGACACTTGTTTATTCAGATACACAGATGTACTTTCTAACTAATCTATGGTTTTAATTGTGTAAATCTATGAATATAAAAAATTACTGTTTCTTGCTTTTGTGTATAGACCTAGTAAGAGTCAATGACCAAGCAGAAAAGTTGTCTGGCTTCTGTTTTGAGTTTTACCATTAGCACAAAAGCATTCCACTTCAGCTAATTCCCTGCCTTGTGACAAAGAATGATATAACACACTGGTCAGATGTGTTATTTCAGGTCCCTCTCTAAGCTTGATTCACAGAAATACAAGTTGTTACAGATCCCAGTCTAGGGAAGGCTATGCTAAGTCCAGCTGTAATGTTGTAACTCAGGTTAACAGCCTTGAAGATTGCCTCCTTTAGATTCCTACCCATCAGACTAGAGTCAACTGTGACTGTAATAAATTGCTGATATAAAAAATACATTTTTTTAGCTAGTAGCAAATAGCTATTAAAAAAAGTCAACTTCTTTATTTGTCTCTGCTTCAAATTTACAAACTGTGAGTAGTGTTATGCCTTAGGCACTATGGTTTCACTGGTGATTTCATTAAGTGTGTATGTTGTTCTTATTCACATACTTGTCATATTAGGTCAAAAACCTTCATTGTTTAGATAGTTGAACTAAAGCTAGCCTCCAAGTCCTAATTTGCAGGAAGGATGCTTTTCATCAAACTCGCAGCTTTTCATAGGAGCATTGCTCATAAAATTGGAATTCTGCAGCCAGCACAGGCCTTCAAATATTGCAAAATAAAGCTGAAACGCATTGTCAAATATAATATGACTTTCAAATTATTATGAATGAAAGCAACACGAAGATTTAATTATTCATTTTAGTGTGTGCTTGTTTTTCCCCTAGGTGGCATTGGCAGGGTCGTCAATGGTGCTTTTATGGTATTGAAAGGTCATCGGTCAATTGTAAACCAAGTCCGGTTTAATCCTCACACTTACATGATCTGCTCTTCTGGCGTTGAAAAGATTATAAAGGTAAGATTAACTACGAGAAAACGTGCTCTTTTGGTATTTAAGGAAGAAATGTTTTGTTTCGCTCAGCATCGTTCCTTTCCACAACCATCCTGTCTTCTCATCTTATTCTTTTGTAAAGTGGTATGTCTCATTTGCTGGCTAAACCCATGCAGATTTTTAGTTGGGCATTTCAACTTTAAACTCCATTTCAATTTTAAAGGCTTTAGTGATAATGGATAAGATCAGAATTTCCTGGATTTGTACCTTGAAAAAGGAAATTTTTTTGAGTTTCATTCCATACATAACTGAAGTATCATGCAAACAGTCCTTCTCAGGAGAGTCTGGTCACAGCTGTAATGTGATCTCCTAAGACTTAGAAAACTTTGGGCTAAAATTTGATAAAAATCTCATGAAAGAGTATCACTGAGCCTTAGACTAGCCTGACCTAGCTGATTTTGGCCCAAATACTGCCTCAGGAGCCCTTCTGTAATTTTTATACACACTTCTGCATTGAATCAATTCAACATACCTTTCTGTGGCTTCCAGAGGAAACAGGACTCTTAATACCTTCCACAATATGTCTTTTCTGAGTCCTCTAACAATGTATGGTATTTTTAGAAAGTTTCTGCCTTTTTATGTGGAATGTAAAGAGATAACAAACTTTGTTATCTTCTGAAACTTTCTTTCCTTAAGGAAAGGCAGCAAATATTGTGGGGAGCAAGGCAGAAACTTTTTTGTGACTTCTAATAGCAGAAGTTGAGGGCGGGGAAGCGGAGGATTATGCTGCACTAATGTACTTTGCATTCTGCTGGGTTAGAAATTTTGCTAAAATTTATGTCTATCAACAAGATGAAAGAAACGAGAACCATTTAATTTTAAGTAGGATAATGAGAACTGATGCTTCTTCTAACTGTTTGTTGAATGACTTCATCAAAGTCTTACCTGCATGTGGCTGTAAATGAGGTTGGTTGAGTGTTAGTAAATGGTTTAGTCAGCTGTAAGTTGACTGAATAAACTTGTCCTGCGAAGGAATGTTTTTGTGGTCTGTATGGACCAGAAATGGCCCAAAACCCTGGGACCATGGCCCAGTGCCCAGCTGTGTCACTTGCATTACAGCTACTCTCAGCATTTGGGTTCTGACTGTAGTTCAGCTTTCCTTATCTTCTATCTTCCACTGGTACTTTAGTTTGCTTTGTACTTTTTTCTTCATCTGTGTCCCTCTGACAGGTTTGATCACAAATCTGTCAAATACAAGCTTTGAACAAAAATGCATTGAACAATCTTAGCAGCTCACTGATTTTTCAGTTTCCAAGCAGTCAAACTGCCGCTGTTTAACAACAGTTTCGCCAGAGGCTTTTTTTTTTTTTTTTTTTTTTTGCTTTGGGAACTGGATTCACACAGCCTAAATTCTCCCTTTTGGATTTTAGATCTGCTGACCCTTCACCCTGTGAATACTTCCTGCATGAGTGTGCTTAGACTGTTGGATTAGCATTGGTATAAACATCCCCTGTGTTGCTTTTGTGTACTTCTGCTAGGGTTTTGGGGGGGAGGGGAGGGAGGTGTTGCCTAGTAATTAAAAGGTTAGTTCGATTAAGGCTCCAGTCCCAGGTTGTGCAACTCTTTCAAAGACACCTCTGCTTGAATGCTTCCTTAGAAGAGAACACCTGTTGTGTCGCAGTATGTGCAATGGAACTCGTGTAGCTGCTTTTAAGGAACTGAATTCCCCAAACATTGCAAGCTAGAAACAAATTAAGGGAAAGGTGTTTAATGTATTAAGTTTATTAGCGAACCAAAACTTCTTACCCTTTTATTGCATGTCATTTTGTCTCAGTTTGTAATGTGCCTTGTTTGGGGATCAGGTTGTTTTAAGGTTTGTATCTTGTCTGATCTGCATGACTTCACTCTTTAAAGGTTCTGTCTCAGTGAACAGTGGTTTGCAGGTGACCATGCAATGGTGGCTTCTTCTTCATTCCAGCTACTTCTGCAGATAGGTGGGAGGCTAGTAACTGCCACTAGCAGAAGGGCAAAACAGGAGAGACACCACCAGCAGGTCTAAGGCGCTATTTACTGCATTAAAACCAGCTGGGAACATGAGTTCTTCACTTGCATGGCCATCTTTCTTTCCCCCAAATAAATGCTTGATGTCTTTGCTCAGGGATGTTGAGATGACAAGAGGAAGAGCCATAAATAAAAATTATAATTAGGGGTTTTTTTAATTTTATGTTTTCTTGTTTTCTTGGTGTGTGTTTTTTTGTTTTAATCAGCTCCTAAAGAAGTGTCCTTCCTTATACTGTCCTTCAAGTGTCTTTTAAACATCTTTCTGGAATGAAATCACAGAAGATAACTTTACTGTGGTTAGCTGGTATTCCATTCCCTCAATTGTAGAAACTCTGTGGTGAATTAAAAATGTGGATGCAAGTAGTTGTTTGTTGGAGCCCTTAATTTTTAGACTTAACTGGCCTTAATTTAGTGCTGCTAGAAGGGAGGAACTGATAGCACCGGCATCAAGGCATGATACAGACAAGCCATTCAACAATTTTATGTGCTTCTGCCAACACACTTGCTATTTTAGTGCTGATTACAATTGAGAGAGATACAAATTCATCTCAGGCCTAGCCCTGCTGAGATGAATAGTATTCACAAGAATGATTTTTACCTTTGTGGTTATGTTTTTTTTGCTTAATTTTATTTTGTTGTAAAGTACCCACAAGACAATTCAGTAACTCAGTGATTTAGGGTTTGATTTCTGCTAGGACTGAGAATATAATGGATAAGATGGGGGTGGTGTGAATATGCAAGTGAGGAGGTTTCAGAGACCTAAAATGAGACTCAACAAGCTCATTAAAAAAGGGTACTAGAAGCCTTGACTCCAGACAGTGTGTGCTGGACACATGAACCCAGATGAATTGCTCATTGCTCTCCATTTCAGAAACCTGGACCTCAGTAAAATTGTATGGAAGAGCACAGCTGTGAACTAAAATTGTCATTTGCAGCAAGCATTCACCAGGAGGGCTAAAACAATATAAAATAGAAAAATACCACTTTTTCCCTCAGTTAATTGTGTGAGACATTGGGATGTGCTGGCAGGAAAACAAATTGCATTGCAGGAGAAATAAATGAGACATTCCCTCTGATGTGTGGGGCTTAGAGGAGGGCCATGGAGAATTATGCAGTTAGAAGACAGTTCCAGAAAAAATGAAATAGATAACGTATGTAAGGATTTTCAGAAAGAAATACTGTTTTGTATTGGAAATGGAGTACTGTGTAACTGAGCACAACTGTTGTAGGTCCCATTTGTTTAAAAATCATCAGTATATCAAAGATAGCAAAGTCTATTTGCCCATGTTGCTATGGTGACAGATTAATGTCATTGTGGCTAGCTGCCTCTGCCTAATCAGATAATCTAATATAGCTGGTTTTAATTATTCTCACGCTATGGGCATAGCTACTTTTTTGTTTTAAAATTTGGGGGTTTGCCACCATGGAACACAAGCAATTCAAAGATGCTCTCTGAAGCATCTCTGCTGAAGCAGAGAACCAGTTTTGTACTCCTCTTTTCTATTACTGTTCCTATTTTTATATCCATACTCGGGGCATCAGTGAGTAATGTTCAGCTCCTTAATCCTCTGACAGAGAAAGAACTTCTTGATAGATTGTTGCTTCAGTGAGATGATTTGCCAACTTTCTCCAATTTGCTCACATTCTTCCTCGACATGGCATCAGTCAGAGCATGAGAAAAAGGCAAAGGCATGCCATTTACAAAGAAGCCCGTTCCAGATGCCTCAGAGAGCACTGGACCAGTTGCTGCCAGTTTAAAGATTTCCCAGTTCTGCCAAGGATAGATTCTTAGTCTGCTTTCTTTCCTTGACTCTGTCAGGCCCTCACACTCCTTCATAGCAAAATGTCTAAAAATTAGGAATATCGATCTCCAGGGACATCTGATCCTGTGCAAACAGGTATTCATCCTGAATTCCCTTGACTTCTCTTCATGATTTGTTCCTTTGGGAACAAATCTGTCTTGGAAGGGAAAAGCCTCACTATGGACTCTCTGTAGCTATCTTTTCAATAGTTAACACTGCTGTATTTTCTCTGATATTTGCAGAGTGAGCAGAAAGATCTGGTAACGTTATCAAGGATGTGGAATCTCTATGTGCACGCTTTACGTACCTTTTTAGATGACTTTTCATTATAAAACAGACCTTTCCCAGAGAGACTTCAGAGCAGACTACCTTTCCTCCATTTATATTTGTTCATACAGAATCTAAGAGTTTTCTAATTCTTTTGCTTAAAAAAAAAAAAAGTTTTACAAAACCTTGTAGTCAATCTAACACGGCTAAGACTATTTGAGGAAGGGGCATGCCAGCCTGCTTGTCCTGGCATATAGTATGAAGCATTTACAAGCATGTATATGCTTCTTAAATACAAAATTATCTGATCTACTTGCCGAAATGCTCAGTAGTGGGATAAGGAGGGGAAAAGATCTGATGAACTGTGAGAGAAGGTACTGAACATGTGCTAGTTAAATCATCAAGAAGGCAGCAACTCAGAACAGTCCTTCAAGCAAGTAGAGTTCTATTCTTCTCTTCAAAAACTTGGCGTATCCCCAAATCAACAATGTCTCCTGCATCCGATGAGAGAAGACTCTTTCCTAGGTTGTCTTTAGGAAGTGGAGCATGGGAAATAATTAGAGGATTGTTCTCTTGGTTAAGTATGATCAATGGAAGCCTATACAAAGTGGGCTTAGGTTGGGTTTTGTTATCTTTATCCAAACCTGATGCTCATCTCTCAAGCTATGTGTCTAGTAAGTGCCGTGCTTGAATGAAGCAATGGAGACTGTCTTCAGTCTAGTTTCAAGTATTATATTAATGAACTGTGCTAGAAGAGAATTTTCTTAAGTACTACAAATAATAAAAAAAGCAATTAAGTACAAATAGCAAACACACCTTGATATTGAGGCATGTTCCTAGGAACAGGCTAATGTAATGCAGTGTAAAATTCCTTTGCCTTTGCTCTGAAAGGCAGCTTCGTGATTGCCATACACAAAAAGGTATATCTGCAGCCCACTTTAATTTTGGTATAGCGTCTTTTTTATTGACATGGCCAGATCATGTGAGGAAGCTCTGTTAACCATAAATTCCAGAGGATGGAAAGTAAAGGCAATTTACTTTAATTTTATTTGGGAGAATTCCAGAATAAAGGTTACCTGTACATCTGAAATTTGGCTGTGCTGAACAAGTAGCTGCAAGATAATTTATTTCGTTTTACTTCCAATATTAAAGGTGTAAGGTCTTACTGTACACTGTTGAAAATCTCTGTGAACACAGAATTACTGGCATTCTCGTGTGCTTTTTTTATAGTGCTTGTCATGGTAGTATCAGATTATGTTGCTTGTGTTAACTACACATGTGTGAGATGAGTGCTGCTTATCCCATTTTCACAGGCAAAAAAATCTTTTTGTTAGCAGTTTTGTCTACTTGGAACAAAACTAGACTAATTTCTGTTGGGAAAGGAGTTAGATGTTTTTGCCAAAGTTTATCCCAAAAGGCCAACCTGGTATAGACAGCTGGCGTAGAATTTTTTTCCCTGGGCTTGTTAGAGTGGTAAAACCAAAGCATGACTGAAATCAGTTATTTTATAAGCAGAATGTTAAGGCAGTATTGTGAATAAGCTACATACTAGCTCTGCTTACAGTAAGTGTTGTGCATCGCATTAACCATTGATCTAGAATAAATTGATAGTGGTTGTCCAATGAGTGCCTTAATCATATTGCCCCCGATTCTGTGAGTAAAACTGAGAAAGGTGAAGAGATCCAACTGTTATGTTTGCTATGGATTACCAGTTTCTTAGAGATACTGGTAGATCTTCTTTGGGGCTTTTGTTTTTTTTTTTTTTCCTTTTCCCTTCCACACTGGGAAAACTGAGGGAAGGCTAGAGGGACAACACAGTCAAGGCTGTTCCTATTGGTGAAATCATTATGCTTTGCAATGTTACCACCTCTCTCCACTTCAAAAGTAGCTTTTGGTAAAACTCTTCTCCTTCACCTTTCCCCACTAACTAAAAATGCCACTGTGTCTTGAGAGGATGTTGGGTGCTTTCTTTCCTTCATGACTGTTCCCTAAAGGGAGTAGTGCAGCTCTGCTTTTCACCTCCATACATTCAGCTCCCTGCCTGCTGATGAGGTGTGACTGACTATGCAGCTGGATGAAATGTTACATCACTGGCACAAGCAACTCCAGTTTCCTGGGAAACAAGTGCCTTTATTAGTGCCAAGACTGTATTGTAGGCAACAAACTATTCTTACCATTAGTGAGTAAGCATCCCCTATTACATAAAGCCCTGCAATTTGGGAGAAATTATTACGCAATGAAATACTGAAATGATGGATAATCTGCAGCGTGAGAGCTTTTAAGTTCTGGATGGGTGAAGTAGATGCAGGAAAACCACATTTGTAAAGGGGGAGAAAAAAACCCCACATCTCTGGAATACTTGTAAGTATGGGTCTGAGGGATAAAAATTAATAAAAACAATCTGCAACTTGCAATTGTTCTGGGTATTTGCGCTACTGTTCTATTTCAAATGCTTATAATAGTTTATAAATTCAAAGACTTCTTTTTTTTTTTTTTTTTTCTGTTACAGATCTGGAGTCCTTACAAGCAGCCTGACTGCACAGGGGATCTGGATGGTAGAATTGAGGATGATTCGCGTTGCCTCTACACTCACGAAGAGTACATCAGTCTTGTGTTGAACAGTGGTAGTGGTTTGTCCCATGATTATGCCAACCAGTCAGTCCAGGAAGATCCACGGATGATGGCCTTTTTTGACTCCCTGGTGCGCCGGGAGATCGAGGGCTGGAGTTCTGACTCAGACAGTGACCTCAGTGAGAGCACAATCCTGCAGCTCCATGCAGGAGTAAGTGAACGCTCTGCTTACAGTGAGTCGGAGTCGTCCGCCTCTTTGCATCACTCCCCACCACATACGGCTGAAGAGTCTGATGAAACAGCCTATAACTTAAGGGCCTTAAGATCAGCTGAATCCCCCTCAGCCAGAGAAGACGTGGCTTCCCGTCAGCAGAGGCTCTCTGCACTGAGAAAGTATCAGGATAAACGTCTCCTGGCCCTTTCCAATGAGTCTGACTCTGATGACAATGCCTGTGAGGCAGAACTAGATACAGACCTTTTCCCACGGCCGCGGTCCCCGAGTCCTGAGGAGAACGAATCCAGCAGTTCCAGCAGCAGCAGCAGTACAGAAGATGAAGAGGAACTGAATGAACGACGCACATCTATGAGGCAACGTAATGCGCTGAGGCGCCAACAGAAGGTGCAAAAGGAGGAAAGGACTAGCACTAACACTGAGACTGTGACCCCCTACATAGGTGAGGACATCTATGATTACCCCCAGATCAAAGTAGATGATCTTTCTTCTTCTCCAGCTTCTTCGCCAGAAAGGAGTTCAGCCAACAAAGAAGTTGTCAAAGAAAGGACCTCTCCTTGTTCAGACAGTGAATCAGTGGAGAGAAAGATTTACAAAGCTTACAAATGGCTTCATTATTCCTACATATCGTATTCAGCTGGTAAAGATGGCGAATCCTCCAGAGGAGATGGAGAGAATGACGAAGGGAAACCAGGAACTAGTGGAAGGCACAGTACAGCACGCTCACTAAATAAGGAAGATGCTAGGAACTTGAGTTCGGTAGTTCCTCAAGGTTCCCCAGCTCTTTCTACTGAAAGCCACAACAAAGAAACTTTAAAAGAACGTGGCTTGATAGAAAATTCTAGTAATGGTCAAGCTCATGAATGTGACAATCAGCGGCGGATGGAGGGTCAAGAAAACACATCTGAAGACACTAGCAGTGGAGGTATAGAGCATTCTTTTGAGACTAAAAAGCTCAATGGAAAAGCTAACTGCAAAGGGCTAAGTAGTTGTACTGAAGAACCTTGCGTTCAGACTGCAGGACTTGTGGAACAGAAAAATAGTCAGAACTGTCAACCAGCATCAAGCCATCATTCACTGGTCCCTCCGTTCTCCACTGTTGCCATGTGTAGCATGTCGGGTCACTGCTCGAGAAACCAGACTGATGACAGTGAGGAGAGGAGCCTCGACACGTCCTGCGTTAACCACAATAACGGCCACTTGCATCTTCGCCCTTCATGCTTCAACAATGGACAGAGTTTTGGAGAGCAGGAGTCTGTGATGCAAGGACTACAGGTGCACTCAAATGCTGATAATGGCAACCTTGTACAGATGGGTGTGACCTTGCACAAAGACTGCTGCCTGTCTGAAATGGACTCCAACAGCTACAATGTGAGCACAAGAGAGGATACTGCTGACTTGCACCCTGCGGGCAGTGAGAGCACTCAATCTCTCGGAGGACTGAAAAGACACAGAGCGGAGTTGGAAGATGCAGATTCAGAGAGTTCATCCTTAGAAAAGAAGTTAAAAACATGATAAATGCAAATGTCTGTCGTAGTGTGCACTCTCTCAAAAAAAAAAAAAGAGAAGGAAAAAGAAAGTATTAAAGGCACATAGAGCTTGGGTCTGAAACATTGCGTTTGATTCTCCATTCCATTCTTCAGTGGGTCTGTTTTAGATTGCCAATGGTTCATAATGTATAAAAATCCAACTTACTCCTTAATGAGACTGAGTCTAGTGTACCCATACAAGGTTCTGTTTAAAGTAAATCCTTATTAAGACGGTTGACTGACTTATTCTTGTGTGAACATGTGTCGTTTGTTCAGCCAGCCAACCAGGATGACTGCTTTAAGTTTTAATTGTTCTTCTAAGAAGGAATTTTTTCCATACTGATACTTACTACACATTACAGGCTGAAGAATGATTGAATTAGATCACACTGGTGGTAGCTTGGGGTGTGTTTCTTGTTGAGGAAAACAGGGAAGAAACCTTTCTGGGCCCCTTTATTCTACTTAAGAAACTAAAGAAATGCAACCATTAGTGGGAGGATATTTTCAGGACTGACTGGTATCTTTAGAGATGATACTTCATAAAGCACTTGCTTCTGATACAGTTCAATGACATTATTTTTATGCCAACAAAAAAGCTATCAGAAATGAGCCTCGTTCCAAAATCAACTTTAGATTGTTCCCATGGTGACATTCAATTTTGTGGGGTTTTTTTTTTTAAGAACTGAACTGAATAACACAGTGTCATCACTATACTAAAATGTTTGTCAAGAAGAAGGTATTACGCTGTAAGGCCTCACTCTAACCAAGGGCTATTAAAAATCAGGCATTGAAATACGTCTTTCTGTGAGATTAACATTATTATTATTATTATTATCATCATTATCACCACCATCATTATTATTATTATTATTATTATTATTATTATTATTATTAAGAATATGGCTCTGAGTGTTGGGCTGTATCTTGGCTGTGCCCTCCCCTTCCCCCGTGTGCTTACTTTTGGTAAGCAGTAGGCCAAAGAGAAAATAGCTGAAGGATGGATAATGTAACTGGTGCGTATTAACAGCAACACTTGGTAAAGTCTGCAAACTGCTTTTTTAGCAGTTTCCTTAATCCAAAGCTCAAAATAGGTTGGCATTGGAGATCAGGGTTGGTTTTCCACCACTGTGCTGCAAATATTTAAAACTGCAGATGGGTAGATGCATTCAACAGAGGTGTGTGTGTAAGGGGAGAGCTTCAGAGAAACATCCCCACGTGTGAGGATGCTGGGACTCCCAAGTCTGGCAGTCAGAACTTGAGCAAGAGCGTAGCTCTGGCTGCCGGCTGCCATGAACTGGCGTATTCTCCAGGTGGACGGAGTCCTTTCTTGGCTGGGCTCTGTTTTTAATGGAGTATCTAGTGAGCTCTCTCCGTTCTGGCATGCTGGGATTGGCAGAATTGTACTCGCTTCCCTAGCAACAAGGTAAGAGGATGCATGACGGGAAAAGAAACCACCTATAAAGCACATGAAAACTATGTGTTTGTGCCTTGCAGTGCTGACAACAGAAGAAGAGGCTTCTTTTGCCCCAGTCATTGTCACAGGCTTTCAAAGCCCAGTACTGAGGAATGGCTAGATTATTTTAAGGAATAGGAGATTTTTTGCTTTCAGTATGGCTCTATCAGCACACTGCTGTAGAGCACTGGTCTCGGAATAATTATTTCATATGCACAGCTACCTAGTACCTGGGGAAAGAAGGAAGATACCCTGTTAAAACGTGATGAAAGTACAGGAGCACTTCAGAAGGGATGCTGGGAGGGAAAAGTATGGGAGGGAGCATGAAGAACACGAGTTGAAAATTTTTCTTACGACTACTGTGTGCTGTAGGCTGTTTGCCCATGCTTGGTCAGCTTTGCTAAGTGAGCAGTTGGAATAAGCATATGATGTAGTATTTAAGAAGCACAAGACAGCTGAAAGAGAAAGGGATGTTTTCAAACACGAGTGAAAGTGGCAATAAGAACAAGCTGATACGCTGTTACCTTATTGAAAAAACTGTTCTGTACTGATTGTATTTTAGATCACTGCAATCAAGATCACTATAGGAGTGTTCTCTTTGCTTGTGTAAACACCTTATTGTAAATGCTGGGGTTTAGCCAAAAGCTCAAGGTTGCCAAGTCAAAACTTTTTATCATTATTTTTTAAAAGTTCTTCACATTGGAAAACTTTCTCCACTGTCACTGCTTCTGCCCTCCTCTGAAAAATGCCCCGATTGCTGGTGAATGAGCATCTCCACTCTCCTTTTCTCAGTGTTTTCTCAAATGCCTTATGGTCTCACTTTCTGGTTCTTTTGTTTGGTTTCAAAAGCAGAATAAAAGCTCCTGGGTTTGGTGTTAACGCTCCTCTACAGGCTCTGGGCATAAGGCTTTGCTGTGGTTTCCCCAAAGACAGCCTCCCGTGCTGCTTGCATGCTTGTTATTCCTAGTTTCTGTCAAGCAGGAGGAGGAAGGTGGGCTGGGATCTTAACCTTTTGTTCACAGGAAATTTTAGTGCGTGCAAGAACTGTAACTTCCGAATCGGTGGATTCACCTTCTCACATAAATAAATGTTATCAGCACTAGGCAGCTGCATTATCTGGAAGAGACCAAAAAAAGCAAGCAGCAGCATTTCTGCTGCAGGTAGCCAACACTGAAAAGAGCTGCTCTTTGTGGGTTGCTTTGCTTTGTCATTGATCCTGTGTGTCTGCGCTCTCCCCCCTGCGCCGGGTTGCTGACCGTGCTGCGTGCTGGTAGTGTCCTGGGCTGGGAGATCCGAGTGTTGCGGTATGTTTGGGGTTGTCACTCCCAGTTTTGGGGAGAGTAAGCTGTTCAGTGGAAAACAAGTTTATCTGAAGGGATTTCACCTTTCCTAATAATCTGTGCCACGTACTTAGAAACGAAAAGGTTGTGTAAATATTGAACTACCTTGTTAGTTAGCCACTGTTTAGTTATCGCGCAACTTGTTGCGGCAGGAAATCTGCTAGGCCAGGTTGTACAGTTTGTTTCCAGAAAACCTTATCAGTGGGAAAGAAAAACTCTCTTTTATGTCTCTCTGTAACACTTTGGACAGAGAAAGACTGATGGTTAAAGAAATTCGGTTTGATATTCCTACAAGCTTACAAGCCATGTATTTGCTTGTTTCAGCTTTCTCTGTTGAAAGCATTAACGTCAAACCAACCTGTTTGTGAGAGAGTCAGAGCTGACTCTTCCTCTGAAGCAGGCAAGCATGAGGCTTTTCTGGGCTGGGGTATTAGCTGCTTTCAAAGATGCAGCAGGATATGAGATCTATCAACCAAAGTTCTACTGGGATTTTTCCAGCTCTCAGGTGATCCTCTTACCAAAGCTGATGACTCTTCTCCAAGGTGAGCGGCTCAATGGAGACCACACTTTGCTGTTGAGGAGCAGCTCGCTCTCGCAGACAGAGTGCACGCAGAAAGATACGGCTACCTTGAGAAGGGAAGAGCACAGGCGTTTGACCGTGGGCATACCAGTCGATTGCAGTATGTTCTGAAATCCAGCCTGTCTCAGAGTAGTAATTGGGGAGGGCAAATTACTTCAGAACTGGTTCTGCTCAAAAAAAATGCAGTGGATTTTTTTCCCCTAAGTTTCGTAATAGAATAAGTGATTGAAACCTGCTCCTAAACTCTTTATAAGCCATGTCACTTGGTAGCTAGAAAACCACTCCTCCTCAAATATTTTAAAATAAATGCTGTTAGGTCTACTTCTGAGGTCTTGTACTTTCCTGCACTGTCACATCCTAGTGAACAGATAGAGGTCTCTTGCTCACCGTGGCCATCGGAAGCTGATGTGGTTCGATATTACTAAGGTTGTGGGATGCTTTCATTTGCAATTATAATTTATTTTGCTGTTTGTGGACAAGAGCAAGACGGGATGTTTGTTATTTCTTCATTGAGTTAAAATGCTCCGTGTTAGTGAATATTTATCTCTTTTTACAGGCAGTACTATTGGGAGGGGTACCTTTTACACCTGACGCTTTCTCTCATTCTCACCCACTTGGATTCTCTGAATGTCTTTGCCAGACCTGGGAAGCTCAGTGCTCTGCTGCAGGGTCCGCAGAGCACCAAAGAGTGATGCAAATAGCTGCAACAACTGAATTACTATGTGCATATGCACATAGGTCCTCAGGAATTCTTTAATAAGCTAATTCTAGCACATACATAATTTATAAAACACATCAGCGCGCTCCTGCAGCTGCGCCGGGGTGCGCTAATTAGCCCAGCTGATGCTATACAAACATGAACAAGAACTCTGTTTCAAACACCTACGGAGAAAATGGCAATTCTTTTGGTGTTTTGGAGGTTCTTCCCCCCCTAAAGCCCCAACAAAAAAACCCACTGGTTATGGCAGGTGCTACGTTTGCCGACGTTTTCTTCAGTGGTTGTGCAGTGAAATCTCAAGAGATGTCGGTGTGTTGTGGTGTTGGAGGAAATAAGCAATCTGCATTTGATCTTTGTAGTCTGCCTGATTCAAGTCAAGGGCTTGAACTTGGGTCTCCTGCCTTTCACTTGAGTGTCCTAAGCATCAGCCTGTTGCATTATTCAGGAGCGGGCTTTGTTATTCTTTCGTCTGAAAGGCAAAGGGGAAAGGAAATGGAAACAAGTTTTACAAATGTTGGAGCAGGGCCTTGAGCCCAGCTCTGTCGATAGTTTGCCGACAAGGTGCTAAGAGGATTTTTTTCTCCCTTCTCCACCTCGTGTCATCTTTGGTCCAGCGAGCAAGAGGGAGATGCTGACCCAGCCTTGTATGCGTCCCGATTGTCTTGAACATGGGAGAACTGTCCTTTCCAAATTGGACATTCATTATTAATATTAATATTATTTTCCTGTACATACATAATACCAACCTCCTGAATGAGCGCCACGCCAGTGAGCTGTTTGTTCTGGGATATGGCTCAGCTTTTCTGTCGCATAAACGTTTTTCCGTTCGGCTCGAGGCTTGAGTATCGGCCAGCGCCTCCGGAGTTGCTGCGCAGACGTAGGCTGGCGCTGGCGCTGCTTTGAGAGCCCATCAGAGTCGCCCCGCTGCTGCGGTTGCCCTTCGCACACGGGCTGTTTGGAAGGAGGTGGTGCAACTGGGGAAAAACATTTTGTATGTTCCTATAAATAGGCAAAAAACTGTCTGAATTTGAACTTTTGATGGGGGACCGGGTCCTTCACAGCCAGGCGATGCCTCTGACTGTAGGCCTAGCACTTTCATGATCAGATGCTATGGGAGTTGCTCGTTTCTAGGTAGAAGCTACCCCTGGGACCGCAGTACTATGAGCCAGTGGTCTGCAGCATTTTACTGCACAAACCATGGCTGCTTATAGCAGCGTTAACAGCTGAAACCAGCAGCTCCTACATACTTACGGGGTTCGCATTCTGGTCACTTCAGAATGGTCAAACCGTATGCTCTTTGGGAAATTCTTGTGTCCTGCTTCCAGAACAACTGGGTGTTGGTCTCTTCTCCCAAGTAACCAGCGATAGGACGAGAGGAAAGGGCCTCAAGTTGTGCCAGGGGAGGTTTAGATTGGATATTAGGAAAAATTTCTTCACCGAGAGGGTGGTCAGGCATTGGAACAGGCTGCCCAGGGAGGTGGTGGAGTCACCATCACTGGAGATGTTCAAAAAATGTGTGGATGTGGTGCTTCGGGACATGGTTTAGTGGGCATGGTGGTGTTGGGTTAACGGTTGGACTTGATGATCTTGAAGGTCCTTTCCAACCTTGGTGATTCTGTGATTCCGTGATTCTGTAAAAGGGTCAAGTTCTGCTTTTCTGAAACAAAACTTGTTTCAAGGAAATCCTGATGCATCTTTTTAAAGAGCTTTGGCTTTAGCTCAGCATCATGACATACATTTGGAACTCTTTAAAATGTGGATGTGCGGCAGAAAGAGAAACAGCATGAGCTTCAGAACTGCATTCTGTCAGGGATGGGGAAAGGAGTTGAAATGTAGTTTAAAACAAGCAAACAAAAAAACCCTCCATACCCTAAATATCAATTAGGTTCTGAATAAAATTTCATCACCTTCTAAATCTGGCTCCTAAAAGCCTAAGCAGTATGTTAACGGCAGTGACTTAATCACACTTGAGTTTGGAGAGCCGAAGATCACCGGTCCAGAGAAGCCGAGAAGCCGCAGCCGTGCCTCACGGCACGCTACGAAGAGGCCGACGGCGGGTGTGCTGCCCAGTAGGGATGGCTTCTTCAGCCGGCAGCCTGCAGGGAACGAAACAAATGGTTGTTAGCAGCAAAGTTGGCCTCGACTCTGACCGGCTGATTCTGTCTCTTCTTTTGGTACAGCTGTCTGGTTCAGCTTCGTATCGCCTGCGACTTGCTGAAGAAAGATCCCTAGAGGAAAGCACTTCGGTTTTAGTTCATGTTTGCCTTTGGACCTTTGGAGGGAAGTTTGGGGGCTACGTTTCAGGGTGATTTTTATGCAGGCTATTAAAATGAGGGAAGAAAATTAATGCATCCTTGCAGGAGGAACAGAGAACTCCAAGGCAGGAGCCTCCTCTAACTCGCTCATCCCCTTCCTGAGGCTCCTACCTCTCCTCGAGGACGCCTGTACATTTTTCTTCCCTCTAGGATCTAGTGAGACTTGCAGTGTCGGGTGCCTAGAAAGCAAAAATGAAACTCTCCCCAGTCCAGGATGTCGCAATGCTCTTTGCTTCGGTGACATTTCCAGTATATTACGGCCAGATGCAGCATCTCCTGGCTTGGATTATATCCTCGAATACAATTTTCTCCAAAGCTTGAGAAAAGTCTGAACTTGGATAGGCTTCCCACCTACCTAAGCTTTGGAGGGAGAGAAAGGAAAGACGATCTAGGCTTTAGCCTAGGTTCACATCACAGAATGAAATTCATTCACATGCATTTTGGAATGAAAGGTGGTACATGCTTCGAGCTGTTTATAAGCCCTCTCTTAACTCCCGGTATTCCCAAGGTTTGCCTTTCACGCACGCCGGCTCTGCCGTGCGATGCACTTACCTGCACGCGGGGACGAGAACAGCAGCAGTCCCGTGTTTCCTTTTAATTTGGCACTAGAACTGAGAACTGGTTCAGTGTGTCCTATGGGGCAGATCTCTAGTCTTCCCATAAAGAAGCTTTTTTTAGCTCCTACATGTTTCTGATGATGTGGAAGACTTATTTTTAAGCTGGGAAAGTCTGTAGCAATGTTTTGAATTCCTAAATGGCTGACTGACTACGACAACCTATTTGAGGAATGGTGGAAGGAATTACGGCCTTAGATGGAGATTTTTATTTACTACACGTACTTTTAAAGTCAAAACTTTTGTAGTTTGTCACCCAACACAAGGGCTCGTCACCTTTCATCTCCTGTGTATTTGGCCGGGAAAGGGTGTACTTTCTCATCCCCTCCGCTAATGATACAGACGCAAAAGATAAAGAAATTCTGTGGCCCAACTTCCCAGCAGTTAATGAACGTGTTGGGACAGCAGATCACCTTGCTAGAGACGCACAAATTGCAGCAGACAGCAGGAGTAATGGCTCATTAATCACTTTGCTATGCTCTTAAGTTGAAAATCTGCACAAACATCGGAAGGTTTCGGTCTGAGTGACACATCTTGAGGTCTCCTGCTGCCGGGCCTGAAATACCTTTGATGTTTCTACAATTTTATACTGTAGTTTTCAAAGCCAGTGTTTGTTTCCCGCCCAAGGGTAAGCCTATTTTAGTCTTGCTCTTGCCAGATGAAAATTATTACAGAACTTAAAAGTGAGTGTATTGCTTAGCTGATTACATTTGTGAAGTTTAAACCAAATGAAATCCTGAGCTGTTCGTACTATACAATTATACTGGCCTCAAATGAAGGATTTCACCTGTGTACAGCTTGGGGGGGGTAGGTGCGGGGGGGGATAAATTAAAACTGCAAACCCTGGGTAAGAAGGAGGCTGATGGTTTCCTAAGCAGCTGAGATCTGCTAGCATGAAACTGCTGCAGAGGGGAAACATCTTCTCTGGGATGGAGGGGCATGGTCCCGTGTTCTTGGGCTTCCCGTGGGAACTGGTTTGACTTCCAAAGCTGGTGGAAAGCCAACAGGTTTCTCCTGGGTTAGCGTGTTTGTTCACTCACAAGGAAAACCCCAGAAGGCGCAGCAGGAGTGTTTGGTGGGAGCCAGGCTGGAAGGTGGGTGCTCTGCCTCCCATCCTCAGTGGGAACCGGGGTGTTGCCCTGTGGAGGAGGGATGCACTGGGGAGGGAGGGGAGGGGAGTCACTAGGTATGATACCACTTGGTATGGCAGCCTTGCTTTTGGTTTCAGGATGGCCTCAAGTTGCGCCATGGGAGGTTTAGACTACATAGTAGGAAAAATTTCTTTACTGAGAGAGTGGTCAGGCATTGGAACAGGCTGCCCAGGGAGGTGGTGGAGTCACCATCACTGGAAGTGTTCAAAAAACGTGTAGGTGTGGCACTTCAGGACATGGTTTAGTGGGCACAGTGGTGTTGGGTTGATGGCTGGACTTGATGATCTTAGAGGTCTTTTCCAACCTTAATGATTCTGTGATTCTGTGATGTGAAAACCCCATTTCACCGCTGCCAGTAGCAGCGTGTAACGCAGCTGCCAGGGTAGCTGTGGCTTCTTGCGCTCCAGCCCTGACCTAAAACAGTTTGAGGACATTTTCCTAGAAAGTCCAAAAGCCGCACCGAGAGAGCTGAGTACCGGTGGTTTGCAAATGAGCTTGGGTTCAGGGGCAGTAAATGCAGTCATAAAATACGTATTTATAATTAGCAAACAGTGAAGAGGGGAAGTTAACTGCAATAAATATGAATTAGAAATGAGGAAATGTGGGCAAGTAATGAGGGAAACAAAGGTCCTAAGGAAAAAAAAAAGTAATAAAGGGCAAGAAGGAGTCTTCAATTAAATCCCGAACAGAAGGAACCTGTTGTTCGCCCAGGTTTAGCTGAAAGTGCGGTTTGTCTGTAGTAACATGTAGAGTGCAGCGGGTGTGCAGGATCCCTGGTTCAGAAACAGCTGGTGAGATGCCCCGGCCGCAGGAAAGCCAGTAAGCAGCCGCTGCTCCTACTGGGCATCTTCAAATCACCAGGAGCGGATGATAATTTGCACTTGGGAGTTTTCAGCTAATCACATGGAGAGGTCTCTGAGCCACCAATATAGTGGTGGTGGGGGGGAGGTTATTAATAAGCCTTGGAGCTCAGGGGAGCTCTGGGGGACTGGGAAGCAGCCGCAGAAATGGGATGACCTGATTCCAGTCCCGTCAGCTTGCTTTCGGCGCCGGCAGAAGGATGGAAGGCTTGACATGGGACAAGAGCTAAAAAAGAAGCAAGGAAATACCGTCATGGCTAATTGATAGTGCAAACTGGTAGGGAATGGCATAGAAAATGGACTGTGTTGAGCCAAGCATATTTTATGAGCCTTCAGGTTTGGCTAATAGTGTGGAAGTTGCAATAATGCTTGGGCTCCTGGAGAGGTGTTTTCGGTGTTGAAAGGTCCATGCATTGCCTATTAAACCAGAACAACACGCACTCAGCGCGTTCGGCGTTGGCTTGGGGATAGGATTCCAACGTTAGCCCCGAGCAGGGAATCGTTAGAGACGCTTTTAGCAGACAGCAGGGCCTGAAATGGCTTCGGATAGCTTTATTACAGATATCTTTATTAATAAATGGGGAACACACACAGGCATAACTGTGTCCTTTGCAGCCTGTATTACCGGCAGGAAAGGCAGGCAGTGAGAAGGACGGGTGTCTGCAGCCTGCCGTGCCGAGCAGCCTGCCCCGGATCAGGCTCTGTCACCCGAGGCACCTGAGACCATCTTGGCACCTGTGGGTTCACAGGAGAACTGAGCAGAAGACTTGGGTGTTTCTATGTAGCACCTAGACATAGATGTTTAACAGCCCAAGAGCATCACCCGAGAAAATGGCACTGGGGCAGTGAACCAGTGTCGAAGGCGCAGAGGTGCCATCAGCAGCCAGGCTCAGCCTTGCAAAGGTTCGGTTTCATTCATCCTGACCCTCAGGTGACGGCCACCACCCCGTGTAGATCCCATGGCAGCTCACGAGGCTGCCCGGGTGGCTCCTCCGGCCGTTGCCCTCCCGGCCAGGCTGGGTTTCAGGTCGCTGCCGGGCTGCGGGGCTGGATGCCGAGAGCAGGGTGGAGGGACTGACCTCGTCCTTGCTGAGGCCCCCCGGGAGCGCACCGGGCGTGCGGGAGCTGCACGCAGCACAGCCTTCAGCCCTCCAGAGAGAAGGCAAAAGTGGAAAAAATGTTTTACATATTCGACTGACTCGGGTTGTTTTCATTTGCCTGTGTATGTTTGTATTCGGTGAAAACCTGCAGCTCTGCGCTCACGCAGACACGTGCCGCTGTTTGAACACGCGCTTGCCGCGGCAGCATCGGTTAAACCCGACGGCAAAAGGTTTTAAATGGCAAAGCTTTACTCTCGCGTTTGCAGCCTCTCCCGCAGGGCGCGGGAACCCCTGTCTCTTACAGCCCAGAGGTGGTAACAGCATCCGGTACTTGGTAGGCTCGGCCTGCCGAAGATTAAACAGCTGATTTGTACAACTCGGCGGTGAGACTCGAGGCAGCTCCGCTGGGAGCAGCCTCTCGGTGGGTCGGGCAGGACCGGCAAAGGGAAAACAGGGCTGACGCTGGCAGAGGAAAGCATCTTTGATGCTGAAGAACCTGGATGTTGCTTGTTACCAGGGGCCGAGTAAGTGCTCATTGAAGCCAAACCGGGGCCTGCTGGCTTCTTAACAGGCTCCTGTGAGAGGGAAGGTGTAAGTCCCGAGGTGGCCCCGGCTGCTGGGAGCCGTTGCCTTTTGATGTTACCTTTCCCTAACATCTTTTAGGAAAGCTGAATGAAAGCAGACTCCCATCAGTTTCACCGATGCAGGCATTTAGCGGCCGTGCTGTTGATCGCTGTTGATCGCTGACCCTTCTGCATCTGCCGTGGCTGTGCCACGGAGACGTTAGCAGTACTGGTGTTCGTCCCTGTAAATTGCTGTACTGAACAGCCCGGTCTCCTGCTGGAACTTAGTGGTGCAATGCATAACGCTCTGCAGAGGTGAACCTGCACCTGCCCCATGTACTGGAGAGGCAAGCAGAGCGAGGAACTCCTGAAAAAGCCTCTCAGATGTCATTTCAGGTAACGAGGCTGCGTGCATCCATCAGAAGCTACGTTAAAACCACGTGAGCCGTTCCTGAGGTACTGCAGCTGGCTGATCCATTTGCCTGCTTTTTAGGTGAAGGTGAAAGCCACGTTTGCTTTGCATTACGAAGACAAAAGCCCCTTGTAGCCCATATTCTTCCAGCAGGTTGTGATTCTGCTCCTTCGCAGTTTCTCTCCACTGTCCCCCCCACCCCTTGTGCCGCTCAGCCCGTGCTCTGCGGAGCAGGCGGTGGGAGCCAGCCGTGCTGGCAGCACCAGGAGTTTCGCTGATGCTCAATGATGACCAGACAAGGAGGTGGGAAAGAGACCGATAATAGTGCAAGTTAGATCGTAACATCGTCGACTCCTGTCTCCGAGGGGCCCCTGGAGCACTGCACTGAGGCCACGGCACTTCGGGACATGGTTTAGAGGGCATGATGGTGTTGGGTTGACGGTTGGACTTGATGATCTTAGAGGTCTTTTCCAACCTTAATGATTCTGTGATTCTTGTTTGTCCGGTCTTTAATTGATGTTTTGAAATCTATCAGCTCAGCTCTCTGGAGGATAACCCATGGGGGCATTCAGTTTTATATGGCGACTGAGGAAAGAGGTGATATAGAGGTATTTTGACTACAGAGTCTGTTCTGTGTTATACTTCCACGGTAGCATTCAAACTCTTTGAGACATAGTAAACTAATTCCCTAAACAATCGTGGTGATGTTCACTAAGTTTATTATACACTTTATTATTGGTTCATCTCTGAAAAGTAGCAACTTGAGGATTTTTCTCCAAAAAGTTTGATTATTTTTTTTTTTAAGGTGGTACTTGACTACCTTCAACAAACTGAACTGATTTAAGTTCCCTTCTTATGAAAAGTGTGATGGTGGAGCTGATTTAATCAATCAGAGAATTCATTGTTGCATAAAGAGAGGAAGAGGCTGAATTAGCATTAGTGAGAGATCTATGAATGTGTCTGGAGAAATTTTATTACTTCAACTCAAAGAGCTGATTCTGGGGCTTGGCTTTTTTCTCTTTAGCTCTGTAACATTTCCCGGTGGAGCGCTCTGTGATGAATAATATCTCAGTTGTTCTTCTTTTCTTAAATAAATCTAATTTTTTTTTTCATGCAGGAAATGGAATCAAATTATAGGTATCACTCATTTGTCCTTTTATAACTCATGTCATATTAACAAGACAATGTCCTGCTGGTGAAGAAAGCAACGTGCTTGGCCCTGGGCAGTCGGTAGCAGAAAACGGAAGTATTTGATCAAATTACTCAGGTTCCCAAATAGATCATTTTTAGATGACAATGATAATTAGTCGCTCCTTGCCTTGTTCTGTCCAGGTTGTTCCTAGCCATGGAAAATCACAGCGGCAGAGGAGCGATGTGGGGCAAGGAGATGCCACCGAGGCAGTGGGATGGGTAACCCGTCAGAGTAAGTACTCGGTAATCTCATACGTACCTTGGATTCTTCTACAGGGCTTAAAGCGTGTCACCACATACATCTTGAATTATACATGACTAGCTGGCTGGACATAGCGTGTCTGTGTAACCACAGCATTATCCGTCCACCTGAGCGCTGTCGGCTCCACCAGATGGGAAATGTCTGTGCCCACACCGCCCGTCTACGGTCTGCGTCTTCCTCCCGTGTCAGAGCCCCCAGTGGGTTGGCCTCTGCCAAACTGGGGTGGCCTCCGTCCCAGCAGAGGAGCTGGTCCTGCTGTAGAAGGAAAAGCTCAGGCATGAGCAGCCCATGGGGGAGAAAGGGCTCCCGTCCCTCCCCGCTGCCCTGGCCGACCTCCCCCAGTGTTCAGTGAGACACTGGCCCCGGGGTTCGTGGCAGCCCGGAGCAGCAGTGGCTCTGGGACCACGGCAGTGGCAGGTAGCTGGGGAAGGTGGCTCCTGGCTCCCTCCGTCACTGGGGCCTGGCTGGCACCTGCTGAGGGGCGGCTGCTCGTGCTTTTACACAGCTCCAGTAGTTAGAGGGGGGAGAGATGCGGACCCCCAGTGTGGCAGGTCGGTGGCAGGGTGGGTAGAGCCAGCGCGTGCCCCACCAGGCCGCGTGCGGTGCTGGCTGAATGGTGCCCATCCTCTCCTCCCCTTGGGCAGGCGGGCAGCGGATGGGGGGCTCTTGTCCCCCCGACAGCTGCGTCGGCATTCGGGTAGGGTCTGGCCTGTGTGTAGGCAGCAGCTTTCCCCCCACGGTGCTACCCACCGCAGCCGGCCGTGGGGTGGGGGGTCCTGCACCCAGGTGGGAGCACACAGGCGCTCTGGGGAAATAAAACATCCCTGGCCAAGGGCTGCGCCTGGGGACTTTAGAAGTGGGTTTGTGGTGAAAAAAGGCAGGGCTGGCCCTCATCCTGGGGAGGTGGACCCTGGGTACGGAACGTGGGCACGGTCCGAGCCCCTCTCCTCACCTGCCTGCAGTGGGTGCAGTGAAGAATAGAGATCCAAAAAAACACCACGTAGAGATCTCCTCTCCCTTTCTTACTTGTGAAAAGCTGCTAGCAGATCCATAAAGGGTACATGCAGGACTAGGGCTCCCCGACCTAACAGCCCCAGGGAACTGACCCAGTCTGACCCCAGCTCTCTGTTTATTTCGACTTTTATAGCTTTAGAAAGATTCCTATCCGGTGATTTAGACCTCCTTACACTGTTGCGTAGCAAAATTCCACCAGCGCTAAGCAATATTTCAAACAGGGACCAAACTTGCCGTCTGAGTTCAGAAGCAATTCACCATTGTGGGAGCAGATCTCTCAGAACCTCTCTCAAATATTTGCCTTTTGCATCATGTCCAGAAAACTACATGATCTGGACTTTTTTGCACTAGAAAAGAGTGAAAGCCACTGCCCATTTCCCTGGCCCTCTTCTCCACATGGGGCTAAACCTTGTGCCCATGTCCCTGACAGCTCTGGAAAGGCTGGGTGATGGTGGTGATGGCAAAGCGTTGAGGCTTTGTGAGTAAGGACATGCAGGGAAAACAGTTAAAGGTAGCCCTATAGATCTGCTTAAGAAAAGGGAGGGAACGGGCCCTGGGGCTTTCCAGAACCAGCTCCTATGGTTGTTCCCATCTCTGACTGGTTATGCAGGTACTTTGGTGTCTCACCTCAGCCTCTGCTGGACAAATGTCTACAATGCTGGGTAAAGAACGATCTTTCTTTATCAAGGGGGGGGGAAGAATTAAAAATATGAGACTGGTAACCTTGGAAGAAGGTTGAATACAACACAGGTCATGGTAGCTGGAGCTTCAGTGTTGGTGAGATTCAGGAAACCTCACAAAAGGCCAAACGACTGGCTTAAGGTACGTGACAGTCTCATGTCTGCCTGCCCACATGGTTCTCCACTTCCCTCTGAACTGCCTCGCTGGGGCTGCTGCCAGACGAGGTAGACCTCAGGCTTCAATCAGCACGGCAATTCCCTTGTGCCTTCTGCTAATTGTTTCCCACAACCCTCCCACCTCCCCGCCTGCCAGCCTTATCAGAGGCTGGGTAGGTTACAAGGGCAGAGCTGCTGGTCCCCGGCTGCTGGTCCCCCCCCCAATCTCTGCCATCGCGGCTCCTCGGTGAGCTGACGTGAATGAAGTCTGAGCTCGGGCTGCTTCCTAGCCAAAGGGAAAATGTCTTTTTCCACAACCAGTTCTGACATGTCTTGTCAGCAGCAATTTCAAGTTCACCAGATAACACCCGCCCCCCCACCATCCTAAAAAAACCCCACGCCTGATCTGCAGCCCTGTTCCACATGGTCTGATGCAGGGGCGAGTCCCTGGGGATGGACCTGCGGCCGGAGGAGGACAACGCGTGCCCTCGGGGGGTGGGTGCGCGGCTCCTGCTCCCGCAGCCTCCCTGCAGGAGGGCAGGCAGCCGTGTCCCCCCGCGCTGCCCGTGCCCTGGCCACGGGCGAGCTGCCAGCCGGTTCCTCAGTCTCCCTCTGGAAAGAGAGGGACGAAACTACAGAGGCTCTCTATGACCTGCGCCTGAAAGATTTTTCCCTATCTGATGTTGCCTCCTAATAGGATTTGGCTGGTCGATGCCGGCTAGTGTGCATGGGGTGAGAGCATTTTTAAATGGGTGTTGAAAACTCTTTTGTGGAGAATTTCCAGCCTGCTTATTGCTCCAGGTGGGAGAAGCCTGGAAGAAAGCCACATGCGTGCAACAGTCTAGACATGTTTGATTTCTTTTTGGAATTAAAGAACAGAAGTCCCATAATACCCTCTTTTTTTCAGCATTCATACAAGTAGCCAATATAAACAATTCTCTCACTGCCCTGAAATTTGGAGTTGCTCACAGGATGAAGCGGTGACCTACTGAACCTCTGGGAAGAGTAATATTAGCCTCCGTCTGGTCTGCTGCCTTCTTGGCTTGGGTCTGGCGACCACAGCCCAGCTGCCCCGAGGACAAGCGCAGGCGCCGTGGTGCGGCGTGTCTCCAGGGCGCTCGTGGGGCTGCTGCTCCCGTGAAAGGACAGGAGATGCACAACGAGATCGCTGGAGTCGAGGACCACCCCTGCATTTAGGCACCTAACAAACCGGCTGCTCCTCAGATGCAGCAGGTTCCCCAGCTCTGCTTTGATCCACCTGGAGGACTCACCTACCCAGGACTAATCCTGGGGTCTGCGACTGGCAGCAGATCCCATGAAACCGATGACTACAGAGAGCATTTTTCCATCACACCCAAGAGCTGCTGCTCAGGACGGATTTCAAAGCGCCTACGTGACGGCAAGCCTCCAGGCTGACTCGCAGCAAGATGACTGCTACTTAAACTGAGATCACTTCCAAGATCGTCAGCGCCCTCACTGCGGACTGACTCTCGTGCAGGAGTGATGGTGTTTCTCATCACAAAGTGAAACATTAGAATAAGTGTCAGGGAGACCAGATAAGTAATCCATTTGCTCTCAAGCGAGGACGAGGGCTGATGGTTCCTCTTGTGTCGGTGGTGATGCTCCTTCAGGCTTCCCTAAGCCTTTTTGCTACCATATTGTTGCCTGGAGTATGGCTGCTGTCACTTCTCCAGCTTGTTTTATACAATTGGATTTTTGTTTTCTGTGTTTTCTATGCCTTCAATTTTGGTTCTGCCTGCACACTCAACCGTAGTTGGAAACGCGTCGAAGGGGCACCCAACAAAGAACAACAAAGAGCAGCTGCCCATATATCCTGCTTGGCTTCAAGTGCAGTGGAGGAGATGAAAGCTGCCCAGGTTGGGCTCCTGAGCATGGAAATGGCCCACAAAAGGCCAAAAACATACTGAGTGAAAAGATCTGCTCAGGAGTCAGCCTCCCTGACAGCACAGGGAGGAAAGCTAGATGCCGACAGGTTTGTGATGGCTGTGTAAGCCACCCTACGCAATTAGGACGTGTACTTTTGATGAGCAGTTGCAACAGTCAAGAATGGGGTGTCCATATCTCCCCTATAGCGGTAGGATGAGTGTGGGGGACGTAAGGAACTCCTCAATGGGGATTGTTGCCTTTCAGCTAAGCTCTTGTCCTTGCCTCTTAGGGCTTCAAGATAAAGAAAAGGCCTTTGGGTCTAATCAGGACTTAGAGAAGCAGCCAGGCTGATAACATGTTTTAAGGCTTTCAAGCCTTCTGGATTCATTTTGGTCTAATCCCTGTTTAGTTAATTTTACTTCCCAAAACCCTTTTGCAGGCTCTGTCGCAGGCTCTGTTCTTGCTCGCGTCCCACCTCAGGCACACATGGTGCTGGTGGGTAACCTTGCAGAGGTGCTGCACCGACGACGAGTGCCTGGGTCAATCGACTCCCCCATGCTCTGTGGACTCAGGAAGGCAACTTGGGGTCCCCCAGCCCGAAGGTGCAACCCCAAAATGAGCAGTTACTGCTGTTATCATGGCTGAAAATTCCTCGGGTATCTCTCATTGAACTTAATTTCCTGCCTTGCTCTGGCAAAGCTCCCCGTTTCCATGGTGATGATTTATTCCTTTAAATAGTTCCCATTCAAGAACAATATCATGGGTCCTTTTCTGTTGTTGGTTTAATTAAAAATAACCTACTCTTCTCCTGGCGTCGCTCTTGGCTGAAGCTGTTGGAGTTGGACACTAGCCTCCAGCCTCTCCAATCCACCCTCGCTCCCACCTCCCTCTTGCCTCCCCACCGCTTGCTGCAACCCCCAAGAACTGTCCTTGGCCCTTCCTGACCTTTCCTACTGAGAAACCTCACACAGGCAGGTCTGGAAGGAAGATGCAGAGAGGAGGAGGAAAGGAGGGACCGGCTGAGCTCTCAGGACCGCACCACGCAGCCCAACATCCATCTAGCAGCGGAAGAGGAGCCTGACGCCCTCCGTGGCTCGGCCCTTGTGCTCTCTGTGCCATCAGCAGGGAGGCTTGTGAGAACTAGGAAGCCTCGTGAGAACAGCATGGCCCATGATGAAACGGTCTATAGTGCATCACTCATCATTAAAGCCTGGATGTTCAAATAAGCTGACAAAAGGGAGCCTTTCCCATCTTCTCCACTCCTTGGTTTCCAAAACAGATCTTTTTTCTATGAGTGGAGCAAGGACTTCTAATGTGAAAACTGGAAACAAAACAAACAAAAAAATAAATTAAAAGGCTGCACAGCTAAACTGCGTATTTGATATATTTTAAAGTGTTCATTTTATTACATAGAAGTCTGAACAGGCAGCCTGGTCTCCATACAACAGGGACCATTCGGTGTTTCTTGGGACACTTACTTCTTGCTTTGCATGAAGAGGGAGACAGAGCATCTGGTTTCTCTGCTTCATTTTAAATGCCAGTGCTTATTTTTTTAATACATTTACATTCCAATTTTCCTCACACATAGTAAAAAAGGAACGCTTTGGGGTTCTTCTAGATAGAAGCACATTAGCTTAGTTGTATTTCAGGCAGCAGTAGCAGACATGCGCTGAGACCCTGGAGTTCAACCACCAGAGAGGAGAGTGGACTTTGGGGAAAGTGAATTCCCACCTAAGAAACAAATTTCTGACTCGCTGCGTTAACTGCAGCCAGCATGGACTTAGGCTGGAAGAGGGACAAAAAAACTATCTACAAAAATAAATGTCTGTAATATAGCCTCCCAAATCCTCTTTGCTCAGGCACACAAAACAGCATCCCAGGAATGCCAGTTGCTCATCCAGAAGGGCAGGTACCAGGTACATTTCCTTCTGCAAGACTCAGGCTGAGAAATCTTTTAAAGCAGCTGCAGCACCTTTCGAATGAGCAGTGAAACTGGTCCTTATAAGGTGGAAAAGCTCCATGTTCTGCTGTTAGAAGACTGGAATGTGAGCACGGCAAGGATTGCTTCACGTGAGCTCCTTATCTGAGAGATTGGCGATAAAACTGAAGAAGTTCACGTGATACCAGAAGAATTTCTCCCTTATCTGAAGGAAGCTGGAGATGTGCAAGTCAGAGGTACAACACGCAGAATGAGTTATGAGGAGGAAATGATGTAAAGGGGCCAGATGGTTTGGGAATCCGCCTGCTTGCTCAAGTGTGTCCTATTCTGTGCTTTGGAGGATTGTATTGACATCAATACAACATCGATTTTAGAAACACTTGATTGAAAGCTTGAATCTGATGATTGTAGGGCAAAGCGACAAAATCCAAAGTCTTTAGGGACCCTCAAAGTGTGCCAGCCCTAGTTTTGACCTCTCTTTGAGATTGAATTGGGAGAAAGCGAGCGAGAATTTTGACGTTAGACTTTCAATCTATCAATTATTTGTCATTTCCCTCAGGCAAATTTTCCTGAAAGTAGCAGCCTCTATGCCTCATAAAATACAACAGGGGAAGACGCTGTGTTATCAAAATGGCTCATTTGCCTCTTACCAGACACCCAAAAAGTTTGCCCGGAAGAGATTATTCAATTATTTAAACCTTTGTTTTAAGATGGCTTGTTTTCTTTACAAGCAAAGAGGAAAATGCTACTTCTTAGTATAAAACACAGGCAGGCCAAATGGTAAGTTCCAGCTGTTTTTTCCATACCCTTTTCAAAGCCTGGCTAGAAACCTCTTGCACAGTTGCAGGAAGCCTGTGTGGTCCTCAGCTTCTCTTGACATGTCACTTTAGACAGTGTTTCTCTGCAGGCTCCCTGGTTAATCTTCGCATCAAAAGCCTCCTGCTTCCATCCCTTGTGCCACTGCTTCTGCATATTTCCCATTTTATCCCTTTTCCATGGTGTGGGGCAAGGGCCCACCTGCCACCAGCCCCTTTCCCTGCCTGATCTGCCACCAGTCTCACACTGGTGGGAGATGTCCACCTCTCGCGCTTTAAGGGGAGAGACCCAGGTCCTACTTATGACATTGAGGGTAAGAAACTTCCTTTCAAAGGGAGCAGAGGTTTTCCACGTAGTCACAAGTTTCCATGGAGGAGGCAGGACTTGATTCCTAAAACCAGATGGACACAAACACCACCAAGTTTCCTTTGGGAGCATGTGACCTGATGGCCCTGGTATGTCTTTCCTCCTTCCCTTTCTCTGGTTCCTTACAGCCTCTTCTTCTCCACATGTTTCCTTTTGCCTCGTCTCAGCACTTGGCCAAAACACTGCTTATCCCCCCAGCACTGCATGATGGACAGCCAGACATCACATCTTCCCTCGCCCAGTCCATGGACGCCTGCGAAAGCGGTTACAAGGCACAGGACTCCGGGCAAAACCAGAGGGCTGCGAGGGAAGGACCACAAGCTCACCTGGTCTCTGGGCAGCACAGACCCAGCACACTGTTTGCCCCAGAGATCTCCAAGGCAAAACCCAGGTACCCCAAGAAGAGGTCACCAGCACTGTTTTAGTTGTGGTGCTACAAGGCCAAGCTGTGGCAGATACTGTCTTTCAGATCTGTTCTTTTATCAGAAGGCTTTGTCCTTCATGAGGAGCTCAGAGCATGTTTTTTAAAGAATAGCCCTGGGTTATTTTTATCAAAGACAATGTGGCCACTAGAAGTAGCATAACGAGGCTCGGCATGACTTGCTTTTTTCCAGAACAATGGCCATTGTTCTGGTGGAGCTGAAGACAGTTTGGGCTCTTACCAATTGCCATTTTTATATAAACCAGTGAGGGGGAGGAATAGAACCTGACTCCTTAGCTGGGCAGAGCTGCAGTGATTTCTGCATTGATAGTGCGACTAAAATGTGTTAAGAACACAATCCAGTCTCTCAAGCCAGCAGATAGGATGAATAACAAAGTGCTAGTGGAATCATGATTTTTTGGACTGAGTAACCTGAACTGGCCCTGCTCTGAGCCGGTGGTTAGACCAGATGTCCTGCGGGGGTCCTTTCCAACCTCAATTATCCAATAGTACTCAAGAATGACAGAGTCCTACTGAAAAATGTGTCCTGAACTTTCACAGACATTAAACCAGAATGAGATTCAAGCTCCTAATGCCTTTTTACATTATAAGCCTGGGACTTGATATGGTTTTCTGGTTTTGTTTTTAAGCAAAGCACGTGGAAGCAGCCAGGGCCTCCCCTGGTGCAGAGGTCCCCACCAGCCCACCCTCCTGGCCCTGCGGCCCATGCATGTGCAGGTCCTCCCTGAGGGCACTCCCTGCAGGGGCAGCTCTTTCCAAGCCTCCCCGCTGGAGCTGGAAGGAGTAAGAGACGTGTCTGTAGCTAGAGATTAAAAGGCAAGACCTGAATTTTTCTCAGCAGGGCCAAATGTCGAGCAAATGCTGCTTCTGCTCTTCCAGGGGAGGTGGAAGGCAGATACTGGCCCTGTTCCTTCTTCAGGGCATCCATCCCAGGCTTATCTGAAAATAGAGACCCACACTGGTTCCAAGCTGGTCTGAATGTCATGTTGTGCCTAATAAAAGGGGATGGTGCAAACGTGAGAGGGTGCTAGCACATGCAGCAGGGAGCTGTGCTCAGGGGTTACCACGGTCCATGCTTTGAAACATCTGCATCAACAGCAGCCATGGAGACCTGAGGGTCTCTGGGCTGATTATGTGGGCAGAGTACGGAGGGATGAGTTTGCTGCGAGGAGGTTGGTACATCTGCTGAACGAGGCTGGAGAATGGTGGCAGGAATTTTTCAGCCGTTCGCACTCATCTCTAATTTTCTCCCACCAACGCTCTGGCAGAGCTGATGTTCATTGATGTTTAAGAAGCTCTTGGAGCTGGTTTCTTCTCTCAGGGTGTTCTAGATGTATGCAATACGCTGTGACTGTGCTCCCAGAAACCTGTTGGATGGGCTGCATGTTGTAAATATGAATGCTAAGTCACAGATAAATGAAGAAAGCAGATAAGCAGGTAGAAGAGCAAATGCTGCTGTAAATCCAAGGTGTGCCTCTTCTGTAGCTTCATTTGGGAACCAGGAAGACGCCAGCACTCGGGCCTGTTCACGGTAGTGGTAGTTTTGCTATTGGGCACACATGATTTGGACTGGGCCCAGACCCTCTTTCTCCCTCTCTCTTTTTTAAATTGCTTTTTCCATAATTACCACTATTGTTGTGTGTAGGTTTTTTTTTCTTTTCCCTTGTGAAAGTTTTCATTACTTGAGTGCAAAAGCTATGATGCAAATGGGAGTCACTCCCAGAGAGTGCCCAAGGGCTGGGGTGCAACTGCGCTGAGATGGGTCGTGCTGCAAAATAAGAAGGGTCAGAGGACTCGTTCCAGACCACCTGGCATTGGCGAAGATGTTGCGCCATTGCTGCACTGCAAAAGAAGCGCAAGCGCCGTCAGCCTTGGTCATGCCCCGGAAGAACGTGCATAGTTGGGCTGGGACTCGCCTCTCCCCCGTGGTGGTCGTACGGCAGGGGTTGGGCTTTCTCTCCTCGGAGCTATTTGAAATGTCTGGGCAAACAAGGAAACTGGCCCTGGAGAGGAAACTCAGCAATTGCACAGTGCTGACAAACGTCCAGAGACAACAAACGACAATAGCATGGAGAAAACAGCGAGCCTTGTGCCCTCCGCTTTGTTTTTCACTGGTAGGGATCTCAGGTGTCAGGTACAAAGAGGCCAGACGTCTGCAGACAACCCCATGATATTTACATTTTATTTTTAGCTAAAGCAATGTAACTTGTGGCTAATTTGGTTTAAGAAAACAAAATCAGAGAGGAGTGAGGTTACTGATGTGTTTCATCGAGACCCACATGGCCTGTTCCAGCAGCTCTACAGCCCCAGCCTAAGCCCCTGGGCAGAGGGGATGTGCATGTAGATGCCACCATGCTGGGAGCTGCGCTCACCTCTACTATTAGCAGATGCTATTTGAGCATGTTATAAAGTGATATTCCAATAACCTTAAGCTCATATATTCTCTGCTTTCCTCTCTCACTCAAGTCAAGCAATGGTGCTACACTGAACTCAGCACAAGGGAGACCTGGGTACCTTTCAAAATCCAAAATGGAGCCTTGCTTGAGGCAAGTGATAGAGAAGTATTTATATTTATTTTCTATCATGTTAATTGTATACTTTTTGCATTGCCTGTCATTCAATTGGTGACTTAGGCATCCAGGGGGATGAAGGGGGATGTTTGGTTAATTTTTGCCTTAGCAGAAAAACCATCCTTGAATAAAGAGCCTGGAAACATGATTAATCCCAGAGCTGTATGTTTCAGAAATTATGAGTATGCGGAACAGAGTCTATGCACAGACCTATGATGGAAATTCTTTCACAGTTTTGTCTGCTAAGAATCACAGGGCACCCCAACGAGGTGCTGTCAGGACAGAACTTAACCAGAACTTCCCAGCAAAAAACCCTTCATCAACCAAGTTCATATTTGTGTAGTGCTAGGGCTGAATTTGGCACTGCCTTGGCAGTGGTTTGCAAATGGGTAATTTGCATGTAAGTTCCCTCAGGTTCTTAGTCAAATATTCACACTTTTGTTTTCGATTTCCATTATTCTTCAGAGTACCAGGTACACTTGGATCTGAAAGAAAAAGAGAGGAGTTAAAATATACTTCACTGGCTGTGGGTGGAGGTCTATCAGTGGAGAACTAGAATTGTTTCTCTGAGAGCAATTTCTGGCTCTGTACCTGAGAAGGCCATGAGCATTAGGAAACACAGGACTGTGCATATTAGTAATTGTAATGCTTTGCAGTAGAAAAGAATATATTTCACTGTATTTCGCAAACAAGTATTGTCAATTCATTTTACACAGTTGGCGGCCCTCTTTATTTTTTCATATATTCCCCTCCAGAAACTACTTACCCTTCAAAAAGGAACAAACTGCCTTTATAAACAGACAGGCAGACTATGCCACAAGGGTTTTTCTTTTATGTGGGTGTTGCTATAGAGAAAGACAGATTATAATCTAGGGCTGTTGCCCGTGGGGTATCTTGAGAACCTTCTAAGTTCATCTGTCACAACGGAGGACCTGGAATGGGACCTCGTAAGAAATAATCAGGAAAATCACAAAATCTCAGTATCTTGGCATTCCCAGTTCCTCTCTGCCAGACTGCAGCACTGTGAACAGTGTGTCCCAGAGATGTTGGGTGCAGAGGGGTGTTCAGAACAGGATAGTGCCACAAACTCAGCTCCAGAGCTGCTGAGTCTGCCAAGTCTAAGACCAGAGCACTTTCTTTTTCTTCACAGGCTTCTATTTGCATCACTACTTTTCAAAATCCTGTCTGATGCAGTACCTGAAAGATGCTCTTTTTAGCTCAACCTTACAAGGGAGGGTAGAGAGTGCCTGTGGCTCTTTACCAGAATAGTACAAGGAACCTTTCCAAGGCTCATGCTTCATTAGCTCAGCTTCTCCAGCTGTAACCATTCGGGTACAATGTACATAACCTGCACAATGATTACTGCAAGAGAAAAATCCTTGATGTCTTTTTCTGTCCCAGGGTCTGTGCACTGCCGTCAGCCATGGGAGACTTTCTGCTGGCCCTGACTATACTCTGTTTCCAAATACCTACAAGCTCAGTTATCACAGGAATTACTGCAGTAAAAATACCCTGTGAGATGAGGTCATTTAAAAAAAAAAGCTAGAGATGAGTGATTAGGAGAAAGAGGCCAACCACAATGACCTTGTGGCTTGTTCTCATCATCTTTCTTTTCCCCAGATGGGGATGTCCTCACTTCTTGTCCAACAACTTTGAAGCAGTGGTGCCTGCTTGGGGTCAGCTTCTCAGAGCTGTGGATATAAGCATGACATGCCAGGCTGCATATCCCCAAAATGCTAAGATGGAGGAGGAAACCATGGTAACAAGCATCTTGGCTAGAGACCTGATCTCAACTAAGTGTAAAAATGCTGCGGTCAGGCATCAGGATACACAACAGCCACAGGGCCACCTCTGCAGGTGAGGCTGGCTCTCTTCTTCCAAATGACAGGCAGCTGCCAACTCTCTGTCTTTGTAAGGTTCATTCATCTGGAAGATATGACTTCCTTGAGGTAGCACATCACCACTTGGGGATGGGGAGATGACGCTTCAGCCTTTAGCCTTTCTCCAACAATTTTCATGGAAATGGATTCCAACTCTTCTCTGCAGACTGAAGAAAAGTAGGTGTTTGCCATCCAGTGTGTTTTGCGCCAAGCCTTGTGCAGGACAGATGAGATGGAGCCAGTGGTTCAGTGACAGAGGAGGTGTGCTAGGCATGTGCCAAGGCTGCAACAACCTCTTCCCAAGGCCCTCCCTTGCCCGGGGCGAGGGGGAAGTGGGTCCCACTGCATCAGCCCCAAGGTCAGAACCCTTCTGCCTATGATGGGCCTTCCACTGCACCTCCAAAGCTGCCAAGCTGTCCTACAGCACTGCTCTCACTAAATATATAGGGTCAGAGACCTGCTGCATTGGGCTTCTGGCGCACCGGCGATAGACAACCCGAGGTGCAGCAGTTCTTATGCTTAAAAACCTCCATTGCATAGTTAGAGCAGCATGAATGGCCATGAGTTTGCTGATGGCCATGGCACGGTTGTTCTCCCTCTCGAATCCCTACGTGCTCTGTGTTTCCCAGAGCCGGGCTCCGGTTGCCCCAGCAGGCTGCCTCCCGGTCAGCTGAAAGTGCTAGTGCTGAAACTCTGTCCACTTCAGCCCCATGAGGAGGATGGGGTAGGGATGTTCGGACTATTTTTGGTCAGGAATAGTCATGGTGAGTTTGCTGTTGGCCATAACACAAGAGAAAACAACTTCTTTCTTTATATTAACAAGTGGCTCTCCTTTTTTCAGCAGGGGAAGACCCAGGGGAGCTGTAAGGGCAGTTTTTGCTTTCCAGAGAAGAAAGCACCACCACTTTCTGCCTGTGTGCCGCAGGGCAACATAAAGCAGCGCATCTTTACATAGGCAGTTATTTAAGCAGTGCAGATGTCTGGAGCAGTCGGCTCACCCTCAAACTCTCCACTCAGCATTTCTTCCTCTTGCTCCCGGTTTGATTTCTCAGCTTCGGTCCTAAGAGCCTCCCTCCTAACAGCTGGAGCTGGGGAGAGAGTGAGAGGGTAATGGTGAGCCCAGTCCACAAGTGCTGCAGTGATCTGGCTTGTGTGCATCACTTATCCACGGGGACCTGGTCAGGTCACTCACTGTGTTGGGCTGGACAGCAATTGCACTAAACCCCTATTTAAATCATCAAATGGTGTCATGTAAAAGCCTACGGTTTTATTCCCAGGCATCCCTTATGGAAGCACATCTGTCTTTCCCATGACAGGAGCACAACTGCAGGGAAGGCCTCCACTTGATGCCTGCCCTGCTAAAAAAAACCCAAAAGCAGCATTTTCTAGATTTCTTGCTGATCTTCTAAAGGTCAGGAAAGGAATACGTACCCATGGGGGTTAACTGGCTGGTCCAGAGAGTGATGTCTTGACAGGTGGGCCTCCGGCTTAATATGAGGTCTGCTCTACCACTTCATATTATTGATTATTCATCTGCCCCTTCATCTCCCACCCTGCTATTGAGGAAATAGCTGAGGCTTTCTCAGGAAAAAAAAAATTAAAAAGCAGGATATATATACGGAGAGCAGGATACCCTGGAAGGAGCTCTTGGGGTAAGGGAGGACCTGCTTTTGGGACAAACTCCCTCTAAACAGTGAAGATGACTTCTCAGCCCCTGGCCCGGACTGTTGGGCTACAGCCACAAAGAGCAGAGGTGGGGTGTCTATACAGCCTGAATGTGGTGGTGGTGGCCAGACTGCCCCGAGAGCCTCCTTCCCTCAGTCTGAAAGTGCCACTCTGTGTTTCTGATATCCTTCTTTACTTGCTGTGTTTCAAAGTCAGGTTTATGGTAGGCTTGGAGGGAAGGCATGAGCAGATAGTCATTGTTCAAAAAAACCAAGAGAGGCAAAACACTACAAGTGATCTCAGGGCTTGTTCTGATAGTTTGGTGCCTCCTATTGTGAGTAAAATCACAGGTGTACATTATGTGAGAAGATGATGGGGTGAGGGAAATCCTGCTAGAGAAGAGATTAAAGGAAGACAGGGAGAGCAGCTTACCTAGTTTGCTTGCTGGGTGGCTGCCCACCAGCACTTCCTTGTTTGTTGTGTGTCTTCTCCAAACTCTTTTTTACAGTGCTTGGGCATATTGCTCCACCAGTGTCACCTTCCTGACAGCGGAGCTACTGCAAATATAAGGGTATAAGAAGCTTTCTGATGTAGGAGGTAACTTTGCACTGCGCAGTTTTTGTGCATGGTTGCTCCCACTGTACGGAGAAGAAACAGCAAAGGGAATGAGCCAGTTAGGAGAAAAGTGTAATGAACACAAAATTATTTTCTGTGTGAAAGTGTGCGTAACCCATAGCCGCTGCTACGCAGCAGTTTTTGTTTGTGCAGCAAAAAAGCTTAACCTGCTCTGCAGAGGTGGGCAGGCTGCCGACCACCCAGGTGCTCCCTGCACCAGCCAGAGAAGTGGGATGTAGGAGCAGCTTCAAGGAAAGCTCTTAGCTGTCCCTCCTTGTACAATGGTCAACTTTAGGCTCCAGCAAGTGTACTTTGGGAAGGCAAGTTAATGGAGTGGTGGCTTTAAGGCTCAGCATATGTGTCCTGCTCCACTTCTGACAGGAGACTGAATTTGGATCCCAGCCTCACTGACTCAGCATCGCGTTCCTCACTCACTGCTGGGACACTATGTGCCGAGAAACACTGGCTGTTGGTGTGTTTTCCAGCTGTACCAACTATTTTTCCTAAAGGAGTGAACTCTTCCTCCACACCACACAGCGCTGTGCTAAGCTGTGCCACCTCTGCTGCTGGTGAAGGTGGGTGGCTTGGCATGGTACAGGAAACACAAAGAACCTGGAGCTCAGCTGTTTCTCCCTGATCTCCCAGGGCAGCCTTTGGAGCTCTAGATGACATTACAGGAGCCTCAATTAGCATCCTGAAGACCACAACTAACAGGTAAGAATTAAAAACCACACAATTTTAAGAGCACTCATGTCCTGCTGGATATATTGATATATCATTGATGATAATGAGTGGGCCTCCCTTCAGTCATATGGATCTGCATTTTCTCAGCCCTTTATGAACTATCTGTCATCGTGACCTGTGGGTATAGCTTGCAGTTCAATGTCAGTGTGATCCGTCTTGCTACTGAAATAAACAATTGATGCTAAAAGCATGATGAGATAGAGAGGCCATGAGAGGTGTATTTGAAAGTCAAAACTCGGAGTGAAGCATCTCCTCTCAGCATTTGGAGTAGTGATGGAGAATTTTGCTAGTGGCCATAACACGAAAGAGAACTGCCACTTCCTTTATGAGAGAGCTGCAAGTGGATTTAAAGCAGTTTTTGTCCATATAAGTGTACATAAATGTGTGGTTGTATTTTTTGCCACATTGCACCTTAGTCACCTGCATCAAGTTCCTGCTGCAGTTCTGCTGCAATGTGCTTTACACATGGGCATCTGGTGGGACTGTCTAGGTCAGGTTCCATACACCTGATTTTACATTTTACATCCCTACATCTTCTCTGCAGCTGTAAATGCTTTTCTTCGATTGTTAGTCTCTTTATAACCACATTATGTTGCCTCACGGTACTGTCTTACACTTTGAAGCTGACTGTGTTGCAGGGCTATGAAACAGAGCTGGAGGGGATCCCAAAAGATGACACAGGGCCCATCCTCCAGGCTCATGATTGTCTTTGAAGTCCTTGAAGTTTAGCCTTTTTTACAGCTGTCCTACCTGTTCTTTAAAGCCTCCAGCAGTGGAGATTCAGCAGCTTGCTTTGGTAGCCTACTCAAGTGCTTTGCTATCCTGACCATTTGCAGACTCACCAGTGGCTATGGCAAATGGTTTACTGTCTTCTGCTTTGCAGTAAACTTTGACACATTTGAGGTCTGCTACTGTGTCTCGCTTCAGTTTTTTCTTCCTTAGACTAAACAAGCTCAGTTCTTACAGTCTCCCCTCAAAGGTCAGGTTTTCTAGACCTCTGAGCCATCTTGTTACTTCTCCTTTGGACTCTCTCCAACTGATGTGTATCTTTCTTAAAAATTGGCACCCAAAACCAGACACAGCACTCTATCCATGGCCTTATAAATGCTGGGGGGAACAGAAGGTTTCGTTCTCATGTCCTACAAAATGACACTGCTGTGTGTGTGCACTTCTGGGCCTGGATTTCCTGGGGAAAAAGTCCAGCCCGAGAGAGCTGCAGCTCTGGCGTTACGTTGGCCTGCGTAGCACATGTTCCCTGGCCGCTCACAGTACAGCTTGCTCCAGATCTGCTGATATCTGTTCTTCTGTGTTTGCTCTGCATATGTAACTAACATAGCCTCAACAGCAAGGCAACGCCAAGCTACACCATCTCACACCGTGGACTCTTCCAGCTAGATTCAAAGACTGCAGTAGCAGCCTGGCCTGCTTGTGTCGCATTTTGCGTTGCATCAGATTTCCAGCATCTATCACCCTTGCATGGTTCCCCCCGTGGGATCATCCCGGGCCTGCATCATACAGGGAGCAAAAGTGGTGAGCAAACGAGCTTCACGCATCATCAGGTCTTACACAAGCTCTCTGTAGCCGCTGCATAAACAGCCTGTCGGGGATGGAGGGGCCTCATGACCAGCATGCCGAGCTCTCTGGGAATCCATTTCTGACACATTATCCTTGGCAGGCCCGGCGTACGCTGGAGCAGACCCACAACTGCTTCACATACCCTGCAGATCCCCCCCCGGCATGCTTCTCTTGTGCGGAACGGCACCACAGATGGAGCCTGGGCTCTCCAGCTCCATGAGCACAGACCATGGAGACAGCACACGAAAGCTTGAGCGAACATCCCCAAAGCGGCCTTGCTCTAAACATACCCGAGCGTAGTGGTGGTTTTGGTCAGGCATGAATTGCTGACACACGATTGCAACCACTGTACCCTACTGTTGCATGCCCTAACTGTATTAGCCATAACTGTAACGGACCCAGCGCGTCCCAGAGCAGCGCTACATGGCACAGCAATAGCTACTGCTGCTCTGGCCAACGTTAGGCCTCGCATGTTAGCGCCAGAGCCACGCGGGAAGGAAGCTAGTGCAGCGTGCCGTTGCTGAAGTACGATGAGGAAGCTGCCCCACTCAAAGAAATAAAATGGTGGTTGGCTTGCACTCGGGAAGGTCATTCCAAGCTGCGGCCAGAAAGGGGTTCTGCTTGAAAATAGCCTGAGGATACCACTGTACCAGTGATACTTGGAGATGGGGGAGGGATGGGTATTTTTCAAGCACTGTGCTAGAAAATCACAGACTTGCAATTATGGAGAACATCAAAGTGAAGTGAAGGGAAGGGATTTTAAGTGAAGTTTTTAAGCTGGGGGTAAATAATGACAGGTCTGAGAGTTCAGTGACTCTCTCATAAGAAAAGATTTTCCGTGAGGGCAAGGGTGGAGCTGGAAAGAGACTAATCCCTGTGCTTCGCTTCCCACTACCATCTTGCTGCTGTTCCCTTTCCAGAAAGACTTCACAACACTTGCCTCTAAAGCTTGTCATGCTTGCTTCATGGCCAGTTTTGGTGCCTGGGAAGTGAGAGAAGCAACAAGTTCTGCCTCCTGCATCTGCACACCATGGGCACATCATCTGGCAAGCTCCGCTCAGCCAGTGAGTGAGAACAAGAGACTCAAACCTGAGTCTCTCCCTTGGCAGCACAAGGTATGAGCCAGCCTGGATTTAATCCGCAGTCTCCAGAAGTAAGCAGGATCTCCTGCTTTCTCCCTACCCTGGCCATGTGGAAGGCGCAGGCTGGATCTGCCTTTCAGGGCTCTGCTCGTGGAGGTGGGTACCTGCTGCAGCCGCTGCTGCACCATGGCTTCCCCTGCGCCTCAGGGCAGCCTCTCCCCCTTCAGCTGCCTCCGCCAGAAGAGACTGCACTCAGCATGGCATCAAGCTGTGGTTAGTACACTGGATCAAGCCTTTGGTTAGTATATGGATATACCAGTTGTCAGGGATTTGTGTGCTTATGGTCTCCTATTTGAAGCGTGCTCTCTTCTACACTTTAATTCATTCCCTGTCTCTTGCAGGAACATGGAAAATGCTGTTGTCTTTAGCATCTCTGGTCCCTGAGCCTCCTTATTGTTTGGGCCAGACAGAGGTACTATGCCAGGGCCCTGAAATGGGATGTCCTTTAAAGACTGTCACAGAAAGCCAAAAGGGGTGCGCAAACAAGCCTGCAAAACCTGGCCCTCAGAACAGGGCAACTAGGAGGTAAAATGTGAAAATGAGAAGCCCTGACCATGGGTGACTGAAGGTCTCTGTGCCCATACCATAAGCTAAGGATGCTAACCGCGTGGAGGTGGTCATTTCACTGTACAGCGTGTTTCACGGACATCTAACGTGACTCTGTAGGTCTGGTACCATTGCATGAATTTACCCTCTACGTTCCTCTGCAGAACCAGCTCAGCAGCTGCCCGAGTTGAGACCGCTTCACTTGCGCATAATGCTGCTGTGCACTTCTGAGCAGCAAACTCCTTCCTCTTCAGGGGTGAAGGGAGGAAGCAAAGGGAAGTATGTGGGCAATGTTGGTCAAGTACTCAGTTTGCCTTGCAGGATGAAAGTAGATACAGTGGGTATGTGGTAACAGGGATACAGGACTGGATGTGTAATTTTTGATCCTATTGTTGTTCAAGTGACACTGTGAAAGCAAAGGGAGAAATCTAGGGTATATTCTGCTAGAAAAGCAGAATATATATAATCAATATCAAACATTGATATATAATCAATGTTTTTACAGGAGGAAAAAAAATACCATTTTCACAAAATGACACAAACAATATTAGCAAATGCTTACTGTGTGAAGACAGCTCTGTAAGTCATTTTGGCCTTAAAAGGTCATGCTATGAACAAGCACAGCTGACCCTCAGTCAGCAGTAGGAGGAGATAACACCTTCTTCAGGTACTTATGCAGTCCCAAAAGACACAGTAGTTCCACGGTGCAGGGTTGGAGAGACAATTTTAGAAATTTAGGTGAATGGGAAGGCAAGTAAAGGGAAAGAGGACTTAGGATGGTGAAGGCAGGGTAGAAGAGGAATACAACTCAGGTGAAGAGGCCCTGAGGGAGAGAGAAGATGTTTTGTACTTGGGAGCTTTATTCTGGGCCCTTTTTCCTCTCCTCCAAACACAGCATCCCTGCCCTGGTTGTTCCTTTTCCTGTCTTGCTTCCATCCTGGGATGACCATGGCACTTATTCGATGGCACAAGTTTTACCCAATCCCCCTGCATAGTTTCCCATGAAGCATAGTATACCCTGCTGAACTCCACCAAATTAATGCCTGCATTTCAGAGGTGCTGAGTTTTTACTGGTAATGCGTCCCGGACTGGGGAAGTGGAAATGAGGAAAAAGAAGGTAACTTGCTGAATCATTTACTATAAGATCCCAACATGCAGTTCAAATTTAAGCGCTAAATCCCAGAGCTACAAAGTTTTTTGTGTATCTGCAGAACATAAGCGCTGAGACTTGGCTGTGTGACTTCCCCAAACAAAAGTCAAGGGCCACTTCAACACAGCCTTGTTCATTGTTGTACAGTGACCGAGCTCACCTGCTGGGCCTCATTACAGAAGCTTATGGATGTTCTTGGCAAGAAAACAGATATCTCCCCAGGGAAGCTCGTGACCTGTAGCTAATATGCTAAGCATAAAAAGAAAGAGCAGCAAACAGTAACCAGAAATACCCCAATGCCCTTGGGCTCCTTCCTCTTTTCATCTGCTGCAGGAGGAAGAAGTAGGAGGTATGTCCAACCATTCCCACGGTGGCTCTGCCCACTGCCCCAGAAAAAAACCCACTCTCCCTTCATTGGATCAGAAGGACCTTGTTGGAAACCCAGTCAGTCCAGCAAGGTTTGAATAATGCCCAAGGAAATCAGCAGCAATCTTGTACGGAGGAGAAGAGAACTCTAGGAGACTAAATAAGGAAAACCAGAGTACTGCTGTGGTTACGGGCATCTCTTTCATCAGCAGCACTGTCTTCTGCAGCTCCTGTTGCTGCAGTGCCTCCCTCTCCCATTGCGAGCTTGTCTCTTCCTTTTTGTGGTGCTGGTACAATTCCTCACAAGGCCTAGGGTCAAGTGGATCCGGGAACTATCCCAAATTTAGAAACAATCTTTTTTTTCCCCCTCGCTATTGCCTGTAAGTTCATGAAACTCTGGCCAAGAACATTCTTCTGCTTTTGTTGAGTCCTAAAGCTAAGAATTGGTGTGGGGTTAGGAGTGAAAAATGACGGTATTTCCCAGAAAACCAAGGAAGAATTTTGAGAAGTGAGGATCATGAAGTTAAAAATCCAAATGGGAGGGACAATTAGTAGAGTGGCTCTAATACACTAGAAACCTCGCAGTTGTTGATTTCGTTACGTTTTACTGCATTGATGTTCTACGTTAAATCATCTAATCTATCCTCTGCCCTGTGCTAGAAGAGGTAGGTAGATGAATGGGATTGCTGATATTGGTAGTTAATAACATTATTTATAGTACCACCAACGCCTGTAAGAGGGATCACTAGGTGTACTTTATACTGGTAAGAAGAAAAACAGCTTATGATTATGTGGATAGTTGCTTTGTAACTCAACTCCAAGGAACCAAAGAGACAGCATCCAGAAGACACAGCCTCACAGAAACCCATCGCATGTCTTAGGGCTTGGATCTCCATGGTGCTGAGCATCTCCTGGGAAATGCTGAAAATCCTCACTCACTGAATAGCAGCTGAGAGCTCTCACCACATTTGGGAAGGTGTGAAAAGTGGCTTTCAATAATGGGCTCTTAAACTACAAGGCTGGGGAAGTAATATAATAGGACTCCCTGCCTTAAAACACAAAGCTCAAGACCTTTTTCAAGGAATGCGTTTGCTTCCCTCCTCCCTTTCTTTCCACAGATCTTGACAATTCATGTATTCTTCCAGATTCCTCAGGTTGGAAGTGTCCTAATAAATAAGAAAAACTAGAAGGTAGGAAAATTTTCGGACATGTTTGTCTCTAAACTATCATGTGATGAGGCTGTTCGTTCATCACTTCTGTTGCTGGGTGTTCATCAAATTGCTATAAGAAATAAAGATTGGCTTTTTCTCTTCAAACCCTGATGATTTACATATTTCCTTAATGTAAATTCCTCCACTCTGTCAAAAAATTAGCCATCATCATTGGCACCTCTCTGTAGTGCTAAACAGTGAACTTTCCTTCAAGTCCATTACCATCTCTCCAGTGATAGGACTATTTTGCATTCCCCATCATTTTTCATCATGAAGTGCATCCAGGATTTCCGAAGTGCCTGGTAGACCTGGATTCCCCAGGTCTGGCTCCCTTGAGCTGGGATGCTCTGAGTGGCCTGGTTTCCCAAATGGTCTCAAAATGGAAACCTCTTGCATTGCTTTTGAAAATCATGGATATTACTGTTCCTATATATTTAAATAATCTTTCTACCCTGAGTAACTCATGGAAGGGTAAATACAGCAGTCTCTGAACAGTGCAGAAAGGCTTTGAACATTATTTTTGTGTTTATGAATTCTTAAAGTGTACACAAGGAGCATCATATGACACGTGAAGACAGAGGACCATACAGAACATCTGTCCATTATATTCTACGCAGCTATTTACACCAAGAAGTGAAAGAAGATACCCAATTTCACCTCCAATGTTTGTAAGATGCAGAAAACAGACTCCTCTCTTTTGGAACTCACTAGTGTAATTCAGGGCTAAATCCTGCCTGATGTTGAGCATTTCTGCTCAAGTCATCCTAATGCTTTGCAGCATCCTTCCAGTCCATTCCCCACATCCCTCTCCCACATTCATGGGTCACAAACTCTCTGTTTCTTCCGAATCTGGATGAATTGGGGCACGGGCTTGTTCTGCCCTGGATGGCATTATGGAGCAGTCTTTCTTTGGGCTTCCTCTCACTTTTGTGAGAGACACCATCCTGCTTCTCAGTGAGACTATCAGGGGAAACTAATAATGCTTTTGACATTTTTTCCCCCCTCTACTTGCTTAACTGACAGAAACCCATGTTGAGCATTTGTGTATCAGTACACTCCCTTAAGGGTTTGCGTTTCTCTCCTCGGAAGCTGCTAGATGAGCTGACTGTACTTTAGTTTGGCATTTTCTTGTTAAACAGGGTGTTTGTGGGCAGAAAGCGGCAGATGTGTCTGGGAGGCCTAGCGCAGCATGGCGCCAGGCGGGTCATGCGCAGCGGCTGTGGCACCGCACGACTGCAGCTGCTGACTCCAGGTGTGAAGCCTCGGCCACCAGTGCTGGCAATCCTTACCTTGACTAGCAGTTACCAGTCAGGAGCAAGAGAAAACAGTTATTTTTTGGCATCCTAGGTGCTGGCACACCTGCATGACCCCACGAAGAAGCTGCATCTCGAGTGGGGTGGCGGCAGGACTGCAGAGCTGTGACAGAGCACCCTCACGTCAGGGTCGGGATCACAGGCCACCAGCCGTGTGACCAGAAAACATCCTCCCAGTGACAAAACGCTGCCCTCACCCTCGCTGCTCAGCCACCTCCCGCACCGCTCAGCCGTCCCGCCCGCGAGAGCGGATCTGTGAGAGGCCCGCTGCCGGTACTGCCGCGGAGCTGTTGAGAGAAAAATGCCCCGCAGGCAGCACCGAGCGACCACGGCACTGCCTGCCACGCTGCGGCCCCGGCGCGCCCGCCCTCTACCGCCGCCGCCGCCGCGGGGAAGGTGTTGGGAGGTGCTGCGGGAGGGGCGAATCGGCCGCCAGTCCACCTATCGCGGCGGGTGGGTGCCGTGACGGACGTGCGAGCTGAGCAATGAGCGAGGCGCTCTCGCTGGGAAATGCTGGCTCGGTCGTTGGGTCCCGGCCAATTAGAGGCGCGTGGGCAGGCCGCGGGCGGGGCGGTGCGTCCCGCCCCCGCCGCGCAGCGCGCGGCCGAGGCGGAGAGGTGGGAGCGGGCGCCGCCGCCGCCTGCTCGGGCTGAGCGGCCGCGGGGCCGGGCGCAGCGGGCATAGCGGGCAACCCACCGGCACGGACAGGACGGGGACGGGCCGCCGCCGCAGCAGCTATGGATCACTACGACCCGCAGCAAACCAACGACTACATGCAGCCGGAGGAGGACTGGGACCGGGACTTGCTCCTCGACCCGGCCTGGGAGAAGCAGCAGAGGAAGGTGGGCGCACCCCGCTCCCCTCACACACACGCCGCGGTGCCGCCGGGACCCGGCCCCGCCGCCCGCAGCGGCCGCAGCGGGGCCGGTGCGCTCCTGGCTGGGGTCTGTCGCGGCGTGGCGCGGCGAGCCGGCGGGGGCGGGTGGAGCGGGCAGGTGATGGCGGGGCGGGGATGGAGGTGCCGCGGCGGGTCGTCCACCCCGCCAGCAACAGATATCCGCCCTCTCACCGGCACCCGGCCCACGACGGCGGGCCCGGCCCGCAGGTGCGTCCGGGCGGAGTGGGAACCCCAGGGGGTGGCGGCCGGCCCCCTCCCCCCGCAGCCCCCGCCGGCCGCCCTGCTGCCTGGGCCCCGGCCCCGTCGGCCCGTCGGCGGGACGGTAACTGGCTTCTTGTTTGAATGGTGTGGTTTAGGGCAGGGCTTGTGCGGAGCTCATGTCCAAAAATGGTAACATTCAGCCCTTTTTTTTTTCAACCGAAAGGGTGGCGGTGGGGAGGGGAGTTCAGGAGGCGATCCAGCCTCGCCGTTCTTTACTTATTCCCCCCCCCCCCCGCCCTTAAACCAAAAGCATCCTGTATTAGATCACTCTGGAATCCTAATCCTGAAACATTTCCGTTTTAGTCACTTCACCAGGCAGCAATAAAGCAGAATTTGGAACAATACTCATGCTAACATGGCAGGGGCACCTCAGGGTGCAGCAGGCTCCTGCCACCCTTTCCAGCCGGTCGCTTGTTTGCTCTGAGATTGCGTGTCAGATCGTGCCTTGCCCTGCCCGAGCTGCGAGCAGGCAGGAGAATCCCCAAACCTTCCCTGCTAGAGGGGAGGTTATTGCTTGTTTATGCACAGATGATATATTAATATATATATAATGTAGCCAGACGTGCGGGGCTTCCTGTAAGGAGCTGGGAGCAAGCGGGAGGGAAGGCACACTAGTGAGAAGACTCTTCTTCCTCTTTAGCCCCTCTTCTTTCTTTCTCCTCTGCTTGCAGGCGAAGGGTTTTCAGGTTCTCCTCTTCATAGCTGTCTGAAATGGTGCCACTGAGAAGTCTTTCCCCTGGAGTCTGATGAGTTAATTGAAGGTGATAGCTACAGAGCTGCTGTCAGCGGTTTCCTCGCTTGGAGGGACTTGGGTGGTGAGAGTAGACAGCATGAAAGTAAAGCACATAAACAAGGGCATTTAATGCAGAAAGAGTTGATGGTGTGTGAGCTTACATTTCAACAAAGGAGAAAGAGAGGAATGTAATCTTGGTCTGGGTTTTGAGTGCTGGATGGCTTATCGGAAGACCAGGCTCTACCCCTTTGAGAAGGGAAGTTTCTTCCTTTTCAAAAGATCTGCCTGACTGCAATATGTGTCTCCAGTCCTATGCCAATACCCGGGTAATACATCTAGGAACAGTCAGTGGGGCCCAGAGTGAGATGGGCAGTATTGCTCACAGGCTGTGAGGCGAAATGATTGTCATGCTGTGGGGTTTTTTGCCTTTCATGGTGCAGCGTGACGGGAAATATTTTATATGTAGTGGGACACTAATTTGGTTGTCGGAAGCAAGGGTTGAACTTCTGGCTTAAAAAGAAGTCCCGAAACCCAAGATGTGGTACGTGCCCTAAAGGCCATGCTCTTTTAATATTACCTTCTTCCAGGAGTTTTTAAGTCCTCTTGGTCCTATCACAAGAGGGGGACAGAGAGCTAGTCTGTTAATTTGGGTTACTTGTGCAGAGGAGTGGAGAAGCCAAGAGGGAGTTTTAAGGAATTAACACATCTGCTTCAAAATAATCCAGGCCAATTTCTTTTGATGATCAGCTGCTACCAGTTGAATTTGGTGTGCTGGGTGTTACTCTCTAGCTTGTTGAACGGGAGGGCTCTATATAGTTAGGTGTCCTTCTCTGGTGGTGGAGTCACTTGATTGTTTTTCCTCCTGCTGATGGACAGCTGAAGCTGTTCCTTTCTGCAGTGGGTGCAAGCTCATAGTTTTATTGTGACCCACCCCTCTGGTGTCTGTAGGTAGGAGGATCAGGTCTCTGAGTGACGGCTATTCCCAGTTGCAGCCCATCAGGCTAATCCCCTCTCAGAGGGATCGATGACCAGACCCCAGCCTGAGCAATCTGCAGATATTGGCGAACAGTGGTGTTCCCCTCCCTCGGGTCTGAATGTGACTGAAAGCCCAGTTGGGGTCTTGGGGCTTGCTTCCTTCACAGGTGGGGAGATAACAGTATCCACCAAGCATAAGCCTGGGATGTATGGTGTAGTAAAACTGTCGCCCCTTCTTACTTGTGAAATTAAATCATTGCAGTAATTAAAGTTAAATTTACTGTACATGTTAGTTATAGCTTACTGAGATGAACAGGAGAGATTCTTGCCTCCCAAATATTCCTGTAGGCTCTCTTCACACTTAGTCTTTGCTGGTTGACTCACATGTTTTAGGTTTTCCTTCACCTAAAGAATAGCTAGACAATTTCTGAGAGGAAACCTGTCTGATTTAAGTACTAAATCAGACAGTACTAAATCCAATTTAAGTATTACTGAATTACTGTTGTTATTATTTATAGCACTGTGGCCGGCCAGTGAGGCAGACTTGAAACTTTCATGCTCGGGCCCTCTCTGGGTGCGGAGACAACATGCCTAAAGTGGTGGCACAGCCAGTAATCCAGTCAGCAAATGTCTATGTGAGAAGTGGCTGTGTCGTGCTGGCCGTTTCCAACACAGCGCCTCATGTCCCAGTTCCGTAAGGCCCTGCAGGCTGGGGATAGCTGTGCCACAGTGCTGTCCTGCATGGCTTTGTGCAGCTGGGACTAATTGAGACTTGGGAAGCAAACAGTCTAGAGATGTTGCTCACAGATGAATTGAATCCAGCTCCCCTTCTCCCGGCAGCATGGGCTCAGCAGAGCTCATGGCAGGCATCAGAAGTGGGAAGATCTGCTCATTTTTAGTAATGGCCTCAATAGGCATGGTGTAGGGATGACAAGTTTGCTGAGTTTTTGGGAGCTATTTTGTGGGTTTCCTACCTGTGCTGAGACACAGATACAACAGCCTTCGCTGTCCAGGGTGGTGCTTGAGACACGATCTCATGAGCTACTTTGAGATGGCTAAATAGATGAGCTGTAGAGTGAATTTCATATTTGGAGGGTGAAGTTTGGCTTCTTGAACATGTTACAGAGAAGAGAAGCTGGTCTCACCTCATCCCACCTGCCCCTTCCTGGGAAGTTACTGTTTTACAGTGTAGGGATAAAGTGAGAGTTCCTGGGAGGAAAGCAGTTTTCCACACGAAGACTATTTTTCATGTCTATCAGAAGAGACTCTAAGAGGTTTTAAAGATCTTGTTGCAGCATTGCCACTAACAAGCGGCAAAAAATACAATGTGCAGAACAAATTCAGCTACTGCTCACTTGATGTGAGCCTCTGCACAGCTTTTGTGCAGGAACAGCGTCTCTCTTCTGGATTAAAATACTTTCCCCTTTGTACTGTTGAACTCATCTCAGCAGTTTCTTCTAATAGCCTTTTCTTTCTTCTCCCTTCTCTATGCTTTCCTTTCTGGAGTCAGGCCTCAAAGTAGCACTAGCCAAGGCATAACAAGATTGCTTCTGCTGTTTCCTAGTGTTACAAAGCAAAACTTGCTGAAAGCCTTTACCACGGGTCTCACCTAGCTGTTAAGGTAGACAAGCTTGCCATGTTGAAAGTACGTACGTGCGTGTTTGCTGGCCAAGAGGTTGTCACTTGTGCCCACAAGGACATTTCTCCCTCTTGATGACAAATGGCCAGCTGCAATATTCAGACTTTTCCAGAGTCACCTGGGGACTTTGGGTGAAGGAGCTGGATTTGTCTTTGAGGTACTGGGTGAGCCACTTGGTGCTCAGCACGCCTGGCTTGTCTTTGCTGGTGAAGTGAAGGGTAGTAGTGAGAAGGACAGCCTCCTGCCACTGCCTCCTGAGTGTCCCAGTTCACTGGGGTGAAGCTGGTGCTGGTTTGGGGTGCTGGTAGGGGCCAGCCCTTAGACCTTGCGTGCAGCAGGCTCTCCTGTTTGCCACTCATTTCATGAACTGGTTGCTCAAGGTGCACCTCGTTCAGCGGTTATTTTAAAATCTGTCTTGAAGCAACTTGTCCAAACTGTAGAACTGGGGGGAAAACTTTAAATGCTGAATTTCTTTCTGACCTGACAGCTGCTGTCTTGACAATGAGTAGGAGGCAGTGTTCATTTGCAGCATATAGACAGCCATATACAACTTCAGTGCTGTAAGGAATGATTAGTAATGCTTTTCTTTAAAAAAAAAAAAAAAAAAAAAATCTATTAAATAAATGTGCCATGCCTATATCCAGTGCTGCTCTGCCTCATCAGGTTGGCATTTCTGTGGCAATGTGGCAGTGAATGATATCTCTGGCTGAGACAACTGCACTGTTCAGATTTATGGTGCTGCTGAAGCAGTGATAACACAGAGTTTGAGAGCACCTCTTCTGCCCTAAAGAAGTACTTACTAAGTACAGTTACTCATGAACTTACAGAAATTCCCTGTTAGAAGTGTCAGTCTCTTGGAACCCTTCTTACCACTCTGTGCCATGCACTGCATGTAAAAATACACATAAATACAAGTGTGATTCCATAACCTAAAAAGCTGTGTGTCTTGTGGCCCTACTGTGTCTGCAACCAACAGGTCTTACTGCTCTTGTTATAATTTGAATTTTGCTGTGCTAATCACCTCTCTGTTTGAGGTGGGTTGTTAATGATAGAAGGTACCCATTAAACGGAGCCCGGGTCCCTTATGGAAACACCCCACCTCTGAGCCTGCTGGTAGCACGCTTGCATCAGGTGGTGTGAGGGTGGCTAATAGCTCTGATAAAACGTAAAAGTCACAATGACAGCTTCCTTTTCCCTTGGATTGAGTGTCCTCTCATCCAGACAGGGCCTATTTTGGGAAGGCTCTCTAGATTTCCAGAAAGCCACAGTTGTGGTAGCTGCCACACCTAATCTGTAGCTTGCTAAAATTTCCTTCTGTACCTTCATAGATTCAGCAGTGAAGCAAATAAATGTGCATTGTTGGTGAATGTACAGCACTGGGTCCCTTTGTTCATCCTGTGAGTGACACTGCGTAGCACTCGATGAGCCGTAGCGAGGGATGGTCCTGGCGTGGTCATTGCAGTGTAGCTGTAGGGTGTGCTGTAGGAAAGGTGGTCCTGGTGCACCTGAGAGTACTCTGTACCTTATTTTACACCGACCAGTATCAATACAGAAGCAGAATGGTGAAATTTGTAAGGCTGCTTGCTCAACTGCTCTTTTACAGTCAAACAGGCAGGCAATATAGGTCACCAGATATCTCTTATCTTTCAGATCAAGCTTTTGTTGTTGGACATAGGTAGTTTATTGCCAAATACTTGCTCTTCAAACATTAAACTCAAAGGTTGCTGTAGGGGGCTCTGGAAATATCTGGCTTTGTAGATCAGTTATTTGTCCTTGAGTGTGGGAGCTGCCTCATACTTTCTGTGATCAGGTTTCGTCTGGATGTGTGCTTGTGGGTTTTTTAACAAGAACTTTATTATTCATTGTAACCTCTTGGTGCATGATGAATGAGGCATGTGCGTTTTGCAGTGACTTAACCTGCCTATCTGGCATCCTATTTAAGGGGTGAAACTAAGGAGAAAGCAGGCATGGATTAAAAAGGAGACTGCATGTTCTTTGGGGGGCTCTGTAACAGATCCCAAGGATCAACTCATGAGAGCACAATACTCACCAAACTGGATTGAACTGTTCATTCTCATAATCCCCTAGGGAAGGGTGAAACACCTCAAAGGCATCCAGCTACCAGCCCAGTGATGTAAAGTGTGTCTGTCTGGGGAATTTCTTGCTGGCTGCTTCAGGCAACCAGTTTAAATTCTTGTGCATGAGATTTGGTAATGATGTTTATGCTGTGCGTAAGTGCAAGGCTAGAGAGGATAACATTGTTTTCCTCCCTGACTGCTTGCAGTGCTCGGTGGTATAGCTTGGGGTGTCTGGTGTGCCACGTAGCGCATCTTTAAGCAGAAACTGTTTGGAAACTTCAGTTTTCTTGGCTGTCTGGTGAGAACTTGTCCCTTTAGAAGGATGTGGGTGCTTTTGTATGAGGTGGTGTTGTCTGGCAACTGGATGGTAGCTATGAGAATGTGGGCCAGTAAACCTGTTCAGTAAAAGTGTTCATGAACACTGGGATCACATTTTTAGAAGCCATATGTGTTGCAGTGGAGACCCAGTGAATGGTACCTGCTCTTCCCAGCACTGAGGTGACCACCATGAATGGTGATAATACACTCCCCAGCTGCTCCTGCTGTAGGCACCTTGCTCTTCTCATGTGTGCTGTGTGAGAGGTGCAGTTCTACAGCCTAACATGTCTCTCACGTTTTTAACTGGAGGAGGAGCAGGGTTCAGTTGGCCTCCCTGACCAGGTTGTGAGCCTGTGTACTTTTCTCTGCTGCCTCACTGGGATCCACTTAAGACTTTGGCCTGGAGTTCTTAAGGTTGGCACAAGCAGCAGTGACAGAGATGGTGAAAACTTGCATGGCTGTGCTGGGGAAGGACTGAGAGCGTTTTCCAGCTGCCTGTGGATTATCACTGTTGTGCCTGACACTTAGGCTATTCTCACGGGTGCACTTAATGCTAGCAGAGGATGGCTGTGCTCTTTCTGACGATGAGGTGAAGAAAGCAGTCACTGTAGAAAAGAGACTGGAGAACTATCTGGGGGAATGTTGGGTAGCTGCTAAAATACAACACATACAGTGGACCGGTCTGGCTTTAATGTGTTATGTCTGCCCCAGGGGCTTGCTGGGTGTATTGATGTGATTTTTAGAGGTATTTTGTGTAGTCTAAGCAATGGTGTTTGAAGAGGATGGGGGACAGAGTGCAACAAGAGTTTACTCTTTTTTTCGTAAAAGAACATAAAACTGATTTCTCGCTATGTGTGACTATTGGAAACATGATGGTTACCATAAGGAACATGCTTAGCATGACTTCTGCAGATCTTGTATAGCAGTGTAAAACCCTCTCATCCCCTCAAAACCATAGGTGAACTGTGCGTGTAGGGAGGAAAACATGTGCAGTATGCTGGGCAACTGCTAGGTGGAAAAAATAATGACCTTAGCAAGAAAGGCAGAGTCATCTTTTCTTCGTAGAGGCATAAGATTTGCTCTAACTCTGGGATTTTGGGGCTGAAGCGTGTTACGCAGAGATTGGATCCGTTGGGATGAGTTAGGCTTGTTAGCAGCAGGACCTTCTGTCTGGTGCTAGTCATACCAGAAAAGTCTGTTTTATTGAAGTCTGCAGAGCCACCCACCACTTTATTTTGACCCCGGTGCATGACTCTGACATCCAGGTTCTCAACAGAGTCACCCAGATCCCCGAGACAGAACTGGGGTCTTCTTGGGCCAACCCAAAAGATGCTTAAGTGAGCAAAACAACCACCATTAATATGATTAGAAAAAAAAACCCCAAAACTTGCTTCCTGTTCCCCTCCCACCATTGCCTTCCCTGCTGTCATTCCCCCACTGCATGAGAGGAGAACTTGGTCATAGGATGTTTGTGGTGTGGCCTGGTGCCAGTTTAACCTTTTGGCTCCCTATTAGGCAGTAAAGCAGAACCGTTTTTTCCCCAATGTCGGTTTCCTGTCATTGACTTTCCTGCTCAGCTGGCAATGGGTGTATCCTATTAGTAAGCGTTGGGTCAGGCCTTTGCCAACCAACCCTTGTACCAGTGCTGCAGCTGGCTGACCTCAGGCTTTTACCTGCAGTTGTCTTCTTCCTCCAAATCTGTTGCTGCTTTGAAGCACGACAACATGAACAAGGCTCTGCAGAGACCTTCACCCTCAGTGCACTGAAACAGCTCCCATTGACAGGGCTGGGATATGCATGAATAAACAGAGGGGATTTTGATCTCTCATCCAAATGAATCTTTGATTTATCATTCTATCTATGTAGACTGAAAGCCTTCTGGAAATGTGTTCATCCCTGTGGTGCGGGAAATGATAGCAAAACTGTCCTTTCCATTGTATTACAGCCAAGATGGGAAGTGCTGGCAGGTGAAAAGGCCATGTCTTGGCTATTAACACTCACTACAGCGGACACCACCAATGTAAGTCTCCACATATCACCTGTCTGTCACTCAGATTGGAGTGGTTTCAAGTAGGTCTCTGAATGCCAGCAATCCAGGGCAATCCTACAGAAACACACCAGTGTGGGTAGTTGATAGGAAGGGAAGGCTGCAGCGAAGACTTCTTAAGCAGCAACTTTTTCCACATCCTCTTAGATGGTTTACATGGTCAATGGGAAGGCAGTGATGACTTGGTGTATCAGCTTGTTGCTGCTTTGGCAGTCCGCTTGACTTTGCGGTACCTGTGCATTACTGTGGTGTGGGGCCTGCCCTTCAGGGTAGCACAGATGAGCTCTGCTTATGCATTCTATGTGTGGCCCTCATTTTCAGAGAGACCCTTGCAAAATCTTGTATTTCTGTGCCACGCAGCACAGCCTGTAGCTCTGCTCCTTCCACGAGCAGAGTGCTGCATGGCCAGATAAGCTTTGTGCAGAGTACTCATGCTTCCTTTTACGATGCTGAGGACAACTCTCCCATCCTACAGAGGTGTTGAACCATGGCCAGTTGGCAGTGGAGGAAGGACTCCTGTTTTCCATGGCCTTTGGATCGGGCAGCCAGGAGGCTTGCTACTCCTTGCTGCAGCATATGATGCTAAGCCCTCAAACTTCACCGCTGCTGTAAATGGAAATTGTGCTGTTACATCTTTGTTCCAGGAGCTAGCCCATAAAGACCTCTGAGAGATGAGGGAGCGTGAGAGAGCCATGTATGGTCTCTGCAAGCCAGCTGAGTGCTCTTTTCTTCATCATGGAAAGTGATGTGTGTGTCCCAGAGCCCTGTTTCCTGGCCAGATTCATTGGCTCTATAGAAGCCAAGTTTCTCTTGCTACCCAGTGTACTTACCTGTGATCCCCCTCAGTTTATTTAAATCTACCCTTCAGTAGATGGTGAGTTAGTTCTGCTACTTGAATGTATTATCCCCAAGAAAACTTCAAAATTTGGCTCCACAGGTGAAAAAAAAAGCAAGTTAATCTCTTAACTGCTAAACAATGCCAAAGAAAGGACACTTTGTTTAAAGCTGTTTAGACCGTGTCTATGCCAAGGTTTATCACAACGGAAGCTACTTAATTTCCTAAGGAGAACTTTGATTGTAGCCAAAAGCAGTTCCAGCTTTTTAAGTGTATTTATGCTTCCAGGTGAATTTCCTACATGTCTTGTCTGGTTTGGGAGATATGGAGATCTCCTGCTGATGAGTGAGGGGAGAGTAGTAGCTCAGATGCAAGGGCGCGGTGGGAAGAAGAGTGTGGGGGTACGTTTGTTCAAGTGTCTGCCTTCCCTCTGGCTCTGCTCGTGGTGTTGCTGTACAGGAGAAGGAGCATCTCCAGAGGAGGTGCTGGTCTTGGCTGTGCCTGACTCCACACACAAAGCGAGACCTTGCCCTTCATCAGTGCTTGCTCATCGAGCATCTTTTGGCAGCGGTGCTTGCAGGCAGCTGCGCTGTATGGAGAAGGCTGGGTGGGGATAGTACATTCATGAACATGAACCAGTCTGTTTCAAAATGGCTAATGCGTGGAAACTTGCCGTTTCCCAAGGGTTTTGTTGGGCCGTTGGGGAACTCTGGCCAGGGATGAGACTATTTCCAGCTGTGGTGAGCCAAGTGTGAACTCACTCTGGGCAAGACGCCCAGCTCCACTGGTTTTCTCCAGCCAGAAATCCTCACCCTCCAGCCAGCGATACCAAACTCAGTTTCTGCCAGCCCTCAGCTGAAGACCTCTGAAGGGAGAGGAGAACAAGGAGACAAAGCAGAGCAAAATACTGTTGAGGAGGGAGTGAGGGGAGGCACTGAAGAGCTTGCGAAGTGGGTATGATGGTGGAGTGTCACCACCAGGGGGTGGCTGTTGTGGGTGAGGGCTGGCGAGGGTGTAGAGACCTGCTTTTCCTAGGGCAAGTGGAGAGAGAAAAATGGGTGGTGGGTGTGCAGGGGGTCAGCTTTCCATGGTTAGGCAGAGCTGTGCAATGTGCCGGGATGTACTGTTGGCAGTACCATCAGGGTGGTCGTCTGAGAATGAGTATTGTTCCCTTCGTCATGGTTTCAATGCACTGGGAATTTTTTCTCTAAAAAAGGATATTCCTTTCTTCTTTTGTGGAAGGTGCTACAGGGCAGAAAGTGCCCTTCAAGGGGGAGGCTGTGCATCTGGGACCTCTTGCCCTCCACAGAAAAGGCATGGCCACACAAAACTTCATTTTCTGGAGCTGGCAGTCCTTCTTGTTGCAGCCTCTATGCATTGGGATAGGACTTTTTGCAGGGATCCCTTGGTCCAGCAGCTTTTCCTTGAATACTGCTGTGCAGTCAGATGTTGCCAAAGAGCAAGGAGAGGTGTGAGAGTCAGGTGTGCAGGGAGCCTCCCTGCATGTTCCTTGCATGGAATTTTAGCAGCTGGAGGGACTAAGGGATTAACACCTGATACTGTGGGCCTTCCAATGCTGGCAACAATTGCTAGTGAAAGAAAATTTCTAGCTGTCTTTTCTGGTGAGTGCCTTTGGCTTCTGATATCGTGGGTGTTTGCATTCAGCTGTCTGGTTGGAGCTAGCAGGTCTCTGTTAAAGAGTTTCTAAAATGCCTGTAAGTCACAGCTCCTTGCGTGCTGAAACAAAGCATCCCAAGCATGATACTGTGTCGGTAACTTAGCGTGCACACACCTGTCTGCAGCATGTCTTCTGGGTCCAGTCATGCAGAGGTGTTGGAGCTGACGAGGCCAGTGTATGAACAGGAGACCTTCTGTTCGTGCAAGCACACCTTCTTCAACACTGATAATTTTCATGTGCCAGCATATCATTTAGTGACACGTTACACTGCTCCTTGCTGTTGCAGCCAGTTGCAAATGCTCTGACCCAGCCAGCTACTGACAGCCTCCATCCTAGACCCGGAGTACTTCCCTCTCCCTCCTATAATGGCTTGTTTCTTTAAAGCTGTTAACTGGCCATAATCCAATCATTACTACTGTAATTAGTGAACTGCTTACAGTAACTAAAACACTTGAAGCATAACATTTTCTGTGTTTGCAGAGCTTGGAACAACTTTTGCCTGTAGTCCTGTGAGAGGCAATTACTGCCGATGGTCCAGGGGTGGATGCAGGGGACGCAGGGCAAGCCGGGCACAGGCCACGCTGCCTCTTGCGCCAAGCCCCAGCTGGCACCAGGTGGGCTTCCTGCAGAGGGGAGGAGCTCAGGAGCCCTGTGGAGGTGAGCTGGCGTGCCCAGCTCATGGTGATCTCCTGCTGCCCCTTGTCAGAAAGGAGCCTTCTCTTTGCAAGCTCTGTCAGAGGACATTGGTGTTGGGTGGAACTTGCAGGCCAGCTGGCAGCGTTGAAGGTGTGATGTAGTAGTACTTAACATTTGGTTTATTACGTGGTAGAAAATGCCTATGTTGCAGCAGGCTCAACATGTCTTCGTCTTGCTGTCAGAATACCCTCTTGTCCCTATGCACAGTGTCTGTGCTTTTCCCCCACCCACCAAATTACTAACTTTGTAGGCAAGGCCAAGAAACTTCAGCTTCTGGTCCTGCAGATTCATTCTGAATGCAGAATGAATCTGCAGGACTTGGGATTTCCAAGCAGACACATCCCTCTGCTGCTTTCTTCAGCCGTTTCTTCTTTTGGGAGCAATGAACTGGCTTTCCTGAAGGCTTCTCCTGCCCGCCCCTTCATACCCTGTCAGGAGGGCTGTACCAGTGCACTTGTCTGCTTGTCTCCAGCCTTTGTTCTGCTTCCTCATTTTTACCTCCTGAGATGCATCTTGCTGTAGCTCAGGCTGTTCCTTCTTGGGGAGGAGGAGGACTGTGGTGAGGAACAAGTGTGGGCAACTTTTAAAATGGAGAGCCCTGCTGGGGGAGAAGGGTTGAGGGTGAGTGAGTACACTCAACTGCAGCAAGCAAAGGCCCTGCAGTGGTAAAATACCCAGCTGCCAGCCATCAGTTGGCAGGCATGCTCTACTCAGCAGCTGAGTAGGGTATTCGTTTGCAGTATTTGGCCAGTGATGGGGTCAGAAAAAAGAAAAGTATTTTTGGCCTAAGAATGAGGGTTTCTTTTAAAAGGAAACAACAAACAAAACCCCACAAGCAAACAACCCCCCAACCCCCAAAACGATAAAACAAACACCACCACCAACCATGCCCCCCCAAAAAGCCTACCCAAAACCCACCCCCATCACAGGGTTCTCATTTTGCTCATGAGCAGTTATTGTGCTGCTTTTCCAGGCTTCATTCCTGTGTGATACTGGGCAACAGAGGCACTGTAAGATGTGCAGTCTGCATCATGGCCCCTGGCCGGTGAAATGAATAGAGACACAACCTCTGAGAATGAGTTTTTCATGTGCTCTGGACTTAGCTTAGGGCAGGGAGAGATGTTCTCAGCCCACTGCATCTTGTGTGCTGTTTGGCATCTGCCACTGCTGTCTATATACTTACCTTATTGCCCCAGAAATCTGCTGTTGTCGTTGATTTGCGTGACAGATTGAAACTGTACTTGTTGCCACGTAGGTCAGAGTGGTCCGTAAGGTGAGGAGCAAGTTCTAGAGTGCCAGTAGCCAGAGATCTATGTGGTGGGACACATGATGTGTCAAGGTCTCTTCCTGCTGGCCTGAGCAGTGTCTGCCTGTTGCCTTGCACTCCGCCTTTGCGTCTATCTGCATCTTCCTGCAGTCTCTTGCCATGCCTGCAGGGTACTTGGGGAAAGGGACAGTGTTCCTGCCCTGTGTTTGTACAGCACACTGCACAGCAGAACTGTGATCTGTGAGCGTGGTTCCCAGATGCTGCAAGACCACGAGCACTGAAGCGAAGATTTTAAATGGACGCCCCCCCTCTGTTTTTTTGTGACTTCTAGGTGTTACTACATTAAGACCGCTTGTGCTGATTACAGCACATAAAAGTTGCTTCCCTGCTTGTGGTACTCACAATTCACTTGACTGAAAGTATTTTCACTTCTGTGTTCTTCTGCACTAGCACCATGTGTTTGACTTGCTGTTGGTTTTAGGTGTTGGTGCAGCTACTATCAGCACTCCCTGCTTGAGTACTTTCCAGTCTTTCTTCAGGTTGAAGTCTAGTAATAGACCACTTCAGAGTGGTGCTTATGTCTTTCTGTCATCTTTAGCTTCAGTTGTCTCTTTCAGAATGCTGCTACAAAATTGCAAGTATAGATGTCCCTTTCTCTGCAACCTTCCAACCATGCTAGTGTAGCACAACACTTTTTTGTAGCAAGTTTCTGCTTTGAGCATAGCCAGAGAGAATAAAATCACCAGCATACTACTATTTCTTAAGTTTTGCTTTGAGTTTAAAGCCTCTGATGGTAATAATCCTTGATATCTTTTTCTACCTATATTTTGCTATCCCAAATTGTGTCGCCTCCTCTTCTCCCTTCCCTTCCTTGCCCCACCTTCATTAACAGAAGCTGGAAAGGAAAATCCGTGTCCACATCTCACTCTGCTATAGTGTTCAGTGATCTCATACGCTTTGGACTGAAGATTGCTGCTTTGCTTAGGTGGGTTGCTGGCTTTCATGGTCTGATACATTAACAAAATAATGTGGTACTGGAAAGAACTTTTGAAACTTTTTGGTAGTAAGTTTTTAATGATTACCCTCATGCCTTTCATGTAGAGACTATTTTGACGATACCACTTTCCTTCAGAGCTTATTTGGAAGTCCCCCACTGGCAGTGGGCTCCAGCAGCCCCTGAGCAAGCCCTGCTCTGCTTCTGAGCAGGGCATCCACAGGCAGGCTTGAGGTGGGGGAGTGTTTGCACTGGGCACAGTCAGGCTGTGGGAATCGAAGGTGTGGATTTGGTCTGCGTGGCTCATCCAAAGGAACAGCTCTCTAGGCAAAGAGCAGAGCTCTTCATCAGTGCCAGGGCACAGTACGCAGTAAGAGGTATCCTTTAGATAAGCGTGCCTCTGGGTGTGAGTCCTGTCCTGATGCTATAGCAGAAAGTGAGGCATTTGCAAAACTCACTTGGGTTTCTGTTCCCCTCTGACCTTCCTGTGTGGTGGATTGGTAAATCACATTCTCCTATGACTTCTTCTCATGTGAACCGTTAACAAGGTTTTGTAAGGGTGCTTATTTGTCATGAAATTGCAGCGCACTGGAACAGCAACCGCCCTTCCAATCTTAGTAGAAGAGAATAGAAATATTAGGTAGATGTGCCTGTTCCTATCAAACTAACTGGGGCTTCATTTACCATCCATTTGCTCCTTGCTTTGCCTTCCCAAGAGGATATGAGTGGGCAAAATATTTTACATGTGTATATTGGGGATAACATACTCCAGAGCTCTTAATGTAGTTTAAGATAACCACTTATCTGTTTTTGGCTGGGGTACTTTGGTAATTCTGCAGCCTTACAAAAGGGGTGAAAAAAGGTATTGTGTAATTGCAGTCTGTAAATTGTATTCTAGACAGTTTGCCAGAGGGTGACATAAAGTATATTCAAATTGGCAGTCCCTGATGATTCCAAAGACCTGCCAAAATCATCTGTTTTGCACCTAATTTATTTAACTTTTGCATATGCAAGTGCTGAGTGTTGTGCTTTCATCTGTTTACTTGGGGCAAGACTCACTCCAGAGGCAGTTTCACAATCTTCAGTCCAGTCTGACTGTGCTTAATTGTCACTCGTTCTCAGTTGGATGCACCCATGATCAGTACTTGTGCATGCTATGGAAAAAAGTGAGTTTTCAGCCAGGTAACAGTGTTGATCCTCTTGAGCCTAAGGTTAAAAGAAGGAGGTGGCAGAGTGCGGGAAGTGAAGGGCGAGCACAAAGTGGGACTGCCCGCTTTAATGACAGCTTGTCAATAAAGTGGTCAACGCCAGCCATGAAACCAGTCCCTCAGCAAGATGATATTTGGAACTGCAGCAAATGCAGAGAGGACCTGGCTCCAGCAGCAAAGGAGCTTGACGTTTGTGCTGTGTTCCAGACTTCTGAATACCTTTTACTAGGTTGGAAAGCAAAGCGATGCTTTCTCGCTTTCTTTAAGCCCTGCCCAAATTCCTTGAATTTTTGCAGCTTGGACCTGGTGATAGTTCTAGTCTGCATGTGAAAAGAAGAAACTGTCGGCCAACTCTCCATAGGTAGGAATGCACCTTAAAACCACCTCTAGCCATGCAAAATATCTGAGACTATGGGGGAAGGGTTTTGGAATGGATGAATGGAAATCTGCCTGACACAAGTAAGTAACGTTAGAAGCAGTGAGACTATGCTTGTGGCTTGATAGAGTAAGGGGGCTGCACTAGCAATAGCTGCTTGAGAAATACATGTCCCCCGCTGCTTTTTCCCTCCTTTGCAAGGCACAGCCTCTGCATTGCTCCAGCATAACTGCTTGTGGACATGAACTGTGAGCCAGGTGAAAGAACTTAATTGGTGTTAAAATTAATTTACCAAAACAATAAGAGGGAGAAAAGTTAAACTTGGATAGCTCCCCACAGTGAGGGAGCAGCAAGAAAATGGGAAAGAGCTGGAGAGAGTCTAAGGGAAAAAAAAAACCCACAAAGTTTTAACTGTTTTTGCTATGGAAATAAGTTATCAGTGGATCTGTGTTTCGAACATCTCATTGCCTGGTTCCCCAGGCGGTGGCCCTGGACTGGGATTTGGCATCTGTCTCATTTTCAAGTCCAATGCAGTCTCCTGCCTTCTGGAAGCGAGTGCTTAATAGCTGGTCGAAGAATCGCTGTGCAGCAGCTGCTGAGCTGGGAAAGAAGCTGCTTCTGTTGCCTATGTGGGAACATTAGCTGCCTCCTCTTGGGCCCTGCAGACGTTGCCAGAGCTCAGAGCAGTTCACATGAACCCAGTTGCTGAAGCTTTGAGGAAACAAAGCTTATCAGCAAGGGCAGTCTTTAGCCCTCCAAGTCTGAAAGCTCAAAACCTGAAGACTTTGCCATGCTGCTTTGCAGAATACCAGACTTCTTCCATGAACAGGTACCAGTAGTCTGATCCCCATCTTTAAAGAGCGGCAATGCTGCTGTAGGAAGTTTGAGGAGCAAAGGGCTGTGCTGAGGGTTGGCTCCTCACACCTGGGAGCTGGTGCGTCCCTGTTGGATAATGTAACAGGGCTGGCAGCCACCTACAGAGAGCAGGAATCCCCTGTCAGCAGGGAGGTGCTTTGCTGCAGCTGCCCCACTGATGGGTGCCTGGCTCTTTTTTCCCTAGAAAATGCATAGTGCTCTCATCTGTTCTTCTTCTGCTGTCTGGTCGCTGTTCAGATGGACCTGTATTCATCAACTGTTGCTTCAAGTGTAGTTCAAAGTCCGCAGCATGAACATGTCAGGGCTCTGTGCTGAGTCTTCCTGGGTAGACCTCAGCCTACAGCAGTCCTAAATACAGGGGAACCACACAGAGCTGGAGACAGACTCTAAATTATCAGGGTTGGGTTCTTAAGTATCAGGAAGTCAGGAGAAAAAACATGCTAGAGAGTAGCCTGCTAAGCAGTGCAAGAGGCTTAGCTGTTTTGGCAGCTGAGGAGGGAAGAAATAAATTCTAATTCACTTAACAATACCTTACCTGCGTGCAGAAATGGGCTGGCTGGCTCATGGCATGGGAGACAGTCTAATGTGGAAATGACTAACTTCCTCTGACAGTTGCCAGTGCAGTGCATGGGGTGTAGGAGGTAGGATGTGAGGAGGTCCAGGGCCACTAGTAAGTGTAGCTAGCCTTGCTAAGTACCATGTTGAACTTAATGCTCTGAAAATTCCACTCTCTGAGTTGGATTGCCTGATTTGTGCAGGAAGAAAATGTTTCCCTTCCAAGCACAATGCTCTGTGGCCATCTGACTGCATAAGAGGAAGGAAGAGTCTTGCAAAGGTTAGATCCTATGTGTCTTGATGATAGGATATGTGATCCCATGGGAGGGAAGAGGATCCCGTGGGGGGGAGAGGCTGAAATTCATTACTTACCTGGCTTCCAGCCTGCTGGGTCAGGTCACTTTCTTTTCCTAAGCTGTGGTGGGTGCTGGGGTAGGGTTGTGTGGTCATAACTGCACATGGCAGCAGCGAGAGTGGGAGCACAGCGTGCGATGTACTGCCCTGGATGCTTGTCCCGCAGCCGCAGTGCCCCGGGCAATGGCCAATGCCTGCTGTAGTGTGTAACAATTGTGTGATTGCTTGCTGAGGAAGGAGTTGGGACAACTGTGCCCTTGCTCTTCAAGCCCACCCGCTGGTTATTCAGCATGTTGGGAGTGGGATTATTTCTTCCTGGCCCGCAGACAAGGTCAGCTTGAGCCTCCCACTGTGGGATCTTAATTACCCATACCCTTTTCCCTGTGAAGCTGCACGTAGACCGGCGTTGTTGTTGGACATGGCTGTGGCTGGTGCCACAGGGTCAGAGCAGGGTAGATCACTGAATAAAGCGTACTTCCAGGGGACTGGTTATGGTGGAAATAGCATTCGTCCTTTTGTAACCTTCCATTGTGTGGATGTGGTTTTCCAGAGGAGACAGCAGCAAGCACCAAGCTGAGGACAAAAGGCCAATCAGTCTGTGGAGACACTGTTTTGCTGTTCGCACTGTAACTTTGTGCTGACATGCAGCTGCCAGCAGCAAGAGGGTTAAGTGCACATACCACATGGCACGGTTCTGTTTACTGCATACTTCTCATAATCGGGGCTGGCATCCAAATCCGGAAGATTAGCACTTACCCAGAGACCCTGAAACAATGTGTTTCATGTTGGTATTCCTGTGAAGCTCTGCAGTCTGCCATCCTCTCTCTTGCAGAGACCTGCTCACCCCTGCAGCCCTCAGAGGGAGCCATGGAGTGAGCAGAAAATGGACAGGTTTAGGGACAAAGACTGGACTGGACTGAACTGCATGTATCATTGGTGTAAGCTTGAAACCTGGGAAGTTTTGCCAAGAATTAAGTTATTTCATAATAACTTGATCTCTGCCAAAGGAAGTTCTGGTCAGCCCTGGTCTGAGACTGGTGCATGAAGCTATCCAGGCTTGATAGTGACTAGTCTGGGAAACGGGACCATGCCCCTTGGCATAAGGGTTGGGATAGGTGTCACTCGGCAATTTGGCCAGTACTGAATACAAGCAGTCGTAGAGGTGGAGAACAAAGTATAAAATTCAAATTAGCGTTTGAGGTGTGGTTTTGGACAAGAGGGAAGGTGTAAGTTTGCATCACGGTCTATAGCTTACCTTTACAACGTGGGTGTAACTGTAGCAAACTTACGGGGGTCCAAAGCAGGGTGTGATTTACCTTCCTACTACCCCCCCTGCACAAGGCAGATCCCTCTGTTTCTTTCTGTCTCCTAACAAACTCATCTCTGCTCATACACATGCACAGCGTGGAGCTTTTCCCTTCTTCAGTCTAGTACCAGTTCACTTGTGAAGACCTGCCTTGTCCCCCTTAGACCTTCAACACATGGGCAGCAACCTGCATTGCTGCTGATTTCCAAAGCTGTTTCTGAAGACTCCTATCATCTCTTAGGAACTGCAGAAGGCTGTTTCCCCCCATGCTTCCAAAGGACTTTTTCTATTACCCTTTTTCTGTCTTATCTGAAAAGTCTGATCATCATCCATGGACGAAGTTTAAATGAATTAGACATGGAAGAGGAAGGATGGAGAAGTGTACTATTTTTTTTTTCTTCCCTCTGTGATGAAGCCAAAGCTAACGGAAGAAGAATTTCTCTTGACTGTCCTGTTTGTTATTGGGGTCTACCTGCGTAGGAAACTCTTGGGCTGAAGGGGAATAGGAAAGGTTTCCCTGGCTAAGGACAAGCTTGAAATAAACTTGTCCATGTGTCTGTTAGTAATGTCCGAAGGATCCTCCTTTTTTTTTTTTTCAACAAAGTTGACTTTTGTTTACTCTTTTGTACTTCAGCAGGAAAGGAGATGAGTTCCTGCTTCTTATTCTGTTGAATGCTAACTGTGACTGCTAACCTGTGGTACAGTTTCTTAGCCACAAATATTAAAAATATAGCAGTTTAAGTCTGTCTTGAATTAACTTTTCTATATTGGTCTTACACTAAACTGGATTATTGTAGGATAAACAGAAAGCTACTTGAATTTCCAGAAATAATTCTGAATTCCTCTAATTAGAAGACTTGTGGTGGATGTCTTAGGATGCTAGCAAGATATCTGTTTTCAGTAGGTATTGAAGACCTTGTATGGATATTGCTGTAATGAGTTTTTTAGGTCTTCTGAAACAAGTGGCAATAAATGTTCCTTGGCTATTTGTAGCAGGGGTAATTTGACTTCCATGTGGTAACTAACATTGCTGCCATCTGCATGCACCTTGCCTCACTCAGATGATTCCTTAGTTGAGAAAACAGATGACAAACATCATGGTAATGATGACTTCTAGGTTGCACACAAACTTCATGTCCTGCTGTTTGGGTTATCTGTTTCTTCAGTGGTATGGGGTTTTTTGTTTTTGTGTTTTTTTTTACTAATGTAACATGATGCGGGATCCAGGATCTGCTAGTTTTATTATTCCTACTGTATCCGTGCACGCATATATTGCAGTAGAAATCATTTAGGCATTCTTTAGGTAAAGAATAAAATATCCTCATAGATCTGAAAAAAACAGCGTAGATCAAAAAATGACAAAGACTCAACAGCCATGCATTTTACTCTGTAACCGTTAGGAACAATCACCATGTATCAGTTGTGATAGTAAGCTGAATTGCAAATATTTTGCTTAGCAACTGTTGCAAAGGAAAATTGTCAGGCAACAGCAAAATTAGGAATGATGAGTATGGAAGGCACTCTTTTTAAGAGATGAGCTGTACTCTGACATATTATTTGTGACTACGTGATTTGTCATTTTCTTACGCAAACATGTAAGAGTGTGAGTATTTATGAATATGCATCAAAGCAAGTTCAAGCTAATCCCCTAGCTTCATAAATGCTCTTGCTAGCTTTCTCTGTGTAGTAGATATCTCTAGGCAGCTTGCTAACACAAAGCAGCAGGGTCAAAGAGCTTGACTTGGTACTTCTACAGTCAATCTTTGGGCAACGATGATGAATTTGAGTGGGCATCCAGCCATGGTAACTGAAGAATGGTGGTTGGCTTAGTCATTCTCCATCATGAGACCTTTCCGCTAAAATAAATTATGTACCTGAGAGAACTGTGACCAATACCACGTTTGAGATTTCCCTCCTGTGGAGCTGGAGGTTGATGGTGGTGTAAGCACAAGTGTGAATGAGGTACTGGTTTGTCCCCTCTTAAGTACGTAGCAGGACAGAGCAAAATGATGAGTGACACACGATAGGCTGTCTGCAGAAGTGTTTGCTCAAGCAATATCAGCTGTGGAACCGCCTGAATGGAAGATGAGGCTACAGTGAAGGCGGCTTTAATTTTGTCATATATAGGTATACATGTTAGAGAACACTGTTTAAGACTCCATGAAGGGGGCTAATCCAGTGGTCTTTAGGCCTGAAGTCTGAAGTAAGAAATTGGTGCTAAGCTAAACAACTGCTTTAAGCACTTACGTTAGGCAATGTCTGCTTCCACACGTCTTCTGTCCTTGCTACTGTAATCTTAACAAGGGAGTGTCAGAGAGGCATGTGAGGTAGCAGTTGGGTATCAGAATACAAATACTGTCAGGGTAAGAGCACTTTCATCAGGTGTTACTTATTCATGGGAGAAATGATTAAAGGCAAAAGAAACCTACCTTGAACGGGCACAAGATGCGCCTCAGACTGTGCGGCAGCCTTTCCATTGGGTTATCTGTGAGAGGGTGCTTGACACGTCTTACAGACTCCTTTTTAGCTGATCGATCTATTTTTGCATAGAATTTAATAAAAAGTTATGTAAGGAAAAGTCAGGATTACAGTTTAGTAGTGGTCTGCCCAGGCTACTTGCCCAGTCTTGGAGTAAAGATTTTGGTTTTTCTCAGTATCCCAGTGTTGCAGTGAGGTTTTCTAGCGCTTTCATTGCCCTTCGAGGTCAGGGATTAGCTGGAACCAGGGCACTGTCTCCTAAGTACCTGCCATTTCTTCCTTGCCTTTCCCAAATGTGGCAGGGGGGAATCAGTGTTTTTCTAGGGTGGCAATATAGCTCAAGTGGAAGTTGTCCAAGATGAGAGCTTCTGTGTTTGAACCAGAAGGGCCTGACAGGAAAACATTTTCAGCAAGATATTATCTTTTTCTGAAATTTTTTTCCCACCTGAGTCCGAGATATTTCTGCAAGTCCTGTTCCTTGCAGTGGAAGAATGCCGGAGAGGACATATCGCACTGTGATGGGCCGCGACAGCTCTGCTATGAGCATTGGAGCCACTAGCTGCGCTTTGGACTTACAATTCTGTCATTCTGGCTGCACCATATGGGGTTTCTGTCCTTCATTAGCAGGAGTCCTTTTTGTTGCAAGCCATGGTAGCTCCCAAATAAAGGTAGAGTCCCTGCTACCTCATCCTACCCTCAAGTGAAATGTCTTGTGTAAGTCATTTGCCTTTCCCTGGGCAGAGACCTCATTTTATCCTTCACATCAGAAGTGAGAGCCTCTCCAACCTCATTGCCCTGCTGAACCTGGGGTTTCAGAGACGTAGCAAGGGATGCGTGTTGCTCTGTTACAGACAGTGCTGCAGCTGTTGTACATGATCCTTCTTGCATCCCCTTCATTGCTGTGCTGATGAGCAGAGTGTGAAACAGGCCCTGGGGATCCTCTATGGCTGCTGGAGGAGGCAGGTGCTGCTGGCAGATACCGGGGAAGCCTGTGCTGCTGTTACTGACTTGCTCTTCCTCGCAACTAATTTAAAAAAAAAAAAAGCTTTTTAAAAAGTGCTTCTTGGATGCACTTGCTTTTTCAAAGGCTGCACAGTTGGTGGAAAGCAAATGGTGTCTCACAAGCAGTGGATGGGAGGAGGTACGCAGGCCTGCTGCCGGCCCATCCCCGGTGCTGCGTGGCTGCCAGGGCCTTTGTGGTGTGCGTGAGACCCAGGCTGTCTCTGTCCCCTGGCTACCGGTGATGCTGTGCTGGCTTCTCCCTGTCACTTGTGCCTCTTCGGCAGCAGTCTCCTCTCTTTCTTCCAACTCTGGCTGGTATGCCCAGCAGAGCAGCCCAGCAGCCCAGCACATGGTGTCCCTCTGCCCCCGCACGGCTTGGTGCCCTGTCCCTAAATGAGGGTGCCCCCCCTGCACTGATGGCTCTGCTGCCTCCCACCTCTGCCAGCCTCCTCAGGATGCTGTGTGCTGCCTGTCCATCTCGGTCCCGCCATTCTGGTGGGGCAGCGCTGGGTGCTGGTCTGTCCAGAAGACGAGGGGATTACCACCTTGCTGCCTTCCCCGTCAGCAGGAGCACACTCTGCCCTGCAAGCAAGCCGGCCATGCCTGCACCCTGTCTGTTTATGGGCTTCCTCGGCATGTAACTTTGTTCACCAAGCGGGGAACCTGGTGGGTGTATCTGCTAAGACAAGAAATCAGCTGACTTGTATCAGGAAGCAGGGGTGAGACTTGAGAGACCAGCTCTGGTAGCTAAAGCTGCTGAGCAGGCATCCATCTATATGGGCTTCAGGGGTGTACTGAGCGGGCACAGCCAAAAGAGCCTGCTCAGAAACAGACAACATCTGAGAGCACGGATATGGGAAGCACAACTTTGTGGTGCTGCTTGCGCATCGTACCACACCAGCAAATTACAGCATGTGGGTCCTCAAAGTGATTTTTCTAGGACTGAAAAAAATCCTATGTAGCCTAAATTGAGGTACTGGTGAAGGATTTAAAAGGTTGTGGGATGGTAGAAACCCAGGATGGTGCTCTGGTCTTGTGGGAACTCCTTTCCTATTGCTGGTCATGGGGAGCATCTCAATGAGTTCAGCTTCAGTCTACTGCCAGTACATTGCTTAGGTCCATAGACTTTTCCAAAATTGCCATAGAAAGCTCAAAACTATCTGGAATTTTACGCTCCTGGGTTGAATAAATCCCTTCACTTACCAAAGAAACTGAGATGTCATTTTCTTTTTTTAGACATGCCTTTCAGGAACTATATGGGATTAGAGGTTTCTCTTGACCCTGGGGGAAAAAATCCTGTTCTGCTGTAACAGGGCCCAGGGTCACAGACTTCTGTGGGAGCTTGGGACCACTGCTGTAGAGCACCTCTGCATTTTTTAATGGGTGCCCACTATTTTGAAAACCATTAGGTATACAGGTTTACTGGCCGTTAATTTGTGCAGCAGTGTTTCATGCATCACAGAAAACAACATGAGCCTGTGTCCTGGAGAGTTTCTAGGTAAAATTAGTGGTTTCAGCTACCTGTGTGCAAGTATAAAGCAGCGGGCATCCTTGTACTTTGTTATTGCTGACAGGCTAGACCACAGGTCGTTTCCTGTGGTCAGGAGCCACATCTGAGAATTTCAAAAGCAACATATGCGAGTTGGGGACCTTGTAAGTTAAAATAACATATGTTTCAGATGAGATCAGAGCTTACTAGAAAGAAGAAAAAGCTAAGGAAGGGTAGGGTTAGAGAGACGATTGCATGCATACTCAGTTTAGGCAAATAATGCGTTGTGATGGTTCACAGTGTTTTGGATGCCCTGTTTTATAGGGGGTGCTGAAGCACTGCTTTTCGAGGCAGCCCAGTTCTGTTACCCACCCAAAATGACTATCTTTGTAAGACTATTTCAAAACTTGCAGTACACAAGGTAAAAAGCACCCCATCCTTTGAATGGTTTCAGTTCTGCATATGAAAAGGGCACCTCTCCATGCCACCCTCAGAGCTGCTATTGTTGGTGGCATTTCTCACTGGTAGTTAATATGCAACCACAATGTCCACAGAAAGCCTAAATTTCAACAATTATTTCTGTACCTTGACAATATCTTTTTCAAGAGTGGCAAGGGAGGGGCAGGAAGGGGGAGATTTACTTTGTATTGCCTTAAAAAAGCTAAACAAACCAACTGTAAGCCACATAGTATTGATCTGACCTTCACCTAAGTCAAACTGTACACAAAATCTACTGTAGATGTATGGAACAATTGCTGTGTAATTGTATTCTGCTCTTTCCTACTGAACTGTAAAGCAGAAGTAAATTGAACATCTTGGATGATTTAAGGAGTTTGCTTACAAAAATATTGTATTCCTGTACTCTCGTGCAGGCGTAGCAAGGAGTGGTGTGCCTGTTATTGTAATGTCCATAATTGTTGTTCATCCCATTCCTTCCTCACCGGTACTTGGCAGGCTCACTTCTAGGGTATTGCTGTGCATTAAGCAAATGAGTTGGTGAGCTGTTCAAGGCTCTTCCCTGTTTTGTCCCGGTTTATTTTGAATTAATTTAGGATCTAGTAAGATGTTTATGAGTAGTTCCAATACAAGTGAATCCCTGAGGATTTATCACCAGTGACTTTTATTTGTCATTGTGTTACTCACCAGCCTTTGATTAAATTAGTTCTTCACAGCTAGGCTTTATAAACCAAAATATGTTTTCACCTTACTGATCATGTTCTTTTCCTCTATAGCTAATAATTATATGAGGTGATATTTGTACTTGTATAAAAATGTGTAACACCTCCGCTTAGTTCTCTCCATGATGGAGACTGACCACTTTATGCTTTCATTTTCTATCTTCTAGCTAGTTTATATTCCATGAGAACATCTCTCTTGCCCTATGACTCTTTGCCTTTGAAGGGCCAGTGATATTATGGTAACAGCAAAGTTAGGGAAAATGAGTTGGGAGTCAGGCAACGAAGAAAGGTATGAGCATGCTCATTTCTGGAGGTGTGGCAGGATGGGACAAGGCAAATAGGTTGTTCCTTATTAGACAGCAGTGAACACACACTGGAGCAGTGTAGGAAGCCAGACTTCGTTACTTCCACTGCTTACCGAACGGCTTGTTATCAAACAATAAGTAGGTTAATATTTGACTTTGAGGGTGAGGCGTTAATTTTCAAGAAGAGCGGAAACCGAGTAGAAATTGAATACAACAGTATGTAGGAAAGGATGCACTGCCATTGTTTTGCATCTTTCAAGAATGGCACATTGCCTGTTACGTTGCTAGTGATTTGTTTGAGTTGCCAAGGACAGCCAATACTTAGTGGTGTTAGGAAGCTAAGGCACCTTCCTGGAAAAAAAGCCCTACTGATAACCCAAAGCATCTGTGGGCTTTGATAGCTCAAGAAATGGAGGGGGGACAGGGACACAGCATAATGTTTAAATTTGATGCCATTTTAATGGTTACCCATGATCACTCATAACTGGTGGGTGAAGTTACTAAGCCACTATCCACCATATTTGAGAATGTGGTGGCAGTTCAGTGAAATTCCCACTGACTGAAAAAGGGGAAGCATAACCCCCATTTTTAAAAAGGGAAAAAAGGAAGACCTAGAGAACTACACGCCGGTCATTCTCACCTCTGTGCCCAGGAAGATCATAGAGCATATCCTCCTGGAAACTATACTAAAGGCACATGGAAAATGAGGTGGCTGGTGATAGCGAGAGTGGCTTCACTAAGGGCAAATTGTGCCTGACAAATTTGGTGGCCTTCTGTGATGGGCTTACAGCGTTGGTGGGTAAGAGAAGAGCAACTGATGTCATCTGTCTGGACTTGTGCAAAGCATTTAACACTGCCCCACATGACATCCTCATCTCTAAATTAGAGACATGGATTTGACAGATGCACTGCTTGGTGGATAAGGAATTGGCTGGATGGTCGCACTCAGGGTGGCGGTCAACTGTTCAATGTCCAATGGAGACCAATGATGAATGGTGTTCCTTGGGGTCAGTATTGGGACCAGTGCTGGTTAACATATCTGTCGGTGACATGGACAGTGGAACTGAGGACACTTGCAGCAAGTTTGCCAAGGACACCAAGCTGTGTGGTGCAGTTGGCACACTGGAGGGAAGGGATGCCATCCAGAGGGACCTTGACAGGCTTGAGAGGTGGACCTGTGCGAACCTCATGAAATTCAACAAGGCCAAGTGCAAGGTCTGTCCTGCACATGGGTCGGGGCAACCCCTGGTATCAATTCAGGCTGGATGGAGACCGGATTGAGAGCAGACCTGAGAAGAAGGACTTGAGGGCATTGGTTGATGAGAAGCTCAACGTGACTCAGAAACATGCTCTTGCAGTCCAGAAAGCCAGTCCTATCCTGGGCTGCATCGAAAGAAGCGTGACCAGCAGGTTGAGTGAGGTGATTCTGCCCCTCTACTCCACTGTTGTGAGACCCCACCTGGAGTACTGCATCCAGCTCTGGAGCCCCCAACGTAAGAAGGACGTGGACCTGTTGGAGCAGGTCCAGAGGAGGGCCATGAAGATGATCAGAGGGCTGGAGCACCTCTCCTGTGAAGACAAGTTGAGAGAGCTGGGGTTGTTCAGCCTGGAGAAGAGAAGGCTCCGGGGACACCTTATTGCAGCCTTCCGGTACCTGAAGGGGGCCTGCGAGAAAACTGGAGAGGGCCTTTTTACAAGGGCATCTAGTGATAGGACAAGGGGTAGTGGCTTTAAACTGAGAGAGGGTAAATTTAGATTAGATGTAAGGAAGAAATTCTTCGCGATGAGGGTGGTGAGGCACTGGAACAGGTTGTCCAGAGGAGTTGTGGATGCCTCATCCATGGAAGTGTTCACGGCCAAGCTGGATGGGGCTCTGAACAACTTGGTCTAGTGGAAGGTGTCCCTGCCCATGGCAGGGCAGTTGGAACTAGATGATCTTTCAGGTCCCTGGTAGCTGACCCATTTGAGTGTGATGGTGTTAATGCAGATGGGGCCCATTGTCTGCACCGGCAGTACTCCTATGGTGTTGTCCTCTGCTGTCCTTTGTGATGAGACTTATATGTCCTTACGTAATGAATTTCCGTTACCCTGCCTGGGAGGCGAGGCCTGTGATGGGAGGATGAGTAATTTCAGTCCCCTGGCATAGAAGGCTAGTGGATTGCTCTTGGTACCACAACTAAACTAACTTCTTGATGGGACTTTCTGTTGATCAGGTCTGGTACAATTTTTGAAAGCTAAGTGCAACTTTTTGTAATACACGAGGTGGGAATTAAGCTCCTTTGCTGACTCTACCACATCTCTCTTCAGAAACTAAAGACCTGGAATAGGATATACCTCAAGGATGGGGAAATTTTTCTAGTGCTCACACCTGGTTTGAAAGAAGACTTTGGACTTGAGGTGAAGGAGCTGTGGTTCAGGCACACACTCTTCCTTGCTGCACCTCTTGGTGGAGTAGCAATGTTCAGCAGTGGGGCAGGATAGAGTTGTCTTTAAAACTTCGCAGAAGTTAGAAAGCCAGGTCTCAGCCTTCAAGACTTCATGAAGTACATACACTTCCTGGGGTGGCTGCAGCATGTCGAGGACTGCCGAGGTCTCTGTTAAATTCAGGCAAGCAGGATAAAGATGAAGAGCGGCACACAGGCCCTTTAAGAACAAATTGGCAAAAGAAGAGCTCAGTATTTAAATTTAGTGCAGACGAAGAGGGAAAAAATTCCCTACAGCATCTGGTTTATATTACTGTGCTCTGCTTCAGTAGAGGGTGTGTTTACAGTGAAGCTCTCCCGTGTGTAGCAAGGGGGGTGCTCAAGCTGTTCGTTTCTGGGGGACTCTGAGCTCAGAGTATGCCTGGCAGCTACCCCCATGTCCTCCCTTTGGCTTCCTCAACTAATCCCATCTTGGCTGCTGAGCAGAGTGAAGGGGTGCCCTGTTGGATCTGAGGTGTCTAAGCACAGCACTCCATCTTCCAGGGCTCTCCCAACAATGTTCACTGTCCTGGCTGCTTCCAGTTTTGCTCAGCCTATAAATGGAGGCAAATACTCCTCTGATTATGAGTTGATGCGGACATATGACCGGTAGCTACCTACAAAGGCTATAAAACTGCTGATGCATCTGTGTCCTGGCTGCTTTAATGCTTTGAACAGAGCCAGTCACTTCTGACTTGTTCTAAATGCAAGGTTGAAGCTCAGCGTGGGAGGTGGAAAGAGCAGAAGGATGGCTGGGTTTTAGTTGTGGTGGAATTTCTCTTCTCTGTGTCTGTGTGTTTTCTTTATTAAAGCGTGGTTTGTGGTTTCTGAGCAGTTTCAGCAGAGCCGAGCGCCAAAAGGAAACCTGAACATAGTAGCATTAGTGGAGCGAGCTACTTCTCAGTAAGCTTTGCACAGGTCTGTGGTAGCCCATGCAAATGCTCCCTTCCGCTGGTAGCTTGTGCATCCTGCAGTGTATCTC